>NC_068945.1:2454166-3678750 GCF_026419915.1 Harpia harpyja | reverse complement strand
GCCAGAGAACTAATGATAATGCATTTCTAGGACAGAGAGTAAAATTGTCCTTTGTACTTAATATCTACACACTGAGATAGTTAAGCAAGTCTACATCTAGTTTTAGCCAAAGTCACAGAGCTGGTGGTTCCTCACTAATCCAACGCACCAAAAAAGGGTGCTAAAGATAACCTCAAGGATTAATGGCTGACAGTGGAAATCAATGTACCTGTTTTAGCTTACCCTGAGTATGTATTTTTGAAGGCCAACGGGATAAGCCACCCTCTTACCATGGCAGGTTTCAATACAACAGGATTGCTGTTTTAACTCATGATTTTTAAAATGTAATTCTTACGCATAATGACAGTAGTGCAACGCAAAATGCCAAACGTTGTATAACTGACACGTTAATGTCCACTAAAATGGAAAAGCCACAGTTCACTGTATAGCAATGCAAGATGTTTACTTTATGGAAAGAAAGGAGAAACTATCCTTCTAATTGATTCAACCCCCCCAAAACAACATGACTGACTGGAACACCATTGCTGGGGTTTTTTTGATCACTTGAACAATAGCATGCAAGTATTTTTTTGAGGACTTGCCACCAAGAGCAGTAGGTTTGAATCTACATTACCTCTTATCTGACTTCCAGAAAGTGGAATGCCACTGCTTCACTTCTACATGATTTATTTTCCTCCGTGCAGCAAAACATTAGTGAGCTGTAATTTACAGTAAGCCTTTAACTAGACTATTGTGCTAATTTTCAACAACTTATACAGGTTCTCCTTCCCTCCTCCTCCTCCCAGTACTGGTCAGACTGCTGACTGATCTTTCTTGAGGAGTTTTAACATTTTTCGTCTCCGACATTCAAAGAATCCTGTGTATGCCACCTGATTCACGGGCTGAAAATATTTGCTTTTCTTAATTGGAAAATCTGAGATCTGAAACTAGCAGCAAATTCCTATGAAGAATTAAAGGCACTTGCTCTGACTGGTTCTCTTTAGGGACATGTTTCCTTTCAGAAACATACTCACAATACTAACATAGCTTATAGCAACTAGGTTTCAATAATCTAATATATCACATGAAATTTTCAAAGAGTCACTTCCTTGTTGATTGTCTTCCCATAGCAAAGTCTTCCTCCAACTAACTACTACTAAGGATACTAAAAAAATTCCTGAACTTACCCAACTAATAGCACTCATGTAAAAGAATCAAATGCTCATTTCTGTTTCACGTGGACTAAAGCATTTGTTCACTGAGACATACTGTTAAAAAGCAACCTTATCACGACTGGAAGTACAGGCCTATGCTGCCCATTATGGAGATATCACCTCTATCATCATGAGCAGACTAGAGATTTATTCCTTTAAAATGGTTAACTAATACTTGCTATCTTGAAACAGGAATCCGATGTAACAAAAACTGATTTGAGCTCTAAATGGTCCTTGAACAATCTAGTGTCCTCAGTGTTAGCTTGCTGGGTCTGATACTTTTATTTTTGAACTTTATGGAACTTTATTCAACTTTCAAGAAAAGAAGCGAGTATCTCCTAAATATATCTTGGAAAACTGTAACTCATTTATGCTTCCCCTGTTCAAGATAATCTTGGTGGAAGTAAGAGAACATATGAAAAGTATAAAATAGCATTTGTGGTCAAATGCAGTTACATGACTGACATTTCAGAGGTGAACCCTACTAAAACGCAACGGATAAGGCTGAAGCAGGATCTCCATGAAGTGGCACCACTAATCCCATTTTAGGACAGTGTTGGCTATGAATCTTTTTATGAATAATTACATCTTTGCCAAAAGACATCCTAGGTGTGGTAACTACAGCTTTTTCCTATGCTCATAAGCTCCATGGCCTGACTGTGCAACTTTACTAAAACACTTCTACGCAGAATGCAAATTTCTGTGACATGATGCCACTTCAACCAACAACAGAAAATTGCTTCTACAGTCGAAGTCCTCAAAACACCTGCAAAGACTAAAAGAATGGGGTTTATGCTGAAGTAATAGGGAAACAATCAAGGCAAATCAAAACCATTATGTAAAGAAGCAGGTTACTAAAAATAATTAAGAGAAAGTTAGTTATTGGTTGTATTTGAACGATCTTGTATTTACTGTCATTGAAGATGAATGCTCATACAATTAGATCATTTGCAAATGGCTGGAATATGTGGACTTAACCCCAAACTTGTCTGGTGTTTGACAAGATGCACTGTGCAGGCCCATATGCTAAAATATGTTATTGTGAATCCAATCATACAAACTGCAGGTTTTAGCATAAGAATGCTCCGGACTACAGCAACTATAGTCCAGGGTGATTTTCCACATGCAGTGTGACTAACTCGAATAACCACAGCATTTCTGCCTATTTATTCTATATACATACCACTTCTATTTTTTCCATAACGACAGTCTACTAACCACTGCTGGAAACAAGACAGTAGGCTGGCCAGACCCTTGGTCTGGTCCAGACTGTTAATTCTTAAGTTCTTAGGATTTTTAACTGAGGAGACTGTGTTTCTCAAAGTTTTGTTTAATATACATGCATGTTGAAACTGCCACATACTTCTCAGGCTATAATAATTCACAATCAAATGCTGCAACATAATATGAGCAGGAAGAACATCACTGCAGATGGAGAAGCGCTGAAACTCAAGTATAGCTAATTCAGTTCTCCAGTGTGTCTCTCTGCTTTACTGCAGCACATCTCACAGTAGAACTGCTGGCTACTGTTAGCCATCAATATCTACCGCTACGATTCATACCTTACTGAAAATTTCCATGGAAAAAGCTTTGGAAACAAAAATAAAACACAGACATTATCAACTGTGCATTGTGAAAACAATTATGAAAACTGTGAATGCAATAGCAGATATGCCTGCTTACAGAAATTTTGCTCCACTCATGATGTAGCAGGAGCCACACACCTACCAGAAGTGTGTCCCCCAGGACCGACCTGTGTGCAGCTAAGAGCGTGTTGCTGGCTTCTGGGCGAGAGCCTCAGAACATCACCGCTTTGGACCTGCTTGGGGGAATGATATACTTTCCTTGAGAACTATGCGAAGCAAACTTACTGCTCTTTTATGCAAAATATGGCAAGGGCCTAGATGAAGTACTGACACACGTGATATCCAATGCATTGGTCAGGAAAACCAAGCTAAGTAGCCAGAAAATACACAGCTCAGTGGGTATGCTAAGGTTTTGTTCCTGTGCTGAATCAGCAGTTGTATCTGATACTGCTTTTGATCCTTTTTTTGTCTTTAACAAAGAAGATATGTAACTTTTGAGGTAAACCCATATTCTGGAATGTGCTGAACAAATATTTCATAAAAGGGGAAAAGTTTATCTTAGAGTCATTTTGTTGTCAAATGATTTATTAGAACTCAGAGCCAAAACAGGTAAACGCCCTAAGGAAGTGCTGTATCTTTCAAATAATTCAACTCTAAGAGGAGTTAAACCTTATACACGAACAGGAGGGTTGGTGTTTGGGAGGAAGGTGAGGAGCAGAGTTTTGCCAATCAAATAAAGATTTCCCACGCATATGTCAATGCAATTCTCTGCATCAATACCTGAAAAAGGAGCATGCATTGAAGAAATGCACACTTAAAGAGGCTACTAATGAGGTTACTTCTGTATCACAAAGTCTGGATTAGCCAATGAATCTTTCAAACTATCTAACTTGAAAAATAGCATTTGGCAAAGTCCACTGACATCTGCCACAACTTTATTTAGCCTTCTACATTCCCTGGAGGTACTGCATACGAGTTGCTCTGCAGTACCACACTAGAGCAACTGCAGACAGAAGGGAATGTAGACAGACATGCAAAGTGTTTAAAATAGGAAACACAGGCTCTGTGCTGGGGGCTAGTATAACAGGTGTATATATATTGGGAGCTTATATTAATGAGGCTTCTGTTACAGATGTACGAGGCTGCCTGCAGCCTTTTCAGAAGTGGATGGGTATTTTGGTTAAAGTCAGACAGAGTAACCTCGTAGTAACCTCTAGTCTGGCTCACAGCCACCAGGGAGGACTCTGAAGGACTGTCCCTTGGTGCTGCATTGATTAGATTTCTTCCCATAATACATCCAGTGTTTTTGCTCAGTAAACCTTACTAACAATTGAATCAAGAATAAAGAGTGAGAAGGGAAATAAAAGCTGATCTCCATGTGAAAATGGGCTATAAAATTAACAAGGTTCTCAACATCAAGTAATTCTGTCTGCTCTGTTGTGGCCAGAAAATCAGAGCCTGTAAAATACGTAAGCAAGCAAGGAGAAAAAAACAAAACAAAAAAATTCCAGAATTTATACAACATCAAAGTCGAATATTTAAACACACAACACCTAAGAAATCTAAAAGCTTAACTTTCCCTACTAACATTTAAATATTTCCTTGTCCATATATTGTACACACATCATTTTTGGATACTAGTTATGTTGGCAAACACACATTTTCCACAATGTTTTATGGAGCTGTGGAAATGTTAATATACATGTTTCCTAATTTCCATGTCTTGCAGCATCAGCAGTGCATAGAAAGCACCTTTACAAAAACAAACAAAAAAGCCACACACTCTTAAATAAAACGTGGATGATGAACTGGGACATAACAAGTCTACTTCTAGGAACATTAGCATCAGTGCACTGAGGTAGTATAATCCCAGAGTATATCTAATCCAGTTGCTGGATACTGAAAGTGCACCCTTGTCAGCTGGACTGTGGAGCTGATTTATTTCAATGAAGGCAGACTGAGCCTGTCCAGTAGGAGACATTTTGAATGTACCACACTTTAATTACAATTGTAAACAAGCTTTCACAGAAAATTTTCACGTGAATGAGAATTTGCAAATGCAAAGATTCAGCACAAAACTTTCTCAGTTTTGCTGAATTCTTTAATGACACTTCAGTCTTTTGCCTTTTGCGGCATGTTAAATCTGCCTCCTCCAAAGGTAGAGGATGTTGTTTATACAAAAGTTGGGGCTGGTAGAAAACCAGGAACCTGCAAAATTTGGTGGTGGATTGCCAATATATTTTACTAGAATGATCCTTAGCTGCTAAAAAAGAAACCAAACCCCAAATTATCATCACTGGAAAGACAACTGTAACACTGAACATTCCAAATAAACAGCCCATTCATTTAAGAAAGGAATACCACTTTCTATCAATAATGAATCATCTAAGCTCTGAATAGTAATTATAACACTCACCTACTTAGTAATTCATGTAAGAAAAACTATGATCTTTCTAACGTAAACATAACCTACTACCAAGTATTAAAATAGAAAGGATGAATAGGATTGTCATGACTTCAACTATCCACACTGCATGATAAATGATAAACTACACATTTGGCATTATCTAGAGTAAGATGGGAACTTAATACATAGGATTGCTTTAATAAGGCATGTAAGAATACACAAATAATTCACTTATACCTTCTCTAATAACACAAGTGCTCTCAGCACGGTCTGTTGTCCAAAAATGATCAATACAGATAGGAAAACTGGTATAGCATGCAATGTAATTTTTAAAGGTTTATAGCTGTATCTGGATACCAGACTAGACCTTTAGTGTATCTACTCAAGCTACACATGTTATCATAACTGGGACCTGAAAAAGCAGCAGAAAAAAAAAAGCTTCTTGCTACATGAAAACAGGTGTCTAATATCACAGGGAAACAATGGTAATGACCTTTAAATACTGGCATTTGTTTGAGGTCTTCTCCCTGAAATCTTTTAAATGAATGACTCTGGTAAAGTAATGTCAAAAAGCAATAATCAGACAAAAAATAGCCAAGTAAAAAGTCATCACCACAAGAAGCCTAACACAGCTGATGCTGAATGTTAGCAAGCGTTTTTGCTTCTGGAAACATGGGCACTGCAATTTTTACAATTTTGTTTAAAAACCTGATCTGATCATTTCTGACCCTTTGACATTAACTACAGGAAAGGAATGAAAGCTGGCCATTCACCTGGCACTAGCTTACATTCTTAGCCACTGCTAGTCCTTTTGAGTGTCCAAACACTGTGCAAACTAATTGCTTGCAAACTACTTGCAAAAACTTGCAATCTACATTCAGAGGAGAAAGGTCTTACTTAAAAATAAAGTAAAAAAAATCAATTATAAAATAAGCCCAAGCATCTTCATGAAAGACAATGAGATTTTTCATGGAAGTTCTTTAAGTGTTTTGGAGCTTAAAACAATTACGTGGTAAATACATGACACATTTTGCACAAATGGCACTTCAAATATTGAAATACAACTTAAGTTTCTGAGTGCCATGCCCTTCCTATATCCAATATCTCCTTTTTAGAAAAGGCTCAGAAAAGAATCAGACGCTTGATATACTCCACCGTGATAGTCTGTCCTCTACCATTCAAACAAGCAACACAGGGAGCTGTAGGATGAATTCCAAAACATACACTAACAACGTACCCTGCTAAGAGGCTTATTAAGTCTCTCATTTATGCCATAGGTATTTAAGTACGATGAACTAAACCCATATATACCTATAACCTTATCTGACATATAAATGTGCAGTAAGTTACAAAAGCACGAGTTATCAACATCACTAAAAACAAGCTGCTTCTGCAAACCTCTGAGAAAGGCAGTTCTGTACAGAAATGGAGACTGCAAAACGTTGCAGGGAATCTACGCAGTTTTTCATCCTCTCCACTACCCTAGTGTTTAGGAAAACTCTAGGCCTTTCCCTGGCTTTGGGCAGAGCAACAGTCATCAGCTCTTCTTAGAATTACTGGAAAGCTGCAGACCTCAGCTGAGAGATCCCAAAAGAGAGTTATTAATCTATTCAGTTGTAGGATGCATTGTTCCTATGTGTGCTCTGCTGGGGGAGTACATCATGTCTGCTATTTTAGAACTGGAATATTCTGCCCAGCATTGTCCTCCAAAGTTCATTACATGCTCCCATGTGCCATGAGGATAACAGAAAGGACAGTGCAAGCCCCACTTTCCTTTCATTTTCTTTGTCCACTCTGAATAGAGTTTGTGGCATTATACTAATGAGATGGAGGCAGGTCGCAGAAGGTACCTGCACATAACTCACCCCCAAGCACTTTCATTACTGCACAGAAAAGTCTTCCTTTCTTCTTGGAGTGTCTGTCTACAAGCCGCACTCCTGTGGCTCACACAAGGTAATCTGATGGACAAGAGTTCAACTAAAAATAGACGGCAATAAAGTTCTGCAAAAAAGAGGTGTCTGCTCTGGAGCATTCCACCAGCAAATGGTGTTTCCAAAAACTACGTGTGGAACCCCGTATGGCTGCTTTCCAGATGTCAGCATCTCAAGGAAGCAGCGGAACATTCTTGCTGCCTGTTAAAATGAAACATGTAATGGGAAGGGACCTAGCGGACCAAACACAAATTACAAACCCTCGTTATTGCTACTTTAAAAAAAATCCTTTGAGATATTGTCTAAGATATGGCTTATCAAACCCGTAAACATTTTAAAGAAGTCTTGGCATGAATGCTTGTATTCTGCTTGCTGAGGCAGCTGTCCCTAGGAAGGATGTATTTACATGTAAAAATCACAAAAATATGCTATTACAGTTATGAATGCATAAGGCTAGGAAGTACTATCATAAGCTGCCTTGTAGTTCCAAGGTGTTTATTTTGAATTACTAGAAAAACTCTTACTAATCCCCCAAGGAACCTGGATTTCAGACACTGAGTAAAAAATACTCTTCTGTAAGAGGAAAGCAAACCTTATTAACTCCTAGTTACACCTTCAGAGAATTGACTGGAAATCCAGATGTCTTATCTCTGTAACCTATGATCTGAGCCCAGATCATCTGCGCCTTTGTCTCCAATTTCACCTCAACTAAACTTGCTCTGCATCGACTTATTTTTTGTTACATAAATACCTATTTGTGGAGGCTACTGTTAACTGAAACCGAAAATCTCTTTCAAGACTTCCCCCTTTATTTATTGTTGGGGCAACAAGAATATTTGAAATTAATTCATAATTCACGTGAAATGATTTGGGGCATTTTTGGTCCAATGCGATGGTCCTACCAGTTTGATGACTGAAAACATCACTGTTTCTTGCTGATCCTTTAAAAAAAAGCAAAGCCTTTGATCAATACAATGGGTGAGGATCAGTCTCAGAAAATGAGCGACCCGAGAAAAAGCTCACTCATGAGAAAATCCACGTGGAAATGAAAATATAGGTAATATAGAATTATGCTCTCACCATAGTCGGTTATTTGCTGGAATATGGTGCTGACACTTACATATTCAAGCCGTCTTAATACACCATTAACGTGACTGAGTCACGTAGTTCACATTTTTATCACTAAGAACAGTGATAGGTATATTTGCAGCGTATTGGAGGAACTCCGAAGTAATTTATAAGCAGTAATGATAAGGAACGATTAATCCTTATTTTGCAGGTGAAGAACATATGTACGAGACAATTCTGTGCTTTTGTGTGAATCACTGTGGCAAGAGGCAGAAACTGAACTTGAATTACCTACAACCTCTATTACATCTATATGAACAGCTTTCTGAAAGAACATGGTAGACATAGGAAACTGTCTTGAGAACAAGACAGGAAGAAGCAATTTTCAGTGTAATCCTCTTAAAAGAAAGTCTAGCACCGGTATGCAACTCCCGCCTCAAAAGCCAAAAGCGAAACCCAACAAAACCCAAGAACAAGACAGCACATGCTGTATTTCTAGAGAGAACTTTAGTCAGGTGCAGCAATTTCTCTGTCCCTCCTCGCTCAGTCCGTAACAGCAATCCCCACCTGGCAATCGGTCTTGTTTGGAGGACGTACTCCCCGTTATGTAATTCCAGATTTTTCTTGCAGCTTTGAGATTTCGCTGTACATGTATGGGTGAGAAAGAAAGGAAGAACGACTCTACAGAAGGATTTTCAGATGCTTTATTTTTACTGCCGTACACACCGTTTTCTGAGGTGTTTGGCACTAAGGGCGCAATGTATTAAAATGATTGATTGATTGCATTTTAAAAATAGAAGTACTGTTCTGATACTGGGATTAACTATTATCATTAAGATATGGCAGAATTTTAAACAGCTTTGAAGCTGCACCCTACTGTGAATGTAAAGCGTCCTTCCCCATCCCCCCTTGCCCACGTTATACACACAAAACAGTTTTTCATAAAGGAAGCAAGTAAATGCCACTAACATCACTCCTCACACAGCGAGTACTATATCCATAGGACCACAGTAACAACTCCATAGTGTCCTTTCAATTCCTGTCATGCATTTTTAGTTTGCTTTCAGCAAACTTGTAGCCTCCCCCCCTTTTTTTCTGAACAACATTTTGTGTAGCTCTATGGGAGAAGCTTAATCATAGCTATTTTGAAGGTTCTTATTTTTAAATATCCTATATATTCTAGATCAAATCTTAGTTATTGAAGGGGCTGCAAATAATATTTGGAATCCATGGCATAATTTGGTGGCCCAGTACAGTGTAAGCAGGTTCTGATTCAGAGCTGGGTGAGCGACTGCAGCTACAGGGAGACCCTGCCAGCAGCACGTTCGTGCCAATAGAAAAGAACAGTTGATGGCATCTACCCAAGGTCAGCTCCTCAAATTCGGGAGCTGGTTTTCTTCCAGACACTGTAAAGTCACTTGTTTAAATGCAGCCAGTCGGCAACAATTAAGCGTCTAAATAAAACATGCAGATTTTGTACTCCTTTTGAAATCTCCTCCATGCCACGCTGTTTATTTTCTATTTCTCACAGTCTTCATTATCCAACAATCAGGCTACAAAATGGCGGTCAGAGTGAGGCAGACATTTTGTAACTGTCTCATTAAAAGCCTAACAGAACAATGAAAATGCGCTGAATGAAAAGAAGCAATCGGAGGAGCCAAAAGGAGCGTGTAGCACTACGACGACCGAGCTTCTAAGCAAACCCTTTATCTTATATTGTAGCGAAGTTAAAACAAAGCCGCACTGAGAAGCAACCTGACAGTATTTTACCCCTGTGCAGGCAAAATATAGTCTAGGGTGGCCCTTTTCAAACACTTTCACTTCGGCGAGTGCAGCTTGTCACCTATCTGAGCAAAGACTCTTCTGTGCCCCTGTCTACTGTGTGCCATATGGACTCAAGACCACCCATTGACAGTGACTCAGTTGCTATAATCTTAACCACATTCTTCCCTTGAAAGTCCAGACACTAATGTTTTCTATTACAGCTCCAGGAACTTCACAGTCTTCAGCACAGCTTTTAAAGCACTTGCAGCAAAATCAGCAAACGAACATTTAAAGAATGGAGCCTACCTCCATCTCTGCAGATAGCTTTTCATTCAAATTTAACTATCCAATGTGTAATAAGCTAGGGACAGCAATAGCAGAACAAAGTAATACCATAGCCGAAAAAAGCAAAAAGTCCCAAGAATTAATAAGCACGTTCCTTTTTTTTAATTGTGTGCCCACCAGACTGCTCATAGAAGTATTAGCAACTGATGTATCCTAAGAAGCAAATATGCGAATCTTTAGGAAAAACTGCAAGGCACATGCTACTCATTAAAGATTTAGGTACCTGCCAAATTTCAGGTTTAGAGATTCAGACATTTTTACACTGTTCCCTGAGGACAAAAAAACCCCCAAACCAAAAAACAAACCTACAACAACTTTTAACACAGAAAAACTATGTTTTTGTCACCCTCCTATAAATAAAAAATGGCTGAGGGGATTTTGCTTACATTTTTTAATGATAAAATGAGCAAAGTGGCTGGGCTAATGTTACATTTGAAAAGGGGGATACGGGTTTAAAAAAAAAACCCTGGAATTATATAATGAATAAAAAAATCATTATTAATTTTAATGCAGCTCTGATTTTCAGGGACTTGTAATACAGAACTTAAACCAACAAAACAGGCAAGGACCAATTACACAGGCATGCTGAAAACACAGGCATTATACAGCTACATTGACATTAGAAGAGATTAGGCTAAAGCAATGCATCTCTGTTGCCTCTCTTCTTATGAAGACTCACACTGCAGCGTGATGCTGCTACTTGATATTCAATGAACCAGGTCATGAAACTGGCAACTGAAAGAGAAGAAATGGCTGGCCCTCCGAAGCCAAAGTTAGATAACACTTCCCAGAGTGCAGGTGGCAGAGTGAACCAGCTACCTGGAAAAACAGCCTGGAGAAGCTTATTTTGAAGTTTTATCTCTTGTTGGTAAATGGAAGAATGCTGGTGTGCCTGACTGTGTTGAAAGAAAACTACTCGGACCTCCCAGAGAGAACAGGTTAAAATGTTCTCGAAAAAGGGAAGAATTTAGCCTATAGTTTACGTACGACTGTGACGCATTTGCCAGTAACTCTGTGCTTTTACATGTGGGAAATTTCCAAGCTACACACTGACCCTTCCCTTACAAGCAAGAAAGAGATACAACAAGTGAAAGGTGATTTGTTTGGGCCACCTAGACCTGTAGTCGATATAAAAGGACAGGAGGAGAATTATCACCACAGCCTGTACCCTCAGCGGAGCCAGAGCTGCCCAGGACAGGCACACGTGCGACGCTGTTAACACATGCTGGAGGTCCCGCTCCAGACCGTGCTAGAGCAAGCCCTGAGAGAGACGCGTCTGAAGGGCCCGGCTGCTGAACGACCCCCTCGAGCGCTCGCGTGAAGGCTGTCTCTTACAACACAACATAGCCCTCTGTGTTTTATGGGAGATGTTATTTCTTGAGACATGTTTTGCAGCGTCCCGTATCTTTGCGGTGGGGCTAGCAATCTGCCGCACTGCTGTGACAACAGGTGGGGCAGCTCTTTCAAAACTTGAGCAAACCTGCCAAAATCCGGATGCCTGCCAAGTCTACTACACAGACACTATGTTCAAAGGTTACGACCCATCTCTAAAACCACTGATTTAAAAGTAATGTCGATTACAGTTGTCCTTTGCCTTTGTTACAAACCCCCAAAATCGTGGAAAGAATTCTGAGTTTTGTTACAAACTTGAAAACAGGCCAAAGTTCATGAAGAAGTTCCCTAAGGGTCATGATCCTTCAGAGTTAAGCTAACTCCAGTCCGAGCTGGGAGAAAAAAGCTCGGAGTTAACACAAGGTTTCACACACTGGAAGTGTGGGAAACTCGCGGTTTGACAAGATTTCCTTGCAAAGCCAGGTGAAGTTCAGTGGTTTCTGTGATATTTCACAAAGAATGTCTGGGTGCCTTTGAACTTGAAACTCAAAGCAGAATCCAGCAGCTGCAAACTTAAACTCGGCAAGACAAAGATTAAGAAAAAAATGTTTGCATGAGCTCCTGGGAAGAATATACTGAGTTTCACCTTCTGACACTTGAAAAAGCAAAAGTCTACACACCCTACTGTTCAATTTAAATAAAAACATTAGGGAGATATGGTAGAGGCACAGTTGCATTACACTTTTGACTTACCTAAGTCAGGTACCTGGGGGTGGACTGCAGAGTCCCTGTTAACGTTGCTGCCCACTGCTGTTCTTGCAGCTACTCGCACTGATTTCTAGAAGTTAGGCAGTGCCATCCCCACAGGCTGTATCACAGCCCCTCTTCTAGAACCACCAAAGCTACCAAGGCTTACTTTCAACGATCAGGAGGGAATGAAAGAGAAGTTGGTTCTAGCCCTTAAATTTGGAGAACGGGAATTAAAAAGACGAAACAATCACATGGGTTTAAGCTTTGAAGCAGTATTTTTCTTCAAACAGCACTTTTCAGTCATCTCCTCTACATCTGCAAGCTTTCAAGGCTGATGAAACAAATGGCTTGGAGTCACTTCCATGAAGGGTATTATTTTAGTTCAAGACAGTGTGAATCTCTGTGCTATTTGGCATCTGTTAGCTAGCTGATGCAGAATACTTTGAGCATCCCC
The DNA here is from genome assembly GCF_026419915.1 of Harpia harpyja. Lineage (NCBI taxonomy): Eukaryota > Metazoa > Chordata > Aves > Accipitriformes > Accipitridae > Harpia > Harpia harpyja. The sequence continues at coordinate 3,665,920 of NC_068945.1, read as the reverse complement.
AGTCTTCTGGTCACAATAAAGAGCAGCTTGTATGCAAGAGAGGGAAACCAGTGTGGAAGAATACCATTTGCATGGGCACCAGTGGTCTACAGCCATACAACTTACCGGCTTTGGTTTGCTGTACGTTAGAATAGGAATAATCGTATCCTGTAGGGAATTTATAATATATTATATTTTGAAAGGGCTTTTCTTAATACCACTGAAAACAGGAGAATCTACACGCAGCACATACAGTTGTAAGGGAAAAAGTGAAAACTAATTTAGGCATGCAGGAAACAAAAGAAGAGTAAAGGACTGTAAGCAGAAAAAAGAGAAAGGTAAAACAGGAAAGGAAAAGCAAGATGATTACAGACAGATGAGAATAAAGATTAAAAACCAACCAGCAAAAATTGGGAGAAAGGTTTAGAAATCATAGTGAAAATCAGGTAACAGGGATAAAAAGACTAAGCATGTTAATTATGGCACATTTCTTTGACACATTTTTTTCTTAAGTGTAGTAAACTTTTTGAGCAGTAAAGAAATATTAGCATTGTTTAATTTTGATTCTATTGTTAAATCACTAGAGAAAGAGAAAAAATCCTAAATTTTGTCAGCACAGTTTTGGTCTTTAAGGTTCCACTTCTTTGGTGAACTATTCCTTAACCACATTTGGCTTTTTATTACATAGCTCTGCGTCCATTTTTGACAAATCTATTTCCTAATGGAGGATCTTAATAGTTATAAAGGCAGGAGAGAGTCAAATTGATACAGCTGTGAGCGTACAAGTGTTGTAGTTTTTGACTGTGAAAATACTAGATAATTTCTGGATAATACTAAAGTTGTAAAAATCATCTGTAATAAAATGAACTACAGCAACAACAAACCCCAGGGTGCTTTCTTGTTAGTTTAAAAAGCACTGGATTTACCATTATGACCTAATGTATCTCTTTATATACATTCCTCTTCTCTTCATCATTTATGTAAGACCAGTTGCCGTGACAACTAAAAGAATTGTTTTAATAAAGCAATGTCCCCCTATATTTTACATACTGCAGGTTCCCGAGACAAAGAAATCCACCCCACAACTCCAAAGACACAAAATAATACAACACAAAAAGAAGCCGGGGAAAAAAAAGGAGAACCCTGCATACCAAACGAATTTTGCATGGAAGTGGTATTTCTGGTCCACAACTCCAAGCACAAGCTTACTGCTTATTATAAGCTTTATTACCGATACCTCCTACATCCATAACTTCCTTCTGTGTCCCCATGGCAAACCAATCAAAACTTGTGTCTCTTAATTGGACTCCAACAAAATAAGTGTAACACAATGCACAATGCAAGTATTGCGAGGATACAATCTTAAATGCTAAGAGCTCTATACCTACTGAGACCAAGGCATCAGTTAAAATCTGATGTGAGGTAGTGATGAAAGGCTCGTGAAGTGCCAAGGGAGAGCAGATCCCATACATCTGAGCAAGCAGTCTTCAAAGACGACTACACAGATGGCTGAAAGGAGGTATGTCTTTGCAGGATCAGGTCATTGCAGTGTAAGCAGCAATCCTAAAGTCTACCCTTAATTACAGAGACATGGAAGTGTATTGGTCAGTACAAATGACCAGAGCCTGGTGGGAAATTCTGGGAAGGAGAATGTGAACATCTCGGTTCACTGGAGTGAAATGCTAACTCTCCAAATTCTCCCTGCACGTTGGCATTCTTCAGATAGGGACTTCTCTGTGCTTTGTGCTGGCCTGGAGTGACTTCTACCTATTCCGCAAAGTTATCCAGACCACTAATAGTTAACATAAAATGTACAAAAGAGAACAATCACACATTGTCAAGGGAGATGAAATTAAATATCCCAACAGACATTCCTGTTCATATGACATTCTGGCCAACAGGCTTCCTCAGATACTACAGTGATAACAATGCAATTAGTTTCATTATTAATGCTAATTCAATGGGAATTTAATGAAATAAATAGTTCAAATTAGCAATTTCTTTCAGGAATACTGGGCAGGCAACAGTAACATCTGTCTCTATGTAAAGCGACAACAGACAGCTTAAACTTCAGGTTTGCCTCCTCTGCAACATTAGGCATCACATTACTAACCCGGAGCTAGGTAATCATTCTCCTGCCAACCTTAATGAGTTTTCAGCTACCTTATCGGGCTTCAAACTAACGAGCACAGGTAGTATTAGCAGCAGCGTACCCACTGCAGCATGGTGTTCGCAAGGGACTGGTTTATCTGCCTTAGAAGCTGATGTCTTGTACTGCCACATCCAGACAGCACCTGGGACCCAGACCGGCCAGCCAGAAGCTGGTTCGGGTACGTTCTGCTAAGATGCAGCTCTGACATGGGCTTCAACCTAGTTCTTACTTGTGTGACAGTGACTGCACCGAAAAACAGCACTTGGACTACCAGGATGATTTGATTAGCGGCACAGCATGACTGGATTAGCAGCTGATGCACTGTGTTAACTCAAGTTTGAAGTCTCTCGCCACTTCTCTATTGCATTACCAATTTAAACATCGGTAGCACTTGTTCTTCAAAACAGACTCCCGAAGGACTAGCTGACTCAAGTGAAAAGCACCACTCCACAAAACTAAAGGTTTTTGTGGGTGAACGAAGTTAAGGTCCCAGTAACATTTGAGTTGGGTATGTAGTTAACACTTCAGGGAAGACAGATCCTTATTTTACACATGCACACTCAGAGTTTATAAGATTTTTATGCTCTTTTTTTTTTTCCCCCATAAAGTATTTGTTTTCTGAAATACTTTTAGAACTGTGTAATTAACACCATGTTTCTGATTTTACATGGGAGGCTGCTTTTTAAAGATACTTTGAAGCATAAATTCTGCACAAACTGTTCCATATATGTTTTTTACTTTTAAAAGCTTCCCTCGGCCACGTTAGGTATTTCTGAGTAGGAATCACAGATTACCTAGTTTAGAATCATTGTTTACAGGAGTTTTACGTTCAAAGTTTCCATCTTTTATTCCTTCGCAACTGTGAAAGAGTTAATCTCACATCTTAATGGGAGTTTGCCCTTAATAAGAAAGCATTAAAGCAAGCCAACAATAATAAGCTAAATGAAGGCTATTCTTTTGCCTTTTGTCAATATTTTCATAGCAACAAATAGATCAAACACAAGATATTTTTTAAGGCTTTTATTTTTTCCCTCTTTGTAAATCATAAATGCTGTGGTATATTTAATTTCAAAATGAGTTCCCTGTGGATTAGGCTAACACGACAGATTAAAAAAACCTTCCCAAACCCTGCTATATCTTAGATGGAAAAGTACACAAAATGTTCTTTTGCTATTTCCCCTTGCTCATTTTCTAGCTGTTCCTCTTCCCCTACGCCTAAAGACCAAGCTGTCTGCATTAACTGAAAAAGTTTCGTAGTCCTACTCTGAGACTTCAAAACACTGCAACATATTTTTCTAACTATATGAAGGATTTTAGACTATATTCAGAGGAAAATACTCAGGTGCCTAAATATTTGCTACACCACACAGACAGACCTGGCATATTTATGTGGGAAGAGATAGAAAACTTCCCCCTGCAACACGAACTCAGCCCTTGAAAAGCAGAGGGAATACCTGCGTTTTGTGAAAATCTGCACAGGCACTACTTGCTGTCTGGTTGTGGGAGAAGGGTTTGAAATGTGTTTAAAGACCCAATGGACTGTTACTCTTGAATCTGTACCAGTTTTAAACCTTCCTAAGTAAGGTCAGAAGACAATTCTGCCCAGTGAGAGGTATTGGTAAGACCTGACTAACTTTTCCATGCAAGGGCATTGGCCAGATTCTGAAAATATTCCTCTGCAATACTTGCTTGTCAGAGGGGATTTAATTTGCAGACTTGAATGTCCTTTCTCCTGTCCTTCTGTCCTTACTGATTATATATGACCAAGGGCTCCTCAATGAAATGTAGAGTACAGCTGTTAACAACTGCTTTAACATATGGACAGAAGCCTTCTGTTAATGTAATAGGTTGGGGCTTGGTTCCCTGCCCCCATTAAATCTGTTTGATGGTAAGTCTTTTTCCTTCAAAAAGCTTTTGTAGAAACTGTGAACTCTGGTCCAGCTGCGGACAGACGTGTGAAGGCAGCAGCAGCACTGGTGACAATGAGACAGCCTATGGATGGGCTTATACCATGGCCTCAACGCAGAGGAGAGGTCCAGGCTGGACGGCCTCCTCCTTCATGCAGCTGAATCTGAGAACGGAGTCTTAAAATTAGAAGCAAAAGTGACCGAACAAGCTTTCTGTTTGATAAATCATCGACTCTTCCAGCTGGTCCCAGGCAGCGGTGATGTCTACCAGCACAAAAATTGCCCATCAGGAGAACGCCATGAAAACCACCTGGCATCACCACTTCCTCAGGTGTCTGGTGCCCTGCCTGGCCCTTGTCCCCTCTAAAAATTTTGCAAGAGTGGTAAAAGTAGTGACAAATTACTTACAAATGGCATCCTAAGTTTTAACAAATTTCTTTGGAGAGAGAGGCAGGCATGCAGCGTGAACACAAAATAATGAATGCTAACTCTCAGAGAAACAAAAGTCCCAGTTGCAGCTCCAAAAGACTATGAATTTCAGCTTTAGCATGGACGCAGTTTTGGTTACTTACCACGTATTTGAAACAATTGAAGTGGGTTTTTTCTGTGTTTATTTTGGAGCCAGCTATTTTTAAGGTCACAGTCCCTGCTAAGGGAGGAAACTGTCTCTCTAGGGTATTGGGAATTAAACAGAGGAAAGAAAAAGGCACAGAGAAAGTAGCTGCCTTACAGAGAGAACTCAAATGTTTTGTTTCCTTCCTTGTTCAGTCTGCAGTCAAAAAAGAACTTTACAGTAAACATTAACTCATGGTTTTTTTAAAAAACGAATGCAATTCTGAATGTCACAGGAGTTCTTTTTTAACTTTTCCGCTCCTGGAATCCCTTCTGATAAACTGCAATACAAAGGGACATTACCACTTGTCAATCAGCTTTTACAACTTCAGAGTTAGGCTTACCACTCTCTCGTCTGTGGTGAATTATGTAACAGCACCTACGTCAAGCCAAATATTTTGTGCAGGCAGTGTTCTGACTTGGAGATACAAATGGGGAGGTGCAGGGAAGGCAGCAAATGTTCTGAGAGCCTTGGAAAAGCCAATCAAGACAGAAATCAGCTACTGCAGAGGGCACATATTGCACTGAGACCACAGCAGACTTCTGTGCCAGGAACCAGAGGAAACCAGTGCTGACGGAATGGTGCAGGAAAGGACGGGAGCGAGCAAACAGAGAGGCTGCGAAGACAACGAAGGCAATTCCACCGTAGAGAAGTGCAGAACCTACGGCTATCAGCCTGCAGTCTGCTCTGTCCCTGCTCGACGTCACGCGAGATGTTACCATAGCAAAGCTACACTCCATGTCTGACAAAAGGAATTCACTCCGGAGTCTTAGGTGTTAAATAATGCAAAGAAGGATCAAAGCCAGCAGCTATATGAAAAGAGGCTTCTTTCATAACTTAATTGCTCATTTGCAAAATACCAATGTTATTTATTTAAGCAACTATGACCTTTTTCGATGCACTGGTAATGTAAATGCTCATGTGTGGGTGTCAGAAGAACATCATGATAATAAAATACTAATACCTTAGGTCAGGAGTCGCCCAATTTATTTTGCTGGGATAGCATCCCTATAGAAATAGAGCTGTATTGTACCTCATTGAGGCAGGGGTTACAGCTGTTTCCAATTCTGTCCCAGGCTCTGCATTTGCAGAAGAGAAATGCATTTGGACACATTTTTCAGATGTCTTTTTCTCATGTGCATACCATGAGAAATACACCAAGATTTTGGGAATCCCCCCTTTTAGCTAGCCTCTGCTCTTCTTGTCGTATGGTAGATGTCAGGTATGTTCCTCCAACTGTAGTGCCAAGAAGCATTATTTTGAGGTGCACAAGATGTCTTCCATGGCTCTAATTAAACAGGTAAAGCATGTACAGGCAGGGAATGGCATGTGCACACCAGTCCAGAGGACATGTAATGTCAACCAGAATTGGTTAGGGAACAGTGTGACTAGAACAACACCAAGAAGGCTAGAAAGGAAGGAAGGACACTCCCATGTCTTAACAGTGGTACAACACTAGACATAATCTGTTTCTTACTTACAAAGATGTCAGCAGTCAGATATAATGATTAAGGGAAAGTCTCTAGTCTCCAGTTATTACTTGGGCCCAACCGGGATAAAGAACGCTAAGAAAGTGCAGCAGTTATTGAAACAGCAGATTATAAGAAACTCTGGGGAAAAAAAAGAGGGGGAGGTAGATACAAGAGTTCTAAGAGTGGAAGAATAAGGAAGAATTTATCTAAATTATTCTTAGACTCTTATTTTGCTTCAGAAAGGGTGCGCTCTGTCTCACGCCCAGGCATTATGGTAAGAAACTACCTTTTGTTTCAGTTAGGATTCTCAAATTTGGGACATTAATAAAAATTGGACAGGAGTCCATGATAATATAAAATAATTTTCTCTTCAGATATTGTCTTGTAGATGTATATGCAATTTATCTTTAGGTGATATCTATGTGATCATAGGCAGCCTGACCTGAGTAGGGTACATACCTGTACCCTACTTTCCAGTGACACGAAAGAGCTACACAGCTTTTTCTTTTAATCACCTGCATAGATATTCTGTAATATACATTAATGTAAGTATGTAAAAAACCAGATCAGAACTGACTGCTACTGGTATGAAGGGAAACTGTGTGACCTCTCAATCCCATTTAAATGCATTAGTAAGCTTTAATAAAGTCAAGCAATATTGTTAGCTACATTAGCACAACTAAACAGCCCTTGAGGTATAAAAGAACTGTACGTGCTAGAATGAGAGTATCGATAAATTTAAGAACTAATAGTATTAAAGCCATATGGTTACTGCATTAAAAACCAAGCTTTTAAGTTCAGGAAGGAGATTAAAAGCCTGTGAAGCATACTTAGATAGTGAATACACAAGAATTAGGTGTGTGCTTTGGGACTTGTTTTATTTAAATTCTGCTGTAATCAATACGTATTTTGGAAGCCAGTGAGAAACTCCTCAAGCAGATGATATTTTTCAATGCAGTTTGAATATGAGAATATTCCTTCTGACATGCTGAGGGAAAGCAGGCTTACCAAGAAAGATGTTCTAACTGAAACATGTGAATAATTAACTCTGAAAGAATGTGAAAGCTGCATAGATAGGAAGAGCACTGTGTTACACTTGACTAAAACCAGAATGCAATGCTGAGGGACTGCAAAGCTTTCCAGAGTTTAGGCTGTGGCAGGATGTTCTAACTAAGCATACCTTGCAAGAAGGTACTGGTTTTGATTTCCTAACCGTCTGAAAGAGCAAACACTTTCCAAAATGTGAACAGCCTACTGTGTTTTTAGCAATGTTTCTTAAAAGCATATTTTAACTACAAAGGAGCAGAAAAAAATCTGTTCAAGTGAAAGATCACTTTCTCAACTTCTAAATGCACATTAGGTGACTTACCAAAATACTTCTTTTTTGAGTCGCACTACTTCTAAGTCTCCCTCGTTGTCTTTGACATTGTATCTGGAACAGACAACGGTAAGCAGACTCTGGTTTGCATGTTATCAGTGAATCTGAAATAAAGAAAATAATTTTGTTCAGAATGACTTCTATTCTCCATGCCTCAAGGAACACAAGCACCATCAAACTTCAGTACCGACTTATCTGAAAATCCCACTGAGCTGTCAAAGACAACGTCCCAACTCATTAGAAGCCAGCACCAAATGATTCCATACAAGACGGATCTAAGTGAAGGCAATTTTAAATTTAAGGTCTCATCTACAAAATCTTCTTACCCATAATGCTTATTGTTCAGCTGATGTCCGAGAGTAAGTCTGAAGCACACTTAATTTTTTCTTGTTAGGTCTGTTTTCAGTGGCATGCTGTTCAAAATATGACCATTGCTTAAACAAACTGGAAAATTTTCTATTTTGGAGTCTCAGATTTTCACTGCGACCATTTAAAAAACTCTGCCTTATGAAAGAATGCCACATTGATATTTATGAACGGCATGGCTCATGCACTTTCATACTGATTGGGGTACCTTAATAAAAGCAAAAAACTTTAGCTTTTTGCAGTTGAATCTCATGAGCATGCAACGCAGCAACCCGAAGTATCAATCTAATTAAGCTCCATGGCCTTGATTTTATATATTAATAATCTGATCACTATTTTTATCAAAATAAAGAAAAAGTCCGATAATAGAATAATGAATCTCTGTCACTGCATGGCAACGTCAGACTGCATAGAAAGAATACAGTATTCTGATGATCTCTGCAACAATGACGTAACTTACACCTTCTGGTTTTCATCATTGACTCTTTCTCAGTTGCCGTAAGATCCAGCAAAAGTATGTGAAGCAAAGAAATCCTGTTGCATTGAATGCAAGAAAGTAACTGATGGAAAAAAATCATCTACCTTTTACACTGTTTTGTTACCTAGGAACAATCCCAAATTGCCCCTCAGGACTGGTCAAAGGTTGTACCAGAGCTGTTCAGTGCATTTAACATTACATCACTGAGCTGCAAAATCCAGTCATGGAGATAATAATGTTCACTATGTTTGTAATTACTCCAAGCATCCCCGTACCAAAAGCAAAAATACACCATCTTCCTTTGTTAGAAAGATGTTGAGAAGGTAGTTTTAGCTTCAGGAAACTAGGACCACTCCTGTTAAGCAGGACGCATTATAATCATGGTCTTTTCTGTCATCCTCAGATCTGTAAACTTGTTAGGAAAAAACCCTCCACAAACCTTGCTTTAAAGAAGACCTGGTGCCAAAATCTATACTGAAAAATTCTAACCATCTTCTGTACAGATTAAGTTATATTCAGGACATGATGCGTTCCTTTTTCAGTGGCTGAACTCTCACTTGATACCTCTTCAGAGCGTTATGCAGAAATATGTTTCCCCATTCTTCCTATGCAAGAGCTGTGCAAAAATCTACTGCTGACACAAGCAGCAGCATATCCAACAGTGAAAAAGCCAGTAAATGTCATTGGCTAATATCTTAGATATTAGATATAAAAAAAAAAAAGATATTTTGCCAATCTAAGCCAATATCTAAGAAGGAATGCACATCCACGATGGAATCTGATTTGTGTCTTACTGCTTTTTAAACTTCACAGCTTACTAATTCCAAGTAGTGATGTGCCTACCATTTTGGTAAGAAGCACCAACTTTTTAACATACCATCAGCCAGCAGTAGTTGCTGTATTATTCACATGTTCTTTCACCTTTCCCAAGGTATAGCTCATTAAAAAGAAGTTTTGATGGGGCTTGCTATCTTGAAGAAAAAGGTTTAAATAACACTACAGCAACAAAATATAACTTCTCTCATATTTCTGAATTTTAAAGACATAAAGTAGTATTAATAAAATACTCCTAATAGTAGCTGCTGTAATTATTCACCAAAACACCAGAAGGAAAAAAAAAATGTTCTGATACAGCTTAAAATGTATTAAAACCATTCACAGTTAGCCTGGTTGGGTAAACCAGGAAGCTGAGTTCTAAGGTATAATTCATTATAGTTTTCATTAAGCACCTGCTGCCGCAGGTTCTGAATAGGCACAACATTTGTTATTCTTCAAAGTACTGCACTGAAAATACACATACAAATTAAAGACTCATACAAAGTTGTGAGTGTGCCTAACATGCAGAGAGATATTACTCTTCCTCACCTGGCCTCTGACAGTTGCCTATGGACAGTTACAGTCTGGCTACAAAAAGCAAAACTCTCTGCAGGGTACTTTACTGTGATTTTATTTTTAAAGGAAGAGCAAAACTCTCTGCAGGGTACTTTACTGTGATTTTATTTTTAAAGGAGGAGCAGTATTTAGTCTTGCTAATGACATTTTCCAGAAACCGCTTTGGATACCTTCTTTCCCTCCCCAAAATTATTTTTATGATCATCAGTACAAATTAGGCTCCCAAGAATAGACTGTCTTCTTACACATACAATGTCAAATTGAACTGATCAAAATCTAATCTATTTTCTTTTCTTCATAGATTTTTTTCTACAATGGATATATATGTATTTGTGTAAATCTGTATTCCAAACATTACTCTATTATTTTAAATAATAAATACTATTTTTAAAAGATAATGTAAAATAAAATAAAATAAATAATAACAACTTCTTAAATTATAAATAATAAATTAAAAAGAAAACCAATACTCAGCTTCCACCATCAAATCTATCACTTCAAACTGCTCTGCTTCTATAAGGAAATTAAAGTTTTATGCTGCCAGTACTGAGAATCCAATATGAGCCTGATCCTTTGCACATAAGATGCTTTGCCTTAGCTCTAAACTCTCACAGCCAGCTACGTTCTGGTTATCTCCTTCACATCCCATATGTGGCCCACAGCACGTTAAGTACCACAACTTCTTGCCTCCCTGAGAAAAGGCGGTGCCAGCCGTATTTTGCATGCCTACACACTGCAAGTGCTAATTTCACAGATTAAATAGGTTTTCACTAACTGTAACCACAATCTGTGTATTGCAATGCCACTAGGGATTTCCTTCTGCCTTACTCGATCCAGAGCTTTACTGTATCGCTAACCATTATAACTGATGTACATTTATTATGCACTTACATATCCATAAAATAAGATGATACGTTCTATGTTTTTATCCTCTGAAATATGAATTAAGGAATTGTCTTTGGTGACAGTCTGCGCTTTTGTCTGTGCGTTACCAGCAAAAGAATAACAATGCTCAATGGATTGCAATCAAGAATTAACAAGAAGAACGAAAAATATTTTATGTAGTTCCCTTTCTTCATATGCACAACTAAATCAGGCGTGTCTTCTCAGTATTCGTGCAGATAGACACTGTTTTCATACAGTTATAAATAATCACTGAGATTATCATCACAGAAAGAAGTTAGTGGGGAACAAACACATAAAAAGGCTTTCTGGTTTTGTTTATTTATACACTGCATTTCACAGCACTTTTTCCTATCATAAGTCAACCAGTCAGACATTGCTGAAAGAAACCTTGCCCAACAACAGCAGGAAAAGAACAGAAGCCTTGGAATTATTTTCTCAAAGAAACTAAAAGCAAACCAAAACAGGGCACAATATTCAAATGACATTATGTAAGATACACCGGATTTTACCAGCTGGGGGAAAAACGGCAAGCTAAGCATATCCCTTTAGCTCTCCCATTTTGTTAATTCTTCACTAGTGCATGTACCTACAAAAGACTTCAGCTGAATTCCAGTTTAATCTCTCCCTAGACTATCCTGGAGACATTCTATTTAAATATGTTCTCATTTTCTTCATGTCATGTTATGTGTTTCTTCCCTGGAAGTGCAGTGTACTGTCCTGAGAGGGTAATACAGGTAACATTTAATATATAATTGCGAAATAATAGTAGCATTTATCAAGTCTGAATTCCACCGGCGCTGTTAATTCTCACCGAATATACCCACATAACTGAGGCCACAAGCTCTGGGACTCCAAAACGCTGCAAACCATTTCTAGCTCCTTCCCTGGAAGGAGGAAAGTCAAGAGAAGTCAATTTGCACAAAGACCAGTGACTAAACCAAGCCTCTGTCCTGGTTCTGACAGTTGCCCTTAGAACTTTCTCTCACTCTCCCCAAAATATACAGTGTTTGTGTAATCACAAAGCAGCAAGAAAAACAAACTATCCATAAAACATACTTGAGTCTCCCTTTCAATGGCATCTAATTTTTCAGTTGCAGTTTTGCACTGAGCATTCATTAATTCAACAGCAAAACAGTGGAATAACCACAAAGGCTAAGAGGAAGTCTTTCATTTCAATTTACTTTATCTAATCATTGATAAATATATCCTCAGAGTAGACACTTATTAGACACTAACAGATCTGTATCTAGCTCCACGGATGTAGATGAAATATGTGAACTAAATGGTGTACCACTAATACAGGTATAACCTTAAAACCCACAAATTCTGTCTAAAATCCAGGAAAATTCAGTTTACAGAAAGATCACCACCTTTGCTTTTTACTAGCTAGTGGTATACAGTGCTTTCACCTGAAATATTGCTGCATTTTCCAGAATCCTACATTGAATTAAGTGGCTGCTTTACCACACCCACTCTTAACTAACACTGTTTCAGCAAGTGTCACTGGAGTAGCGCAATGCAAATAGAACTTGTATTCTCATCTCTACTTCTAAATTGCACTCCTGGCCTGAAAAAGTAGAATGCATGTGACAAACGCAATGCACTTTGTACTTTTCAGCAGTAACACAATTCAGGAATGACCTGTGAAGGTTAGGCATATGACTGAAATTATGCATGTGAGTGGTTCTCCACATGTCAGAGAAGCGTACACTGACCAGTCACCAAAAAACCACCGAAGCCTAGTTAAAAGAAAAACAAACGTCCTTGTGATGAGCGTATCCGTTGCCCAAATCCAGTTTCCACTTCCATCACCAAGAAAAGCCAGCTGTGGTGGTCTACATGCTGGTCTGTATGTAAGTGCCTAGAAAACCACGTCCTCTTTGCCTCTGTTTCTCTCAAAGGCTGTGGATTATCAGCACGCTGCTTAAAAAGCTGGGTAGCGGGAGATCTGCGGCTCCCAACCTGCGCCGGGTGGCCCAAGGAGGACACAGAAATGAGATCTATGGCAGGCGGCTCAGCGGGCAAGTTCACGCGTGCCAGACAGAAACCCAGCCTTTCTAAAGACCTAAGAGGATCTAAATACCTACTCTTCTTTTGGAATTTGTTTAGCAGTCACAAACTTTAAAAGTCTGAAAAACACTCCTTTACACAAAAGCTAATCAACTAGCACATGCGATAGGACGCTTGGTTTTGTCACTTCATACTCCCAGGTTAAACAGCTTAGTTGAGCCCTGACAAAAAGACTTAAGAAAGCCTTCCTGTAGTTGGATGCGTATTTTCTTCCAATATTAATAAGTCACTCCAGAGCAGTGCAACATGGATGAACATCTGAAAACAGCATGGCTATGTGAAAACGGTATGCCTGCATTTCACACATTTTTATTTTATTTTTTTTCATTTTAATTGTCAAAGCAGAAAGAAGTTTAAGTATTGAAGGTTATAAGTTTAAATTCATTAAACTTCTAAGTTTATTTATCTAAGCAGAGAAAAATCAGCAAACTGAAGAATGACTGAACAATATTTTCAGTAATCGGAATGAAGTAACTGACATTAAGTAGGGAAGGGAAATTTGTATTTTGTTTTAATATGCAATTTTAATGTAACACCTACTTAGGATAGTATTTGAGAGTTCACATAAATATTTTAACACTCTAAATTGCATCTTTACTGAGCTGTACATAATCACATTTATTATTTTTATCATTTTCACTGAAACAGAAACCTAGTAAACATACATTTAATTTCAGTACCTTAAAGCAACAACAGAGCTGTACCTTTGCCTGCATTCTATGTCCCTCTTCGCTGTGCCCAGGACTGTTTTCAACTGCAAACGATTCCTTAAGCTATAAATGCACAGTAAGATAAATAACTGGCTTCATGATTAAAATGGTCTCCGGAAGGAGGATGCAAAATCTGAACTGTCACCTCCAACTCTGTTTCTCAGTGACACCAAGGCAGAGTTCCACAAATAGCTGGGAAGTTATATTAAGAGGTTGTGTGATGTCCTGCCAGGGTCTTTACTAGACTTCTAGAGTACAAAGGTCATATATTATTTATTTATAGAGAAGGAGGATACTGTACAAACCATATGAGGTTTTAGGAAGCTTGCACTTCTAACCTAAAGGATTCTGTGATTCTGTGAAATAATACAAGGTACATCACATTTTGAGAAACGGCATTAAAGTATGCCTATAATTGAAAGGTGTCCTCTTTAACTAATATACGGTCTTGCTTCAAGAAGAAAATCAAGACACGTGCTTAAATCTTGCTCAGCTGGGACAGAGCTTACCTTGTTTTATGGTTTAAAAGAAATTTACAGGAGACTTCTGTCTCTTGTAGATAGTTAAGACTGAGCAGTGTTGAGATGAGGATTCCTCTTATTATGTGTTTGTAGAGCATTTAGCACAGCTGTATCTTTTTTCTCTACACATAAAATGACTTTCTCTTCTGCATTTGCATAGCACACTGTATGAGATGTTGTAAGTACAACCACTGTGAGTCCATCCTCCTCAGCCATAACATACATCACTTTATAATAAAGGGGTTGGTAAGATTTGATTCTCACCCCAGTTCTGCCATCTAGTAACTGCAGTCGCTTGGTGAAATCACTCCTGCCTTGCCTCTGCTCTCCTGGGACCAGGTAGTAGAGCACTAATGTTTGCCAGACAGCTGTTGTGTGGCTTAATTATCTCTACAAAGGAAAAACAGAATTACTGCAAATTGTTGTTCAATGACTTGAAATGCATGTCATGTCTGTCAATAATATCAGCAAATCAATCAGTATTTTGAGTACATACAAATACAGGCTGTTCTCTAAAAAATAAACACCTTTTTCCTCTCTTCAATTAAAGAAGCAACTAAAGTAGCCTTCAGTCCTGTGGTGAACCCTGCTTTCCCTCCCACTCTTCACTTATTAACAGGCTGGAAAACCAAAGCATATTGTGCCTCTCTCTCCAGACACTGTTTTTATTTTAACATTACTGACTTTCAAACTTGACAGAACCTTTAATAAGACATAATAGGAAAGCTGAATTCAGTCCCAAGAGTCAGAAAAACACTCCATTTTAACCTGTCTGAAATGCAGCAAACAGCTTCAAGAAAGAAAATGAACAGACAGAATTACTTAAGTATTCTGTGTTGAGATACTTCTATTGTATCAGTATGAACCTTGAGTATACACAAGTCATATGCCCTCTGGAAGATGTATAAAGTCACTGATTTTAGAAGTTCATATTTGAGATTTTTTGCTTAGGCTGCACTCATTTTGATTATAAACAATATTCTGTCAATTCAAATTAGAAATACACTGGTTTCCTACCTTATCTGAAAAATACAGTTATTAGTGAACTTCCTAATACAGCGAAGCTGGTCATTGCCAGCCCACACCAATCTCATAATGGTGGGTTTTACGCTGTGCTTTTATTATGTCTTGATGGGCAGTACCGTTTTCTGAATGTATTGATCCTCACAGTTTCCTTCTGATTCCTGCTCAACAGGAACACTTTGCAGGAATAGTAATTCCCACTTTTTACCTCTTCTGGCATCTCAAGATACTTTTGACATTTCTTTTGATGGGTTCCACCTTTCACTGACAGCAATGTACTGTCCATGGCATTTCCTTACACCTTCTCTCCTGTTGTCTTTATTCCACTCCTTCGTTGTGAAGGCTTTTTGTTCCTTCTGTTTCCTGCCCTTTACCATCTGCCTCTTAAAAAAACCTACCAAAACCCAGAAACTTGTTTTGTTTAAAATACTGGACTAAGCTTGATCTTCCAGGTTTATTTCCTGCACTGAAACAGATTTTCAAAACAGCTTCTCTATTTTCCAGTGCTAAAAGCCCACCACTGATGTCAGATTTTCAAGTGAGCTCAGCATCAGCTAGTTTCTGCTTCAATTCTTATGATCAGATATTTGGACTAGCTCAGGGCCAATAGAGCTGAGCATTTTTGGAAGTCCAGCTTTTTGTTCTGCTGTCTAAATAGGACTTCACAATTTTGGACATTCTGGTCCTAATCTTTCACTGCCCCAGTATGTCATATGAGTCACACCTTGTGACTTCTGGCAACATCCTAACTCATTAACCACAGGTGTGTTTATAAAACACTTGTTCTACCAGGAGAGAAAAGGTACCATCGAACTCTTAGAAGGCGTAAAATTTGACAATTTAACTCTTGAAGTCTTTCTGATCTCCTTTGCTATTTAAGTAGTATTTAAGCATTTATTAGCCCATTCTATGCAGATCTTGTGTCTCAATATATAACAGACTAATGATTTCTTCCTATCTTCTTTAAATGGCAGGGCTCCTCATGCACCTTTCCATTCCTCTTCCTACTTCTCTCTACCATTCATCTCTTATCACTGGAAAGCTGAAAATCACTGAACACGTTGATCTCAGTAACTTCTCAATTAGGATCAGTGCTCTACACAAAATGAAGGATATCCAACACATATCACATGATAGCAAAGTCAAAAGCATATGGTGTTTATCAAGAAAATATTTTAAATATATATATATATATGTGTTCCAGCAACATTAAATTTTAGAAATAGAGAGGTACCTCAAGAATAACACCCAGACTCAGTAAAGTACCCTAGCATATACTTAGTCTGAAACATGGCAGTGGAGTTAAAACATATGCTTAAATGCTTCCTTTAACTGGAACTTCTCATGAGTTTTTCTGCTGTTACCAAATATGCGCATGCTTATAATTGATATTGCTGCTAAGACACAATTCCTCTTGAAATACAGACCTTTTAGGTTAGTAGTTATTTCATTTACAAGGCTACAATCCTGTCCTGGATTACTTAACTGTGTTCTATCTACCACACTAATCTAACTTCTAAAAACAAATCATGTTTCAAAAATATAATCTCAATAATCCTTTACCAGCTTTGCTGTCAGATTCCATAAAGCATCCTTCCATCTTGACCTAGCAGGAGGTAGTTTCAAAACAAACAAAAAGAAGTGGCTCTTCATAACAGGCACGTTAAGCTGTGGGACTCCTTGCTACAGAGTAATGTGGATGCTCGGAGTTTGCAGGGCTCAGAGGGAGACTGCGCAAGTTTATAGAATAGAAATCCACTGCGGTTACTAAATAGAAAGAAACTATGCCTGGCTGCGTACATCTCTGGGATGGCCGAACACCAAGAGATTACTTAGTCGAAACGTGATACGCAATTTCCTTGTTCTTACACACTTCCTTACGCATTCGGTTGTGGCCAGTGCTGAGGACAGGTGACGGTCTGAGCGGCTGGACAATTCACCCGCGGCTGGACGAGCCCCGGGACCAAGCTCACGTGCTCATTCTTACGCTCAGATGTTCCAGCCCTTCCTAAAGGGAACTCCTCCTCCTGCTTGCACACTGCTGTTGAGTGAATGATCAACAGTAGGTAAACAAAATGTAAAACATTACAGACTGAGACTTAACCAAATCCTGTTTCAGCCTACTGGCTCGAATTGAGCAAAAACGTTTCAGCATTTTTCAATTTTCCTGTTATAAGGATAAAAAACTATCAATTTTTTTCAGCTCCACCCAAAACTAAATAGCTCCAGGTACAGTTTTAGGATAACAGAGGTTTCATGAATTTTTAATGTAGTTCACTTTTATGTTCAAAATTAAATTTCAAACAAAAAGTTAATGACATTCAACACACTCAAAACTGCTTTATAGATTACCTCAAGTTCTACCCATCAGTTACCAAGTTTAATGACTTTTAATTCAATCTGACCAGCAGCACGGATGTCCCCTAGTATTGTTGGCTAAGACACAGAGCAAAAATGATTGAATCTGTGAGAAACACTCTTTTGCCTCTTCCCAGTTCCTATCTATTCCTATCAGAATCAGATGTAAGAAGAAATTCCACCAGAAAAGTTTTTCTCATGAGACTGCCAACTGATTCTGCAGATTCAGCTAACTAACAGACTTCTGTGCACTTCTCTGAATAGATCCTCCTAATCACTCTTTACAGGATATGAGAACAAAATTAGAAAAGGGGCGGGGGACACGACTAAAGTAACACAGAAACTTCACAGATCTGTATGTGCCATTTAATACTTTGTGAGCAGCCAAGTATTTATTTTCATCTTTTAGGTGGAAATTTTAAGATGCTGAATCTTGAAATGGATTATAATTGTGCCAACTGAAATTTCATTCAGATAGACTTGGCAATCAATTCCACCACTTATAATCCATAAGAAATGCTTTGGCTGCAGCGTAGCACAAAGGACATAGTTACTTGGAAACATCCTTTCAGTTTCAGGAATGAAAAGGCAAATTTTAACGCTTTAAGAAAACTACTGCATTGTTTAGATTGAAGGCGAGAATTTTGCCTCCTGTCTTTATTCTAAGCAATGCAGCAGTTTCCTTAAAATGCTGAAAATTGCCTTGCATTACCAAAATTGAAAGCATGTTTATGTGATTTTAGCTAGGTGGGATTACCATCAAGGTGCATAGTCTCCACATACTGTTGCAGGCGCAGAGTCATCCTAACTGTCGTTTCTTTGTTTTTTCAAGTGTAGTGAGAGAAGAATCAAGCCCCTCTGAGGTTTGGGATCTAACCCATCATTATATCATTTTTAATACTAATTTTCCTGTGGCTTAAATCAAGCCTCCCACTATCCACAAGAGGCCAATGGGATCTGTCCTGTGAACCCCCTCCTTTTCCCCTAGCATATTTCTTCATGATGATCTCATTCTCCACTCATATATCTTCACATTCCATCTGTAGGCCGATAACTCATAAATCTGCCCCTTCTTTCATGGCTTGTCTCATTTCATCTCATCCTGTCTCATGTCTCTTCTTGGGTGTTTTGTTGTCAGTTATGACTCATTATAACACAGGCTTAATTCACATCTGAAACCCTCTTCCCTCCCCACATTACTGTTCAATATATGCTACTTAGGTCCAATGAATGCCCTGCCTCCATTAAAAAAAAAAAAGAAAAATGAAAAAATCAATGTATGTTTTTGAACATTATCAAGGAAACCAAACTTTTAGACAACAAGTTCAGGAACTTCCAACGTGAAGGCTGTCAACTAAATCATCATGTCTTAACTTTTTTTCTTTTCTTCCTCCCCAGTGTCTTTGTTTCATTTAGATTTTACAGCTGACATTCACCTAACCACTGCTACCTAGTCTTCATTTTGCAGTAGGAGCTGCTCATGCCTGGGCTGCATAATAGGTGCAAAGCTGTCATTCTGAAACAAAGGCATCCAAACATCACCATCAGCTTAACGGCACCCAGACATCACTGTCACCATTCAACGCAGAATCAATGTTCAAAAAAAGTAACCGATACTCCTGCACTTTCTGAAACCATTGCCTTGGTTACAAGAAGCAGCAAACAGGAATGAAAGAAGTGGTTAACACAATTAACTGGAATAATCCTGTATCACATTCTCTATTAGTATTTTGACACTGATTCTTCCTATACTCAATGCAGAGTGTTTTGGAATGAGAAGGGCTAGGGTTTTGAGAGTTTTGCAAAAAAGTTTTCCAATTAGAAAAAAGTTCCTTTTTAAAATGCCATTATCTTCTAGAAGTACTGTGATAACACACCGATTTCAAGTTTTTCAAGTCGCCAAATTACACAAAATTTGTGAAATAGAAGTACTCCTTCTGTGAAAACCAAAACGAATTAAAATCTCCATCTCTTGAATACAGCTACACTTGTAAGTAGCTTTGTTATATTATAATTGTGATTTATTTAGAAAATAGTGTATTGGAATAGTGTTAGAAACATGAAAGGTTTGCAATGAGTATTAAGTGTAATTTTTTCCCCCAAAGAAGGAAAAAAATGTTCCTTTCTAAAGTAGCTTGTTACTTACAGTTATTCAAATCATATATAGTTTGAAATTTCTAAGATGAAAATCTGACTTTTAGATTTTTCTTATTTTGAGGGAATTAGAAGTACTGGGATGATCACAACCTGAAATTCTAAGTTAAGCCTATTTTCCCCATAACTATGAGTTTTTAGAACATTAAGTAAGGTCAGTAATTCATATCTAAATTACTGGATGTTTGATTTGACCTCCACATTTGGGTACAGAATTAGTGCTTAATTTCGGGTTATAGAATGTTCTCAGGCACTACTCTTCCTATTTATTGTCAATAAAATTTTTGTAAGGCTCCTTTCTCCTGTCTTAGAGTGTTGACTCTTCCACAGGAACTGCATAACTGAGTAGTTAAACACTTTTTAATCTCCAGTGTACTTATTTTCAAAAGGCTTAAAAGTTAAAATTATTTAGATACCATTAATCTTCTTACAGTAAAATAGTACCACTCTTCAAAGTTGAAGAGAAACCTTTCCTAAATCTACATTAGGAGATTTTGACAGCAGTTTCCTCTTCTTACAGAGAAAACTGTAGCTCCAAAGAGAGACTGAGGGTGTTTCTGAAGGCAAATCATCTGACTCAAGGTTCAAAAACACTTGGAAGAAAACCAAGAGTTTTCACCACTGACCTTACCTTTTGCAATGCCACTGCTGGCAACTACTTGTATCAGAGGGCCAACGTTACAAAAAACCAGCCAGTGAAGATAAAATACTGAAATGAAAGGTACTAACAATGCTACACCATCATTCGCTGGTCCCATGTGTTACATCTGTATTATGTGTAGCAAAACCTGGTGCTCTGGGAATTAATATCAATTTTGCATATGAGTTATCTAAGGTTCACTCAGATGAGGCAAACTGCACGAAGCCAAAGCAGCAGTTTAGTAGCAAAATCTGAAAGAGTACATCAATACTGTCTACGAACACACTGCCAAAGCCACGGGAATGCACACATAATAAAATACGAACTTGAATAAATATCTGGAAGCTGATACAGTGTGTAGTTTAGGAATTAAAATAATATTCAGAGTGCCTTTGCTGTTTACTCATATTTGATTTTCAGACAGTCACATATGGTATAACATTTAACAAGACTGGTTTTTCATATATTAGTGACATAACTGTTAAATATATACCCTTAGGAAGTATCTCTGCTTTTGTGCTTTTGTTTAAAATACTTAATTATGAACAATAGTTTGCAATGTTTATCATAACAATTTAATGATTGTAATGAGATAACATAAGATTGTAATGACTATACAAGTAAAACATTTTCTCCAAATGCACTTTGTATTGATGCATTCTGCAAACACAATTCTTACCTTTACGCCTGTTAGCAATCCCATTTGCTTCACTGAATTAATCAGCTACAAAGGGACCTAGCTGTGTACACTCAATATCTCCACACTATTATCACAATACAAAAATGTATGTAATTACTTGTTGCTATTAAGTTATCAGTTTGCACATCTATAGCTCGTCTGTCATCACCTGCTCACAAGGAGCTTTGAAAAGTAATCACACAATTGTTCTCCTTGCTTCACAGACACATAACATAGACTAAACAGACCTGTACTACTTTTCCCTGTATGTACTTGTAAAACAAAAATCTATTTTCCTATAATCTAGAAATTCACAATCTTTCTCTAGATCGCCCTTGTTATCAAACTAGAAAGTCCCATTTCTGCACTGGAAAGAACTGCAAATGCCTTATTTCCTTTCAGCTGCATACAGGACATACACATGATTTAAATCTCACAAAAATCCTTGAGGACTGGCAAGAGGTACACAGGACCTTCCGTCATCTCTGGGAACCAAAATGAATTTCACCTTCCCTGTAGGCCTAACCCAGGGCATACACAGTTCCCAGGATCTAATTCCTGAGGTCACTGCGAGTTCTATAGTGCCTTAGCCCATCAGCAGAGGAGAGCATGTTCACTTTGTTCCAGTGAATGTCAGAGAAGAATCCTCTTTCTCCACTGTTCCTCGGATGGCCATCAATGCTCTGAGTAGTAATAGATGGTAAAATCTGACTTAGCTAACAGATGTGATGGAACATCCAGAAGTGTCAATGTGTGTTGAACTTTGAGCTGCAACTCTTGACACACTACCTTTTCAACCCTGGCTTCATCTTTAAATTGCATGGTGCCATTCTGACTAAACAGCTTTAATCCTTCTTGCGACTTTTTCATTTATTTGATGTTATTTTCTCACCACTTTGTGTAAGTTAATAAGAACATTTTCCTTCAAGTGCATGAGCTGCAGAGTATCCCACATTTTGTACCAATTACTGGTATACATAACGAAAGCACAAATACCTGAACAACTTGCAGATTAGTCTTGAATGTCTTCTCTTCGTGTGTTTGGAGTTCATTTTGCCAGATTACTGCTTCATCTTTTTAGGGTCAGCCTGAGACAGATACACTGTAACAGCACAAGAAGCAGCTATCTGAGTATGAATTTCATCAGAAAATGCAGAACACAGTGAAAGCCAAAACATCATAAACATTTAAGTACTGTTACCCCCTACAGTCTGTTTTACTGATAAATGTGACATATCATGCAGAGCAGATAAACAAGAAACAGTAAACAAACCATGTCATTTCATAGAAAAGGATGGAAAATATTTGCACTGTTCCTTTAAGCAGTGGTTCTGAACTTTTTTAACTGAGCCGCACTCAAGACTACTGGCAGTGCTCGATGCTTTGCTGGATTTAGTGGCTTCTTTGCCAACCCCTCTCCTTTTCCTCTTCTTCAGTTGAACCAGAAAAGCGTATTAGCTCAAGGACAACATATCCGTTACAATACACAGACACCTCACTGGCTTGGGACTACTCACCCAGAGTACACACATTAGAGCAAAACTACACTCAAAACCTAATGAAAACTTTCCCTCTGTTGGTTACTCAGGAATTGGGAGAATGAGAAACAAACCATTTGTTGTACACCGAGGCCAAATCATCTGCCACGCAAACTGGCATAAGCTTGCATTGAGTAGAATGATGCTGTGCCAGTTCATACAAGCAGAGAATTCGGTCGCTGCATGTGTAAAAAACTCTGTGAACATCTTTAAATTCATCAATCAGAATAAACACCAGAGAACCCTCTTCTCTCCAGGCCAGTAGGAAAATGTTCGCTCTATTTTTGTGAAAGAGTCACTTCACTGACATTAACATAAAGATAAATCAACATACACACACAAATACTGCGGCTTCAAATAGATCTGGATGAGAATGAAAATGTTACAGAATGTCCAAAGTATACCTCAGTTCTTCTTCTGTGTTTTCCTTGCGTCCGCTCATCTTTCAAAAACCCAAACAAAAACCTGCCTTCCCCTCTAACATCCTTAGACCTCAGGCCACTGTGAGCCTCTCCCTCACTGAAGCAACTTGGATATGGCCTCCTCAAAACAAAATTTTGAACATCAGATAAAATGCATTCTCCTTCTTACTGCTTCTTCCAAAGATACGGAGTACATAGTAGACATACATGGTGCAGGCTGAAACACTGTCACTTGAGGTCATCTGGCTAGTCCAGTTATCACATGTGTATCACAACTGCTTCTAGTCTGGTTGTGTCAATTTACCTATATCAGCAGTTAATTGCTGACACGCTGTCTCCATGTAAGGTTCACCTTTATGGTAAAAAACAACAATTGGTATGATCTGAATTTTAACACTTCTTACTCTTGTATCTACTGCAAGTGATTGCATCATTTCAAAAAATACATATTCTGAATTACAATTAGTAGTTGTGTACAATACTTAGTTTCTTCTACCTTCAGAAAACATCTGGATGGAAGTTAGTGGTCACAGACGATAAGCAGCCCTACCAACCAGATGCTACCATGGGCCTGTAACAGGCACAAGTCCAAGCCTCCACTATCCCCTGCTTCTTCAGGTCTTTACCTCTCCTTATCATTAGATACTAATTACAGGACATGGCAGACAGATGTGTTACGTGGTCAAAGGTCACACAGCAGCATATAAATCTAATTCAAATCCAGTTCCAGTAGCAGAAGACTGACATGTTAGTTCCCAGTTTCAAATGCTTCTGTTTGCTAAGTTTTGCCTTTCTGGTAACATCAGAATCTACACATACATTTCAAATGGGTTCTAACATGCATCTACTGCGCATGTAAAGTACTTTCCATAAAGGTATTCTTTCATTAAATATCGCTGAGCTTGGATCTCTCATGAATATTGATGCAACCCTGAAATTTTCAAAACTTGGGGCAATGTGATTTTAGAAGATGCAATCTTCCCTAACAGCAATTTCTGAAGATTTTGAGTCCCTTTGAAGATTCCTGAAGCTGACCACCCAAAATCACTAATTATTTTCCAATCTTAAGGCAAGGTATATTCTGAAAAAGTGATAGAGTGGCCACTATTTGGCAGAGATCAGATGATTTACACATCAGTAACATCCCACGGAGTTCAAAACCACGTCCTTTCCTGGTAGCCAAATTCTGCCATTAGCAGCAAGTATATAATCTCACTAAAGTAAACTGTAAGGCTAGAGTGGAAAAGGACAGATAAAGAAAACTCTGTGCACTGAGTAACTGCAGGGAGTCTAAAGCTGAGGATCTAATAATTAGTCTTATCTCTATCAAGGTGCAACAGAATAAGCTGAGAAGTGCAAGAATGCCCGACAAAGCCCTAGGGCTCTTCACAGCTGCAGAGAAGCCTCATTGTCCTGGAGAATTTTAAGGACAATCTCACGTGGAGAGAACATGAGGAATTTCTTTTTCCTGCCATGCTGCTGATGCAGGTATCTGGAAGGTACATTTATCTACACACTCCTCCCTTCGTACAAGCCACAGCGATGCCAAAGGTTCACACGTCTGCTCAGGCACCGTGAGCAGTAGGTGCACAAAGAACAGCCTCTGGGGCAGCCAAACTTCTGCTGTCTTGGGGCGGGGAAGCCCAAGGGAAAACTCACTTTAAAGAGAGAGATGTCTGCCTTGAAGTTCTTACATTTCAATCTTTGCTTTGCACAAGACGTATTCAGGATACTTTAGTTCTTCGATTCAAATATTTAGAATTAGAGATTTATTGGTGATTATTACACATACAAACAGTAGCTGACACTTCACCTTCCAAACCATTTGCAAAGGAAATACCCAGGAAAAGAAGGTGGTCCCTCCTTCCCTATGCTCTACTACAAACTCAAACAAAATACTAGCAGGTAGGAATGCAGTCACACACTTCACGTCTTTTTCATGATGTGTAAGCGCCTGAGTAACAGGTTTAGGGGACTCTTCCTCCAAAACCAGAGCGGTTTCTCTCTGAGACGGGCAAATGATACGGCACCAAATTGATAGGGATCATATATCTCTATCTGTAAGATTTAAGTTTCATTGTCCTTCCGTTTTAAGGCATGGTGGTAACTAGAACAGGCACGATATGATTGTTTCTTCCCAATGTTCACAGTTGCTCCCCTTTTCCATCAATGTTTTGCTGAATAAGCAGGGCAAACGCTTTAACAAGTGAGTCCTGACTGCAACGTCCTACACAGCCATTGGGCTAATTTTCTACAAACAGCAAATTCTTGTTTTATGGGCCATCCCTTCAACTGTCTGGAGGAAGAGCAGTGTTTCAGCAGTCCTTGTTACAGCTATTTTCTGTGACCAACCACTTCCATATTCTCTGAATAAAATAATCAAAGAATTAGTTATACTAAAACCAAAAGGGAATGTATGCATTTTACATTTGCATGGTACTATGGACTCACAGCTTTATTCTACTCTGACAGAAACTGCATCGTGGGTCTTTTGCAAATTCCCATTGAAAGCAAGTGGAATTTTGCCACTGGCTTCAAGGAGAGCTGGAACAGCTTTTGTGTTATTTTAAAGTGCAGCAAACAATATCCTTATCCTTGGGCAGCATAAAATACTGCACTTGGGATATAAAAACTTGTTTGACTATGAAAAAGGACCCATAGCTTCTATTTTTAATGCCCCAGCCCTTTCAGTGCCTACAGCCCTCCAGCCAGCTGCACTACTTTAACAGAACAGCGGTGGAAGAGAAACTGGAAAAAACACCGTAACTGAAATATAAGCAAATGACCTAATCTACAACATGGATCTGTAGCAAGCCTGATTCCACTGCCAGTGAAGTCCAAGACAAGTTTCATCTTCAAAGAAAGCTGCAGAAGATCTTTACTCAGTATAATAAAGCATGAGCAGTTTGCAATTTCATATAGTTAAAACACGTTGACCATAGCTGGGTCAAGAGAGTGGTTACACCACATGGGTTATTCTCAAGTTTCCTAATGCTCCCACAAGGTCCAGAGCCTTCTTTTTGCATTTTCTGCGAGAAACAAAAAAGAAACAGAGCCAGAGAGGAAGTAAATGGGAGGTTTGGGTTACCCAACACCTTCCTTTCTCAAGCGGACGACAAATTTTATCATTCTTACTTCATGATTAAGTTTTATTACCTGGGATATTGTTGAGGCTTTCAAGTCCAACTTAATTCACCCCAACATCAACTGACAAAGCAAAATCAGACCTTTATTTACATAGCCTGCAAAAAAGTATTACTGGCAGGCTGAAGTACACAGACAAAAGCCAATACCTTTATTTGTTTCATGATTTGTCCAAACACACCCTCTGCAGCCTCTGGTGCACACCTAGCAATTCTGAAAATCCAACAGCTTCATGGTACCACTGATATTTATACTAGACTGGGTGATGAAGTCCACAAGGAATACCATTTAAATAGAAATTCTGACCCATAAAGTGACTATCATACTCCGTAGATCTGTTCTCTGCCAAACGCAAGTGATCCAAGTCTGCCATCATGCGTCCCATCTGCCTTTCCAGTGATCCTGTACCGGCAACCTCATGCAGATAAATCACCCGAGGAGCTTGTTCCAGGAAGGGCCTCTAACACTGCATGTGGAGAGGGCAGATGGGATTTGCAGCAAGCCACAGCTTGATCATCCTGAGAAAATGCCACTCCTTCGCCAGCCCCTTGCCTGTAATACAACACATACAAGGGACCTAACCGTAGCCATTTGACTCCAGTCCGTAAGACAGAATAACAGTACTGCTCTACCTCACAGGGTACTTTCAATGGCTTTAAAGGCTGTGAAAAACTCAAATGCTACATGAATAACAACCAAGAGCCATAGGCACAGTCTTCATTAGCGCTGAATGCAATTATGATGATGATTTGAAAAAGCCAAACTTAGCATTTACAATCAGATGGAAGGGATTCGGACCTGACTGGAGAGTTTAAGTTAGAAGATGTACCTTACAATAACCCCATCTAGTTCAATGAGAATGTCTATATCAAATCCGTATTGCTATTTTTATTTCCACAGTGGAACTGCACTACCAAAAATACTGTCTTGAGATGGCCACGAAGAAAACATGCTAGCAAAAACTATTCAGAAATAATTTTAGCCACATAAAATGCCTATGCTGCTCTGGCATGTTCCATCAAGAAACAGTTCACAAGATTCTGCCTTGAAGGTTACACTTAGTTACTCACATGTACGGAAAACAGGACTTAGGACAAACTGTCTGTATTTTAAATACAGGGGACTGAGGCATGGCAGAAGAAGAATGTTCATTCTCTCCTAAGAAATAGTGCAAAAGACTATCCAAAGTAAATAAATAATTTGTGAACTATTATACATAGGATTTTTTTTTTTTCCTGTTAAACATTTCTTTCCTAATCCTTTTAGGACTAGAATATCATTAGTCTAACTCAAGACTACGTGCCTTATTTCCTCCTTCCTCCTCAGAACAAGGCCGTACCAATCAGTGTGTGTTAATCTTGCAAATCAGTTTCTCCGAACGGCTTGCTTTTCTCAGCAGCTGTATGCTGGCTTCATCACGGAGCTGAAGTCAGCTGCTCTGGTACTTGCCACTAAAATGCAGAATGTCAACCACTTACACTACTCATGAGAACTAGCACAACACAAGTCTAATGAGAAACTAAACACTGTGTTATCTGCAATGATTCGGAGATGGAGTAAGTTGATGCACGTTTTAGGAACCTTTCTTGCTGCACAGTAGTTCATGATAACACCCACCTCACAGCTCATTAGCGAATCAAAATATTATACTGTATAAATACTACTTTGCTCTTTTACATTTTACAGAAGCCCCAGGTCTCAGAAGCCTCCATTACAGAGTATATGTGATTTAGTTATATTGGAACATTGTAGGAAATGGAAAGCAGCCCTGACTGTCCAAAAACAGCAAAATGGAAGCCAATATACTGTATACTTTGGTCCTCTCTCTATAGAAATAGTCCCAACCAGCCTCAAGACATTTTAAACCGAAATACATATTGGCAGAACACAAAGAAACTATATACTGTATGACACTGTACATGAATTCTCAGTACTTCTGTGCTGGATTTCTTTCTTTCTCTCGCTCTTTTCTGCAGAAAACAATGTAACCCACTATAAATCTAGACGGCACTACTGCAAGTTTCAACCAGAAATCCAAACGCAACGAGGGGGAAAGCTGGCAAAGAACTGAAATCGAAGATGTAAATGTTTAACAGCAAAAGAAGGCCATGAAAGGATATGCAGCTGTTTTGCTGCATGGTTTCTCAAAATGGGAATTGGAGAGCACAAACGTAGACCACGTTCTCACTTCTACTTGAGATAAACATTTACAAGCTATTCATTTTAAACAGGAAGACATAACATTAGGACACGACCTTTAATTTCACTGAGTCTGTGAAGGCAAACCACCACAGCTCTACTGCAATGCAGTTAAACATCCAGGAAGAGATGCATACTATTCCACTGCTTTGTTATTACAGGTGTACTTGATTTTATATTCAACGAGGAAGGTGCAATTTTATGGCTGTGTGGAAAAATCTTTAAAATGCTTGCGGGTGGATGTCTAATGATGCCAGACTGGTGTTGCAAAACATAATATGAAGATAAAGCATCAAAGAAATTGTCTTCATGCCAATGAACGAGCATTTAGGTAAATAATACTAAACCATACATGCACAGATTTGGTGTCATTACACTATTATTACAGATGTGTACCCTGCTTTTGTTCTTTTAAAAGGGTGCAATTCTGATGCACTATCATTAGCTTTCTAGCTGGAAGCTGATAGAAGTTGAAAGACACCAACAAAAGATAGTGGAAGATTAATTTACAGAGAAAAGCTGCAGATTTTGAAAAGCCACTCTCTACTTGTAGCTTGAAAGATGAAAACACATTTCTTGTTTGTATGACATTCCCCATGTTTCCCATACAGAGATACGTGCAGGCAATTTTTTACTGTGGGAAACTACTAAATATGTAAGACACCACTTTGTATTAACGGGCAAGTATATATTTATAGCATTTTCTTATAAAAATGAAAGTAGGTCAAAGGCTGAAAGGTGACAAGTTTGGACTTTTGTACCCCAACCTGAGACACCTTATAGGTGGATCTCCTGTGCAGAGCTGAATGCTCTGAAACCTTTGGAAGGGGTATCAGCAGGGTCTCAAGTTTGGTTCTCCAACACTGACATTTCCAGAATTACTAGTAA
This sequence comes from Harpia harpyja, assembly GCF_026419915.1. NCBI lineage: Eukaryota > Metazoa > Chordata > Aves > Accipitriformes > Accipitridae > Harpia > Harpia harpyja. Next base: position 3,636,931 of record NC_068945.1, on the reverse strand, counting down.
TTTTTAAACCTTGGCTCACAAGCTTTAAAAAAAAGTTTTGTAATATCCATACAATCCATTATAGAATCTGGTAATTCTGTAGGGAAAAAAATACTGTACACTATATTAAGGGCAAAATTCTTCCCCATTGTATAACTGGCTTCTCATCATTAAAGTCCTTAAATAGACCCTCTGCTTTAGCTTACTATTACTTTCCATCAGGAGAAGACTGCAGATCCCTTCAAGAGGTTTATTTCAGGCTTAGAAAACAGTTAGTTCCAACACAGGCTGCCACAGAGTACCAAAGCTCCGGAACATGCAATTGTGAAAGCTTGAGAAATTTTATTTTTAAAAAAGCACTAAACACAACCATGGCTTGGAAATATGAACTAACTGTACCGAACTAGAAAAAGTCTTTTGCATTATTTAATAACCTGGCAAAATGCTAATGCTGTATTTTATTTTTAAAAATTATAAATACTATTTATTGAAAGGCAAGTATACTATTTCCTATGAGACAAATATACAGTGCTTTGTGATGTTCTATAATTTTCAGATAGGTTACTCATATAAACATGATTTTTACTAGAAAGTTTTTTTTCATTCTAGAATACTTTTATTGCCATTAGTTTTCCTCAATAACAACATGTGCAAAACAAACACGTCCTGTGACTCTAGAGACTGTTTTGGACATTGAGACCGGGACTGCAGTCCACATCCATAACACACTGGACCGAAATCTCTGATCCTAAAGCATACATTAACTTGACGAAAATCAAAACCAGTGCTACTGTCTCACCAGACAAAATGCCAACGGCCTTCTCGCACATGATTTCCCAATGCATCGTGGGCAGCAAAGCACATTTAGGAGTGGTATTTTATATTTCTATCGTCTTCCACCTGAAACGCCTGCGTGCAAGACAAACATTAACAAAGAGGCCTTTCACACGGTGGCAGTGTATTATGTGATGGCGAAAGGAAGGTACGGAGAGACAGGCGACGTGCCGAGGCCGTGCAGGAAGGCTGCGGCGTAGCCGGGAGCAGAGCCCTCACCGCCCCGGCGCCAGCCCTCTGCTTTAAGCCCAAGGTCAGTCTCCCCGGTTGGAGAAGCACGTAGGAGGTGTGACAGAGAAGTCTTCTACCCCACCTTTTAGGTACGACAACTGTTTGACATCTTACGAAGAGAGAAAACCATGTTCAGCTCTTACCAGGTTTGGTTGCCAATCTAGAACTTGACGAGACAGTTGGGAATTAGGAACGTGTTTTAGAGTACCTGGGCGGCACCTCACTGAAAGCTGGGGTGCAGATTTCTAACTTCAAATAAAACTCAGTTTTACACAATTCTAAGCAGGCACAGGAATTACCTGAAAGCTTCTGCTAGTTTTCAGTTGAATTCCAACTGAGAACATGGAATAACTGAAATTACCGAGCTTGCCATATCCTACCTATGAACATTTGAAGAGAGCATGTTTCTTTGACCCGGGTCTATTAAGGGACAAAAATGAAGACAAGAATCCAAATTTAAAGCAACACTCAAGTGCAGGGAAACTATTTGTAAGCATTATGACAGCTAATACATCAGCTTTAATTTATGGTTAAAAATTCAGGAAAAAAGAAGGAAAAAAAAGACTTTGGGAAACACATAAAAGTCACCACATTTGCCTTATTCTAGTTAAAGAATGGTCCTGGCTGGCATTTCCAGGCTCTGTAATGGCACTGGCTTGTCTGATTTTGCTGTAAAATTCTGATTTTATTTTTGTTTCATGAAATTTGCTGCCCTTGGTTAAAAGGGTTTTTTTCATTAGAGATTCACCTTCTATTTATATGCAGATGAAAATGATCTAATTTGAGATGGATTAGTCTTATGAATAGGGCCCAGAGACATTAAAAAAACAGGCATCTGTTTTGTGCAGAAAAACTAGTACAGTCCATTTGCAGCTTAACAAAACACTAGGATCTCATTGCAAGGTGTATAAAGCTAGATTATGTTCTTTTAGTTCTAGGACTGCTTTCAGGTTATAAACATTATGAGCTGTTTTTTCTGAAAATTAATTGCTATAGATCCAGGCCAGTGTAGTCAGGTGAAAAGCAGTACAGGGCAAGACTGAGTAATAAGAATTTCAGTTAAGCCTCGAAACACATTAATAAAGGCAACATCTTAAAAAATATGTACATGCATACATACATAATTGTATACATGTATGTTTTAGATAGTTCTGTATTTCTGGTAATAACTGTGGTTATTGCACAGAGAACAGTAATTTGTCCAAACCAAACCATAAATAATTAAGGCCAGGATTTCGAAATCGGATCTGCGTGGGTGGATTTTTGCACCCCCGCGGATTCAATGGCAGGATCAAAGATTAGGAAAGCCAGAAATACACTCAGAATCTGAATATTGCTGAAGTACAGCACCTGGCATTTCCAGTGCGGGGAAGGGTCTGTTTTCACTGCCACCCTCCCACCCGAATGCCTGACAAACAAACACTTTCAAAGCAGCAAACAATCATATTCTTGTCCCACCCTCCCCACAGTAGCCAATTCCTACAGCATCCATTTCTCTGAGTTATGAGTTAGAGCTAAGGAAACAACAGAGCTGACATTCTGAGTTTCACTTATTATTCTAATTAAAATAAGTTTAGCTTCAACCCCTCTTCCCAAGCTATGTATCAAGCACTGATTTTTTTTTTTTTTTGGACTTTCTAAAAAATAAAGTGTTTATTTTTATTTCAGCTGTTCTGGAAGTCATCAGAGAAAAACTACACCCATTACTAGTGGTGATACTAGGGAGCAGGGGCAGATCTGCTGGCTCCTGCTAAGGAAGTTGTTGACAGCTGTTGCGCAAGAAGTCACTTGACGCTGACAACTGGACCATAACTGCCCACAGACTGAACTTCCACTTTTGGACAAAATTACTGAGAATGTGGTCAGGTTCAAGCGTATGAAAAGAGTAGCTCTATTTGCCCAAGCTGATCAAAGGACAGACGCGGAGAGATCAGAGCGCTCTGTTATTACCCTGGTATCCTCCCGAGAACTTGCGATGGTCACGTATTAAGTGATTACAGCACATCTATGAGCTTTTAACACTGGTCATCAGGAGGCACTGCAGACACTGTCCTCTCCTCTACAAATCTTAAGTGTTGCTGACTTGCTTTTTCTCTTCCAGAAATCTGGAAAAAAACCCACTGCTATTCTCTTCGACAAGTCTTGTCACATGTTGCTTTTCCTCCTGCTCGGTATGTCTGGGAGGTAACGAAGGAGGTTTACATCCAGCGGGCATTTATGTGGATGATGGTCAGTCCCTTTCAACTCAAATATGTCTGTCAAAAACCCTAGCAGTAACTGGAAGAGAAACAGGCTATGAATGAAGGTTATACAGCTACAACTCAATCTCACTACAGATGAGGTGGGTTGGTTGTGGAAACTTAAAAGGTAATCGTGACGATGACTGCAGCTGTCCCTGGGGTTTTTTTGAGCGTGTGTATGTTGCCAGAGTGTCAAGCATGTGTGTACATGTCATACTATTTTTTTTGCATTTTTGGTAAATTTGTTACGGTTACATTTGGGAATCCTGACTTAAATCATCACTGGAATACAGTTCCCATTCATATGGGATAAAAGGGAAAATACTGTGGCCAACATTATGGACAGAATCAGCCTAGATGATGTCCCCCAGTTGCCTTCATTTGTGGGAGAAATTCAAAGCTGATCAACAATTCAGCTGATTCCATGGAAACAGGATTTCAACTCATGAATCAAAATCGCATGAGGGCCAAAAATGCCAAACACAGATTATAAAAATATTTTTCCACACTGGGATTCTCAAAATAAAAGGCAAATAGTCAAGCAGAACAGGAATAATAAATTCACGAGGGACTAGTTTGTCATCATCCACACTATCTTTGTTTTGTATAGTGCATATCTACCTTGTATCTACACATACATCAACACATGTTCATGATTTTAATATCTTTAATGACTTAAAAGCTGAAAGTACCTATATGTGGAGAAGACACATCAGCATTAAGTTTAGATCAGCACCTCACCACAGGCCACCAAGATCTGGACTTAAACTTTGCTTAAACTTTGTTTAGAGGAATAAATACGTTTTTAGTGTGTTTCCCAGTGGAAACATTATCAATAGCATTCCTTGCTTCAGAATTATCACTTTTCTTGAATACCCCCTAAAAATACATGATTATTCCTCTGGAACACATTTTGAGTATATAACTTCTTTAAGCAAACAGAGCTTACTGTTATACTTTTGTCTCAGTAGTAACAGGGGCTCTTGCAATAAATACTTGCAGTAATATTTAACACTGACAGTGACAAAGCTATGTAGGAAATAGCTTATTTCATAATTTTCAGTATTGCACTGAGGAGGTTTTACAGTCCTCTTTCAGTTTACATCATTTCTCATAATCTACAGAATAAAACCAAATCTGCAAATATCCAGTTCAGCTCCAAGGATACAGAACAGCATGGGGTATTCTGCATTATACCAAAACTGCTTAATTTGTTAACATCTTACTGTCCAGGAAGAACTTTTCCAGATCACGTAACATGGAGAAATTTTTAAATCTCTATAAAGATTAAGTAGTGTTAAGGACATGACACAGCTCAGATTTTAAATACATGAAAATAAAGAGAAAAAGGTTAGCAACTTTTTTTTCCCAGCTCTTAAAATAATGAACAGATTCCCTTCCAAATTGAAGAGTAGGGAAAAAAAAAAAATTCATTCAATAGCTTTGACTGAAATTACTGGGAGTTCTTCCATTCCATTCAATGAAAATTTTGTCTGGCACAAAGCTGGTGGTTTGTTCATTTGTTTTTTCTTGAAAACATCTTTATTATTTGGTCAGATCTTTAAGATGGTTGAATATTTTTCCATTAACTTTTCGGTTTTGTGCCCAATTTTCTTTTCGAATAAACCACATGTACTGCAGATATATAATGAAACATAGCAGAATACTTCAGAACTGTGTATTTGTTCTGCTATGGTTTATTTATTCTTTCTACATATTCCTGGGTTTTAGAAACCTTCAACGCACTACCCAAAATAAAACAGCAATGTTATACGTAACACTTTAACTCAAGGATTCAGTTTCCTAAAGATAGCTTCTAATGAAAGTCAGGGTTGGTTGTTGTTTCTTTTTTTACATCACCTTTACTGATGCAGTTATATTTAATCACTGTTAACAGTCAAGATTTTTAGCAGCTGGGTGAAGTATACCGTATTAGCTTAATAGCCATATCTTTCTCAGACTTTTTAAAACCTGTTTTTCTTTTCTATTGGAGCAGAGCGCTAGGGGATTGGAAACTTCCAGTGATTCTTCTGTAGAGTGTAGTGGTTTAACTGTGTCTGCTCATATAAGACAACTCTAATTCTCATGGGTCAAGAAAGAGAACAAACAAAAACTACATTACCTTTCTACATTAGCCTGAAGCACATATTCTCAGAAAGGAAACGGGACAGAAAACATTAGCTGCTGTACCAAAGATATACAGGCATAAAATAAAATAATTCAGGAAATTTGAGACCCAAATCTCTTCAAAGTTTTTTGAAAAAGAAAGCCCATGAATTTAGAGCTAAACTGGATGAATCCATCACTTGACTCAATACCCCAAAGAAAATGTGGCACATAGTATATTAAGTTAATAAAAGACAAACAAACGTACAGCTAATAAGTCTGAAAATTCAAACCTTAAGTTCCTCATTATAAAAGCCACAAGCGACTTTCTAAGCAGAACTACCCAAACCACTATGCTGTGTCCCTTGGGACAATCAGTTTTCCTTCTCATCTTCTTTGCTGCTTTTGTACTGATGCATAAAAGTTTAGTTGTCTGGGGCCCAACCATTTTCAGGCAGCTTTGAGCAGTCACCAGTCTAGTGATGAGATGATCATACGTGATGAAAGGACAAGGTTAACTCACAATTTCTGAGTTAGTGTCAGTGTTTCATGTACCACATGATGAATAACAACATGAGAGGCCCCTATTCTTCTAAAATATAATTGGCTTTTCTTTAGAGAACAGTCTACAGAAACACAAAAAATGGGGGTAACGTTCAGGTCATGCTCAGATCGATTAACCTCCTGGTGCCTCTTTCAAATATTATCTTCCTACTTCTCCTCTCTCTGAACCACAGACGGGTCACCACGACTTTCCTTTTGACAGCTGTTGTGCTTTTCACGCAAACATTTGGTGACTAACTAGAGGTTGCTAACCCAAAGACACCTCCAAGGCTGGCCTTCACTGCCAGCCCACTTGGACCAGTTTGATTTCACATTCCTTCATACACGTTGAGCTCCAGAACAGCCTCTTCTTTCCTGTTCTGCTGAAACAGGACTTGCTTTCACCTTGCCGAAGCCCCGTCGTACTGCCTGTTGGTCTGCTTCTGCCGCCTCTATCTCTGGCGGAGGACGGGAGAGCCCACGAGGCGTCAGCCGGACGCACACTGTGCAGTCCTGCTGCTCGCGACCGATTTAGACTCTTCTGACTCTGTTCCTACCAGCCCCTGACGTTACTTTGCTTTCGTGCATTGCTCACAGTCTTCATGTCACCACTGGTCCATGACGGCTGCCCCTCCACAACTCCATCGCACTCATCCTGCCCTCTGCTTCCCAGCGGCTGCCGATCCACCAGTGTAGCGCAAATACAGTTGCTGCAATCAGTAGCTGAAAACATACGTGGTGACCGCTTTCTGCAGTGGACACGTGCTACAAGATGTTGAATTTGCTTAAGTCTGGCTGTAAATTTCCTCCCGTACCTTGGAAATTTCTCCGCAACTTGAAGTGCAGCTGCTTTTTCACAAAAGAGGCTGCATGCAGCACTGAGACCTCAGGAATGATGACTTCCACACCCCTTCCAGCATGCGTTCAGAGGAGCGTACCAGCACACTGCCACAGGGGCATCCCTCGTGAGCCTCTCTGCCCTGTTTCCTGGATTTATTTTAAGCGTAGCCTGTGCGTTGCAAGAGTGGCCGTCGTTTTTGCTCCTTTCCCTGGACAGTTCAGCTGCTCTTGTTCTTTGATTCATTCGTTTAGGGTTAGATGTCTTTTTCTCAGCAATTCCTCCTATAAACTGGAATCACATGTCCCACAAATGATCCTGTCTCTAATTAGGAGATCTTTTATGTCTCTAAAGTACATGTGCATGCCAGAATTCTCAGCAACATGATGCAAGCAGCTATCCTCTTCTCTGCTTCTTGCTTTTGGGATTTAGAGAAAAGTATCCCTCTGCTACCTCATGTATATTTCCTCAAATATTTTCCTCAGCTGTTCCAGGGTTTGTGTATTCATTCCTGGCAATTTTATTTCACTCCTTCATTTTTTCCTGTGAAAATGTAAAAAAGCTGCACCTTCATTTTGTCATTTTTATTCCCTTTGTCAGGTTCATATACAGACACAATTCTTCCACATATGCATGAAATCTTCTTGGCCTGGAAGTTTTGCATTCCTAGTGGTCTGGTTCCTTGCAGGGGATTAATTTGCCCATTTCTAGGTGCTGTTAATCAGATTTTTTTCCCCTCTGTGGGTCTCTCTCAGCCTGCCTGATGCTAACCATGTTTCCATGCACAGTATGCTAGGTAAATAACATGAGGGTTCCATATTTTTGCAGCCAGCTTTAATATGGGTATTCAGGGAGCTTCACCACATGTTATAATACATGGATATTTCAGTCAGGCACAATGGGAATAAGATATCCCGTTTTTCAAATTGGCAAACTATACTCCTCTTTCCAAGATCCAGTTGGGTTGCCACAGCCACAGTGACAGGAGGTTGTTCTGACAAGCTTGGCAGGCACCTCCAAATCTTCTGAAGTATTCTTCCTCACCTCCCTCCTGCCTAAGTAAAGTATCACATTTCTTTTCCTAGACTCCTACCGGCCATGTTTAAGGAAACTACAGCATTCTCTAATGGAGAGTTTCCTAAGAATTGGTGACTGGGTCAGTCCCAATTGCAGATAAACATTCTTGCTTGAACATTTCTGGAAGCATTGCCTGAACCTAACAAATACAAATCACCTAGCAGAACGATTTTTCTCTTCTGCAGCACAGCTCCTCGACTCTGTAGCAGACACAACCCGCCTCCCCATTAATTCATGCCACTAAGAGCTTCTCAGCTCCGTAAGCCGAAGGCGAATTATGTTTTAATCAAGTACATAAGCTCTGAAAACCAGTCAGAGGCTCTGCTCTGGGAAGATGCTAAAACCCGTAGGAAGAGAGCTCCCCGGCAGTCCCTCCCGCCGGGCTGGGTTGCTCTGCAGGTGCGGAGTGCTGCGCTCGCTGCCTCGGGCTGAGCGGCTCTCCTGAGTCCCCAGCAAGGCTGCGCCTGCCGGAGCCACGGCGTCCCACTGCTCTCCGACCGTCCACCCTCCAGCCGTGGGTGGAGGTGGCCATTAACGTTCACGTGACAGCCAGCACTGCCAAACGGGTCACACAACCACCCCCACGGGGACTTACACAGTAAACCAGACGCAGCATCCTTAGGTCAAGTATGCGAGCCAAACGATGCTACGCTTCAAAGAAGCAAAAACATTGTTTAACGTACTTTAGGAGAGTAAATGAAAATACTGCCAACAAAGATGTGAGAATTGAAACCGGTTTGCAAGGTTACCTTATGCTTAATTTGACTTGGCCATAGAGAAATACCATCAAGCCACACCACCAAACAACGCCTCGCATCCGACTGGTCTTCTCTCAGCAGAACAAAGGTGCTGGAACTCAATCTGCCGGTGCCCTTCTTGGAAGCGTTAAGTGACAGAAAATTTTAAGGGCTAAGATTTGGGATTGGTGCAGGCCTTTCTTTTTGCAAATGCGATTTTAAGGCTCCATGTAATTGTTGCTAAAAATAAGATAATAGAAGGGTTCCAGTCTTGCACTAATAATGAACTGCAGGCTCAGTTGTTTGAAGAAGTAAAACTGCATTGATGAGACTGGATCAAAGACAAACGAAAAATCAGGTATTTCCTCTTGAGGGGAAAAATTATAGGAGGGTCATGCTTTTTCAAGTAGCCCGTACTGCAGTTTAAAGCAGAGAGATCTTGTAGTCAGATTTGATTTGTTATCAAAACAACAGCAAAAAAAGAAGTGGGCACATGAAAACTCCAGTGTCAGAAAACGCTCAAAGAAAACCAAACGTAGCAGCTCCTATTACCAAGTGGAACATGCGACCAATCTTGCTTTGTTTTAGAAAATAGCTGCAACGTAGACAGCAGAATGCCATTAGTAACAGCTACAACTGTCTCCATCCCCAGGCAGTAAACCTCCTGCAAAACTTCAGAGGCACCACCATTTTTAATTCCTTGCCAACATATATCCTTGTCATGACTGTTGAGAGGCCAACCATTTCACAACAGAATCCAAACAGGAAAAATTTTTAATCCAGGGAATACTCAGAGCGATTTACGTCAGTCCCAGTGCCTCATTCCAGAGTCTGAGAATAATATATTGCACAGCTGTTACAATTAAATCTAATATACACTTAAAATTATTTACTCTTTCATGCCTTTTTTTAATAAATAATTGTTTATCGTGGCCAGTTTACTAAATCTGAATTTTGTGGACACACAATTTCATTGTCCAATAATACTCAGGAGAACTGAAATTTAAAAAAAAAGAGCAGAGAAGCCAGATAATTGCTTGAACCCAGGCTGTACAAAACCAGTTTTATAGATGTACCTTCTGATTATGTCAACCATCTTAGTAGGCCTAGTCTCACTTGTGATTCATGGAGCTCTTCCACAGAGAGCTGAGTGGTTAAACGGCACTGATTAATTTCATGTCTAGCTGCTAAACCATATCTAAAAATGGGAAAAGGACAGACACACTGCACTGTCTTTATACTATTACCCCATAATCAGTATTTGTAGTCAGAGCAATAGTGCTGCATGAACCTATGAATTTAGAGCAGTCTGTGCACCCATGACCACAGCAGTTCCACAATTACATTAGAAATAACATGCCCTTAAATTTGCTTTTCAACAACAGTGTGCACTCTGGAGTTTTCATATAGCAGAAGCAGTTCTCTCTCATAAAAAAAGAATTCATTTAAAAAAACCCCAACAAAATATAAGAATCATATCCTGAATATCACATGCTTAGATTGAATCAAAGAATACCAGATATACCCATAAAGGGCTCCAATATCTTCAACATACCACCTTCTCCTATTCTGCTATCAATCTCAAGAATTGCTACAGTCCCCTGATAGGCACATCAGGCTGGAACCATCTAAAGTCTTCAAAAACACGAGACAAGAGAGATAACGACCTCCAACCTAATAGGGTTTTACCCAGCATCTCAACCCGGTTTCTTAAAAGCATACCCAAAATGTCCCTCCTCCCAGGCCAGCTGAAGAGACATGTGCTTCTTCATTCAAGGTCCAATGTAAAGGAAAAATTAAAGACTGGCCTCTAAGCAGTTCTTATGGGCCAGATTGTCTGAAGCAAGTGTCAGTGCTAGGCACCGACTGGTAAATGAGAGCAAAGATAAGGTGCCTAATCAAACACCTCCATGTCTGCGTTACAGGCTGTCTGGATGCTACGGCCACACTCCGACCAGCCTGTGGGCTGCTCCGAGTCCTAAGGGACTACCTGAGAGCACGATTTTAGACCTCTAGGAAACAGTGAAATTCAACGGTGAGTTTTAAATCAGCTTTAATAGTTCACCTGATCTGTGTTCTGCAGCAGTAATACCAGTGTTGGGATCTGGTTTCATACCTGTTACTTGTTCACACAAAACTTGCCATTATCACCCAGCCGTATCACTGAGCATGCCTATAAACTACTGGGGCATGGCTGGAGAAAATGTTGGGAGCCATAAGAATCATTAGATGAGCGACTAAACTGTTAATGAAAGCTGTGCAGTCCATTCAACGGGATGTACCTGAAGCCAGTTTAGCACTAATGCAATACTACGTCTCAAGTACGCCAATGCAGAGCAGAAGTCACGTTGAGATACAAGACAGCAAGCCCCACAGCGTGTCAAATACCTAACAGGGGAACTCCTCACTGCAGAGCTAGGTCCGGGACGACTGCATTTACAATTGTGGCTACTTCGTAGGGGAGAGGACAGCAGGCGTCTTTAAGATCCATTTATTGATTCTCTGAGGTGCGTTTAATTTACGAAAAAAGGCACGCTTCTCAAATCCATTTCCCTGAAAGTATCAAAACCACACAGAAGCCCAAAGACCGAGTAACGTAATGTCTGATACAATGAAAAGACAGAATTGTATTAACGGATTTGTCTGTCGCTGATGAACTGCAATGTCATACTAACATTTCAAATGAGAGTACTGGCACCTTTTTCACATCCCCTTTCTACCCCGATTTTGACCACTCTCTGTAAAGAAATAAATACACAAACACATATGCATGAAAAAGAAAAACGATTATGTTAACAAATTATGATACTTCCTAAAAAGATAAAACTGACTTCCAGTTTTTAATCAGCTGTTTTAGCAGAGACAATTAAAAAAAATTGCAACAGGAGTCAATCTGCCACCCTGCTATTTCAAGACCTGCTCCAAGAGGAATAAGCTGGAATACCAATGTGTCTAATTTAGAAATAATATAGATGTCCATGGTGAAAGAGCGTTAGGTCCCAAAATACAAGAATGACTCTATGCTTCAGATTTATACAGCTCTGCTTCCACTAGTTGGTTGAGGATGCTTTGCCATCAATTGCATACACAGGTACGAAACATGATTAGCAATCACCCAAGGAATTTGATCTCCAGTGTGGCATCTGTCAGGAATAGCCACATGTTGCTAATGCTCTTTTGAGCTGTAGTGATTAGGCTGCTGGTGTAAATAAAAATACAAAGCTTCAACACCAAAACTCTTCAAAATTCAGCACTGACTACTGTGTCTAGAGTATATGACGACTTTATTTTATTTCCTTCACTGTCAACATTTTTAGTAAAACCTCACTGATAAGGTTTAATTTTGATTTTCTGCTTCTATACATTTAATAGTTTTTGATAACTAGGCCATTCTTATTTCTGACAGTGAAATGAAGAAATTTCTTTTTATTAGAAAGAATAATTCCTGATGCATTTTGCAAAGCAAGAACACAGAAGACACTTATGCATGTGACAGACATGTCCTGAATTCTCCCGTGAAAAGCAGCACACCTCCTCCCAGTCAATTTAACAGGCACTGGTTCCAGTCCCAACCAATATGGGTGTGTGGGTCATCTCCTGTGACTTCAACCTGCTAGACACTGGGTGCCCAGGCGCGGCACCCGCCATACCTGATGAAGAGGATATAGGCACTTACAGAAACAACCCTTCCATCCAGAAGAGGTTTTTAAACTAGGTGGGAAAAATCACCCATCTCATTTCATCACCTACAGAGAAATTATGCTCCTAGTGCTTTAAACGTAGGAACTATCAACTTATTTGATGTCTATCTGTCTCAGATATCGCTTTAGCTGCCTATGTAGCTTCCAATGATGAGAATTCATATACACTAATCATTGTTTAAAAATTCAGTTTCATTGATTACTAATATAAACAAGTTACTGGAAGTGCTCAAGTAATATTATGAGACTATGAAAATATTCGGTAACATGTTTGGTAATTTGTAAGAAAATAGTATTTATGGAAAATAAAGAATATGACTTATACCAAAATAATAGAAATATTATGACTTACACAAAATACTCTAAATTAACATTACTGCCTTTCTACCTTTCTCCTGGTTACCCAGGGAATTTAATTACTTTCTTACACTACTCCTTGCAAGCTCCTTTTGTTCCTTAAATCTTCAAAACAAAATTTCTTTTTTCAATGTTAGTTAGAGTTGAGCCACTTTTTCTTACAGGACTTCTTGCACAGGAATTACATACAGAGACAAAGAGCTACATACTGAAGACCACGGCCATATTTATTGAAGCTTGTAGACATTTTTTAGAACCTATCAGAAAAAGGTTTGAATTATAAGGAACATACACTCATCTCACAATCACTTTTCAGCTGGAGATTCAATCAGCCAAGTGAGTGTTAGAACAAAGTTTTGTATTTAGAGGACTGAATAGAAAAATGTTGCAGTTAAAGCATAAAGTCCTCAAAATTTAGAAAACGCCAAAGGTAAGACTGCCCTCTTCTCAGAAAAAGCTAACTGTTTTGACTGAAATTGCCCTACCACAGTAAGTCTGAACAATATGCTCATCACTGGAAGTTCATCCCAAATATTTTAAGTTGGCAGTATTCTAAGGAACTGATAACAATGCAAAGATGAAGCAACCAGCTGCTTCTACAATTAACTTTCCCTGCTTTACTACTATCATTTTAGTTGGATGGAGAAAGTCAATACTTTTCCAATGAATTAACTAGCTTGAGGATATGCCCTAATCTTTATGTTACATACTGTATTTCTATTCCAGCACATTCCTTCACTGAAAAAAAAAAAAAAAAAAAAAGGATTATCAGTCATTTCCTGTGGACTGGAAAGAAATCCCGACTTGAAAGGCTTGCAAGAGCAATTTAATATTGGAGCAACTGTACTGTCCATTTTCTGTATTCATTTCTCACCAGCTGAGTTAAGATCTCCAGTATACAAGGGAATAGGCTTTTCACAGGTGGGTCTAAAGCTTTGGTAGGAAGTCCAAATTACTCCATTTCTTGTGGAATTACAAAGAAAACTGCAGCTGAGAAAAGAAACCCCACACAACCAAACCTCTTTCTTCATCTGAACACATGTAATCAACTTTCAAGAAATGTAACAAGCACCGTGTCAGCCTATCCCCTCTGCTGGTTTGAGGATTTGCAAACACCATGCTCCCTTGGCCAGAAACTGAGAAATTAGAAATAAGCAAACTTAATTTGAACCTGTGTTTGCACCTGTTTTCAGAATGCTTCATTTCTCACTTTGCAACAGGTAAGACAAGGCTGGATTTACTAATTTCTCTTTCTATTTATATCTGGAGCAATGCAGCATCAGCTGACGGAGTCAGCTGCACATATCCAGGACACGGGAAGCATGGGAGAACAGTTTCTCCTCCCTCTGAGAGTATCCAGAGCAAGCGTATTTGAAGGAAGGTTTATTAGGCGTTAAAAGACTTTTAAGGTATGTTCTGAAAAATCCTCCTATGAATACATAAGTGAGAACCAACAAAATGAGAAAACAGTAAGAAGAGTATTGAATGTTAGTTAGCTCAAGACACAAAGCTTAGTTTTTCCAAAATAAATAATATTATTACTGAGAAAATTGTGAAACAACATACAATAAAGAGAGGCTAGTATTTACTGTATACATTGAAGATGTTCTGACTACAAATTTATTTTAATTAACTATTTGTGATAGTATCATTGTGCATTACCTGATTTTATTGTTAGCTGGGTTTCCTCCTCAAAAAAATGACCTTCAACCTGCAGAGACTTTAACCTTAACAAGACTTCGTACCTTAGAGTTTTTAGAAAAGACCACTTCCTTAAAAATACATGAGGATCAAGTTTTAGAAGATTTTAGTTTAGTCTCTGATCTTGCAATTTATTCTGAGGTCTAGTCCTAAAGAGATATATGTATTACTAGACTTATGTACATCAGAGGTAGCAATAATCATAGGATCACAGAATGGTTTTGGTTGGAAGGGACCTTAAAGATCATCTCGTTCCAACCCCCCTGCCATGGGCAGGGACACCTTCCACTAGACCAGGTTGCTCAAAGCCCCATCCAGCCTGGCCTTGAACACTTCCAGGGATGGGGCATCCACAGCTTCTCTGGGCAACCTGTTCCTGTGTCTCCCCACCCTCACCACTGTGGCGGGGGTGGTGACGCACTGGAATAATAACTCACTATTTTCTTAATAAGAACAACGACCGCTTAATCAGAGTGATTTTTCCTCTCTCTTCATTTTTTATAAGAAGATTCTTATGGTGAGCTATTTATGTTTTAAATTCAGCATAAAATATACAGACACCCAAATCTCAGCTTTCTCACACTACTGGCACATAATTAAAGACATAAACCAAGAAAAAATCAGCAAACTGGTAACATTTCATCAATGGAAGTCATTACTCTATATAACTATTTTAAGGCCTTGAAACTCACAACCCCCCAGTACCTTTCCAGTGGATGTGCACAGCCCCAAACACATGTCCCTAGTTGTTGCAGAGATAAATGGGCTTCATAGCCAACAAATAGACACTGTTTTGGACCAAGCTGTGAGAGGAATCAAATCATAGACTCAAAGGGCCCTTAGAGAAACTCTGTTGCTGGCAACTCTCTTTCTTACACACCAGTGACCCTCCAGGACTGATATTTCAGCTGATCTCAACTGTCTCAGAACTGACACAAAAGATGACCAACCCCTTAAGTTCAAAGGTCCGTCACATATAGGGCTTTGTCTTCAGACACAGTAAATCCAAAACACTTTATATATTTATACACATGCATGCATGAACACACATATATTGACCCACATATATGTTTCCTATGCAAAACAAAGTAGTATCATCCTATGCCAGGATTCCTGTTCAGCTGTATCATGTTCTTGATTTAATCCATAGTTGGACCATGCAGGTGGCTACAGATCAGTGCAATGGATTAATCAGCAAAAGGCTAATTTACACTAGCCATTTCTAGAAATAAGACACTGATGTAATGGCTATCTAAGTCTTTGCACGTTTTCATTAATATCTCTGGTGGTCTTGGGTGTGCACAGAATGAGGTACCAGTGTATAGCTATCATTTTTATCTACAGCATTTGAAATGATTAAAAAAAAAAAGTATGCATGCTTTTCCTTTATTGCAGATACACAGACGATAGGAGGATAGGGGATAACCAGATTTAAAAAATAAAATAAAAATCTGCATGCTATTGACTCTCCCACACTTACTACCGACAGCTATGTCTTCTACCACAAATATTCTCTTTGATGTTAACAAGAAAGATGAGCCACAAAGGCTGCAAGATTGCTTATGCCCGTTACTGTCTTAATTATAAACTTGTCTGACTATAAACAAATGAAAAATAAATTGTTTGTATGCCCTGGCCAAATTCCTAAGGCTACAAAGTGAGCATTCCATTATTTGTCACAAGAAGCATTTTATATTGCCATGAATGTAAACACCTGCAATACTAAGAACTGTACCCAGTACATTTAGACAACAAGGTCTTTGGCATGAATTTTAGTTATATGTATGACTTGAAACAGAAGCAGGAGAAAAAGATTCATGTATATGAGGAAGTACTGTTATCCTTTGGAAAATGCTCTTTATATGAAATACTATGACTACAGTCACAGAGAAGGCATCCTGCTGACACCCCAACTACCTGTACTAAATTGATATAGCAATAAGGAATTAAACGGGAATAGTTTAATTCACCACATGTAAGATGATGGATACCACTACTGAATACAAAACAAAAACACTAAGAACAAGGCAACAACATTAACTACACACAGTGCAAATACTTCAGCTATTTCTCAGGAGCTAAGCAAGCCAAAATATATTGTACTACTCAGCGATTCATACCTTCCATACTTACACTAACACTTCTTTTTCATAGTTATACATTTCTGTACTTTGACATATATTATCAAAAGAATAAAGAACACATAATAAATACTTTCATTTTCAAACAGCAAACAACTTCTTTAAATATATATATATTTACCCTGGTAGTAAACTTGGGCATATTGTTGTTTCTGTTTTCATTATTTGAACAAATATTGCATTGAAATTTTCTTACATAGAATTGCTCCTACAGACATTTCAGCATAGAGGTCAATGCACAAACAGTATCTTCTCTGCCCTAGAATTATATCTTCACACTTCATATCAGCTTCTACTTTACACCTAAGTTGTTTGTTCTTTTTTTTTAATCTTACCCCAAGTTTCAGAAGAATCTTCTAGGAGTCCTGCAGACAACGTGATAGAAAACTTCTATTCAGCTACTTTCATCCTGCGTTTTGAATGATGATGGTTCAGATGAGGAAGAGCTTTTTCAGAACTGTAATTCTTCTGGTGTAAATTTCACACTCTTACAGGGAAGATGCAGGCTGATACACTGAAAAAAATAATTTAAAAAAGAGAAAATCTTTCACTACGCAGAAACATGTAAGTATGTAACAACTGAAGCAGCAAACGTTTGTAAGGATTTTCTTTTTTCTGCTTTTGTAACTCTTGGGCGGGATCATCAATATTAGCTGTAAAAGAAAGGATGCCTGAACCCTGCACTTAGATCTCAAACATACAAAGAGGTACGTACAGAAGTGCGAGTCTAAAAATCAAAGTTTTACAGAAACACCCATTTTTAAAAACTGGGTCCTATATTGGAGTATAGGCAGAGAAGAACAAGACATTTTTAGTGCACATATTTTGACTTCGCAAGGGCAGCCATTCTCAGACAATTCCCCATTCAACGATTTTATTCTTTTTGTGTCCTTTTTATCAACACGCTGCTAGATACTTCTCTATCTTAATCCATTAGCTTCACGATCACACCGCACAGAACGACACTCTTTGTCAGGAGACTGCACTGTACCACAAGGGAAAAGCAACAGATCGAGCAGCGTGCACACATATTTCCAACTGCTCTCTATACAGTGAGACAAACTGTAAAAGAAAAGAAGTTATCTGCATTGTAAAGCAGGACAGCAGTATTGTTTTGAACTGTATGCCGCATGCATTTCGGCGATGTGAAAAGGACAGACACCTGCTTTTTGACTTACAAGTCACGTAGTCTGTAAAATAACAGAGTAAACCTGATCTGATGAATTGTCCAGTATAGAAGTAACATTAACGGTTTCTCAAACATCTTGCAGATTACTTATTACAAGGGGTTTCTCGTATGAAGAGTAATCGTGTTACAGACAGTGGCAGTACCTCACTTCGTAACTGTACAGCCTGTAAATTCACGCTGGAGTTTTCCTAAGGACACTGTGCAGTGTTCAGGAAGCCAGAGACGGAATCAACATCGCAAGCTTAAATCTAAGATAAAACTAATTAATGGCTGAAGAATTATCGTGCTTTTTAAGTAGAGTAGGGCCTCCTCCACAAAGCTCGTCTCTCAGTAAAAACCCGTTCTGCAGTTTGCGAGAGAGGGGCCAAGCCTGGTGTGCTGCAAGAGACTCATCCCCATCTGCAGTGTGTATGTGGAAACTAGTCATCTTGGATGATTCAAATCTTGCAGAGACAGGAATTCCTGTTGCCCTGCTCACACAGATGCTTGTGGACAGCTCAAAGACTCCTTGAGCAGTATTTGAGTATCTTGATTAATCAATCTTTAGGGGTTATTACAGTGCAAGATTTACCTTTAAAAACGCTTGTCCCGGACAGGTTAAATATGTAAATAAAATCCCACATATATTTAATAAAAGTAAATGTCTTTTTATATTTAAATTATATGTAATAAAATTAAACATATGAAATATTAAATTTAACTATACCCATGTAGAATATACAAACATACAACCTTCTGTGGAAACACACATATGCTGTTGTACTCAGCAAGCAATTTATATAGTGGCAGGGTGATTAATTTCAATCCATACTTCTAAATGCATGTCTTAGAGCATTAGTGTATACTTTAATTACTGTGCCAAGCAGATGAGCACATAATAGCAGCTATCATTTTAGAACTTTACAGACATGGTTCACTATTTGAAAAAAAACCCTTCTTAGATGAACATTTGCTTTACAAAAGCAACAGACACTTGATCTTATCAATGTTGCTTAATTTTAAAATCAAATCACAAATTTCATGATGTTCAGTATTGTTCTTAAAGCCTTGGCTCCTGCAGTTATGCAATTACAAGACACTTAACAATTTTTAAGACTAAGTATATCTCTAACCCTCGTGTTTTATGCTTAAAATGTGTATCTCGGCAGCTCAGAAACCACCCAGCAAAGTAAAAGAAACCCTACAGTGTTTTAACGTCTTACAGCATTTAAACTATGTCATGATTTTTGAATCCAGGCTAATATTTTTCTAAATTAATACCTGAAATTAGTAATGCCACACTATTAACCCAGGAATCTGCTGTGAAGGCCAAGGCCAGGCCAGGCAACAGCATTAGCTCCTGGCAGTGCTTCTAGCTGATGCTCAGCAAAAATACCCATATACCTCAGACGAGCCTGGGGAGAGCAGCAGGGCTCACGTGCAGCCCCCAAGCCTGTCCTGGATACAACCGTCCCGTGGACCTGCGCATGATAGCAGGTCCAGATCGGCAACGTCCAGGTAGGTCTCCCGCGTCACTCATCAGCTTGCTGAGCACTACCACGACGTAGACAGGTTACGGAGGAGGACCCCCAAGAGGGTCGGGAGGCTGGAGCGTTAGCCCTGTGAGAAGAGGCTAAGGCAACTGAGCTTGCTCAGCCTGGAGAAGAGAAGGCTTTGGTGATAGCCCTTCCATACCTGAGGGGAGGTTATTGAGAAGCCAGAGCCAGGTTGTTCACAGTGGGGTGCAGTGGGAGAACGAGAGACGACAGACATTAAGTTGAAATATGAGAGGTTCAGGCTGGAAATAAGGAAAAACTTTTCTGCCGTGAGGTCAGTCAAGCAATGAAAGAGGCTGCACAGGGAGGCTGTGCGGTCTCCATGCGTGGAGGCTTTCACCACCCAGCTGGATGAAGCCCTGAGCAGCCTGGTCTGATCTCACAGGTGACCCTGCTTTGAGCGGGAGGTTGGACTGGACATCTCCTGAGGTCCCTCCCAACCCGAAGGACGATGCTATGATCATTCTGTGCTGCTGATCATTGCTGCCTAACTGGCATGTTCTCTGGAGCTAGTCTCTTCTCACAAGATCTTATTTGCTCTGTTCACTCCTTAGAGCCCATATTCTGACACCCTTCAGGCCCCAAAAGAGTGTCTTATCTGACACCAGTGGGTTTTTTTCTCTAACAGCCAACTATTATTTCAGGCACTTGAATCCCAAAGTATTTTAGCTAATACTCTGAAATCCATGAGTTGATTCCAAAGTATTTTAGCTAATACTCTGAAATCCACGAGTTGATTCTGGACTGTATTTGTTACTCTCTAATGATTAACCCTCCTACAGTATCAACATGCAAAACAGAGAAGGAACAAAATACCTGTAAAAATTTTTCCTCATCATGAACAAAATCCAACTCAGTTCAGGACATTTTTTGCTTTATCTTTTCAAAAAACACAACCCCATATCTGACCTTGACATATCCTTTCTCATGGGGGTCAAATCAGCTGCTAAAACTGCCAGTATAAATGTATTTCCATTATTTTTTCCTGCATATGTTCTACATTTTCAGTTCGCAAAGCATACTGCTGAGATGAAGAACGGCCCTGTGCAGGCAGGCAGCTTCCACACATAACAGAAAATCAAAGTACATGCACAGCAAGACCCATGAAATAGACCTCCACACATGTACCTGTTTTTATGACTACTATAATACAGAGTGTAACGACATAAATATGACAATATACAAAGGAACTGGGAAGCAACAGTGTTGAGCTACCTAGAACTTCAACCATCTGATGTTTGAAAATGCTCACTTGGCTCTTACATGAGGTCCTGGTACATTTTGGTACACTGAGTTTATTATTCAAGTCTAAAAATAGTGCAGAGTGAACTCACTGAAAAAAACTTACTAGGAGTAGTAAGTTGTAACAGGCCACCCCAAAGCACTTCTAAAACACAGTTAGCACAAACTTGCTATACTTTTATTAGAAGACCACCTTCCTAAAGCAACCGATTTTCATCAGTTCCTGGAGCACTTTTGCTTAATTTCTTTTTTCTCGTCCAGCTGTGCCCCAACTTCATTTTGCTAACGTAAATAATTTTCCCTATGAAAAGATCAAGTGGACAAATCAGGTTCCTGCTTCTGGCACCAAGATATTATTGAGCTCCATAAGCTATTAAAGGGTTCCAGACTATGGCAAACAAGTCCCCCAAGGCTGACTTAGAAAAAAATATAAAAACACAGGTCTAAGCTTGCCAGAGTGTCTGCCTCTTACATTCATAGAAACCTGCCTCAGAAGGAAAAAAAGAAAAAAAAAATCTTTATTATGTATGAGGTACAGACCATCTGCAGTGGGCTCCGAGAGCCAACTTAAAAGAAGTGGGGGGGGGAGGGCAGCGTTCCCAGCTGCATTCACAGTCAGCAAAGAGCCTGAGACTCAGAAGCTGTTTGTGAGTAGGAAAGAGATGGTGGATTAGGATGAACAAGGATGTACAAGACCCGTCATCGTAAAGGGCAGAAAAAAACATTGTTACATACATACTGTGTGTAAGGGTATACAGAGAAGAGCAATCAGAACAAAGAAAACCTGGTGAAGACAAAAAGATCAGCCCATAAAAAGTTTTCTAGGAGCACTCTCTCCCTGTCAGTGTGGTAGAATGAGCATACAGAAGGTAAGAAGGGATGATAATATTATTACTCGGGTTGTAATATGGACCACTGAACTCCTCATGACATGGGAACTAAGAATGGCAATGGCAGTAAACTGGTAGCAACGAAGAATTTGGGGAGGCTTTCTTTTTTACTCTTTCTTTTAAAGAATTAAACGCATCTTTCCATATTAGTCTTATAAATTTCCTTAATTCTCTTGACGCCTCTTCTCAGTACTGCCACTACACATATCCATATTAGCTCTTTACTATTATGCATGCCATACAGCTCAATAATGTTTCATTTCTGAAAAGCAAAAAACAACCTTGTTTCTTAATTTTAACCACTGAAACTGGAGTTACATTTAACCCTCCCACCAATTAAAAAAAAAACCCATGAGAACATTTTCTAACTTCTAGCAGCTTGCTATGCATTTATGTGTTTGCAGTTCAATAAACAGGAGATAGTTACATTAGCTATAAATGAACTGTGACTAGGTAAATATGAGTAAACCTTTCGAAGTGACTGTTGCTGATTCTGTCAGGAAACAGATCTATTTACATCTCTGTTCAAGCCAAAATCATCACAAGTATTTGTCCTGTTATGTAAAAATTTGCTGGCTTTTTAAACACTACCAGTTAAACCCTGGTTTCACTGATATCCCTGGCTAAAATTCCACTCACCTCTCTGGGGCCAGGATTTCACCTGGAATTTGAGTCTATATATGGGCTGATCCTGTAAATACTTACCCGTGATGGAAGGGGCACTGACATTTGAGCTCCGGTGAATCTTGCCGTCACACATTGAAGTCACTTTTCCCAGCTGTCTGCTCCACCTAGCTGCTGGAGATTACGGCTCTCCATGCTGAATCAGCAAACACAGACCTAAGGCATGCTCCAGCAGCTTAGCAGAAAGTGACGCATTTCGAAGGGTTTGAGCCGAACCTGTGGGGTTTGCAACGAAGCAGCCAAGGTGTGGGCACACGGTCCCTTCGACGAATTCTGCTAAGGAAGCACTAATCCCCAGTAAAAGGGTGGAGCAGGGAGTTTGGGGCAGTATCAACTTAAACCACTTCAAGGAGGTTTGCCAGAGCTTGTCTGTCAGCGCTCGAGCTTTACTCCTGTAAAGAGTCCTATCGACTTCAAAGGGACTGCGTGCACCAGCGCAATTAGCGACATCCACGCTTGCAGAGAAGACTGAAGCCTAATTAAAATACGTATTTTTTAAGTGTGCACAATGACATTGCTTGCACTTTGCTAGAGTCCTACAAATTCTGGGAGAAATGGCACAAAACCATTCTGCTTAATTTTGCTTCTTTATTTAAAATAAGGTCAATTTTGTATACGTATGACAATATCCATAGAAAACTTACTAACTGTACCCCTGCAAATCTATGCTGATCTGTATATGCTAGCATAAATTAAGACGAGCCCTTGCTATAAAAATGCCCTTTTATCCACGTACCTAGGAATATGCTTATGCCTTTTATCCACGTACCTAGGAATATGCTTATGCCTAAGCAGGGAATTTTAAGTTGTTTCCCAGACTGTTCCTGTATCCAACTGCAACCTGTTTATTTTGACCTCAGTTCTTAGAAACTGTTGATGCCACGGTAGAAATATGCTGTGTGTTCCAACAAGCAACAAACAGTCCTAATGACAGAATACTCCATCTGTGCTGCCAGAGCATACAGCCTCAGTCTATAGCTCGTATATGCTCTAGCTGAGCACGAATCCTTGAAATGGGGAGAGAGCAGGAACGTAACCTGCACTGCAGCTCATATTGCAAGGTACATTCTGACATGACGAAACTACCCAAAACGGGCCTTTGTAGAGAGTCCGAAGTGAGCCAGTTTACATCGGTACAATCCAAATGCACCAGCAGCACTTTTATTCTACCCTCCCTGTTCTGATTTTATTAAGTACAGGCTTTTAGGTTTTTTAAATGTTTCAAAACCACAAAGTAAAGAAAGCTGACTTAAAAATTGTCCAGTGCTATCAAAAGGTAAGAGTTAAAGCGTGCAGAACATGTGGCACTATTTACAGCAGGCTAACACACTGAATTCAAGGGAATTTTCCATCAGCCTCGTACTCTGGAAAAGGTATATTACAGAAAAATGCATGTGGGGATCCTTTAATTTTTCTTGCATCTTCTCTTCTTATATGATGCAGCTGTGGAGCAACACCCACTGGTATTGGTAGCATGAAACGGCGATCCTTTCCTTTTACCAAGGTCTGGTACCAATTACCATGGATTTAGAGGCACTATATAAAAGACAGTGCTGATTTGTTTCTAAATTTGTATCTTGATTAAACTGTCAGACTATAGCACAAAAGTAGAGCTTACCTGACTTTAAAAATGCTCCTACAATAAATTATCCAAGAAGTGCAGTACAATTTGAAAATGCTTATAAATGGATCAATACTACGCTTTATGTTTAGATTTTAAATTTTGGTCATGCCAAAACAAATGGAATAGAAGCAGCACTTTATATTCAAACTGTAAACTCAGTATGTTCCAACTAAAAACTGCATGTGAGGAGAGATTGTGAAGCAGGATTTTAAAAATCAGCAAGTTGGCCAAAAGAATAACTGCATTATTATTTTCAAAATTATTTTTAACTGTATTTTGGTACACAAAAAAGCAAATATGAAAGGCCAAAACTCATATTCTCAGGAGATGTAAACCTCCATGGGTCAGAATAGTGTTTTTCAGCATTTACCCCTGTAAACAGAGCAGAATTTGGTCTTGGCCCATTAAAGCAAAGTTTTTTTCCCTCAGAATAGCTTCAATGATACTGAATATCTTTTAACTATCTAGAATTCCAACATCTAGGATTAGTGCTGTAAGCATACATAGCGATTGCAGTCTAATGCAGGAAAAAGTCAACATAAACATGGTGAAGCAAAAGCAAGATCAGCCATGCAGAACTTCCAAAAAGTAGTTCAGGAATTAGGCTACTGTTACTAAAGCTACTGTTACTAAACTATGGTTATTAAAACTGTAACAGTATACTGAGCCAATCTGTATAATGCAAATATTACCCCAAAAATATATTCGTTTTCAACCATGATTACAAGCCATTGCTTTTCCTAAAGCTTCTGCTTTTTTTGCCAATGTTCTTGTATGTCCTAACACAATTTTTCTACTTACTTTTACATGGTATCCATGTAAGAAAATAGCTATTCTAAATTAATTAATTAGCATGCACCCTTCCAGAGAGGGAATAGATGATAGAAGTATTACATAGTGAAGTTCAGGCATATTTTTATACCCTCAAAAGAGGGCAATTGATCCTCCCCTCTCCCTAGTTTCAAATGTGGAACTTGGCTGCTATGGGTTCTTTCCCACACAAATCAAGCCTTAGCTCTTTAGAATTGAAACAATATGGGATGATTATTGTGGGAAATTTTTTACTGTTACTGTAATTTAAAACTTTCTGTACCCAATTTTGCATTTTCTATAAATCAAAAACCCATTTCACTTAGGGCTACAATTAAACAGAGGAAATCAAAGACTAACTTCTAAGCAAGTCTTGCTATTAATCATAGGATGAACTAGTAGTACAACTACTTTTACTGCAGTTTCTTTCTGCTGGAGAACTACATTTTAATCTAAAGCTTGAGCTCTTTAGAAGAGACTGTGTCACAGATGAGACAAATTAAATAAAGGTATACTAAATGGTATAGCATTGCATGCTATTTAAGATGGAAGAAAAAACCCAAAGCATACCGACTTCTGCAGTAACTCCAAGAAAATCACTAGCTACAATACAATCAATCATGGTTATTTATAGCAGCCTCTCTCACCTTTTGACACAACAGAAACCTGCTAAAAAGTACAGCGCCGGCAAAGTTTGCACCATCACAATGCTACTACAGAGACAGCTACTCTGGGTCTGATGCTGCAATTACACAAGCTATCGTGCTTTTTCTTTCACCAGAGGAAGCCATGGAGTCACGTCTTTTACTTTACATATCTGAAATGAAATGTATCTTTTTCTCCTTTTTAAATAATAATTTACAAAAGCAATTGATTTCAACATCAAAATTTAAATTTAAAATACGACATACAAATGCAAAATTAAAATACTAGTGAAAAATGAAACCATGTGGAATAGGTAAAGTTAGGGCTTCTGTTTTTTCAAATTGGAAGTCAAAATGATGCATTTTTATTTCCTAAAAAATGCATCTTGATTGCTACACAAAATAAAATACAGACTCTTAAATCAACAGAAAGACACTTTTCACCCAGCTGTCTTTATTTTTTTTTTCCCTCTGTCTCTGTTTCTCCAAAAAAATTTTTTTATGTCATTACTGTTTTTCAGTGTCCAGATATTTTTAGGGAGAGGTTTAATGCCTCATGGTGTTACTCTTTGCAAAACTCCTACAGAGGTACAAGTCACCACATTATTTGCAGCAGTACATCCACAGTAAGAATAAGCAATAATAGTAATTTATTCATAAAATATATAGTCAAAATAAAAATTGGCTTCCAGTTAAACATAGTCTGTAATGTGTATAGTCCATGCTAAAGAGGAACCTTTTACTGATTGCGAGGTAAAATTAAAATGTATCTTGCAAAAATGCCCCCCCCCCCCCTTTTTTTTTTTTTTAGATCAGACACAAAGAAAACAGCTGTGAAGAGTTTTGGGAGATATTGGAAGGGCTTCTTACAAAAACAAAACAAAAATCTTCCCAACATTGACTTACTCTTCAAATACTTGCTATTCAAATTATTTCAATAAAACACCAACAGAAAAGTTTTCACCTCTGAGAAGAATTAGATTTAAAAAACTAAATGACTTACTGAGACTACAGATTGAAACATTGTTTTACTATTGATTTTCCTCCTAACGAAGGTTTCTAATGTACTTGCAGATCTCATTATCTCTGACAATGAACTCCTGGAGCAATCAACACCTCTGTTTCTCAAAAAGTGCATTCAAAACATGTCAGTTCATCTGTGACACAATGAGTTCCCAGATCTTTGCTTCAGTTTGCTGAAACTTGCTCATCATTTTGAGCATACCATTTACCGAGCTGAAGGAAAGGGGAAACTTCTCATTTTGTCTTACTCTCTGATCTGAGCATCAGCCAAAGGCAGGTGCTGACTACACAGGAGATGCACAAGCCAAAACAATTCCTGCAACCATAGCCTTGCCTACCAGTAATTTTGGAAAGACTGGATGTGAATTGACCTAAAGGGTAAAGAAAGAAAAAGTGGTGAAAATCCAAAAATCAAACACAGAAGGTTTGCAATCTTGTGCAAATAGCATGAAAAAACTGGAGCACTTACTCCATTTCGATAGTTACAAGCCCTGCTCAACTTAACAGTCCAAACTAGAACATTTGTCCCTTCCCTTTTTCTCCTCACGTTTATCACACGAATTTCTCCCATTTTATCTCCAACAGTACTGTAAACCGAAGAGGGAAACAGCCTGCCCTGGCTAGCTTACACTCCTTGGTGCTCAGGACGCCTACAAACAGCTGGGACCAGGAGTGTTCTCACACCACAGGTAATGAGAATAGAACAAGACCGGTTACCAGAAGCACTCACGGGCCAGTTAGAGACACCTAAATGCAAGCACTAGAACACACCTGGGGCCCGGCAGCACTCACCTGAAGGTTTTCAGAACCATTAATAAACAGGCTGTAAAGCTCTCAAATTGGGCAGAGGAAACATTTCAGAAAACTCTGGCTGTAGGTCTCCTGTAGTGTCACTTTGGGTTCAAAGCACTGTTTTTCACAGAGCCCCTTACCAGCTGCAGATGAGAGGAGAGGCGAAGCGGTGGTAGGACAGGGAGAGCACATGGAAGCAACACAGTCTGGGAAATGTGATGATAATCCTGCTTATGAACTTCACTGGACTACCAGTGGGAGCAAAGTAAGTCCTACACATGAGCATCTGCAGGATTTGATCATCGCAGGCACACTTATTAGAAAAGGAAGAAAAAAAAAAAACCAAACCATGTTTTTAGAGTATTTATTAAAACACAGTTGGCCTTCCACAGTAACTAAGGCAGTACAGCTTTAGCTGGCTTGAAGCTGTCCACATGGTGGAACCAGTGTGGCTCTCTGTGCTCAGTCAAATCCTCGCCTGCTTCCCAACTCTGTGCATCACGTGTGTGTCTGGGGCACTCTCCAGTGTAGCTCTGCTCTTGATGAGAATGAAAATTGTAGACGGGGTGACTGAGAAAGCCTGCTCACTTGAGCCGACTGTAATTTGCTACACAATGCCAATGCTGCATGAACCAGGCACGCTTGCCTGTCTTCCAGAAACTAAACTCTTTTAGTACGAACAGAGGATAGGTTGGTGTAAAAAGAAATAAATCCTAAACTCAACTACATTCAGGCAAGCAGTAGGATAGAAAGAATGGAATTATCAGAGAAAAAAGTCAGTTAACAAAAGATTTAAATTATGCCAGTGCCTTTATTTGAAAAAGTTCCCTCCCAGTTTGCTATTCTGCAGGGAGCACATAAAATGTTATGATTTGTAAGTTTTAGTTTCCATGGTCGGTGTTTAGTATTCTATAAAGGTTTGGGTTTTTGCTTTTTTTTTTTTTTTTTTTTCAGTCAATGATCTAATTAACTTCCCCCTGCAACCTTAAGATGCTATCAACATATTGGATTTTAATTACTTGTACAGCAGAATTGTAAACTGGAAGGGCAACAGACCAGGCAATTTCACAGCGTCTTTCTATTGAGCTGCTCTGATCAGACTTAGACTTTGATTTGGTGTATATCTATGCAGATGCTGTGTGTGTTGCAATCTCTCCTATTACTTATGAATGCATAAAACAGAGCAACTAATTTACAAGACAGTGGTGATGAAAGAAACCTCACGGCAACTAAGCAAGGGAGCACATAACCTTCCACTTCGGTAGAGAACACTACTGAATTTTGGGAGGCAGAGGAGTCACCTCCTAACACTATGAGTGAAAGTCTCCATGCAAAGGAAGTCGAGGACTAGAATAGCAGCTGCAACACAGATCTAGACTACGAGATGCCGCCTTGCGCAAAGCCGTATTTAACCCCTTGAATTCTGCAGGCACTGCGTTTCAAAACCATTCACAACTTCTCCATTCTCAGCTCCGCGTTCTCCACGTGTATGTTGTACGTGGTTTATTCAGACATCAACCGTTTCTCACAGAAGAAATCTCACAGGCAATGTCAGAGTTATCTCCAACTTTCAAGGGGAGGTGCTGAGGCAGAGGAGGAGGAGGAAACTTGAAGAGGCTCTTACTGTTACACTCAAGGTTGCGTGCAAAAGAATCTCCCAACTTCTCACTCGTTTTTCCAGACAAGGGCACCACGACTCCCACATATGCATACTTCATCAAGGCCTAATTTCTGGACAATAGCATGTCTAAGACGCATATTTTACAAATTAAAGGATATTATATTAAAGGGTAGAGGAATGACTAGATAAACTCTCAGGACCGCAGATTATTTTAATCAGGAAGAGTTAACCCCATTGATTTTGATGGCACAATAAAAATTATTCTTTGTACCCAGCATTTCTGCCAGTGGCTTCTACAGTAGTAGCTCGCGGTACATAAAGGACAGACAAAAGCTGTGTGCTATCTGAAGTGGTTTAAGTGGGACTTAAACTCTATGCAGGCCTTGAACTAGTCACCTGCAAAGAGGTGACATTCACTCTGTGAAGAATGCCTTTACTTTTTTTAATTGCATTAGAAGTAATACCCACTAGACAGCGATGTGAAAAACAGCCATTGATTACCTGGATAAACCTTTTCATTATAAGCGTTTTTCAAAAATACTCATACAGAGCTGTAATGAAGTCTGCAAGTGCACTGCCAAAGTAATTCTTCAGCTTGATCTTTTGATGTTCATTGACTTGTGAGATTTTTCTATTTGTTCTTCCACTATTTGCAACTTTAAAACTAATATACACAGTTAAGGCATAGGCCTGATTTTTCACAGATTGATCTTCAGGAAAGCCTGTTAGTTCTTCCTGCTGAACCTGCAATTAGTATGTGTTTTAGGTTAGATTGTATCTCAGGAGGAACACAGGGATGACAAGAAGAGTTACAAAATTCAGGGATTTGATACTGGCTCACTCACCCCCCTTTTCCACCCTGAAGTTCAATCCACCCCCAGGCGGGTGTGTACTCTTTCATGTGTTCAGCTCGGCAGGCATCGAAAGTTAAAAGGCTTGCAGCAATTATTTTGACAATAATGGCATTTTAGTGCTTCTGTGTCCAACCCAGAACCTTATATGGGTACAAAACAGCCATATCCAACTGACAGTGTAAAGAAATCTATTTTGGGAAGAGAATTATGCTCATACTTTAAGCTCCTTCAAACTTGCTAAAACTGATTGCAAGATGTGGACTGCACCTACGGTACCTTCCATAAGCATGGAAGTATCTTCAGAAAGTTATAACTATTTTGTTGTCACTCCTGACTTGAACACTGGCCCACTCTTTGCAACAGGCACAACTACCTTTCAGTTTGCTTTTCTCTCCCAAATCAGTCCTCTTTTTCTAGAAACTCTAGACCACCTTGCTCCTTGCTGGCTGTTACTTGCTGTGCTATTCCTTACCTGCTTGCCTTAAGCAACACTGTAAGTTTTGACTCCTGAAAGCATTTTGGGGCAAAAAATACAAGCACCTGATGGATACCATTTTTATCCTGTTAAACACAACCCCCCAAGAGCATTTTATGTTACCGAGAAGAAAGTAATTGCCACTCTAAATAAAGTACTAAATAGCATCTCCAATGTGTATACATGAATATTACATGTTCAACTTCATTTTTATTTACACCAAATAGGAGTGCATCCATACAGAAAATACTCTGATCTCATAGGTGAAACATATCTATTGTAGAGAGGGTTATACTTTAAATGAAATAATTTTATAGACATTCAGAAGGCACCAAGGAGACAGTAGAAATAATTGTTTTAGTATAATTTAAAATGTAAATGTCATGTAATATGTAATTTAAATGTAAATCTGCACCTTAAACCTTCAATCCATCAATGTAAATCTCCATTTAAGAAACAAAATTTCCATGTGATCATGTTAATTCCTCCTTCTATAATAATTATAGAATGAGAAACCTATAACCTTCCATTAAAAAACTGGTAACTAACTATCTTCATAACAGACTGAGTTGGAAAACTATTTAAAAAAACGGTTACTAATAAAAATAGATTTAAAGATGTAAATGGTTTATTCACGTAATAACTAAGCAACAACCCCCCCCCCCTATATTTCACACTGCATTAAAAACAAAACCAAACCCCATGATGAACCCTGGCAGCAAAATTTATATGTGCGTGCCCTTTGGGCCTGTAACAGAGCTTCCATCCATTTTGGGATAATATGATCAATTCCTTCCCATGCACTCTGCAATTCATAAATGCCTGCTGGAGTAGGAAGAATACCAATGCTGTGTCCCTTAAAACAAGAAAGCAAGACTCCAACACTCCTTGGTTTAAATTAGACAAAGTAAGAAGGTAAAAAAGCTAACTGCTTAAGTCCATAAGGTCATGCAGAATGTAGCATTCTTTAAATGCACTTTAAGAGTCATTCGAGTTCAGGCTTCCTGTATCAGGTTTTTAAATTAGTGTTACTTTGGTTTGAGAGTATAATCCAAAACTTTCTGCTATCTGTGGGAGACTTTCCACTGACTCAGGACTGGACATACTATTTAGTTTCCTATAGACAAATAAGACAATACATGTCATCTGCCAAAGGTAACAGGAATATCATGAGAACTCTCCTTTCTTTTAAAAAAAAAAAAAAAAAAAATCTGCAGCCAGAGAGAAAAATAAATATCAAAAAAAAAGAGAAAAAAGAAAGGAATGATTTATCAAAGAGTAAAATCTTCTGAAAATCATACTTGGTGTATATACAAATGTAGAAGTAAATATACCAGAGCTCTTTGTGTATGGGTAGCAAAACAAATACAGTGATCAAAACCTCTTGGATGCAGTCAAATAGCTTTCCTACCCTTTTGCACACTGAATTCCAATAAAAAGCAAGACTAATTCTGAAAAGATTGCCAATGCATTTAAAAGTCCATGTCAAAGCTTTTTGTTCACCAACTCGGTACTTCCCGAACTGAAACAAGTAACTGTCCATCTAAAACACTGTAAATATTTGTAACTTCTTTATGGTTATTATATCTTGCAGATGAAAATGTAAATTAATTCTTCTACAGCTTTATCTTCTGGCCAGAACAAAATCTTTTCTATCACCTATCCTACTGCGATTCTGTAAGACCAGTTAGTGTGAGCAATGTATTAGAAAGAATAATGTAACTTGTGTCAAAAAATCAGTATTAAGTGTATTGCCTTTACAGAAACCCCAAATTGACCTCTCTCTCTGATGAATTAACTTCAGTGTGAAGTATCTTGGCCTACCATGGTTGTAAAACACAAAAATGCTATCACGTATTTCTCTAAGCTACTCAGTGCCACTGCCTGCCCCCCCCCAGCATTAAAATAAATAGACTTGATGGTGCTGCTTCTTGTTTTCTAGCTCCTGAGATCAACTGTTTCCACTGTACTTTTCTATATTTGAAATTACCTAAAACAAGCAAAAATAAAATAGAGAAAAATAAAGAAAACAAGACCAGTTTCAAATAATGCTATTTTTTTCTAATTTGGCATTCTAAAAATATTTGTGTCTGTAGTTATAAAACCACGTGCACTCTTTTATTATTAAAATTGAAGCTGCCTTCTCCTTCTGGAAATGTCCACTTACATTGACAAAAGAATTTCAGGAGCTGAATGAATGCCACAGTAAACATATCTGTATGCAGGTATCTGAATACATGGGCAACATGCTAAGTGTACCTCAGATTTGAAGTGTTGCAAAGTATCAGTCAGCAATTCAAACACAATCAATCAAAGGCTATAGAAAATGGTGACTAAATTAATATTTAATAAAGGTATATTGGTTATTATAATAATAAATTCATTTTTCCTTAGCTCCTCTTCCTTCCCCTTTGCAAAATCTTCAATCGGTATCCAGAGCAATTTACTTTTCTATTTGTGTTTTAACAACTTTGAAAAGAGCAAATCACTTTGAAACTCAGAGAGATTGGACAGGAGCTAAATGTTTTCCTGGGCAGATAACAGGATACAATGGTGAGGTTAATTTAAATTTACGTGTGTAAAGATAAATAAGTACATTGCCATCTTAAATCTATAGACTCCATCCAAAAAGACTGCCCTAATTTAAAAAAAGAATGCATAAGGTAATGCATCAACTACATACCAAATACGGAACCAACATTCACTCTTTTTTTATTCATAAAACCTTCATTTGGAGCATCAGTGAGATGAAGCTCTTTGGAGGCCCCCTCCTTTTTTTAAAACAAAGCAACAAAACATGATCAATGCTTAGACATGCATTTTGGACTATCATGCCTGGACAATTTTCATGAGAGTTTTGAAAAGTTTTGTGGAAGACCCTGAAAACCACTATAGCGGTCAGATCATTATTGCAAACTATTATGTATATAGGCTTAATCCAAATGCGATTTGAAGTCGATGGAAAAAGCCCCGTCGCCTTCAGAGGCCTTTGGATCAGATCCTTTGTTTCCAGAGGTACGGCATAGCAAATTTCAAATGTATGCAAGAGGGAAGAGTGTACAACTACTAAACAACTGGTAATGCTAATCTTCTGTGGAAAAAGACTGTTTTTACAAAGTGCAACTCAAAATCATGAGCTCTTACATTTGACGGTATATATTTTTAAAAGACAAGCTGCAAAGGGCCTGATTCTGGGCATTTTATTCCTGCCTATCCACCTACAAATCAAGGCATCTTAAACAGAATTACGTTCTGTTTTGGAGATCGTGAGTCAAATTTTAATGAAATCCTATTTGTACTGGGGTCACTAGGAGATTTAAAATATTCTATGTGAGTGCAGGAATATCTGTGGAC
Source organism: Harpia harpyja (assembly GCF_026419915.1). Taxonomy (NCBI): domain Eukaryota; kingdom Metazoa; phylum Chordata; class Aves; order Accipitriformes; family Accipitridae; genus Harpia; species Harpia harpyja. The sequence goes on along the minus strand of NC_068945.1, from coordinate 3,603,709 downwards.
ATATGTCTGCATCGTTCCTAGGAAAATCACAAAATGGTTTGCTCACTAGTGAGAAGTTATAGGCCAGGTTTATTAGTGATTCCACAAATACGTATACATACTACGTTAGTGAATATCTGGGTAGAGGGGGATTGCTCCAAAGCCTATCAAAGGCAACAGAATTCACCCTATCGTGGATCAGGCACAGAGTCAAATGAATAAACAAGTACAGATTTGCACAGCCAGTACAGTTTACAGTAGTATAAACTCAGGACTTGCAAAAGTGTGCGTGCACTTGAAAACATCTACCCCGCCATTTTAAATCTACTGGGATCACTCTACTTATGAATGTCTATTGTGCTGGCTACAGGGATTTCAACTTTTTGTCTTCTGGCTGCAATCATAAATCTAGCTAGCTGCATGCATACTGAATAAATGAATACCTATCTTTGCAAAAATCAAATGCATTGTAGAAGCACACACACTGTATGAACATGTATGTAGCTATGAAGAAAGGTTCTACAGTATGTCTTATTTGAAAAACAAAGACGTGCAATCATATTTCTAAATTATTTTTTTTTCCTTCTCAGACAGGTACGGGCACCATAAATCAAAATTAAAACTGTATGGCAGTATTGCTTTGTTATATAGATTAGACCTCCACAACAAGCACCATTGCGAGGGGAGGAGGAGGGAGGGCTGATTACCTGCACCTGTTTCAAGCTGAGAGCAACTGATGCAGTTAGTAGGAAAAATGCCTAATTAGAGCACATTTCCATTTTCTTGAGGGAAGGTGTCACGATCACAGGCCTGCCCGTGCCCTGAGCACCCGTGTGCACAGGAGACTTTGAACGCTGCCGTACGAGGTACAAGGCCCTGCCGCGGTTTATCGTGCCACAGGAATATGTGGCACATGGACGAAGACCGATTACAGTGAAACCATTCTGCCTGCAAGGGAGCTACTGAAACACTGGGTGGATATGAATTACAGCCACCTCCCCCCCCGCCAAAGAAATTTTTTTGCAAAAGAAAACTGGATGAAACAAGGCATTCCTTCCACTCCTCCTTTTATTTCTCCTTAGCTGCTACAAAATGTTTGTGGATACTTGGCACATACTAGGAGAAGGCAGTGCTGTACCAATACAGCCACACAAAATATAATCCAGCCTCAGAGTCTTACGTTATCTCCTACATTCAGTGAAGACAAGAACTCCGGACTGCACCCACATCTGAAAGTGGTGACTCCTGCTCCATTCCCTTTCCCTTTCTTCTCTCCACCTCCTCCCTCTTCCCTCTCCTTTACCCACAATAAAATCTCCCTTAACCTGATCCAAACCTGGCAGCTTTCATCCAGGAACAATTCCAATTAATTTCAAAAAGTTTAGCCTGAATAAGGACGCCACGCACCCCATTTATTATCTCTGAAAGCAACCACCACATCGTAACCCACCTATCTGTGTAAAATGCTGTGGACTACGCTCCTCTTGTTTCACTGCAGGCTGCACTCTGCCTTGCACGTAACAGTGCTCTCTGTTGAGCACTTCGTATTACTCACGGGCCTAGAACATATGTACCTTTCCCTCGTGTTCCCCGCTTTCTCGGCGTTAGTATCATTTGGTAAAACCCATATTTTTAGTCAAGACAGGTGGGAGTTTAAGAATAGACTGTTCATTTATCAGCAATGCCTAACATATCCTTTTGGAGGATAAAAATCCATTTGGAGGAGGGGGGGTGGGGGGGGAGAGGGAGTTTGGAGCAAAACCAGTGCATCTTAGATTATTTTCACTGTGTTTCACTCTATTATTATTATCTGAAAATACAGAAAACTTCATCCTAGCCAGCTATAGAAGAATTCTTTTAATTAAGCAAAGTATCGTCTACACTTTTAATTTTCATTCCACGCACCAAACATTTTGTACGAGAATCTTGGCAGTCCAACACAAAACACTTTCAAAATGTAAATGCCCTAGCTCATGTGCATAATTCCTGAAGGCATTCATCTGAGGGGCTGAATACTTCTATCAGCAGTTATATTTCAAGTTACAGACTAAAAATAATTTTCAATCCAAAACCTGGAATTCACCAATCTAATGAACAGATTTTAATCCTTCTTCAATTAACATACACGTGATCTTTATGCACTGCTATGTTCATTTTCAGCATGCTTATAGAAATCCTCACTGTGAAATAAACCAGTAATAAGGCAATTCTGCTTCTTTTACTTTCACAGAGATCATTTCTAGCAAGCCACCACAAAATAATGAACTAATACACCAGAAGCAATTTTATATTCCTTTAAGTGCTAGTCCTCAGCAACAAACCAACCCCAACAAGTATTACAACCTAAGAAAAAAAATCCTCTTTAGATAAACAGCATCATTAGGAGCAGTATCATTGAGTACTCTGAAATTTCTCAGTGAGGAGTGTTTAGCAGTTTGTGATTTTATAACAACTCCAAGTTAAACCCCTCAACTAATATTGTATTTGCATTGTACCATGCAGCTACTACAGGCCTCCAAAAAGTAGCTTGAAGAAATTAATTTTAACTATCACCAAGCCATACGTTCCTAAATTCCTTTCTTAGTCTACACAGTTCACTAAAACATTCTCTACTTACTTTAAGCTTGATCGGCCAATAAATACTGCTTTACTACTTAAAGTTATGAGTTGTTTTTCAGTTTATGTTGCCATAAAACAGTTCAAATGCAATGCCAATACGGAGATGGTTTTGATACAATGCTGTCAATGGCCTGAATTTAAAACTATTTTTGTACAAGTCACTAGGTATTTTCTAATTATTTTGTGGGGGTGTTTTGTGGAGAAAAAAACCCCAAACCTGTCTGGATTTGTTTTGTTATTTAATTCCTGGATATAAATAAAATTAAAGGGAAAAGATTAAAATATTTTACATAAGCGTCCCATTTTTTTCAGTGTAGAGGAAAGCATTTTGTTTTAAAAATGTATATGAAAGGACTAGTTTCCTCATAAAGTGTCTTTAAAATATATTTATTTCCAGATACTTTAATTTGCACATGCACTTGTCTATATAAAGAACACAAAGTAAGTATTATAATAGGTCTGGCAATTCCATAGTAGTAGTAAATCTTAAGTGTATAACAGTCTGCCAAATCGTGCCTAACTCGGTACATCTATATCCACACGCTACTTTGATCTATAAATGGCATTACTCTAATATTTAAGTATTATACTTAAAATAAATTCCTTCATTAACACCTGAAGAGCAAGAGAAAGAGAGTGGGAGTGTGCGTGAGCATGTGCCGGTGCGTGAACGTAAAAGATAAAGAAGAAAATACACTTACGGCACTTATGGACCTTTAAAGGCCACGAAAAATACTATTTTTAAAATAAATGATAAAAATGGTAATTATAAACTAATCCTGAAGAATTCCAGGTATTATAAAATTTAAATACAAAGCCTGAAAATATTTACGTCCAAATTCACGTTACTAAGACAATCAGGAAACGTAATTGTAATGAGATACAATTACTGAAGATCATCACATAGTTACCTTAAAAAATATTAGTCCGGAAATGTGAACACGTACCCTCGTGCATACACACACAAATGGCATAAAACCCTACGTACTTGTTAGCAGCTGCGTTAGAACTGCTCTGCACATGGATGTTTAATAATGTTTCAAACGTACTGAAATATTAAATAAATATAAAAACTTGCACCACCCAACTTTGTTTCTTTTCTTGAGCTTGCTTCTGTTTATTTAAAAAAAAAAAAAAGAAAAGGGAAGGGGGGAATGCCATTCAAGAAAGGAGCTATATTGTAATCAATGAAGGCAAGACTGGCACAAGTCCTAGAACATTTGCATTCAGAAATAAAAGCTGTGATCGACCTTTGTCTGCTAAGAAAATGAAGCTTGCTGGTTTTAAACAGACTAGCGAAGGGAGGGGCAGACTTGATAGAGAGGGAGAAGAGAACCTAAAAAATAGCAACAATAGCAAATATTAGTATATCGCATCCCTAATAGCCAGCAAGCGACCATCCTGAAGGAGCCTAAACCTCACCGGGCTACTAACGTACTACTGGTTAATAATAAATTAACAGGCAGGCGCGAGCCAATTTGCCGATACCCGGCTAGTTTTCTGAAACTTAATTTTCCTACTTGGCAATTACTCGCCGCCCGTGCCATCGTAAGCGGTACATAAACACGAAACGCTGGCGCACGTCAAGGGGGGAGCAGGGAAAGCAGCTTACCCTGCGCGGGGTGGGAAGCCAGCCTCGGGGAGCCGCCGATGTGGTGGTGGTGGTGGTGGTGGTTCACCTTGCAGCTCTGCAGTCTCCTGGAAAAGCAGGCAGAAGGCACTGAGCGAGCTCTGTGGCATTTCTCGCCCTTGCAAGTGCATGCAGGCCTGGGAGAGGAGGGGAAGGCGGTCCTTACCTAGCAACCGGCGCCGGCTGCTCCTCCGCCCGCTCCCCTGCCACAACTGCCCCCGGCTGCCAGCGCCCGGCAGCAACAATGGGCGGCTGCGAGGGGTGGCAGGGAAGGGAAGGGGCGAGGGGAGGGAAGGGAAGGGAAGGAGGGAGGGAAGGGAAGGGAAGGGAAGGGAAGGGAAGGGAAGGGAAGGGAAGGGAAGGGAAGGGAAGGGAAGGGAAGGGAAGGGAGAGAGAGAGGGAAGAGAGATGGAGGGACAGAGGAGAGGAGGGGAGGGGAAAAAGAGAAGCGTGTTAAGCTTGTCTGGTAGTTAACAAGTCTTGAATGAAGAATGTTAGCAAACAGACAAACAGCATGTCTGATGCATGCTAATAGTCCTGGCTTCACCACTGACACTATGAATAATTCAGTAGAAAGGAGGGAAAAGGGGGGGGGGGGGAAGGCACCCTCCACCCTCCCTTCACGCTTTCAAACGTCTGCAGAGAAGACGAGAATAAAAAGTATGCCGCAACTTTCTCCTTTCCACCCATCGCTAAGAAAATATTCGGCAAAAAGGCCAGTTAGGCACCATCGCTTTCGCTAGTGCTGCCTCTCGGAGATTTTCGATTCCTATTTTTGTTGGCTATTAATTTCCCCCCCCCTCCCCTCTTTACCGCCTATTTTACTTCTTTTGTCTAGGAGCTGGCACCTGTCCCAGAGACGGCATTTTACTGCACATCCCCTTTTCCCTCCTCAGCAGAGAAAGAGGGGGGAGAGGTTTGCAAGGACGAAGCAGCCTGTGCAGCCCCTACCCCACACCCAGCCCCCTGTCCGTCCGTCCCCCCCCCAATATTTCCATTTCAGCCATGGTCAAATTACATGGGGTTTGGAGTGCTATCATCCGCCCTATTTCACATGGCGCAGATACCTAAAGCCATTAAAAATATATTTCTATTAAAGAGAAAGAGAAAGCCGCGAGAGCAAGAGGCTTGTTCCATAAGCAGCACTGTGCACTGATACTCGGGGGAGAAAAATCACAAATAAAAGCCTTCATTCTCACAGCATACAAACTAGCAAAGCCCGATTCATTGCTCAGTCAAAGAAATCAATTTCTTTAACGGAGGAAAAAGAGAGAGAGAGGAGAGAGAGAAAAAAAGGATCAGCGGAGGGGAAAATACTTGGAGCTTTAACCTCAACATTGCGATATACAGTACAGCCGAGCACAGCGCAGGAGAGACGGAAAAAGAGCCCGGTTCTTAAACGCTGGAAGAGGAGGGTTAAATAAAGCAGAGGAAAAAGAAGATCCTATTTGCAGCATTTTTAAAAGTTCTGCTCTGGCAAAGGCCGTCTGAAGGGGAGGCCCTTGCAGCAGGAATGCGAGCAGCGGCAGCAGCAGCAACCTTTTTTTCAGAGTCCAGCCTCCCCCTTGTGAGCGACTGGAGCAATCTGGCTAAGGAAGAGGAGGAGGAGGAGGAGGACGTGAGCTAGCGAAACGCAGAGGGCTAGAGCTGATGATGAAAGAGAGGCACGGCCCTGCGTGAGCAGGCTCGTTTTCATCATACGCAGGCACACACACACACACACACATACAGAGAGACGGGCACCCCGCACGCATGCACACCGCAATGAACCAAGCGCCCTGCCCGGCAGCCACCGCCGCTCCGGCCCCGGCCCCCGGGCCGGGTCTCCGGCCGGGCAGCCCGGGGGTGAGGATGGGGACGGTCCTGCCGGGAGGGGACCCAGAGGGAGAAAAAGAGCAACTGGGAGGAAAGGCGCCGCGCTGGAATGTAAATGCACCCACGCTATGGCAATATTGCTTGACAGTGCAGGGCGGCTAATGAAGCTTTTAACTGGGGGGGGGGGGGGGGGGGGGGGGAGAAGGAAGGTCCTACGGAAATATCTTCCGGGATTAAAACGGAGAGAAGAGGGCTCCTCTTTGTATTTACACATACCTAGACGTCTCTCTCTAGCGAAGCAGCCCGCAAGGACCACGAAACTGCAGCACGCACACACACACACACACACAAAACCCCCAAACCCACAGAGCTGAAAATGGATATTTGAAAAAGTAAATACTGCATGTGACAAAAAAACTTCGTGATTTTGTTTTCTCATGCCCTTACTTCTAAACCAGCTGCACAGCCAAGCTCAGGCTGCTTGGCCCTTATAACTATCTTGGCACCGAGTCAAAAGCTGATAAGCATTTGGGCGAGACAGCTCAACTGCTGTGCTGGAAGAAAAACAGCTGCCATGATTGCTGTTTGATTGAGAGCGCTTACACACACTCACAAAAAAACATATCGGACTGCAAAGACGGGCCACAAATGCCTGAGGATTCAGCTTCAGAGGATCAACACACATTTCCTTTAAAAAAAAAAAAGAAGTTTTATATAGTTTCTCCTCCATTCCTCCTCCCCTTTTTTACAGAAAACGTACTGCATTGACTTGCTTTTCTTCTTCCCATCCCCCCTCCATAACCTCAAGCAAACTCAAGGAATTGTGCCAAAAGTCCCGTTGCTAGTTACCAAGTGCATTTTTTTAAACGTCCCTTTGATACTTCTTTCCCTCGTGCTTGCCATGGAATATGCAAGTAAGATAATCTTTCCATTACTTACAAGAAGTAATTAAAAAAGAAAAAGAACTCCTAGCTCCACGTTCCTTTCTCTTTTTCTCTCTTAAGGGGCAAAAGGAGGGAAACGAGGGGGAGAAGGATGTTTTTTCTCTTTGCCGAGTCCAACATTTGGCTTTTTCCATTTGTGGCAGATCACTGTAACGCTATTGTAAAACAACTTCCTGCCCCTTTTGGCTCACGTTCCAGAAGCTGCTAGGCTAAGTTCATAGCACAAACTTTTTTCCCCCTTGCCGAAGAAGAAAGACAAAAAAAAATTTCCTGCAAATTATTTTCCCCCTTTTCTGGCTAATGGACTCACGAGGTGAATTGATTGCAGCTCTTTAAGAATGTTACACAAGAGACGTCGGTATCCCAGCTGGATAATTCATAAGCTGAAAAGGTGGGGTCATTATAAATATATGTCTGTCTGTGTCCGTGTGTGTGTGCATTTTAATTTTGTAATTTTGAATTGTAAGTCTTAATACCATCAGGTGGATAATGAGCTAAGCTGCTTCATCTGTCGTACTAATTTGTGTATCTATCATAGCACAGATCATTGGCTTAGTATATACAGCCTCCTACTTCCCAATTGCTTTTGTACTCTAAGGTGACCTGCATCTCGCTTGTCTTCCTCCCCTCCTCTAAATGCTCAGTCTACTGAAAATACCCACCGAAAGCTTCTAAATCCTCCCTGCTAGAAACGGGAGATGTTGCAGTCTCTCTGCTGTAAGCCAAAAAGGAAAAAATAAGGCCTCCACAACTTGCTCTCTCACGATCTCTCTCTCCTTCTCCCTCTCTCTCCCTCTGTTTCTCTCATAGCAACAGCATTTCTTGGTACGCCTGCTTTGGCATACATCAGCATTTCTACCCGTCCAAGTGTCCTTTTGCGTCACATCTCGCCATTTCACTCAACCAATGAAATCTCCTTGTTGCAATAAAAATATATATACTTTTTCTGTTATTGGTATATTCAAAAAAATTTTTTATGTGCTTTCCTAACAAAAAACGTTGTCAAGCATTTGATTTGCCCGGGGAGGGGGGTGCGGGGGGGGGGGGGGGGGGAGCTGTACAGGATTCAACCTTGAAGAGTCTTCTTTGTGGAAAATATGTTACCATAAGAAAAAAGGGATTACATGGCTACTTAAGGGAAGTCATAGTTGTCCCTCTCATTTAATATTTATTTTGCTTATGCTATCATTACTTTCCTGATGTACTTTTAAAACAGCTAGGCAGTTTCAACTAATTGGAAAAGTCAATACCATGCGTTTCTAAGACTTTGTACAATATTCTTCAGGAAAAAAGATATTAATTGATGTTTTATTCCTCTAAATATTGATCATAAGGTGATAGAAAAAAATGCAGTGGAAAAAGAAAATGGGTAGATGTAAGTTTCTATCCCTTGCAACTCTCAGATCCCATCCAAAGAGGCTGCTCTCCAACCTCTGCTTAAAAACGCACTATCCTGCAAAATGGAGCAGAGGTCTTTAGAATCATAGAGGTTTTTTCCAAGATGCATTTCCTTCTTACATAAACTCACATGATTTTTAAAAATGCAGTATTTAACTGATCAGCTGTGGTAATGATAGTGACAAAGACTTAATACTATTTACAATATACTATAGCTTGTAATACAGCCATTCCAAGAGCTGTATGTACTCTGCCTAACTGGTAAGACTGGCAAAAGCAAGCACCACTAAGAATAGGACGTACTGTCTGTGATGGAACATACTTTCTACCTATACATCATCAAGTATATGAAAACCCATCTCATTGTTTTCAGGCCTGACTTCAATCACATTTGCTCTATTAAAATGCAGAGTATTAGCCAAGTCTAAAAAGTACAGGGTGGCACATGTGGCTTTCTCGGAACTGGCTGGCTGTGCCACATCTTGAACGACTACTGCAGTGGAATATTTAAGGAACCTCTGTTACACATTTTTATCCACCCTCAAATCTCAAGAAAATGCTCAACCACTGGCATTCTGAGGAGAGTAAACATTTCTTTTGTAAGCCAAATATATGTTTTATGGTTTACCCTTACCAACTTTTTTTTTTTTTTAAAGGTGTGAAACCACAAAATTTTTTTTAATATTTATTTTTAGGGAATTATAATAAAAGCATACTAGACATTATCAGGACATAGCTGACAAGATATTTAAACAGTTACTTTCCCACAAATTTTTATTTCAGTAAAATGACACCTAGTAATTCTGACCTATTCTAATAACTTTGGTATCTATTGCATACAGACTGTGGATGCAGAGGATGTGTATGCATAAATTCTGGGTGGTTAAAAAGTAAAAGCAAGCAAAATTTCTGGATAAGAGACTTAGCAGCAGCCAGCCATAATGTCCAGCTAAAACTGTTATCATTTTTGTTTAAAAATAATGGCATGACATTCGTGATAGTATTTATTTTAACAGAACACGCACAGATGAGAATGTTAACCCTATACAGAAAAAAAGACATTATATGCAATAGTGCATTCAACAATTTTTAATGCCAGTGTAATGTAAAAGACAGACCTGTTTTTTAGGGAAGGATCAGACTCAAGTATATGAATAGCTTAGCTGATAGTGTTTTACTTGCATTTAATCGGTTTTCTGAATGACTTTCTCCTTTTTTTTCCCTCAGACACTATGTTTAGCTCATTTATTTTTGTACTTTCTATATAAAAATACAGATCTTCTTGTTCTTTACCCTCCATACCTATCCATTCCCTTCTCACCTTTTGTATAAATGTGGAAACAGCTGAGTTTCATCTCTGCTTTTGCCTGTCTCATAACTGGGATAATTCTGGTGTATTTGGAGGGTTAAAAGTGCATCGCCTTTACACAATTACGGCTCAGATTCATTCATTGAACGTTATCCTTCTTCAAGGAGATATATAAATGCATTATATCTGTCACCATAGTTGTAAAATATGATTGAAAGTCATCTGACTTTAGGTTACCACAGTACTAAAAAATAAGGATTCAGGAAAGAGGAAAACAATTACGTGAAGTCCAACTTGTAAGCTTCACTTAACAGAAATGGAATTCCAAAAAGGGAAGTGGAGGAATTATTTTAAGATTCATCATGCCTGGATAAATTCAAATTATGTAAATAGTCGTAAGCCAATATTTTCAACTGCAGTTTATAGCGTTACATAATTTTATAACCTCTCTCTTTCCCCTTATCACAAGTTATGTCTATTGGAAACTCATTATAGATACTCCTACTATACACTAATTCATTTGCTTACATTTTAACTCAGAGTGGTATCTCTTGTTCTTTCATCTCAGTTTTGTGTGATACAGACATCAACACTAAGGTCAGCTCTAAACGGATCGTCATTTTTTTTCTTTCTAAATAATACAGCTCATTTTCAATATGGGGTGGTTTGTAATCTAACAACCTCCAGAAATGTTTAATAAACAATGATCAGGTACATGATTTTTTAAAAAATAATCCAATCAGACATATTTCTTTTTTAGGATTAAGCTATTCAGAAAAGTGTGAATTCACATTTTTTAGATTTTTTTTTATCGTATCATTAAAATAATTCCAGTACATGTTATAAAAAACATCACCAAGAATAGCCTTACTTAACATTTAGAGAGCTTTTCTTTTTAAAGACACTCTCCGGGGATTAAAAATAATAATTAAAAAAAACCCCAAACATAAAAGCAAAGCAGTCTTGTCCATCGTTCCCTAAAGGAACTGAAGGTGCTCTGTGAGATTATAGCCGGTGTACGCTTCATAGAAAGGACAGTAATTACACATTGTACGTGTTACCTGGAAAAGTTCTATTCTACTGTTGAATAACTCACATTAACTCCAATGGATCAGTGGCGTATTAAATTATGGGAGAAAAATATTTAAATACCAAATAAAGACAATTTTGAAGTAAGTGATTTGAACTGTAAAGGCAAGCTGAACAAGGATATATTTCCACATTCTCCCCTTCAAAACATAATGAAGCATTTTGCAAAAACACTTCTTTCAGTACGCTGTATTTTAACAGTAATGTTTTATAGCAAACTTGGCATTAAACTGGTATCAACATAAATGAAACTCTGGCAGTAGGACAAGTGTTTTGTTTTTTAATTTATTTTTTTTTAAAGAAAGGAGGCATTAAACAGTGCATTGCATTAGCAGTTTTTTTAATGATGTTACCGACACGATTTTGTTTATCTTGCGACTATTTTTTTTTCTTTTTTTACTGTACAGAGCTGTACGCTTGAAACTGACGGTATTAATATTTTGCTTATACACCATTCTTACTGATGAAAATTTACATCACCGGCAGCAAATCAAAGCCCAAGACGAGATTTTATTTACTGGCTTCTACCTATTTATCCTAAATACGCTGCACAGTTCCTGGATCCTGCAGATACCTATCTGCAAAGGAGGCGCAAGCTGGAAACCAAGCCATGGCATAGTTTTCACGTCTAGTTTTACGGCCAGCTAAGCAGCAAGCTCCTCAGCTGTAAAATACCACAATTTTATTTTACTGAAAAAGTAACTAAACTTTACAATACGCCCAGCTTCCCCTGGCGCTGTTAAGTCATGCTCTGACAGACTGTAATTTATTCTTCACGCAGAGAGCAGACAATACAGCTCCACGCTCCGGATCACTCTCTCTTGTTCTTTCCCGCTAGCCCACGCCACGCCGCGCCACGCCGCTCCCCCCCCCCGCCCTGCCCCGCTCCGGCCCCGGCCCCGGCCGGTGAGGGGCTGCCCCGCCGGCCTCGGTCCTCCCGGCTCCATCCAGCACCTTTCCAGGTCCTGGGGGCCGGGAGGGCTCAGAACCGTTCCACGGTGAGCACCGCGAAAGCCGCAGCTCCCTTCCTCGGCAGCGCTTCTACCTCTGCCTGGAGACGGGGCTCGGGGGGGGGACACGACGGCGTGCACGCTGCGCTGCACTGGCGAAAAGCTGACAAGCGAAAATACTAAGAGATTTTTACCACCCGGCATTTCTGTACCTTCAGCAGTGACTGACAGGTCTAGGTCTCCCGCTGTAAAGAGTCTGTCCTGGTAATACTCTTCTCCTGGTTATCACTAGGAGCACAGAGTTAAAACAAGCTATTGGATTTTAAAACACAGCCCTCTGTTTATTTAAATGGACGCGACTGCTTAAAAGTGGATGCCTCACTGGAGGCGGAAAAAACCCCAGTGACATAACTTTAAAAAAAAAAAAAAGAAGAAAGAATGGTAAATAACACACTGTAAAACAAGAAAATGTTAATTTTTAGAGAACGATAAGCTGCAAAAAGCAAGCAAATGTACATGATGAAATCTGCAATGAAAACTTGAAATTTCTTAGGTCTAAAAGGGGATTAAAATACCTTCATATTGTAAATTACTTAGAGGCTTTTAAACTAGTCGAGAGTCATCCAGTGACCAAGTTCTCTGATATTAAGAGTATCTATTTTGTAATTACAACAGAGTGCTACAATCCCGAACAAAGTGAATTGTAATGGCAACAAAAATGACATACAACAGAAATTCGTTAGTGGTTTTTTGGTAGTGAAATGTTAGTAAAGATGAAAAGTTTGCATAAATCGTAAGAAAATAAAAAGGGATGTCCATTATGGTAACATACTCATAGTATAGTTGCAATTATTTAGTACGTGCAGAGACACTTAATCCAAAATGGTTGTAGATACAGAATTCACAGGGATGGGACCTGTTTAATGAGCTGAGTATTAGCATCGTATCTATTTTATGTATCCAACTTCAGTTTTACAGTTCAAGTTAATATTTCCCTTTAGCCCATTAAAGATAAAATATATGGTACATAAGGTGCATCTTACATTGATCTATCTAGCTTGGCTATCTAAAATATCACTGGAACCTCACAATGTAACAGAGCATATTGGCACTGGTAAATTTAAATCCCTCTTCTTGAAAAAAAAAAAAAACAAAACACCACAAAACCAGAATTCCTAACATGAACGATATTGACACATTATTGTTATTATCATAAAATATAACATCAAGAGAATAATGAACCTACTGAAAGTATTCATGTATTTATCTGGACAGATAATACAGGCTTCTACATTCTTTGTATCAGTTGCAGGTATAAATTACAGTTGTGAAAAAAGAACACCATCTTCAATTCAATACTTCATAGAATTTGTGTTTCACGAACTGTTTTTCTTCCCCGTCTGTCATGTTATACTTACTAAAGTTGTCACACTTGCATTATTAAATTTCTTACATTTTGAAGGGATGCCTAAATCTACATACTCAGCTTTAACAGTATTCTGCTACTTCCCAGTTTTAGTAGACAAAATGTCAGACACACACACGGGATTCTGTACTTCCTTTGTCCAGAAAGACGTATTCCTACAGAGAGATCCATTTAAGCATTCCGTGATCTATACACACGCAGTTCACATTTGGCAAAAACGACAGAATACACAGAAAGGACGTTAGCAAATGCGAAGGGACAACTGCCCAGCTCCCAAATACAGCCTGTGAGCAAGGCACGGCATTAGGCAGCGTGCACCAGTGGAAGTTCGAACTGGCTCCACTACCAGCAGCTGCAGTGGCGGAGTGACGGCTCTGGGACTCCAAAGCAGATGAAGCAGCAGCAGCAAGGCCTCAACCCAGAGCATCACGCTCTGAAAGGAACCGTTTCTGTTCGTGTAGGAAGAAGAGACCTTTACGTTTCACTACGTTACGTTACATGGCATGTAAAATGGTATTAAAAAGAGAGGGTAATTTCGGTGTTGCCAGCAGACCAGAAGTTTATTGCAAAAAATCTTTTTTTTATAATTTCCCATTTTGCTTTTTAAAAGATGAATCAGCATCTGTGCAGATTAAATGTGTGCCATAATCTAATAAAGGTTATTTTAATGAAGTTTATTACAACCTGACAAAACAAACACAAACACTCTTACAAGGAAAACATTCAGTGGAGTTTTTACTATGCACTGTCTACACTAATAAAGTACAGTATGAATGATAACACTGGCATCCCCCAAAAAAAAACCAAAAAGGGGGGAGAACTGAAAAGCTGCTTCCAGACTTATTCAGTGAACTACGTTTTTCAGCTGTTTAAAAACACTTCCTTTTCAGAATACTGAAAATTCCCAGGGGATATCAGTGACTAATCCATGGAAATTTCACGTTTCAAATTCAACCATTTTTTCCTGGGGCGTAAGTGTGTTTCACTGGAGATTTTAGATAGATGATAAAAGCACTGAAATGTTAAAAGGTCAACTCTTAAAATTCATACTCCCAGAAAATGTTATCGACAGAAGTGTAATGCAATGAATTTTTCTTGGTCCACCAAAAATTTCAAGAAAACTGCACAGTGTTTTTTCCAGTGCAGACAAGTAACTTAATAAGAAAATTGTGCGGGGAAAAGAAGACAGAGAGACTTTTTGCCTCTTGGCAACAGGACAGTGAGAGTTGGTTCGAAGTAGAGAACTCTCCCTGACTCAATTAGAAATACATCTGCTTTTCAAAAACTTTTGAAGCCAAATACCAAAATCAGAGTTGTCATCTAAAGCCCACATTACTTCCGTCATTTATTTGTAAGAAAATTAAACAATCCCCCCTTCCCCCAACAACCGTTTTAACAAAATCACATACTTCATCTCTTCTGCATGTGTGTGCCCGCACACATACGTGTGTGCTGTGTGCAGTATGGTAGGCCTATACACGAGATAGATATGTATGAGTATGTATGCATTTATGGTCTTATGTTACAACAGCCCAGTAAGTATGAATACTATTCAAGTAAGACTGTAAATTAACATTCAGTTTATATAATACTGCTCAATAGAAATCACAATATTTTAATAATGCAGCCTAAAGATTACTAACAAAGGGTTACATTTGAATTATAACAGGAAAACCATAGAAGACATGGTTCAGGACTAATTTTTTTTCCTAGTTATACAAATAAACACATCATTTTAAAAATGTTAATATATCTAAAATACAGTGCAAGAACTATACAAAAGAAGTCGATCATAACAGCACTACATCACCAGCAATTTTATCCCTTCCACATTATCGTAACAACTCATCACCACATTCAGAGAACACGAACACTAGCTAACTGCTCCGTGACTACCTGAATGTAAGACCTCATTCCTGTACTAGACCTGAAACAATTAGAGAGACTGACGTAAAGATCAGGGATTTCGTCTAATAAAGCACTGCACACATAGACCAAACTGTTGTTCCAGCACTCAGCTGGCAGTGCTCTGAGTTTTCATCACAGAGGGGAAAGCAAAACAGATACTTAAGATTCATTGTGGGGTCTTGCAAAACACAATTCTGCTTTAATACTGTACTTACACACACACTCGTATAGCAAATGGGTATCCCATACATACAGGGGAAGATTTTTATAGGAATATCAGACTTACTGTATTATTGTTCAGCTTTTACTGGGCAGCTAATGGCCAAAACCTTAATCAGTCTAAGCAATGTATTGGAAATCTATTGGAAAAGGCCATTTTGTGCTGGAACTACTATGTTATTCCAGCTTTCGTCTTTGCTTTTCCCTAGCAGAGAACGCCATTTTGAAGCTGTCATGCATTTTTCCTTCCAAAGCGGATAATGCCAGTGGAAAACATAAGGATGGTATCCTTGTACTGCAGAGAAATATAGCAACGCAGTTTCACAGAGAAATAGCATTTTTATTTTTACAGGTGCAACTGCAGCCTGTCTTGTATTTTCTGCTCACCCTAATATTAATTTAAAAACCAGACACACATAGATGTATGATACGCAGCTTTCTGTATCCATGTAGCATTTTGAAATTTTCACATATTTCTTTTTATTCAAGTATTCAATGAAAAGAGGCAGAAGAAGAGATTTCACCAGAAGACAAACTGGGCAAATAAGCATTTACTTCAAATGAATTTTGCTGAGTTACCCTGGGCCTAAATATATATCCAGCAGTCTGGTGTTTAGAAAAATGTTTATCTTCCAACAGTAAAGAATAGACTCAGTCATTTCCATAGTACATCTGAAGCCTGACCAAACCCATGTTCTACAAGACTATTTTTTAAGTTTCCATTTTTTCTCTCCTTAGATAAACTGATACATTGCAAATTATTGTCCAAAGGATCAAGGAAATCAACGGGCTAATAGAAATGGCTTAATATTAAAAGCGGAATAGACAGGTGTACAACAGTTGCTTAACAGAGGAGGCTGTTAAATACGAATGGTTCTTAGTTTTCACTGCAGGGGTCACATTTGGAAACAATTTTGATAGAGCATATTTAGAAAAATAAAACAGAAGTTCGTACTTCTAATTTCAGTAACGTCTTTGACTAGGAAGTGAGAAAAGTCTTAACCACAACTAAGCTTTACCAGGTACACTAGCTGGAGAAATCGCTGCCAGAAATAGTAATGCTGAGGAATCAAGCTCACACAGTAAAATAGAGTATTCTCTGCCCATTCTATTAACCCAAACTTTGCCAGGGATAAACCTCCTTTATAAACAGCAAAACAAAAAAAAGAAAAAAAAATCCTGAGAGGTTTGAGTCAGGAACATTCAAAGCAAAAAATTTCCAAAAGGCTCCACTCAATAAGAAGCTTTCAGAAGAGGCACTGCTACTATGACATCTTCGATTATCATATTGCATGTTGAAATATTTAACACACACTGAGAAAAATTAGTTTTCCTTTCAAGCAGGCGTTACTATAGTTATTGTAAGGTTCCGATATCTTTTTGAGGAAAAATAAATATTTTAAAATTTTAATATCAGCTGAATATTTTCTTTTTTTTTTCTCTAAGCAGCTATCCACATTTTAAGATTCTCCTGCAGCTCATTACCTCCAAACAAAGCACAACTGTATGAATGGTTTAAGGCAAAAAACACCCCAAAAATAAATGGAACTGACATTGCCTTGACACTCTCTTTAGTCTTTTAAATCCTGCAGACAACAGAAAAGCAATATTAGTACTGAAGAACACTTGGTAAAATGGGATGGACCTCATAATTAATAAGTTTACTAATGAAAATACAACTAAGTAACACAAGGGAGGAAAATACCTATGCTAACCTGACAATATTATTTTTATTGGATAATGGGTATAGTAAATATACCTTTCCCCTCTGGCTTCCACTAACATCTAAAGCTAGTGGACTTTGGGAATTTCAAGTAACGAATAAAGGACACAGAAGGGTTGGTTTCAGTATTGCTGTAGTCAGCGTCACTTGCTGCTCATATACTAACTCTGCTGTTCACGTTCGGCTCAGCTTTGAATGCAACTTTTCATTAAAAGGGCACAATGTTTCAGTTGCTTGGCCACTTCTTTTGTTTAAAGAGCTTATTTTGCTGTATTACAGAACGCACTTTTAAATCTGAGAGTAGGTTATTGGGAATGTTTGTTTAAATAACACAACTTCAGGAAAACTAAGGGAAAGACGTAACGTTTTACTTGAAATGACTGGAATGCAAAGAAAACAAATAAAAACGAGGAAAGAGAGAAACAGTAAATTTTGCTGTCTTACACAAAAGAGAGTGAGAGTACTCTGTAGCAGGCAAATATGTATTGTGGCACGTAATCTGAAGGAGAAAAAAAAAAAAAAAGGCTTGGAATTCAGCAACAGTTAAAAAAACGTGGCATGCTCTCTTCTCCAGAGAGGAGAGTCTGGTGCAGAAGGCAAATCTGCATAGCAAATGCAGAAGGGCCACCCCAGGCTCTCTGTCCGGCCCTGCCCCGCGCCCTGGGAAAGCCTGGGGAGAAGGATGCTCTGGGCAAGGCGGAGGCCTCGATCCTGCCCACGCGCTCCTCCCAGCTCCCCGGCAGGATCGAGCCACTTCCAGCACGGTGAAGCCTCCCGCTCCAGAAGGGTGGACTGAACACGAGAGGTGCCCACAACCGTACAGAAGACACAGACTGGGAAGCATCTGTGGGATGGCTTACTGCTCACGACCAGAGCTGTCTACGAGAAGTCCAGAGAAACACGACCGCCAACAGCACAGCAGCCAGCACCTGCAGGATTGTACCCTAAACCAGCAGGAACATGAGCTGAACCCACCCTGCGCTCCATCATGCCAATACAGTAGGGTCTTCCAGGGATTTATAGTGGTATAAAATGTGAAAAAAACCCAGTAAGCCCAGAGATACCCAAGTCTGAGAGCTAAAATTTACTGCCATGCACATTTTTACCTTGATCCTATTTGCGTTGACAGCCACAGTAGCCTCAAAGCTTACTATTGTAGTATTACTTATTTTTGTGATGGCAACATTGTAAGTTCCCCCCAATATGCACACATCCCTTGTGCTCAGTTTTAACCCTGCTGTGTTTTACACAACTTTGCTGTCACCAGCAATTAAGGGCTTTTTTTCTTTTTTTGACAGAAGGAAGAAATGTGGAAAAGCAGTATTTTGACTCAAGATAGGTGTTTACAGTTTAACTATTTTATGATCTATCATTGTATTTCACAGATTTTACCACTGAGCAAAGAACAGCATATAGATGAAAAATAATAAACATCTTTCAGTGAAAGGTGATGGTTTTCTATACGCAAGTCTTCCAGGTAATTTATCTCAGCTACCAGGTTTATCTATGTTCCTTGGTCACAGCAACTAAAAATGAGATGCATCACATTCTGCCACCAGTTACTTCTGAAGCCAAAAAAAAACCCCAGCATTTTTGCATAAAATTAGTGATAAATGTGTCCTAGTTCACTTTGGCTTAGTACCCCATGCTTACCACGCTTGGCTTCACAGGGCTCCGTGTGCGTGCGTGTGTGTATATTTACTTGGTGCAACACAAAGAAAATGTTATGAAAAAGGTGATGAATACAATCTGCTGGGACACAGCATCACGTTTCCTTACAGGTTGAGAAACAACGCTTAATCTGAGACCTCAGAGGCCCAGGTTTAATGCTGCAATTGCCACGACGTTTCTCTATTTCTTCTAAGAGAAAAATTCTCTAATTTTCACTAGTCTAATGCTTCTTCATTTGGAACAGTCCAGCGGGGGGAAGGGGGGGGGAAAAAAAACCAAACCAAAAAAACAGTTTAAAGGCTGAAAACAGAGCAATTGAATTACTGGCAGCACGAGGGGAAGACCCAAGCAATATATTTAGTTCAACGAGGGATTAAGTGCCCCAGCCATTGGTAAGTAAAGAGCTAATACGTCCTCTTTGAAATAGTTTGACTTTTACTGCCGCACGCTCGGAGGTTGGGGTGAGGCAAACCTGATACTCTGCCATTCTCTGCCAGCACGTGCCTAAATTAGTTCTCCATTTTGTGGTGGCCCTCTGAGAGCAATTCCCATTGAGAAGTGAACAAAGGCCGCGACCCCGGGGTCAGAGTGTAATGCAGGAAGCATGACCTCCCCTTTGTTCCGAACAGCACTGTTTACTCTGCCTAAGTAAAGATCACCAATACATTAACTAAAGAGGATTAAAAAGGTCATATCCCTAGGGATGGAGCTCACGCAAGTGGCAACTCTCTTCAGTCACTAAATCATTTGACTTCCCTCCTACCCCCCCCCTTCAAAATAGAGACACCTTAAGCTGCCAAGGCTCAATGGCACATTAATTCCTGAGCAAAAGTATGTATGAACTTCATGTGGTCTTCTTCCAAACCCAGGTTAATTTCTGCACAGATAGCCAGCTGTTTTGAAGTTATTTTTAAAGTTATAAAAACATTTTAAGAGAAAACTAGCACCTCAATACAATTTTTTTTTATCTCCTTTTGAAAAGTTCCAAGTTGATTTATAAAATATTTTGGGTCTTAAAATGGTTATTAAAAAGTGTCATCTTTTGTAGCTATTACACATGTGAATCTTAAAATATCCTGTAGTATGTGGATAGGCAGAAAAGTTGCCTGTTGCTGTAGACAATTTCTAACTCCAGGATGGTTCACTTGCAAAAAAGAAACCAAGGAAAATAAAGTGAAGATATGCTGCCTACGAGAATTCACGTATGCCAGCAGCTAGGCTTAATCAGGCTAAATAAGCGCTTCTTTTGTCTGTTAAGCTTTCTGTATCAACATTTTTATAATATCTTAGAACACCACTATTATTACAAAATATATTAGCAGAAGCATCTCTTGAAAAGGCTAAATTAATGCTGCATTGGTAACATCCGCGAGGCGACGTGGCCAATTAGATGGCATGCTGGATTGTCTCCTTTCCATTCCCGCCTCTAATCTGCTGGCCTGCTGGATGATCCCAACTTTTGCTTTGTGCCTTGGTTTCCTCATCTGTGGTGATATCGCTCACTGGGATGCAGATGTTACCATCAGTTACTGCGCCAGGATGGGAGAAAAAGAGCATGTGGAAGGGACTGGTGTAGACTAAGATATTTTCCCCCTCTCTTCCCTCAGGCAGAAGCACTTCTGATGAAGCTGAACGTTGCGAGAGGTTCCAGAAGAAAATAATAGAAATAAGGCCAGGCAGGGGGTCCAAGCTGATCAAAGTCTTTGGCGCAGGGAGCTCAGCACCACAGACAAACCCCACAGGGGCTAAATGCAGTTGAAATCAGCACTAGATCACCCACCATGGCAGCTGACTTTGAAAGGAGGACCGAGGAGTGCCAGACTCCAAAAAACAAGGTCCTAGAGCAGCACAGTACAGGAATTCACTGTGTGGATTATATAGGGGGAAGGGGGACAGTGTGTCCTTCAATTCTCAGATACTTTGTGAAAAATAGCTGGTTTTGAATCCACAACAATACATGCAGCTTTCTAGTCTCTAGCAACATAAACTGATGCATGAAGTGTGGCAAGCTGGGGTGTCATTATACCCAGCCTGCATTCACACTGGCACGCTCTGCCCCTTCCCGTCTCTTCTGCTAGCCCTGCATCCTCAAGCATCAGGCAGGACGAGGAAGGAAGATTCTTTGCACTCCTCTTCAGGACATTCGAGAAGTCACTTGCCCTGTCTGCAGGCTTCTTCATAGCAGGAACCCATGCATTTCAAATGTTTTCAAAGGGATGCGAACAGATAAATGAAATCAAGAATCCAATAAAAATAACATTACATTTGCCTTACTATGTTCTCTCTTTTTGTGAAAAGAATCACTTCCTTCTTCACCACTGCTGTTCCTTGCTCCTATGGTTTCTGATCTTTCCTCACCCCAGCAGAAAAAGAGGGAAACTTACTGTCACCAGGAAAACCAAAAGGAGAAAGCCTTCTTAGCGTATACATCCCACTGGGGAGCACAGGGTTCAGCCCAGATGGCTCACAACAGATTCCAATGTGGCCAAGCGTAAAGAAGAAACTTCCAAACCACGTGTTTGTACCTTGATAGGTGGTATTCCCACTGCAGGTGGGTGAAAGACTGGCACTCAGTACAACTCTCTTGTGTGTTTTACCCGTCCACTTCTGTGCCTGGGACAATCGAATATAGTAATACTGTTTCCAGTTATTGCTGTTCCCCAAAATCTAATATAAAAGTATCGGGCTTTTTATTATATACCAGGAGTCAAAGAAAGAACAGTGGAGTCAGAAAGCCTCAACAGAAAACAAGTCTAGAAAAGCCTGTGTCCAGAGCAAAACAAGCACCCAGTGAAAAACAAAAATGTACAGCAGGTATTTAAAATAAGCTACCTGGAAATACAGTACCATATTGTCACGTTGTATGTTTATCAGATCTTCCCATTGACTTCAATGGGAACACTCTGCTTTTATGCATGAAAGATTATGCAGGCATAGCATATCCGTCAGAAAAAAAAGAAAGCGTAACAAAATCTCGAGACACAGAAGAAGTAGATGGACAAGGGCAATCTGAGTCCTGAGAAAAGCTTTGTAATAGGTTGAGGCAAAGAGGTACCTTTTCTGAAAAACAAAAGCATTGAACTGAAACAACTAGAACAAAGAATATATTTTAAAAGTAATATTTAAAAATGGAGATTAGGAGCATAAGGACTGAACCAAAGACGTAAGGACAATTTATTGACATACATCAGAAGCAGGAAGACTGCACAACAGTTGTCTGGCAAGTCTGAAATAGTACTGGGAAACAAAGGGAGTGAATAAAGAGGACAAAAAACACTGCAGAAAAGGTAATGGCTGATTATGACCGTGAGATATTTAGTCATGCAAAAAAGTAAACTCACCCTTTCTCACCCTGTATGACCATGTTAGCATTTCTTGTTAGCGGGGTTCCTGATCTGGGGTATAAAAAAGAAAAGAAAAAAAAAAGAAAAAAAAAAACGGTATACCCACTACTCCTTCCAGTGGAAGCTCAAGATTATACCTCCTAGTCTTTCATTTTCCAGTTCTCTTTCACCTTCACACCAGCGAACAGCAGCCTCCCTCCAAGATGGGAAGTAAAAGCCATGCTCTAGAAAGTTATGGAATAAGATGTCCCTTCTCTTGAACAGAAAGGCAGAGGAAACATGACTTTGTGACACAAAATTCTTCCACAGTCCATTTTTTCGGGGGATGGAGCAATACAGACACTACCTCACGTTCCTGGAAACACCTCTATCTCCTGATGCCCGGAAATCTGGACAGACCCAAAGGTACCTTTTATCTTAAAAAGAAATTATCAGGCTTGATACAGGTGGAAAAATCTATGATATTCAAGTGATCAAATTGTCTCCTCTGGTCCCTCCAGGCAGCAAATCCCATTAATCAATTCTTTTGCAAGTAAAGGGTGAAAGAGCAGCAGACACCAAAACAGAAAGTGTTGAAATAACCGGATAAATTAAAAGGCAAGCTATTCTGAGGACTAGATACACGTGCAGGAGTTCTGAAGCAGCTCAAGGTTGGAGGCAGGGTTTCCAACAAAAAAAAATGCACTCTTCTATCAGGAATGAAAGGGTAGCACTCCTTAAAAATAGCCACAAATGATGATCCAGATTACATGCCAATGAATTCTAGCATTTAGTAAACCGTCTGGAAGGCTACTTTAAAAGATTATAACTTTAATGCCTAAGCAGAGATTACACAATGGAGAGAAAAATAACATTGCTAACATAATGAAACATATGTCTTTTTTAACTTGGAGTGCATCCGCAGAAGAAATTATTATTTATTTGGCCTTTCAAAAGGGCTTTGATAACGTGACTCAAAGACCATACAGAAAACAGAGTAATCATGACTGAAAGTTGGAGTCATAATTAAGAATGAGCTAAGCAGCCAAAAGTAAAATGTAGGAATAAAAAGACATTTTAAGAAGAAAAAGGTTAATAGTTGTTGCATGCAGAGGCCGTGCTGGTATCAGCTTTTAACTTTAGTTAGCGGTCGGGAAAGATCAGCTGTAAAACAGAGTGGCAAAACTGACAAGTGAGGGGAGCGTATTTGGATTACTGAAGGGTCTAACGTAGTTGAGTGAATGTGAAACACGATACATGTTTTTTTTTTATAATTGCTAAGGAAATCATATTGCAACATTCTCGGCAAAGGGAAAAGACCTGGGTGCCATCATAACAAGTCAACGAAAGCTTTCATGTATATGCAGCAACGTCAAATACGCCAAGTTTTACAATGCATGCAAAAAAGCACAGAATACTGTATTGAAAACATTACCCTTCTAATATATACCGGCCAGGGAAATACCTTCACGGCGAATGCTATCTACAATTCTTTTTACTTTGCCTCATTAAAGCTAGTGAAGTAACAGGAGTGCAAGTGCAGGCAACTAAAATTATTTGACTTACAAAAAGACTGCCATATACAAAGACAGAAAGTGATTAAACTATTTATGTTAGCGAGCACACAAGCAACGGGAAACACAGCAGACATACATGCTTTGAAAGTCATGAATTGTAGTCTGACTTTCTCACCTACTTCCAGTCTTGAATGGGAGATTATCCAGTTAAATTAAGCAAGCAGTAAATTCAGACTATGGGAATACATTATTTTACAAAGTGCAGGCTGAGCACGTGAAAATCAGCGTCACGATCCACCATTAAGGGACATCAGTGGGATTCTGAAAGAATACGGTTCTATTCATAGCCTACAAAAATATAGTGTTAAATGGGATTGCTTCCTGGAACGACCAAAAAGACCTTTGCGCAAAGCCATGATAAAGCCACTGGCCAAGGGATCTAGCTGGCCCACTTTCTGACAAGACAAGGTTTTCCAAAAGGATCAAATGTTGGTCATCTTCACCCTCCATTCTCTTACCAATCAATCCTTTGTAAGAACTGTCAGGGTAGACTTAGCATTAATTAGACTGTGGATCTGATCCAATGCAGTAATTTCTACTTTTGTTTTCTATGGCCAAAAGCAATGGCAAAAAAATAGACAAGTTCACTTAAACTAAAGCAAAATCATTCATCCTCTAAGCTAACTACTAGGCCTGATACAATGCTATCCATGCACGGCTCAAACTTCACAAAAACACTTAAAAATACGTATGTTTACTTTGCCACCTGCTCTTCCCCTCCCCGCAAATAATTAGCGAGAACCTAAATTATAAGACATTGCTTTACTACACAAATACGTTTCCTTGTTTATTTTATTATCTTTTTCCCCATCCACACATCATTATTTGCAAAAACCATTTAATAATTATAAAAGATTCCAAGATGTGTGTCAGATCCTGGGATATTGCCACTTGTATGGTGGTTTGCTACACTTAGCCTTCAGTCTTGTGGCTAACAATTCACCCAGACTGTGATAATACCTCACCACAACCCACACACTGCTGCTCTTCAAAGGAAAACAAGGATACATAATTAAGAGATGATGAGCTCAAATATAAGACAAGGAGATGAGGGAGCAGATTCTGTAACCACACCTGTGAGTGGTTATACTACTGAAGAACTTTCTTCAGCTCCATCTTCACTCACGGTATCAGTAAAAGTGACACCTTTTCAAAATACATTTGCAGCAGCAACATTTGCAGCAGCAGAGGAAAAAAAAGAGTGATAAAACCACGCCACTGCAGAAAAATAGCTTTAACATCAATTTTACAGAACTCAGATTGTAAATAAGCATTATTAACAAGTAGCCCTTTTTACAAGTGTGAACTATATCTTAAAATATACACGTATGTCAAAATCTCATCCCGCAAGAATTGTTACCTGAAAATATTCTCAAAGTTTCATTCCAAGCTTTTGTGATCCTGTAATTGCCGTCATAATGTAAAGAACTATAGATAAAAATATCTGTGTGTATATGTGCCAGTTCAGGGGCTAATGGTGCAGCATATTGCACGGAAATAAAAATTAAGAAGTGGGTACAGATACATTCTGCAGTCTACAGGATCAGTCCCTTGTTGGATATTCAGAATAAACAAAACATCAAACCACTTTCCTTATTACTCTATAAAGTTGGTTTTTGGTTTTGTTGGTTTTGTCATGATTAGTGAAAGAGTTGAGAAACCTGGGGCAAAACAAGATGCAACTAAAGCTACCGAACTGAAGTGAGGACAACTGACCCTCCTTCAGAAATATGCATTAAGAAATATTAGGATTACACGCTCACTTGATTTCTGATTTAAAAAAAAAAAAAAATTTTTGTTTTACCTAAAAGAAGTCTTCATTTTGTCATAATGAAGGACCACAACTCCACAAGCTAGCGCCCATTTGCAGGGCCAGATCCTCCAAGCAGCAGCCACACCCTCCTCTTCCTCATTTTTTTCCACTGACCATGAAATACTTTCTAAGCCAGGCCCTGAAAAAAACAAAAAAAAACCAACAAAACCCCACCATTTTTAATGGACACCAGATACCACATTGCGGATTTAATTAGGCAGAGTAGAAACAAATAAATATATCTGCACACGTATATTTGTATTTTCTGTTTCATTTCAAACAAATCTGGTAGGCCTGATTTGGCGCTCTATTCAAATCACAGGAAACATAATTAAAAAGTGTTCTATCTTGACAG
Organism: Harpia harpyja; assembly: GCF_026419915.1. Classification (NCBI taxonomy): domain Eukaryota; kingdom Metazoa; phylum Chordata; class Aves; order Accipitriformes; family Accipitridae; genus Harpia; species Harpia harpyja. The sequence goes on along the minus strand of NC_068945.1, from coordinate 3,577,961 downwards.
CAGAATCAAGCTCTCTATCTCCTTTTAGAACTTAATATAACACATTTCCCACTGGTACTGGAAAAATTCACAAATCAGAGGCTTTTCAGGGTATCTTCAGACAACCCTATGTATTTTGTAATAGTAATAGATGCCAACACAAGACAAGCTTAGAAAGACGTTCCAGAGGTTGTCTCTTCAGTCCGTGGGGTTCTATGGATTTGAAACTCAGGCAGATCTGTTTAACTCTATTTAAAAAAAAATAAAAAAAAATAATATTTGAGTAAAACTTTCCCATCTTATGTATCACTCATCACCTCACCCAGATTATCAAATGATTTGGATCACAGTCTCTTTAGCACAGTTAATAACGATACTGCATAGCGAGTATCACCCAACATGTCCTTACTCTTATTATATTTTATGCAATTTATTTTATCAATAATTTGGCAGTACAAAGAACTGTATGGAAATTGATTGTTGCTATAAACTGCTTTGCATATTGTATCATCTGCTGGCTTTAATTCATTATTTAAACGACACTGTAATTATACTACATTTCGTATTCTGTTTAACCAGAGAATATTGAATACGAATACAATGCAATAAAACCAACTTTTTCCAGTATCACAAAAAACACCCACTTATTCTCAAAATAATCAGCTCCAGCATTCAACAACATAGCAAAAATACAGTATTTGGGGTTTAGCAACTTAAGCTCAATTTTTTGCAGACAACTGCACAAAGATATTATTGTTCAGCTATCATTAGAACTGTGAAATTAATATTAAAATAAGCTCCTTGTTTGTTTAAATTTAGAACTAAATATGTAACCTGAATCCACAGCTTCACGCTATTAAGTTTGCTGAAAGAGCAAACTGATATTAAAATAAAAACGTTAAGATTATATTGAGATGTGTGTTAGGGGATGACAAGTAGTATATTAAATAATGCCAAAGCCAAAATAATTTTGTAATCCCAGCACCTACTACATATTTATTCATGTACAATTCCATACCCACAGAAAAACACTCTTATAAACAAGTGATACACTTTCACTGTTAGCAGAGGTGTTCACAGTTTCCTATAGTCCTACATCCTAATAGGTTTCCAATATACAATTTTGAAATCTCAAACCCTGCATAATGCTATATTTTGCACATTTAGAAAAATACAATTAACTGGCAGAATAATATCAGTACTATAGTATTTGTAGACACGTTTATTCACGCAAAAATCTTTTTTCTCTAAACTGCAGAATATTAGGTGATACGTGTACCTCTCATCATACGGGAGTGCTCCGATGCACAACACTGACTTTTAAATCCAAATACATAGTAGGGAAAAACGTTAGCACATTAGTGTTTTACTGGTCTGTAAAGATTCACCCTGCAAAGCCCTCCCATCCACGTATTCTGTATCAGAAAAGCACACTTACTCCAGACTGTTTGCATTCATATTTATGAAGGTGCTCTGCAAGAAAGGGAGCAAACAGAAATCCAAGGGTTAACAGAAGAAAAAAAACCAACAAGCCACAACACCAAAGTCCCCAGCCATACTGAAGACCTCGTAAGAAAAGGAAAACGTTCAGCAGATAACGGCCTAACAAAAAGCTAATAGCGAATTTGGTGTGTCGGTACTGCCTGGATACCAGCTTGAGATTTAGGCAGCCTTGGATTACAAGGACTATTCCCTTGAAAATCTAGCCCACAGTTCCTGCACTGTTTTCTACCAATACCACATCCAAACTGTGACTAAACACCTCATTATGCTTCTCTGGCACTATCTGAAGCAAACATATTGTACAATTTTACATGGCACCTAAAAGCGGAGGGAAAAAAGAGGGTATTTTTTCTACCAAACACTAATGAAATGATGAACAGCAAGTTCCATGCAAAAGCTTGCATGAACAGTAAATGTTTTTTCCCCCCCGTTTCTTTCTGTGGTAGGCAACAGGTGACAAAATACAGCCCCCAATCTTTGGTTTTAAAAATAAGAAAATTTACTTAGTCTACAAGACATCTATAATATAGTCTTTTTTTTTTTAATTAAAATTTAATGAAAAGGTTTAACTGGGCCTCTGCATTGGCTTCAGAAAGTAAATGCCCTTCTTAACATTCATTTGTAGATGTTTCATTTAAAGAATATACAGCCCTCCCTGTTACAAACAGTAGCCGGTGGCTTTAGGTAACAACCTAGTATTGACAGATCTTAAAAGAGAAAACCCAAACTGCATCTTCAAAGGAACTGCGTGCCTCAAATACTTCACTACAATCTCTTTTACCAATAACTTGCTAATTGATCTTAAACATGTAGATGAATTATGAGGTAATAACCTCCAATTTTCTTAGCTCTTACTCTAGATAAACATTATGTTCTGATTTATGAATATCTGAAATATTTAATTTGCTGTTTGTGGCACTTCAACAGTTAATCTAATTTATAAGAAGTAAGAATACCACATTACAGATTCCTTCTATTTTCTCCTTTCAGCTTCACCACTTCAAAAGCATTTTCCCCATCTATTATTATTTAGAAATATTCTTCCTTTGTGCATTGGACATACTACTATAGTTCAGGAGGCCGTATCAGCGACCCGGTTCCTTTTCCAGTCTCCATGCTACTCATTTAAATAATTTTACTCCCATACACACACACACGGCTGGTCAAGTGCAAGAAATTACTTTGCTGCATTCAGCTACATCTCACGCACTTCCACAGCAAGCCTTGAAAAAATATCACGAGGCCACAAAAATTACCAGCTTCTATCTCTGTACATTTCTTGAGCCTTACATTGCTCACACAACGTATCTAAAGCAGCGTGCTGTGCTGTAGCAGTACACCTGTGTCCCTTTTAGCAAAAAAACCCCACCACAATAGGCTAAAAACGTTAATACCCATTTCTCAATTTTGCAGTTAAAAAGAACCTTTCTTTAAAGACGCTATTTCCCTAAATATTTAAATGCTTAAAAAAAGTAAGTTTTCTGTTTGGAAAGCTTTGCAATTTCTCCCCTGCACAAAAATACAGCTTTGCAGCACCAGCGAAGAGTACCCGGTACAGCAGATGGTTAAAATTCTGCATCATTTTTAATAGCCTTAAGAGAAAGCACTGCCTTTTTTCGGGGGAGGGCGGGGAGGGGGGGGGGGGTGGAGGAGAGGAGAGGAGAGAAAAAAAGCTGAGAACAGCAATTTGCAGCCCTTTTTTTTCCTTGACAGCAGCTAGCCACGCCTCAGTCTGGCCCTTCCTCCAACCTCTGCTAACCTAAAAACCAGCGCCAACCTGGCAGCAGGCCATATATTCAAAAGTAAACATTATTCTCCTGCCTTTTTTCAGTGGTGTTTATAATATCCTGATCTCCCCCCGCCCCCCCCCCCCCCGGTGTAGCTGAAATCTCTCTTTGCCCCGGTTTGTTTCGCTTTGCAACTACATCAAGACATCAAAGTCACGCTCTTATCTAACATGGCAAACTTGCAAAAACGCGTTAGAGGGATTTTACCTTCACCCAGTGAAGCAGCAGACTATTTTGGAGCGGGAAAACCAAAGTCAGACGTATCTTTAGGTATTGCTGTCCCACAGAACTGCGTGGTACGTTCTTCTCCATCACTACAGGAACGGGCTCTTCCCGATACAATGCACACGCTTCTTTCAAAGCCTCTAGCTGCCGTTAGAAACCTGGCTTTTGCTTCCACAGCTTTTCCATTTTCCTGTTTAGTTGCTACAGGAGTGTTTAAACAAATCAATCAATCTCGAAGCGACCGCGAGGACGCACACACAGCACTGCACCTGACTCTTTGTTATCCCTCTCCATTCATTCCCATTCCCTGTCCCTTCCGCTCCTCGCTTCCTCCTCCCCACCTTGGGCTGCTCCTCGTTTATAAAGGCTCTTAAAAAAAAAAAAAACAACAAAAAAACCCCAAACACCTCAGACTAATTAAACTAGTTGCCCGTTACTGTTTTTTACCTAGTCGTACACTGCATTGAATGGATAGTCGACATACAGGCACAAAAAGATTAAAAAAAATAAATAAAGGAGGGGGTTTAAAAATAAATCAATAAAGAGAGAGGGATGCTGCCGCTTGAATCCCCCGAGCCATCCCCTCCGGCTGGATGCCGGGGAGGAGAGGAGAGGAGAACCGGAGCCGCTCCCGCTCCGCTCCGTCCCGCTCCGGGCCGGGGAGCGCAGACTAACCATCGGCCATGTTGTCCGCGCCGCCCGCCACCTCCTGCCCCCGCTGATCGGGGGGGGGGACACACGAACGGGGACGGCGCTGGCAGCGTGCCAAGCCGCCTGTCGCAGGGCGGGTGTCAGGCGAGGGCAAAGTTGATCGCTCGGCGCTCTTTATTTGTATCTCCTACGCTGCGTGCCTGGGGTATTTTTTTGTAATTTTTTTTTTTTTTTATGCCCCCCCCCCCCGTACCCCTTTCCCGGGCCACCAGGAGCCCGGTGCAGCGGCTGAGGAGCGGCCGCACGGGTCCAGGTAGCGCAGGGCCGGGGACTTCGCCCCCCCCCCCCCCCCCACACTCCCCCCGCTTTTTCTCTCTAGACACCGTAAAGTAGAAAATAACGTGGAGCGGTTTAGTCAAAACAGTCATGTGCAAGTAGTCTGGCAAACAAAAGCCTTTATTTATTTATTTAGCTTGCGCATAGATAAGGAGGAGCCTTTGTGCACATAAATTTCACACACATCAGAAAGGAGATGCCATGCTGCTTTCCGCGGGCTGACACAGCTTGTCTTGAAACGCCACAGGACAGCCTGGAGGCTCATTAATAATTGCGAATGGCTCGCCATTTCCATATTTAAATTGTGAAGCAGCGTATGATTAATTAAGAAGAAGAAAAAAAAAAAAAAGGCGAAAGAGGAAAGGCCTGCGCTCGCTGTCCAAGCTGACTCGCCAGCGAGGCTGCCCGCTTTAACTCCTTCTTTCCCACGCGCTTCGGGGTCCGCCGGGGGCTCGCAGGGTGCCCCCCCCCCCGGCTGGTGCCTGGGAACTCGGAGGGAATATTAATTCTGCTATTTTTGTGCAGTTAGGCAACCACGTGAGTTCTTTTGCAAGGCTCTGAATAGCCACGAACTAATGAAGAGAATTTGCTGCAATCCACTCATCATTAGCTTTTCATTTGGAAAAAAAAAAAAAATCGCTTATAAATTTTAGCGTGATTGTAAATTAATGTATTTTCATGCAGCGAGGTTAAAAGAATATTTACAAAGTTATTTATATAAAGAAATATTGCAATTAAAATCCAGTAAAATGTGTAATTTAAACTCATCTGAGTGCTCCAAACTATGAAAATATTTCACTTTGAAACGCTGTGATTAACTTGCACACAGAATCTCAGATCCTCAAACATAAATGAAGACAAGTAATAAATACGCTGTATACAGTAATCAAAATATTTAACAATAATTTATCAGAGAGCTTAAACTTCAGATTATTCTGTTTCTCCCAAGTACTTAGTTTTCAGATCTAACTGTCACAGATGCCGGATTTTTTTTTTTTTTTTTTTGGTCCCAAAGGGAAAGGCTGTATTTCTGACTACTCTTTAGTTACTGAAATATTTACTCTCTGGAAATCCAAGCTGCGAAAACCCACGTACAGCGACCGCCCCCCCCCCCCCCCCCCCCCCCCGCGTGGGGCAGTAAGGAAGGGGACCGCGGGTCATGAGCTCCTTCGGGGCTCCAGGGGGGGGTCACTTGGGTGTCTACTGCGTGGGTCCTTCGAGCATCTGCCCCCGGCAGGGCCCGGAGGGGGGGTCTCGGAGCGGAGGGGGGGGCTGGGGGGTGCCCGGGCAGGGCGCGGGGGGGGGGGGTGGGGGGGGGGGGGGGCTGTAGCCGTGGGCCGCGCGCGCCCGCCCGCCACGCGCGCGCGCCGCCCCCACGGGGGGCCCGGCGCGGGCGGGGGTCCGGCCCGCGCTCACGTGACCGGTGTGATTCAGCAGTCTGCAGTCATCATGGAAAAGGAAAGAAAAAAGGAAAGAAACCCAAAATCTCCTCGCCTCTCTGGCTGCTGTGGAGGTGCTGCCGCTATCCTGATTCATTGGCCTGCCCATCCCAGGCTCCCGGTTTCTGCAATCCGTCCCGTGTTTTAAATCCAGTTATTCCAGAATTTCGTCTGTAACTGTTCGGTTATTTATCCTCATTTGATCTTCAATTTCCTTGGTTAATATTTAGTATTACACAGCAGAAGCAAAGACCTACAGGTTTTTTTCTGCAGATGAGCACTTTATTTGGCTGGGGGATGTGCAAAATAGGTGGACCGTGCACCCAACTAAAGCTATCTTTTTTGTTAAGCCGAGGACATACTCATTTGACTTATTAAAAGGCTTTTTCTGCAGAGTATGAATTCCGGATATTATTTGCCCAGGCAGCTCCAACAAGCTGAGTTTACCCAGCTATGAATGAGGCTGGTTATGCTCTATCTCCATAGTGTGGTCAGTTCGCAACCTGGTACCAAGTTTGTCCTGACGAGCCGTAAATTCGGCACATGAATTAATGTTCTGAGCAAGGACAGAAAGGAAAGGCTGCAAAATGAAACAAATTCATTTACAGGGCCCCAGTTTCAGGACCCTAAGACCACCTACTAGATGCTTGGTATGAGAAAGAAATTCTCCCCCTCTACGTATTCAAACACACACTGTCTACCAGAGTCCCTCAGTTTCCTCCAAAGCATTTGGTAACTGCTCCAATGACAGAGATTAGGGGAAAGAGCTGAAACACCCATGGACTGATCAGGGATGCAATTTTTTGTGTTTTCTTTCCTGCTACCAACATTCTATAAAAGTTTTTACTGGGTGTACTCTGTTTATCCTTGTAATATGTGAAGCCACACTGGGCAACTTACCAAAATCATTCTATAACTACCACCGTCAAGAAAATTCTCGTCCCCTTCACTGATCAGAATAAAGTATATGCCGCCATGCAGTATGAAGAGCAACTTGATAGGCCCAAGTGTTTTGCATTTGAGTTGGCATCCAAAAGTAAAACAACAAACAAAATACATACTGAGCAAATCCTAGCCCATAAAGACTTACGAAGGCAGGCCCAAACTATTTAGAAATGTATTTAGTTTTAGAGGCTGCAGAATACTTTGGAGGATATAATTTTTTAGCTATAAAAATGTTAATAAATACTTGGTTCAAGTGAATAAAAAGCTTGCTGTTCTCTCTTATGAAGTTTGCTAAGTGTAGTCACAAGGGCAAATACCAAGTATGTTGTTATAAGTGGAAGTTGCATATACCAAAATGTTCTCCATTATCAGTGTCCTTGTATATTTACTGCTTTTCTCTTGTTTAAAGTAGCATGGCATTGTCAGAGTTAATACTAACCAAACAGTCAAACGCACATGCATGAAACATATCAGTAAGACTTTAATTTCCCATTTCTAAAATAATTTTTAGAACTTGTAAAAATACGTTTTTAAAATAATTAAAGGTATACTGAGGGTGTTAAAACTGGAAAAGTCAGTAATGCTTTTAATAGATTTTTTTCATTTCTTACATACATGTTCAGTTACAGAATTCCCAGTATTATGAAGCTTATGGGAATTGGCTAGTGATTCCAAACTCGACATGCTTAAAACGATCTCTCTATGCTCTGTAGGTCAAAGGAGTATGAAGAAGCTGCACAATTGTATCCTACTAAATTCTAATGGAAAAAATACTCCCTTAAAAATCTTTGCTACATTATTAAATGATCCAAAAATATTATAGGTGGGGCTAGCACAACTGCCAACTGTTATGATTGCCAGATATCTCCTATTATAAGACTGCATTTTCAGTTGCTTAAAAACTTTGCCAAACTTAAACTGTTTGGCTGAAAATTGCCCTCACCAGGTGTGTGCCGCAGGGATAACTTATTTGAAAATCTGCAGCCAAACAGCTCTCACCTCTCCAAGAATGAGCCTATCGAAACATCAATTGTTTGGTCCATGCTGCCAAATTACAGAAACCTTTTCTTTGAGAAGCTCCTGTATCCCCATGTTTGGAGCAGAGATTAGGATGGGAGGTAGCCTGTTAAGGAAGTGGATTTTGCCACTTCATTCTAGCCAGGCTATAAACATTTGAAAACTTCACTTGCTAGGGACTTGCTGAAGTTTAATAGGAAAAATTCCCAAAGATCCCACCTTCGCTAAACATGCTGCTTCCTCTCACAGCTGTCCAGGTTGATGAGATGGCATATAGACCCACCACATGCTCTACACTAGAACTATGTAATTCAACCCTGTAATGGCTGAAACTAGGCTCAATCAGAAGCATCAATCTGGGTGCCACGAAACAAGCGTCTTTGGCTCTTAATACTTCTTCTGCTTGCATCCAGACAGCCTAGTAGAAGTTGTTTGATTTCAGTATGGAAGAACTAAAGAAATCAAGCCAGAATAGAAGAAAAAGAAGGGAGAAGGACATCAGTAAACTGACAGAGCCTGGCAGAGCAAGGGAGGCAGGTTGGGTGCAGAAGGTGGGAGTAGGTTCTCAGTCTGAGCAGGGAAGCTAAAACTATTTGCAAAAAGAAACTGGACTTCTTGGCTGGGGAAGCAAATGGGAGCAGATAGAAAAGACAGTGCTGAGAAGCCAGGACATTGTCAAGAGAAAAGCGGGAATCACCAACAACTCTCTGCTGTTTCTCTATTGAAGTGCTTTAAATAGAGAATTATCTTCTTATTGCCATCATTTGGCTCAAGTAGCAGGGCACTGTGGGATGGCTCAGAATACTCCACTCCTGATGACTCATTTGGATGTTAGTAGACTGCTACAAGATAAAATCTCTGTTTATGCTGTTTGCTTTTAAACCCCCCCCAACTTGCAAAAAATGACATGCACGAGCATGTGCATTCACACACACATACACGTGCATTCAAGTGTTAAAACTGTATTAAACCAAGGGTTAATCTTGTTCAAACAGGATTAAAGAGCAGAGAATCAAACAGAAAAAATAGGAATGAAATCTACTGTGCAGCAGCTTTTCTTGTATACAGCCCTTGTATGATACAATTCTCGCTCACAGGCCCACATTCCATCTTTTCTGCTGGGTCCCAGCTTCATTAAATGGATGGAACAAAACAATTCCAATAGTAGCAGCTATTCCATGTTATATTCTCCTCACTGAACAAGGTGCAGCCCCATGTCTTATTTACTGGATGGTTCTCAAACTACCCACCGGAGCCTGAATTACAAGGTTTTCCTGGGGCACTTCTTACCATTGTGGTCCTTGAATGCTTCTCAGAGATCCACTAATTTATCTTCCCAGAAATCCTGTGAGCTGAAGGAGAGATACTACCCACATTTTAAAGAGTAAGAATTTGGCACAAGTATCCCATCCATTCTGGGTGCCCAAACTGAGAGATGAAGAACCTGGCTTTTCAGGTTACTCGGCTTTATAAAGTACCACGTACATTGGCATTGTATGTTGAAAGCACCTTTCCCCTAGATTTCACTGGCAGTGGCAAACGCTTGCCATAGTTCACAACCAAATGAGAATATAAGGAACCAAAATTAACAGACTTATAATTTGAGTGTGTTAAAAAACAAAAGTAAAATACCTGACCTAATGTATTTCTGCCAAGTACACGCACCTCCTTCTTTACAGGGCAAAGTTTTAAAGCAAGTACTACCACGCATTAGGGGGTTATGTAACATTTCCCATTATCCCAGTTTAATAAAACTTGTTTTCTTAGCATTATAGTCTCGGAACACAATATAAAATAAAATCAGTTTTAAAAACTATTTTTGATCCTTTAATATCTTCGCTTTGAGCAAATATTAAGATTTGGGGGAAATTTGACTCATAAGTTTTAAACTGTGGAGCTGGCAACACCAGTAAGGCCTTAGGGGGAGGTGTAATGGGTTGCTAAGCCTTCCCTTTTTTGTGTTTGAGCAGAATACAGTACGCATGGGTTATGATTCACAGTTGCTGGAACTGATGACTGCTCAGTGGTCCACATGGACTGACTCAGGTGTTCTGAACAGAGGGCAAGTGCTCACACTACCAAGTGACCATCAAAAATACTTGCCAGGCCAAAGCACCATCAACTTCCCTCGTCATTTTGCACAAAAGGAAGACTGAAAGACCTCAGAGAATGCACATTTCTTTTACGCTACCAGAGGTGGGAGGATACGTGGTCAGGGCAGCAGGGGGAGGGCCATAGTGCTCTTACTGGAAAGTCTGTCAATATCAGAGTTTGTTGTTATTTTGGATGACTATTATTCTAGTAGCACTTTGTTCAATTTGTTCTGCATCTTCTGAATTTTCATCCTTGTTTCTTGAATATCTTAAGTGTTTTGAAGAGTGCCTAGAGCTGAAAATCATTACTGAAAGAAACCTGTATTAACATGAATGCTAACGTTAACTTTTACAGGCATCTTTGAGACACTCCAATTGCAGTACTGCTTTAACCTAGCTACGGAAGCGAAACTCTGAGTGGGATAAATCCAAAAATCATGGGAAACATGACTTGTGAAGTTACATGTGAGGGTATTGGAAAAGAAAATTGTTTTTCAAGGTGAATGATTTTGTAAGAACTCACTGCAAAGAGATCCAACCATAAATACCTTTTTCATAGCAAGAGGAAACCTTGAGCACCAAAAGGCAGGCTGTGCCTTTGGAAGAATAAGCCTCTACGTCATAGCATAATGATGCAAACAGCAAAGATCTTGAACTAAAATGTGATCAGATGACAGTTTCCAACAGGAGACGCAATATACTTTAGTGAAGCAGCAAGCAGTTGCCTGAAGATATGCTAGAGACAAATTACTCTCAAACTATGATGATAATGGGCAAAGTGTTGATAACATGGTTTCCAATACAAGGACTAGTATCTTCTCAACAGAATAGTGATGACCATTTAGGGTGAAATGTTCTTAATACAATGCTATAATCTGAAACCAACCTTGCTCAGGGCAAGCTTGACCAAGGCTGAAAAAAAGATTCCAGGAGAGCAGCAGTTCAAATAGTTCAAACAGAATTTGTAAAGAACTCAAGTATAATTTTGAAGACACTCTTCTGATCTGGAGAAATGAAAATTCAAGTTCTTCCCTACAAAATATTTTTTTCATTCTTACCTCATCTCAGGACTCCTATACAACTTCTCAAGAAATGCACTCAAAAAAATCTATGCTAAGATCACGTTCTGGAATCCTAACTGACCTACATGGAAGAAACGTCCCAAACCAACTCGAATTGTTGGCTAGTGTGTGAACATTTTCAATGAAAAAAACCCCAAACAACCTGAATGGGAAAGCAGCTCTTCCATTTTCTTACAGAATGTTAGGTTACTTCTGATAAAACTTTTCATTTTTAAAAATTTGGTTCTTTGGAAAAGGTACAACTCACCTCCCTGCACTCTCATAATTAGGGAAAAATTAATCTGGTAAGTGATCTAACGAAGAAAAAGTAGGAAAACTGAGAGTTAAAGTTGCTATGTTTAAAATGCACACTGTTAATTTTGAAAGGTAAAAAGGCAAGTGAAAAAAAAGCATGTAGGAGATGAGAAAGTACTGGAGCTTCCTTCTTAATGTGGCTCCCAAACACTCAACTGCAGTTTATACTCTGAATAAAAGTCATATTATTCTTATCTAAACCATCTAAGAGCAGCATTCACATATTCTGGAACAATACATACACTCCTGGGAAGTAAGGCTGATACCCAACTAGAAAAATAGTGGAAGAAGTGGAAAAAAAACCCAAACAGCCATCTGTTCAATGAATTAAAAAAGCCAAAATCAACCAACCAGAAATTTAAACTGATCTAGTTAAGTGTTCACTTATTTCCTAGCTTTTGTTTCTTTTTCTCACAACATTCATTGTTATTGAAACATGGCTTTTTGTTTATGAATTTACTTCTAGCATAGGACTGCTTGACAAGCAATGTTTATGCATTTTGTCATATGTCATTAGTTTCTTCCACATAACTATGCATGCAGACACTAAAAGATACCTTCCACATTTTTTTAGTCTAAATAGATGAATTTTTAAATTATTTTAAAATAAAATAAATAATGAAAAATGGGGTGGAGTATTGAAATCAGTGTTAATTCAATTGCATTTTTAAGGTTATTCCGACATTTGAAAAAGTGGCCAAGCACATTCTGCCTGCTTGTTTTTATACAGATACATCTGTCAGAAATTCACGCACAAGCTTGTATGGGACTCCTAGTATTGTGTATGTTGTAAAATAAATCCGTATTGGTCTGCTCCCAATCCAAATATACTTTTGACTAAAGCTCTCACATGCAGATATAAATCTAGCAAATCAAAATCTGTTTCCAGGAGCTGTAACTTACTGAATTTATATACAAAGCCTAACAGGTGATGAAAAAAAAAAAACATCAAAGATTACTTTAACTCTACCATAATACCATTCTACCATTAGATCTTATTTTATTGAATGATTCATGCCTTATTGGCATTTCTAGATTTGCTTTTATATTTCCGCCTCGCTATTTTAAGATGTATTATCTTTAATCCAAAAACTGCCATCCTACCTAAACCTACTTAGAATTTTCTATGATGAAATCTCATTGAACAAAGATTAGAGAGAATTACGGATCTTTCACTGTGCAGTCTGGGAACGTACCAACCACAGCACAGCATAATCCAGAAATGCCTTAGCCACCTTTAAATTTTATAATATCAAGATTGAAAGCTACAAAATAGGAGGGATTTTTTTCTTCACTGAGCAAAAATAATAGAAGACACACTGATTTATGTTCAGCTCATACTTCGTAGCAGAAAGCCTCACAGCTTTCATATATTCATGTATTATTTGTACTATGGGCAGAACCTATGGAATGGTGTGTTGTTTCTGTAGAAAGATGCTAACAGGGATTCAAATCTCAGAGTGGAAGGGAGCTTAAAACAGGACAAAACTCATCTGGAACTTGACCGCTTTGTAGGAAATTCTCCTATGTAGAGCCACCACAGATGTTTTGTCTGAATCTGTCTGCACATGCAATTAGCAGAAAATGAACAGAAAATTGCAATTATTTGGGGAAGACCAGGGCAATTATTTAAAAAAGTAAGTTGAAGCTTTTATATCCAGTACTTTCTGTTCACTTAAGATGCAACACCACTCCCCATTTAAAAACTCTGAGAAGTTATTTCCCTTGTCCTTTAAAAGAAACTGGAGCATACTATGCAGTTTGAAGTTATCAGAATCATTGAACGTTCATATTGCAGTAGTGTACAGGGACTATAACTTTGGGCCCAACTGTGTTGAGTACTGAGCAAAGACTGTGATTATCAAGCCTTTAGGGCAATGGCCCTTTTTATAAAATAAGTAAAAAAGCAATCTTACATATTTCTAATATACAATTTCAATTTTTAGTTGAAGAAATAACACTTTAAGGGTATTCCTCTGCAGTTTAGAGTACCTAGCAGCAGCTACAAACAATTAAGTATTAGTTAAAAAAAACCAACACTCTAACTTCAGCACCTTATTGACTAAATTAACCATTTTCCTTTTTTAAAAACATATATATCAGTTTACTCTGAAATTTTCCACCCAAATTCTGACTGACTTAGTGCATGATTACTTTTAAATGGAAAATCTCAATATGGCTTTTCTACAACAAAAATGTTTGAAAGATAAAATTCTTTAAAAGTAGGTTTTCTTACATTGGTAACTGCAGAAAATAAAAAAAAAAAAGAACACGATACTTTAATTTGGTGCTTGTATTTTGTATTCTCCCACTCACCATCTTGAGTTCAGCATTTTTTAAATAGAAGAACTTGAGATTTAAAAAAATTCCACGTGTGAGGTTTGTTTACAAAAAATAATGCAGTTATTGCTCAGTTACTCTATATACATGTAGATGGGGAGCAAGTTCATATTACTTTGAAACAATAGCTTTTGTTCTTGAAATATATTTTAGAGGCAGAAAAACAGTAGTTGCTGCAGCACTATGAGTTCTTGATATATTGAACAGTAGAGGAAATAGTCTCAGAAACGATGTAAACTGCTTCCAGCCTGAACTTAGCAGGCTGCTTTTTTGCCAGTAGTTCAAAACATGTTTAGCTGAATAAGCATATTTTCGACATTACAACAGGGTGTAATCACTTTTTCATCTGATCTGCTCTTCATGTACGCTTTATTACAAAAAGGTGGAAAGTTATACATGGGGAAAAAACAGGCATAAAGACATTTAAAATAAAAAAGGTCTCTCAAACATTTTCCATTCCCCCCCCAGCCCCCTCCGCAGTAAAATGCATGAAAAAAACCTCCTGTAGATGATGAGTGAGTGACTCACATAGGAGCTTCATATAGCTTCCTCTTCTACTGCAGACCTCCCTGGGATTCTCCCCCTCACCGATACTAGCTACTGCATGGTGTATGGATGTTGTTTAAGATGTTTTCTTTCACCTGAAGTGAGCTAAATGGCTTAAGCAGCACTTGAGAAATTGCTCTGCTCCACCACTCCCGTGCCAGTGGGGGTGTGAAAGCTCAGGCTTCCCGGCAGAGAGGAGAGAGAGGTACTGGCACCGAGCTCTCCGCGAGGAGCCTCCGGCCAAAACAGCCCAAACGCTCAGCCACAAGTAGCTAACCTTAGCGGGCACCACACGGACCATTTATCTGCTGAGGCTCAGAAGAATATTGAACGTTGCAAACGGGATACAAAGCAAATGTACGTCGGGATTTGTCACAGGTCCGATTCTCCTCTCCAGTCAATGGCCTTACTCCTTAGGACGTGAAAGGACTCAGGATTTCACACAATGAAACCCTTTTTCAGCTGCAAAGGGAAAGGCCTCTAAAATGACAAAGCAGAACCCATATGAAGCGAACTACAGAAACAGCTTCCCCGCTCTTCTCTTCCCAGACTTCAGAGGAGATCCCTTGCTTGGCTGGTGTAAACACCTGTAACTCAACTAGAGTAAGACTGTTTCCGATCAGCCTGGGACCTGGGCTGTGCACGGACAAGGTTGGAGGCAAATATCACAGTGAGGGCAGGTTTGATGTAGTTCAGTTACTTTGCTGGAGAAAGACAGTGTCTGGGCTCGAGATGTCATTCAGTTTAGTCATCTGGCGTGGAAGAGCAGAGCATGTGGTTCAGGAATGCAAGCTCATACTTGTTTCTAAGTCATCTCCAGCTAACACCTAGATTCAAGCGCCGTGATGAATGTTTGAACACTTACACAGACTTTGTGCAAAAGAAAGGGAACTGTTTAATGAAAAAATGTCTGTGTGCATCAATTGTGGGTTAACCAGTTTCAGATCGTGTCTCTCCATTTATAAACAAAAACCTGGCAAAGATAGTGGTCAAGGTATGGCGGACAGTCATACTGCAAAGTGCAGTACATTATACAGCTTTTCAACTTCTGGTCACTTTTTGAAAAAAATAGGTTTAGTTGGCATTAATTATCTGTTACCCACTCTCCAGAATTTACTATTGATACCAATTAGCACTACAGGAGTACTTCAGATCCCTTCTTAATTTTAGGGCACTGATATGGTAGAGTATGCTTTGGAAAACTTACAGGAATATAGATATTAATGAGGAGAAATACAGTGCAGGGAAAGGCTGGGAGCAAGAACAGTGGTTTGAGGATGTGTTGCAGTTCATGCTCGGTCCCAGGATGCACTAACAGCCGCACATGGGACTAGAACCCTGTCCCTGGGGAGCCAGGGCCAGGGGCGAAAAGAGGAGGGGAAAATTGGATTGTCATTGTGCATCAGGTCAAAGAAAGTAATCCATTCATTCTCAAAGTAGGACTCATGTAAAAGCTGTTCATGTAGATACTAAAAAGCACAATCATAATTTGCTGTGGCTTTACCACCTCTGTGTAGGAGCTGATGGGAGGGTGGGAGACCTGTTTGTCCTAGATCAGAGATTTAAATTCACAGGTGTAGGGCAAACTGGAAAACTTGCCCATATATTATCAGTAATTATGTCTATCAGATTAAGAACATGGTTATCCAGTGCTACCTACCTGCATACTTGCTGAGTAACACACTGAACTTTGCAGACAGGTAGTCATCTTTCCTCTTGTTTTCTCAGAAAGTCTTTAATGCCAACAGACATAATAGGGCAGAGGGGTACAACTGCCTTTGCTCTGATGGAGCGATACCTGT
This sequence comes from Harpia harpyja, assembly GCF_026419915.1. NCBI lineage: Eukaryota > Metazoa > Chordata > Aves > Accipitriformes > Accipitridae > Harpia > Harpia harpyja. The sequence goes on along the minus strand of NC_068945.1, from coordinate 3,561,922 downwards.
CCGGTTAGGTTGATGTTTATAGATAGATTCAATTTATTGTATTTATTTGTCTGTGTTACTGCAGCTGCTGTTCATCCCTATTTTTTCATGCTCACACTAGTAAATACCAGGGACGACAGCCTGATTAATGATGACAAGACTGAATTAGGGATGTGACTAAGGGCTGTGTGATCATACAGATTCAATCATTTTGCATGGGCAAAATGGGGAAGAAGGAGAGACTAAGAAGTAAAAAAATTAAAATACTGTCTTTAAAATAAGCTCAGCAGTCCAGCAACGCAATATGGAAATAAAGTAGTGTCTCGGACTTCAGAGGACCCTTTAATTCCAGAGCTGTATGTTACTATTTAGTGTCATCTGTTGTTATTTCAACCTTAAGGTATCCAAATATTGGTAAATATAAATAAAAATGCAGGAGGAGGGAGAGCAGAGCTATAAAAACATGCAGCTAATGAAAGAGTGCTCCCCCCAAATATGAAGCTTTTTCTTTATAAAATTTAAGTCAAAACTAATCATGAGACCATGACATATGGCCCTTTCAACACAGTTGGGCAAATAATGCCCTTTTACATTGATTGTTTGAGGTCAAGTGATATCAATGTTGAGATTGGCAACCATCACCACAACAACTGAGTTTGCTTGGGATGATCAGGAGCAACTAAAAAGGCTTCATTTGAAAGAAAACTCATGCAACTCTATTTATTATTTAACTAATGGGAGGGGCTGTTCATCTAGAAATGTTCATCTATTATTTAGAAAGGAAAATGCAGTACAGTGTTTTCTTCCATGTATCAGACCATTTCCTTATCAATAAGGGCTGAATATAACAATTTATAAATGGACAAAGATAGCTTTTGAAAGATACTACAGTATTTTCCAAGTGACGGAATGTCTCTGAAAAAACACATTATGCCTCAAATGTCCCCTCTCCAAAATACAAGACAGTAAATAAATAACACTATTTCACACACCTTCATCTTCTGCTTATAAATACACTCTGTAGAAGATCTATCCCAAAGCTTTCCCTACCTCCTCGGGACCATGACAGCTCAGGAGGCCTTGCCTAACAGTATCTTCAGCCAGAAGAACTAGACTGTCAGTATAAAATGCTTTACCCTGATAAAAATGTTATATGATGTCTGCTCTGGAAAAGTCTGGTTTTCTCCAACACCACCTAATTTTTGGCTACTAATTAAGCTTTCCTCCCATCTCACTTTTTTGGTCAATTGAGACTCACTCTCTTTGCTCTCCGATGCACCCAAAACTATGAAACTTAAGTCAGTTTTTATGCTGGTCCTTCTGTTCAAATACTGTCACCCATTACCTTAACATGTGTTACATCTTGTCTGGGTTACAACTTATCTACAGTGTCTATTTGCATAATTTTACAGCAGAAGAGCCCCTGCTGAGATGGCCCTAAACTCCACAAAACAGAGTTTGGCAAGTCTCAGGTTTCTTTAACTTATTTGGAGGCTGAACCAGGGGTGATGCCTCTTCAGTCAAGCCATCTTAAACTCATTTTCCACTTGTCCTTTGCTAAGCAGAACTCAACCATACTGAAGGATGGCGTCCTGCATGCCCGATTCGCACGGAGTTTTTGCAGAGCAGCCTGCTAGGGAAGTATCCGTCAAGCGTTCCCGCTGAAGAGGCTTAGCGGCTCTGAGTCCTCCCTACTACTTGGATGGCAGAAATTAGCCAAGATATAGAAGTTTTAAGGCATATTGGAAGGCTAAAAGTATATTTAAACTTCTCATTTAGGGGGTTGACTTACCAATTTTGAAGTGCCAAAGGATGTTTTATTGTGTGCGTTATCTATAAAATTACATACTAGAGCATCCTCTGCCTTTAGAAGGCTGCAAAGGCCAGTACACACCATCAACAGAGTCCAGCCCACTTCTATAAAGATCACCTTTATAAATCCATAAAGATTTATTGTACAAACATTTCCAATACAGTCATTGGTGATTTTGCCTGAACTCCAATATATTATTATATGCAAAGACAGTAGCCAGCAGCTATTCAGAAGCGCTCAGAGAATGTGTTAGCAGTTAGTAAGTGAATTCATTTTTCTGTTTTAAAATCCTTTCAAGAAACGAATAAACTACGATAACAATAGAATCTTTAACAATATTACTCAGACAAATGTTTGGACATCTGACATGCTAGAGTGAAGTGTGATAGCGTCTATCATCAGCTGATGCTGTACAATTATACAGCATTTCCCTGCAATCAGGAACTGCGTCAGATTAAAACAGTGTGCTGTAGAGGCAGGCAAAGAACTTCCTTGCAGGAACAGAATCACAGAGTCCTTACAGTTTTCCCCTACTGACACGTTGAATGCACATCAAACAGAGGAATTCCAGGTGTGTAACTGGGGGGCACCAGCCAACTGGCCCTCACTATCAGTGGGAGTTATACCTGTGAAATAATCTTTCAGATACTTAAAACCACAGTACATTTAACTACAAGACATTTGTGGCATAACCAAATTTATGGATATGAGTCTCCCCGGGTCGTGCAATGCTGCAGAAATGCTGATACAAACTAACATAAAACACAATCTTCCTAATGTGCAAAAAGAAACCTATTTTAAGAATCTATTACAGCATTCGGCATTTTTACTGGGTACTACTTTAGTCTCTGCATTTTTAAAACCAGTTACTTTAGTTACCAAAAGTTTTGCCGTGCAATGATCAGAGTGCTAGTAAGTGTTGAACTCCCTAAAAATATTTTAAATGTTTCTTATGCAATGGAATGCTACAATTTTCCAAAGTATGATAGCTCAAGACTTTTATAGGCTTGAAGTCGTAATTTGCACTCAAGTGAGTGCCACTTGAGGAATAAAACTCCCTGTTTCTATTCCGCCAAATTATCGGATCCTAAGACTATGCCACTGATTTAAGACTACTGCAACTACTATAATTATTTATTTGGGTAATAAAACAGATTTGTGGTAGATGTTGATTTTTCTGTTAGATTTCTGCCTTTCTGAGATACCAGAAAATTTTGCATGTTAGAGAAAGTCATGAAAGAGCTGGATTAATAATAAAAATGCATGAAAAGCAGTTTATCTGGTCGCTATCACCATACTGCTAGACAGGATAGTACACAATAAATCCATGGCATGCATATAACACCAATATGTATACCTGGAAGCTTATTATCATTTATACATAAAAAATCACGTTCGGCAGGGAAGACCCAACTACATTTGCTTCTGGGGTTTTTTGTTCATTTCCACTTTGTTTAGAAGTCTGCTTTTTTTTAGGAGTCCGCTTTTTTTAGGTGAAGCATTGTAAAATGCCTTTGAGAGTAAACTGTTCACCTATATGTCTCGTGCAACTTAAAATTTTCCAGCAATGCATGTATATGCAGAAACAAAGAAAATGGCTGCAGAATTAGACTCACCATCATTAAAGTAATTAAAATGCAGTATTAATCTTTAATGGTAATTATTCTTTTAATAGCCCCTCTAAATTATAAGAAGTGGATAGCTAGAGCTTTCCCTCCAGCAACAGCACTCTAACCCCACCAAGGGAAAAAAAGCAGTCCTTGTGAGGCGTGCCAGAAGGTGCCCCAACCAAGCATTGCATCTTCCCTTTCACAGACACTCAAAATTTACACAAAGCGGTCAGAACTGGCCACATTCCAGGCCAACATTCCCTGTAAAGTGAAAATCCTTTGGTTATGTCAAACAAAATCCCAGAGGTACTATATACAATACCTAACGCAGTTTCATGTCTGGCAAATACAAGTCTGCTAAATGCAACAAGTGCAAATCCCTCTTTTTGTAAGAAAAAGAAATGAAATTTATATGGCTGGCAATGCCCTCACTGACTTTTCAGCCTACTTCTACACCACATTGTTAATTTACTCATTCTCGGTCTGCGCTCGCACCTTCTCACAGGCTAGTTAAAAGTATTGAAGCTGGTATTAACATGGTGACAACAGGAAGGACAAGGAAGGATCAGGGAAAGCAACAATTTTCCTCCTCTGCCTCCCCAGTTTTCTACCCTGGGTTCTCCTCCAGGCCCTGCCATTGACTCAGCCCCTGGCAGACCATCCCAGCCACTCCCCAGTAGCTTCCAGCTCTTGCACACAATCCTGTCCCCATTCAGATCTGACTGCCACAAAACAGTGCACTGGGACAGGAGGACCATCTTCACAATTAAAACTCATTATATTTAACTTTTTTTTTTTTGGGGGGGGGGTGAAGTATACAACACATTTGCTTATTACAGGAGGAAATCTGGTGTGAAATACTGCACAGCGATAGTATTGGCAAGGGAGGAACTTCTTCTATGGGACAGGCTCAGGGATTCTGTGCGATCCTGTGCTCCCTTTTATTACCTCTGTTGTGGCCAGGTAATTCAAGGTGTCCTTTTTCAGATTTAACTGTTATTGTATACGCTTTAGACTGGAACTTCATCAAAATGGACAAACAATGGAGGTCTCGCATATGGGCAATCAAAAGGAGACCGTTCTCCACACCAATTCCTCAAAAAACCCTTGCATTTAATTACTTGTATCTTGTACACAAGAAATATCCTTAAGCTTCTACTGTATGTAGCAGAAATAAAAAATGATGATCAGGCAGTGCCGTGATTACTGCTTTAACATAATTAAGTATATTTAAAGTAGTGTTGAGATGTGTAGAGTACCCTATCTACTTAGAGGTTGCATTTCATTATGCAAGTTGGCCACATAGACATGCACCAAACAGCAAAGTACTATGAAAAATTCTATAAAAGTGTAGGTATTAGATTGCTAAAAATTGAGATGTTTTATAAAAATAATTTGATTTTTAACTTAATTGATTATGTTCTTTAAAACTTTAATTGCAAAAAACTAAAATCGGTATCCACTTTCTTAAGCATTTGAATTCAATGAGAGCAAGTCTTCAGGAGTTTTTCCTATTTTAATACAGGAATGAAAAAATATTGAGATAAAATAATAGCGTGGGGGTAAGATGAGGAGTAAAACTACGCTTAGCTGTACAGTACATTTTTGTGCTGAGGCCCACATGCACAGAAAGCATAACCAAAACTTTTCATAATAAAAAAAGGTCACCATTAAAACTAGAATCTTCATTAACTTCAGGCATGTTCCTTGCTTATTCAACATAATTTCCCAGTATGAGTGAAAAGGATTACTTTCAGTATGTCCCGGAGCAGGGGATGTAAGAGGGTACACTAAAGTTAATCAGAGCAAGAGTTTGTTCTGATCTTTCAAAGATCTGACAGGAGGAGAATATGTCTCCTTTGCAGGGATCCAAGTTCTGTTTGTCAACTGAATTTGTCCTTTAAGTTTCCCACTGTGCCTTAGTCATAGCAAGAGGTGAACGGAGAAGATGAGATTTCCTGACAATTCGTCTAAGAATTGACAGCTAAAATCTGTCGTTAGCTCCTCCTCTACCATCCACCAGAGAAAAAATTCTAGCCATGACCAGCCTTTGCAAGCTCTAGTTCCTGGTCATGACCCATACTGTTCAGTTTTGGACTTGAGTTGGGGAGGAAGTACAAAGAAAACAGAGTTAAAAAGAGATCTTGGGATCAGTCAGCATCCATGTGAGCAAATTGCCACTGTAATATCCAGAGAGGCAGACAATGACGGGCTGTCACAGCTCTATAGGGAAACTGGGGAGGGGTCGCATACACAGCTGAGGAAGAAGGACAAGCTGTGGTGGGGATGAGGGCCTCTCCTGAGACAGGGGTAACGCGCCGGGAGAAAATGAAGCTCAGTAGGCTGTTGGCAGTATCAGGGCTTGTAAATACTTGTCATGTTCACTGGCTTTTCTTAATGTCTATAAATTGCATAATGACACAATGAGGAAAAGAGCCATTTGTTCTAATGGTAAAATATCAAAAGCATCCTACCTCTTCAAAGCAAGGGTATGCGTATTTCTGGAGTCTGAACACAGCTATCAATCCCACTGCAGAGCTAACAGGAGAAAAAAACCCACAAGGTGAGAGATTCTCAGGGATAAAATCAGTATCAAAAAAAAAAAAAAAAAGAGAGAGACAACAAGCAGAAGAAAACCAAAGAAACAGATAAGAAAATCCCATCTTCCTTTCTTTTCCCACCTTAAAATAAAGCAACTCTTAAAGGTTGATTTACTAAGATTTTTTTAATTTTTCTCTCTGGAAAACTGAAAGCTCGCAACAACCCTAACTATGGCATCTCTGCAAACGTCCTCACACTGCACGCACCTAATTAAAGGATTTGTCTTCATCCAAAATTACTGCAGTATGTCAGTAGTCTTCTCACTCCTTTTCTGTGGCACAGAAATCTCAATAAGCAATTTCTGTCTTTTCCTCTCCTATTCAAAACCAATTCCTTAAAAACAAACCAACAAACAAAAAAATCCCTCTACTGGTCAGGGCTGCAACCCTCAAAGAACCCACCACAGTCCAGGACACCCAATGGCATCCAAACTGTGCCTGCAACTTTTGCTTTCACTTACGAGTAAGCCAAGGGGTTTAGGAGCTGATGGAACCCACCTGAATAAAAGCATGAACTAACGCAACAGCTGCTTCTCCTACACTAGCATTTGTACAAATAAAGTATCTTTCACACTAGGTCAGAAAGCAGTATGTATTTTTATAAAAATAAATCTCGATTCTACAGTGAGTGAACCATTACAGAATATAAAGCTATTCAGCCTGTGTGCTTCTCACCTCCTTAAAATTCCAAAAACAACGAAAAAGCACATATGTATGTATACACACACACACGTGTGAATTAAAAGAATAATGCCAAGAAATTATTAATTTGGTAAATCTGATGCACTATGAAAGAATTACTGAGTTTTAAGAATAAAATAACTGCCAAAAAAGAAAGCTATTCTGAAAGTGCATACTGTACCAGTACACTCAACAGGATTTGAGAGGAATTTTTCTTAATCCAAAATCAGAATATATTCACATGTTTGTAATGTAGTCTGGACGTTTTGTTGATCTCCGTCTGTTTTCAGAGCTAGCTACAAGGAGCTTCCCATGTGCTCAATTGCATCCATGATTACAAAAATATTTAAAACCACAGAAAGGATATATGACTGTGCAGACATGCCTTCTGACTTATCAAATTACCTTTTGATTATACTGAATGCTTTACAGATAGGTCACTACTTGCATGCATCCAGAAGTTAACGCTAAATGAAATAACTAGTGAATGAAAGAACTGTTCTGTCACATGCAAAGTGCTTTATGCTCTGCAAATTGCTGGGAGAAAAATAGGTAAGTGCAGTAACAAAAAACACCACCACCCCACCCCCCTCCAAACAAACAAAAAAATCACTGTTATGATTACAATATGATTTAAGACAGCTACTAACAAAGGTTATCTATGTATTCAATAGACATAACTGAGATGCTTCTAAGTATGAAGCATACGAGCAAGTTAGAAAAAATGTTTGATCAAGATAAAGGGCTGCAGATAAAAACTTCAGAATTGCACGTACTCGCTTCTTTGTCCATACCCAAACCTTAGCAGTGACTGAAGTTGATGGGATTCAGCCTACGCTTTCACTGTGTGGACAGTAGTCACCCACATCACTGTGTTAAATGTTTATTTGTCCATTTTGAAGCTAAGATTCAAATTTGATTTCAGAGCATGACTACATTTGCAGCTAGCTTATTATTGTTCCTTTACTAAATATTAAAGCCACAAAGCAATATGTATCTAATTGCTGAAAACATTCTTAATAAATCAATCACAGTCGTGTTTTAAAAATTAATTTCTATGTATGGTAAAATATTTTGCCTATTAAAATAGTCAAAACTGACTGAAATATTTATTTACTAAAGCAATCTTGGGACAAAACTGATTTTTTAAGAGTTAAAAATAAAAAAAACAAATTATGAAATGTTCTTCCCAGATGAATTTCCAACTACTGACAATTTTATGCTGTTTGCACCAGATTAGTAGTTGTGAAGGCTAAGAAAGGAGGTTCATAAACAACACTTTTTTGGTGCTTATTAGTATTATTCTGTGGAGTCTTTTTCAATGATTCATCTGTTAAACCCTGTATCTTCCCATTAACACATTACATGATTTTTTAAATGTTTACTTTATGAGGTGCTTTTTCACAGTGAGGTTTAATATTTGTAAACATTTCCATGTAAAACATGCTTTTGCTATTTGCATGTGTCTTAGCCAATATGGCATTTTAAAATAACGTTCTCAACTGTATTTCTAAGGGTCAGATGCAACTTGGCATGGGTAAGACAATGAACTGATTATACCTAAGCATTTGTTTTGGGGTAATTGTTTGCAGCTAGTGCAGCTGAAGAGTTAAAGCCATGTGCTGAATTTAAATCTATAAACATGAAAGATGGTGCCAACTTGGCAGCGAATCGTGCATTCAAAAGTAAACGGGTCTCCCTGGCTGCTTCAAATGGAGGCATCAATATGAGGTTTAGCTGCTGCCTCTCTAGTTTACAGATGCAACCTTCCTTGCCTATGTCGCCTTTTAGTCAAAACAGTCCATATTTTGCAGAAAGTCTCTTTAAAACAGACCAAGAAAGGTCACAGTCTGCATTTCAATGAGCATATTAAAAGGAGATCTGGCATATTTTATTACTTCTGTAAGAAAAATCTCGGCTCTCAAGATACAACTATAAAGACAAACAGTTTTAGTAACTGAGTTTTAAATAAATCAAACTCAAGATGGACTTACTGGTTTCAGAGTAATGGGGCTACAGTAAGCTAGCCTGGAAATGAGATGTCAGCTCCTAACAAACCTGCAATAGTATCCCTCACAATGTATTCAGACACACCATTTAAAATTCAAAATGCAGTTTGGAAGGAATCAAATTACAGTGGATAAATCTATATTTCAAGAACTGCAAAAGGCCAAACCTCTTCTAAAACTGGAAGATGAAAAACAAAGCTAAGGAAATGCTTTCTTTGGGGAAGACGTTCTTTTTTATATATATTTTAAGCTTTGCATACAAGTTGTCAAAAGATCAGGTTATCGGTGATATCCCAAGATGGTTTGCATTAGATATCTTTATGTGTGACCATTAAAGCTATAGGAATGGCTTCTGAAGTCTTGAATTCTAAAAGATGCCTATTCTTTGTCAGTCCATGCATAAATGAAGATCTCCACATAGTCTTTGCATGTAGCTAAGCAGGAAACATTTCAGGACGCGACCCAAACGTATCTAAATAAAAACAGGAAGAAAAGAAAACCCAAACCCAAACCAGAAGGGAGATGAAGCTAAAGCAATGTTTTCTATGAAAGGACAAATGTCATCTTTTATTTAGCTGGACTCTTTTTCATAGAAGAGAAAAAAATAGCAGCAATACAGTGCACTGGTGAGCACTGCCCTCTCACTGCCTCCAGATGTACTGACATTTGATTTGCTGCTGATTAGTATGGGCAAAAGAAGAAGGGGGGGGCGGGAAAGCTGGCATCAAGTCACGTCCTCCATCTTAGTCCCAGCTGGTACCAAGCTCCAAAGAAACAAAGCGACTTCAGACTGTGCTATCATATATTCATGACCAAGAAGAAATATAAAAACCAGCACGTTTGAATTCCTGACAACCATAGAAGAATAGTGCATTGGCATGTTGAATTTTTCCAGCCAGCCTTTGCTGACCTATAAACCTTTGTGACTGGAACAAATGCAAATAGAGCTGACTTGCCTCACAAACTACTGAAGGGTATTCAAACCGAGTTGTGTCTAACAGGCTAACAATAACCCACTGTCCCACCCATGCAAAACACACAGTCTGGGAAAAACAGCTTTAGAAAAGCACTTGACGGAGACATAAAACGCAGACCATGCCAGAAAAAAAGCCATCTTTCTTCATACTTCTTCACCTAAAATACCATAATAAAAAAGTAATTGGGAGTAAAATTACCTAACTATTAAAATGAAGAGGGCACAATTTTAAAAACAGGCTGGGAATTAGCAACTGAAAAAATCAGGGACTGCGTTGTCTGAAGTCAGAACAGGCTTCAGCCATCAAATTTCATGCCCTAAAAGCAAACCTACAGTAAATTACAAAGTCTGAAAAATGGTTGCGTGCTAACGAATTACACACTAGCACTGAACTAAATTACACTTTGGGAAAGAGTGTATCCAGAGTAAAAGGTCTGCTCAACTACAAAAGTCCCTGGATAACATTTCTCTTTGAATGATCATTATTCTTGCATTTTTACCCGGGGAAGGGAGATATCTGAAGGTATTGACCTCTCCAGCTTTCATGTGGCTCTCAAAATAGCTACAAGATGAGGAAGATCAAACTCATACAGTAATTCAGCAAAATCCTCTTCCATCAGAGAAAGGAAATAAGGCACCACTGTAGGGCATTTATTCGGTGAAACAAATAATTTCTTTTTGTGAGGGAGTTAAAACAGGAAAGTGGATGGCTCTTTCCCTGAGTATCTGCATGCCCTCGCTATCCTTTTATTTGACGCTGCATAGGCCTGTGATTGAATGGGCCCAAGTAGCTATCCCTTGGTCTGCTTCCATCAAAGGCCAATTAAAGCAGCCTCACTCCCTGTGCAGAAAGAAAGGGATGAACAAGAGCAAAGTAACACAGGGGAAAATGTGGTGCTATCTCAGTGCTCCTGCTGTTTGTTAGGTAGAATCATTAGTGATTAAGGCTGACCCTAGACTTCATCCTGTGCTCGCACTGCTTGAACATTCATTAGGTAAGCCATATCATTTTCTTTGTAACACTATCAGATAAATTCAGGTATCTAATTTATCCCACCTAAATTCAGGTATCCAGATATCTAATTTTCTGAAGCTGCGTATGTAAGCAATGAAGAAAAAGGGGCACCTCCTGATGAGCACTCAGATCACTGAATGACTGTGCTGGAAGCCTAGTCTGAGCAAACTCCTAATCTGGAACTTTAATTTAGTCCCCAAATCTAATCTCCCTAAAGCTGAAAGAATCCAGGCCAGAGCACTAGTCCTACAAGCAGCTGCCGTTAGTCTTTTTGCAATCAGCAAACTACTTGCGTGTATAAAACTGATTGTGCATAAGTTCTTAGATTCTGAGCACAGCAGATACGTTTTTGAAACCTTTTCAACATCTGGCCTTTAAGAACAGAGTGTTAAGGAAAGTTGAGAAGATTTGTCTCAAGTTTCCACTAAAGCGGGTATGATATACTACCATTTCATAAACACTCCCCCATGTTCGTAAAAACTGCAGAGGCAACTAGCACCCAGAATAGCTTAAAAGAGAGCACAAAAAGAGAAGTTCGCATTTCTATCACCTAATAGCAAAAGGTAAGGCATAACCCTTGTAAGAGGCTACTGAATTTGAACGGAAGGGGGAAGTCCCTTCTGGACCAAACTGCTATGTAAGCATACACTAGGAGGTTTAAAATGGAGTTTAGCTACATGTAGAATCACTTCAGAGTAACTGATCTATATGCAGTGACAGATGCAAAACATGTCCAAAAAAAGTAACATATCTGTGAGGAATTCCCAGTGATGAACTAAAAATCTGCCATTGTGCCATGTTCTTTAAGAAAGGAGGTACATATCCTCAACTCTCTTGGACATTTGGGAGATTTGGGCCTATAGCAGCCTACAGGGTATTTAGGCTGGAATTCATCCCATGAGTTGCAGCTGCCTATGTTAGGTACTAAGCATGACTTGCCTTTTGGGCTGCCTGTACAGCCAGAATAACAACGCAAGATGATAGGAATTGTCTTCTGAGGTGACAGAAAGCATTCTCTACCCCTACAGTTATTACAAGAGGATCCCTGATGATCTCAAAAGACAAGACATTTAACAACTGGAGGCTGAAGTTTTCTATCCTTAGTCTTCTATTATAAAGCAACAATGCGTCCCAAAAATAAATTAAATTCTACTATGCTGAAACTCACTGATATTCACCTCTTCATTGCACTTCTGCATAAATTTTATATTGTCTAATTTTGTTTTTAAATACTTTTTCAGTGGCATTAGTATTGATTCCAATTTGTCTGGATTTGCAGTGTTTATAGTCATTGCAGGGCTAAAGCATGTAGAAAGGCAAATAGGAAAGACACTGACTATCTTCCTTTGGCTTTTCTAGATCAACGTTTGCTGAGGGTGTTAGTGTTGCAGAGGGTCGGCAATATTCTGCCATGTGAAGAAATCAAGGATGAAGAATGCAGCCAAATTACCAATATTCTAGCTTAGAAATAACTAGCAGTTCTGCAGAATCATAAAGGTGTGTAAAAAGTCTCTTGTTAGATTTAGTGTAATGCAACAATTTTATTCTACAGATTAAAAGAAGTTTACCTTTAAAGTACACGTTAAAATGCACAGAGATAAATTTTATGGATTTATTTCAACATGAAAAACAACAGTGGGGGGTTTTTAAAGTCTTTTCCTGCTAAAGTTCAGATGGGTTTTAAAAGCATGTAACTTCTCTAAAACTTCCATCTTATCCTGTTAAACTCTGAAAATATTAAAGTAGGCAAAACATGTACATAACTGAAAGCTGAGCTCCCAACTCTGGTCTCTAGCTATGATATTGCCCTGGTACACAGGGCTGTATGATGTCTCACACATTTGTTAAATGCCTATTGTAAATACACAGACTCTGTCTATCCAAAACAATCAAAGCGGATGCAGAAAAACCTGCCTTAGTCTTCCTTGGTTCAGGGTGCTGCTCAGTTAATGTAACATACAGCCTAATGGTTTTAAGCTCACATAACCTCCAGCTATTTATTCATATTATAGTTTACTATAAACTGTAACATACAATATATTTTCCAAAAGGTCTGCTACACTTAACAGCTCCATCAGCCAGCTAATTACAACTAAAACTGCTAATTTGGTAGTTGTAAACAACTTAATTCTCTTCACTCTATTTCTCCCATCCCTGTTCTTTTTAAAAAGCACTGAAAGTTCTTACTGCTGGCAAAGAAAGATATGACACATCCATTTAGGCTTTCATGAGTGGTGATAAGATAGACTTGTGCGCTCACAGTGGATGCTAAGAACACCCAGCCAGAGGAGAATAACTTACATGACAGTTCACATGTATGTCATGTCTTACATGAAGGTCAAGAGAGGGAAAAAAAAAGAGTTTTGTAGCATTTTTGGAAACAGCAGATTTTTTCAGGGATCCCATTTGCCCTTCTGCCAGAAAAATACTTGAGTAGGTGTTTCAGTCAATGTAACTTTGAATCCAGACTAAATGGCCTTTTCAGTCCAAGGGTTCTTTAAATACGTTTCTTTATATCAGATGGGGAAATCATCAACAGCAGAGATTAGACACAGTATAAAAAGGTATTAATCAGAATGCTTTGCTATTAAAACCTCAGCAAGCTAAGAAGGCCACAGATGAGACAAAAGCAAAAATAGAGCTCTTGCAGAAGGACACTCGCATAGAAGGTGAGCTTCTGTAAGCTTAAGAAGGCACTCAGAAAGCCTACCTTTTAGGTCTGCTGTCCTGAATTTCTTGGCCAGTGTTTTTCTATTTCTAGGAGGCTGTTGCCTTTTTAATCACAAAAGCAGCACAGATTTTACACCCATAGCTATATGAAAATGGCACAGGGTTTGCTTCAGCCAGCTCCCTAGGGCAGTGTTCTCCAAGGCTGAAACAGGGCACAGAATCATTAGACCAGCATCAGTTGCTGCTTTCCTGATAAGCACTTCATATTAGAAATGCTAAAGGACAGAGGCTTGACAAAGACAATTTCTGGAGAATGAAGTTTGTTGTTGGCAAGGCAAGACAAGATTGATTGTGACTAATATACCAAACAGTTAACATGAAAAAAATCAAAACCACAAGCTTTTTGGCATGTAAGCTCTTTTCCTGGCTTCACAGCTACAATACTACCATTTCTTAGTTAAACACAATAGAATGGGCCCCAAGACCTTAATTCAGTTCTCGGCCTTGATTCAGATCAAGAGCATGATCCTTGAAAACTGAAATAACTGTTCCCAAGATCTAAAATGGAGATGCTGCTGCTTCCATTTTCCAAGCCTGTTCATTGACACTGACTCCAGCCCGTACCGGTTTCTCGGTACATAGATAGCCATACCACCCAAAATGGGTCCTGACTAGAGTTTGCCCTGCTGTTATACAATTAGAGCTAAAATGATGTTCCCATGTAGCCAGATACACCAGTTAAACGCCCATTTGTCAGAGGCTCAAAGTACAGAGTTGGAGGGCTTGACCTACAAACTGTACTGCCAAGTGGGAGCACTTCTTCAGATTTTCTGAAGCAAAAGGAGCGCGTGCACAGGTAAACATCTTCAGGGGTGCCAGCCCTGATGTGCCTGTACATCTCTATGGCTCCATAGTCTTTAACTTCTTGTAGGCAATCACAATCCGTACCAGTAAGGCTGGAGAATCCTGTGTGATCTCTGTTGCCAACACGGATTTCACATAAACAATACAATGGGAAGAACCTTCTCTATAACTTCCATAAAATAGCCAGGTACAATTTAGCCTTTATTACACATTTTTTTCATCACTAGGTTTTTGTACTTTAGTATAATCAGAATTAGGAAAGATTATACACAAACTTGCTTTTAAACAACCTACCTCCTCATCCCTTTCTTTGTATTTTACTATCTTGCCTTTCTTACACCATTAAGGTAATAGCTAATACATGGTAGGTATGCACTGATATTTCCTTTTAGAATTTTCTGTGCTGTGGGTTTGGAAGCATTCTTTCTTTACAAAGAAAGTTATCACTGCTAGACGGTTTAAATATGTCTGGTTAGATAATGTGTTCTTGTGTTCCTGTGAGCTGGCAAATTTTCTCATGCACTGTTCAGTTTTAGTTTAACTCATCCTTACCTGAACAAAGGAGTGTTACCCCACATTGGGAGAAAAAGAGCAAATCTTGCTCTCAACACAGTATTTTGTTCCAGGATAGAAAGTTCAAATAGTAAGTTCAAACAAGATTTGAATTCTGCATCTAAGTCTATGCAGACAGGCTTGTTGAAACAAGGTGTAAAGAACAAGTAAAACAAATAAATAAGGACTGTAGAGAAGATTTAATCCAAACTCAGCCCCAGAAATCGCCCAGAATTTGGAGAGAATGCTTTTGATTGGGTTGTTAGCACTAACATGGTTTGGTTTCATTTCCCAGTCAAAAAACTGTAGGCTATTTGTACAAATTCATCCTGGAGAGTGCTCACCTCCCCACATAAAATTGTATATATTTGGAAAATCTTTTGCATAAAGGGACAACTCATATTGACTCTATGTTTCTCAGGATATTAGTGCCACAGAAGACTTTTGCTGCAGGATTTGGGATGCGCGGGCATTCTGGAGCAAGCAGTGTCAGTGAAGTTCTGTCAGATCAAGTCACACACAGTTATAGACATAAAAACATGGACCTAGATATAAAAAATAGATGTTTATCAGGTGCAGCTGACTTAAAAGCGATAATTTCCCATTAATTAAAACAATAAAACTTACAGGGGAAAAATTAATGGTAACAGTAATGATCAGATCATCAAAATTTAAACCTTTGATAGTTCTAACACATTTTAGTAAAAAGTCTGGTTTGGACTTCTTTTTGTTTTGCATTTGATGCAACTTCTATGGCTTTTGCTGTGTCATAGTCAGTATTTTCTTTGAAGAAAAATAAAATTGGTCAATTTTTGGTTCACTTTAGCGTGTTAATTTCCAGGAAACACTTTTCCCAGTTACATTTGCTAATATTTTTAAGAATATGTTTATTCTTCATAGTATTATACACAGTGTTTCCCTTGGGCTGTTTGTTCTTATTTTGTAAGGCAAAGGGGACAATACAATTCTTCGGAAAAAAGAATTTCCGCATCTCCCCAGAACAATTTTACAGCTCATTTTCTTATTTTCAACACAGCAGCATGGGCAGCACACAGAAATCCTATGCCGCTTCAATCAGTTCACAAAAGATCTAAAGGATCTTCCTCTTGACTGTACTTTCTTCCACTCCAAATATAATGCAAGCATCCTTCATTAGACAACCCAAAGGGCAATTTTGGGAATGGTGCTGCAGAGTAGACTTGTGAGTGCTGGACCTAGGATCCATGCAGGCCCCAGACCTATTACAATAACTTACCAAAACGTATTTAACTATTAATATAACACTGGTGCCACCACTGCTACAGTTCACTACTTGAATCACATAATGTTGAGAGAGAAAATAAGAAAAACCATTTATGCTGAAAATACTGATGGATCTTGAGGAATAGCATGCTGTCCTACTACAGTGAAGTTGGTTCAAGTTTTGCTGTTGCCTTCGATGAAAGTAGGATCCACCCTCTTAATTTCTGGTCTTTGCTATAAATCAGGTTGTTGTCATGAATTATAGATCAGAGCTTTAGGAACTTACCGGTAAATGTTAAGGGATTTGCACAATTAGCATGAGACTCACATATGTGTGACTAGGGAGATAAGTCTTTCTGATTATTCATTCTGTTAATTTAAGATGCTTTCTTGTGTTCAGATATTTTCTCTAATATTCCCATAAGTAAGTTCACAATTGAGGTAAAAGACTGCTCCCTCTTATTTTTAGAAATAGCGTCAAAACCAGAGTAACAAGAATACTATCTGTAATACCACAAAATGGGAAGCAACACAGAATTATATACCTAGTTGTACAAAAGGGTTGCCTGGCCAAAACATTTGGAATGGATCATTAGGAAGTCTCCAAATGCTGAACTGAGCAGCCAAGCAATACAATTACATCAATTGTTCTGCACTGAGGCAGTTTGTAGCATGCCTGTGAAGTGGGAGGCATTTCCCACGCCTGCTTTAGGCTGCGGTAAATCACCTAGGTTGTTCCACATCCTTGTGAGCTTACAGTTTGTCACAGTGTACTGTAGATGTCATGATGGGAGAGGGGGGAGGGAGCGGTGCATTTGATATGCCTCATTTCCCTGACAGAGATGGCCATTAGTAAAATACTGTAAATTAATCTCACATTTAAGAGAAGCATTTTCATTTTTAGGCTGTTCACTCACAGATGATAATGTAGAATAAATTTAAGTTACTTTCTCTGAGATTGTGGCAGACCACACTAGAAACAACTGAATCAGGAGAAAAGAAGAAGGATTCACATACTCAAACTGAATCCCAGAGTAAATACATAGAATTCCACCCTTACTTATTCCAAGAATGAATTTATTTAGTTATTGCCATCACTGTGAAGAGCTAGCACAGTAAGATGCTCATGCTCCAATCTTATTGATTGTTTTACATTCAAACTCGCAGACATTCATACCCGTATTTATTCCAAAAATGAATCTACCTAGATATTTCCTTTATTTGGGAAACTAAAACAATGGTATGGTCTTGCTGTAGACAACCTTCCAGATGGTTTTAACTGCTGACTTCTTCTACCTACCTTTTAAATTAGTATTTCTGTGTACTGCACTAAGAACATTTTTAAAAAGACATTAGCTAAACTGGGAACTACAGGAATGATCAGAGATCTTCTATGTTAAACAATCCAGTGCTCTCCAAAACTCCAGTAGTCTCAAAAATCATTCTACCTTGATGTGAACATATCCTCTTCAATAACCTTCTGTTCTAGAAAGTTTATTCATCCTTTCTTTGCTTATTTTTTGTGCAACATAATAGCAACACAGCGTTGCTTTCTCTCTGAGGGCTGGTTATTTTAACTATCCATTCTGCTTTTTGTGGGTTGATTTCATACTATTATGTTTATGTTTTGTCATGTTTTCATTTCTAGCAGAAATATAAAAAGCACATGGATATATGAGACAATGTGTTTCAGGAACATCAAATGGGCTTGAGACCAGACTCTTTGTTTATATATCTGAAATCACTGCATATAGGTACCAGGTCCACTGCATATGGATATCAGGTCCGTGCATGCTGGTAAGAGTTTTCCAGATGTAGTCTCTCTCACTTATATAGACTGCGTATCAGATACCCGGATAACAACAGTTTAATAGTGAAAGCCTACAGAAAGAAAAAATAATTCTGTTCACTGTGAAAGTAAGAGCGTTTATAAAAAACTGCCACAACATTCTACCTTCATTCGTGCATAGTGGTATCCTTTGTGTTGCAATGCTCATGGTATTGATCTGAGAGAAAGAAGGATGGTTAACTTTACCTCATATAGGAATATTACAGTAGGTGTGTCACAGGACAAATATGATTTCATTATATTGTATTTGTGAATTACAGGTTCAGTCTGAAGTCATTATAATAGCCCTATATTACTTATCTATATCTCTCATGCTATTTGTGAACTTCATTCTTGGGTCTAAAACAGATGAGAAAAGGCAACACAAACAAGGTAAATGTCTAACATCCTTCTACAGCATAATTTCTTCCAGCAAAAACCAGCATTAATTTATCCTAGAAATATTTCTATCTGCCCTTTTCTGGATCATGGAATGCACTTTATTTTTATTATCTCAATGCTCTTTTTGTCAGGCTACACTCCCTTGGGTAGGAGGGGCTGTTTCCCAACACAAGAACAGACAACTCAAGAATTTGGAGCTCTATGCTATAAGTGGAATTGATATTGCCAAGCCCTTTAGGGTCACATTTTTTGAAGGAGATCATCTTTCTTAGTCAAGGCCTGCTTTGCAGAAGCACCCAGCTCTCACACACATGAAACACAGTGGCCAAATTTTTAAAAGAACTGAGCTTCTGGGTGTTGGATCTGTTTTACAAATCTTGCTCCAGCTCCAGGTTTTGAATACTGTAGATACTTAGCTCTAGTTTTTTTGGCTTTAGCATACAAATGCCATCAATTTCAGAAAGCTGTAATGTAGATGAAGGCCAATCATGTGGGACTAAACACACTAGTGGAAAAAAACTAAGGAACCTAGCCCTTGGTGAGCTGAAGTGTCAAAAGTATAGCCATTACTATCATTTAAGCATACATCCCAGATTTATTTAAAGAATACAGATATATCACATTGAAAGACACAAACTATATTTGTAGTGGCACAAATGATTTACAAGTTTTGTAAAATTGCCCAAGGACAACTTCTTCCTTGCCTGATGCAAAGGGGAATACTGTATTATTAAATATAACAACAGCCGCCTTAGCCACACATTTCTTTATATTTATTACACTCATACAAAAAAAGTATTTTTTTCATAAGTCATAAAGCAGATTTCAAGGATCTGTATTAATCTGTGACTCCTGTTCCAGTTTTCATAAGCAGCCACAACAAATACCTGCACTATATTTAAGTAACAGGCATTAACGTATTTAACAGACTGTCGTTGGAACTTACTGAAATTTGTTTTGACTTGGAGGAAAAATCTCATAACTGAAACACTTCTAACATTTAAAATGTTTTGTAAAAGATACTATTAAACACCAAAAACATTTGATGCATGGTGGGTTATTCAGTACTTCCATGGAATTTCTGTTCAGGCCAACAGTAAGAAAGCATAAGAGAATTTAGATAGTACAAGTACTCGTGGGGTCTTGAAAAAAGAAAGATGTCCTCTTATGAGAAAAGACAAATTATTCATATTTATTCCTCTGAAATTGCCTCTTATAAAATAATTCATATACAAAGGGTATCCAAGTTCATCTGGCACGGTATATGTAGTCTAGTGTTTGTATCACATATATTGTATTCTGATACTTGACTTGAGCAGCCACTTCTTAAATGTCAGTACATTCACTTACACTTCTTGGGTTTTCCTCGCCAGTTTTAACACACAGATATCTGAGGATGGGGGAAAACACTGTTTCACATTATCTTTAATGAAAAGTTAGTTTCATAGCCTTCCTAGTTTAATACAGGATTTAACACAGGATAATTGCACTACCGGCTGAGTTCGCTAAATATAATAAAATGACAAGATTGTTACTTCTCTAGTGGCAGTTCCTTTCATATAGATCACCTTTGTGTAGCCCTTGTGCCGTATGATTGTAATTTCAAGGTAGAGATTTCTGAGTGTTTTACTGTCCATTAAAACTTTGGGATAGCTTCCAGTGCATTTCTAAAGAGTTTCATGGGCCAAAATCCTCTGCTGTGTAACACGAAGAAAAGCTGCTACAAGACACAGACACTTAAAAGAAAAGCTTTCTCATTCTTGCCTTCTTAGTATAAAACTCCACATACAATTGACTTCTTAGTTAAAGCATTTAGGAAAACAATCACCATCTGCACTGGATTGTCATCCTTATTTCAATTATTAATTTTTATCCCTTTACTTCCAATCAAGAGGGTAAAAAAGCTGCCTTCATGAAAAATGTTATGCATATTTATAATCCAGTTTATAAATAAATCTTTTTCATTGCTCTTTGTGCTTAAAGATGGAAGAGATGTAATTTATACAGTAAGTTCTATCCACACACTGTAAATATACTGCAGAAGTTACACAGAATGGAAATGCTGTGGTATAGCAGCTTTATCTCTATTATCCTGCTAACCACAAGACCCCTAAACTGTAAAGCCAAGAGCAATAAAGATCATCAGAAATGAATGCCGATAAAACGTTAACACCACACACGACATCATCATATCTTCTGCATATACAATGAAAATATCATGAGCATTGTTATTTTTTCTCTTTTCCTACAATACAGTATGTCTGCCTCTAAAACCCTCAGAGCTGAAAGGAAAAATAGAAATAATATATTAAAAAATCACTAACTATAACCCAAGTATAGCTTTTTTTAATGTGCAAAACTCATCATTTTAAGACTGTTTCTCTAGACAGTACTAGTAACAAGTGCCATGTGTCCCAAAACCTGTGACTTTCTCCCTTCCAACAGCATAAAGACTTGTTTCATGCAGATCTTAAACGTGCCACTGAGCCATTGACTGTTGTGGACTCCTGGGCATCAGGCCAAAATAATTTGGGGCAGAAATTCCACATATGCAAGGGAGGAGAAAAATGAAATAGCTCCCTGGTGGAGATATATGTGTGTGTATGCATGCATGTCTTGTTAAGAGTAGCTTTAAGTTACTAGAAGAGATTATGAAAGCTCTTCCAGAGATCATGTATTGATGAACCAGCTACATGGTCAAAGGTCCATGACCAATAATGGTTTATTTATGGATATTGTCCAAAGGTGTGTACATATGTACATGAGGACATTACATGCCAACACATGAGAATAAACTGTCATTCCAGAACTACTGAGAAAAATAGATGATGCCCTTACTACAGCTCTGGAAATAAGTGCTTCCTTCTCCTAACAGTGAAAGCCTTAACTTCAGGACAAAGCAAGCCTGATGATATTCAGCAAAAGTCACCCTCCAAGAGCCTTAGCTGCCAAAAAGCAGCAGTGCCGAGACTGAAAAACATAGGCGACACTCCTAGATGTAGTTGGTCAGTCTCATACACCCTTTCCGTATTAAGGGACAGCTCTAGTTTCCTGATCATCCAAGCCCGAGGAACACTGCTGATGTGCTCTGCAGCTCCCTCTCCACTTGTGCGCCCAGGGTTTTCATCGGAAGAAAAGCAGTGTCTGCCAGTAATATGGTCATGACAAGCAGTAAGCCTGCAAGACATACAACTGGGAACCAAGACCCTGGGATACAAAGCAAAGGACATTTTCCCTTAAATAGATAACCTGCAAAGATCTGTTGGCAGCAGCTGACAACAGACTTGGTTGCAGTGGTGCTAGACATCTCCAACTTACATTTCTTAATTAACTCCTACCACCTCCATGCCCATGCCATCTACTTCCACATAGAATTGAGTGAGCTAGTCAGACAAACTTAGTTTCTTTGCCTATACACATAAGAGTAAGATTCAGTCAAAATCATGATCACCAGGGAATATGATGTGAATTTGCCATAAGCATCATATCAATCACAAAACTTAGACTAGCACCAGAGGGAAAAAAAGATGTAAAAGTTTTAAAGCAGTAAACATCTTTTTTTCTGTTTGTACACTACCTAGCACAATAAAATAATGACTAGTTATCAGTACGACAAATACAGAAATAGCTCTGAAATCCCTACTGAACTAAGATGGAAAGTTCTGCTTCTGAGCATTAGGCTGCATTATCATGGGAGTAACAAAAAACAGAATACACATAACATTATGAATGCTTTTGTCTCCCATGTTTCTTTAGAAATGTTTAAATTAGAAAACCATAAGGGAAATGAAGAAGGAATAATTTTGAGAATTAATTTTTCATTTTAACTTTCTAAATGTCTATGAAGTAGTACTACTCACACCTGATTTTCAAAGGCAATCTAACAAGTGATGCCATCGATGATATAATTAAATTAATTATCATCAACACTGTCAGGGATGGTAGTTTTCTGTTAGATGAGCAGAAGTGGAAGCAGTGCTAATACTCACTCCAAGTGAGTCTCAGAAAACACAGCTCTGGCTCCTAATACTCTGCAAGGCTAACCAAATTCTTCTATTGTTATGAAAAGTTTACACAGCTCTGATTTTGCAAAAGTTATACCCTTCAGCTCCATTCTGAGATTGGAAAAGTTCACATACTAAGAACAGAGAGTGAGAAAAAGCTGCCTTAATGTACTGATTCTTGCCTGTGTCTGATTAGTGTGGTCGATCAAAACGTCCTGCCCCCAGCACTTAACACTCTCAGGACAGTGGAAAACAGCTTTAAAAGGGGCCAAAAAGGTCTGAATGCACATATGTGATATTGTCCGAGTTAGAAAATGCAGTCCTTTGACATTCAAATGTAAGAAAATAGTAATTTTCTACACAAGATAGGGGGTGAGAGAGAAAAAATTGACAAAATATTCAAATTTAGTAAAATTACTAACATATTTGCTATGTTCTCTCAGCTCCACATACCTTTAGGACCATATATTTAAACTGAATAGGCTTCACTGTTATGGAAAAAGGAAAATGCCAGAGAGGACCTATGACATCAGTTACAGAAAGAATTATATACACAGAAAGTGGAAATCAAATGTTGAAACCCACAAAAAAATGCCTGAGTTACCTAACTCAAATCTATCTCTTCAAAAACTTTCTTACTTCCAGTGTACGAGGAAGAACGACAATCCCATTTGTGCCTTCCTGTCTTGTGTTTGTTACATGCTTGCGCACAGCTTGCTTTACTTCTGGAAGACATCAGACTGTATAAAAAAAAAAATCAATGCTTTGATTTCCTGACTTGCCTGATACTGTGGTAAATTGTTCTCCTGTCCTAATCGACTTCAAAAATATTTTCTAATACTGAAAAAATACGTTGACTCTCTTTGATTATCATCACAACAGAAATCATGTTCTGAAAAGGTTAAGGATGTGCCAAATACAAAATATGTATATTAGCTATGTATAAGTTGAAAGAAGAAGAGCTCTTGTAATCTTAAGTCTAAATAGCTTCCCAAAATGGATTTTGTTTGTCAAAGTCCTATAGAATACACTTAACTTAAAAAATAGCAATAAAAAATAATTTGCCTTAGGTGAAAGTTCTTACATGATTATTCTCATTAACTTCAGTTTAATAACCACTCACACAAGAAAGGCTTTGCCAGACTGGGTCTGCCTAAGTTTGGCGCAGAATATTGTACTGAAGAATCTAAAAGATGGAAAGCATAGAAACACCAGGAGGTAGATTAACTAAAGATTTTTCATTTGGGACTCTGGTTGAATAAATATGTTTTCTGTGAGTTAGAAGCACCCTTTGAGAGTTTGACCTTGTCCAACGTGTTTTGGTAGTTTGCTGCAGGAGGAGCTAAGAAAAGGGAGGATAATGATTGGGAGGCGAGGGTACAGGAGAGAAGTTTAAGCCTGTCTATTCTGGCAGCTACTAAACAAGGGCAGAAGTCAGGCAGGTATGTTTGCAGAGCTCAGTATTTTTGTGCATAAGTGACAGGGCTGTTGTGCCAATGCACTGCTGTGACTTCTGACTTAGTGGTCTAGATAATACATTGACACATTATCTTCACGTTTCACAAACAGTTGAATCTCATACAGATTAAATAGAGAAACCAGGTTTCTTCATACGTATGCTAAAAGCCAATTGTCAGGTCTCAACCTTCTGCTCAGAAAGACATATTTTGTCAAGTGAGCCAGAAAAGTATATTTTAAATGTTTATTTAATTACCATAACGTCAAATAAAAGCAGTTCTGTTTGTGCAGCTCTCCGAACATGCCATATTCCAACTACAGGCATGCGTCATTTGGGAGGGTTGTTCATTCAGGTCAGGTAGGTGCAGGTGTATGCGCTGGATGTGAGAGCTACTTCTTTGCTTCACTCTCGGGAGGGAGCAGCACCTCTGCTCCTCTGCAAGTGCTCTCCTTATTGCCACCGTGCTGCATGTTGTCAGATTCCCAGAGGGAACAGTTTTCCCTCTGGAAAACTTTGTAAAGTGCTGCCTCAAAGCTCAGCCTTTTTAAGATGAACTATGTTCAACAGCACCGTATTTGCACAAAACACAAGTAGGTTCAAACTGGAATTATTAAAAAAAAAAACCAGAATAGCTACAAATTTGATTTGCCTCTTAGCTAAAATGGAAGACACTCGAATTAAAAGGTCATGAGTCCTGCTAGCTAGCTCTTATCATAGAATCATAGAAT
Organism: Harpia harpyja; assembly: GCF_026419915.1. Lineage (NCBI taxonomy): Eukaryota > Metazoa > Chordata > Aves > Accipitriformes > Accipitridae > Harpia > Harpia harpyja. The sequence continues at coordinate 3,537,490 of NC_068945.1, read as the reverse complement.
CATTTAGGTTGGAAAAGACCTTTAAGATCATTGAGTCCAACCATCAACCATGCCCACTAAACCATGTCCTGAAGTGCCTTGTCTATGAGATTTTTGAATACCTCCAGGGATGGTGACTCAACCACTTCCCTGGGCAGCCTGTTCCAATGACTGACAACCCTCTCAGTAAAGAAATTATTCCTAATATCCAATCTACACCTCCCCTGCCGCAACTGGAGGCCATTTCCTCTCATGCTATCACTAGTTACTTGATAGAAGAGACCAGCACCCACCTCACTACAACCTCCTTTCAGGTAGTTGTAGAGAGCGATAAGGTCTCCCCTCAGCCTCATTTTCTGCAGCCTAAACAGCCCCAGCTCCCTCAGCCGCTCCTCATAAGACTTGTGCTCCAGGGCCCTCACCAACTTGGTTGCCCTCTTCTTCATATTACTCTTGCAGAATAGAAGAGATATGAAGTGACCTCAGGCTTTGGCCAGAACTTGAGGGGAGAGACAGAAAGGGGGAAAGAGACTTATTTGTTCATATGCACCATTTATCATGCTTTAATTAAATACAGCTCAGGAATTTCCCCAGAGTTGTAGAGGGAGGACCACAGAGCTTGTGACAGACATTTAGGACTCATAGCCATAGTACTGTATCTTCCTATTAGCATGACATTCTGTAAACAGGCCACTCTTAATTAAGCCAGGTGCTGACCATGACTGTCGCTTCACCCAGGTTTACAGCATCCTGCTCTGTCTCACCTAATGGGCTCAGTCTGTAAAATTATATGTGCTCTGCCCTGGACTTCGTAGTACTTCAAGTTGTCCTCAAGCTGCTTATTGCCTAAATTTTCATCTTTATGAACCACAGAGAAAATATTCTCTGACAAAAAGACTTGTAAACCCTGCAAAATACTACTTTGAAATCCTCATATGCTAAGGTCATGTATAATTGCAAAGACTCTGACAAAGCTCATTCATGTTTAATTGTACCCAGCAGCTCAACAGGACTGCTCGTATGAGTAAAGCAAGTCAGGAGTAAGAGTTGGCAAGATCAAAGGCCCGTGAAACTATTCTTTCTAGTTTATAGTAAAGGCAGAGAGGGACTGGCTTCTAACAATCATTGAGATCTTTTCTTGAAGAGACAGATTAATCATATTCTATCCAACAAATGCCACCAGGAAAGTTGAGAGCTGTGGCTGCTGCAAACTCCACTTATTTTCTCAGACTCTATTCCTCAAGCTGTCCATGCTTACTTCTGTTGGCTTACATTTGCCTGGACCTTTTTCATGTACCAGCTGGTATTTACCCCCAGTGTGACACATTGTAGATAAACTGACACAGACTATGCCCTCTCCCCAGTTTTACACAGATTACAGACACTTATTACAAATAAACAAACAAAACCATGCTATGCAGCTGATGTTCATCTTTTTTAAGGACTGCATTTGCAGGGAAAAGAACTGTTGTAAAAAAAAAAAACAGAGGATTTAATTTTTTTTTTTCTTTCAGTAGTTACTAAATTATTCAATAATACGTTTTTAATATGCTTTTTTACATACTGAGTTGTGATGTAATTTCAGTTTCTGTCTCAATAATATTCTGTGTCCATAGTTCAGGTTAAATTTCTCTTGAAGTTAATAGGAGTCTTTCCTTAGCAAGAAAGTGAGGATTGGCCTAAGTCCCCTGTGCTCCTGAGTTACACGAATAGCAGTATTCAGTGACCTCCAGTTTTGCCTCAGCACCTTATTCTTACTGCCTTCTGCAATCTTCTCCTCCCTTTAGCAAGAATGTTTTTAAACTTGAGCTCTTCATTTCCAGTTCCAGTGTTGAGGGACTAAATTTGAAAGAGCTTTGGCTTTCATTAGCAAATCATCAGTACCAACAAAACCACAAGCAACAAAAAAAGCACATCAGCATGCTTTTCAGCACTGTCGCTAACTGACATCTTCTCCTTTCCTGAGCTTTTTGTGTTTTGGGGGATTTTTTGTTGTTGGTTCTTTAATCAGTGAAACTAGACTATTGAGCTGTGAGAAGGAAAAGAGAGCCAGTCCTTTCATTTTATAATTAGTGGAAATTCAGTAGTGGCATTAACAGCTGTCTCTTTCAAAGAAGCGCTTAGCATCATCTATGCACGAGTTATAGCACAGATTAGGAAGAAATACTAGCAACAACATGTTTCACATCCATACTGGTGACACACTAGCAATTGGTTTTGACTAAAGGATGGTCCAAACTCGTTGTTTGGGCAGGCTAATGGCTTTGTTTGGCTCTTTTCGAGAACGTAACTTTTCATTTTTTACTTTTTGATTAACAATGTGGAGGAAAGAACTCACAAGAGAAGCAGACAGAAGGACAGACAGAGTGTCCCACATGATGAGATCAATTAGGCAATCATTTTGGACATGTTCAGACAAAGAAGGTGGTCTCCTTGGAAACTGCAATCACATGCACACACACTCAGAATAACTTCTCCCACATTCTATTCTCTGCTCCGTACAACAAACTTGGATGTAAGCTCCAAGGGAGAATCGCACATCCAGTGTCGACAGACTTGTCAGCATTTCAAATTCCACAAAACAGGCCCCCTAGTCTCCTCTCCAACAAATTTACCACAGATTGGAGTATTAAAAGGTGTATCAGGATGGCGACAAGGAGGGGGCAGGCATAGATTCCAATGTTTAAAGATGAAAATTATGACTTTCTGGAAAGCAAGATGGTGTAAAAATACCTCCTAAAATCTTGAAAGGCTTCAGAAAACTCTCAGACATAAAATAAAACAGTTGGAGAATGTTACGTCCCTAAAATAAAATAGTAAGTTTACTACTGGGACAGAGAAAAACCCCAGATACTGAGTAGATACATTTTTTTTTCAATCTGAAAAATAAGGGAAAAAACATTTTACATCCGCATTTGCAAAAAAATTCTTTGGACCACAGTGTTCTTATCTATCAAAAGTATTTTACTACTGAAACAAAAAACCCCACCCCCTTCATCAAGACTGTGACATAATCTTTAATGTTATGAGTGATAAAGTCAGACATTACAAAAATTGGCATTAACTACATTAACCATTATACTGACAAAAGGTGACCATTTAAAACAGAGGAGAGCAAGATTAAAGTCTTTTTTCAAGGAAGTACAATTACATAAGGTTAGATTCCTTAAAAACATAATGTTTCTGAGTCTTCTATAACATTAGCATACATACTGGAGTTTTTACCATATTTAATAGCCTTCATTGTATTCATTTCTTTGTATTAAAAACGTATCTCATGAGAGTGTAGTATAGCTTAATTAATGTAAGAGAGACTTGGTACACAGTACGCGGATGAAACACAAACTGGAACACAGTTTTATGTAACAATAGGTTAAATACCTACCTTAGCATCCCATATACAGGCTTCACTTAACCTTAAAATGAACTTCGCTTTTTCAGGCAAAAAGATAAAATTTTCTAATTGGAAGCTTTTCTAACCAAATAGTGCCAACATAAGCACTGAAAGAGCCAACTAACCCTGGAAGAAGAAGGATAATTTACCAGAGCTCCCGTTTCACCCTGTACAAAAGTTCCATACTGGAACTCCCTGGAACTCCTACAACAGCAACTTGAAAGTTAATGTAAAGTAACATGGTATGACACACATATCAGGACTATAACCATCAGTGGAGCCCAAACCTACAGTCTCGTACTGCTTGAGTAACTGTGAACTCTTCAGCTGTTCAATGACAAAGGCATTATTAGTATTTGGACTAAACAATAAAGGAAGATGAGTTAGTCCCACATACTACACCAGTAATTAGACTGGTAAGGACATTCCTTTTTCAAATGGACCTCCAGATGCCTTCATAAGTTTCTCCTTTGCCATCTGAAAGCAGATGCAAATTGGAGCACAGAATAAATCATCACAAATGTGTAAATGCTTAAAATATACACAAATCCGATCCAAATTTAAATTTTGAGCTAAACCCATGTTTTACAATAAGTAGGTCTAACGGAAAGGTTTACATAGGATTTTCTTCCCATTTTGCTTCCCAAAGGAAGCATTAAAAAGGAAGGAGCATACTTGTCTTCTTCTGCCAAACAGCTTTTTGCAAAAGGTACATGTCGCAATGTGGTTTTTAAACTTAGTCTAAGACTCATAACAAGCACATTTTTCTTATAAGAAACTGAATCAAACTGCAAAAGCTCTACTTCTCTAAAGATTCAGCTTCATGACTTCATCCGTTTAGTTTTGCAGCTACAATACATCCTGCCTCTAAACTGTAAGTGGACAGGATTAAAAGCATAAATTCCTAAATTCCTAAAACTACAAAGAAAGCATTTTCATTAAAGTAAAAAAGGCCAAAGATACTGAGCTCCTGCTGACTTCGGTGTGAGCCTTACAGGCTTCTGAGATACCCCATTTCTGCAACAGTCCCTGAGCCAGCCTTTGCATACACTCAGTACGTGTCATTTGTAATTTCAGATTAAGTACAGGGCATTGCTGTGTAAGGGGATTCTTGGACTAATTTTCAAAGTTATGTAGCTAGCCCTGCCAGCAGAAGGTAAGACTGATACGTGGATCTTGCAAATCAGATCTCTGTGTGCTTTTAATAAGAAAAACTTCAGAAGGTGAACTATTAAATTCTTATTTTCAAAATTCAGAATTTTTGGCATTTTATTATTTTGTCCTGATTTCAGTGAAACATTTTTCATATAGAATGGTGGAAATAAGATCTAAAAATTATAGCAGTCCCTCTTAAATCTCTCCAAGGCAATTGGTCATATGAAGTATCTGAAGTTTTGCACAACGGTGACCCACCCATTTTAGAGATTCTTCAGTTCCAAATGTGGGGACTCCACAACGGCTCTGGGCAACCTGTTCCATTGCTTGATGAAAAAGTTTTTCCTTATATCCAGTCTGAACTGCTCATTTCAATTTATGTTCATTGCCTCTGTATCCTCTCATCACTCACTGCTAGGACTCCATCATCTCAATAACCTCCTTGTGGATACTGGAAGGCTGTTATTAGATCCCCCTGCCTCCCAAAGCTTTCTCTTGTCTGGGGTTAACAGACCCAGTTTCCTCAGCCTCCCCTTGTAGGACAAAAGCTGTAGCCCCCTGACCATCACGGTGGCCCTTTGCTGAACTCTCTACAGTTTATCAATGCTTTTCTCATACTGAAGGGCCCTAAACTGGATGGAGTTTTCTAGATGAGGTCTAAAGAATAGTATGTAAGGGGGATAATCTCTTCCCTCAACCTAATAATGACTATGCTCCCGTTAATACAGCCAAGGATGCTGTTAGCCATCATCTCTGCCAGGGCACGGGACTGGCTTGTGCTCAGCTTGCTGTCTGCCAAGACCCCCAGGACCGTTCCTGCAGAGCTGCTCCCCAGCCTGTATCACTGCAGGGGGATTCTTCCTGCCCGAGTACAGGACTTCAGATTTATTCCTGTAGAATTTCGTAGGGTTCCTGTTGACCCACTCCTCCAGCCTGTCTAGGTCATTCTGGATATTTCTGCCTCAAGACTGGTCCCTACAATTTGGTGTCATCTGCAAACTTCATAAAACATGCAATCCATCGCTTCCTCCAGGTCACTGCTGAAAGTGTTAAATAGGACAAGTCCCAGAAGAAACCCCTGCGGTGCTCCCCTTGTCACCGACCTCCTGCTGGAGTACGACCCATTAATCACTACCCTCTAAGCTCGATCATCCAACCACTTTTTATGCATTTATTTGTCCACCCATCCAGATCATAACATTCTGAATTGGACACAAGAATATTTGGAGGCATTGTCCAAAAAATCTTGCTGAAGTTAAAGATAAATGACATCTACTGCTCTCCCTCATCCACAGCCTCATCCAGCTGTTTTACCATAGAAGGCAACCCATATAACCTTGGTAAATCCATGCTGATTGTTTCCAGTCATCCTTTTCTCCTTCCAAATGATGTATTTATGTTTATTATTTACTCAGTGTCCCAAAGTACTATCCATAAGCTGCATGTATGTAGAAGGTATCAGCCCACAGGCTTTGTCATTGAAACTAGCAGCATAGAGGTTGCTTCAAGAAATATTATCACTGCTGTACACACTGTCAACAAATCCTGTTCATTTGCACCATATAAAGCTGTGCTGCACAGCATTTGCTACAGCATTCATCAACTTCAGTCATGAAGAAGAGTGCGTATGCATACGTACATATGTATATGCATGTATGCATGTATTTATAGATGTATATATAAAGATAAACCAGTCAGTCACTTTTCATCCTCAGTTGACAAAATTCAGTATTCACTCATGTGCCTGTTAGATTGCTGGTCAATTCTGATTAACTGAGGTATTTTAAAAATACTACTGCACTATGAAATCTAACTGAAAAAAGACAAATAAACCATTTGTTATTGCTTCCAAAATAATAAGTATTAATAACTGAGTCTAACATGTATATACTACGTACTACAATACATACTGCAACTCTTATGAAAATATTCCATGGCATTTATATGATGTTAACAACCAACAGTTAAACGTGGTGGTCCTGCTACGGTATTACAGATGATTAATTAAATCTCTCAAAAATAAAAAGTAATGAAATGTATATGCTTTTAGAATAATTTCTATAGAAAAGCACACATTTATTTAATCCCAATGAATTTCTACAGCCCTTTTCCACAGAGGGATATTGCCTGAGATGAAAAATAACACTTTCAACCTTCTTTTAGCAAGTCTCATACCTGCATGCTCTTGAGACTACATTCTTGTTTCTGCTGGTAGGTGTTACATAAATTTGTAATACAGACCATCTGATAAGCATTTTCCAAGACTGCTTCTTCCACATGAACAGAAATAAATTCTCAGCACCCGGATGTCACAGCATAAAGATGGTAATAGAAAACCATGCTTAGAAGTATGGTGAAGTATCTAAAAGCAGCATAAACATAATGGAAATCTTAGGCAGAAGCATAAAACTCTACGGGACCCCCCTATACCACATCTGACTAGGATAAGAATTGCTGCCAAAAGTGATAAACTGACCATACTATGAGAAATGCAGTGAAAAGCAAGAGAAAGCTGACCTTACTAAACACAAAGTTTTTTTCCAAATGTCTGATGCTATCAGTAGGGTTTGGGCTGCCTTTTTTTCAGTTTACATTTATAAAATCAATGCTGCATTGATAAACAAATAATTAAGATAATTCATTGTCATAACTGTATCACAATTGTGAAAATCTCAAATTTTGCACCCTTAAATACTGGGGAAAATAAGAAGCACTACTTTGAGACATTTACCACAGTTTCTGCTCTACTGACTTGAAGAAGAACATATCTGAGAGTGGATTGTCTTGAAGTCCCATTTTAAATTACAGTCATAATAATGCAATTATTGATAAACAGATAAATGTTAGTTACTTTTGATGCTGCAAACCTATAAAAGACTGAGCTGAAATTTATTCTACCTTTCTATCTTGTCTACCTTTTCTACTAAGTATTACCTTATGTAAAATACACTGGTGACATTGGCTGCATCCTGATTAATGGTTTGGTTTTCAAATTTTAGATTGCCTTTGCACTCAAAAGAAAAAAATAGCCCCCTGCTGATATATAACATAAAAGATTTTTTATGAAGTGATTGAAAGAGTTAATACAGAATCTGAATGAGATATAGCAGTATAAACCATTGTTTGCTCAGTTTTTCCAGAAGCTTTTTTTTAAAAAAGTGTTATTAAATTCCATTTATATCACTCAGAACTCAACTTCAGACACAGTTATATGTAGGAAAACATGTACTATTTAAACATATTGTATTATCAGAAGCCTTCCTCTGCTGTGTACTGTAGGTATGTTTACAGTAACTTCACAGAAATTTGTGATAGGAAGATCTGGAAAAAACTACACGAGGTACTATTTTCTGTCTATAACTTTAAGCAAAATTTTTAATACTGCAATTTGACAAGAATGCCTTTCAGAAGTTTTATTGTTAACAGACCCCAGTAAAAAGTTTTATTTCAAAAATGACATCAAGTATTTCAGTTCATAAGCTTTGAAAACATTTATTTAATGTTTGAGAAACTTCAAAATGGGAAAGGAAAACAGGAAATAAAAGCAACTGATAGATAAAGAATGGTAGGATTTAGGGGTTTTTTTAAAGTACAGTTCAAATGGCACAAGAACAAGACCAATTTTACAGGACCCCTTCTATTTTCATGAAATAATACAATTTCAACCACCAGTATTTTTTGTTAGTTTCCTACATACTCAAAAAAAGCCCTCCATTCCAATGTGGAGGAAGTTTCTGAGATCCTAAATTGCTAAAGTATCTCCATGGATAGCCCTTCTGATCAAAATTTCACAGAAAACTATAGTAACATCTCCCAACCTTTGCTGAGAATAAAGGAGAAGATCTAAAATGGACTAGAAAAGACCATCTTCCAAAGCAATCTATTATGCTAAAGTTAATTGCATATCACACAGCACTCTCAATTTTAAAAGCACGTGGTATGGCCAAAGGCTTATTACATAAAGTACTTATTTTCTGAAGTCAAACATCTCTTAAAAAATAAACCTCTGTTTGTAGGCACACCTTCTACTTGCAGCATTGTTTTTGAGTAACTGGTATTTTTACTCCTTTCTAAAGTCAAAAGTAATCTGGTCAGAAGAGATAAATCTGCGAAACAGGTAAGTGAAAGGCACTTCATTTCAGTAGCACAAAGAGCTGGAAGGAAGGATTAGCTATAGGAGAGCAACAACGCAGAACAGCAGTGTGTAGGAAGAACAGAAAGACTGGAAATAATACTATAGGTAGCTACAACAGCATCAAACCCGTATCAATTAAGTAACTACAATTCTATAGTGGAAGATTAAGCAATATGTTGTCAGTCTCTCAGGACCATCATTTCTCCTTCTGATGTACTGATCTTTGTTTCTACTTACTGGCATGCAGCAGAATTCTTCCGTTAAATAAAGCTACTCTATTTACAAGTGAAATTATGCCCCTTCCCTGTGAAACATCATCAACTCCATTTCAGTGACTCTACATGCTTACTAACCGATTCACAACAGGACCACTGAGAAGGAAACACACATAAGTGACTTTTCAAAGCTTTAACCCACGGCTACATGGAATCTCTTTCACACATGGAGAAAGTGAAGATACTGTTTAACTCCTGGGACATTGCAGAAGCCCCTGCTGGTCCTGACAAGACCACAATTTTTTCAGAAAACTGTATGAGGCTATTGAATGGGCTCTGGTTTCAGATTGGCAGTGATTTTGGATTAAGTATTAGCTTTAGCCTCACACAAGAGGTTAATGAGGTTGACAAATCACAATTTATATATAGCCTTAAGATACCACATTTAACTGTAAGATGCTCACAACCTAAAGTAAACTTCATAGTCACTCTCAATTAGAAAGCCTGTTCTTCTTAGTCATCTACAGTAAAAAAGACGACCATCCAGGCCATGTTTACTTCAACTGAATGTAGGCAGTATTCTCACAATTCCAGATGCTATACCCTTTCATGTTTTTCACAAGCAGTAATTTGCTTCGTGTCTTTATTAATTACCAGTGCTGCTTAAAAATCTTATGGTAACATCTCATAGCCTGTCTTCTACTCTTCCAACTATATCGTATCCTGAAGTGAATTCATATGGTTTATTTTCTAATATAACAATGACTGTCATAGTTTCCCCTCAAGTGCTAATACATGCTTTAGTACAAAAGATGTTGACACAGGTTCCAGATTAAAATTACATACAGGATTAAACAGTTTACAAACAGGAGGTAAATTCATTTGAAAATCCTGGTAGCTGCCCGCATGTACCTAGAAACACTAGAGTAAATGTCAAAGAGAGCGCAGGTCTAGTAAAAGTCCTTTTTGTTCATGGGAAATTCAAACGAGACATGGAGTCAGACACAGCACTGTCATCGAATACTGCAACTTCATCCTAAACTGCCTGAGAACTTCTAGCCACGAAGTTCAAATGTATATAAACTAGTTATTAAAAAATCTTCTCCCCTTTTGAGACAGCTCAAATAGTGGCACTTAGTGTCTGTCACCTGGAGATGGCCACCACAAAGAACTGATTGGGTATTTTTGAAAACTGGAACTGTAGAATTTTGAATTTAGGAGAAAATGTATCTAAGTATACAGAGGAGAGACTGACTGCAAGTCAACTAACTTCTCACTGATCAGAATTCAGTCCTGCTCTGAATTTAAACGTGTATTAGCTAATGACATACAGCATAAGTCTGAATATGAAACTGCAGAACATTCTAATACATATATTTACAATCACAGTATTTTAAAGTACCAAATATTTGGAAATATCATAACTCTCAGTTTAACTTAAAATTTCCATTGCTGGTTTCCAACATGCCATATACGTCACATAAATAGATACTTAAACATGTGTCTTGCCCTATCAGCCGTCTTCTACATCTCATAGAACAAGAAATGCTATCCATAAAGAGTTGTCCCAAGTGAACAGGGAAACTCTAAGCGCCCTTTGCAGAAACTTTTCACTAGCAAGTTTTGGCAGTACATATCTAGCAACTCGCGTATTTCCAAAAGATACGGTGTTCTATTCTGCCAGAATGCAATTATCTAGGAGGAAGGGACTATGTATTTCAGAAAAGTATGCATTCAGCTGAAATTAACAGTGCCTTTTAACTCTCCACCAGAATTCTGTACACTTAGTTCCTCTTAATATCACTTCCTCAATAACACAAGGGACTGTTTCAAAGAGTAAGAAGTGAAGAAGAGCTTTACCTTGGTCTTTTCAGAGGTGAGTGTTCTTATTCTACATTGCTATATTTATTCAAACGCTGTCAGGCAGCCAATGTAAGAAACTCCAGCCATAAATATTAGATCTAAAACCTCAGTTACAGTATGTATTTTGAATGCCATCCCATACTGGAAGCAATTTTCTGTCTCAGAAATTCATCCTAATTTTCTGTAAGTATTACAGAATCATATATACCTACAAGAATCTGAGAGTAGAATTGAACTATTTTTACTTTCACCCTTTATTATCATACCTTTAGTATGATGCTTTCCTCACATCTTTATGAATAACTTAAATCGATTCCACAAAGAGCACTCAGAATGTAAAGTTCCTTTTTAGTATTATTTAGAGGTTCAAGTCTAGGAGTAGAATTTCAAAAACCTATGCTTACATCTTAATATCAACAGTCCCTTATGTGCCTTCTGTTCTGCTCATTTAGTTATTTATATTTCTGGATTTTTCATTCTTCCCAGAATCACCACCACTGTTGCTGAGGAGAGCATCTTCACTCTTATTTCATGTTTAAAGTAGGAATCCATGAGGTAGTCAATTCATGCAGCAGTGTTCACTGAGCACATTGAGTTCAGCATGAAACACAACAGCCTCACTTACTATCACTAACAAGCATGATCTGTGGTGGCACACATCTTTACATAATATGTTAGCACCTATCTATGTGCACACAAAGTGGGAAAGCAGGTTCTGTCCTCTCCTGAGCTTTAACTGGTATACATCGTACCTACCAGTAAAGCAACATTAAGCAGGAGGATACCAGGATACTAGCAAGGCTGTTGAAGTCATCCTACTATTCAGAAAGAGATTTGAGATTCATGGAGAAGAACATAAAGAGATTACTATGAAAACATGAGATTGCTGCCAGTGAGTAAGAAACTCTCCAAGGGGAAATTCTTCTAGCAGTTCTTGTCCTCATTCCTTACCTTAAATCCTCTCTACATATATAGGCATTTAATTCCATCATTCAACAGCTTACTGGAGAAAATGAAAGTGAAATAGGAGACAGTTTGGGGATTGCAGAATGTACAGAATATGAATGACTCCTAAAACTCTGTGACAAACATCAACCATAAGATCACCTTTTAATTTCCTGCACTAAACATATTATATGCTGGCAAAAAAATATCACGGAATAAATAAAAGACATTTTGTTTTTAAAAACATAGCCCACTTGAAGTTTTGCAAAATCACAACTCATTTTTGTCTCATCCTTAAATATGGTATTTAACTGAGTAATTATTCAAGTCCTATAGACTGCCTGTGGACAAGGAGCTGGACAGACTTTTGTGTTGGTTAAATCATAAATTTCCCCATACAAATACTGCTTTACTAGAGCAATACAAGCATAAACTCCACTTCTGAGGGGAAAAAAAAAAAAAAGAAGAAAAAAGAAAAAAAGGCAAAGTCTTGCTTCCTGTTATGTTTCATGTTATCTTTCAAAAGTTCAGCAGCTAAAAGCTACCATGAAACAAGCCAGAGTATTTAATGAGACAGAAACTGGCAAGTAACACATTTCATGGGACCAAGTTGTGCTTTTTCTTCAAGCTAGTCAATAAATTGTATTTAATGCAAGAAAAGTACTGCCTATAGCTCTTTAAATAAATAATAAAGGACTGGTAAAAAGCAGAAATGTATTCATTTGGGAGAAACCTTTACTGCTTATGCCTCAGAAATTACTTTAAAAACTAAACTAGTTGGAACAAAGAGAGTCTCTGCACTTCAGCTGAAAGGTAAGGGTAATTTGCTGAACTAGTATCTATATGAAATATATCCTCCACTGTTTTATGTAACTGCTATTGCAGTTTTGTTTTAAATAAAGCAAATAAAAATCTGTTCCTATCATTTAAAAATTGCTTACTTGGTATCTGAGAGATTTTTTCATTTGAATGTCTAAAAAGATTGTTCTCCCTGTATTTCTGCATCGAACTGTTCTGATAGTGGTGTCATTGAACAACATCCTTAGCTTCATTCTTCCTTCTTGATACCTCAGCAATCGTATCTACTGCCCCAATTTCTGTTAATCTTTACATTACTGGTTCACAAACTCTAGCTTTCCATACGTTACCCCTACAGTCTTCATTCAGTTCTATATTACAGATACAGTCTCTTACTTAATGCCTTTCCACTGTATCACCCTGGATGCTCATGTAACCTCTACATGGTAAAGAACGACTCAACGTGGTGTGTTCACCCACATCAATATTCTTCTCTTCCAGTGATGCCACCAAACTGCCATTTCAGTCCCACATTTGATTCCTTCTTCATCCTCTCCCTGCATATAATGGATCTCAGTAATTTGGCTTCTTTTCTAGGCTTTTCCATGTTTTTCCAGCTTTACATTTCTGTCTTGTAAGCTAAACTGCATGCTTGTGTTTTATCAAGTTGCTCTTTAGGACATCATGACATAGTGTCTCACCTCCTGCATTGCAGTCCCTTTGTGCACAGCAGCAAAAAGTTTTTTTTCTTTTCCCTCCCTAAACTCATATTTCAGTCCTTTCTATGCCCAATGTACATTTAGATTTCAGTTCAAGCCACTGAGTAAATTCACCATAGGGTAAAGGGCATCTCTTTGATTAAAGTCTTAATTCTTAAAACTACCCTGAATTTTTAGCTTGTGTTTTATTATGATATTCATGTAAAATGGAAAACAAAACTATGTAACTTTTTTTCTACAAATGTTCCCGTTACTATATTCATATGTAAAGTATTTTCTTATTGGCATTTCTACTTGCAGCTCTAACAAACACATTGCTATTTGCACCTCTACAAGACCATTAAGGTTTATCTAGAAAGAAATATACTTTTAAAAATAAATAAAAGCAAACATTGTATAATCTCTGCCCAGACTGAGAAGTAGTCATCCACTCTAATCTATTAGCATTTTACAATCATTTTTAACCAAATCAATAGTATTGTATCTAAGAGAAAATAGAGATTAGAAGTCATCCACAAAAGAGCTGTAGACTAACAATTCTGTCATCCAAAGTCCTCGGCTATTAGTTACACAGTGCTGGAAACAAAAGAGGAAAATACTGTCCAGGAAGAATAAAACTGAACAATTGTGTAGCTCTCTGTGCACAGTGAAGATCCTCAAGGAAGAAAGTACATGTGTAAATGACAGATAAGAGATTTTAGGAGCACTAATACAGCTAACACTTTTTGCTCAGATGTTTTACCACCGATCACCAGGGAAGTGTTCTACAGAAGTTCTGAAGTCTCCAATTCTATACAACATCACCTGCAATGATTCAAGAAAAGCAAATCCGAAATAGTCTCTAGGTCACACACCAGTATATAAACTTACAGTTTTGGAGGAGGAGAAAAGAAATGTTGCACAGGCAAGTATCTTGTAATGCAAAAGGAAGGGGTAAGAGGATCATCTTTTTCACAAGCCTCTTAAGTTTTGTTTTGGTTTCATTCTTCTGTAGTTTTATTGTTTGGGGTTGTTTTTTTTTTTTTATTTTTATGTACTTTTATTCTTTTGTTTTTCTAAATACTGAACCCCCTAGATTCTCTTGCTCTTCAAGCTGAGCACTGAGAACATCTGTCAAACAAGAATGAACCTGTCCCTGGACAAATTATTCTTGCAACTTTAGAGGTTGTATCCAGAAACTTTTCCCTTCAGCCACTGAAAGCTGAGTGAGTGATTCTGCCCCTGGGAAGGTGTGGTCATCGGCAGTCACATAATATTAGCATTCAACGTATCTATGAGTGATCTCATCTTTCTACAACCCCAGGGTATCATTGTTTCTCCACTTTTCCAGCACTCTTCTCTGTCTGAATTGGCACTGCAATCATTACCAGTGTTAGCCAAGAATTTAAACTTTCAGAAATCTTGTATATATATACAGAAAGGATCACCCATACAGCCTCTATAGGAAAGGAGTCATGGAGGTCTTCTGTCTCTAGACATCTTCACGTATACATAGCAGAGCTCAAACAGACAATTCGACAGTCTGTACCTGGTTTGATTGGTTTTGAAAATATGAACAAGCAGTTTTAGCTTTACTGAAGAAGTATTTACCATGGAGTCCCCATTACAAATTTGTTTCACTCAAACATCTGCACTGACTATTGAAAACCACTACCAAATGTCCAACTAAGATCAAAGGAAAACTTTAAAATGAGATCTTAAGTAACAAATGCTAATTTTCAAAAGTTAGTGCACATGCACATGAGACATGATCATACAGCCACATCAGCTGGATGAGTATCTATATTCTTAACATTATTTGTATTATAAGTAGGTGTGAGTTTGGGATCTCTGGACTCACAATTTATGCTGTTAACTTCTAAAGTGGAATGTAACATTTGCTTTGGCATTAGACAGTTTATGTCTCAGAAATCATTAAAGTCTGACTGTAACAAAAAGCAGAAAGACCCAAGTTAGATGATGATCACTGCAGTAGCAATAGTCTTGCTTTTATAGCTTTGCTTATCCACATGCTATCAAACTACAGAAATACCAAGGAGTTCCACATACAACAAGGTGCCCCATCACCATACTTATGTGATACAGCACCATTTATGCGGTTAAAAATAATGGTAAAATGCTCATCAACATAATGAAAAACATGCTGATATATGTAAAACTCCTCCAGTCAATTATTGGCCCTATCATAATATATCCATCTTGTGCTATCTAATGGGTTCACAATACAAAGATACTATATATGTGAATACTGAAAAATTAACACCTTTGCCTTCAAAATATCAATATGGGGTTTCTTCTTAAATTACTTGATTAGTAGCAATTGGTGATAGGTCCTTGCGTTTTTCTCAACTAAGAACTGGGCCATGATCATCTGAATTTTAATTTCACTTGTGTTTCTAGCAGAGCTTTTACAACCATTCCACACACTGGCTGAAATACTATGTTTTGGTTCATTAATTGCATATATTCCAATTTGGACAGGAGTTTGAAACCAGTTCCCAGGGATGTGAAACTAACACTGCAAAGCACTGCAGGAAGCTATATTTCACGCATTTATCTATGAGGATGTTTGTCTTTTAAGAGTTTTATTTGTCTGATTTGAATTTATACTGCTGAACTTTATTGGCCCTCTGATGTCCTTTATCAGATATAACCTGATTTCAACATGTTTAACATTGAGGGGATTCCTCAAATCCGACCTGTGGACCATTTTTTCCAGGTTTGTTTTTACTATTCCCAGTGTAGCATGTAAGGAAGGGGAAGATAAAGACTAGGACATCTGAAAAGCACATGCTATAATTTGTTGTGCTGACATTTGCATTAATACCTTTTAAATCCAGTTGTAGCACTGGAAAAGACAAAATGAAGCTTTATTACTGCTAAGTTGTGAAGGCAGTCACAGAAACTGTGTGCTGCCTCACCAAAAATGCTCATTTCTTCCAAAGTTTCTACAAATACAGAAAGCGATTTACTTTCCTAAAGTGACCTAGACTAAATGTAAACGAAAGGAAAACATACAGGAAAACTTACAAGCCTTCTACAAAGAACAAATTTGTAAATTTTAAGAGACACAAACACCAACAGCATAACAGATGGCCCAGAAATACAGATATAATTAACACTCCTGCAAACTTTTTCTTTTCCCCAAAGACCTAAGACAAAAAGCATGCCTAAGGAGTCAGTTTGACCCAACAGAAGCCTGTATGAACATAGTACAAAAGCAAAGCAAGGTTCAGTGACTAATCCTAGTCCTTAGCTGAACAACTTATGGTGCTTTTCCTCATTATGACCTCCTTATAAAAGCAGTACCCAGATCACCTAACCACATGTGTGTAGCCATGCTTTTCTGATATGGGCTAAAATAATAAAACTGCAAGAAATGTAAAAAAATTTCAAATTTAATAAATTCACCAAGTTTTAGAGTTACCTCACCTACAAGAATGTAAGTACAAGAGCTTACCGTTCCTGTTCTTCTTTTACGGGCTAAGCCAATGCACAATAACTGATTTGAGCAAACCTAAATACTTTCCTTATAGAGACAATGAAAAAAACCCACAAAATTTAGTAAAGTAACAGTCCCACAGGATGAAAATAAGCAACATTCATTTTCTTCCCTATAAACTTTATATTTTAAAAATAAAAGAGGCAGTGAATAGCAAAGTCCCTCAATTTTGTCAGATAACACATCTGCCACGGATTCCTTATTAGAGATAGGTGTCATTACCACTTGCTGAGGGAACGATCTCCCAAGCGTGTATCAAAGATGCAGAGTTTTCTAAACTCAGAAATAACACTAGGGCATACAGCTGGTCCTTGAGGACTAGTTCTTCAGGACAAACACAGCATATACCAGACAATTTTAGTATACCCCAAATTCTTTCCAAGGTATCAAAAGTCAACAACAACAAAAACAACAAAGTTAAAACTGGTAATTCATACTGGGCAAGCAGAGCTAAATGAAAAGCAGGTAGGCAGCAATTCTCCCCTTTCTTTTGTTACTAAAAAGGTGAGTAGCACTTCATGCAAAATACTTAAACAGTATTGATTTTTTTCTTAAATGTAACTTTTCCAATTAGTAAATTGCACAGCAATTAGACTGGCATGACATAGCAGTGCTGGGAGGAACAGTCCCTTCCCAACACCTCCTTCCACTGGCTTTATAATTCAGAGGAAAGTAGACTCAGAACTGTGCCAACAGGGGCAGCTGGATGAGGAAAATGAGGTTGCCTTTCAGATCTGAACTCTGTAAAACAGTCAGCAGAAGAGCTCCAGTGAGCTCCTACATACAGGCCAGATGGCTTTAAAGCCCACAGATTGATCTTTGGAAGGATAAATATTCTCAAGCATTGTTTAGGAGAGAGATTGCATGGACTAAAATTGTGCAAGGGAGCACACTTAGAATTTAGAAACATGGGATGAATATCCAGTGTCTGAGTCACCCACATCTTGGCCTCATTTAGTTTGCTAGGATAGATATAACTGTTATTTTCCAGATGCATTTGGATGTTGGTGCCTGGCTGCTCAGCACAGCAGAGGAAGCTGGTGTTGGAGAACCAGCGGTGGAGGAGCTCAGTGTCAGCAGCCCAGCAGAATACTAACGGGCACCCCAGAAAATTGTAGAGAGTCATCTGTACTAAGGTCTGCTGGAGGTCACAGGGTCCATGAAGTCTCAGAGGTGAAGTGGAAAAAGAAAAGCAAAGTATTTCTTTAGGGAATCCCAAGGCAAGATATGTGTCTATACACCTAGTTTCAAGAGAAAAATGACTTCTTGGGTATGGCTGCTACCCTGTTGTTGCCCAAGTTAATTATTCTGAGATGCACAAGACACCCCACAGGTTTTCTCAGGTGAGAACAGAGCTTGTTTTTCTTGTTCAGACAGCGAAGGGCTTACAGGGGATGTACAAGTGCCTTGCACAGGGCAAATACCATCTCTCTTCAGAGCCATGAAGATGGAAGGCAGGCAAGTAAGGCTGGTTATTGAAGCAAAACCAAAACTTTGGAGAAGTCACCTGTGCAACCTCCTAAAAACTGAGAAACCCCAATGCCACCTAATATTGCAAACTTATGTCCTCCTATCTGTATTAAAAAGATTATTTGAATGGGTGCTTGATGACAGCTTAGGAATTCTATCATCTCCAAGAAAAACCTCACAGATACTCCTGGTTAGCTGAGCAGTAATGACCCTCTTATCTATCTGCCTGTAAAGTGTCTACCTGTGTCTGTTCCGATGTGATGACTGAGTATATAAAAATTGGTATCTTTGTATTCAGCACTTAGGATGCCAAAGCATTTCTGTGTCACAGCTGCTTATTTTATAACTTAAAAAAAAAAAAGCCCTGAAGTTTCATTAGTTACCACAGTATCAACGTTAAGACTGTGAAAGCACTTGAATTGTATTCTGCTGTGTGCATTAGCCACAAGCAGTCAGCTGAATTCCAACTGGGGAATCTTACGGTTAGTGAATGCAGCACTGAAAGCACACAGAGTGGTTTTCAAATTGAACTCTTCCCTGACCTGTAAGAAAGTGAATCTGTAAGTCATTGAGAGAAAGAAACAAAGATAGACACAGGGAAAGGAATGAATTAAACAAAAAATTCCCAGGATGCCACGTTTAGTCATTCTTCCAACTATTAACACACTTTGGAAAAAATTAGTACTCTCATGCATGGTAGAGAAATAGCCTTGTAGTTACTGCCTTCCTGCAGAACAACAACTCACTGGAGTCTCACAGAAAAAGGAGTATGTCTCAACCCTTGAGCTGATGCTTTACTAAAAGAAAAAATAAATACTGAGACAAACGGTGAAGTATTACAGGGACTGCACTGTAATAACGACTGAATTACTACATTGCTGAATCTTACTTCAGATTTCTAAGTCTACCAAGAGGTACAGAAGTTGCCCATAAGACTAAGTTTAAAGTAAAATGCTACATATCCATCTTGATTTTAGAATGGGAAATTCTAAAGCCAAGGAGTAACCTGACTGGAACAAACAATGGTAGACTGTGGGGGAAAGCCATGGTTTACAATTTATCTGGCAGTAGTACTTAGCTGCCACAACTAGGGATCAGAGCCATGCAGCTTTCGGTACAACAGACAGTACTTGTAATCACAGGTTACTACAGTCTTCAGCAGCTAGAGCATCACTAGAGTCTCTAAACTCAGTGGAGAGAGAGGCTTTGCCATGGTTCTTACTGCTCTCTTCTGAATACAGAGAAATTTTGCCTATGGAAAATAAAAATACCCATACTAGTTGAGGGTTGTTTTTTTCCCTTTTGGTCCTTTTCAAAGGGATATAAATAGGTGGGAGTTCTCTCTCCCTCTCTTTCAAACGACCAACCAACCCCCCCCCCCCCCCCCCCCAAAAAAAAACAACCCACGACACAAAAGAATTCAGTACTAAATTTAGTGAGCAGAACTGGAACATCAGTTCTAGTCTTAAACCATTTAAAAATGTGAGTAATACTAGATCTGCCATTCCATTCATGTATTTTGCTTTACATCTATTAAACCTGACCTGTGGGAAGCATCTCTCAACCCATCCAGAAGTATGGAACCCATTGCTTAATACTGCAAAGCTGTTTATATAGGTTTATATAATCTCCATATCTGCTCAGCTGCTGTCAGGCTGCCAACAAATGGACCGAGTCATACTGATTTTTGTGAGGATTTTTGCAATCCAGATGCTTGTGCAGAAGAAACAGGATGTATACAATCCATTCACTGAAATGCTTAAACAAAGAAATATTTATTTTGACCCCCTCCAAAGCTATTAAAAACAAGACAGAAGATTAGAAGTAGTGACTTCTAAAATGAAAACTTGGAGCCATATTACCTGTTCCCAGCCTTTCCCTTTCACCCAATAGTTGGTGCCTCTAATGGATACATCTACTTCTTACCATTTCCCCTCCTATCTGAACAACTAATTCCTTTGGTACTGAATTATAAAAGCATCATTGCATGAGAACAAAGAGAAGCATAAATCAAAAGAATGTACATATACTTTACATTCAGGCCAACATAATAAAAATTAAACATTCTCTTTTCCAGTTTGCCTATTCACTTAGCTAAATGCTTTAAAGAATGCTGACAGTTCTCCTTACCCACTTCCCTTCTTTGTCTTTTTGGTGGCTTACCACAGATGACTATCATTTGATCTATAATGAAACTATTTGATGACAGGTTGTCATAGAATTATTCAACTACATTATACGATGTAAGTAAGCACTTTTGTAATTTTCACAATCTCTAATTCCAATGGGTTCCTGTTTCTTGCTAAGCAAAGTGAAGGAAGATGCAGGTGGTTCTAAGAATGGAGTGATTGCTTCAATATGAAACAAAGTCTTCATTGCAGTTCAAAGCTGTAAATATAGTAAATACAAGCAAAGGAAAACAGATAGAATGCAACACAGACATGAGATCTAACTCTAATCTAAATCTAGGTGACGGTGTGCCCCAACATACATATACCTTCTTTGTCAATGTATATTCTTTACTGTTACATTAAAATCCATATTTAGTAAATTAAGAGAAAATCAGTATTAGCATACAGAAAGATCAGAGAGCTTGAAACAATTAGTTATGATGGGTTTTTTAAATCCACGCACTTCAATGTTAAATTTAAATGACAGAAACATAACCAAAATGGGATGCCTGCTTACTCTCAGTAAATACAATGTAAAACTCAATCCAACTCTTGTTGAAGTTAGCAGATTATTTGCCTTTCCTTTCATGGGCTCTAGAATGAAAGCAAGCAGGCTTGCCTATGCTCCCAGTTCTACCTACTACTTAAGGTGTGTTTTGAACAATGTTAGTAAAATTCCTGTAAATGTCTGTCCAGATAGTCTTGTTTTAATTAAAATTATGTTTATTGTGTTTAGATTATATCAAGTAAGTGAGCTAAGCTGTACTAAAAAAAAGGTCCCATTAATCTAAGAGTGAACACAGAGCATTAAGCTATTTGTTTTGTATTGTCATATAATTATACTGGTGTAGCAATTCTGGCAAATATCCTTTTGTGGAAAAGATGTCAGGATCATATTTAGACCAAACTGAAAGAGGCTAGTGTGAAATTGGAAAAGCAGTGTCCTCCCAACACTATAGGAAGTTTGACCAAACCAGTTCAATATGTCAGTGCAACAGCTACTGCAAAAAAGCCATACTATAAAGCTAAAATGATTAAACAAATTAGAAGGTGTTTGAAAATGAAGACCACAATTATTAGCTAAACTAGCACAGCACTTCATTATTTCTAGTACAAAGAATTTGATTCTCATACAAGTTCCTGCTGAAGAAGAAAAATGGAAATGGAAGAAAGTATCTTGAAACCTTCTCCAGTTTCCCAGAAGGAAAAATTCTTCTCACGGAACGGAGTATAGTATAATAGAGCAATTACATTTCAAAAGAAATGCTGCTGGTCTGCAAGTAAATTTAAATATGTGACTACCTACCCAGTATCTTTAAGCATCTGTCTCACTGCAGTAGTGCCTCTGAAAGAAAAGCCAAGGTGGGAAAGGAACAGAAGCCAATAATTTATTTACAAAGCTTATCTGACTTCTCAAGTTTAATATTCAAAAAGGGCAAAAAAAAACCATCTTTGTGCAGAAATGCTTTATTGTTTTGTGGCTTTTACTATCCTTGTACATACACATACATATTTAATCAAGACCCAGGACTTCACTCTGCACTCTTGAAACCAGGATCGATACTCTGAAAAGCTGTCACATGGAGTAAGCTAAAGTCAAGATTTAAGAGCCTAAGTGCTTTGAAAATTTTTCCTCAAACTGTTGGTATCTATTCAAATATTGTTCAGTTTCCTGCTATCCCTTACTCCCTCTATAACAGTGCAATGGGCAAGTCCACTGAAACAAAATTTTAAACCAAAATAAAAAATCTGAAGTAATAGGCACTGGATTAAGGCACACAGTTCTATTGCTATTTCTCTTCCAATGCTGTTACACTTATTATTTACAGATTTGTAGGCAGATCATTCTGGTATTAGTTATCAGTAAAGAAAACCCCTGAACTATTTGCAGGAACATGAACAAAAAATTCTTGGGCAGATGCTCAGCCTCTTCCTCGAGTCAAACAAATCTGTTTGTCCTCTCCTGACTTCTGCTTTCTACAAAGCAAATGCAAAAATTCACAAACTTACTGAATTACTGTAATTGTTCAGGAGTTAGACAGTTTAGCTATTTAGTGGTCTGGTGACCCATTTTGTCATCAGAATCACTGAATGCCTTCGTTTTCTCCCATCCTTTGCTTGTCATATAAATAGGCCTTCTGTCTACCAAGTAGCACTAGATATACCATGTGATGCTGATGTCTAGTTTACTGCCCTCATAACCTCTCTTTCACAATGACCTCACAGTAATAACAGCTTTTGTTTTCACATGAGATAAGCTGACATAAAATGACTCTAGCAAAGTACTTATTTGTTATATCTTTTCCTTTTTTTAATAATGAAAATAATTACATGTGGAGTGTTTTTAAGGACTTCAGTTACAGAACACTTGGAATTACCTGTTATTTTTGGGGGAGGAGCACATAAGTAAATTAGTTCTGACAAAACCTTTGATGAGTGTTTAATGAGATAATACACATTCAGAGTTATAATGCCTCTTACTTAAACCAGGGGAGAGTGCATCAGGATTGCCAAGATACAAACGTGACAAGCTACATGGAGACGGCCACTTTACACACTACTATCATGCACTTCTCCAGTCTTAAATCCCCTAATTCTTTGTCCTTCTTTCTCTTTCTCCTTGACCATTTCCATCCGCCAAAGCCAATATCAGTTAGAGTATAGCTTCTGTTCTTCACCCACATGCACTTCTAAGAGTAAAACTAGTCATTGCAAGCTACTGAAGGCTATTTCCAATTTTCTATTTCTCATTTCCATTTTCTTTTTCCTCTTGTCTTCTTGGGCAGGAGGAAGGAAGAAGAGTGTTTCAGTTGACTGCTTGATTGGTAAGTATTTCAGCTTTGGCTCTTACCCTGAAAGATTAGGTAAGTACTATCCCTCTCTCTGACTGGCAACAAGCAGGGTTAAAGGGATAGCAGCTGCTGGGATGAAAAAAAAGAAAATGCATGCTATGTTTCATCAGAGAAGTGCATCTGGCACCTAATACCCAGGTGTAACACTCTGGAGGCATGCAAAGGAGAAGGAAAGGAAACATATACCTAATGAATCTGTGATAAACAGTTGTGGTACAGTGTGTCAACCAGCAGCCTAAGACTCATTTTTAGTCTTACAGTTTATTGTTGTCAATAGTAAGATTACAGTTACAAAATAAAAGCTAGTTGGAAACCCAGAAATATGATCCATTAAAAGCAAAAGTTTGCCTTAAAAAGTGAATCAGTTTTACCAAGTGAATCCATGAACACATGTGACCATTCACCAAATGTCTTCCTTCCTCCTGTTAACCGTTACTCTAATAATCATTCCACATTTCACGTAACAGGCTTCAGCATTATCAGTGATTTTAATGTTGTCTGACATCCACCTTCAAAATCATCTTTTATATTTCAACACTGAGACTGGTATTATGTGTTCACACAAGGAAAACATGTTAGATACAAAGAGAATAGTATCTGACTGGAGAATCACATTTTTGTGAAACTAAGTATTGTTACAACAGCCACATATTAACATTTCTTAGCCTTTGTGTGATCCTCTGCAACCTGAACTTCTGCCAGCAGTACCTGTTATTAACAATAAATAATATTGAATGTATATATATTCTTTAATCTTTTCTTTCCCTAGTTAATTTGTTACAACCAGGAAGGGTTTTGGTGGTTTTCTGGTTTTGTTTGATTTTGTTTGTTTGTTTATTTTGTTCCTAGGTATCTGAGACACACCCAATTTGAGTCCAGGGCCATGATTATGTAGCAAATCTGATGTGACATTCAGGTCTGGACCCCTGACTCTGGTCCACTGCTCTTACTTTTGTTGCTATCCTTGAGTGGGAAACATACTGATTGGAAACAAAGCTTTCTATGTGGAGATACTTTACCTCTGTTTTCTGTGGGTTACCGTAAGTACTATTGGACATACATATTCTTGGATTACATAGCTAACTATTTTAAAAAACATATCACACAATTTCTTTTTACTGAAAACAGCATGACCTGTGGGAGAGTTGCCACTGAGTTGGTACCAGTTTCTTCCAGCTTCCCCTGCGTTTTCTAACTTCAACTCATCAGCTAGAGTACTCCAGCTCTAATGGGAATGATCCATTCAGACTATGACTTCATATTGTTCTTCCTGTTCTAGCTCAGTTCAGTTAGCCCAGAAGTTAGGTGACCTCATACACATTAAATGAAATGTTTAAGCCTGGCTCCACACAAAACTGTGCAAAATGTCACCTGACTTTACACAAATCCTGCATACTCAAATGTCGTTGTTTAACCCCAGCCAGCAACTAAGCACCACACAGCCACCCACTGGGATGGGGGAGAGAATTGGAGGGGAAAAAGGTAAACTCATGGGTTGAGATAAGAACAGTTTAATAGAACAGAAAGGAAGAAACTAATAATGATAATAATAATAATAACAAAATGACAATAATAATAAAAGGATTGGAATATACAAGACAAGTGAAGCACAGTGCAGCTGCTCACCACTCACCGACCGATGCCCAGTTAGTTCCCGAACTGCAATTCCCCCCAGGCCAACTCCCCCCAGTTTATATACTGGCCATGACATCACGTGGTATGGAATACCCCTTTGGCCAGTTTGGGTCAGCTGCCCTGGCTGTG
This sequence comes from Harpia harpyja, assembly GCF_026419915.1. Lineage (NCBI taxonomy): Eukaryota > Metazoa > Chordata > Aves > Accipitriformes > Accipitridae > Harpia > Harpia harpyja. The sequence goes on along the minus strand of NC_068945.1, from coordinate 3,512,528 downwards.
TCCCCTCCCAACTTCTTGTGCCCCTCCAGCCTTCTTGCTGGCTGGGCATGAGAAGCTGAAAAATCCTTGATTTAGTATAAACACTACTTAGCAACAACCGAAAACATCAGTGTGTTTTCAACATTCTTCTCATACTGAAGCCGAAACATAACACTATACCAGCTATCAGAAAGAAAATTAACTCTATCCCAGCTGAAACCAGGACATCAAACTATCCAAGAAATCTGTCCATTCGCACCCATAGTGTTCCTTGCAGACCCACTGCCATAAATAGACAGAGATTGATTAAGCTTCTCATTTTCACAGCACCCAAAAGGCCAAGCAATTTTGTTACTCTGACAAATGAATAATGGTGACTTTGCAATTCCCTTCCCTGTATTCCTTGACAACTTTTGCCTTACTCTACAGGGATGATCAAAGTCTTTATCTACATACAGATTCCTTCTCTCCAATACATACATTAGAAACACCAAAACTCTTCCAAGAACAAATCTAGAACATGAAGTAGAAAATAATCTCATTCAATTAGAAGGACTTGCTAGATCACCTCTACTTGATCCTTTTTAGTGCATTTCAAATTATTTCTGGTAACAGTTCACAATAACGAACATGCTTATGTATGCAAGAGGCTGAACAAGTGACTGTGACCTCCAGGTAGTACAGTGATACTGTACAATACATCAATCCCTCGCTTAGTCTGACAGATGTGAGTCATTCACACCCTAGATTTCCTTTAAGAAAATGAGGGAAGAGGGTGAAACAAGTTGAAGCTCGTTTCACCTGCAAGCTAACCTAATGACTCATTGTTCATTTCAAACTTCTTTCTAAAGCATTCCATAAGTCTAAAGTTGGTGGTCCAACTTTATCATATCTTTATCATAACAAGTTTTTAAACTAGTATCTTCCTTGCCTGTGAAAGACTGATGTTATTTTACATGAGTTACATACAAAATAGTATTTTTAATGGCCTTTTCCTCATATTGAGAGATTACCTCTGAAGAAAATCTTCTGAGTTCACAGAACACATATTGACACAATGTAGCATGACATCAATATACAGGAAAGCAGAGAGGAAAAATACCTTTTTTTGCATTTTGAATGAAGCCCATTCCACCTTAATTTTAACCAATCTTTCAAGGTTCATGTATACTCAAAGTCAGGAACACACATCATTGACAACACAATCCTAATTTCAAGTATGCAATTAGGATTGATTAAGAGATAAGTGACCTTATTGAATACTTTGTTGCTAGTGCATTTTCTTTATCAAAGATCTCATCAGTGATTTTACTAAATGCTTCCTCCCTTCAAAGGGGATGTCTTGCACAACATGCATTATTATAGTCTAGCAGTAAAAGTTTCACATAAAATCATCCAACTTTTATAACAGAAGTTACTTCAAACTACATGATGGGAAAAATCAGAAAAGTTTTGGAGGGCAGAGGAGAGAGGAAGAGAAAGAAAGCAAGAGGGAGTGAGGAGAGAGACTATTTCTTAATCAGGAAACCATGATTCCCGAGTACAAGAAAACAAGCAGGTAGGGAAATTCCTTCAAAATTTTTTAACGTGATGCATTATTTGAACTTACCAAGAAACTATTGTTAAACTCACTAAAGAATCTTTAGGCAGAATCTCCTGCATGGAAAAGGCCTTTCTTTCCTCTATTCCTGATCACAAAAGGCAAGTGATGGTACCCACTGAAGTAAATAAGACTTTTTCCCTGCTCTTTCTCTCAGTGCACAAGCCAGCAGACTTGCCCAGGAACCCAGTGTTCCACTCTTTTGTCACCGTTTCCCTTTCTAAATCCAAAGAAAATGTGAAATTGTACTAAATGAAATAACTGAGTCCTAGTACGTGCAAAGTATTTCATATAAAAGTATAACCAGACTATACAATGGACCTTACTTTGAAGTCTGTGCTCTTGTTAAGTTTTTAATTTCTAAGGTAAAGTTGAAGTGACTTAAAGAGAACTTGGCATGAACGAGGAGTTTAAGGATTAGATCTAATATAATAATAGATTATAGTATCTTACAATGCACACAATTTATTTCATTATGAAAGGCCTCAGGGTATGTGCATCCATGTAATTCAAAAATCTACAAGACTGGGAATTTTCTGGTGATGTTATTTCATTTGGAAATACCAGGTCAATCTGAAGGATTTTCAGGTACCAGCTAAAATTTCTAGCTAGAGAGAATAATTCCTGAGACCAGAAAATAGCTCAGTCATTAGGGCACTCATCTGCACTGTGGGAGATGTGGCTTCAAAATGCTCCATGTTCTGCCTGATATTCTTTTCTATTTATGTTATAGCTTGCATACGTAATCACATGTTCATTGGCCTGCATTTTCACAGTCTGATGATTAGGACACTTGCCTAGGAAGTAGGAGACCCAGGTGAGAGTCCCCATTCTCTCCCATTGTTCAGAAAGACTTCAAGCTGGCTGAAAACCTGAGTTAATGCATTGGCCAACAAGCTCTTTATGGATAGATACTACTTTCTTTTCTCTTCCTGCAGAAAATGTTCAGAAATTCCTTCTTACACACAGATAGTGAGACAATCCAAATGCCAAAACTTGAAGCTTATTTTGGACAGAACTCTCCTCTGCAGTCTAGTGCCATACAAAACACTGCACAGCACCACCACCTTGGAACAGCAAAGCCACACAATTTCACTTTCAGGGACCTAATTCAAGACAGGACACAAATGATTAAGGAGTCTCAAATCTTCAGCACATCATGGATTTTGTCTAACAAATTTCCACATCTCTACAAACACACTTGGAGCAACAGGGACATGTGTTTTTTTCTCCTTCCACCTAGTAGATACAATGCCCTCTTGTACACCTCTTCAAGGTTGAGGCCAGAAATTCCCCACTTTCCTTGCTCTTTCCCCATCCTTGAAAAGGAAAAGTAAGAGACATCTTTGGGTTCCTTTGTCCCTCCAAGCATGGCTAGATGGGCTAAGACACTTTGCTTTTAATACATGCCCTATGGTTTTAAACTCCATTTTGATGCATCTTTATGTTTATGACTCTTAGAATTTCTGTTCCAGGACTGTCAGCAGATATGGGGAAGTACTTCTGGATTTTAAAAAATTATTTCTACCTGGCTTATGTTTTCAAGCTCATCTTTTAAAGAGAGAATAAGAAACATAATATACAGGTATTTCTAATGAAAATAGAGAACCATGTATTCGTCACATGAATCCAGCACTGGCTATACAAGTATACCCCTATATTATCAATGTTAAATTTGGGCTTTATTATATAGTATAAAGTCAGTGTAAAAGAGATGAGAATTTTGCCTGGGAAATGAATTGAAAACTCAGGTATCTAAGAGTCCATGCAATCCAGGAGTCAAATATAGAAATAAAAATATTAACATGTTTTTTTTCTAGCAGCTTGTGTCTTCTTTTTTTACTTCTGCAGAACTGTGTATATCTAAAGCTGTTCATTAAAATGTATTAATTATTACCACTCAACTAACACATATATTCACAGTTTCAACTTTAAATTGTATTTTCATTTATAAACATTTCCCATACTTTTCAGAACACTTAGTAAGCTCTCTCTGGTGGTGGATTTTCCCCCATGTATATTTTCAATTTTTTCCATATTACTGTATTGTAATAAAAATATCTGTTACCTGCATTCCATGAATGCAGTTAAAGGTTCAACTGAAAAAAAAAAAAAGCAAAGCACTTATTGCATATTTAGACCTCTTCTTATGCTAAACAGAGGGAGAAATGTAAAATTCATACAGTGAAATAGTCTTTTGCTACAAACAAGGGAAAGACTTCTGCTAGATAAGGCTCCAATCTTCAAGAAAAATAAAAGATAAATACTTTATGTGTATCTGTTATGGTACCATTAGGAAATTTGTTTCAAGGCTAAATCCCTGTAACATCAGTTAAAGGTGAACAAGTAGATACTCTTAGTGGACAGAGCATTGGACAGGATAACTTTGGTTCTGATCCTGTATGCTGCTGTCTTGCTGAATGACCTTGCTTCAGTGATTTCAATTCCACATCTCGTTTCTGCCTTTGCAAAATGAAACTTGGAATATGGACTACTTCTATAAAATACTACAACATCTATGAACATGAGGTGCATAGGTAAGGTATTTTGCAGGCATTCGAGTAAACAAGTAGCTTTGTTTATATTACTAGTCATCACATCTGTGCATAGATATGGAATGGATCCCTCGTAGGAAGAACCACCTCAACAAACCACCCTTCTGTGTAGAACAAAATTCTACATCCGCATCTCTCTCACTGCTTAGTTTGGCACAGGTATGCAATGGGAAGAGACATTTACATCACCAGAAGAGCCCTGCATAATGTAGGAACAGAAAGAATTTCCACTCTTTGCTGAATGAAGTGCCAAAACCCAGTAAGGTTAGTTAGAGGGGTACTTATGTCCCATTTCTCATGCAACTCTGATCAATATAATTCATCTGAGCATATGAATTTTAATGGACAATAACTTACATAAAAAGCATTTTCACCTAGACATCCAGCTCCCATTAACTTCTTTAAAATCAGAGGGGATGCCTCAAGAACAACATTTTACAGATCAATATAAATTTACAGACTGCTTGTCATACTTGTCAGTCATTTTTGCCCCAATGGAAGAACAACTTCAGAAACTCTAGTTTTAACATTTACAAGTATACTGCATTCACAAAGAGTTCACTTTCTACAACCGCCTTTGATACTAAAAACCTGTAACTTACAGGAGGAAAACTTAGGATTAATACTTGCAACTGAATGGGATTCTTCTAGAAAAGGCAGTTATATATGATGCCTAATTTTTTAGAGGATTTAATCGCTCGCAATTCTAGTAGAATGTTTTAGTGTTTATACAGATAAGAGTCTGTATTTTTAAAAAACTGCACTGAAAACAGAAACAAGACGGCATAGAAAAGATATTGTATCTATTTAAACCTACCACCTTAAAGAATAACCGACCAAATTATTTTCCATTAAGTCAGGCAAGTTTAGCAAGTAACAATTGAACTTAAATCAGTTCCTTCTGTCTAAGACATTGTTCTCATATGTGGTTTTAAGAACTCAAATGGCAGCAAGTTAACCTTAACTGTTCCTTGTTTAGCTTGCACCAGTTAAATAACTAACACATCTGTTTTTACAGATACAACATCTTTATACGTTCTCCCCCGCCCCCGCATTGGGAAGAAGAAGGGCGTTTGCCTACTAATTTTGCTCTGTACATGGGAAATGTTATTCATCACGTAGAACATGGATGCAATTAAGTAACCATTTTGAGAGCTGCTGTTCTGTTTCTTAAAGTACAAAGTTAACTTGAGTTGATTTTGTCCTTATCAAAGTGGGATGGCTCCTTCAACCAAGCTGGCAAGTTCAACTGAAATGCTGTGCCTGGTAACGCACACAATGACAGACAGATTTAGACAAATGAGAGAATCCAGAAGATGACGAGAACGGTAAGCGCTTGACAAAACAGGACTTATGAAGTGAAGTTCAGTGAACTGGGCATCTTTATTCTAAGAAGAAAAGATTGAGGAGACGTTATCACAAGTACATATACATTTGAAGATGAGTATTAAGACAGCAGTTTTCCAATTTTACCATGTCCACATGGCAGGATATGGTGGGGTTCTAGCCCATGGAGTTAATGGGATTAATTTACAGAAAGAGAATATTTGGTTGGTTAGGTCTCACGAAAGCTTGCTGAGCATAAAGAAAGATATGCACTAAAAGAGGTTACCTAATAAGGCTGTAGAATACACATTACTGGGATTTTTGAAAAACAGAATAAATAAGCATCTCTCAGGAATAAGATATGTGTTGTGTTCTTAATGTCCAGTCAGAGCAGAAGGCAGGAGGAGTCAAGATGATCAGGTATGGCTGTTAATGTTTCTAGGTATTTTATTTCCTTCTAAAGGGTTTGGGTTTTTTTTCTTTCTTTCCTTGGTACACCTGGGGTTTTTTACAGTTCAGGAATTTACAAATACCAATTGTGGCTAAATTAAATTTCCCTCTTAGAACAGGAAAGTAATACGCATGTCCCCAGGCCATTTATTTTTTTCCTTCTCAGAAGTAAATTAATTTGTCTACAAACTAAAGTAAATGTAAAATCGGTCCTTGAAGAAATCCAACACCTTTATTCTTAAGACCCTTGGCAGAACAAAGCAGGCTCATTAGACTTATTGTGAAGTTAAAACTCACTGAAATCTTATATACAAGCTTTACTCAAATTGTATGTGCAGGCTTTGTGGGTTTTGATACTATTCTTTAATAACTGCCTTTTTTCTCATTCAGCTGAACTGTTCTTCCCTAGAGACTTTCCTTTAAAACTATCAGCTATTGAAATGGCTGTTACTTCTGTGGACTTCTAGGATATCAAGACATTACCTTCAATTAAATTATTTTTCTAAAAAAGCAAAGTTCCCTAGTCACAACAGAAATGGGGTGCAACCTGACCATAAACAAGCACAATCACTTGTCCCTCCCTGTGTCCCTCTCCACCTCCCAACAAGCCAACCTACATGGACAACGTTTTAGAGTCAATGTTTGTATGAAAAATTTCAGGGATTGATTATTTCAAGGATTTCATTCTAAGCAAAGGCAAACTCCAGCATTGTTGCCATGGAGGACAAGAGAAAAGCTCCTGAAAGAGGCACTTCCTATGAAGAAAATGCAGTAGACAAAAAGATTCTTGAAAAAATTCCAGTTAGGAGAAAAAAATAATGAAAAATGATAATTATCAGAACAAAATAAGTCTGATTCTGAGTTCTTTAATGAGAAAACCAATTCTTCAAACATATGATCACCTAGTACTGAAAAATAAAAGAGAAGAGAATATGGCCAACAGGTGGAACAATAATCCATGCTACAGAGGAAAGAACATTGAGATATTTCTCAAGCAAAGTGGGAGGATAAAGGTTCTGAAGTATGTCTATCGTGAAACTTGTGTGCAGTGTTCAGAAGAACATGTACAGAACAATATGAGATAGAGGAGGCTATCTCACCAACTTTTATCTATCTTTTGTTTTGCTCAGATTTCTTAAGAGTTTCATTGCCATTCTAAAAATCCCTCAGTTTTGTAAATCTTGCTCATTGGGGTACTTAAAATAGCTCTGTAATGTTTTGTGGCCTGGAGTCATTGATATCTATTCTCAACTTTAATTCTCTTTTAATGCAGATTTTGCCAAGAATATATGCCAGCACATTAGAAAACTGTTAAACAAATCACTTCAGGGGAAGTTACTTCTTAAATCGCAGTGCTTGGCCTCAGGTAATCACAAGGTGCTGCAGCTGTCATGGCTACAGACTATTAAGGATATAACACTGGATCAACTGTTTTCATTCTTGGAGAGGCCCCAAAAGGTGGTATTAGGCAATAGCTTTTCTATCGAGAAAACTCATATGCTGGATAATGCAGACTACTCCAATCCTCTTTGATCCAGTTTGTATATGAGTCACTGTGGTGCGGTGGCCAAGTACCAGTGTAAAATCCCCCAACCTTCCCCTGCAATTTCAGTTGGATATTGCACTCCTCGCTTTCTGTCCCAGAGAGTGCAGTTTGTGCAGATTGGCAGTGTGATTTTAAACAGCTGCTGCACATCACTGTAGATTCATTGTATTTCAGTGGCAGGTGAAAGGAATTGTGCACTTCAATCTAATTGTATGTACAAGTGATATACTATAGCTTTCCAAAAAGAGACAAGAGGTTTTTAAAGTATTCTAAGAATCTTCTGAGCAAAGAGAAAAAGGTACTGTAAAAGTAATTCTTTATTAATATTGCATGTTCTATATCCTTAAAATATCCTTGCCACGAGTTTGAAATAAGCAACGGAATACTGTGCAAAGTCACACAGCCACTTGAAAATTTTTGCAAAGGCATTCTCATAGTCCTACATTGTACTACTGGAATCCCAGTGTCAATGGTCTGTAGCCAATGTACAATTTAAAGAAGAAAATCAAGCAATACTTTTTCTACTAAATACTCTACTTCTGCTCAACTTTGCTGAGCTAAGTTATAAAAGCCTGTTAGAAAAGACTGATTTGCTTCCTGGATTGTAACTTCACACAAGCAAGCAGTGTATTTCAAACATACTGTAAACCTGCTAGATACTAGGAAAATTTGCGAAACCAAAAATTGCTTCACAAATTTTCAAACTCATAGCTGTTGAATTATATCCCACCAGTATTTTGTGGTACAGAGTAGATCACATATTTAGATGTTCAGGAGATACTAAAATTTATGCAAGTCAGGAAGACTGAGAAAAAAACAGAATATGACAGTTAATTTTTCTTCTCTGCTCCACTCCAATGAATTTAATGGCATTAGTTTGTATTTAATCCATACTAATAGAGCAGAAAGTAGTTTACTGTCTGAGACAGACATGGATTGGATTAACTCACTTTATTTAAAAGCAAACATAGTCCTAAAATTGCTGATATTTTGTCTGTTAAACTATCATATACTGTCTCTATGGATCAGCACAAAATTAAAACAGGAAAAAAAATTAATTCATGTTTCCATGAGGACATATTACAAAGTTCTGTTAGTTTCTTTTCTGTGTTCAATTGGTATCTTAATATGAGAGAGGGGGAGAGCCTGCAGAAATAAAACTGGTACATTTTTAATAAGACATCTATATTAGAAAAAAGCTTTTTAATAATGTGTTAACCAGTGCATTAGAATCCAGCATGAACAAAACAGTCCACTTGTAAGAAGTGTTAATGGGCAGAGAACAAGTCTTAGACCCCATAATGATCCCACCTAAAAAAGGTCTCTGAACTAAGAACATGCTTCCCAGTGGGTTCCCTCTAATTCCCTACAGTTAAAAGACATACTTTTATAATAGCTGAATAACCTCCTGGTAGTGCTTAATACTCTTCATTGCAAGTTCTAGCTTAGGTGCCTCAAGCTAGGTAGAATGTATCCTACCTTCTACCTAACCTTCTAATTCAATTTCGTCTTCACTAACTATACATATTTAAATGACAACATGCCTCACCTATACTAGAATTTGCAAATGTGCTACTGGCATGTCCATGTGGATATATACTCCACAGAACAAATCCGTCCTCTCCCCAACTACACTTCTAATGTGCTCATGTGCCTCTACACACAGAAGGTAAGGATAAGAAGAAGGAAAGAAAAAAAAAAAAAAAAAAAAAGCTCTAACAAATCTTTTCTTTCCTAAGGAAGCTCTTGTTTTCCCGGGGATGTTAGGAACTTTTGGCTTAATCAGATTTTCACAGATTGCCATATTTGGAGGAAAACAGAGCATTATCATCCGAGACTCACCATCTCAAGTCATCCAGCTGAGTCACAGTACATCATTAAATACTACTTCTCTAGAAATGAGGCATTAGGAAGAAAAGACATAGTGTGGTGCCACGCAAGTTTTCCTGGCATGAGAACAGGCTTTCCATATTACCCACAAGTGATAAAATCATAGGTAGTCATACAGGTTATTTCAAACCACTGTTGATAAAATCTTGATGTATCATCACATCTCTCTGCACAAGGACTATGCCATAAAACAGAAGGTACATTCCATCATGGGAAAATACCTATCTCAAAATTACTATTCTTGACCTTGGTAGTCCTTTCACTCAATGTCTGATACAACGCTAATTTCTGTTCTTCTTCCATAAGGAGAAGGCAGTGATTACCTTTGTCTCTGAAGGCAAACTTTCACCAACTTCCCCCCACCAAACAACCCAAATCCACTCCCCGCCCCCAACACACAAAACCCAACTGTTCAATATTTTTAGAGGTACTTTTAAATTAAGTAATTATTTTCCTCTGTAGGTGTTTAAAAAAAAAAAATTCCTCTAAAGAGGGGGTGAGAGGTATCAATCTCAGTATCTTGTCCTCAAGACTTCTGTAAAGTAGGTAATTTATTATATTATTTGTATGGAAACTTTCTCTGCATTACGTGTTTCTTTTGACCAGAGAGGATAGCTTGCCGGTTTTGTACTTCTTTTTTCATTAGAATGCTATAGATCTTATATGCTAGCATGAACTGCTCAAGTGAATTGAAAATTATCTCCCTGTATATGACTACAACAAGGTCTTGACAGTATGGCAAGAGACTAGGATAGAGGTCTTCAAACTACCACTACCTTGAAACAGTTAACGCAACTGAGAATTTTACTGTGCCCGCTTTATAAAAGTACAGAACATAACACAATTTTGTAGTGTCGCGCACCTGGCTGATCTTGGCAACCTTGATGAATCCACGAGAAGGCTAAGTAGATTTTGCAATGTTGCTATTAAAGCATGAAAGGGCTGACTGAATATTGCATTGAGAGACCTCCTAAATTTTGGCAAGATTTCTGATTCGTGTTTAGGAGTCATGTCCACAGGTATGAGCTACTTAAGCAATGTAAGCATGAAGTTAGTATTTATGCTTTTGCCTGTTAATTTTGACAGCCCACAGCCCATGTCCACCTTTTTGAGTTCTACCAAGATCTAAAGAGATACAAAATGCTGATCCCTCCCTTAATGCTCCTTTCAGTGTCCTTTTATACTGACATTTCTTTGAAATACATACTCAACAGATAGTGTTTCACAAATAGTCTGTATCACTATAGTCCATCATTTTCCAGTATACTCAAACTGTTTCAGTATTTCACATTTGCTTTGCACCAGACTGAAATGATAATTTCTGGGGGTGAGCAAGAAAAGTCAAGAGAAAAGGGACACTTGCCAGCGTGCTTATTCCATACTTTCCTTCCTGGCCATGCGGTCTGCGGTAACTGTAATACATCTGCTCTGAAGTTTAAAAGTGTTTCTAGAACAGCAAGTTCCAGGTCATAAGTCATTATCTGAATAGGGGAGAATAGAAGACAGTATGACTAGAGACCATCTCTTGTCCTTAATGTCTATTAGCTGTCTCACAACAAGAGTGGATACTTTACCTTGAAATATCTATGATCTCAAGGTAAATCCTGAATAGTGCAAAGAGCGCACAGGTGCATTCTGAGCAGTTCTCTGTTCAAACAACCTCCTACTCCTTAACTCTGTAAAAACAGTACATTGTACTATGTTGCACTGTTATAGATTTTCTATGGCATTTAATCCTCCCACCTGGTAAAAGTGAATGGTTATGAAAAATTACCTTCATATTTCTAGACTATGAAGCAGCAGGTGTACTGTTTATATTGCAGAGTTCTGTGTCAAAAATTGTATAGTCTATTGACTGACATCAATAGTGGCTATTCAGCCACTGAAAAGACTGTCTTTGGGAAACAGATTTGCCTTTCAGAAACTTTGCATTTACTTGTTACTCAAGTCACTAGTTATTGAAGTTACTAGTTACTCAAGACACTGACCACTAAGAGCTACACTCCAGCACGTCAAGACCCCTATTGCCAGTAACATTCAGAGAGATTAGATGGCTCAGGAAACAGAACCATAATCTCAAGAAAGTAAAGGAAAACACAGAGGCCACATCTATAAGCTTGACAGCTGACATAAGTGCAATCCACAGGTCCCTTGACAAAATGCAGAACACATTGCAAAACATTTCCATAGGGGTATGCCAATGTAGCAGTGGCAATGAAGTGTATTTAGCACTGACATTGATGCCATGCGAGTCAACCAGTGGAACTGGACTGCGCTCAACCAATAATTTGATTACATCATTAAGGACACAGATGGATGAGGACATGATGTACAGTTTATCCCTTCTCTGGAGACTTCAAGTGCAAATGAGATCACTGATTACATCCAGACTAGAGACACTGAGGCAGAAGTGTGGTGTAAACATCTGTAGACTGAAAAGCTCCAGGCAAAAAATTTCTATGTCTGAAACTGGGGTCCATCACCTAAAACTGTATTTGGTAGGCAGTCTTATTTGGTAGGCAAATGAAGCAGGCTGCTAGGTGACCAGATGCATGTCCTTAAACAAGGTTTTACAAAGAATGTTTTTTCTATGTTTTGACTTCTCCTGTTTTGAAATATTTTGTTTTCAAAGACTACAAATTCTTCAATAAAGAAATCTTTATATACAGCTATTTCATGCATAGACTTAGTCATTATATTTATGCCCATTACAAGGAAGGGGAAAAGGAAGCAGAGAGAAGTGACTTGATGTTTCCCCAAGAAGATAGCAGCAATGCCAGGAACAGAACCAGGTCATCTGCTTTGCTGACCAGGCCTCACTGCCTGCCAGATGTGGAAATTGAAAAGGATCAGAAATAAAGAGACAACCTGACTACAGTAACAAACAAGAACAGCTAACTGGAGGTTTAGGAAGAGCACACAAACCTGCAAGAGTCAAAGAAAATTCTTTTATGCCTAAAATTCTTTTTATGCAGGGATACAAAACCAAACCACCACCTACATATGAAAAAAGCTTGATTTCACTGTTCTAAAGCTACACGGTCACTTTGTGTGACAAACTAATTTGACACATCACAGTAGCTTCATAGAAGTAAGGGTTTCTTGGTTGTATAGAAGTGCCAGTTGCATTTGTGTGTGTCTATTACTTTGGAATAAGGCATCCTTCTGCAGCACCTCTTAGGAAGACTGATAAGAGAGAAGAATCCTACCCAAGATTAGGTAACACTAAATCCCAAATACTATATATGAATGAAAATTCATGCACATGATAACTGGCTATTAGCTTTGGAAAACATTGCCAAAGTGTCTGAGCCAGTCTGAAACAAAGTAAAAAGAAAAGGCAGATAGGATATTGATATTACTTCAGAGGTGGAAGAGACTTCAGGAAAGAGGAAAACACTGTTCAGGGAGCAACAAGGGGCAGAAATAGCCTGAAAAACTTCCAGATTTTTTTTTATCTGCTCTTGTTTTGCTCCAAAACATAAAGCTCAGAGTAGCAACATTGTCTAAATTCAAGGATGCTCAGCTTCTTTCTGCAAAATTGCCTTGCCTGTATAGTTATAAAAGCCTCTTTTTTTTTTTTAATAGCTAACAGTAATCAGCAATTGCCTAAGTCACTGAGATTTAGGCAGCAAGAAGTTACCAAGTAACTATAACCAACTTCATTCATGTACTGTTTCCCCTACAACTCCCTATAAGGAGAAAGCCAAAACAAAGCAGAAGTGGTGCAGAAAACCAGAACAATGGAAACAATCAATCCTTTGTGGGCTTTCTATTTGAGAGACATGTTCAACTTGGTGCAGAAGATAAAACAATAATTATAATACCTACCACCTGGAGCAGCACACCAACAAGAACATGTTACTGACACAACAAAATTGGTCCCCGCCCCCCTTCTGTTACCAATCAGGCAAAGGTTGGTTTACAGACCTAGTAGCCAAATACAAGCAGTTAAAATGGCATAACTCACTCTTCAAGTATGCCCATTCTGACAACATTTAAAGCAACAAGCCCTATAGTTCACTTGAATTTACCATTTTGTCCATCAAGCCACGTGTACTATACCAGATACCAATGTTTCTGCTGACAACAGCAGAGCAATTTGGACAATTTATTTGATCAAACACAGATCAGAAGGGAAGAAACATTAAAATTAGTAATATGTAAAACAAGCTATAAAGAGACATAAAATGTGATGTTTTATGCTGAAAAACTCAAAAATATAATATAGTGGGATTTGAAACCATGGGGAACTGAGCAATGTTTTTTCAGTGATACAAAGCTCCTATTTGTTTCTAGCAATGAAATAGGAGAAAAAAAATGAGGTTTTAAAACTCTGACACAAATATTTATCCAAATTGTGTTAGTGAACTACATGCGAGTTTTGCCTATCCCGGACGCTGGACACACAGAGAACAATGCAGGAAATTCCATGTTCCACCGAGGGAGGATAAAACATTTTAGTATTGTTTTTTCCCTTTCTCCCTACTCCCTTCTGTAGTAGCAGCTGTTTGAAACTCACAAAGTTGAAATCTTATAGTAAATGTTAGGGTGTTGAATTGTAATTGACAGAAAATGAGAAGATGAAATACTTATCAGCCTCATTTTACCTATGTATATGTATGTGTGCATGCATTCACTGGCAGACAGACAACTCTGCAAAACTTCAGCTCTATCAGCACATCAAGCAGTACCTTTTCAGTGCCTGCCCTCCTTGGGACATCTACAGATTAAGCACCAGAGTGCCATGATTACACTGAGAAATTAGGGTCCTACAAAAGTATCCATTCAGGAAAAATGACCTGCCAGCAGGGATTCAATTTCAGGATTCATCCCTTAGACTGATTTTCTTTTAAAGATAATGCTCTCCCTTTTCAATCTCAGCTTAATCCTTTAGAGCATATGGGGAGACTCTTTTTTCTGATAAGAATGTAGCAGTTTTCCTGTATTTTGCCTTCTAGCAAATTGCTTTATCTCTTGTACCACAAAATGTATTGTATTGGAAATCTAAATGACATTACATGATATGTCTAATCAATCAGTCCTGTCTTTTTCCATTAGTCTAGTTGTCTAAATATTGAAAAAAATGAAAACTGGAAGGCTTTTATATAGTCTGCAAAAAAAAAGTTTGAGATAAATTTCTTCATAAGCCATACCAATAGAAAGTATTCCAAAAAGTATTACCTACTTGAATAATTTCAGAAATATACTTCATAATGCCTGCAGAATTATAGGCATTTTTGGTATTGCTTATGTATTTTTGATTGCCTTGAAGATAAATATAAAGAAATAAGCAACTTTATTTCTCATTCTATTTTGATAAAAACAATGCAAATGTAACTTAAGCTCACTCAAGGAAAGATGAAGCTAGCAAGAATGTTCAACAGATGTATATGTGATATGAGAAGTATAGTTAAAACTTTTCACAACCCTTTTATATTTCAGCAAGCAGTTACACTTGTAAAAATATTAGCAAGTTTTAGGAAAAGCCATCAGAGACTATTACACACACAAAAAATAATCAATAATAAAATAGTTGATCAAGCTCTTAAAAGTGACAGGGTTCAATTTAAAAAAAAAAAAAACAAAAAAACACACAACCAAACCAACCAACCATACAAATTAAGATTAAATAACAAGAGTTGTGACAGCTGCTCCTTTCAAACTCTAAAATACATACTATCTCTGAAGTAGTAAATACTTTGTCAGCTGTATCCTGCTGCCTTCACTCATACGTAACAGGTATTATCTTCACAAAATATTCTAGTGGAGTCAACGGCATGCCTTCTCAGGTGAGATGCTACTCAAGATGGGTACATGTAAATTATCCATTTTCTCTGGAGATGGGAGAAAAGCCCTTGGAATGTTAATAGCAGTCTTTAGAGGAAATTTTATTTTTAATTTCACTCTAAATAACTGGATGCAATTCAGTAATACTTTTCTATTGTGTATATCAAGAAATCACAAATGTTAATCAATACTCTTAACATTCAAAGCCCTTACTGGACAAATGCAGTTCAAAAGACATAGCTGTTGTGCCAGAAACTGATACAATGCCTCGGCTATAGTTACATTTTACAGGGATAAACTTGTAAAATAAAACAACAGAATGTAACATAATTTTCAGAAAAGTCTTAAATGAAACAAAGATTCCTCCAAATACTGATCTCACAACTATGAAATTTTTTTAATGGCAATGAGTATTATTTCAAGATCTAAAAAAACCCAAGAAAGATCAAAGCTTCCATTTAATTTTTAGCAACGACTTTAAAATTCCGTATTTTGTATTTCTAATCACATGGTCACCTGTTACCTATACTAAAAATCTGTATTTGTACATTCATTTGTATTTTTACACAACATGTTATTTCACTGCCTCATCTCATTACATTGATATTTCTGTCTGTATACAGAAAAATGAACATGGATTTAAAAAAAAAAAAAAAACAAAACAAAAAAACACCACACAAACCCAACAAATCCTGGCTTGGATTTTTCAATTGTATACTTCACCTATTATCTCTGTCACTATTTGCAGGCATTATAAAAACATGCACATTAAAAACGAATACTGCTCCAGCTCACTCATCAATGTTTTAAAAAAAATCTAAATCTTCAAATATTTCTGAGCTAGTAATAATTCTATATATACAATGTGGTTTTTTTTTTTTTCTACCTGCCTTTTCTATCACAAAATTTTCAAAATTAAGGAATAAACAGAGATCGAGCCTGCTGCTTGCAATATAAAAGCTGATTACTGGGAAGAACTCGAAAGAAAAGGAATTTATTCAGACTGAAAGCATTAAAAGCAATTCAAACTTTCTGGATTACATCATTGGAAGCAGTATGTAATTTGTTCCTATTGATGTCATTTGCTTACATAAAGCCATTATTTTACAAAGCACCTTAGCATATTTATACTTTACTTCCTCCTAACACTCTGATCAGACTCACTTGCACCTGACACATGAAACACGTGGGAAAGACAATGCAAAAGAATCAAGTCTGACAAATATATTTTGCCCAAACCAAACTAACATTAATAGATAAAATGCTGCATCATACGTATTTTTAAGCATCCCCTTGTAACTGAAAACGTGAGAAGAATTCTCCACATTCTGTTCATACAATGACCTTGGATAACTTAGATCTGTTCTTGTGGGATTTGCAACTCTTTTCCTGAATGGATGCAAGATGAGGTAATGCCATTCAAAAGGGGCTGAGCAGTGAAACGTTACATGCAGAACTCAAATATGCTGGCCCCAGTTCTAACCTTGTAATTATATTTAACTGGGTCAATGGAATTTCTCAACTTCCACTACTTGTTTCTTT
Organism: Harpia harpyja; assembly: GCF_026419915.1. Classification (NCBI taxonomy): domain Eukaryota; kingdom Metazoa; phylum Chordata; class Aves; order Accipitriformes; family Accipitridae; genus Harpia; species Harpia harpyja. The sequence continues at coordinate 3,495,850 of NC_068945.1, read as the reverse complement.
GCTTCTAGATTTAAAGACTGCCAGTTCCATATGGATAAAAAACTAATAGACGGTATTTCAAATTAACACTACAAAAACATTCAAGTGCAAGAAACACAGATTTGTGCTGCTCATCTACACCATGGCTGGTGAACTGCAGCGTGATACTCTCTGTGCCTTGCTTACTGTATTATGGTAAGGGTAGGTCCTTACCGTTTCACCACATCAATAAGACAGCCACCCAACTGCAAGTAATGTTTTTAATTACCAAATTATATTCCCTTTTAAAAGTGCTTTAAACAATAGAATCTGTCTGAAGCACAGGATAATTTGTTTAAAGTTACGCTGGGGTCAATAAAAGTCAAGCAACTTCATTACATGCTTTTAGAACTGAATGAAATTGTGAAAAAATATGTTCTAGATGACTTGACCTGCCAAAAAGAAAATATCGCACTTTAAACTCTCTAGACTAATAGTGGCACAATTAATGCAAGTGTTATTATAATACATGCAAAAGATGAGTGTGTGTTAAGTAAAACAGAGAGGTTTTGGTATCTGTCTCAAGCTATTTACCCCACAAATACATCATGCTAAGCTTCTGAAACCTCATAAAACTGAACTCTCAGTAAGCAAAAAATTCAGTAGAGCATAAGCTTGTGCCATATTAATCAAGATATCCATAAACAACTTGCAGAGATCTAGATATATAGAGAGATATACTAGTAGAGAGAGATAAAAGTTTCCTACTCCGTTTTCTTTGCACAAAGCAATACAGAAAAGTCACCAGCTAACTAGTAGAAGGCTATACAACGCAGTCGTTGAGGTTTAAAACAATTCCTGAGTCTTCAGTTTACCTTTGACAGAGTTCTAATTTACATGCACACATCTTGTTCTAAAAAAAAAAAAAACAAAAAAAAACAAAAAAACAAACCACCACATCAAATTCAAAAAAGGACAAATTAAAAAAGAAAACAGAAGTAATAACATTCCCCCTTACCTTCTTCATCTTTGATGGGTCACTGGTAATTTTTTGTATGCCTCAAATCCTGTTTACAAGCCATTTTTTAAACGTAACTTCGGAATGGCATGCCTGGCAACACTATAAATCACAAATATAGTATAAATAACTGTATACTCACACACCATGAAAAGGCACATACTTATGGTTTCAATCCTATGTTGCCTTTAATAAGAATAAAAGTTCATCGTAGAGAACACCATAAAGCATGCAGAACAATGACAGTGCTGCATATTCTCCCTAAAGTGCAGATGGTACTAAAGCAGATTTTAAGATAAAGATGAAAATTAAACCTCATTCACTCCTCCTTGTTCCTCTTCTGGGAACCACCCCCCACACCCCCCCCCCCATCACCCAAGAAAAAGAAATACCAAACATATTCACGGAATATAAGTTATTTGCAATTTCTCACACTGGGTGATCAAATGTTAACCAAGATATGTGCAGAGAGAACCAGCTTAAAGGCTTTATTTCTTGTCTGAACTGGACATAAGTTGACAGCCCCAATTAAAATTAATACTTCTCCACTTTACTCTGCTATAATACGTTTTTTCAACAGGACATCAGAATTAATAATTCTTCATATTATATGACTAGTGAAACGTTAGAAGTTTCATAGACAAACACTGGTGTAAATACACTCAGATATAATCTCTTCTTAAAACTTCCACCAGAAATCAATATTTACAGAAGTACAATACAAGTCCTTGCAGTCCAAGGCTATATATCAAAAGTCAGCACGCCTTGGACATTTCCCCTTTCCAATTAAACCTTAACTTACCTTGCATAGTCAAAATCAGCTAGTGAAACTAAGCTGTTAGAAATCTGAGTTCTTTTGTCCACTATCTCATATTTATCTGCCTTTTTTTTTTTTCCATTCTGCTGCCATCTGCTGGCAGAAAATTTATTTTACATTTGATAGTCTCCTGTTGTATTACTTACCACTGTTACAATATGAACCTTATTTTCCATGTTTCTTGGCCAACTAATCAGGTACTGTTACACTTCCAAGTCAAAAATTTTCAGCATCAACGGCCTGTATTTAGAGATCAACATGACTTTTCTTGGCTCGGAAAAATTGTGCCTCTAAAATGCTGTCCATAACAATACAGCATTTAATATTTGCATCTTTTTAAAAATTACATTTTTTTCCAGATCACTGAGACTGTAAAAACATTTCTGAGCACCAGTAAAACTTTCTGAATCTCTTATTCGTTCTTGTCAAACTACAATACTGTATCTTGAAGTTCATACGCAACCACTTTCTCTTGAGTTTTTTGTGCATTTTCTGATAAAATTCACAAGAACAGTAAAATGTTATCCCATGACCTAAGAGCATAATAAATAAAATGCAACATAATTTCAAAAAAAGTAAGCTTAGTAAATTGTGCAACGTGCAATATTTTTATGCTAACTAGTTTTTAATTAACATTCTACTTTAAGAAAGTAATAAAAGTATTTCATTACAATCTACTAAATTATAAAATATCATGCTTATACAATAGGTAAGGTATAAGCAATGCAAAAAAATGGATTATTGTTTTATGTATGCAAACCCTTTGAAATAGTACTTGTATTCTAAAAGTAACAGAAGCACTTTCTAAGAAGAAAAATTAAGTGATCTTAAACTGAAAAGTTATGCTGGCTAGCCCCTGGATTACAGTTATATGTAGCTCACTAGTGACAGGGGTACAATTAGTTTTCCATAAGTTCCAGGGACAACCACAAAACAAAACAAATTATAAAAAATATCTTCAAGCTTTATGGGGGCAACCTTTGTTCTGTTCCCTTGCCTACAGATGTACATATTAAATTTTTCTATAGAAGCAAGACATTCTTTTCAATAACCCTTAGCTAAAGTTCAATATATGTAGATCTGTCCCAAGGATTACACTGACAAGAGTTCTTCAAGGAGCCTGCATGTGTTTCTTTAGCCTTCATTTTGCTTTTTCATTGTCAGGTCTGTGCTGTAGCAACAAGATGTAAACCTTGCAGACATAAACTTGATCTTTTCAAACTACAGGTGCACATAAATGAACTGCCATGCTTTGTACTGTGAAAAGAATCTCGCAGTTTCAAGGCATCAAACTAGCCCTTTCTTAGTTTCACTAATTTGGCTAAGCACTTGAGAAACTGAGTTCTCTCATACTCCATGAACCACAGTGAGGCATCAGGTATTTAAGCTATAATTTTGTCCAGCTAAAATCCACAAAAGCTTTTGTTACCGACGTTTTACCATCTCATGCAAAAGAACTGAAGCGATCCAAAAGCAGGTAGATCTTAACATAAAAAGAGCATCTGTACAGCTCTATATCCAAAACAAAACACACATTCTGTGACTTCTTCCAATTCAGCCATTCTATCAGTTCTTTCCATTCCTTAGCACATGCTGAACTACAGCAGCGTGACTGCATGGAATTGTTTCTGCTGCCTCAACACTGGAAACACTGTTCCACTAAAAAGTCAGAAGGCTCTTCAGAAAGGGCCCTTCAGAAGGCAAAGGGCCTTCTTTGAGTTGTGAGGCTGTTAGAGACTTTGCTGATACAGACCACCTCCAAATCTTGAGTGCATTGACTGACCTGAAGAACCAAATAAGGTGGAAATGAAAAACCACCAGAGCCCTATCAGTCCAACTTCTTTATCAACATCAATTAATACCTCTTACTCCCATCTTACAGTTTGTGAAAACTTTGTGTGCTCATCTGTGTGCACAAAAATATATATGTTCATGTGTATGTGTTTACATACATAGGGCATATTGGAATACTCTTGAGTCATTAACAAAATTTGTCTTGTCAGAGAAAGCGAGAAGGAATAATGGTATGGACAGGCAGTCAGTGCTGGAGGAGCAAAAGCAAAAAACAATGAAATAATAAACTAAGAAATTGTGGTGGAGTTGTGAGGTATGCTAAGAGCAAGAGTTACAATTTTCAGTATTTCAACAGCAACAAGATTTGAACAATCTGCTTTTTGAAAAGCTGATGCAGAATGGCTATTTTTGATGCATAGGAACCAGGGTAGAGCCAACTAAAGGATGCAAAGTTCAGATATAGTAGTTAATGAGGAGTCTACATCAGAACTCACAGCGAAGTCTTGATTGCATCCTCAGGTGTGTTAGCAGATTTTAGAGAAAAAATTTAAAGAGGGAATGCTGAATGTTTCATCTAGTTCAATGTTTGTGCACTTCTGCAAACTGTTGTCCTGGTGCACCAGAAGTATTTCAGTACTTCAGCCAACGCTTTGCAGAGCGGATACCTCTAAAGAAAGTCAGGTCTTGGTTAAGGTAAGGACTGCCATCAAATTCTCAGGGCTGTAGAACAAACACTCGAAAAGGGATATGATAATCAAAACAAGAAAGACTTGGGAAACATTTTCAGTTCATTTACAGTCTCATAGACTAGTTATTTAATACAGTATTATTTTAATTTACATTTGTAGTTCTCTTATTTTACTTTTTAGAAATATAATAACCTGTGGGACTAAAATAAGGTAGAATCCTGGGGGTTTTTTTGGTTTTTTTTTGGGGGGGGGGGGGTGTTCCTGTTAGACATAAATCAAACAGTATATGCAGGAGAAGCTGATACAACACACGGCCAGTTGAACACCAAAGCAAATCAGTAACTTACATGATTATTGAGAAAAAAACATTGTATCATCTTCATGGGAAACTAAATTCAAGAATCCTTAACTTTGACATAAATAGGATTTCTTCCTGAACACTTACTAGAAAAATATATTAATCCAATAGCATATTTGGATTATATAATTTACCCTGATGGCATTCCAAACCACCTTTCAAGAATAACTATTCTTGTTTTCAAGACAAACATTACAAAATATTTAAATGTGGAAATATGAAACACATAATATGCAAGCATGAGCAAACGCAAAGGCGTGAACATGGACACACACCCTTTTCCATACTTTAGGTAGCAAGATTATTATGAGCCAGTCCAGGAGAAAAAGCTTTCTAGGTACGAACATATGATTGACACATACGCATCCCACTATACTGCAAAATTCCCTCATGTCCAGTACTGAGACAAGCAGCTTTTTAAACTGGAGCAGGGTTTATACAGACCAGATGCAACCATAAAAACACAAACCACTTGAACCTTAATAAAATACACAGTAATGAAAATGTTGTAAAACAGACACTAAAAACATAAAATCTTAACAAGCTTAATCACAATGAAACAGGGTCAAAGCTACTAAGTCCTGCCATCATGTGCAGAAAGCCAACAAACACCAGATGTATTTTGGTTTGGGGCAGGGGGAGGAAAAAAACCCCAAACCTGTTTTGAGCATCATAACAATCTACAAATGATACACAGACAAAATACATAGAGCATTTAATTCACTACCTTGAAAAGTTCCCGTTTCGTACTAAAATTCATACGGTCACAACTCATAATCTATCCTATAAAAGAGACATCTGGTATGTGTTAATAATACACAAACTGAGGGACAGTTCTCTCCCCTCGACCCCTTCTTTAATATTATTTTCTGAAGAACTTTGCAATACTTTTCTGAAACAAGCAACTCCACTTTAATGCAGATCTATAAAATCCTAAACATTACTTTTAAGCCACAGATCCTTATAACTTAGTATTTCTTACATGTATATGAGGTTATTTTATTTGTCATAAAAAGTCACATTTACATGAAAAATGTCTGAAAATAAAGTAACACTCATACCACATCTGAACGCTTTATCTCAGTATTTTCCTTTTTGTAAGAGTAGGGATCCCTGTTTACCGAACTTTCTGAACCAATTCAACCTTCTATTCTTTTAAAGTAAACACTCCACTCCTTATCATGATTTGATATTGTTATGATGCTACGATTGCAAACGCCATTTCCCATGGATTCATAAAATACAGTTTATTAACCATTAATCTTAGGCTCTACAGGACAGTGTAGTATTCAACTCAATGCTGATTCTGCAAGCAGCAAGAAGATACTTTTGCAGTTTTAAGTTACCAAGGTTTAGGATTGACTTCTCTGGGCTGATTTCTGTGCTTGCGCAGAACCCAGGCAAGTTAGCAGATCTTCACGTAAGCGTGGGATCAAAACTTCTAATAATGAGCAGCCTAAGCACTTAAAAAAGCCTAAAAATTTATAAAGCAAACTGGAAAAAATTGGCTGCCAATTCCTTTGTCTTTTATTTTTTTAAAGCCTTTGCAAGCGTTTTCCTCGTGGGGGGGGGGAACTTGATTTTTTTTTTTTTCCTTCTGAAATAAAAGTGAAGATCTGTGACTCAGTAACTGTAGCTTCAGGAAAAACACCAAGTATCATGAGACAGACATGAAAATCACAAAGAACTGGCAAGACTTTCCCATTGCAGGATTGAAGTATGAGACTGCCAAAGTAACTGAACAATTAACTAGCAGCCAAGTTGCTCATACAGTTTTCTAAAAGCAAATAGCACTGCATTCCAGATCATCACAGAAAATGAATGATGTAGGGAGATTTAGGCTACTCGGGGGTGGGGGGAGAAAAAATTAAGGATGAATAGAGTGCAGCATTGCCATGGATTTTCCAAGGAGATTGTGGGATCTCACTCATTAGAAGTTTTTACGAACAGGTTAGACAGACATCTGTTGGGAATTAAGTAAGTACAGTTTATCCTCTCTCCGGGCAAAGGAGTGGCCAACATAACATCTGGGGGTCTCTTTCAATCCTACTTTCTATGATGCTATACTCTGCAAACGGAGAATGGAAAAATACTTTTTAAACAATATTCAAGTTTTTTCATAGTGTTAAGAAGCATGCTTTGAAAAGAAAAGCAGGGCAGTGAAAGCTCTAAAGGTTCAAGCTGGACATTCTTTACCAGATATTGCTGTTCTGTAGCTCAATGAACATTATTTCACTGGTTGCTTGTTAAATCTCCAAACACAACCACTGCTGACAGGTTTAAAATTTTTCCTGCTCTGAATTCTCTGGAAGCTACAATTTTTTTTTTTTTTTTTTTTTTCCTTTTACCTGCAAAGAGAATTCCTTTATTCTATTTAAGGATACACACACAGAGACAAGCACATATTTCAAAATAGTGTATCAACCCTGCACTGATCTGTCACCCACCAGACATCACCCTGTAAATCTCCCAAAACAATTTTGTTACAGTCCGATAATACTCTCTATATAAACACTTTATCTTTAATCACTGCTGTAAGTAGTTACATCTTGAACTGAGTGGATATACACTGTCACCTGATATTTAAGATATCAATCCTTATTTTTTTTTATGTACACGCACACGTGTATATGTATGGGAAAATCCTCTCTGGAAAGAAAGAGAGAGATTACAGCAAATATGCCTAACATCATAGCAAAGAAGAGAGGGGATCAACCCAGGAGAGGCACGTACTCACTGAAATTGATGGAGTTGCAGTCATTTACACGAGGGCTGACTCTGATCTTGATTCTGCCATATCTTTCTTGAAATTTTTATTTTAAGCCCCGTTCCCCTCAGTTTAGTGAGAACAAAAAACCAACTCAACTACAGACTTAGAGGTGGGGTGTAATAGGTCAGCCTCACAGTGCACGAAGCAGAAGGGAAGAAGTGGACTGTGAGAGGTTTCTGCCAGGGCCATTGTTAGACTCAAGTGATTTTTTTAGAGGCCTTGAAGTAGCCAAAGCTGAATTGGCTGTGAAACACTGAACGTGAAAACAAAAGGGCAAAACTTCTCTCAGAATCCAATTCTGGGAAGAAGCTCACAGCCCGAGTAAATGGACTGCATGATTAGACAAACGTATTCAAAAGGCTCACCCTGCCCTGTAGGAACTGGCTTCCGTTCAGCTGCAGCTGCTATTTCTGCAAGGTACGGGCTGCAAACAGAGCAGCAGATGTGAGCCACTGCTCTCCGTTATCCCACCGGGCACGGCAGGCTGGTGCAGGCGTGTTACACAGCCAGATCACCCCTCTGACCTGGCCACAGTCTGACACTTCACAGTCCTAAGCAGGACACTGTCACAGGCTGCAGCGCTGTGGCCCGTAAGGGTAGTACTGCCTTACTTTTCCAACGCCATCTCCAACACTGGCCACCCTGTGTTTTAGAGCAAAAAGCAATGTCCAAACAGGGTACAATCTACTACCATTAGCAGACTTTTTCTTTGAGATTTTAAATCTGATTTAGACCTGCAGTAGGGAGCTTTTATACTACGTGCATCCCATAGAGTCTCCTTTGGTTTTTTAAGTAACTACATGTTTAAGCACTATGAGACATATCCTCAGCTGAAGAAAATGGAGGTACAGCATTGCACACCAGTGAACCACCAGCCATCAACATTTTCATAAATTCATTCTATGTTTCAGAAATATTCTTTGCACACCCGAATTCAAAAAGTCTGCAGTTAAACTGAAGACATATGTTTAAAAGGAAAAAAATACAGTATTTTGTTTGTAACACCTGATTGTCTTATGAACGTTGCTAAATTCTTATACTGAAGACAAGGGAAAAAACCTCCCAGTCCACTTTCTGTACACCACTAATTCATTTCTATATTTCTTATTATGTATGTCCTTATTTATATCCTCCCTCATATAACTAACCTCTTTCATTCTTGTATATCTTCAGTTAGGAGCTTCTCTGCACTTCCAATTAATTTTTGTGTTTGGAAAATGAATATTTCTTTTTTGTTTCTAGGTAACTTTTCTGACAAACTAACAACTGTAACAGAGTATCATATATTAGATGAATCAAATGATGTACAGAACAACATTAGAATATTTCTTTAAAATCCTTATTAAAAAAACGGTTGCTTTGCTTCTTTCCACCTCAGCCCCAACTCTCTATTGCTGCCTTGTGTTTCAGTGTTTGGGAATAATCTCATCGTTTCCCTCCAAGTTCTACTTAGTCTACCTCCCCCTCTATCAAAGCTCTCCAGTTAGGAACCTACTTGGATAACTTCTAGATTGCATTTTTTTTTTTACATGCACTTTTTAATTTATTTCCCAGGCTGTACCAACTAATTGGTTTAATGAAATGATTTGTCATCTCATATTTCAAAGGCAGAGCCTGTCATGCAGGAATCCATCCTACTTTTCATGTTCATCATGTACACTGAAGATGTCAAACACAAATAGTTTTCAAATCTGCAAACCTTTGGGAAATAGTTTTCTTGCTGGGCATATTAGCAGACAATAGTCATCCTAGTGACTTTTTCACATAGTATTCTTTTTGTATTTAAGAGTTTCATTTGGACTTTGCGAAACTAAAAATCTCTGTATTTCTTTCAACTATAGAGCTGCTGCTGGCAAGCTTTTTAAAAAATTAACTCCTACTTTGAAGTTTAAAATCAGCTTTTAAAAATCTTGAATATAACTTTTTATTCCCATTAATAACTAAACTATTCATGTGCAGAATTATGTTCTAAAATGCAGATGTGGCATGTAAATCTGTAAGGGAATGTGCACTAACTCTTTATTGTAACTTATAACATAGCTGCTGTAATTAAAATAATTACTAATTCTTCCAAAAAGTTATCTGAATCTGTACTGGCTCCTCCTGTTTATAAAATGGCCAGTGACCTAACGGCTACCTTCAAATGGTTTGATTAAATGTAGGAAACAATGTAGCATGATCAGAATAACTTCTTTCTTTGAGAAAAGGCCCCATCACTAGAGAGGAAAAAAAAATTATTCCCTATAGTGAAAACAACTGTCCATATTCTATTTCCAGATATGGATTAATTATGCTAGAATTAATCTGAGGTAAATCCTATCTTCAAAACAGTAATTCTAGATTTATCATTCTAGATCTATAACAGTGTAACAAGAAGAATTTGGTTTAATTTCTCCTTAAAATAAGCCCTTAATTTCATACAGTCATTATAAAAATCTGCAGTCTAAGTGTATTTCTTTTATAAAGACAATCCTCCCACATGAGCCACAGACAGGGAAACTTCTATAAGTCCTTCAGGACATCTTTTTAGATTACTCTTATTTTTTGCTTATTACTGCACTTATGTGAAGTTATCCATTTAGTTTAAACCATATTTCTTTCATACAGGCTCATGAGTTGCTGTAGAAAATATCCTGCCATTCCAGAAGGAGAGTCAAATGTAAAGCAGATATTCCTTACAGCTTCCCCCATTCAAATAGTCATTAAATGTACATAACCTCTATCTCTTGACAGTGAAAAAGTAATGTGACAGATAGTTATGCTAGCAATAGTTGGTATGATGGAATTAGTAAGAGCACAATTAAATCCGAATGAATGTCCATACAAAATCACACTTAGACAACTAGCACAGTAGAAAACCACTTCTATCGACAGCTGGTTTAAGAGTCATTAGATTCACAATTCTTCCACCTGAACTCATGTAAAAATGGCAGCTTACAAGACAGTAAGAAATATTGACCATTTAAGAACATGCAGTGCAAAATACAGTGTGCTCCTCCCATAAGCCTTCTCTGAATCTTGACACTCCTTCTTGCTATATGGATTATGCTTTAAAAAAGATAAAGCGGTGCTTTACCAGTAACGGAGTTGTTAGTACAAATACTATAATGTCAGCAAGACAGGCTGGCTTAGCCAAGAATAAAAGAGATTGAGACTTAGGAAGGACCCTCTTGTTTGCTGGCCCCTTTTTATAGTGGTATTTAGGCACCTCGCAATCTTTGTCTTCGTAGTATAATTGCAAAGTGAGGAATTATTATAATTGCCATTCTACAAATGAAAGAGAGACTAAGGGGCTATATTTTAAAGGTACTTAGGTGCCTGAAGATGCAGATAGGCACCTACTGGTATTTTAGCTCTTAACCTAATTAGCAGATTTAGTTGCAAATTCTAGCCTTGGGCATCAGTGTTTGATAGCTGTGCCGTCTATTAAATCACCAGGAATATCATTACAGCTGTCTTTCTGAGTTTCATGTTTAGTGTTTACATGTAACTTTAGTTAAATGGAAGAAGAGAAGGAGAATATTCCAAAACAGTGGGGAATAGACTTAAAGCGAATATACATGAACAATTTGCACCAAAATACATAACAGGCATTGGAATTATGCCAAGACAGGATATTAAATACCCTAATTTAGTTAGTTTAGTTGCATGGCCTTAGATGTATTAACTACATACTACTTCTGTCACATTACAGTTTCTCCTTTCATTCTGAAATTCTAGTTCATAATGCTCCATTCTAGGACAAGTAAATCTCTTATGTTTATTTTACTCTCAGCTTTAATGCTTAGTTATTTAATCTTTGTATATTGTGTCTTTATCTGAAGTAAAAAAAAAAAAAAAGATTGTTAACTGTATCAGGTTGCACACAACAGTATGTTTATACAGCTAAGAAATTCTCTGTTAACAACTCAGGTACTATTTAGCATTAAATGGGTTAAAAACATTTGCCAAACAGCTGCCAGTACAAATATTGCATGGAGGGGTTGGCAACATGGGTAGGAATTCACAAATAAGTACCTTAAATGAACTTAGAAACATTAATATTTCAAACTTCCCAAATCAAAATGAAACATTAGAAGGCTGACATTTATTCTTCTATTTTTATAGCACAGTTCACAAATTGTACCAGTTCTATATTTATGTCACTTCTAAAATAAAAAAATGGAAAGCAAATGTTTCCCACTTTGGTTTGCTTCATAGCTTTTATAAAATTTAATTGTTCAATGTAACCAAACTAGTATCACTTGGACTAAATTACTATTGTGCCTCTATGTGACAAAAATATTAACTAACTATAATTCTGCTATAACAGGTGACATGACAGGAAATAAACTGGCTTGAGTTTGCAGTTCTCCTTGGTGCCACATACCTGCCAGATCTGTCACCATTTTCTCTTCTGCAAGATAAGCTCACAGTTTAGAAGACCTCTAGCTGGTGCCACTATACTTCAAAATCTTATCTCTGGAGGTATGTATGAAGAACCACACTGTATTTCATTAATGATAGATCAGTCATTGAAATACGCAAGAAAATGCAATGCTGGGCTTTGTATCAAATAAAAGCTAATACTGAACTTAATACTGAATTTAAGTCTTTAGCAATACCTATTCATAATGAATAAGGATTTTTAAATTTAGTTTAAATTTAGATTGACCAGTTGCTGGTCAACAGCCATTTTAAAAAAGGCAGGTATCTTCTTTTGAAGTTCACAATCCCAATCTAATCAATTAAAATAATGCGGGTAGGAAAAAGAAAACAATACCATCATAGAGAAAATCCACTACAAGTTTCTATTGTCATACTATAATAGTATTTTTAATGTACACCTTTGGATAAGCAAACACAATGTTGTAGAGATGTACTATGACTTAGTTTTTAATTCCTGCACCATTTAAGTCTTATGGATGTGTAGGGCAGATATTTAGCTTTTCAAAACTATTGATTTATCCAAAAGTTAAGCTTAATGGCTATTGTATATAAGCCCTGGTAAAAGGGATTCTCCTCTAAGACAAGACATAAAGCTACTGTTGTCCTGCAGAAATTTTCATTACTTCTCACCGTAAGACCCATTGTCTCCTTACTTTCTCCGAGCCCTGCAGCCTGAGGACACTGAACCAACGGCCCCTAATTTATCCAGCTCTTCCCTCTGCAACTTACATCCTAGTTCAGCCTTACAAATAGATTAACGGCTACCCCCTGCAGTGCCATCAGTGCCAATTCTTGGATTGGACTGGGCTGTGCTGGTGCAGACCCCCTGGACCACGTTGTGATGTCAGGACCAGCCAACATTGTGTTCTTGTTCTGGCTAAAAGTGCAATCAGCTGGGACAATCTGGTACTTTCTTGTCCTGGTCACAGCACAGTAAGTTGTGACAATTAGGCATTCCCTAACCATACCTGAAACTCCTGTTGCCTGGAACCATATCTGAAACTCCTGCTGCTTGGATTGCAGCCCACCTTGGAAGGTGCCAGAATTACCTGACAAGAATTGTGGCCAGAATGGAAATATACTGACCAAAGTCAATCATCTCACGATCCTATAAATAGCAATTCTAAGTGAGACCCTTTGAGCTCTCCGGGATCGCAGCAGGCTGTGACCCAGTATCTCCCTGAGGTGGGATGCCTCTCAGGGTAGATTTTGCGAGGATTTCCAAGATCATCTGCTGATAGATGCTGACAAAGAAGAAGGGGTCAAAGATCATCTGTTGACAAATGCTGATGAAGGAGAATAGCGAGTAATTCACTACAATCAGATTTCACGAAGTTGCAAAGATTATTTGGTACCAATAATTTACTACAATCAGCAAAGAGAAAAATCTTGACTATAGGTTAACCTCTGTGTGTGTGTGTGTGTGTGCAAGCGATTCAATTTAGGAAACTTTGTAGTGTTGATTATAGCAAATTTTATTAAATCACTCTGATAATTGGCTAATGATTAAGTACTGTCAAAAATCATATGACCTAATCTTGTTATTTACCATAATAGTACTAATAAATCTTGAATTGCTGCTACCTCAAAGTTGTGTAGGATCCATAATCACTCATTCCCTGACAAATTGGCGTAGTAACTCAACGGGAGGTTTTCCTTACCCTTTATATTAATTCCATTAGACATAAACCATTGACCAAGTCTGGGACTAAGTCTGGATACAGCCACACCTAGACCCCTCTCTGAGGAGTTTAGAAAGCAAGGGGGTCCACTCTGAACCTGGTGACTCAACGGGAGGGTCTCCCTTACCCTTTTGCGTCTCCAGTCTCTGTGTGAACTCAATTTTCCTTTGTATGTTTCTTCCATGCAGTAATTAATAGAGTGAACCTTGCCATCGAACCTTGTTAAGTCGCACTTTTACAACAGCATATTAAAATCACTTTTGCTAATACCTTCAATGATTATTCTTTAAGTGATCTAAATCACTCATTCGTGACAGGGCTTTAGGAGATGTTACAGGATTAGCCTAATTGCCAAGACCTTTCAGGTGACCTCAAAGCCAGGAACGGCTTTACTGGGAGTCACCTATGTCCACTCCTATGGTTCTCATCAGACACAACCCATATCATCATGTCCTTCAAGCCACATCTCAGCAACCCATAACCTATACATCTTTTCAAGAACATCACCGTACAGGCAAGATATCCAATCCTCTTATTTATTGGACCACTTACACTACCAGAGGAAAATACCATGCACAACAGAGAAATCCCATAAAATACTAGGGAAAGAAATATGGCAAATGTGACAAGTGGAACTAGAGCATGCCTTATTCTTGCCATTAGAAGAGGGCTTATCAAAGTATGTAGCTACTGCACATGCACTCTCTCTCATGTGTACATGTACACACACACACAGTCTCTTTTTTCTTAGGGAAACCTACCTTTGCCTTCTTGCCTCAAAACTGCTGGCTGAACACTGAATCCAGTACTGCCACACAACATAAATCTGCTTGCATACCACCTATACCTGAGCTCAGAACACGAAAAAAGCAGCTCCATGTGACGTACGAGCCAGCTTTACATGCATTTATCTGACAATATTTTGTTTCTAGCAGGTACAAAATCCAGCCATGCTAGTCAGCTGCTTGGGATGTCCCTTCTCCCATCACCCGCAAATCAGCACAGCTCAGCATGGCTAGCAACTCTATTTTTTGAACAGGCAGAAGTCCTGACCAAAGTCAATCTGTACAAAGATGGTGCTACTCCTTTTTACTGAAGCCGCTCCAGTAAGATCAGTGATGTCCTTTGTAAGATTAAGGTAAGTGCAGACATAAGTCTTCCTGGCTTTCTTCAAGACAGCAGAGCACTCAAATATAGAGCATCTTGATTTACCGGCAGATTAGTTTTTGAACTGACAGTGCTGACACTGCCAAAAAAAAAAAAAAAAATTAAAAAATTATCTTTAACAGGAGCAACCAGAATGTGGCAGAGAATCATCTCAAAGAATAAAACGAAGGCCAGACCAAGTGTATGCAATCTCTCATAGAGCTGTCAACTTTTTTCTTTCTGCTTCATGATTTACAACAGCACAAATTGTGTCAGATTTTTCTGACTCCCCTTATCTTCTCTAGTACTGAAAAGGCCACATATGTCTGTCATATAGCAGCTTTCCCTCCCACAAAATGTCCAGAAACCAGCCTGAATATACACTTTAAAGCAGGAGAACAGAGGCCAGGCTGTCAGTGCCCAGCTTTGTTAATATTCCAGTGAAACACTTCTACCACAGCTCCCACAGGGCAGAGGAAGGGATGGGGACTTTTCTGGACTGTTAAGAGTTTGAGAACTTTCTCCTGTATTTGCTTTTCTGTCATTAAGTCTCTGTGGGCAGCCACCTAAACTTATTTCAAGATGGGCCAAGACATAGAGTCTTCATAAAGAGTCTTGGGCAGATATCAAATGACCACAGAGGCCTTGGAATATTGCTTTTTAGGAGCGGTGTATGGAGGAAAATCTTTTCGCTTGTGCATTTTTTGAGAATAGCAAAGATGTCTTACACTCAGTATGCTTTTGACTCCTGGTAGGAATTAAAATGCACTGCGTTTGATGACAGGAATTAGCTACTTGCTATAAACTAAAAAAAAAAAAAACAAACAAACAAACAAAAAAACCACCTTAGCTCCTAAAATCATCTGATGATGGTAGAGGTATCTCCTTCATTTGTTCACAATATATTGTTCATTATTGACTTTTACATTTTGCTGGAGGGGTGCAGCTGGCAGAGGTAAAAATGCCTGTTTGCTTTGTGCCAGGTACTGCAATTTGGGTCAGATTGATACCTCTGGAGAAAGGTAGAAGGAGCAGGAATCTCCTCTTCTGAGAGTTGCACAGACTGTTCAACTGCTGAAAGGTTGCAAAGTGCAGGTGAAATAGGAGGGAGTATGAGAAACACAGGATACAGATAGACTGCAGCATAAAAAGAAACAGGAAGATATCCAGGCCTCAGATGTGAGAGAAAATCTGACTTTTCTCTGAGGACCCAGCATGGTCAGTGTCAAAAATCACTGCAACCCAAAAAGCCATTGAAAGTTGCTGGATGAAGAACAAGACTGAAGCAAAAGATTTGTCTTTCAGCGACACACTAAGCAAAGCAGAGATTTGTTTTCAAACCATTTATTTTTATCCAATCTCAACCAGGAGACCTCAGTGGTTTTGTGGTTTTATATCAAAAAACCTTACTGTTCTAATTTGTCCCCAAATAACACCAGACTCAGTATACGGTTTGTAAGCTGCTCTGACTTTTCTGTAAGCACATTTTAAAAGAAAGATGCAGGAAGATATACTTCAAAGCTCTGGCTAACACAAGTTTTTCCCCTATACTTCCTCAAAGGAAAATGGCAGCCAGTCCCTAGGTGCTGCTCCGGGAAAATGATGAAGGCCCAACTGCTCCACTGGCAGTCTTGTACAGCAACAGGAGGGAGGGCTTGCCTGTGGGCCAACCCTGAAACACAGATGCCCATCTGCCTTGTGCCAGCTGCCACCTATGTTAGTATATTAAGACCTGCTAGATCAGTGGAGAAGGCTGGGAGCCCCAGGTTAGGTCCAGCTCCAACTAGAGTTGCCATCCATTTTATAAAAAGTGGTCACAGATAATAGCAAGAGACAATAACGGTGTTATTTAAAAAGGATGGCAAGTGCGCTGAAGGCTTGACCAGGACATCTGGCTACCAAACTTTCACAGGATCTGTGTTAGGCTGTGCATGAGGTTGGGGGTGTTAGTGAGACAGCAGTACTCAAGCACACCTTGGGCTAAAAGGGGCCTTGTTGGCAGTGCTACAAATGTTTGCAAAGATTTGTGGGTTAACTTTTAGAAGTGTCAGAAAGGAGAATGTGAACCTGACAGAGTGACAAGAGAAGCACGATTCAGGTGCTGAATTATGGGTGTCTATTGCCATTTTTAAAAACCCAGTATGCCCTGCCAGACCTCCTGTAAGTCTGTTTTATATCTGCTAGCGCTCTGCAGATGTCTCACATAGCCAAGGCCATAAAATAAGGTCATCAGGTGCTTATATGTAAGCACGTGAGTCCCACTCTCAGTGTTTCACAGCCATTTCTGAGAGATCGATTGATTATTCTTGGGCTTTGACAAAGAGAAATGTTCATTTAAGATAACTACAGCTAAATACGAAAACAAGTGTAATTCTGCCAGTCTGGATTATCCCACATGGGGGGCAGCAGGGCAGGATCAGATGGAAAAAAAAAAATTCAGTAATAGCCTTCTGATCTGAGTTTCTACAGCTCTTACATCAAAAGATGGGAAATGAACGACCAAAATGGAGATCTGGCTTTCTAACACCGTAATTCCAGAGACAGACAAGAAGCTTCACGATTGTGAACAAGCTCCAAGTTCTTTTCATTTCCCATTCTGACTCTCTGGTAGCTGAGATGAGCATAAAACCAAACGTACAAACCCGTGAGACTGACTCTCAGATACGACAGCTGGTGGTAGACAGCAACTGGGCCAGCGCAGACAGGAAATTGTTACCAGAGAGGCAGACAGGATGGCAGACGTTGCAGGCTCCATCCTAAACTTCTTTTTCTTTGGGGCATGTGGCAGATTTGGAGCTGCTCTGTAGTTATTTAGGAATACTGTGCACTAACTTAGTCATTAGAATGTTTTTTCTACAACTATGTTGGTTTAATTCAGTCACAATCTGTCTGGAAAAGCAGGCAGGAAGGAAAAGCATGGCAAAATACATGCCACTTCTTCAGGAGTTAAAAGCCAGTGCCAAAAGAGGTAGTTTTGGTTTCTTTTCCAACCAACCTATAAAACCAGTTCTGACCTGGACAGGCAAAGCATGCAAATGCTGAAGAACATAAGAATGAAGATGAACGCTAACAAAAAAAGCCTCATGCTCCAAAACTGTGTTTTATTTACTAACAGGAAAAAGTCATTAGTGAGTAATATTATTTATGCAAAGTCTATGTTATCTAACTCCCTCCTTCCACTGCCGCTGTCTTACTACAAGATACTTCATGTTAAAAGTGCCTTCTTCAAACACAGTACAGCATAAAGCGCAGATTCCCAAAAAGAAGAACTGCAAGTAACTAAAATCAGTCAGAAAGACAAGATAGCAGATCTGACAAACTAAGAAAACTGAAATTCCACTTTGAGGTATAAAATAGTCACACCTTCCCACTGAAAATAAGACACATGCAAATGGCTTTCAGCCAGTTCTTCTCTGCAATTAAACATAGATGTCATGTGACTACAACACTACGCACCTTTCAAATTCCCTAAATGTACACAGTGAAACAGATGGTTAGGAATAGTAGAGAGGCTGCAGCTTCTACTGTGGTGACATCAACCTGGGCCCAGCACTCAGACAAACCCTACTGAAAAAAACAGACCCTTGCTGCAGATTAACACTGTGGTCCCTCCCCATCACTTTTCCAGAGTCCACCTTTCTCTCACATGGTGGGAGTGTTTTATGGAGGAGAAAAACTCAGCAGAGCATGAAATAGTAGAGTTATGAATACTAATGCATGAAGCAGTGTTCTCCAAGACTCTAGATTGGAGCCAGCAGTATTATCAGTATTCACTCTGAGGTAACAATAACCTGATTTTGTCTTTTGAAAATCCAAGGCTGTGTCTCATTTCTTTGTTCACTGTGAAATTTATCCTAATGAATTTGCAAGAGTCATTCAGTTCACAAGATCTAGGTGTAATTTCTTCTTTTAGAGAGGAGGTTACAACAAAAATGAAGTACAGGAAGCAGTCAGTCTACTCTCCCTGTGATAAGCCTTCTCTGAAATGGTAAACAGACTTTTCTTCTCAGTCCTCATGAAGCTGTAATGCTGTATGAAGCCCTACTGAAACTTCTCCTTACTTCCTTAGGCTGATCAAAATGCAGCTCTTGGAAGCCTCTTCCTAAAGCCCCAGATAAGAAATTTACTTCCTCCAGACATGTAATTGAGAGCTACAATATATACTGAACGGATCACACTTTAACCAAACTCTCAGAGATGCTAATGGAAGTCATTCAGTTAGTGCAGAATGATATTAAAGAGCAGGTAAAACTGAACATAAAACATCATTAACAGGCTACAATAAGACATTATCTTTAGAGTGATGGGAAGCATTGTTAGAAAGGTGCACCCTGTCTGGTGGCAGTCACACACAGTAATTTATCAAAGGTTAAAGACAAATACAGGTGGCAAAAAATGCAATTATCTGGAACTTCCCAAGCACCAGGGACAAGGTTTTCAGAATAGCATGTATGATGTCATACTCTCACACCCAAAAATAAGAATCCTTTGTTAAAAATTCTGGTCATCCAAAAGATTGGGTAAAGGGTAAAGACAAAGGGTAAGGACACTAAGAAACACCAGTGTTGGTTCTCTTTGAGAAAGATGTCAGTTACCTCATTTATGCTTAAGTTGAGGCAGACCCTTTAGGAAGTTTTAACAATTACAAGGCAAGATAGGTAATTCACTTGCTGGAATCATGAACACCTTTGTTTTTACCAGCAATTAATTCAACACAGGCACATTTTTTTATGACAAGAATATGCATCATACTATACATTAATCTAAGTCTACCATTTCATTCATATTAAATTTATAAATTTATGCTACAGCAGATTTTAATGGATTTTCTGCCATTACACAAAATAATCCCTTAGATTTTTAGCTTAAAATCAACTCCTGCTCTTCCAGGAGTTAGTCTGGTATAAGCCTTTCTGATATGCTTTGCAGCACCACAGCTGGAAAGATGTTATCACACATGTTGCTCTTTTTTACTGGTTAAGTGTCTCCAGCAGTTTATACAACACATGTTCTGACAGAGCAGTCACAGATCTCCATCATTTAACTACGAATATTCTTTTATTGTATTCACTTATGTCTTGAGACAGGATACAGTAGTTTTTGTAATTGCTGAATTCTTTTATATGTGTTTACCTAGCTCCTCAAGAATACAGCCCGTAATACCTTTTTCACAGGTGAGATAGAAAGATGTCAAATATGAAGTCCGTACCACCTGAGTAAACAAAGAACAATAAGGAGGCCTCTCACATTCATTCTCCTCCAACAAAGAAGCTGCAGCTTTTGAACTTTGCCAATTCCCTTGACTAGCCCAAGAACCTGGCCCTTCCCCCAGTCCCAAACTCTTAGCACCACTGGCCATCAGTGATTAGATGGCTGTGGGTTTTAGGCTGATGGACAGAACAAATGGCTTGGAGTTCATCTGAAACAGGGAAAAAAATGGGGAGCTAATTTTGATAAGAGAATGAGTTTAAAGGTCTCAGGAGCAGGGAAAGAATGTAAGCAAGGAGACAGGAATGAGACAAGGAAACGATTATGAATGTGCTGAAAAAGAAAATACAAAGCTCCTCAGGAAGGGGAAGGTTATACAAGAGTGAGGACAGGGGGAGGAGGAGGAGGAAGCAAGGCAACACACTGGCAAAAACCACTGGAAAAGATAACTGAAGAAGCACAGCAAAGGGAAATTAGGGTAAATTTACAGCTTTCCTACTTACATGAACGTTTTATTCCCTCTACTATTAATTTTTTGATATTTTCCTCATTGGCTGTAACAGAATTCTCCAAGTTCTTTGAGCCTCCCAATATGACATACAGTAGGTAAGAGAGAGGATCCCTCAACAAGTGACAGGATCAACATCATAGCTACTATCCTAGTAACTTACAATTAGATTTAATCAACAGCCTGAAAAAAGGCCATCAGAACTGTTTTCCAGTCTTCCTCTTGTCTTGTCCTGTCCTAGAAAGGCAGAACCTAGTAATAGCAGCAGCAGACCAGTAATGTGTGGGCTGCTGAGTAAATGACCAGAGATTGAGAAAAAGCAGATAATCTTCAATTTATCAGTTCACTGGTCCCTAGGTGTCAACACTCCTGATATGTTCATTAAGTCAACAAGCAGTCCTGCAATCTATTAGCCACATCTCTTCAAATTTATAGTGCTGAAATGTGTAATTAATTGTGTGTTGTTGTTAAATTATTTGTTCTGCAGTCACAAAGGCTAATCCATTTCTGTGTGCTAGCTAGTTAGCTAGCTTGGGAATCTTTGTATATGTTGATCATTTAATGCTAAACAAGTAAGTTATTGACATTTAGAGTCATCACGAAAGACTCTTGTAACTCAAAAAATCTGTTCCTCTAAGTACTTTAAAAACAGCTGACCTTAATGCAAGTGATTGCATGAATCCAAAAGAAAACTCAGCAAGAGAAGGTTAGCTGGAAATTTCAACAATCTTTTAATCCTCTCACAATTCTTTATATTACCATAACTCTTCAGGAAATATACCATCAAAATTAGGCAATTACAAACAGATGTGTGGTGTACTTTAAAACCTTGTCAATATCCTGGTTACTGAGCTAGAATCCCAACAGCACAAAAAACATCAACTCGGGGGTCACAATGCTCCCTGATTTACTCAGTTCAAGTAATAGCAACCATATACTATCACCTTTATTATCCATGATATCACTTATGCATCAAGATGGCACTCATCCTACTTTTGTAAACAGTTTTTGTCTTCCCTTGGGATAAGAAGAATAACTTATTCTTGACAATGAAATCAGTATATGATCATCTAACCACTTCAAGAAACCCTTCATACCATTTAGCAATTGATAGTATAAATGCAACACCATAGTATGAATGTAACTTTGAAATCAGTTAAGGCTTGCAATACAGTTTTGAATACAACAGAGATGTCTACACTTCAAGGTTGAATACATACCACTAAGCTGAATATACAACCAATATGAATTATATCACCAAGGAAACTATGCACTCTTGATGTGTGAAACATGTCCAAACATTTACTTTATCTTATAAGCATACATATGTAGATTTCAAGTACGAGTAAATCTGCATTTTGTATTGCTGCTATTTTTCAGCTGGGGAAAATGAGTAAGTATAAACCAGGACAAATATGAGAATAAAGAGGAAAAAAAAATAGGAGATAATATTGGGTTTGGATTATATAAGTACAAACAATTTCACCGATATTAACATCTTATTAAAACAACAAAGGGAAAGCATAACTGAGAGCCTGAACCTAAAACCAGTCAAAATGGGATTCACCTCATTACCTGGATCCGTCAAAACGTTAGGCATATAAACTCTCCTTTATAGTTAGGCATCTATTCCAAGCCAGCCATTCCAAAGGCAAACTCATTCTGCCTATTGAGGGCACCTACTTCAGGATGGCATGGGTCGCCCAGTTCCCCCTGACTTCAGAGGGAGGCAACAAACTTGCAGATGGCTAAAACCACGTGACAGAAATCTGAGGTTTTCTGTTACTATGACAGCTTATCACTACCCTAATTTCCCTAGATGGCTGCAAAGATACAGCAAAAACCTACATCCAGTCTGAGGTATCTGAGGTGGCTAGACTCTGAAATCTGACTTTTTGAACACCAGACCCAACCTTTCTTGCAAAATCTCATATTAAAAAAATATGGAAAACACATTTTTATAATATTGCTCTTTACAGAGCTCTAGAGTATGAAACGCTGACCACTTTTTGTAACAAAAGATGAGTAGCACTTAATTACTTGATTTTTGTATGTTTTATTCTGGCTTAACATTAAAAATATTTTTAATCTTTTTCATCTAATATAAAAATAAAGAATGAAAAGGTACATGAGGGTCTGAAAAAAAACCTCTGCACATATTCTAGGATGATAATCAAATTTGTTTGGTTTGTTGTTCAGGCACATAATTTTAGAAAGGGATATTCATGGAAAAAATCAACTGGGAGAAGAACATAACTAAAACTGTTCTGAGAAAAATGTAGTTTGTGAAAAAGATGGTTTATGTCTTCTTTACAAGGCAAATGAACCGAACCACAAGAAAGACAGAATTTTTATATTACATTAAATTTTATATTAAGCTGCATGAGAAATATTTCTGTTACATGAGGCTTTAAAAAAAAAAAAAAAAAGAAAAAGAAAAAAGAGATCCTCCTCATACTTCATTGCCATTCCATCAAAAGCTGATGCATAATTAGGGGAAAAGGCACAACAAGCCACAAATTTCAAAATTAAGGCAAAAGAAGAAAATAATGCAATGAAAAAAAATCTCTAAATGTATGTGAATGTTAGACCATTCCTTCAGCTAGCTCAAATTGGTATTTACTCAAGTTAGCACAGACTCCTTTTTCTCTGCAAATAAAACAAGTGTTTGAGGCACCTTTCTCTCCTTTTTATTTCCTCTGCCACTTGAATTAAATTGTAATAGGTAACTTTTTTAAAAATCTAGATTCTCTTCTAGCTTTCTAAGTAATTAAATACATCTTTTGGAAGACAAATTATAATGTTTTAGCAAGAAACGTTTTGAATATAACCAGGTAAACCCAGCAACTATAGGAAAGGCCATTCGATCCAACTTTAGTGATAACCTCTGGGTAAAATTGCAGAGGTCTGCTCAGCAATAAGCACTGTTCTAAGACTGCCAGATCAAGCAAGTACTGAAAACTACCTTTATGGCAGAAATTGTGGTGGCATGCTGCATCTACTCTAAAAAACCAGTAGAGCGCTAAGAAGAGGGTCTTTCATAGGTATGTAAGGACACGTCACATACCTGCCATCATGGTGAAATCTGGGCATAGCTTGCTGGTGTTCCAGACTGCAATCTGAGTCAGGCACTTGACCAGTCCTAATGCAAGGCCTAAGAAATAGAAGCAAAAAGAAAAAATTCCGTCAACATCCACACTTGCAATGTTTGAACACAAATATGCCTTCCACATCATGCTATCAATCACCTTGCTCTTGTGTGCCATTTATCATTTAGTTTGTTCCATGACAGAAAGGGCGAAAAACATGCAGACCTCATTTAGGCTAATCCAGTTCAACAGTGAGATCTGAAGAGAAGAATTAAGTCTGCGTATGATTGAAACATACTGTCATAAGCATTTTGCCAAACACTATCTATCATCCTGGCACTGTACATTGCCACATATTTTTGTGTACTACTTGATAAAGAATTTCTAGCCAATATACCCATCTGTCATGTAAGTGAAAATAATCCCATACAAATAAAACAAGCAAAATATGCTTGCAAAGCTATAATAAATTTGGTTTCCTTCAACTATGAACATTTGAAGTTTTATGAATGCCTAACCTAAAAATAACTTCTTGTTATGCATTATCAATTAAGAGTAAATATTTAATGAGCAGTTGGTTGTACAAAATCATATCTTAAATCTACTTGAAGACTACAGCAAATTATACAAAGTTTAAGGTATTTTAAAACAAAGATATGTTGAAAGTAGTTATTTAAAAAGAAAAACAGCTCTAAAGCAGCAAACTCAAAACTTGAAACAGTCTGGTATGCATTATAATTCAATCTTGGTCTAGGAGATCAAAAGGCTATTGCCACAAAATTTATCTGTGGCAATAAATCTTCAGAACCGAAGTTAGAGTTGTTCACAGTCAATGGAGTAGAACAAAAGACAACATTTAGGGACTGGCCAATCTGCTCATGACAGTGACAGAACCAATTTGCTATAGACAGCTTCCTTCCTCTGCTACTGAACATATTGGCAACTGTTTATTTTTAACTTGGACCTTATACCTCTGGAAATTTAAAGAGTACTCCACCAATATTTGAAAATAATGGAAGACTACTCAAATTCAGTTTATAGGGTGAACACATAAGATGTCTATGTTCATTCAAAGTTTTGATATTTTACTGAATTCAAGCTCTAAAAACAAAAGTTTTAGTTATAGAAGACATGCTTGAGTTGTCAAAAAGCACTTAGTTGTAGCCTATGAAAAGTACTGTGAGCCCAAATAAAGATGTTACTTTTTCATCCCAGGGACAATGAACTTGTACTCAATTTAGAGGTGAAAAATAACACTGAAGGAGTATTTTTATATTTGGTAAAGCTATGTATCTTGTAAAATTAAATATCTAAATCCAATTCTTAAATATTGATCTTATATAATAAGAGCTTAACAGTTTCTACTAAAATGATACTACATCTGAATGAAACCCTCGGTAAACATTTATACTATTATAAGTCATAAAAAATACATGCCCTATATTAACTTTGTACAAACTACTGAAATATTTACAGGATGATGGGTTCTTTTCAGTATAAATCACTAAAATCCAGCAGACATTACTTGATCTCTTTTGGACGCTATACCATACAGAACATGAGTTGTGGAATACATTTTTACAGTCCTAAAAATCTCTAAGAATCTCTCATTGTCACTTGTAGTCATTCTCCAGCACAAAGTTAATTAGAAAGTGCTAGCTTACATTTCACTTCTTTTTAATTAAAGGACATAAATGTTATTTCCTAGGCAGGTCAACATAAAAGAAATTAAAAACCTGAAGTTATTAGCTATTATAGTTTAACCTGCCAACCAAAATTACTTTGTAATTGCAAAAAAACCCTTCTGATATCCATTTGATACTCCTTGACAGACATCTACATATCATGAATAAACCATAGGAATGCTAACGGAACTAGGATCCACATGTCTCCAGGGTATCTGCAGAAATCCATTCTGAGTTGCTACGGCTACACAAACTGTATAAAATTGAATGAAAAACTTTCATGGAGTTGGTAGCTGAATCCTTGCTGTCATCGGATACCTCTCTGAAACTAATCACCGCAGTTGGCATCTTCATGAAGAATCTCAGAAGAGGATCTGGACTACATGTGTGTGGGAATTAACTGCCGATGCCCTCTATTTCCTACAGGTTACCATCTCGAAGAAGGAAAACTTAAACTAAAAAAAATAATAATGATAAATAAATAATGTATTTTCTGAATGCACTAGGCTCTTCTTTATCTGAACTGCAAGTGTTAGAGACACTTAATCTCCCAAAAGAAAATATTCTCATTTCTCTTATTCATGATTTTATTAAAAATAAAGTGCCAAGAAATTGTTGAAAAAAAAAATTATATTCTCTAGGAGAAATCCTGCTCCGTGCAGAGGACTGGTGAAAGATGTTCAATACTAGTTACAATCCTTTTGATAGAATATTCAAAAATGTCCTGAGAGTCAGCAAGAGAAGTACCTACAGCCTTCAACCCATTTGGAAGTAAAAGTCTGGACATTTCCAAAGAAAGAAACTATATGAAGGGCCCTATAGAAAGGGAAGGAAGTCCTTTTCATGCATTTTGAGTTTCACCTTCTATAATTAGACACACTACACTGAAAAAATCATTATTGGTTCAACTTGCTGCTATGGAAACTGTACTGGGTAGCTATTCCCCTTTGGCAATGGAGATGCTGTGATTACAACAGTTGAAGGAAAAGTTAAATTCTATTTGCTTTCACCTGATCTAATGAAAATTCTTACTTTGGCATTCAAAATAATCCATCACTGTCCACTTCAAAAATGAGTTGGAAGAGGCCTCTGTAAAATATGTCACCATTTCTTCACATTATATTTTTGGTGTGAAAAGGACAGAATAAAGTAAATTACTTCAATTAAAAAATGGAATATGGAAAAGTGAAAGAGCAATAGAGAAAAGAGAATCAACATTAACAAAAACATAGTACTGAAAGATAGTGCCTAAACTTAATAAAAGGCAATTTACACAGCCTGTTTGATTACTGAGATTGAGGCACTGTTAACAGTTTATTTTAAATCAATCTGTATACAGAAACGCATGTTCAACAACACAAACTGGATACATAGTTAAAATACAAAAACATAAATCCTGGTTGGTCCTACATTTGCTTTACCATATACAACCATTAATGACCCCATACTAAAGAAACATTTCCTGAACTACAACCATACTTGCCTAAAAGCAGCCATTAAATACTCACCGTTGCTATTGTTCTAAAAATACCTCCTGCCCATTCTCCAGTAGGACTAGTTACCTGTGTAGCTGTTTATCTTTCCTCAGCACACTGAAGAGTAGTGCACAACACACAACAGAATACTGTTGCTACATGCTAACTTAAAAAAAAGAAAAAAGGGGCAAAGAAAAAAAAAGAACTCAATATAAATGAAAACTAGTTTTATTTGCAATGGTCACAGAAAGTTTTACTTTAAAAAGGAAGACTCCTAGTTGTGTGCATGTACAAGTCTCTCTGCTTCTCGTATAGTGGGCAAATTGTTCAGACTCCAGTTCCCTATAGAGAAATACGACCTCTGTAATTGCTGTCAAGGTCAATCAGAACAGGATAAGTGCTTAAGTGCTGGACATATAATTTACATCAGCCTGGAGCAATTTTAACATGAATTTTCAACTTTATCAACCTGTTCATTTAATGCTTATTCAAACACTACAGTTTTGAAAAAAATAGTTATTTTGAAAAAATAAAGTTATCACGTAAGTCTATTTGACAACAATTTCTGCTTTCAAATAGGCACACTGCCTTCTATGCAACCATCTATAGCAAGATTTAGAAGAACTATGGATTTGAAGAACTAAAAGTCAAATGGCATCACTTTCCCTTTCGAAATAAACAACCCCAAGATGCTCCAGGTTGAAAAAGACAAAAAAGCAGAACCATAAATGGTAATCTTATTTCCTCACAATTTGAGGATATATTTTTTGTGCAATTAGTTAACTGTTGTTAGCATTTATTCAATTTAACTGAAACATCTCAATTCCAATACACAGTCTGCAAAGTTCAGTCTCTGGGCTACATCTGTTAACAAAATGCTGCTAAGAGAAAGCAGATTTGTTTAGGTTAGACAGGAATGTGTTCCCAACAGATTCCAGTAACAAGGTTGCATTGGTAGTGAAACGATAGATATATGCAATGATGAATTTTGACCCAAATGTAGGCTTTATTTACCATTCCTATTTAACACCTCCTTAAACCCACTTGGTGCAGTTCTAAGATGAAAGCAACCTGGGATGGTAACAGAGCAAAACCGATGCACAGTTCATTAACCAAACCAGGAAACACTATTCTTCATGATATTAATTAAAAAAAAAAAAAACACGAAACAAAAAAAAACCACCAAGGAAAAACGCATAAAGACCAAATTCACCTTCTTCCTTTCTTTTCCTTCACACCTGTAGTTAAGAAAACACAAAACTCTGGGACTATGCTAAGCTTATCATAAATGCAGGAAAACAAAAAGGAAGGTACTGAATGTGCCCTTTTACAGCTTTGACCTAGGAAAACAAATCAGCCCAATATTCTGAGGATATTTATTTTGCCATAGGAAAGTGCACATATTCTCTGCACACCAAAGATGACACTATCTTCTTTAGAAAAAGATGCCTTGTCAAGCTCTCAAAGAAATCTCTCGATTTCAACTCATATACTTGGCTACCTGCTAGGAACAAGATTTACTCCTCCTAAGTCACTGAAATAACACAAGATTATGTGCCTGGCAAGATCACATTTTATACTACTTTTCTGTAATTCCTAAACTCACAGTTTTGAATCGGTCGGTACCACAGTTAGAAATACTTGGAAAAGCAGTGCAATTACCAAGGGGCATTAGAAGTTGACATAAAAATTCTGACCAAAAGTGCTGCAATGCTAACAGACATGGTAGAGGAAGGCAAAGGCTATATAAATTACTAAACAATGCTATTAAGCAGATGCCATGTCATACTGTGTATTTGCATGTGCTGTAAGTCCAGAACAACTGCCAATTGAAGAGTGACTGTTTTCTTGTTAAGGCGTATCACAGAATCTTTGAGTTGGGAGGGACCTCTTGAGATCACCTAGTCCATCCCATCCTGCTCAAGCAGGGTCATCTAGAGGAGGCTACCCTGGACTGTGTTAAGTCAGGTTTTGACTCTCTCCACAACCTCTCTGGGCAGCGTGTTCTAGTATTTGACCACCTTCACAAGAACAAAATTTTTTTCTTGTGTTCAAATGGAATTTCATGCATTTTATTTTGTGCTCATTGCCTCCTATACTGTCACTGGACACTACCAAGAAGAGTCTGGCTCCCTCATCTTCATCCCCTCCTGTAAGGTATCTATACACTTTGATAAGATCAGACCCCCCCGCCAGCCGCAAAGCTTCTCCAGGCTAAATAGTCCCAGCTCTCAACCTCTCTTCATAGTAAAGATACTCCAGTGCCTTAGTCATCTTCATGGCTCCTTACTGGACTCACACCAGTACGTCCAAGCCTCTCTTGTACTTGGGAGCCCAGGATGGGACCCAGCACACTAGATGTGGTCTCACCAGGGCTAAGTAGAGAGGAAAGATCCCTCTCTCAACCTGCTGGCCACGCTCTTCCTAATGCAGCCCAAGTCGCTGTTGGCCTTCTTTACTGAGAGGGTGTGTTCCTGGCTCATGGTCAGCTTGGTGTCCACCAGGAGCCCAAGGTCCTTCTCTGCAGAGCTGCTTTCCAGCTGGTCAGCCCCCAGTATATACTGGTGCATGGGATCATTCCCCCCCAGGTTCAGAATTTTTTATTTCCCCTTGCTGAAAGTCTTAAAGTTCCTCTGTGCTCACTTCTCCAGCATGCCCAGGTCCCTCTGAATGGTGGCACAACCATCTGGTGTATCAGCCACCCCCCCACAGTTTGTATCATCTGCAAACTTGATGAGGGTGTACTGTCCCACCATCTAGGTCATCAATGAAGATGTTAAATGGTACTGGCCCCAGTATTGATCCCTGAGGTACACCACTAGTGACTTGCCTCTAGCTGGACTTCATGCCACTCATCACAACTCTCTGGGCCCAGCCATTCAGCAAGTTTTCAATCCACCTCACTGTCCCCTTATCTAATCCATACTTCCTCCACTTGTCTATTAGGATATTATGAGAAATAGCATCAAAAGCCTTACTGAAGTCAAGGTAAACAGCATCCATTGCTCTCCCCTCACCCATCAAACTAGTCACCTCATTACAGAAGGCTATCAGGTTGGTTAAGCATGATTTCCCCTTCATAAAACCATGATGAATACTTCCAATAACCTTCTTGCCTTTCACATTTCTGGAAATCGTTTCCAGAATTAGTTGTTACAATACCTTCTCACCTCCTGCGGTGAGGCTGACCAGCCCGTAGTTCCTCTTCTTGAAGACAGGGGTTACATTTGCTTTATTACAGTCTTCAGAAACCTACCCCGATTACCACAACCTTTCAAAGATAATCAAGAGTTGCCTTGCAATGGCATCAGCCAGACCCCACAGCACTCATGGGTGCAATCCATTAGGCCCCATGGACTTAGAGATGTCCAGTTTGTTCAAGTACTCCCTAACCTGATCCTCCTCCACCAAGAGTGAGTCTTTGTTGCTTCGTACTTCTCTTTGGGTCTCAGAGACCTGCGATTCCTGAAAACTTGTTTCTGTATTAAGGGTTATCTTAACATATTGACCAAAACCAAAGCATTTCTAGATCAAATCCTGCTCCTAACTCTTCCCCACAAAAGCCTGCACATGAACAGTAGTATTTTCTTCCAGTCCTCCTCTACGTGTACCTATTTTAAGTTAGGTACTGCTACTGCAGTTCATGACAATAAGACGATATATAGTAAAGAAATACCTCTGAAATCAAAGGAAAGTTTACAGAAGTGCAATTACATTGACTGAACTATTCAAAAATTTAAAAAAAAAAAACAAAAAACAAAAACAACCCCCAAAACCCCCAAACAATTCCAGTGTGAAACACAAGGCAGAGAAACATCAGGTTATAGGAAAACATATTGATTTTAGATGAGCCTTAGAGTAGCTAACTATACCAGTTACTTTTAACAGTGATGAAAAGAAATACTACCTTCACACATGAGAGTTTTTTTGACTATTGTATAGGGTTCTTTCCCAATGTGGAATGAAGGCCACAAACAGATTCAGAGTAATTTAAAGACTAAAAATAGAAACATAAAAAAATACCACTGTGGTGAGTCACATGTGAAGCTCACCAGAAAAAGCACTCTGTCAAATTGGTACAATAAAATCTGTGCCCTTGAGGTCAATCCAGTTCAATCAAGTTCATTAACGTAAACGCAAGTCAAGCCTTTACATTGGTTTATTTTCATGCCGTCCTCCTACCCTCCAAATCTGCTGAAGTTGCATTAAACTTCATTGATAAAGTTCTTGCGAAAGGAGCTCTGAAATGGAGGTACATTTCTCAACCATGCGACTGCAAAACTACATGATAGATGACCCGGGTTTAAGATTGCACATGGCAACTTTTGCTATTCACACAGAGGACAGAAAGAAGAAATACACAGCAACAGAGTGAAGGACTGAGATTCTATCAATACTGCAAATCAATGCTTTTCACAGTGCCATCTGGCAAACATCATTTAATGTAACGTTAACGGGAAGTATAAACATGATATACAGACATATGTACTTCCAGATTCTGTGGTTACTAAAATAATTTCTAATGAAGGCTTGGAAAACGCCTTCAGGGATACTGCCAGGTAAGATTCTGACAGTAACTCTGCAAGATCATGATAACATGCCTAATAACCATTGAGAAACAAGAAATTCTGCTGTGCCAGACTTCGATTAAGGACCAACTTTGAAATCGGGAATCTTTGTTGTACATGCAAAAAGGCTGCAGCAAATTACATACATGCATCATAAGTATCAGAAGTGTTCTTTCACACATGGAAAAATAGTCTGTTGAGGACAAAAGACAGTATGGATCCAAAATCTGGGTGCCAGACATGCTGTAAAACTGCACAAAAATATGGGGGGAGGGAGGGGAAACCCCAAACCAAAAAAACCCAAACCCACACAGTGACCAACTGCAACAACCCAACAAATACCTCAATGAGAAGCTATGTTCTTCCCCAACAACAGCTGGAAATACAAAGTCGATCCCAGGACCTACTGCAGACAGAAGTGAAGGAGACCCCAAAAATGTAACAGGTCTATTATGGAAGTGACAAGAAAATAAGCTTTACAAAAATCAGCACATGGAATAGGATTGTTTCTCAGTATGCAGAGAACCAAACTAATAAGTGCCTTTTTTTTTTTTTTTTATTAAAGGTGTTCCAGCCTTCTCTTCCCCTTCCTCCCTCAGATCCCCAAAATCAACACAATTCTTTCTAGCCCTCCAGAACATCAAGCAGTCTAGCACAACTAAATAACTGTCCCAGAAGTACATATGTAGCTATAAGATGTTTACCAACCAAAAGTGTCACTATCATTGTGATGCTGCAGTTAAAGAAATTAAGTTTCTTCAGTGTTCTTTGCTGCAAGTCTCTATATTCAAATTTTGTGACAAGTCTTTACTTCCGTGATGTTAATCTAGAAATTCAGAATTATGTCATTAATCAACATAGTATCTACAGGAAAAAAAAAATATCTTTCTTCCATCGTAAAATAAGTTATCCCGCACGTTTGCTTTCATTTTGTATTAATTGCAAAGACAAAGAATCAGATACCAGCATTTGCTTGTTTCCTTGACTTTTCATTTAATATTTTATGAGTCTTAAAGACTGCTAAGAAATACCCACCATGGTATAAGTGGATGGTCTAAACAAACCCAAATTACAAAATTAATTACAGCAGCAATTTCTCATGACAATTTGAACAGATTTCCACTATTACTCTGGATTTATCTTGTATCAGAAAACACCTGCGACATATGTACATCTGTGTTGTTAGCCCTCTTTGGCAGGGGAACTCTTTAAGTTTACAGACACAGTGGAAGGATCATCTTGGAGAAGGCCAGACAGACATGGCCAGAACATAATCACCAAGCGGAGGGCGCACGCACGCACATGCACACGCACACCCTCCCTCAGGTACCGCTGCTTCCCTCAGGCTCGGCTCTAGGTTCCCCAAAGCAGAATCTCTAATCAAGGCCTTCAAAATAAAAAACATAACTTATTCTGTCTGTGGTGCACAAATTTAGACAGCTTGAGCTGGGTGCCTCCAGGGAGGGACCCCAAACACTAAAATCCCTGGGCAATTATACCCTTACAATCTAAGTTCCCACCCCTCACACCATAGTCTGGTCCAAGAGTAATATTTGGGCCTGGGGTCATCTTCTCTCCCACTGGGTCCTTTTTATTGTCTCTATGCAGGTTCTTTCTCTTTCCTGTTTTTTAGGCTAGTTGTTACTAGTCTCCTTTGCCTGGCTCAAACTGGCTCTGGGGCTTTCGGAATCTTATTCCTCCAGTCAGAGAACAGGTCAACATTAAGCAAAGGATTAAGCAAGCTACGAGTTGTGCTTTATCATGAATGACTACTTTTTAGCAGCTAAACAAAGTCCTTAAAACCCTCCAGAACATATTAACAGCCTCTATAATTTATATATATTCCTATGCTATTACAGCCTTACAATCTTATCCCATTATTGCCACGTGCTATTTACGTCTCATTCGGGTGTGGTCCGCATGCTCATGTAGCTCATCTTTGCCACCTTCCACAACAAACCTTGGAGAAGAAACAAAGAGAACAGCAAGTCTTGCAGTTCATAAGAAGCAGGAAAGTCAATGGCAGCAAAACAGAGAAAGACCAAGGTAGAAAGGAGCTCAGCTAACCTCCAATTATCTATAAAGATGCTCTTTTGCTATGTATAGTCTATGTGTGTTTAGGAAGAATTGTTAACTCCCTGCAGCATGTTTGGACATGTAATCACTTCGGGATCAAAATAATATTCCTGGCTTTCCTATGCAGTAGTAAAATACAGCGTCAATATGCTTTTCAACTACTAGTTACGTAATATGACTCATAAGTGCCGTTAAAAGGCCATTCTTCCATGGACACAAAGGGGGAAAAGAGTAACTCCATTTGAAAATGAAAGAGTGACAGCTATTCAAAGGGGAAAGGCCACATACAGACATCAATTCAATGGTGCTGCACCTGCCCACTTTAGACCTGAATTTGACCCAAAATACCAAACTGGAAGAGAACAAATAAGCTCTTTGAAAATACATTTATTGAAAATAGTGAATGTATTAAAGTCAGAATAAGAATCACTACTCTCCAAATACTAAATAAGCTTCACACTTACAGTGTGTTTTTTAACTGAGGCTTACATATCATCACAAAATAAATACACCACCCATACTCCCCCATATGTACATAAATCCTCAACATCCAGTACATCTTTGACTTCATTTTTAGCCATGCAAAATGTAAAGGTTCAACAAAGTAAAATTACTTGATTATGGTTTAACCTCAAACCTGTGACAAAACTGGATTACTGAACTCCGCATTATCATTACTTTGTTTTAATGCTGTTGCATTAAGGTAAAATCTACTTGCTGCAAAAACTTAGATACGGTTCCCCCAAGCTTTGCTCAGAGATTGTGAGTTAACTGATAAAGGACACTAAGCTCACAACCATCTAACAAAATGAACTGCAGCACTGTTATGTTCAATAGGTGTAACAATGTATGCCTTATATACTTGCAGCTACAATAGGAAGAATTCAGTATCATCATTTAACACACGCTCAAGGGGGCCCCAAGGCTCCAAGTGACTGACAGCTCCAGCTCCCCCAAGCTCAGAGACTCACCCCATCTAGTGCAACCAAGATATACTTTGTGGTTCCTACAGCTTCAGTGACTCCAACGGACAATTTAAAAGTTCATCTGCAGGCTATACAGGAGTCTCATATTATAAAACACCCTGAGTTGGGATGACATCAACTACAAACACGGAACCTTCTCTGCTCTGCAGCATGAAGAAGAACAGACCTACTAGTTATGAAAAGGGGAGAAAACTGCACAGTCTGAAGCAGATTTCATATAATTTAATAACATAATAAACCCAAAGAATCTTATTTTTCAGATGCATTTAAGGCAGTGAAAGTAATCACTGTTATACATGTAGCTTGACAACAATTAGCTTAAACATGCTTTAAAAAAATGCAGAATTGTTCAATTAAAAAACAAAAGATGGCCAATGAGAAGCACACAGTGTACAAATATTAAAGAACCTTGCTTTGAGTGTCCCTGTATATATTTTAGAGAGTGTACCCATCAGTATAATCTGACATCAGCGAACAAAGATTTTAACTTACCTTATTAAGAATCCTTTCTACCATAGAAGTCTGGCTCACATTTATGTGATACTGCTCTAATTTCAAAACAACACTTCACTGCCTGAAGAGAGATGGCAATTTAGAAGCCTACTCCTCTCCTCTTCAGCAGGTTTTCATAGAGACTCATGTTCTCAGTGAGCTAGAAGTTCAACAGGATCTGAGAGCCGTTACAGTTTTTCTAATTTGCTTGCCTATCTGCCTCTATTTACTACCCTTATTGCTTCAGTCATGGTAAATTCAGGATGTAATATGCAATTTACCAACTCTTTCAATGAGTTTTAGTAAGTCTGCTTCTTAAAAAAAAAAAAAAAAAAGCAGGGGAAGGAGAGAAGAGTGAATTTTGCTACTACAAGTCCTTTGGGTTCCACACAGATTCAGATAAGAGTGGAGATAAGTCCTACGCTTTACAGCTGCCTTTATGATTTCTTTACTGCAGCAGTAAGTGGTAACAAGCATTTATTTCACCTGTTATTTCTGTAATTTTCAAACAAAATCTGCCTTTGCCTACAAGCACAAAGCCTGCCTTTACCCATAACTCTTTTAAATGAGGATTCTATTAAAGGAAGTGAGTTTCTCTTTGTACTGGAAGAACTTGAAGAAATGCAAAGGGAAAGGTGGCAAAGTGAGTAGATCCCTGGCAAAGAGGTATTATAGTTCTTTACCATTATAGTGGAAAAAAAAAAAAAAAAAGGCTTCATTGACACAGTAGATTACTGAGGAGTACAGAGAATAATTACACTCTGAAACTGAGAGAAAACAACATACTAGATATAGTTGCTGGGAATCTTCTAAGGAGGAAAGTCAGAGAGCACAAGGAACAAGCAATTAAACAGCATGGCAAAAAGTAAACAAAGGCACAGAGAGAATGATCATGGAAAGCAAAGAGACAGAGGAATCTCACACACAGGGAAAAGAAACAGCAAAGGATGCAGGAAAGGTATTCATGAAATCGCATCGGGTAAGCAGAGGTCCTATGCCAGATTTTGATTTAGGAAGATATATATGCCTTGATGCTGCTTGCTGCCTGATATGCAAGATTTAGAGATTATTTTTAGGAAAACTGAGACAATTCTCACCTGAATTTTTTATTTCAGAGTAACATTAAACAATCAACTGCTTCTGTCAGTCAACGACATGCCGTATCTTTTAAATAAATGCATTTTGAAAGGACGGATTTTCAACATCATTAAAATAATGTCTTGGGGGATGGGGGAAGACAGCACTTACATCGACATGATTGCAACTGAACAAAACGTGAAGCAAATAAACCATTTGGCTGCAACTACAAAAAGCAATTTAGCCAGTGGAATTCCATGCTGATTTTCTGCTTTCTTGGACAAGAGGGGCATGAAAACCTGCTACTGACATATAAAACACAAAAGAGCATCTGTCAAAATACTGCTCTCTGATCTTAAACTGGCAGGGTTGCAGAGAACAATTCTGCTTTTAACTAAAGAATGAAACAAATCACTGGTTTCATCAATTCTTAATGGACTTCAATTTCAAAATTAGCAGCAAATGTTAATACTGCTAACTTAGCAACGCCTGTGTATAAAATGGAACAAAGAAAATCAAATTGGTGATCTAACAGTAATGCAACTTCTTTGGGCCAGTATTAGCATTTTTGAGTGGTCATGTGAATACCCTTCCTCTCCATGGCTCAGCTGAAAATGAGACACCTGTCACGCAATTACATTACTAAGCACAGGACATGACCAAAGCATGTAGGGCAATAGTAAGACAGATAACATTAGTCATTTAGTTTGAGTGCAATGCAGAAGTGTTTGTGTTGGGGATATTAAACATACATGATCAATATTAATATAAATAATAAGACTGTTATTGAGTACTTTGGCCAATTCTGCAAAAGTAAAAATTAACATTTTAAAATTTTTTACAAAGTTACAAAATATGCAATCATCGCCAGCGGATTTTAGCACGGTTGCTGCATAAAATAAACCTAGTATTTTGTAGCCTATACCTGGTTTTAAACTTGAGTACAGTCCACAGTCTGAGCAAAATGCACACAAGCTGCAAATAAGCTAGCCCCCGAAATACATATTGATGGACTGAGTTTTTCCCATTTTGCATGGATATTGCACACCAGGAGTTAGTACCTATTATTTCTTAGAGAAATAAAATAAAATAAAATAAATGACCCCAAAAAGCCATTTCCTAATAACTATTGTGTAATTTTTTCCTTAAGAAACCTTACAGACTAAGTAGCAAAACATGGACTGAAAGGTTCCAGGATATAGGTAGTATGTAGGCAGAGATGAGAAACTATTGTTCACAACTCCCTTGTCTCAGAAAGGTCAGTTAGACACTTGCTAGT
The DNA here is from genome assembly GCF_026419915.1 of Harpia harpyja. NCBI lineage: Eukaryota > Metazoa > Chordata > Aves > Accipitriformes > Accipitridae > Harpia > Harpia harpyja. The sequence goes on along the minus strand of NC_068945.1, from coordinate 3,458,747 downwards.
AGAAAATGCATCCCATAAATAGAGTGATGATTTGATAAGAGATTGCAGTTAGGTTTGTACAGAAATGGAAGACAAAAATCCCCAAAGGATATGTTGGCAATTTTGGTCTATCAATCCAAAATGACTAAAGATCCTGTGTGCTAAAAAGGAAAGGTGACAGCTCTTTTCTCTTGTTTCATCTTGGGTTTCTGGGTTTTCAGTTTTGTTAACTACTGGTCTTGATTATGCTTCTATACTGTTTGTGATGATTGGTCACCTCACATAACACCATATTTTCTATTCTCTGGTTTTATGCCAAATTTCAATGAAAAAGTAAAGCAATTTAACACACAAGTAAAGACTTCATAATGATCCCAAAGCCTTCAGACAAAAACCTTTGTGCAGAACGCAGACCAACTCAAATAATAGTGAAATTATTCCCTCAGTTCATCAACGTTGTCATAATCACAATATTGTTTTTATAGGTATATTTAGAAAACTAATATAAATGGTCATGAACATCAAAGCAAATGCTCAGTTTTTACTTAAGCAAACGTTGGCTGATTCTTCGTGCCATATTCACCAAGTTGTAACTAGAAATACCTGTGGCAAAGGCCACACCGAACCCCCTGTGGACTAAATTTTCTCTATAGGGGAATATATATGATAATACATCATGTATAATCTGTGTATATAGTGATACATGTCTGTTTATAACAAGCAATATAAAAAGGATTAAGTAGGATTTGTGATAAGGATTTGTGCATGATTTGTTCCAGTTTAGCACTTTTTAGACGTTATGACATCATAGTTAATTCTAAACCTCTTGATGTATTTAACCTGATTTATAAGAGTATCATATTCTCACTTGGGTATAAGAGAAACGGAATACTAAATATCACAGCTGACACCCTTCCCAAAGGCACTATCAAATATTTCATTGAAGATCTTAAGCTGTAATAACCCAAAATCCCAGCCATTAAAAAACCTTCACACATGAACATATCCACTTACTGTTTCAACAAAATGCTTCTAATATTAGAGCTACAGCTCTCCCATACAAATCAATTCCTTGTTTCACTTTGTCACCATCTATGTAATAAGAGATATTAGAATTGAATGTAAGGAAGATCACCCATTATTAACAGATTGCATTAATTACCTTCCTAATGACGTTAATAATTCTGCAAAATAAGGAACACTCGAGACTTCAGAATGGAATCAAACTTTCATTGTGTCAATGGCAGCCAACTCATACATATTGCTACTGGAGTAGGAAACTAAACTTCAATTCCTTCAGAACGATCGGTGCAATTTCCTGTAACTATCGCAAACTGTTGCCTCTTTTATCAGTTCGCTTTACCCTGTATTTACAAGTACTCCTCTACAGAAACTTCTACCATTGACTGTAGCCTCTAAGTAAATAAGTAAAATTTTCTTCCCTCAATTTCTGCCTCAGTAGAACAGCTATCATGGCAAATCTGCTGTCTAATCACAATAAAAATTCCCGCGAACCACTGAACTATTGTTTCAGTAGGTAGGCAGCAGAAGGGAAACTGTATCAGACAAGTTTTAAATGAAATCCGAAATGCAAGACATTATAGAAAAAAAATCATTTTGGTTTGTTCAGAATCAGCACATCCAGCCTGGAAAGAGTATGAAACACGATGTCTCTACTCATACCTAAAATACAGAAAAAATACGCTTATTAAATTCACCGCATAAGTTCTCCACATACCAACGCTATTTCAATGTTACTACAGTCCCTTTACATCCAAGAGATGAAAAGAGAAATAGCTGAGTATTCAGATGTCTGCAACTGTGAGGACTGGAATTCCAATCACTGTTAGATCTAACCAAAGCCTGATGATCTTATGCAATACTTGCTTCTTGGATTGCATCAAACATTTACTTTGTGAAAGATTTAGATGATTTTAAGTACAGATTTTATCTTTTCAGATCTGAGTCAGAATCAGCAGTACAAATGAGCAGGGTGTTTGGCTGTTGCTGGACTGGTTTGGTTAAGTAATACACATCTTTAATTGAAAGCAGGGCGTTTGTACTGGTGACACCAATAATGAAATATGATCTTTTTGTTGAAAGGTGTAGGACATAGCTGAAGCTATAAATCATTAGTCTTTCTGAATGCCTAACTCAAAAGCATGCTTTGCTTTCCCTCGGCTTGCCATCAAACATCCATCCTCAGTAAGGCCAAAGCACACAGTTCTTCCAACGGATACTTCTAAAATATCTTTTTCCACAGGATCTGCTGCAGTGATTTAGGGCTGTCCCTGGATCCTGTATCATTTTCTCCTTTTTCCTTAGTTCACTGATTTTATTTTTTTTCTTCTCCCTAGACTCAACACCCAACAGCACTACAAGTACACGACCTCTCACTCTGCAAAATAGGATTTAATTACCTCAGTGGACATGTGAGCAGGACAATGTAAAACTTCTTTGGGGGAGGACTGTACTGCCTCTAGGAAGACGGTTGGTTAGGCCTATATAGGATGCACCTTTTGACGTGCCAGACCTACCTTGTTCTTCAAGAGACAATCTACACTCCTTAGAAGGAAGGCTCATTCAAATTCAACTGCATCATCCCTGAACAGTATATGATGCCTGCCATTCCTAGTATCATTTTAACACTTTGGGTTAAAATATGGAATTTGGGGGAGAGATGAGAGAAATGAATAGCAGGGGTTAGAACAGAATCCATTCTGTAACTACAAATAGGGTGAGGGCAAACACTGTCAGCGAGCTGTCATTAAAACCACTTTTTTTGTTGTTATTGATGGCTAGTTCTTCTAATATAAAGAATTATAAAATCAGACAGATGATGTGTGGCAGCATATAAAAAGGAAAATAATTTTAATGTTAGGAGTATCCTATCTTTTCAAGAAAGCAGATTTTGCATATTTTTTTGACTTAATATTACCCGAGAATACCCTTACAAAATCTGTAACTGTCAGGTGGTATGAATTTAAGAAATTCCAGTAAAATTTGTCCCTTTAACAACACAGGTTATGGAACCTGGCCATAAGCATGTGATCTGGAACAGAACTTGGCACAAACATATTTTAGCTAGGAGCATTTTATCTTAGAAAGATACACTCAGAAAATTTAGTTCAGCAATGTGTAGACTACAGATCTATAAACCCCAAAAAAGCTATATTAGCACCTGAGCTGAACACACTCCATTTCTACCCTGTGTTTGCAGGTAGACTTTTTTGACCAATGCATAGTAAGGCTGCAGCATGAACAAAGCCCTTTACAGACACCAAAGAATCTCCAGGAGAGACAGTACATCTATGAGAAAGATTTTTTTTGGTGTCTGATAGAGGCTGAGCTCACCCATGATGAGGATAACAATGCAAGTTCTTTCCTTTATTCAGACTTCCTTTTTCCAAACTTCTATTAAAAGCTTGCCTAACTAGAGTGTATGTATAGTCCTCTAACAATTTCAGTTTATCAGTGATCGGCCATGCTTCTCTTCCGCCCCCAATACAATATTGCCCAAATCCTTCCAATAATCCCTATGCTTACCACCACCACCAATTATTTTTGTCTTGCCTACCCGCTGGGCAAGCACTGGCCTATGATGTAGCTGTAACATTGTGCTAATCGGTCGGTAAGGCTGCACATGCAGAGTGGCCAACAGTTGTACCTGTTCTGAATGGGAGACTAAACAGAGCATTTTGCATTTCTGATGCTTCAGGGCTGCACAAGCCCTTAGTTTATTGAGCAGGCCTTGTGAACAATGCAGTATCAAAATGGCCACCCCTCTGTCAAACCTGGTTAAAATTGGTAATCAGCTCAGAGGTTACTAACAGGGACATGAAAGACAGACATGGCACAGTTGAGTAATTCTCATGTCCTTAGGAAATCAGGTTAAAATATAAGTTTGGGGTACTATTTGTTTCAAAGATGTTTTTCTCTGAAATTACAAAATTAAGTTGGAAGTCTAATAAAACAGCACTGCAATTTGTAGTCGTAAAGTTTGAGTTTTAAAATAAGAGAGAAAACTACCACAAAATTTCTGTGGTGCATGGAAGATGGGACATGTTAAAACTCTAGTTTTATGCATTTATGAAAGCAGTCAAGAATCATTGACCGAAAATGGCTCTAAAGATTAAAGACAAGTCTCAGAAAACAGAACAGCTAAAATGAACATTACAGGTGAGAACGTTGTTATACCAACCCTAATGTGGAAAATTATGCATTTCAAGCAAAATCATAAATATTAACCTGCATGAACAAAATTTAGAACTATTCCCTTTCTTAAAAAAAAACAAAACAAAAAAAACCCATTCTGAGTTACTAGTGCCATTTTCTTTGTTTCCCGTTGTGCTCCTTGGTTGCCTCGCAATCCCAGATAGGGTTTGATCCAGTAAATGTTTCCAGATGTAAAGCTCATATTTAATACTCCACCTAGAAGTAAATCTTATTCCCACTAGTTACTGTTTGTATAACCCTTCTGAGTTCAGCCTTTAAAAAAAAAAAAAAAAACACAAAAAAAACCCAAAGTCCATATCCATTAGAAAGTTACTAACTTCCTTATTCCTTGTCAAAGATAAAGGAACACAGGCCTAGGCCATCAATCAAGGTATGCAGATCATCCATTTTAGTAAGGTAAAGTTCCCACTGACTTCCGTGGAACTTGGGATCTCAGCCAGGTTATTGACAATCTGACTCAGGACCAACAGAGAAGGGGAGTGTGGGGTAGAGAGCGACAATCTCCTCAATCTTTCCACTGCTCCACAGCAACAGCACAGGCTTACATATTTAGTCTATGCCATTGTGCATTACCTACCATCCTATTGTAAATATAGTAAATAGCCCACAAGACATATTAAAGGGACAGAATAAGGCTTTTACCCAATTGTTCACCCAACAGAAAAAGGACAGTACTTAGGTTACCTACAGCATTCTTTCATTGGCCAACAAGTGGGGCTAGCCTTCAGTTGTGTACAATACAGTAGATTGCTTTCCATGCCATCTAGCCATCTTCCGGGCATCAGTAAAGTTATTTCTGTTTTTTCCTATTACTTCTAAATCTTCCTTGAAACTCAGGCCAGAAACTCAGTGAGATAACAGACATGGTAGTGCTAAAAACTACTATAATCAGGTCTACAATGCTGACAGGACTTCTGTGTCCCTTTGTACACCAAGATAAGAAATCAAATGAAGCCTTTAAACAGTGGCAAGAAGCATGATGAGATCTCTAAGACTTAACTCTTTGCAAAAAGAATAATAAATTTCTACTATTATCCAGAAATCCAAAGTGCCTCTCAGATAATTTACCTCTCCCAGACAAGCACAAGTAAATATACACACTGAAAACTGCCTATAAAAGGATGTTCAGGGATCTCAGTAGATTCTTCTTTGTTGTCTTTCCTCTATTTCCTTGCAACAGAATAACTGACTTTTTTTGAGCTACATAATTTTGCCTCTTTTGAGGAAAAGAAATCAAGTCGTTTCTCCTAAAAATAATTTCAAAGTTGCTTTATTAATGTAAACTTAAGAAGTAAGAAAGCAAAAAAGTAAAATAATAGCACATTCCAGACAGTTTATTAAATAAAATACAAAAGCACCCCTTGGGTGCTGGAAGCATTCATGCTTCAGCCTTGTGCCTTTACAGCGGCCCCGTCATGTGTTAATGATTACATATATTCATTCACTACCAAAAATAGTTTCCTCTAGAATTATGCACAAAGAACATTTGTCCACAGTGAATTTCAAGCTTGGCTAGTCTGCTTGGGTTACAGTTACTCCTAATTTTACAGTGGCAAAAATCCAGAAGTCTACTTTGTGTTAGCAGTTTATCTTTTATGTCAGAATATTTTATTCATTCATTCAAAAGTTAGGAAAGTAGCAGCACCTAAAAGCTGAAATCTTTACTTTACCCATGGAACCAGTTATCACAATATACAGATCACTATACCAAAATCCTAGTTCGCTTATCTGGAAAGAGCATATCTCTCTCTCTCCCTCACCCCCCCTGCTTCTCCTCTCATTTTGGTCTCCTTAGGAAACCTCAAGTAGGATCTTCTTGATCACTTTCACATGCCTTAAGAAATTAGTATATGCTATCAATATAGAAATATTTGCAAGCTTAGTAAGTAACGGTTAGAAAACCAGTAGAAAGGGAAATATACAACAAAAATCATGTGTATTTTTAATATGTCCACAGTCTTAAAAAATATGAGTGCCTCAGGGTCGGGGCGGGGGAGGGGGTGTTGCTGCACATTTTTCCAAGTACAGACATATATTACATAAGGTATAAAACATTTTACATATATTTTAAAAGTTAGCTGCATAGAAGCCTCTCGAAGATTTCTCCTGTGTTGCTTTGAAGCCCTCTATTTCCCCCCGCCTCTCTCCTTTTTTTGGATGCAGAGAAAAATTGCTCCATTCCTGCTTGGAATCCAAAGAACAGGAAGTAACGTCTGAGCTCCATAGAGATTCATTTTTATTTGCTTACAGGACATGAAGGATTCAAAAACTGGCTTCATTTTTCAGTATCCTTAAAGGACCTAACTTTTTTTTTTTTCTTTTTGGCAGGGACCATGGTTGGAACTTCCAAGTTCAGCCAAAATAGACAATAAAACAGTAAGAAGGCATAATGCCAAAAATGCAAAGGCATCAGCGTCCAGAGCATAATTCCACCCTTTTTTCTCTCCCCGCCCCCCCCATGATTTACACAGGAAAACGTAAAAACCAGAAAACTCTCTTTGTCCTAGAATGAACTCCTCATATTTTAAAACAGCCTATGAACATCTCAGACCCACTGGAGGCGAGCTGAAGAATGATATTGCTCATTTAAGCTGACAGATTTTTTTTTTAATCCATATGTTTTATTGTTATGTTCTTTTGAATATCATACTTTGTTCTGCTTCTTGGGAGAAAACATTTGTATGAAGTAACAACATGTGGTATCTCTCACACAACACAATATGAAATTTGGTTCAAGAGTAGCCTTTTTTCCTCCTCCCTCATGACACACAGTTTTAAACATTATTCTTACTGGAAGCAAGCCTGTGCTAGCCTCTAAGCCAAAAAAGTTCCAATTAATTTAAAAACCTCATTTTGTTGCAGCGAAACTGATTTTTTTAAATTTTATTTTTTATTTGGAGAGTCTAACCTGCAAATAATGCTATGAAAATTATGTGAAATGACCAACAGAAAAGTAAAGCTTCTCTGTGAAGATATGTGCAAATGTTTCCTCACATTTGCAACAGGAAGCCAGGCAGGATGGGTCTGGGGGAAGGTCTGGAAGCTGTACAGCAAAAGTGGAGGGAAAGACAAAAATAGATTTTAAAGAGGATATTGTCTTCCTTACTGCATTAATCCTTGTTTGGAATTAGAAGCAAACTATTCAGTGTTTCCTTTTCATCGCATAAAATTGAACCTATATAATTTGCAGAAAATATCCAGAAGCCACACAATGCCTTCTATTTATTAACAAAAGTCAAAGAACTACCTCTGCAGAAGCATGTGTCCAACTCATAAACCAAAAAATGGCAACATAGAGGCTATCTCCTTTATGTAAGAGGTGCAAAGTGCACCTGAAAAATATTAACTTTTTCTTTCTGAAGAAAGAAAATAAAGAATAACTATGACACATTACAAGCAACTAAAATGCTAACTGAAGAAAAAAGGTAGACTTTTTGCGAGGGTGCAAGTATTTTTGCAAAGCATTTGTGAGGCCAAACACTAGAAACCTGTGTAACTGTAAAGAAAAATAGAAAAGACGATCAAATCACTGAGGATTTAAACACACGGTTTTCAGAGGAACTGCAGTATGAACTCACTTTGAAACAGGTGGGGCAAAATGCCACACTAGTCTGAGCTAGTGAAAATACAGATCACCCAGCACAATTAGTAGGAGCGTAGTAGAAACAACAATAGCAGAGTAAAAAGAAAGGAAAAACAAAAAAAAACAAAACCCAAAAACAAACAAAAAACCCCCAAAACCAAAAAAAACCCAAACAAACCTGAGAAAAGTTCCATGGCATTGACATTTCAGGTTGCCAGGTTCAGAAAAGAAAGTGTAGCAGGTATGGCAAATTCAAATACACAGCAGATGGCTTCTGCCCGGCCTTGTGCTGATCATGTGAATAAAACAAGGCAAAACAAAACAAAAAGCCAACCAATGAAAACAAAAACTCAAAAACACATCACATACCATGCAGACAATCAGGACAGTAGACCCTGAAAGGATGAAACAATTGGCTGCTATGGATTATTTAACAAATCCCTGTAAATTAAAAAAGATGAACGATAGATTGTCTGTTTGGATACTCAATACACAAGTATTTGCATGAGACATGCATCTTGCTGGTGTCATGTCAAAAACCACATGAAGTTACGAGGACAAACATCATATAGCATTTTAGATGGGGATTTCTAAAAGAAAAAGAAAAAAAAAAAGAAAAAAAACCCAAAACCACAATGGAAGCTGACAATGTAGCTGGTAAAAAGATATCCACTAGGATGCCCAGGTTTCCAGAGGAAAAAATTAGGCTTTTGATTATGGATGGGCTGGACACAAACCTCTGCTTCATCTGAATGATCATGGTATCTCCTGAAAATTCAATTTCAAGTCCCTCATGTATCCATTCTACAAAGGAAGTCCTGCTTCCTGGCTAGACTGTAACTTCCCTTAATGAACTGTAGCTGAGTTCTAGTGGTATGTTATGAAAATGCACCAAGCAGCACAATTACTGACTCTGCTGTGGCCACTGGACTTGTGAGACGTTGTTAAATGTCTATCAACACAGTCCTTTGCAAGCAAGTGCACACATGCTCTGCCTACTCTCCATATTGGCTGGGTGCAAGTAAAGCCTGAACACAGCTCAGGCTTGATGCTGTACTGACAAAGATGTACTGTTTTGAGGCAAATCTCAAACATTTTGCATTCAGTTGTTTCCAGCCATAAGGCTAACCCCATTTACAAAAGACTGCATATAGGAACATTTAAAATTTTCAAGCGCTTTTTTTGTTAAATTGTTACGTCCCAAACATTACTCAGAATTGAACTCCAATTTACCCCATGGCTAAATACATGACTCTTCAGCTCTAACCTGGGAATCATAAACAAGAAATAACAACAGTCAGTACAATAGAAATAGCTTGAATCTTCAGGATACTATAAACCCAGTACAGTAGTAAGAATGTGGTGTATAGACTATTTTAGAGTGGGAGAATATTGCTGCAATATGCCATAATAAGAAATGTCTATACCCTAGAAATCTGTAAATGTACAGGATAATCACATCCAAAGACACCGGAGACAGGTGCTCAGAGTGAGGTCTCTATTTGCAGTTTGGGTTTGGCATTGGGAGGTGGGTGTGTGGGTGTTAATTCATTTTTGGTTTTAAGGGGGGGGGGGTGTCTTTATTTTGCTGACTTCTAATGTACATACAAACTACATTTGGAAAGAGACAATATCAGAATACATATACCACTTCTGCAATAATATAAGGTGAAAGGGCTCATCTGAGTTCTAGGAGCACCAAAGCAGAAAGAGAGCTGATTCTAGAGCTGATAAATTTTCACTCTAACAGGACTCAGCATTAGCAGAAACCCTTTGTGTGCTTATTTACTAGTACCATATTCTTTGTTAAAGACCTAAGACAAAAAAAAAAATCCCACCCCTGCATACTCTTTATCAACCTCATGAACACACTGTTCAAATGACAGCAGAATGGTTAAGTGGCCTAGTGGGCCTACAACCAAGAAAGCAAGCTAAGACCGGAGGAATGGGAATGAAGCCAATTGTCTAGACAGCAAGCAAAAAAACATGCTGGCTAAATTTAATCAGCTGCCTCCTTTATTTTGTAAAGTGAATGGGTAGATTATAGCCAGGGTGACACATAATTTGTGATTGAAATTGCTTGTTTAATTGTAATTTAAAGAGATGAACTTCATCCCTGTTCCACATCCATCATTTTCATACTTGCACATCAAACCAAGAGCCATCTTCAAAATAAACAGCAGCTGTTGAAAGCCCCCTACTTCAGCAGTGGCTCTGCACTCTCCCTCCCTATCTTTATAGATTCTTTTGCTGATCCCCTCACTCACCCCTAAAAGAGGAAAAGAAGCCCTTTTCCAGGCTACCATAAGCTCTCTGCTCTCCACAGAGGGTCTTTTAAGATTCAGACTGGCAGCTTCTTTCTTGAGAAGGGGGCAAAGTTGGCAACGGACAAATAACGTGATTTATAACATATACTGACTACAATCAGTTGCACAGACTGCAGTACAGAACAGCTGGCAGGATAGTGAAGAATAGTTCTTATTAGAGATCTGCTATTTAAACTCAGTAACTATATCCAAATTTTGATCCAAAGGCCTTAGAACAACCATGGTGGAATTCTAAAACATTGTGGGAGGTGGGGATAAAATGGTGGTACAGATGTCTAAAACTCTCAACACTCAGTTTAACCCTTCTCTAAAATTTAAGGTGGAATTTGTGATTACAGACCTCATGCAATACATCACCCAGTTGGAAGGAAAACAGGAAAAAAAATGGGATATTAGTAATAGTTACAGCTAAAGCAGAAAACTCTCAATCCCAAAATGAAGTGTTAATGTAATTTAAGTTGCCTCTCCCACCACCATTGCTTTGTCTTAAAGTACTGAAATTTGAGAAAAATCAAGATGAGTTGGTAAGATTATCTCCAATCGTTTATTTTTCATCTAACACAGCCACTGAAAGTCCCAGTGGAAATTTTAATGAACATTTGAATATTGACCAATTCTGTTGCTTAAAGCCAGCTTTTCACATACTTTGATGCTGCTGCTTATGGTAGTAAAAATATCTCTTAAGCAATTGTATACAGAATTGACAAAGTTTTGCTTAAACCTATGTAAAAAGTATTCAAATGAAACATTTAATCCTGAAACTGTCAGCCCTGTAAAAGTAATAGCACCCTTTTTAATTTTTTTTTTTTTTAAGAAAAGCAGAATTGCCTTTTATTACCTTCTCAGGTTGAAGTAAAATAGTGTATTATGATCCCTTTTTAAAAATAGAGAATGGTATCAACAATAAACTCCTTACCCAATGCGAGGACACAATATAAAGAGTTAATAGCATTACAGGTTCTTTTTAATCTAGAAAAATATCACTAAAATACATCTATAATTAACATACTAGTTTAAAAAAGTGTACTCACATGTGCTGGACAATGTTTCCTGAGAAATTCTGGTGAGTTATAGCAAGCTTATTTATTCAAACAGCAACAGCTAAGTAAATATTGAAGAATATGCACTGAAAACATATTCAAAGTCCACAATCACAAGCACTGATGTTAAAAATCCTATCTCCTGCACTCAGACTCAGAGAACATACATGATCATGAAATTCACACCACAATTCAAATAATGTCTATTTCACATAGTATCAGAAGTGACAGACCAAGAGCTATTTATAGGCTTTTGATCAGATGTCTGTAAAAAAACAAATAAACTTAAGAAAATTGCATCTGATTCACAGATAATCTTGATCAAAGATATTATATTGAACTGCTACGATCACAGCAGGTTCCCCTAATCACCTCCCAGTATAAAATACTGAAAAATAAACACTTTTCTGCTCACCAAAGGAAAGCATGGATATAATTTATTAATTCAATACATTACCTCTTAAAAATGCCTGCTAACACATAACTACAATATGCTAATAACAACAAATAATTATATATGTGTGTGTTATTTGTATATACACAGAAACCCCCCTGGTTTAATTTTTTTGATAGGTGCAAACATTGAAAGGAAAAAGAAAAAAAAAAATCAGCCAGTGAACCTGTATGGAATCAATAGACTACTACTAAGTTAACCTATAAAATACAATACTGCAGATGATTTTTGGGTCAGTTTGCAGGCTTTCTATTATCTCCTGCATCAGGGTGGCATTGGGTTCCATGCACCTGCATAACACAAGCCAGCACAGATGAGAGCTGCACTATAGGCAAGAAAAGCTTGAGGAAAAAAAAAAAGAAAAAAAAAAAAGGAATCACATGTTTGCACTAGGAAAGATGCTGTTCCTCAGTGTTCTGTACAGCTTCCGGGATTGCTTTACCTCTCAGTCTGGAACAGCTACCATAGTAGATGAAACAAACTTCACTACAGGGCATGGGTTGTCAGTGTTTTATTTAATTCCATATTCAATGCATATAGCATCTAAAATACAGTCTTCACATACAGTGGATTTCATCCTTTGTTTACTAACTTGGATGTATGGAGGAATAGGCCAGAAGGCACACATTGTGAACACTGAAACAGTGAAAAACAAAATGAAGAGGCAAAGCAAAAGTCTTACGCTCATGAAAGAGCAAACACCTATGCTAGCAACTTTCTAATAACCATAAATTCATGTCAATGGAAGAGATGTAAAAAAGGTATCAGGAAGAGAATATAAAGAAATACAAATGACAAAGTATGGCAAACTGATATGTATTTGATTCTGGGATAAAAGTTAAATGAATAGACATGTACTGGCAAAAGGCCAGCTCCTAACAGAACACAAACCTTGTAAGGTTTGAGTTCTGTTTTTAATTTTAAACCCATGAACTTTAAGTGGATTTGAAATCAGGCAAAACATGTTCATCTATTCCTATTTATAATAGGGAAGACGGACTGAAGTCTGGTAAAGCAGAGCACGTGTATCCTGCTTTAAAGACACCACAAAGGAGCAGCTCACAGCTGGCAATGCCCATCCTGGAAGACTGCAAAGTGTACAGGCCTCCTGATTGTCAAAAGCTCTCTTTTGTCTGTTTTTTGTTGTTGTTGTTGTTTTCAAGTTTACAAGAAAAGGTTTCTATTCAATGAGGCAAAGGGGACAGGGGGACAGGACGGGGGGATCCTCCTGTAGAATTTCATGCAGGCAAGCCTAGTTGGAGAGACGCACTGCACACATTGCAGCAATAGCATTACTGAAACCACTATGGTCTAAGAACATAGGATAGACAAATTTGCAGAGATCAGTAACAACTCTTATTAGGCAAACAGAGATAACTGGGAAAGGGAAACAATGTTTCAGGCACACAAGGACTTGTATTTCAGACCTGAAGAAAAGCTGGTGTGTCTGAAATCTCACTTGCTTTTTCCAGTTTCATTATCAGGTCTACTGCAAGGTATTATTCCTCTCAACAAACTCCTTTGAACAAAAAATTTTTTTGAAATTATATGTAAAATTTCATTTACATTCGGAAGCCTAGAGCAGGCTTCAAAACAGAATGGTAAGAACACCGTTAGCTCTGGCTCTAATGCTTGTGCTGTAATTTGTTTCACGGTCTCTCGCTGAGACATCTCACCCTTTACCTAGCAAAGAACATATGACACATTCTCTTTGGACAGAATTATTATCACCACACTTGGAATCAACTGAGAAAAGCAGATCAGAAGAAGGTATTGCTGCAGTTGGAACCTGCTACAGCCTGATGTCCCATGTCATCCATACCAGGTCTCTGGAACACTACATTCCTCTCTGGAATAGCCAGTGTTCAGTACGAGTAATGCAATAGCGCACAGTGGTTACTGCCTTAAGCAGAGAATACCAGAACTGTTAATGACAAAGAGGAGCATGAAACTCATTCTTCAGCTTTTCCTTCTTTCCAATGAGCTCAATCAGAGCAAATTCTTTGGCAAAAAAAGTTAACAAAAAGATCCAAGAAATCAAACATAAATCTGGTAATCTGCCGAGAGGGGAAAAGCAGACGGGGAAGAGAACTGGCAGGCTTTATTATTAAATACACTTTGTGTTATCCAACAGATCCAAGATTAACATACAGAGATTGGATTCTACACAGGAAATCTATTGTACTGACTGCTCTCCAGTTATATATATTGATGATTTCAGAAAGATCGAATGCCTAACTCTGAATGCCTCAGGAATAAACATGAATAAGTTTCTATTTTCTTCTTTGAGATAGAGCTAGTCAAAATTTTTCCATGGAAGCTGTTCCTCAGCAGCAAAACAGGTTTTCAATTTTTTTGTTTTGTTTTGTTTTTATGAAAAGTATCTGCTTTTGGATATTTTCCTGAGATGTAATCCAGCTAGGAAACCAGGCCCCTAGAGCAAGTAAGCTTATTTTTATAATCAAAACCTGAAGTTTTCAGTTTTTCATTTTAAAGTTGTAATTCTGTTTGGTGGGAACCCCTTTCTAGTGAGACCTCTTTTTTGGGCATTTCCATGCAGGGAATCCCTTCAGAATTCCATAACATTGGTACGTTTTAGCACTTGGATTTAGATTTTGCGTGTGTAAACCATCCTTTTTCCCAGTTTTAGTTTTCCATTAAGTAGAATTTGCAGAAAAATAATGATCACATGAGATCACAGTCTATTCTGACCTTGTTCAGATGCTTAGTACTTGTGAACTTGCAGCATGAGTCATTGGCCTTCCTGCTCAAAGGGGGCTCAATGAGAGCTCAGGACACCATGGTTTCTGAATACGGGACCACCCTATCTTCCCCTCACAATTGGCTTCGTCTCACTGCATGGTCCTTCTGTGAACCAACAACAACCTGCAGAAAGAGCGCTTTCCTTGATACACTAGTTTAGCATTTTTAACTGTAAAGACAGTTAAACACCGGAATTGACTGCCTGGAAGGCCTTAGACTTTTTACCACTAGATGTTTCAAGACAAACACTGACAAACTTACTACTGAAGCTGATCCTGCGCTGGGTGACACTCAAATGACAGTTTACACGATTCCTCAGCTGTGCTTTCCATAATTCTACAACAACTTGCTCCAACTGACTGTAACAGAGATTGGACAATGATTTCATATCCTAGTGTTTAAGAGAAGTGCACCAGGTTTAATTCCTTGCCAATTAAAAATAGATAATATTTAAAATAAGGAATAAATGTTAATCCGGATTAATCTCTCCAATTTTAAAATCAAGAAAATCTTAAATTAAGGTCTTTTAACCTGCAAAGCTTTTCTGTGTAATTTCTAAAAGCCTGCTTTTCACTATTTCAGCCAGAAACAAGTGCTCCTAGACAGAAACCACAGTACCGTTCTACAACCAGAGCTATGTGTTTATGAAAAAAGTGATAAATCCCTGAAAAGAATTGTCTGATAACTGAAGTGCTGCCGCAAACTGCTTTGTAGCAAAATGAATAAAATAAGCAAATTGCTTTAGACTTGACAAAATTCCATGCCTAGAAAATCTGCATCTAATAAATAAATTTCCTTTTAAACCTTTTACATAAATACAGCAAGATTCAATGCTAAATGAGAAGCAGGCCATGTTAAATTTAACAACTGACTTTTTAAAGTAATGATTTCCTATTTTTTCTACATTTTTAATGAAATAAGCAGCCTTTATATGCTAGACATTCTGGATTTAATTAATTTCAGAGATATTTAGATTAATTTTCTCCCTTGGAGAATACTTTCAAGACACTGATCAACAGTTTCCTAAGATTAAGTTAAAGAACTACATTCATCATAAGCACTTTGTATCTGTTATATACAATTTCTTTTTATATGAAAAATAAATACATGAAGTATAAATATTCTTCTTTTTCTTTCTCACCTCCCCAAACTTACAAATCAGCAAGTCTTTCCACAGTAACAACTACGAAACAGCAACTGAAATTGAGAGACATGCCTACTATGAAATGTAGATTAGAGCATTAATTCTGCTAGTTGGTTACAGCAATACGAACTTTTAAGATGTTTTTCACATTTAGTCAACAGTTTTGTGTGATTTTATACAGTTGCAATGCCTCAACTAGATTTTTTTTTTTTTAAGATTGTAATCTTGTTCAATGAGACAGCACTGATTAATTTCAAAAGGACTCCTTATATGATCAGATTTACTTGGCTGTGCTATAGAAGTCAGCACCTGGAGTTCCAATGAGTACTATCTACTCAGTTTAACATGCATTATATATAATTAAAAATGGATAACCACACTGGTTCCATAGCCATAAAACTTTTAAAACTGCCTTTTACGTCCCATAAAGCAGATCTGTGGGTTCCCAAACTTGCAGTTGAGTACTAAGGGGGATTCACAAGTAACTCACTCTGTTTTGTGACATAATGAGAAAGTGGCTCTCAAAGTAGTTTTAATCATCACAACCCAAAGAGTTCTAGAATAACTGGTTCCAGCGAATGATATTCCACACTTTCTAAACAATCCGTGTAAGGGAATATCTACTCTAGCCCTCTCTACCTAGTAACACCATTAGTTTGTCTGTTATCCCAGGACTTTCATTCCACCCATAGAGCCATCTTTTCTTCTTAAGAAATACACCGCTTCTTCCTATCTACAAACCATCTCCCTCCTTCAAATTCTACACCCTACAAGGTACCCCATATTTTCACCTTGTTTGTAGTCTTCTCCCTCTCTTGCACTCCTTGATGCTTTTCTTTACTGTGCCCTTTTCCTTATTGAGCTTACACACGCTTAAAGTTTGGATAAACTACAAGGAGAAAATTATCAGTGGTATAAATAAAAGTGGTAATACAAAATTTAAAAAGGCATCAGAATAGATCACAACGTAGATAAGTGCTACAGAGAAAGGTGAAAGAGAAACAGGGTTTGCCCAAACTGAAAATAGAAACAGATTGCCAAAAATGTCATAGTAAATCCACAGCTGAAGGGGGAATACAGATTATACCTTATAGCATACAAACCAAGGCTCCGCTCCATCTCTCAGACAGCGTGAGCAATTGCTGCAGGCACAGAGACCTATAGAATTCAGTTCTTCAGTTGCCTCACTCTCAGCTCTCCTTCAACACCGATCTGTGCAAGTCTTTCCATGCTTAACTGCTTCAGCCTTTTTTACTAATGCACACCAATGTTTTTGCTTTTCATGGTATTTACTTAGCCATGGGACTTTTATGTTTCTTCCTAGTGGAAGAAAAAGCATGAAGCATCATCTTCACTATATACCTACTAATGGAGTTAAATGCCATCCTGCATACTGGAGGATTCCTTAATACATCACTTCTGGGTCATACAACATATATGCAACTAGAACTGTGCAGTAATTGGAGAATTAGAAGACCAAGTAGCAACTGTAACTAAATAATTTAAAGTCATATTTCATGATCTCATGAAACCATCAACTGTTCTAGCAAAAAATACAAAAAGCTATTATCTTCTCTTATGTAAACACCCCAACATTATTCCTTTTTCTGTCTTCTCAACCTCCAACACTTTATGAAAAGCACTGCTCTTAGGCCAACAACAAGACAAATTTAAATTTAAACAATGCATAGGTCAAACGAAAGAGTGAAACATTTCAGTTTTATAACAGATGATGCCATTCAAATTGGAAAAACAGCCATATTATTTTCCCTTTGTTTATTTTAAGAGAAGTACAATACATTGCAAACATCACTCCTGCAGAAGCAAAAAATTAGGACTAATATACAAAGATTTGCTAGGGAAAGGGGTGGATGCAGGGGGATGACCAATACACATAGCTCAAAAGGCAAAGCCATTAAATCCAGCTTACAAGAATCAGGTGTTTGGAATTAAAGAGAAAGTATAGGATTTCAGCATGTTTTTCGCTAAAAAGAAAAAAAAAAAAAACTTCTCTCAACTCTCCCTCACTTTCCCAAACATTGAAAAAACATACCACAGAAGACATTTAGAAAATGTATAGCCCACTGTTAGAATTGCATTCTATATAGCTTGTGATGAAAGCATGTGCCCTATTTATTAGGTGCCACTCAAAAGATCTCACATTCTACTGCTTTTGTACTTCAAACTTCATTATCATACGAAAGTGTACCAACAAGTTTACCCATAGTTATTATACCATACAGCTATAGTACAAGTTTTGATGCAGCATTTGGTGCCCAGGATGTGCTCCTGAAAGAAGCTATGCCACTCCCCAGGAATTTTTGCATATCTATTTTGCTAATTATTCTAACGACTTGTTGGTAGAGACCAGTTCTAACTTTCCTTACACACCAGCAAAATAAATAACAATGCTATTTCAGCATCTTAAAGTTCTGTAACCTTTCAGAAGTGTTAAAATAATGAGCGCAAAAAATATGGAAGCTGTACTTCTGTATTCACAATGTATTCCTAAGAAGCCAACATAACCCTCAGCTTCTTTAAACCATTTCAACACTTCAACACTTTCGTTGTTGCAAAGCGAAAAAGGAGCCTGTGGATGGAGTATATGTACCCACTTTATCTCTCTTTGTATGCTTCTTCCCAGTATCACTAGTATAGATAACTCGGTTTCTGTCCAAGTTATCTAAGCAGAGGACAGCCTTCACTCTTGGCACATTATTCAAATGCAATGTTTTTATAACCTCCATTAGCTGTCATGCTTCTTGAAAGTGAAAAATGTTATATAAATAAGACAACCGAGTGCTGGATTACAGCAGAACTTTGTCAGTATATATTGTTAAGCAATCATTCATTGCTAGGCATGACATTCCTACTGAAAGGATATTTTAGTTTATTTTAACGGTACACAGAGAAAACTAGAGGAGTCAAAACACTGAAATTACCAACACTGACCTCCACTGAGAAGAATAGGGCAATGACTGGCTAACAGAGCCATGATATACAATGAAAGCAACTATTTTAAGCTCATCAGGGTGACAATTCTGAAAAGTTTAAAAGAATTTTTCATAACTTAATCCTGGAATGTAAGAACAACTTCTTCTAGTGTACTGTGTGGAAACCAAGCAGTATTTGTTGCTTGTTTCTGCACATACAGTGGCTTTGCTAATAGTAATGTGGCACCATTTCCACATACAGCCTTCGAATAACCAACATGTGCAGCCAAAGCATGCTTGCTGAACTAGCTCATGAAAAACGTCAATACATTTCTATCCATATTTAAAATCAAGGATAATTTTGTTGTTGCACAAGCAAAGCAGTGATAAATTAACACATCTTGGTCTCAGAAAAAATGGCAGCATTCAGGCTTAAGAACATGCATTAAAATACCATTCACTATCAAAATATTGCAAAAGAAGGATGCTGTCTGAGTCCTGATAACAGTAAGACTCAGCAGACTAGCTATAGGTATCTGGTTTTTAAAAAGTCTTACTAAAAACATTTAAGCTAGCCAAGACAATTTTGACTCAACCAGGCTAGAGCAGCTACACCTAGAGTTATGTTAGCAGAACAGAAGGATGATAGCCTTTGGCAAAGTTAAAAACAAAACAAAATAGAACAAAACAAGGCAACTAACTGACAGTGAGTTAAGTTGGTAATCACTTAACTCCAAACAGCTGTAGCCAAGAGCATGCTTGACCATACCTTACATCACTAAGATAAACTCTATTGGGAGATCCTTCCTTTTCTCCACTACTGAAAATGTTTAGTGGAAACTCCTTAGATTTTAAAGGAGGCCCGGTGAATGAAGCTTCCCCTTTACATTTGTCCCAATACAGAAACTGGTATCTGGCTAGATTCTGAAGGAAGATAGCGACCAATCTGAGCAGAAAAATCAACACTTGCCCATCTGATTTTTTTCCTCATTTGTTAGAAAATACTCAGTTCCATTCTTAATGCAGATACAGATGTTTTCTTTAGGAACTAAACAAAAAGAGGTATTTCACTAATAAAAAGAGACTAGCAAACCAGTAGCTGGTTCTTTAATGCATATTCCATTGTATTATTCTACTCAGAGCCTGTGTTTTTATCACAGGCAGCATGATGGAGAGCTGCCAGCAAATACAGGTGGCATTAACAGCAGTTAGATTGCTGTTTTGCTGTGATCATGAATACACGGTAGCTAGGTGAATTCTTTTTATTTACAAGCCAACCAATATTCAGTATTGAATTTTTTTCTCCTAAGCTTCTGTGTATTATGTTAAAATACCAGCAAATGATATTAAGAAATAGAAGGAGAAACAGCTATGAGAGCAAGCTAAGTGGTTTGCATTTTGAAATTTAATTTAAAAGTTAGAACTTTCATCGTTCCTTCTTCCCTCATCACTTTAACATATCTTGGATAAAAATTTTAAGGTTTATTTTACTGAAAGTATCAGAAAGTATTAGCAGACATTAAGAATTATTTACAAAAGAAATCACACATCCTCCAATCTTGTTCAGCTGTACAGATCTTCTCCCTAACAACAGAAATAACTCATGCTAGTAGTCATGCATTCATCAATATACAGTCTTTTACTACTAAGCCACAAAAATGGACTTGTGAATCCATTGTTTTATGCAAGACAAACTATTATTTGGTAGAATAACGTAACAAGCCACAATGGAGGTTCTGGTAATGCTGCCCTCTGACCACAAGTTACTTTTTTTTTTTTTTTTTTAACAGAAGTAATGACCTAGACCAGCGTTTCTCATACCTGAACTGCAACTCTCAATGAAGTAACAGGAAGATTCAAAGGGTGGGAGTCATAAATAGGTAGGGGAAAACTTAATTAAAAAATTAAGCTATTAAAAAATAACAAGAAAAACAATAAAACCAAATTACCCTGATTTACAGCTGGAAGCAGCTCATTTCCTCCAGGGGAGTCAGAAGCAGCTATAATTATCAGCTGCACATATTTACACTAGCTAGGGAACTACCAGCTCCCTTAAACTGCTGGCAGCAGCTCAGTTCCTCCCAGGCAATATATAGAGTGTTTACACCTGCAGCTGATAATTACAGCTGATTTTCATGCCTTTCCCACCCCAACACCCTGAGGAACTTAGCTGCTGCCAGCAATTAAAGTAGGACAGTAGTAAATTTTTCCTTGGGGATTGCATAAAAGCAGATGAGCCCAAACAGTGTTCACATTTGCAAGAATTTTGGGAAACACTCATCTACCCCATCCACTACTTCATCAGTGAAGAAAATATGTGTTAATTAATACAATCAAATATGCCTGAAACTAGGACCATGCTATTTTTCAGGGTTTATAAAAAAACTCTTCTATCTAGATATAACAGAGGCGTACAGTAATTCAGGGCCAGAAATCACACAGCTATTCAAACACTACTTACAGAAGACTTCAATTTCATACTGCTTTACTTCATTCTACCTGAGCATCTGATCTAGTAAAAACATTGTGTCTCACTCCTCAAGCCATCAGTGTTTCCAAGAAACCATCCAATTCACAAAGGTGGTATAATATAGTCCCACTGTAGGTACATGGGGCATTCCTGGAAGATTTCCCTACAGGCACACGGGTCACAGGATTAGAAAAATCATTAAGCTTCCAAAAATGTGCTCTCCATCCACACTAAAATTTGGCTTAGCTTACTGAAATGGAAAAACGTTCTGTGCTGGCTGCTGCCTGCTTTACCACATAGAGTGGTAAATTTTCAGATGGTGCAGTTATGTAAGGGGTAATCCTTTCCATTTGTAAATGAGAATATCCCTACCTTAATATAATAAAAGTATATGCAGCAGTAAGCCACTTTTGGGTGAGTGGGCAGTTTTACGCTGTCTAGCAATGCTGTATGTCCTATTTTTATGCTACGAATTTATCAAGGCATCATTCTACATAAATGTAGATTCTTCCTCCTCTCTGCCCACCAGAACACTTATCATGAAGATACGCATCTTCCTCAAGACTGACATTTATTTAAAAAAAAAATTAAAATATTTATTTCTGATGCAGAATATGATGTTAACTATACCCTCTGATAAGCCTCAGATACACTACACAATATGCAAGATGGAAAAAAACCCTTCACAATAGATATATATTCATCATAATTAGCTTTAGAACATCAAATCAGAACTTTTTTTTTTCCTCCCCAACTGTTCTGCAAGCAATTTTCTCCCAATCCCATCTTTCTCATGCATTCTTTTAACTGAAAGAGAGAGACATTTTCCAGGGGATCTCTTAATCATGTAGTGGGCAAAGGCGTATACCACTAGCCTATGGCTGTGGACTTGTTTATTTTCTATGAATGGGGAAACACAGCATCAGTCTGACAGTTTCCAGTTCTCTGAATTTTACATTATTTATATACTGTAAAACAGAGCATTTAAAAGAAAGCATCGCCCATGTACAGTCTCAGTATGAAAATTCTGAAAATCTAGTCAAAAGAATAATGGCAGGGTGGTTTTATTTTTAAAAACCACTAGTTATTTTCAGGTCATTTAATTTTACAACTTCACCTTTTGCTTTTGGAAAACCTATAGATTTCAAAACACATACAACATCACATCTTCCAGTTTCTAGGTACTTACAATTATATTCAGCTAGGAATGTGCATCTGTGCCAGAAATAAAACTCAAAAAAAAAAAATCTCATAATCTAAGCTTTCTCCTAATTTATTTTTAAATTTAAACTAGTTCATTCCACAATTAAAATACGCTCTTTGTTATTCTTTTTACATTATAGCACACTGCATGATTACTGTACTTTCCAGTGGATAATTGCATAAACAGACCTACTGCAGAGCGGACGTTGATGTAGCGGAGGCTGTAACCCCGCATTCCTCACAAGCAGCCCTGTCCTCCAAGCTGTCATGGGACAGGGAGGCATTCCACGGCTACACCCCCTTAACCATTGCAGGTCTGTCAGCCCCAAGCACCACCCTCTACCTTCACTGACATGTAGTTACATTTCTTAATAGTCATTTTTGTCATTAAAAGCCTACATGGAGGCAAGGTTTCACTAAACTACCTCCCAGCAGGTAGAGAGTAAGCCTTAAAACTGTCTTGTGTCCAGTGTTTCTGAAAGGATAGCTAACATGGACTTTGTTGCAGCAGCTCTAACTTGCAGGTTACAGGGGCCAGTCAACTCAAATTAAAGGCATTATAGGTCATAACATGTTTACCTGTGATGAAGTCAGAGACAACGTGCAAATTAAAATTCTAGTTAACTAGGAATATTTGATCAGGAGATTTAGAAAACATCTGCAAAGCAGTTTGAGGTTACTTCTGAGTTACATTTAAGGTCATTAAAAATTTAGCACTCAAGCAAAACCATTTTAAAGTGGTACATACATAAGATATAGATCACTACTACTACTGCAATGCATATGAACATAGGTACACCAGCATTCTACACCACATAAGGGATCAAATATTGAGAAGTTCATAAAGTTTTACAAACTAGTAAGTTGGCATTACTTTACATCCATTTCTTCAAATAAACAAAGAGTGATCAGAGAGGGATAGAAACCATACAGTGTCCACACTCAGGCTAGATCAGCAACAGGTATTAACAGTAGAGCTTGGGAGAGACATCATTACTGAGCCCCCACAGAACTGAAGAAGTATTTTTCATTATTGAACCTATTCTGTGAGAAGGAAAAACAGATCAAAACCAGCCTTCAAAATGCACAGTGAAGTCCCACTGGAGAAAGAAAAAAAAAAGGGGAGAAATAGAATGAATGAATCAAAAAAGAATTACTCCTACACTGCTGGCAGCTACTTGGGAGTTACAAATATGTTCAGATTTATTAATTCAAAGGGCTGCCTGAAGAGGGAGAGATTAAGAAAAAAGTGAAAGTTAAATGTCATTGACAATTAATTCCTCTCCCTTCTCCCTCTCCACCCTACCTCACCAAGTCAAAGCTCAGAAAGAAAGTCCTACTTCTGATCAATTAGTATACGACAACCTTAACTTACCTAAAGCAGGTCACCAGGCCATCCAGAAGAGAAAAATGACTACTGGCTGTCAACCTTGCCACTCCCTAATTTCCCTAGCAAAGGATGCCACACACATCTATTTGATCACCTGGCTCAGTCAGCCTACACTCCTACAGTGCTCCCTATCACAAACAGCTCCTTCACGCCCCCTCACCGCCGCACAGCCCTCTTCCACCATCCTTTCCTCTTCCACCAGCAAAGACCCTTCCTTAAGCCTTCCCCAGTCTTCTTCCCTGTCACTTTATCCCCCTTCCTGGGGCGAGAGGACACTGAGGACACAGTCTCCCCCTCCAGCCATGAGGGCTGTGCCACAGGCTGCTTGCTGCTCCCCGACCCCCCGCCAGCTCCCACCTGCCCCTTCCCGCCGACGGGCCTCCCGCACAGCGCGGGCTGAGCTGCAGGCACTGCCTTCAGCCCCTCTCCGGAGAAAGACAAGACACCACCTTCCTCTTATACCTTTATTTTTTAGGGGGGGGGGGGGGGGGGAGTTTATTTTTGTTGTTGTCTGGGTTGTTGGGTTTGGGGAGGGCTCTCCAAGATCTTTCTCACCCTGTGCTCGCCAACAAGCCGCCTCCACAGGCAGCTCCAGCAGGACGCGACCGACCTTCCACACCTCAGCACAGCCCCTTCGGCCCCCTGCCTTCACCCCCAAACCCCTCCGCTGCGGGCAGGGAAGTGCCACCATCCCCGACACCCGGAGCCCTGAGCCACGGCTCGGCGACTCCCCCCGCCCCCGCCGGTCTGTCAGCGACCCGAGCAAGCGCTCGCAGCCCCGCTCGTGTGTCGTCGTCGTCCCCCAAAAAAAAGGTTTTCCTCACGCTCGTTACTAATTTCTTGCACAGCCAGCCTCACCGCCCTCCTTCCCACACTTAGGAACGACGAACGCTTCGGCGGAGCTCGCCACCGCACAGGCGGACGGACGAACGGATCACCGCGTCCCGGTCACCTCACCTCCACAGCGGGGTCGGGCGGGACCGAGGGCCGGGGGCAACCGCCTTCCCGCCTCCAGTAGCCGAGGGTCTAAGACCCTGCCCGCGCCTCACTCACCTTCGGCTGGGCCGTCAGTCAGGGCAGCCGCCCGGGCGGGGGAGGTCGGACTCTCCCGCCCAGCGGCCCAGCCCCGGCCAGGGAGGCAACGAGGAGCGGCGCCGTGCACCTGCTGCCGGCCGGCGGGCGGCCGTTGGGCTGGCGCGGCGGCGGCGGCGCAGGGGTGAGGCCGTGAGAGGGGGAGGGAGGTGAGAGCGGGCGGGATGAGCGCTCGGGAGACCGAAATTAAATCTGAGGGAGGTTAATTGAGCAGTTTAGCCTAATCCCGAGCGCCGCTGGAAGAAAAGTTCGCATGCCGGCGACGTGGCTTTCCGCTGGTGGAAGCGCGGGGAGCGGGGTTCCCCTCAGCCGTCCGCGGGGGAAGGGAGGGCGGCGGCAGCGGCGCGGCTTGTGAGGAGGTAACGTACGAAGTCAGAGACCGCAACGGAACGCGCGTTTTTGTGATTCCCCACACACACCCCCCCCCCAAGGGGTAGTTTGGGGGTTTTCTTCTTTTGCTGCACAGCGGAGGGTTTGTGAAAGGCTCTTTATTTCCTGTTAAAGAACTAAAACTCATGTGAAAAACACGATATTCTTACATTCATGCAGCGCCTTTATTCCGAGACCAGTTTACAAGACGTGGCCCTGACTTTGGGCTACTGAGTAATTAGCGCAAGTCCCCAAGAAGTCTTCAGGTATTTACAGGATCTGGGTTTATATATGACTAAGTATGTCAACTCCAAAATATAGCCGCTTTAGGATAAAGAATGGCAGCCCAACAGGGACAAGCACACCCTGCGGTAGTGGAATGGAGGGTGGTTTAACTTGGAAAGACAGAATTAAAGAGAAGAAAAAACAAGAAAACACTTGATACCTCAATTCTGAATGCATCATATTAAAGGATTAATCAAATTACTTTATTCAAAGCTCCATAAAGGTGTCAAGCAATGGTATTTTCCTGTGCATTTCATTTTCCTTTTGCATCCAGTCCCAAGGAGGTGAGGTGATTGCCCTTTCATTTTCAACCCAATGCATCTGTCAATAGTTTCCCACTAAATCTGCAAAAACTTAGGTCAGGGTCTTTGTGCTTGGGATGAAGCCCATATAGAAACAACTAAAATAAAGTATTTTTCAAAAAAATCAATTTTAGAATCTAAGAATGAAAGAAAAAAGACATCAGACTGATAAATTTTTTAACAGTGATTTTTAATATATGCTAAACTTCTAAGAGAATTTATCTGAAACCAGTTAGTTAAAGCGAAGAAAAAAAAAAAACAACAACTTAAAAAGAACATGTATGTTATAGTTCATAAATTGGGGCACAGTTGTAGCTTGCTCATATGGCATCCTTAAAAGACCCTGCACTCTTCTGAACTATGATGGTCTAGGTGAAATATAGCTCTTGCCCCCTCTAATCAAACATTTCCTATTTCATTATTAAATATATAATTTACACAACTTCTCTTTCAATAGCTAATTTGGAGTGATCAAATGCTAGGAGTAAAACCTTTCAGTGTACAGGGAAAAGTTAATTCCCAATTCACAAGGCAAAATCGTTCAAGTGGATTTAGGTGTCTACACATGGAAAGAACTGTATAAACAAAGGTTTCACTTCTGACTGGGAAATACTGATACCTATGATTTAAAATTTTTTCAGTGTACAATTCAAATCTTATAAACTTTATAAATAAATTGTCAGTGTTTTGTGATAAAGATACTAGTATTTACTTTTTGTTGATTAGATGCTTCTGTTCATGTTATGCGTATAGATAAAAGATAAGAATTAGTCACCACTTGTACATCAATCTGAAAACCTAAGATACTCACTGTTATATTCTAGGACTCTTATCTTAGCACACAAGAAACTTGAAAGCATTAGAGATGTCAAATCAGTATGTTTTTCACACTGCCTTTTTTTAACCTAGATTTCAACAGTGTTTTGCTCTACCACATGGTGCAGAAAGGCCTAATAATTTAAAAGTCATGTTTATCGTCATTTGTAAAAGTGTCTTCATTCATTTATTCCAACTAAGTTTATCTCCTCTTTTTTTTGCCTGTTGGAAGTTGTATGTACATAAAGACTCTGGAAGTCTTTTCATGATTACAGAAATGTGACATTAATCATGTTTGAAGAAATTAATATGGTAAACAACAAAATTCTGCTAACAGCATTAAAATACTGAGGTACAATCTACTTTAGCAAGAATTGTGTAGAGCCTTTAATCTTGGTTTAGCTGAATCATTATTTATTCATACAAAGTGTGTAGTTGGAATTTTATAGTAATATATTAAGCTGTTAGCAGTTTACAACCCTACTTGCTACTTTTTTGATACCTGTTCTATGTTTATCCATGTATTACAGCAAATAGAATATTATATTGTTAAAATCAAATTTCAGTTCTGTTTAGCATTTGCTCACTGCTTCACTTTCTTTAGGCCTGACCTTTTCTGTATTTATATCCCATATAAAGGATTTCTTTTTGAGTTTGTGATTTTTTTCAAATGTAAGCATAGGTTCAGTATAGCTTTAGTTGAATGATACACATCAATGGCTTGCATTTTTATCTCTCAACATGACATAGTTTTAATCTGTAGTAAGGAAGAAAATGCCACCTCTAGTTAGGAGAGAATTTTTTGAGTAAACCATAACTTCATAACCAGCGCTGGAGTGTTCATGTTTCCACCGATAGTTTATATGATAGCTCAAGTGGATGTGAATTTTCAGTAGCAGTGATTCTCTTCAGTGTTAAGCTGTTTTCATTTATGCAAGTCCTTAAGAGCTGAGCCATCCTTAGGCAGCTTGGAGATTAAGATGTGGAGCTCAAGTCTGAATAGCTGTTAAAGCTGCCCTAGAGAGCCATGCTGCCATTCTGTATCATCGACCTCTCCTCCTGATCAGAAGTCAGAGCAAACCAGGTAGGAGTTACACCACACGGACGCAGCAGGCAGTTCTTTCAAAAACTTCCTTTAGTAACTTCCACCCCATTTTTCTTCACTTGCTGCAGTTCACTTCCAAATCAAACCTCGTCAAGGGACTCTGCGTTGTATAGAAATCACATTAATGAATAGAGAAAAACTGCTGATTTTATCTAACTGTGGAAACAACCATTTACCTGGTATACCAGGCTAAGCCACCATCTCAGGAAACAGAAGGTAACAGCAGCATTTCTTAAAAAATATTTGAAATAGTTCATGACACTAACAGCTCCAAACTTTTCATTCTGAAATCACATGTTAAAAAAAAAAAAAAAAATCTTTAAACAGCATATTGTCCTTTCCCTTCTTTTTAATAAAGTTACATACGTGGCAGATAAACTGGAAAAAAACCCAAAACATGAAGCCCAGAACTTAGAAAGCTACTAGAATCTTGACCATGATGCCTGTTAAACTGGCTGCCTTTAAGCAAATCAATATTGTTTCAGTTATTTCCCAAGGTTGGAAAACCAGACCATAACTATTGTACCAAGCTAGATAATCACAAATTATTGGCATCTGCTTCATTGTACTTACAAAATGGGAGCCAAGAGCAAAATTTCTTGGGAGGATCAGCTGGAAGTGATGAACATAGGGGAATTTTACAAGGAGAAACATAAGAATTATGCATTGTGTCATGCCAAAACCCCATTGCCATACTTAAAGCTTGCTATTGAAAAGCAATAATTTAGGCAAGGAGAATTACATAGGTGAATGTATTAGGTTATCATTTTTCATTAATTCTTTTTCCTTCAAATTTTAAAAAAATTTGCAAAACCCAACAAGAGATTTAAAGTTAAAATAGATAATGCCAGTGATGTCTGACACCCTGCGTCATACAGAATTAACTTCTCATCACATAGGTACAGTTTTTGTTGATTAAAAGCAGATATGTGAGAACAGACTTCAGCACCTCATGTTGGAATTAGTAGCTGGCAACCAAAGAATAAGGTATTGCAATTCTGGATTACATGCCTCTCGTTTTTACTTTTTTGACACCTGGCTACGCAAGTTTCTGACTGTAGTTGAGCAACTAAGTGCTGTACACAATTCAGACTGACTTGGAATGGGACCAATAATCAGGTTCAGACTGAATAGGAACTAGTTAAACTAGCTAATGTTAGAAATACTAACTGGAAAGGTGCACATACTGAGGACTTAGACACCTTAAAATCTGCAACAGAAAAGTCCCAAACTGTTTCCCAAGCATGGGCATCGATGCTTCCTTTAAACAAACAAACAAACAAAAAAAAAAAAAAAAAAGAAAAGTGTGTTAGATCATACCTTTTTTAAAAAAAAAAAGCCAAGAGAGAAAAGAGAGAAAGAGGCTTTCACCTTTTAACCCAGTCCTGCAGATAGCAGAGCATTTTATCATACGTTCATTTAAAAACAGAAGCTGCTCTCTGACTACCAACTAGAACATAGACCTCCCCCTCAGTGCCTTAAACACCATGTTATGAGGTCATTCTCAGTCTTTGTTTTTCCATCGCTGGTCCAGGGAGCCCCTAATTCCCTATGTACCTGCCAGTGTTTCCAAGGAAACTAAGCAAGCAAAATACTGCTAATTTCTGAACCAGTAATCAGGGCAAGTTCTACGTTTGTTTTGAACTTGACCTGATATCACCCAACACTATGCAAAATGGCCCAGAAAACTCTTTTAGTTCCTGCCTTTGGTTTTTTCCTGACGTGCTGTCTATTTCAGAAGGAGTAAAAGAATCTTCATTATTCATTTTTGGAAAGGATCAGTTCTTAATCCCCAAAATGATGAAGAAGAACAGAACACAGTCTTTTTATACGATTTCCTAACATTCATAAGAGTTTCTGCATATATGTACACGTGTATACTTTGCTACTCTCTTAGGGCCATTGGCAAGCTGAGCCAAGCAGGTGGATTTCTACACCTCTGAAAAACCACAGATATCAAGGGACTTCAGCAGGCTATGGAGGTCCACCTGAGTAGATCTGACTGCACAGTTGGGGTCATAGGTCCAGCCTGACTACCTAGACTTCTCCAGCACTGCTTTCATTCAGCCTCCAAGGGTTGAATCACTTTGAAACCTACTAATGCAAATAACAGCAAAATCTCCATCTGAGATCTTGGTAGGTTTATAATAAAGCCCATGCTCAGCCTTTTTAATCCTCCCTTCGAGTTGGCTGTGTGGATAAGCCGCACAGCAAAATATCCCAATAGAGCTCACAATCTATCAAGATTCTTGGAGACAAAATCAGAACTGAAAAACTTTTGTTTAAAAAACACCTGCAATTACAAACAAGTACATAGAAATGTTAAAAAGAAGTTACCAAAAACTAAATTTCCACAAAAATCAGAAGCAGTTCTGTGGCTGCTACAGTCATTAACTATTATGCATTTGGCATGATTCACAACAGTCAGCACACTGCTAAACTGATTATAACTGGATCCACTTCAACGTATAGTGTGTCACAAGAGGGACTAGAATATTGTGACCCATAGGAAGGTCACCGAGATTAAGAATATGCCAAAAGCATCAGATATTCTAACTGCTGCATAAGTAAAGATCTGTATGATTTTCATCAGTGCTGACGTGGAATCAAAGGGAGCCAGAAGATTAAAACCGAGCATGAGTATGATTAAAAATGTATGCACAGACATCGCTGGTTTATTTTTAGTGCAAGAGGACAATAATATATAGTGACCACTGGCTAATAATCTACAGCATACACAGATATTGAAGTTTCTGTATTAATTTAGTACCTTACAGGTCCAACTCAAGTACAACTTTCAACTCTTGAAGGTATCAGCAATGAATAGGAAAATGATAAAATCACTACTTAGAGAAGAGAATGTAAAAAACTGCAGCTAGATTAAAAAACAAAACATTGCTTAACTTTTCAGCAAATAGCATAGTTATATGTATTAAAATGGCAGTTTATTCTTCCTTCTACATGATGGCTTAAACCAATCATCACAGGAGTTAAGGCAGCCCAGAATAGAGCGTTGTACAATTGGTTAGATGTGACACAGTAAAAGCTTTCTTCACAAGGCACTCTTTTTTATTTGGTAAACCAAATCTGTATCATGTTGTGGCAAATACTGCACTTTCAGTTTTCTAATTAATCGGCTCCACAAACAGAAACAGCATAAATGCAGGGATGTGTATTAGATTATTTAGCATTCTTCCATTTTAACATGCCAGAGCAGTGGTAGTAACACACATGCAAGAAGCTTTAAAAACATGTTATTTTTAATCTGGCAGTATTAGTTTAAGGGCTGAACAACAAGGGGTGGGGGGGGAGGCAAGGAAGGAAAGGACTGACTGTACTGTAATTATATAGCATCAATCAACAATATCTACCAAATTGTAACGTGACTTGGCCTGCTGCACAAGACTGAATCTGCTGCAAACATATTCTAGGCACCTGTGGGAGAGATCTATAATGAGAATGATGGAAACCACAAATTTAACAGGTTTTATTTAGTGCTATCATATTTCACTGCACTAGAAAGCATGAGTGCTTTAAACAGGTGACTTTACCAGGTAAGCACATTGTCAAAACTTGTTTTTAATAATACACTAGTCTATAATAACCTACAATAGTAACTCAAACTGACATTATCTGTAAAGCGTAAGATCCAATAAAATTCAATTAAATACCAATCTAACAATGTTTATGCAAATTACTTTACTCCATCTCGTACATTCCTTTATCTCTGGGGATCATTCTCAATTTCCTTTTCTGTAGCTTTTCTAGCGCTACGCTGCATTTTGGTAATATCACCACTGAAGCTGAAGACAATATTTCAACTATTAAGCCTACCAGAAAATTATAGTTAGATTTATATCTGTTTTAGTCATACAACTTTGCTTTCCAATGATTTTTCAAAGTACTTTTCCATAAAGACTAGAAAGTTCAGACAGGACACCAACATTGTTTTCAGTCTATTCTGACTTTCAAACTAGTTTTCAAGTATATTAATAGCCTTGGTACAAGCATGTTCATTAGAAAGAAGGCTGTTAGCACATCCTAGGTTGCCAGACTCTTCCCATTTTAAGTCCCAGTTGCTTATAACTTTGCCAAACATTAAATGCTTGGGCTGAAATTTTCCATGCAATGTCTGTGCCTCAAGCTAAGATGTGTTGGAAAATTTCAGCTAAAGAAATACAACCGTTTCCAAGAATGAGGGTAGGGGAAAAACATTCTGTTTCACTCATGAAAAAAAAAAAGAAAAAAAAAGAAAAGAAAAAAAAAGAAAAGAAAAAAAATCAGAGACATTTTCACTGCAAAGATCACTTGCTCTCATGCACTGCCCTGAAATTGGCAGGAAGAAATAGTTTCATTAGGAATTACACTTTTTTTACTTTCCCCGTGAAAATCAACCCTGTATGGGCTCCTTATAAGCCTTTGAAAAATTGTGGCCTGCGTGAATTCACTACAACATGGGATTGGAAAGAACTGCCTAATGGACTGAATTCAGTCCCATGCAGTCATGACAAATGCACGGTAGATGTCCAGGTCCAAGAGCTCCGCAATCTTGGCATGTGCTCCTGCAAGCCCTTGGCCCCAAAACATTCTATTATAATGCTCTATTACAACACACTGAAAACACGAAGCTTGAGATTAAAGCCATTATGCCAGTTTGGTACAGGAAGAAAGTAGCAGAACTGGAGAAAGAGGTGGGAAGGAATTGCTAATATAGTGGCTGAATAAAATTTCAAGGTGACCCAAGGACCGGACTGCTGGGCAAACAGCAGGCTACAGGGGAGGGCAATGGTCCTTTGCAATTTGATGTGGGGGGAAGATTCCTCCTGACCCCAAGTCTGGACTTCAGTTACAGCAGCAACCATCACTGGCAATGACATCCATGCTGACAAGACTTTCATCTCTGGTCTGGGCATTACTGGAGCGTGTTTGTGAACAGAAAACACGGTATCTGTCTCTCCAGTACTTTTAGTGACCCGCTGCTACTGACAAAGAGGAAGAAGCTGATTAATTCAGAAATCAGAAGAACAAGACCTAGCCCCACAGCAGCAGCTGCGATGCCTACAAAGGGAGTCAACTGGGAGGAGAAACCTGGATTGGACTGATATTGGTTGAGTCTGTAGGGGCAAGGGAAGACTGCAGTGCTCGACAACCCACATATGGCACACACACAGCATTTTCAACTTTGATATCCAGATGATTTCAAAAGGCTGTTCTGCCACCAGCCTTTCAAATATGCAAGCCATCACTTTTCTGCAACCACAAAATAGCAGTTTGCTAAAACTGTGACTTTCCTGGGATATTCAGCTTCATAAGCCATGACAAAAAAGACAGGCAGCATCCCCAGAATCATGATTGGCACCAAAGTTCTTATAAGGGTTGTTATAAAGAATGAACAAGATTCCAGCTTATCTGAACTTCCTTTTTGAATTGTATAACTTACAATTGCTTCCTATTTTGGTATTCTTAGCTGATTTTGCCCCCGTCTTCCACAAAGCTCTAGCACAGTCATTATGCTTTTTAGTACCTGTTGTGGTTAATAACCTCTGGTTTCTTCACAGGGGCAACATACAGACACAATCACTCCAACTCAGTCCAGAGCATTACCCTGTTATTTTACAAAGGCATCTCATGCAAATAAAAAGCTTTTGTTGTCAGAGCGTCATAAACATCTAGCTACCATCAGCCCAACCTTTGACCTGCAAGCAACAAATGAACTAGTTGCAGATCTGGTGAAGACTGTGAGAACCAACTTCTAAGTAGCTATCATGGCTCATTTCTGTACCAGCTCAGGTATTTACAATAAATGCTGTGGTTCAAGAGGTTTGGGGTAAGTTTCTACACGAGTTCATGAAAACTTGTTTTTGTATGTGGAAATTCTGGAACCATTGCTGGTCAAACTGAAAAGTTATATAAACGCATTATGTTTTCTCCTTGTATGCATCCTACAGATATGCCATGTGCATTTAAAGAGAGGTACAATTACAGCATGAATCACATTAGCCTTGTTTACTCCAGATTCAAAGCTTCATAGCACTGCTCCAAGTGACTGCCCATCATGAAGACTTGTGCAAGGACAAAATGCTCCTCTGATAGATTCACAGCTGTTTCATTCTGCCACAAATAGACAAAAAATGAGCATCCTGCTGAACCATTAAAGACAGACAGTGTACCACATATCAGTGCTTATTCACATTCAACTTTGGATGGCATTAGGACAGCTGGGATATATCCCTGCATGCTTTAGCATCACCCACAAGTATTCAGAAACTGAAGATGTCTGGTATGTTGTGGTAACAGAAAATTGTGAGCAGAGAGGGGTAATTTGTAGGCCTTGAGTTCAGGGCAGAGCCATAGAGTTTACTTGCTGTGGAGAAGTGCTGTAGAAGTGATGGACATTAGAGGATAAAGAACTACATCTGCTTCTGCTGTAGAGGTCCTATATGGTAGAAATAAAATAATAATAATATTTTCCACAGCTAGACACCTAATCACGTAGTGCTTCTTTTCTGACTAGAGATTCAAGAACATGATCTGAGGAAATGCAGAGCTGTCACAACTGGAGCTAAGATAATTGAGGATTGCAACTTAGGCATATAAAGTGCAATAATAAAGCTATGAACTCTTGAAGCTCAGGAACCTCGACTTCAGCATCTGAAATTTGTGAACGCTTTTAGCCTCAGATAATGCCTATGAAAGACAAGAAAGCTGCTTGGCAGACCAAGCAGTTTAAGAAGGTCCGTGGAAGGATGACTATTGTAGAAGAGGGATACCCTTTGTTACCTATGACTGTCATCCCATGTTGTTACTCAGTTGTGTATGGGTACGTGTATTTGTATGAAACTTTTGGACTGTGTGGGTGAAAACACATTTTAAATTATCTTCTCAAAGTAATATCATACATCACAAAAAAGCCTGAAATAGTAAATCAAAGAAAGAAGAAAAGCTATTCTACTACATCATCCACAATATGCTGCTTTAGAAATAATATATTGTTCCTCCCTTCCCACAAAGGCTATCTTGCGTAAAAAGAAAAGGGTGCAGGCTTGTTATTTTGCAGCAACTGTAGTAGTGTGTGCATATATTGGAGCATCTTTAGAAAAAATCATCCCAATGTTATTTTGCATTATGGGATAGATAGATCTTTTCATCTGGAAGACCCAAAAGAACTGCCAGTGAATCGTACTGGTAACTGCACTTCTGTTTCATCCATTAGGGGTAGAATCAGCATTTTTTAATTGAACAAATAAAATTCTTAGTCAAGTCAATTTTGATGCTTTAAAGAAAAAGTCAAGCATAAGCTAGGCACAGCAGTTTCAACAATATTTTGAAGTGGCTTTCTTCCTTGCTCAACTAGTTCAAAATGCACAAGCAAACAATTTTATGAAACATCAACCTGAGAAGAAAATCTTTAAAGTTCATAAAAAAGTAGTCCCTTCATACATTAAGTTATAGATGGATGAACTGGGAGGTCTGAATGGGCACCAATTCAACATTAAATTGCACCACTGTTACCACAAAGCCACCCCCCCTATTAACACGTATAACTAACATTTTCATCATTGATCTACACTATGCTACCATATATCAATATGATCTATATATTTATTGAGTTCTTCATGTGATATTACTTTAAGACTCAAGGTGTTTCATTTCGGATGGAAAGGGCAAGAGCCTTCATCACAGACTTTGCTGTTCTCCCCTCCAAGTCCACTTTCCTTTGGATCCTGTTTTGCTCCATTCTTACCTGTACTGGACACCTAGAAACTCTAAGAGGGCTTCATTCACAAAAGCAGTTATAGGATGAGGACCTTCCTCTGGTTTGTGAACCTGCTACTAGCTGCAGCCTGCATTGAAATCAGTGAATATTTGAAGAGAAATCAAATCAGAGAACAGTACAGGAATTACAAAACTTGCTCTCCTAGAGGCAAGTAATGTCTTCATTTTATTCTTTTCTTGTTTTCTCTCCTCTCATAAGTGCATGGAAGATCTACCCACTTTAAGCATCTCCTAGTCTTTGGATTTGCATATGGACAATTTAAAATAAACTTTTATTGTTAACTTAACAAAATGCCCTAAACTAGAGGGGAAAGGACTCAGTGCCATTGAGCAGTCGGTCCTAACTTAGGTCCCTCACCCAAAGTCTTTATAGTTATTGACCTGTCTAAAAGTTAGCATATGCTTAACTCTATAGGATTAATGTGTTCATGAACTAATGAGTATTTTAATAATTTAGGTACATATATAAATGCAAGAAAAACAAAATAGTGGAATTCTAAGTTAAAAAATGAGGGGCTTTATGGTCAGAAATACCAAAAAAATTAAGTCATTCAACACAATGGTGATTTATCACTGCAGAAGATTTAGCTCTTATGGGATGCCCTGAAACACTTGATAAAGGTTTCTGTTCCACAAAAAATATTATATGCAGTCATTGTGCCTGAGCTAACTTTGAGGCTAACATCACTTCTTAAATTTCTCAAGTAAAAGCTTGACGTCTCAAATTCATATTGCACAAGTCTTTGCATTGATTTTCCTTGTTTAGAAATTAAGAAAGAAATCAGGAACAACTACAGTGCATATACACTTTGTTAAGTATTTAAGGGACCTTAGCATGGTTAAGTCTTTTTAATGAGGGAAGAAATCTTAACTATGCTAAGACACTATAAACGCTTAAGTCTCCTTAGGAGTTTAGAGTAGCCCAGCCATGCTAGGACACTGTAAGAGCTTAAAGAAATTTTAATTGGTTAATAAGCCGTAAATTCTTTACCAATCTTAGAGTTAAGTGCTATAATCCCAAATGCTTGATTCTTTTATCCAGTCAAAACAATCAACAAGGTCAAAACTGTAAGCCTCTGAAGTTCAGTATAATTTTCCTTTGTATCACTGGGCCAAAGTCTGCAACCAAAGTCTACAATCCATGCTCAAGCAAATCTTCAGTAGTCAGTGAGCTTGGCCTGCTCTGAATTAATATCTCTTTGCCATTTGGATGAATTTGAACAAAGAGTTCAGTCCTAAATACTGGTTACCTGAAATGTTACCTGAATCCTGCCCCAAGCCTCCGGTGGTACTCACTAGATGTATTTACTTAGGATTGAGCAAAAAATCTGCAGTCAAGCACTGAGTTGCCTGCTGGTCTCTTAGTTCCCAAGCCAGTGCCTAACTAGTGGCATGTCCTGTGACCAAGGAAGTCTAGCAGGAAGATTAAAAAGACGTATCAGTTATAAATAAAATTGAATTTCAACCATACAAATAGATTATCTTGTTGGGAAAACAAGAAAATCTAGTACTTCCTAAGAAAATGCAGCAAGCAGTTAGCGATCGCTTTCAAAATGGCTGCTCCAGATATGTTAGTGAGCTGCACATCAAAATGCTAAGATAAAGTTCCTATACCTTATATAGTGGAGAGTTGTAACTACCATGTAAAAACATGCGTTTATAATCAAATTATCTGTGTCCGTCTCCGTCCCACCTCCTCGTATGCTATTGGTTAAATACACTTATTTAAAATTTTTTAGGTGTAGCCCAATACCTAATTTTTTTTTAATGGTTGGCTGACATTGTTTTTTCTGACAGTAGTTGATACTAGTAAAAGTAATTTACTGACCCTTCCTGGTTAAGTACCAGCAGGACAAAAACTCAGCTGAACATCATTTAACAGGGCAGTCACTATAAACAGAAACCTCTGACTCTGAAGTCAGTAAGCCAAAGGGAATGTGAGGATTAAGGCAGTGTTCCAGGTAAATTTATAGGATTAAATTAGCCAGATTAATTTAAAATATTATGTCACAGTGATATAGCTGAGAAAATACACATTTATTAGAGAGCAGTGACTTTCTTGCAATTTTAGTACCTATTTCAAGAGGGAGGGAGCTTTTAAAACCACCTAATAAATTTGGGCATACTGATCCTATACACTGCTGCTTTTAAGCCTTACAGATAGCAAAAGACACACCCCCCAGCCCCCCATCAATATATCAATATTTCATTAGTGGCAATGCTATGTTTATATGTTTCCTGACTTCTTGCAGAAAACTTGTTTATGACCAATAGACATCCCTATGAATAGGTAGTAAATTTTGGCCACTACTCATGGACTGGAATCCTACTGTCTCCTCGATATAGAAGGGGTCTATATACCAAGGCCCTATATTTGTAGAATGGAACAATCTCGCAGAATAACTATAGCTATATTGCCAGTGAAAGGTTAAACTGCATTTTTGCAGCTTTGAAATGAATCAGAGGACATTACTGAAGAGCAGTTATGCTTCTTATGCACCACTAAACGAGGTTTGAGGGGGTCTTTTGTTTATTTTTGTTTGCTATGGAATCACCTTAAGCAGCAGCAGCCCATAGCTGGACGTGTAAAGCCTGGTTCAGATGTTTGGTGTGTCATAATACAGGGGAACAAACAAACGATGGGTGAAAAAACAGGAGGTACCACACAGTTTCTGTGGTACCGAAAGAAAGTGCGGTAGACAATTTTAAGGACTTAGAAGAAAAAAAAAAAGGATGAAAGAAAACCTTGTAACATTGGCCCTGTTTAAGACAATTCTCAGCTAGAGAGTTGCAAGAAACACAAACAAGGGAACAGAAGAGTGTCCAGAGAAAGGAATCTGGTTCTGGAGCCACATCGAAGGCTTGCAATGAAGGAGGAAGACAAGGAGGCTGGTAAACAAAGATTTAACATCCTGGTTGAGATGTTGTAGTATGCAGGTTTTAGACTTGAAGTGGCTCCACATGGCCTCAGAGTTTTGTGGTGTTACCAGCTATATGTACTGGAAAGTGGCAGTCAGTCTTCAAAATATGATGACCTAAAAATAATTAGATTTGTAAAAATAAATATCTTATGTGCTTTTTTTGATTACAATCTGTATGTTCAGGAACAAGTCAAAATTGGGTTCAACTTCTTTCTCTACAACTGTAAAAACTAGAAATCATGATTAAAAATATGTATTGTTTAAAAAAAATGACATTTCTGTCTTCTATCACATAAGTTTAAGGGATGGGACAAATATGCCACATCCATGCCTGTGAGCTAATCTGCCTCGCTACTTCCTGTAACAGTCAGTTTTACTGGAACAAACTGTAATTATGACCTTCGTTTGAATATTTGCTGTTGCCTGAGTGTAACTCAGCTTAATAGTGCAATTGCCATATATCTGACAAATCACTACTGCTCAAACAAGACTAGTCCCAGGCCTACCTGAAGCAAGAGAAGAATCATTACTACTCTTTATTATACTCATAGTTCATAACTAGAATAGTGCTTATGTTCATCTAGCAACTTACAATTCCTAAAAGCTATTGAAACCTAAGAAAGCATTGCAAGTTATAAAACATGTACTTACTACAAGTTTCCTGGATTTTGAAAAAAAAAAAAAAAAACCAACACATTTAGATATTTAAAAATTGCAAAGCAAATGCTATGTTAAACAGAATAAATATATTTGAAAAAATGTTATTTGCATACAGGCTAATTCCCTCTAAATAGCAAAAATAAGCACCTTTACAAGCTATCTGTAGATACTTTTTAAGGGCCATTTATGCTTTTTAGATATGAGAATAGACTAATTTTTCCATCCTTTATTTTTGCCATAATCAGATTAAATTGTTTCCAAAACTGAAGTTATTGAAGTTACATGTATTATATATGTAAATGTCACATACACACACAGACATATAGATATACAATTTTCAAGCTTCTCTTGGCTGGCATGAGGAAAAGGATGGAGGACGGACCAGCAAAATGATTGTAGGGAGAAATTATCTGAGCCATCAGCTACTTGGCCAACTCTCCTAGCAAACCCAGGAAGGTTTCTGCTTAGCCTTATTCTAGTCTATTTGGTTTGAGTATGGCTCACATTCCTTTTAGCTAATTCTTTCTAGCCAATTTTGCTGTGTTATGGTTTAGCTGCATGCTTGCTTTTCCAAGGCTGGATTAATCTAGGCCACTCAGGGAATTTTTTTTGAATTTTTTTTTTTTTTTTGGTGCTCCTCATAGCATCAATTTTAAGTCACATTTCTGATTATCTTTCTTTCTTTGTGCTTATTACCACTACAGAGCTTAGGGCTATTGGTCTTTTGGACAGTTAGCAATTGCACCTATTACAGTGTTTGTTCTACAGTTCTGGGGAAAAGATATTGGAGATGAATCTTTTCCTTTCCTTCCACCTTATTATACCAA
The DNA here is from genome assembly GCF_026419915.1 of Harpia harpyja. Taxonomy (NCBI): domain Eukaryota; kingdom Metazoa; phylum Chordata; class Aves; order Accipitriformes; family Accipitridae; genus Harpia; species Harpia harpyja. The sequence continues at coordinate 3,419,072 of NC_068945.1, read as the reverse complement.
AGGAATAGCATCTCCCAGATATACCACATACAGTATTTGCGTACCAAACACTGATGTGTTTGGATATTTGTAGTTAATAAAAGAGGTTGTGGCCTGATATTTACTCAATCGGTGTTGATGCCAAATTAGTTGTTTCACAGTAAGAGCTACTCAACAGGTGCCAAGGTTGAAACTAGTGAGAGTCTGTGAATGCTATTTTGTCAAAATAAATTGGTAACTCTCTGCATTTAACAATTTCCAATTAAAATTCAGAGAGTGGCTGTTACTAGAAATCCGCTATGCATTTTTTTTTCTGTTTACACTTGGTAGGTCTCATTCAGGTCATTATTGTTGCCTGTGTTCAGTAACAAGGGACAAATAAAGAGCTTCTTTCTTTTCAAAAAGGCCACTGGTTGTGTTTCTAGTTCTGATACAAAAAAAATTGTACTGTGAATTCTTGATCTGTTTCATTATTTTGACAGCTTTCATACTGCCTGACAGCTATTTATAAAATAAAGGAGGGGGGGAGTTTCATGGCATGGTGACTTTTCCCAGCTATTTGCTAGCTATCTAATGCCACAAGGAAAATTAATGAATAGTCTAGAGACCTAATGAATTTGAATGCATACTTATATTCTAATGAAGTCTGTAGGTCTGTCTTGGGCACGCAGTTGAGTACTTGGCTGTGTGTCTAAGTACAAGAAAATCCACAATAAAAAAAGAATGCAAGCTTAAAACTTAAATATATTCACAATACACATTTTCAGAAGTAATCTCTGGAAAGATGTATGTATTTTTCCAGGGATATTGTCTTTACTTAATAGTTGTATTTAATTCTGAACTTACCTGCTTGTGACATACTAGAGAACCACCAACATGCCTTCTTCTCTACCTCATTCTATATATGTGCGGAAAAGGAATAATCTGTTGACAGACAAACATATATAATGAGGTTTGCAATACTTTTCTAGCAGCAAGCATGCTTTATAGCTTCTGTAACATCACAACAATGTTAGCCTATTGTATTTTTTTCTAGCAGACTTACGTTAAAGAAACAAACTTCCCTCTGTGCAATTTGCACCAGCAAAAGGAAAATGGAGCTATTCTAAAATCTTGTGCTGGTGTTAAAATAACAGTGTTGCCGCTATTCCAAGAGTGCTACAGCAAATAAATCACAGCAGTACAGTGCAGTACACTGCTGTGTCCACAGGGATGTGCCCCCCTTTGCTTTCTGTCACCAGCCAGCTGCCTTTAGGTGGTCAACATGCAGACAAATATGGTTGAAAAAACCTGAAAAGGAATGATCTTTATTTATATGCAGTGCTGTCTGGACTTTAACCAACTTCTCTGCCTCAACCTGTGGTTGTTCTGCCCCACCTTGCCTTTCTTCTGTGGCTTGCAACTGAGGGACAAGGTGGAACATAGCCCTGTATGACCCTTAGAAAGCTGGTTTGCTCCTGCATCACGTAATCAGATCTGTAACTGCATCAAAACCAGTTCAGACCACGGGTAACGTGGCCCTCGTTTCTCCTCAGCAATGTCTTCCGTGTCCATCAAAGGTCAGTGCTCCTACATGCCGGCCTGGGTCCTGCTTGCCCTCCTTAGGAGGTAAGTTGCCTGAAGCTGCTAGCATGTGTCTTTTTACGCTATCTGTTTGGGCAGATAGCCCTCAGGCTTGGCGGAGACTGACCTAGAAGGACTGGAGTTGCCCTTCTTTGGTAAGAATTTCTATTTCTGGGCCACTGTCGCGATGAGCTCATGCCCCATCTGTGATACAGTGTGGGCTCTCCAGCAGCACCTGGAAGACCAGCATTGTGGGCATGGACTCAAGTGTCCGTGTTGCTGGAAGAGAAGGGTTGGATCTCAGAAATATCCTATAAATCATCAAAGTGGCCATTAGGAATCTGTGTTAATTAAAGATCAGCTATGCTGCAAATCCCTGATAGGTGTCTGTTGTACATTATTTATTCATTCTGCTCCATAAGTGCCATGAATAGCACGACCAACCAGTTAATTCATATAACAGTAATTATATAATCTGCTTTGCAAATACAGCCAGGCAGAGACAATATCATTCCTGGAGCTAGAGTATTTCAGGAATGATGTCAGCCAGTTCTATTTATATATTACCCAGCAAAACTATTTTCTCAAAGTACAGCGACAAGCAAAGAGACACACCAACACACACAAGCCTGTGAGATGGACAGATCTGCCCATTGGGTCCCCAACCCTTAAACTGATGAAACAGGTTTAGATTGCCTTGCTTAAGTTGCATTTTAACTTGTTTTTCAATATCAAGAACATTTGGAAACTATTACACAAACCATAATCCAGATTATTATGGAACAGAGTCGCTAATCTTAGTTCCTTGACTAAGACTCATTTGTTTAGTACCAATATTGAAGGAGTTGGGGTAAGGGAAAACTGTCTGGAAAGGAAGAAATTGCACACATGAGGACTTCAAGTGCATCACATCACACCAATTTTAACCTAAAGAAGAATTTTATACCAGGAAAATCCAAAACCCAGTAATAAAACCCTAGTGGCATCTCTGTTTAGCTAAATAACCAACATTTTTTGCTTCTAGAAGTCCAGGATCATTCAACTGACTTTACATGGATGTATATGAGTATGGCCTTACATTCTTTTTCATCAGTTTCCAATATGAATGTGGAGCTGGAGACAAATGGGAGTGTCACCTCCAGTCAGGACTGCAATAAACTAAAAAAACCCCCTTTTTTGTAAGCGAGGTTGGCATCAATGTGGCAAGTCATCAGACCCTTATAGTCTTTTCAACTGTACCAGAAGTGTGGAAAACAATCCATTTAAGACAATATCCCAAACAAAGACTTTGTGGTGATGCGGGGGTTAATTACAAACAACAGAGGTTCATTATACATTCCAGAATGTTGTTCTCTCACACAAAAGGCGCTCTCACTTGTTAAATGTCTAGCCTAGACTATCAGAAATTGCATTACACTTGCTGCCCCTCCCCTTATTCCCGGACTTTCTTACCCTGGCCTTTTTTTTTTTTTTTCCTTCCTCCCATCTCTATTGAAAGATAGTAATTAAACACTAAAGCCTCTCAGTTTCTGCAGCACTGCAGGGGAACTCCTCCCTGTAATAAGCTCCAATTACTGGCTGCGACTGCAGCTGATGAAGGATTATCCTCTCACTCGGCTACGGCAAGCTCTAGAGTATAATCTTCAATTAGTTCAATTCATGTAGCACACTGGCAGGCAGGCCACTACATTTCCCACGACTTACACAAACAGCCTTTCTTTGACACCCCCCAACTCCGCACAGATGGTCCCAGGACTGTCTGTTGCAAAGTTCAGTGCATCTGGCCCCTAAACCCACCTAATGCAGGCAGCAAAACAAAGACTGGGACTCAAGTGCTCTACAGTACCTATTTGTTTCAGTAACAGCAGGCTTTTTTTTTTTTTTTTTTTTTTAAATAAAAGAAAGAGAAATTATTCAAGGAGTCAGAAAACAGGTGGATAAACAAAAAACAAGCAACAAATCTTCTGGACCAATGCTATAAATCACTTCTAGTCATCTTTAACTACGTTTAAATTTCTAAAAATCCAGTCTTATACTAATATAAATGATATGTCCGCAACAGGCAAAAGCTAAGGAGGAGAAAATTAAAACTACAAGTCTATTTTTAGCTCTTTCCCTTTGTGCTTAGGTATTGCTGGTATCTTCAAGAAATAGTTGATTTTTTTTTTTTTTTTTGCAGCATGTCTGTTCAGTACTTGGAACAAAGGCTGTTGTGAACTCAGATTTACTCTGGGCTCTGACTTCTGCATTCTGACATTTTATATGGTCTATGTATCAACTTTAATTGCTGACTTTAAAAAGAAAGTGTTACATATTTAAAGAAAATATTTAAAAGCAGGTAAAGTTTAACTTGTTGGTCTGCCTTTATGTTTTTGATACTGGAAGATTTTGCTGTATGACAGCTAAAAATAATAATTAAACAGACTAAAATAGATTAGTTCCACTGACATCATCGTCTCGTACACTGAATAATTCTGTTGCCACTGCCTTCGCTTCAGGGGAGCTCCCAGGACCATAGGGAAGGCTGTACCTAAAGGCACACTGCTCCCAACACCTGCTTTTATGGCCTTGTATTTACATCTGTCAGATGCAATTTCCATTGCTGCCTCCATGTGGCTGCCTAAACAGAAAGAGAAGGGGTTGTTTTTCCAAAATGGGGGCTTGTCTTCACCTGGAAAGAGGTTGTGTAACCTTGCAGGATGAATTACAGCAGATAATCGACCATATTGTGAAAAAACACACCACCACAATGGTAACTGCATTGGTACTGCTTTCCCATATCGACTGGATGCAGAGGCCTCCATTTCCAAGCCTATAGGTCAAAGAAATTTAGCAATATAAAGATAGTCTTTCGAAAAATCCGCCCTACCATAGTAACAAACGTCAAGTGTGCATTTTTAAAATGATTCCTTGTCTCAGGGCCTCTATTTCCAGGATCCTAAGGAGCAGCATCTTACTCCATACTGCATCCCACTGAGCGGAGGAACGGGATGTCCTTGCGTGGGGACCCAGTTCAATGCATCCGAGTACCTGAACTTCTAGGACAGCCGCAGTACGGTTACAGAGTAGAACTGAGCTTATGAACACTTTTTTTTTTTTTTTTGAACCAGAGCACAGTAACTTCTTTTCCAACATAACGGACTTTATGCTTTTATGTACTTAAGGTATATGGGCTCTTATATGTCCTCAGACCTGGAAAAGCACTTGTATGTCTGAAAGTGTATCTGTTGGGTTTTTTCCAGCTACATTGATTGGGATTTAATAAGAGATTGTTTTAATTTGTAAAGCTTGCCTCAGTCACATCCGTATACTATCATTTATATCATCTCGAGGAGCATACCACTATATACACTTCAATCCTAAAAAAACCCAAACCAGACAGACAAAAACCCCACATTTGTTTTAGCTGGGCTGTTTGTTTCAGACAGCATGGCAAGAAAGCCAAAAGTAAAGTGTAGGTACCAGTTTGTAAAATGCCAAATACCTCATGAAACTTTCAAGTGAATGCTCTCTAGCCATTCTTCACTCTTCCACTGCTCTAACTCGCCAAGTTATATGCTGATGTAGGTGTTTTCATCGAGAATTAAAAAAAAAAAAAAAAAAAATCAGCTGTTGCCCTAAGGAACATTTCGTTTATAAAGGTGTTTTTCAAGATAGAAGTTGTATTTGCAGTAGTTCAGACTTTTAGAGTTCAAGTACCCTAGGTTAGTACTGTGTAAACACGTGCACAACTTCCAGACAGAGGCAGAATACTAATAAAGAGGATCTGAAAGGGAATACCCTTCCCATTTCCTACAGACCCAGGAGTCAAAGGGATCCAAGTTGTAGATTTCTAATATTTTGGGGGGGAATCGAGGCATCCTGCCATTATGAAAACCAGCAAGTGTGAAGAAAAATATTCCATAAAATTAACTTTCCTTTCTGCTGGGAGCTCATAGGAAAAAACCACAGTGAACAACGGACTACCCTCACTTGTCACGTGGACAGTTTTCAAGCGCAAGGCCTTACATGCATGTTTATAACCCACATCAGGATATTGAAATGGGCACGTAGTTTTATTAAAATCAGAAGACTGTCTCTTCAGTGCTGCTATAAACACCCAACTATAGGATTTGATCATATTAAAGTGTCATGTTTAAAACCGTATTTATCATGGGCCTCAATTTAAAAGCATAGAAGGTTTCTTTATTTTATAACTCAGTTGACTGACAGTGACCTGAGCTCACACCAAGCTTACAAACCTCATATCTAACCAGGTGAATTCCTGCACTGACTACTTGAGCAGTTTAAGTTTAAAGGTAAAACTGTCTGATGAAGTAAAGATGCATCAGGGAGAAAAGCACTTTGCATCTGAGCTTTCCTGACTTTGGTTGTCCTCTTTTGCCTTCTCCTTCCATAACTTGTCTCACATTGAACAACGTATTTGGCTCACTACCTAGCTAAGTAACACACAACACAAAATGGGCTCATGCTCTCCTTCATCCGCTGGGTATTTTAGTCACAGAGAATCACACAGAGACAATTACAAATAGAGAAAAGTTTCCCCCCAAAATGCTGTGACCTCTGAACTTTGAGGAAATAGAAAACTAACTAAAGAAAATTAGCAGGAAGAGTCAAGTGAGCAACTAATCACTGACCCTTGCCAGCTATAGCCAGGGGCAAGCAGCAGGTCATGACCATCATGCAATGCAAGTGTTGCTTCTTCTGCATCATGAAAGGGATCACGGGTATTAAACCTCCATTCTCCACTCAGGAAGAAAAAGTAAATAAGGCAGGCAAAAAGTACCAAGCCCATAAGGATTTAAAAAAATGTGAAGCACTGAACAGATAAACAGACTCCATATATTACACACAAACCCCTGAGGGATATATCATAGAATCTCTCAAGTTGGAAGGGACTTATAAGGTTCATCAAGTCCAACATCCTGAGAACATAACCTCAGGCCTGAAAAAAAGTTTTCAGAATTGGATACACTACATTCATAAAAGACAAAAATCAGAGTATATTTGTATGAAAAGAACATGACACCAGTACTTGCTGGGGACCCTTGGTTTTTTAATTGACAATTTTCTTTGCTTAACTAGAATATAAGAAGAAAGCAGTGCAAAGGTAAGCAATTGTGGTATTACCTTAACTGAGGCATTGTATCTTGGATTAATTTTGCTAAGTGATCTCCTACCTTGGAACCCTGCCATTAACTGGTTATTCTTGAATGACCCTCTAATCTAGTTTAAATTTCTAGTTCAGGCTCTAGGCCCTATCAACCGCCATTTTCAACTAGCAGGAAGAAAGCCGATACAGGAATCTAACAGAAAAATCACTTTGATAAATCAACGCATAGATCTTTTTATATGTATAAACACATATATTTATGTGCGTATATATATCTGCAACCATGCTAAGAGCGAGCTCTATTGATAGTCTATGGCTACTGCCCATGCACCAACACATGTGGCACTGGGAAAGAACAGGAGGAACCGGAGCTCTGTGTGCCATTGAGGGGCTACAGTCCCACTGGGATCACAAAGACGTGGTGGGGTAGCTCAAACAGGAGCGCGGCAATAGCTGGATACAGGCTTTTTAGGAAGGCCAGACTGGGAAGCTGAGGAGGGAGAGTTGCTCAGTACGTGAGAAAGCAGCAGGAACGCACGGAGATGTGGTGGTGGGCGTTTGCTGTGGTCTGCCTGGTCAAGAAGCAGCTGTTTTCAGACTGCTGGAAGAAGGAGCCTCCCGTTCACATGCCCTGGTCCTTACAAGAGGCTTGAACCTCCCCAGTCTCGGCTGAAAGGCAGCACAGCAGGACACAAGCAGTGCGGGAGGTTTCTGGAGCGCATCGCCAACAGCTCTCCGACACAGGGGACTGAGGACCCAACGCAGAGAAGTGCTCTGCTGGACCTGGTCCTTACGAGCAAGGAGGATCAGGTCAGGAAAGAGAAGGGTTGAGGCAGCGAGCGGCGAAGTGGTTGTTTATTTCAAGCACAAACCAGCAAAGAACAGCAAGTTTCAGGGATCCAGTCACCTGCTTAAAGTTAGGTGCATGCTTAAAAGCTTTCCTGGATCAGGGCCGTTATTGGCCATTAGTATATACACTGGGAAAAAACCATGCCAAATAGGTTATAACCATGCCAAATAGGCTATAATGCATCTAAAGAGCAAACTGCATCTTGAACACTGCACATACACTATTGTGCTCTGACTTGGTGAAGCATACATAATTATAGTGTTTGCTTTAAACAATGTGCTATGTTTCATGTAAATACCATAAACAGGAGGCAAGTTGAACAAAGAATTATGTCATACCTTTTAATTGAGAGCAGGAGGATTTAAGTCTAAAAATCTCTTTGGATAACACCAATCATGCTCCTTTATAAACTGCTGAGTCCTTAAAGGACAGCTTTCTCTCTAGCCCCCTAGGAAATATAAAAAGCTTGATGTGTTATTACTGAAAATATTTGTAAGGCATTAACAAAGTTTGCAACCAGCATTATTAACTGCGCAATAACAGGGGCTTTATTCATCAGGATGCACATGTAATTTATTCCATGTAAAAATCATTATCACAAATATCAAACATGCTGTGGATAATAAATGACAGGGCAGTAATAAAACAAAAAGAGCTTTGTTTCAGGACACAAAAGCAAGTTGACCCTTTCGATTTATTTGTTTTTCTAAAGGAAGGAAATGCTCATTTAGCAGATTAAAGATGAAAGAGGGAAGTTGAATGACAAATCTTGATGAAGATGGTACTTGTTAGAACTGTATGGAAAGATAACAAGTGATTATAACAGAAAATGTGAACAGTCCAATAAAACACAAGTATGATCAAAGCTGTGAAAAAAGCAATTAAGCTGTTTTGACATTTGACTGATGTGTTGAATGTGTGTGTGGATTTGAGGCATTTAAACTATGTTCACGAACAATTCTGTTTAGTGAGCACCTAGTATATAATTTTCTTTCATATTGCCATATAAAGCAAAATGGAAAATATTTCAAGAAATACAGTGTCACTGGATTAGTCAGATTTATTTTGCTACGCTTTCTTAAAATACGTGCACTTTATATTCCTGTAGGAACAACACCTTAAAGTTATTGAATAGTTGGAAGATTTATTGTAACACAGGGTGGAAAAGTAGCTCCAGTACTCAGTTTCCTTTTGAAGAAACTTCTTTATGTAAATAACTGAGCTATTCAATATGCAAGTATATCAAGATAACTGGAAGCTTTTTTCCTTTCCAGGCTACAGGGGAAAAAAATGGAAATAGTTTGTTTAGTATCTAAATCCAAAACGAGAATTGGATCTAGAAGGCTTTTTAAGGTCCGACATAATTCAATAAAATAGTTTAATTCAGGTTAACATTAGATTCAATTGCATTAGACATTGGGTTGAGATGTAATGTTAAGAAGAACTGTAAGGTGGTAAAGAGGACACAGTTGTTTCTAATTGATACCACATTTTTGATGCAAGTTCCTAACTGCAGAAGTCAAAGGAAGTTTTTGCATTGATCTCAATGAAATCAGGGTTTCATGCCTATCATCTGTACTCTCAAATGCTTGAGTCTTTTTTTTCTAAAGTTACTACGTGAGGTGTTTGACAGGAAATCTAAATAAATGGTAGCAAATAAGAACAAGACACAACTTTTTCAGTGTTTCTTTGTAGTGTGCAAATATAAAGCAGGACTTCCACGTAGACATTTCCAGGGAAACTTTGGACAAAACATGCTATTCTCTAACCTTGCAAAGGCAGCTCTACTCAGCTGAGACCCATTACACTGAACACAGAACAGAAATACCTGTGTCACCCCAACTAACAGGCAAGTAGAGGTTGCATTAAAGAGGTAAGGTTTGAATACAAGATTCCTAAATACACTATCCAGGAGAGCCAGTGCTTTGAAACACAGGAAGATGACAAAAGTTGCCCCCCCCCCCAACCCCCCCAAACCATCAGCCAATAAAATCCAATGGCCGCTATTCTTGTTTGCTTGTTGTTTCTGAAGGAGTGAAAAAGTGATGGAAAAAAATGTTTCCTTTGTGGAAAGCAAATAGGAAAAGGCTAGGAGAAGGCTGGTATCCTGACTTTTCATCTACAGCAGTGCTGACTGCCTTCTGCTCTCATTCCTCCTTTGCACCTAGGAGTGGTGGAAAAAGGCAAATGAAAAGAGATAAATATCTCAGGTTGGTTTGTCCTGATGCCATGCCAAAAAGAGACTGAAATGGAGCAGTATGGAAGCAGGTAACCTTGTTTCAAGACACTCTAGTTTTGAGTGAGGGCTTAAGGACAATGAACTGTGAAATGGTAAGATGAACATGTTTAGTACATCCAATTTAGTTACACACATGCTGACAAATCTAAATAAAAGCTTCACGATTCCAGTTAGAGACGACATTACTACAGCTGAAGTCTCAGATCTTAAGAGTAGTAACTAGACCACACTGAAAACAAAAGAAGAGAGAAAGGTAGGAAAAAACTAGCCACAAGGAACCACAGATGCAAAAGAATTTCTATTCCATGCAGCGTCCTACAGACACCTAAAATACCCCGTCATAAGCCTTGGAGATGAAGAGTTGTAGATACAAATGTAGACTTGACAGTTTGGAAGGAAACTGCTGAATTAGCCTTAGAGAAAGCTGTCAGGCTCCCCCAGCTCATGAAGCCCAAAACACTACAGGGCCTGTTCTGCTGTCATTTATGCCACATGCAGCTTGGCTTTGGGTGTCACGTACAGCATGAGTCACCGCGTCACTCCCAGTTTATGCAGAAATTAGCAAATCTCACACTATTTCTTAGTGAGGCAGGGAGGAAGTCGCCTCCCAGAGGGGTCTTTTTTCCAAATGAACTAATTACAGCCACTCTTCCTTTGAAAAAGCTTACATTCCCCCACCCCATGCAAAACTTGTACCACACTTAACTCTGTGTGCAACTGAGAGCACTGCAAAGAGAGGCTTCACAAGACAAACTCCAAGATAATAATTTCTGTGATACATACCCCTTGACACAGCTGGCTGCCATAACTTGGGTGAGTACAAATTCTCTCGTACTTCACCCTTGCAGGGTGGAGACTTGAGCATTGCCATGTCCACTGTCCCCCTTTCTGGCTAGTCTAGACAGGCGGTTGCCCAGTTTACTTCTCTCTCTTGCTCTCCCTTCAATCATTCACCCCGACAGCTCCCCTTCACATTTTCCTCTCTTCAGTTTCCTACACCTCACATTTTCCTTTTGTGCCTTGTCACATTCTTCAGCCTGCTTCTTCCTCTTCACATCCTCCAGCACGTATGTGAGCATACATCCCTCCCCTCCTGCAGCATTTCCAAATTTCTTATAGCATCCCAGCTAACTTCTCAAAACACTACTTCTACTTACTGTTCCTGCCAGTGTCCTAACAACTCCATGTCTACACCACCCTGCCTGCCCCCCATCATGAGTAGCATGCTACCTCATTTCTCAACAGCAGCTTACCTGCATCCTTTTAGAAACACAGTCTTGCCAATCCTAGACATTAAGCAATCCTTATAGTAGCTTGAGCTACAGAGGTTTTCCAGAAAACAAACAAAAAGCCACTGTAGAATCATTTTATAATTTTTTCTGGTTTTTTGAGCCTTTGTCTTGGATTTTTCAAACTTTCTCCAAAACACAAGCATTAGAATGATTTTACTTTTTAATTAAAATATACATAATTTTTTTAGACAGTCATAATTGACATTGCCAATACTAATATGAAAAATAACCAAAAATGTTACAACTCCATAACCTTTCAGGAATAGAAATTGCCTTTTTGTTCTGTTGGGATAACACCTGAGTTCTGTCAACAGTGTTAGTACAAATGCTAACAACCACAATATTGTCACTTGGCTTTGATTTCTTGGACCATGCTTTAAATTCTGGTTAAATTGCGTCTCAAAGTTTAGAGGAACAATCTTGTGACTATGACTTCAGCTATTTTCATTATCATAAAGAGTAGTGAACATTTTGGATTACGCTACTTCAAAAGACCAAAAGTAGCAAGTTAGTCTCAAGAACTAATTAGTGGCAAGAACTGGAGAGAATAGCTTAGGTAGGGATGCGCAGTATTTTTGGTCATCTTTATTGCTACACTACTAAAATAATTATTCCGGCACAAATCACATGCAACCAAAAGTTATCCCACTGGGATATAGACAAATAATTCCTCCAAAGTACATTTACACTGCTTCCACATCCGTTGCAAAGCAAATGCAAGACCTTAAGCTAAAATGTTTGAAACACAAGCTAGTAAGAATTTAGCTGTGCCTCTATACATTGATTTCTTTACATTTTTTTTATTTGGGGTAATTTGATACTTTGAGACTTGTAGCAGTTGCATTGGAAGATACAACAAGGATCAAATCTATTATGTTTCACTGCCAAATACTGGCAACATGCTGAGAAATATGTAATTACATTTACTATGTGATAATCCCTTTAGATGCTGTATCTATGGTGATATCCTTTTTAATAAAGTCGTGACAAGGGAAGAAACCTATTATGTGAATGAGAAGCCTACAGGAAAATGATGAAATGCACTGCCCCAGCATTCGCCCTCATGTCCTTATTATGCAGCTTATCAAGGAATAATCACACCTGGGGCTGAAGGGATTGCTGTGTGGCTCTTGGCCACGGCTCACTGCTAACCTAGGTCCTGGCTCAGTTCTCTTTAAAGTGGACGACAGTAAAACTCCTCTGCATGTCATTTAGGGCAGGTCCAGGCCCCTTAAGTTCACAGAAAACAGAAATGAAAGTAAAGAGAGGTTAGATAGCACTGTTTGCTGCTCACATACATTGGGCTTGAAAGAAGTGAGAAGGGGCAACAATAAAAGTGAACTGGTCAAGCTTCAAACTGGAAGAGATCTGCAAAAAGTTTTGCTGAAACAATGGGATGGATCTGCTACTGCCAGAAGCAAGCACAGACAGAAGTGTGGAGCTGAGTATATGCAGAAATACCTATTACTGTTATTATAGAATTAGGTTATATTAAGAATTGGGTCCTTCCAGCCCTTTTCGCAGCAGGTGAAAATAGGAGGAAGACACCAGTTCTGGGGCTATTCCACTCAGTTACTCCAGCACGTGAATAACAGATGTATTTGCCAAGAAATCATTGAAACTTCAGAGCTGGCTTTGGTAACTAGTGCAAGTGTGATAGAAAGATAATTGCAGAAGGATTAAATTTAATGTTAATGACAGTTTGACACATAGCTGCACATTTGGGAGGGGAGAAATCAAGTACACCAAGCTGTGCTTGGTGACATCAGAGAAAGGGGGTGAAATACAGAGCGCGACATCATCTGTAGAGAGTGTAGGGACAAGTATTTTGGATTCAAGCTAGGGGCTTTTGAGGTAGAAATGAGGAGAACAGGGTCATCTGGTTATTTTAATTGACCACAAGTTGACTATGCATTGCTGATAGGATGCAGCTATGGAAAGATATATTGGGATTCATTAACATTTCCCTGAAAAAGAATTATGAAATTTATTACAAGAGCACTCATGAGACTTCATGCAGAATATCTGTATGCTGTTCTGGTCATATGAAGATGAAAAACAGAAAAACATGTTAGCAGAGGAATACAAAGTAGACTGGAAAACAGCTTGACTTGCTTAGCCTAGGATTAAATAAGGCTCAATAGGGAGTCTGAAAGACTACAATTGCTTGAGATCAATAATAGGGAAGGAGAAGGATCATTTAAATGAAAAACCATGTCAGCCCAGTACAAAGTGATGCAAAATAGGAATAAAACTAGGCTCAAAATTAGAAAGATTCTGGATCAGTCAACTTCTTGAGATATGAAGAGCAAAATACCTCTCTACTTTCAAGGTGGCAAGGTGAGCTTGCAACAGACTGGCCTTAGGCTTGGAGATCTTTGCTAGTCACATGTTCCTAAAAGGGGTAAATTTAAAAAAAAAGAAATCAGAGTTAATGAGTGATAAAAAAACTGCATGGAAAACAGAATTTTAAGAATGCTACATGATGGAACAGAGACAATGTAATACACTTGCCCTTGGCTTTGGCATCTCTTAATTTTAAACCCCCTAACCACAAAACTCTGCAGCTCAGTTACAAATTTGGGCATACAGTTGAGTTTATATAGTGTTGATGAAAGACAGGAATAAGCTAACTAAAAGAGTATGAAAATCACATGGGTGATAGTTTATCTGATGGACTGAATGTACAAGGTAAATTCAGACAGCAAAACACATTTTTACTGCAGTTTAATAATGTTGTTTTGAAGTAAGGCTGAAATTCTTTGTAGTTTTAGTTTCATAACACTACCCAGCTGGAATTTCCATTTCAAGTTATGATAATACAAAGCTTTACAGTGGTATTTTAACTGTTCATTTTGGATGGTTTTCACACAGAGAAGTTTACTTGAATACCAAATATACTGTAAACATACTGAACATCTGGTAATTAAGTATAGTGCACAGTAATCTCCATAAAGCCTGTATCTGTGGTGAAATCTTTTTAATAAATAGTTGATAATGGAATGAAGCTATTAAAGGAATTACAGCACACATGGTGAAGTACAGCAGTTATTAATTCCATAGCATGAATAAAAGCTTTTAACTGTCCATTTTACCAAGAATTTTCAAGACGGGACTGTTCTGAAGTGAGTGTCAGCATAGAAATATCCCATTTGCAATAGAAAAAAAAATAGACTCTCTAATTCCACTAGATCATTTTCATAACTATTCAAATACCCAGTGAACTCTGTACAGTTCTCAAACTGCTCATACCCCACTTTGTGATAGCATAACCTCAAAAGTCTTCTTTAATCTGGCCAGGACACCATTCACTTTACAACATGGGAACGGAGGGTCACTTTTACCCCCTTGTAAGAAATACAAGGAGTAGTTCATGTGCACTATTTGGTGTGTCCATTTTCACCCGCAGCAGCAGCAGAGAAGTTTTCTTCTCTAAGCAGCATGAGAACATGTCCAAACAAACATAAGCACCTACCTCTCCTTGTTTAAGATTTCTTCAGAGGACTCTGAATGCAGTGGCGTTGTATAGATATGGATTCCTTTATTCTATTAACAAACTGGAGATCCCATTCTTTGAGCTCAATTCACAGACACTTCACAATATCCCAGACAAGTCATTATGCCACCAGCCCTTAAGTTGCATTACCTGATTGCCACCTACACTTTATTTCAAGAAACACCTGTCAGAACAAACAGTTAACAGAACCTTTTTGTGCATCCCCTTCTACCAATGTCTGCTTAAAAAAATAATCCTGACCTTTTTTTTTTTTAATAGCAACTTTTTTCCCCTTGCATTTATCAGTGATTCTTATTCTTAAATCAAGTAATCCAAGGCTAAGTTCATCATCCCCCTTGAGCTACCAGGTTTGAAAGGTTGCATGCCTTCAGATTCATAGGGGCAGCCTGTTTATACTACTGGGTATTTTTCAACCTCAGCTTTTCCAATGACTATTTAAGGCCGCCTGTACTTTTTCCAGGAGTGCTGGCACATTGTTTAAATCACTGGTATGACTCATTAGCTTATTCTGTATTTTAGCCAGTTAAGTTCATCTACCTTACACTCCTTTATATTTCCATTCATTTTTTTCTTCAAGAAATCAATGTCAAGACAGCTTATGAAGCTGGTTGACAGTTGTCAAGCAAAATGTGAATTCATGCTAGCACTAAACGTCAATACCATACACCCCAAGCTACCCACATCCGCTGTCACAGAGCCGCTTCTGTGGCACATCACCTCCCTACATACATTCTGCTCTCAGCTGCAAATAGTTCCCCTGCTATTTTGTTTCATGTAGCTCTGGACAGGAGAGTGAATGCAACCAGTGACGGCAATATTCTACTATTGACATTTATCAAGACACCCCCTCACAGCTGTTCACCTCCGATGCGCAGGAGATCAAACAGGACACTCTTATCATTCATTTCTACTGTCAAGTTCTCTACCTACCCTATCTTTGCAATGTGTCCATAAAGTAGCTTCCCATTGTAATTCATACTTTATATTCGCTCCTTCTGGCTATTAAGCCTTTGAGTCTCCTTAAGGGCCTTCATGGGTGTATCTTTATGCATCTATGTTTGCCAGATGTTCCTGGGGGTGGTGGCAGGGTAACAAGCAAAGACTGGATACACACCTCCTGCTCATCTCACCCATCTCTTCTCTGCCTCACAGGTAGTTTGCAGAGGGGCTATTACAACATCTTGCAGAAGGCAAGGCTGAGATTCTTCTCCACTCCGCATTTACCAACACAGTAAAGGACGTGGGAAGAGCACACTTGCTACAGCTGCCAGCACTCCACCTGACACATGGCAAGTTGTCTTTCTAAGCAAGTGACATCCCAGCCACAGACCAGGGCAGGGACATTCAGAAGCTTGCAGAAGTTCAGCAATGTTGTTCCTTAGGTTAATTCCTAGACCTGTCTTACCTGCCATGTGTGTATATATTCCCATTTTCAAAAAAAGCATTGGTACAGCACTGTTTCTGAGGAGCCTTAGAGCTTGTTTCAATCCTAGAACAATCAAGCATCTTGAGCCTATATTTTCAATGCTGACACCTCATAGAAAAAGCTAGAATATAGGCCAAGGTTTTTATAGCAAAACATCAAAATCAAAGCATCGGCATATTTTTCAAATATACTAAATAATGACAGCTTTTGATAAATTCAGCAGATATTCATCAAATCTGATGTAAAACAACACAGGAGCCCAAATTTACATATCTAAGTTCAAAAATATTGGTGTTGATTTTCTTTGAACCTCCTTCAGTCCTTCCCCCCCTCCAGAAGAAAACCCCTTTCACGTGGTGATCCAGCCAGCTGTACAAACAAAGCACAAGTTGCCACAAACCTTGAGTTGTTTGACAGGCAATTTATGCTGTGGAAAGCGACAGAAAAGGAGGTATTTCATGAGGACTTCAAACTTCACATTGATCTGACTGCTATTGTTATGGAGCCAATGTATGGCTCTCCAGTCAGTTCAGTATATCCTTGCCTATGCTTGAGTACGTGTGTCTGGCAAACCATCATGGAAGCTCACAGAAAGTGGAGCAGGTGTTAAGCTCTTAAAATGAAGAAGAATTTTAGTAGCTGCACAAGAATAGTGCAACACAAAGTTATTTCACCACCAGCTCCAGAGCTATAATGGACTTTTTGGCACAAAAGAAGTCATAGAGGTTCTATTCAGAGTTGTTTTTACTACTTGGCATGCTCTTTCTCCTTTAACTTTTAGTGGCTTTTCTCCAACAGTAAGCAAAAGAGGACAAAGCTTGAAAGAAAAGAAAAACTAAATAAATTTATTAGAATATAAATGTATTCAGGGAATATCCCAAAATATTAAGAATTGTTGGCGCCAACTTCTATCATTGATTTTTAAAGCTCAGTCATTACTCTTCTGAGCAGAAGAAATGTTCTTTTTTTCTTTTTATTTTAGAATATTCTGATGAGGAAGAGTTATCAAAATCTGTATACTCTGGAGTTGAAAGGACTCAGATTCAGGTTTCTTACCAGAAAAATGGACACTTATTTTCTGAAAACCTGGAAAAAAAAAAACCAACCCAAAACACACTAATGTTTCTGTAGCCACTGACACCAAATTAAGTTTCAAGTGCCTTTAAAAAAAACAAAACCAAAACCAAAAACAAAACAAACACCCACACCAAAACAAAATAGGATTTGGAGTGTTGTAAGAATTGCTGAGTATATCTGAAAAATACGTGCTTCCAAGTCCTTGAAAATCTGAGTTCTTGTCCATTAAAAACCTCCCTGTTCCCTTGAGGACTGCTTATGTGTACAGCACATGCAGTACTGGAAACCTAGTAGGTGGCAAGGGAGAAATTATTTTAAATTTTTTTAAATGTTTGTTTTCTATTAAAACACTTTCGAGTGCCAGGATGATTAAGATCTGTCACTTGCACCAAATGATGCTTCTACTGTCATACTGGATAGGACGGTGGGGAATTTTGCTTCATTTTGCTGTTTGGGTCTTTGGCCCATAGTCCACATAGTTGATATGGCAATCCAATATATTTATGTTTGGAATTGTGGGAAAAGACTTATACAATAGCACAACACAGGCTGAATTTTGATTTGTAAACTTACTGGTTCATACTTTATTGATTGGAAACCTACCTCCTGAAAACAAACAATGGAAAAAAGATGACTGCAATAAGTCTTACAAAAGGATGTCATACAAATTACCATAGCTTGTGGCCAAATGTTGAGAAGTAAATTATTAACTGATA
Organism: Harpia harpyja; assembly: GCF_026419915.1. Taxonomy (NCBI): domain Eukaryota; kingdom Metazoa; phylum Chordata; class Aves; order Accipitriformes; family Accipitridae; genus Harpia; species Harpia harpyja. The sequence goes on along the minus strand of NC_068945.1, from coordinate 3,401,300 downwards.
TAGTCAGTAAGGATCTTCACTAGCAAAGCTGAAAAGATCCTAGAGAAAAAAAGAAAAACAGAGTCAAAATCCCCTGTGAAGCTACCTTCTTTGAAAAGGAAAGGTAATTTTCCACCTCTGCTCTTGCCAGCAGAATCTACCAGAAAAGACAGATATATGGATTTATGCACAGTTTGGGGGATGCTCAAGTATCTGTACCTACTCCAGTGTAAAGCTCAGTTGTGAGCCACCAACACTCAAGCATGGTAGAACTTGTGCTTCCTGAAACACAAGTAAATAGCTCAAGAATTAGTTACAATTTTGTCTTTCTACACAAGGAGTTTGTGCTGGTATGTGAACACTGGTGACCAGGACAAACCTGGTAAATGAGAATTCACAAGAATTTTCCAGATGGTAGCTATGCAATCAAGGCATGGTCCATCCATCTACCCACAGACCTCAGACCAGGATCTGACAGTAAAGTAATTCTGGCTTTGGGGCTCCTTTAGATAAAAAAATGCTACAGCCTACATGACATAATGCACTTGTCTGCTACGCACGCTTTGCCAGTTCAAATTTGTTCCCAAAATGTTGGCATGTCAACTCAGCATTAGTTGCCAGACCAATTACCTGTTCACTATACTCTAACATCACACTGGGTCAGGTATCTTCTGTCCTCCTGCAGCTAGCACTAAGCTGGCTCAAAAGCAAAAAGGAACACAACCTCCATGTTCTGCTCCCTGACTAATCTGATATAAATGTGATAAGGTGCTCACATCTGACTCAGATTCACTCTGTCCTGTGGCTCAGTCAGGCAAAGCTGATGAAACCAGAGTGAACAGAGATAAAAGTCATAAGGGACCATTACAATCAGATCAGCCAGTAACTACCCAACATTTTGTGCCCTGAGCTCAAAATCTTTCATCTGAACTACAGCACATCCAGCAAGCCTTTATTCTGTGATGCTTCGCAGTTTGATGCTGCACTACCAAATGAACTTTTAGATAAAATGACAAAGACTGTCCTTAGCTTTTCTTCCCACACACAGTAAGGCTGCCACCTGACATGCCCAGTTTAGCAGATTTAGCATACTTAGGATATGGAGGTGGAATGTCTTAAGAAAGTAGCTTGCTTTGATCCAAACTAATTAAGTGTGTCTATGGCTGAGCAGTTTAGATATGTTGGCCATCTAATACTGCTTAAACTTCAAATCCTATGGATTTGCACTAATGCTAAGCCAGTCTAACTGCAGGTGCTGCCCACAGAAACTGAAAAGATGAGCCTTCCCAGCATTATTCCTTTACTTCAGAGGTAGCATCCTATAGTACCACATTCTAGCTGCTGTACCATTCCTGACATGAGAAAAAAGTCTGCATACTGAACTGCTAGCCTATACCTGGAAAAAAACCCCACTCATTTACAGTATTCTTTTACCATGGCACTTCCATTCTGGAAGGTTTTTGAAGGCAGTTTCTTGCGTAATTACTCATTAAAGCATGTTGGGGAATGGAGATCTATGCTACCAGTTCTGTATTACATTGCATTGGCCTTCAAGTTGGCTTGGGCATCCCAGGTCCTAAAAGGATTTAATTTCTCTATGGATGCAGTCAATAAATGAAATCCATCACTTAAGTATTAAAACATATCTGAAAAGGACCTGAGTTAGCAGCTGCCTTCCTACAGCACCCACATCTCCCTTTGCATGTCAGAGATTGCAAACTGAAAGAGCTATAACCACAGAGAACTCGAGCAGTTATGCGGGTAACCACATTGCAGGAGGCTTTTCAGGTGAAATACATTCTGCTGTAATAAGGTACTTCACAATTCCTTTACAAAGACAGCTGTCATAATTGTACTTCAGTATGTCACTTTTCATATATTAAATTAAAGCTTTAACAAAGCTCCAGGATGTATGTGGATACAGAATTGCAATAGCTACCTACTAGCAGTGAACTAAGGAGAATAATGAGAGAAAAATCAGACACTAAGCATATAGCCCTAAGTGAAAGGCTACTTCAAATAACTTTTATAAAGAGGGGGGCATGAGGTTTATTGTATAAGAAGTACAGTGATGCTGCCTCTGAATCAAAAATGTTTTCTGAAGACATTAAGACAGTGAGCCAGATTTTCATTTACTGTGAACCAGAGTTGTTCCGATGACTTATAATCACCTTTTTAACCAATTCAGGCTGTAACCTGGGAGTGATTTTTCTTTTTAGAGATGGCAAGTGTTTATTGTTTGTTGATTTTCTGTAATCAGGAAGAAGCTGCATGGAGAGGAACTGCACAGATAAGCCCACATTCTTGCCTAAATGACACGCTACAGTGTGGGGAAAAAAAGGTTTTATCTAGAAATATTTAGACACTACCATAAAGGTGCAGCAGAGAGGTAGAATATATGCACTTAGAAATTTGACCCCAATGGAAAGGATTTTCCTCAGTTTGAACTGAAATGTTGCCTTTTCACATAAAGATCTACTGTTACACATTTTTTTCTACTGCAATTTAGCCATGCCTCTGCATAGAAATCTCTGGTTTTGGACTATGGGATTTCAACTAAACAAGTCACGTCTCAAAGTACCGTAAGCACAATTATCTTGCCTTTACCCCCTTCCTCTCCTGAGGGGCTTAGGTATTTATATTGCAATAAAATAGCAACGATATCCTAAGTTCTGAACTAGGATCCTATCCTGCAAGGTCCTGTGCAAAAACAGAACAAAAGGCACTCTCTTTAAAAGGCTTTTTAAAGCGTGCAAGAAGATAACCCGAAAGTTTTTAGTTTCAGCAAAATAAATTCAATCCACAGCAAATATGAAGGCATAGGGGTCAAACATGTAGATGCTGGAGATCCATAAGGAAGAGGTATCTAAGGTTACTGTATGGGCTAAGTGGGAAAGAGTCCGCCTCTGTACGGTACAAGAGACCTTCGTAAGAGGAAAAGTTGTGTAGTCTTACATCCCACAGGAAGGAGCTAAATAGGTTGTAACACAGCAATGGGATATTCCCCTCCTTTGTCAGAGGGGCAAAGTGCACATATGACATTGTTTACTTGGTCAGGCAAATGAGGTCTCAGACTTACAAATGTGCCTCAAAAGCTTCTTTGTTTAATGCAAATAAAAAAAGTAGTTGCCTTAGGCAAGTTTGGCATCTCAACTGATGGACAAACCACAGTGACAGAGCTGTACGCTATGGGTCTATCCTTATTATAAAAAAAAGTATTAGTAAGGTCTTCCTTAGGCCAGAGCAACAATCTCCTGTCAATTAACTATGATGTTATCAAATTGTCAGGGAGTTAAGGAAACCAGCTACATTGCACTGTTACCAAATTCCAGGCTGGTTAATTTTTCATGGGTCATATTGAGCAAGTTGAGAGAATGAAAGTCTGAAAGAAAAATCCTTTCCCTTCCAGAAACAATGCAAAGAATATAGAAAAGAAATAATAATAGATATTGTTTGTTCCCCTTCTAAATACACTAGCTTGCTTTCAAAATGAACACTTCACCAAAAAATACATACAAGTGCATAACTTAAAAATGTCTTAAATACACTGCCACGTCATTCAAGTCTTTTGGGGTTTTGATCACATACCTCTTAAAATTAGTGCATACTCTTTCTTGTATCTTACAATTCAAAACATCTAAAACATTAAGAGAAATCTTTCTATACTGGCTTTTTAGTGGTTTGCATGTCAAACCCAATACATCTCCCACCTCCCAATGCAATAGTACCTTAAGTCCTCAAACAAGGATTCCACCTTTGATGCTAGAATGACACCACTAACTGAAACACTTTAGTAGCTGGGTATTAAAGATCCACTTTCTTAAAGTATTAAACACATACTTCTGTCCCGCTCAGCCCCAAATCACAACATACAAGTTTGGTAGTATACAGTAGGCAGACTAAGTATAAAAAAATACAATAAAATAAAAAAATAATAAAAAACTAACAGCTCAGGCTGTTAGCTGCCATTTGCACTCAAAATAGGTATCATGTTGACAAAAACAACAAGAGTACTTGAATAAAGGAGCTACTCCAGTATCCTGCATCTGAGTCTGTATTTTCACATAATTATAGCCAATTAATTGTTACATGATACTGACCAAAACACCTACTGATTCAGGGTCTCAATTGCTCTAGATAGAAGCATATATGGGAGAAGAGATTATTTTTTTTTTCTTCCACCCCCCCCTTTACTCCAAGCCCAAAGTTACACCTCTCAGGAGACCCTCTCAAAAATAATGAGGTCCCCTGAAGAAATTCAGCACCAAAGAAAAGACGAGCTCTCAGTAAACAAAGCTCCAGTTACAGAAGCAAGTATACACTTTTGATTATTATTGTCCAGTATCCCCAACCATTTTATTCTAATGACACCTACTCAGTTTTCCTGATCCTTTTTAGAGGTGGTGCAAGGTGGATTTCTGTAACAGAATGAGGAATTAATGTGGACTGAGGAAAGTGCAAAAAGAGCAATACCCCCGTCCCAAACCCAAACAGCAGCAACGCTCCCCCTCCTTCACATCCATTTGAAGACAAGCCACTGTCTTGTCCTCATTCATGCCCAACGTAGCACACCATCCGTCAGCAACCCTACCCTTGGTGCTCTGCACAAAGGGAACCAAGCTAACTTGTTCATGATCATGCACGGTACATTGGCCTCACCTAAGCTTTAATGAAAGATTATACATATTATTACTGTTTCTGCATTGCGGCCACCCACTTCAAGAATCCATCAAAAGCAACAGGTTAAAAAGGTCCGTAATCACCACAATGAAGAACAGCAAAATACACTTGCAGATTTTTCTCTTCATCAGTAGTGGCAAAGTAGAAAGCAACTGTTCTCCTGCAGTGAAGCCTCTGGTTTATATCACCAAACTAACATTTCACAACTGATTTTATCTTGCTCATCTGTCACCAAATAGTGAAAAGTCAGTTATCACTGCCTTTGGAACATGCCTGTACAGGTGCAGAAATCCCCAATTGCATTAACTCAAGAGGCTGACCACAATAACTGTATTAGTTGCTAAGTATTAATTACAATTTGTTTGCAATCTCCCTGGCCCAGAACATTATGGAAGTTGACATAAAGGAAGTGCAAGTGACAAGAGCCTCAGGGAATTGCAATAATAGCTGACTGTTTTCCTTTGAGTTAGGTTGGGTTTTGGTACTCTTTGTATCTGGTTTCATAATTCCATTCTTTTGTCATTATTTCACCTGTGAAACAGCCTCTCCGTCACATCCCCTTGCACCCCCTGAGCTCCTGCAGTTCAGACTCAATACCATCACATCAATAGAGACAACCTACAAGAAGATCTTACAAAAACACTTATCTCCGTGATCCATTATAGATGCTCTCATTCAGCCACGGCAATCTTTCTGCAGCTCAGCTATCGAGGCAGAGACAGCCCCGATGGGGCAATCACACACTGCGCTGGGCACTTCTGACAAGAGACTCGTTCAGCCCTTTCCCCCACCATAAGTCCACAGCTGTATTTAAGCGATGTCTGGTCATTCTCTCTCTATCCATTGAGGAGATCAAGGGAGCAATTGCTGGTGATCCTCCCGCCTGAACTGTAACTAAGAAAAAAATTTGAAGATGATTAAACCCAGTCTTTTCACCTTTTCTTCAAGCGTCTGTGACAGCAAGCCACAGGACTGATGGATTTGCAGCTCCAGTTTTACAGAGTTTGGCCAGGAAAAGGCATAATAGCTGCCCTCACCCACGCACTCCTTTACTTGGCTAAAGCTAACAATACACATAGTCCTTACAAGCTTTAGCCTACTACACTATCACATATATTGCACACAAACTGTTGAGCACACTGATAGCACTGTTACGCCCAATTAATATCTTGCTTTGTACTCCTTGCTTGCAGGATCTTTGTCTCCTGGGTGGCCTTTCTGCTAATAATTCAAAGCGACTTTTGACAAGGCTGCACTTAAGTAGGACACACGGCTAAGCAATACAAGATGACAGGCGGTGCATTGTTGGGTGATTATCGTATGCCTCAGGTAGCAGCAAGAGGCTAAAGTGCAAGTGACTTCAACCACCCAGCAAGTACGGTAATCCCCCTGCCACGCACAGTTTGGAACTGCATCCTGATGGGAACATCAGGGAAATAAGTCAGCCATCTGCATTTAATGGGTATTATGGGAACAAATACAATTGTTAAAAAGTTCAGAGACAATCCATAAATCAGAGAAGATGCTGAATTATGCCTTTTTTGCTGTTCTTGCGCCTTTCCACAAACTGTGATTGTCTATTGACACAATTACCAAGAAATGCTCTTCCCTGCAAGAAACAAAAAAGTCCCCATCCCATCCCTCCTAAAACACAGAACACCTCCACACCAGGGCCTGCTCTCCTTAGGAATGCAACTCACAAAAACCCACGAGTCCAGCCACAGCAGGACTCCCGGGGGGGGACAAGCCAACACCTGAGGGTGACCCCAGTGCAACACCCTCAGCCCTCAGGGTGCGAGGGGGCTGGGACACTGGCAGTGCCCAGATCCACCAGTGCTCCCAGCCCAGGTGAGATGATGAGCTGGCTTGGGCTCCGTCCAGACAGCATGGTCAGGAACAGCATGAAATGAGCCTAGAAGCAGAGCTACCTATAACAAATTTTCTAGCCAGGAAAAAGGACCAGAGGCAGGGCTAGACACAACGCTACCTGAAACACAGCTTTAGGGTCCACCCAGGAAGACCAGTCAGGAAACTGGGAGGAGCAGGAACCAGAGCAGAAGCCCAGTGAAATAGCTCAGGAGAGAACTCAAACCCCCAAGATGAGCTTAAATAGGGCTCCTGGAGTGCTAGCTGGAGTTTGCCCAGGTGGAGGGCCCAGGTGTGGCTGTTTAGGGCAGTTAAGACCTATTAGTGCCCTTAGGGTCCAGGCACAGCCAAGGAAGGTCCTCTGACATGGTGGTAGGAGGAGGTAAGGTGGAAGCAATAACCTCCTCGTATGCCTCAGATCATTCATTCATTCATTCAGGTGACCTAAGTCCCAGCTCTCTGCTTGGCCCACTTAAAGGTGAAAATAACTGTTGATAACAGTTGTGAAAGAGCTTCTAAATGGGTTAGCTGAAGTAGCTCTTAAAGTTGGCTTTGCTTCAAAAGAGAGATGAGCAATGGGTGCATTAGAGCAGTATCACAGGCAGCTTCCCACACATCTGAAGACAGCGCTCTCTCTTCTATGCTTCATAAAGCACACCAGGGTTTTGGGTTGGGTTTTTTTTTCATGGTATGAATGAGTAATTAGAAAGTGTCTGGAAGGTGCCGTAAATGCCAAGGAAGATACTGAAGTCTTTAAATAACAGTAAAAATAGCATATACTTTGAGGGGTTATTATTGAAAGAGTTGATGCCTCTATTTCTAGATGTAGAAGACTGAGTATGGGAGTCTATCGCATTACCTACGGATATAGTTGAAACACTGTTAGCTGAGGACGGTTAGGAGATCCCACCTACAAGGCACTGTGTTGCCATGGTATAGGGCACTATAGGACAATGCACTAAAACAACCCCTTATATACCGCCACAGTTCCTGAAAAGAATCCCCTGCTGCACAGAGGTTTGAAAACAGCTGCAACAATTTCCTTACTGTGAATGAATTTATAACTTTAAACCTTTTTGACTCCGTTGTGTACTGAGATTTCTTCCGTTTAATTCTGACCAGTTGCCCTAGGCTCGGTTTGCTGTTTCTGTAAAGGCCAGCTCAAAGCTAACTTCTCTTATTGTCTGCTGCACGCATAGGTACAGGAACTGAGCGCTCGGAAGCCTGATTCATGCATAATCATCTTAAATACAGCCAAGTCCCCCACCCTTCAGACCTGGTAGGAAACAGAGCACTTAGTATCATCGTGGCTGCTTAGTCAAGCAAACAAGCTTGTTGCAAACAGCTGACAGACGCTGCTGGAAGCTCAATTAATTACCCACTAGGAAGGCAGTCCTGCTGAAGAGATGGTGTTAAAGTTGTTTAAAGTGTGGCCTAAGTGACCCCCCTGTTGCAGAAAACCAGTATCCTGGGACAAAAGTCCAGCTAGTCTCTGCGTGGGCACCCTGCCATCTGAACAGATGGATGTGAATGTGGGCAGCCAGGAGTCCTCCACGTATGTGTATTCAGTGTAGACACTTGGAGAGACATTAATAATGGGAATTGTCCAAATGTCCCTTCACCCTGAGTTCCTAAATGAAGCTTTGTGTGTGAGTGTGTGTTTAGGGAATCTACATCAATGAAGTAAGACCAACAAAGAGCGACTACAATGATCACATGTATAAAACCTGACCTCTCTGTCTCTCTCATACCTATAAACACACCTTTAGCAATGAGAGATTTTGTAGCAAAAAAAAACCTTCTCAGGAGGTAGAACTATTTTATTTTCAATTGCTGATCTTGGCTGTGTTTGCGATGAGGCATGTGCTAGTCAATGCCTGTGCTATCCAGTGTTCAGGAAAGAGTGAAGAGTTTCCTGTATAATCCAGGAAAACAGGAGTTCAGGGGAATGCAAAGGCTGCTCTTGATGTCCTGAGCCCTCAAATGGCACCGTGTTAAACTCTGGAAAGCGTTTTTATCTTCAGGGAAGGAATGGCTTCACTCACTGCTGTGAGAGGAAAAGGGCTTTCAGTTCAAAGGAATCACTGAAGTCCTGTAGGACTTTCCCTTGTAGTCCTGCTAATCATCTTTATTAGATTTCTGATCATTCCCCTTCCTGAAAGGGAAGTTAAAGAAATAGCTTTGATACAACTGATGGGCATCCAGGGATGCGTGGAGAAGGCAATAAGGCCTGTTAGCAGATAGGGGATGGGGGGGGCTGTGTTGCTTTTCTCCACCATGAGATTTCTTGGTGGGATCATGCAGTGGCTGGACCTCAGTGAAGCACAAGGCTGTTCTTCCAGCGTGCTCCTACAAAGATATTCCTAGAACTCCTTCCTCTCCGGTATTCAGGACCACGTGCAACTCTGGATCTACACTTTGGCGAAGCAAACACATACAGAAAATGAGCTTCCACCTGCATTGGGCCCCGTGGAATTTTCCAGGAAACCTGGCCAGAGTTTTGTGTTTCTAACAAAACCAAAACAGTTTTTAAATCCAGCTTCAAGCTTCGTTGCAAATATTTCTCACAGGCCTCTGTAGCAGGAATAATTACTATCCTTATTTATCGGGTAGATTATACAAATCCCCTAGTAAGTAAATTGTAGGATTAAGAGGAAGGTTAATGTGCTAGATTAAACTGACACATTTATTTACTTCCTCCCAGAAGGAAAGAGTAAAGGACAGTGACCTATCACGTGTATTAATTCAACATTTAACCCTGCCTCAGCTCCAGTGATTATCTCTGCGAGTGCCAAGTCTCGGTCTAGCAGATTCCACTGCAATACTTCATACACAGAAGTTCTGCTGTCTCAAATATTTTATCCCTTCAGCTCCCAATTTTTCAGATGGTAATGTGTACTGGTTTTGGCTAGGATAGAGTTAATTTTCTTCATAGTAGCTGGTATGGGGCTACGTTTTGGATTTGTGCTGAAAACTGTTGATAATGCCGAGATGTTTTCATTACTGCTGAGCAGTGCTTACCGAGCCAAGGCCTTCTCTGCTTCTCACCTCACCCCACCAGCGAGTAGGCTGGGGGGGCACAAGGAGTTGGGAGGGGACACAGCTGGGACAGCTGACCCCAGCTGACCCAAGGGATATTCCAGACCATATGACGGGATGCTCAGCATAGAAAGCTGGGGGAAGAAGAAGGAAGGGGGGGACGTTCGGGGTGACGGCGTTTGTCTTCCCAAGTCACCATTAGGCATGATGGAGCCCTGCTGTCCTGGAGATGGCTGAACACCTGCCTGCCCATGGGAAGTGATGAATGAATTCCTTGTTTGGCTTTGCTTGCGTGCACGGCTTTTGCTTTACTTATTAAACTGTCTTTATCTCAATCCCCGAGTTTTCTCACTTTTACTCTTCTGATTCTCTCCCCCATCCCACCAGGGGGGCTTAGTTGCCGGCTGGGGTTAAACCACGACATAATGTGCTGTACTTTTGCAGTGCCTTCCCTCTAGAGTTTCAAAGGGTTCACAACGAATTACACCTGCATTCACCCCACAGAAAGCATTACTTATCCTCATTTTACAAGTATTCGCTCTAACACAGGGATTAATGCCAATTTTTTCTATGACTTGTCTGGATGAAGTGGACAATTTGTGCATGATTCAGAGTCACTGGGTTCTTTGGGAGTCCCTTAGACTGATTTTTTCCTATTGTAAAAGCCACAATCCAGGCTATGACAATATCCCAAACTGTACATCCTTCAGAGCAAAGATGCCAGCTGGGTTTCCTGCTACTTTCTGATACCGACACCGGTATTGCGGTCATGTTGCCTGGGGGTTGATGCTGCAGTTGAGGACAGTAATGAAAAGGCAGATAGGGATCTTACCTTCTGTTAGCTCTGTAACATCAGTGCATGTATGCCTCAATAGGGGCTGGGCTGCTTTGCTTTTCAAGCGAGTATTCTTGTCTGCTTTCCTGTATTTCATTCTCTATCAGTAACCAAGTTGCATCCAACAGCACTGCCTGAGCACATGTATCATCACGAGTAGCACATAATGCCCAGACTTGCCCAAGCAGATAATTTTCTGCAAATTAACGTTAGAGATTTTATGAGACTACTGAGGTGGAGACTTCTTGCAGCATGTTGTGTGTGCATCCCTGCACTACCTCACTAGCCAGTGAAAGGAGGAGAGAGAAGCAGATACCAAATGGAGAAGCAACTTTCCTACAATCACAAGCAAGGGATGTGGCAGGAGCAGGACTATGGTCTCCAGAAAACTAACCTCCCGTGCCTAAACTCCTAGTCTTAGTGTTGTGAGCTCCTCAAGAGTGGGATGTGGTAATGCACTGAAACAGGCAACACCGTCTGACACAGACACGTCTTTCCTCATCCCAACATTAGTGTTGTGCCTTCACCACTCTGGTAACCCTTCTAGGGCAACTTGGAAAAGCCATCTAGGTGCAAATGCCACCTAGGTTTGCACAGCAGGTTGGGAGCAGGGCTGGGATTTACCTCAAACCCAGTGACATGACCATCTGCCTGTTCCCCCCCTCTTCAAATAAAAGTTTCGTCCCTACATGCTGGCCCCGACAGGTTTCTATATTTATCCATTCTTATTTTAGGAGGCCTGCAGGAGAAACGTATAGATTACAGATGTGGTGCTCCTTGTTCTAGCTAAGGTTTCCAATAGGGATAGTTGTTTTGGGACAGAATCCCAGCCGACAGTCATTTGCTGTTCGCCTGCCAAAGGGGACTGCAAGCATTGCCAATGCTCTGCTTGACTTAGATTGAACAGTTCACAGCCTCTGAGGAAGGGGAGGAAAATTCCATCGTGAAATAGCTGATTTAAAGTGCTGTATCCCACAGCGACAGTAAAGAGTGTTTGCTAATACTAATGCAGCTTTCAGAAAGAGACTTTAAGTTCAGCTTTCAAAACGTGTTTCTGCTTGGGAGAGGGCCCACATTAAACCCCTCCATCAGTTCAAAACTTCAGTGAGTTTTGGACAGAAAACCGATTCTGATTTCGCAGCTGATGCCAGTTTTGCAAAACGTGACTGGTTACAGAGAGGAGGAGGAGGAGGAGGAGGAGGAGGAAGAGATTCTAGTGACATATCCACCTCCTCTTCTCTACATATGGAGCAAGGCATAGCTGCGAGCGTACAGGCCTGTCTCCCAGTCATCAGTGGGATTTTGCTTGTGTCAGAAATGGATATACAAGAGGAAGATAGGAAGTGACCCTGCAAAATGTAAAACTTTATTCAGAAATTTACTTGCAAGCAAAATTTGCATTGTTTAATATGTTGATGACTAGCATATGTTCAAAACTCCTCTCTATCGATACGCAATTTTTGCAGATAATACAATATGTAGAGATGCTCCAAAAAATAGCAAAAGCAAAGAACCAGAATGACAGTATCTATCAGAGACCCTGATAAAGATCATTTTCAAGATCATAAACTTCTTTCCATCAAAGGATGCTAAAAAAGGAAATCATTCTATCCAGAGTTTTTGATCCTACAGAACGATCGTAGTTTGCAGGGGTTAAATAGTCACAGCATTTTTATGTGTTTACATCTGTTAACTCCCAGTAGAGACAAACATATTTAGTGCTTGAAATGTAAGTTAACACTGGACATCTTAAACATATTACAAGAGATTCATCAGAAAGGACATTAAAGACTATTATTAGCCCCAGCTGCAAATATCCATCACGAAGGAATGGCTCTATGTGAGTTAATTGCCTTCAAAATGGTAGGCCTTATTTAAAACCCTTTTCAGTGGATGTCTTTCCACTGATTTCAGCAGCCTTTGGGTCAAGTCGTCTTTTATTAGAAAGACATTTCATTTAATAGTGAGAGGAAGGACTGAAAAGCCAGACACCAACATTTCCTTTGCCTTCTCATGACAGGCAAGGTTAGTCGGTGTATTCAGCAATTGAGATTTGGAACATCTTAACCAATGTAACCTGGACATCAGCTGCAGGAAAACATCTTTGGTAAAAGATCAAACTAAATGGGTCAGAACTTCAGATGGAGAACAGGGGCTTATTCCAGTTTCCACTAAAACCAGCTGACAAATTTCTACATACTTTAACTAGCACTGGTACTAGCTGTTCCTTCTCTGTTAAAAGCAATGGAAATTTTGCTACTGACTTCAATTAGGGGAGAACTAAAGCTGTGTGACTTGGTATAATTATACAGATAGACGTTTCAAAAGGAAACAAGGATCAGATAGCTACATGAGTTACATCTGTTTTTGAAAGGGCAACCCTATGTGAAGTGGAAAAGGATTGTGAGTATTACAGGGTTTTTTGATACAGAACTCCCAAGTGTATCCCTAATTTAGCACTCTAACTTCCCTATGATTAAGTTAGACTGATATCAATGAAGAGAAATCAATTTTTTCCTAGTGATAAGCTAATAGATACAAGAAATATGACGTCTAATGGAAACAATGTGGAAAGGCCACAAAAGCTACATCAAATATTGATTTTTATTTTTTTTTTTTTACTAACAAGATGTGGCCAGTCAGCTATTACATTAGTCAGCTTACCTCTGTATTGCATCCTTCCATAGTATGACTTAAGTAAATTTAAATTTCCCAGTATCCCCAAAAAGCAGGAAAATCAAATGATAGATTAGGCCCAAGTGGCCTATCAATTTATGCTTGAACACATGGCCACACCAAAACCAGAGAATCACGGTAGCAAGAGTCATCAGCAGCCTGTCAGAGAAGAATTTTGTAGGAGAGGAGATCTGTGATCAAAGGCTGCAGAATTCATCCCCCCTCCAGGGATGTGGCACAGCCAGGTCAGACCACATCCCTCCAGAAACTGGGCGGTCAAGAACTGGGAAAAAGAGGCAAGTCTGTCCATATTGAATGGGAAAACCCCCAAAAGTACGGCCTGTACAAAACTGTGTTTAAATAAGTAGGAAAGGAAAGACAGCCAGGTGGCTTATGAGATGGATGATATTTTAACTTTAGGCTCATCTTTCAAATTCAGCTTGGGCTGTTAGTGGTTGAAACTTGTTATGAGGGTTTATCTTTTACATTTAGGCTACTTCTTAATAACTAAGTGGCCACCCCAGAGGATCAGTGCTGCCTTTCATCAGTATGACAGTCTCAAAATGGGAATAGTGGCAAATATTTTCAGAAGATACCAGCCTGACTGGGATACCCTAATTACACTGAATAGCCTAGAAGCTCCCACTAAATTCAAAAGTAATGCTTCATGCCAGGTAAGGGGAGGAATTTGGCCCTTGCTCTTCTGGGTTAACAGGCTGAGTAATTCACACTTTCAGTCTGTCATTCATAACTAGTACAGATGGTTTATCTGGAAGGAAGGATGGAAATGCTGTCTTCCATTGACTGCAAGTAACACAAATGGACACATCTAACTGGCATGTTATCACTCTACAGTGCTTTCTAGGTCTGGCGTATGCGCTTTCATATCTTATGACAGTTTGGGGCTGATGTTTCATGTTCTTGTAAAATATCAAGTTACATTAGATCAGTAGTCCCATGTACTACAGTAAAAGACACCGCCAATAAATGAATATGGTATAGAAACATTTTTAGTTGTTCTTTTTCCCCGGAACCACTGCCTGGCTCTTAGCTTTCTAAAAAATAATCTGTGTTGAGACATTGTAAGGTGGAAAGGAGAGTAAGAACAACAGTTATGCAAAAATGTTAAGAAACTTTAATGACTTGTGAAAACATATAATTAGGGATTTGCAGCCCACCCAGGAAATTTTGCATGTTGAATTACCACACTACTCAAAGTATGTATTTTAATTGCTGGGTGAAGTGCATACATGTAAGCCAAACTGTTGAAAGAGCAGCTGCAGTAGTGTTACCACAATGATATGCAAGCCACAAATCCTGCTGTTGAAATAGGTTATTCACAAACTGCTTCTATGACATCCTCTGTCTGTGAAGTTAGTTGGGCTGTAGGGAAAAAAAAGAACATCTGATGTTCTGTTTTACCTTCTCAGCATTAACTCACTGACATTAAACAGATATTTATTACACTTGTGGTTTTAACATTTTAAATCTGCACATATTTCCTACCCATTTATAGCCATTGTGTAGGGATGATGCTGTAAAAAAGCCGTCACCTCACTGATAATGTCACAAGCCGAGCATGTAATCACCTTTCAGGGGAAGCCTCAGTGAATCACAGAGGATCTGACCCTGTTTCACAGAATGATTCAGGTTGGAAGGGACCTCAGTCCAACCTCCTGCTCAATGCAGGGACAACTACGAGGTCAGACCGGGTTGCTCAGGGCTTCACCCAGCTGGGTCCTGAAAGCCTCCAAGCACAGAGGCTGCACAGCCTCTCTGTCCAGCCTCTTCTACTGCTTGACTTGCCTCCTGGTGAAAAAGTGGGGGTTTTATATCCAGCACAAACATCTCTTGTTTCAACTTAGGTCCTTTGTCTCTCATCCTCCTACCACGCACGACTGTGAACAGCCTGGCTCCATCTTCTTGATAACTTTCTTGTGGGTAGTGGAAGGCCCTCAGTTCCCCCTGAAGCCATCTCTTCTCCAGGCTGAACAAGTCCAGTTCCCTCAGCCTCTCCTCACCAGCCACGTGCTCTAGCCCCAGGCCATCCTGGTGGTCCTCCACTGAACTTGCTTCCTTTTATTGATGCCTATCTTCTATCGGAAGGGGTGGGTAAAACAGTATTATAAGTGCAGTCTAACAAATGCTGGGTAAAGGAAGATGGTAACTTCCCTCAACTACTGCCTGTGCTCCCGTTAATACAGCCAAGGATGCTGTTAGCCATCATCTCTGCCAGGGCACGGGACTGCCTTGTGCTCAGCTTGCTGTCTGCCAAGACCCCCAGGACCGTTCCTGCAGAGCTGCTCCCCAGCCTGTATCACTGCAGGGGGATTCTTCCTGCCCGAGTACAGGACTTCACGTTTATTCCTGTAGAATTTTGTAGGGTTCCCGTTGACCCATTCCTCCACCCTGTCTAGGTCCCTCTGGATGGCAGTCCTGCCCTCAGGTGTATCAGTTGCTCCCTCCGATTTGGTGTCATCTGCAAACTTCATAAACGTGCGCTCTACCACCTCCAGGTCACTGCTGTACAGGATCGGTCCCAGGAGAGACCCCTGCGGTGCTCCCCTTGTCACTCACCTCCTGCTAGAGTACGACCCACTAATCACTACCCTCTGAGCCTGACCATCCAAACATTTTCTTATGCATCTATTTGTCCACCCGTGCAGACCATAAAGCCCTAACTTGGGTGCGACAACATTGTCATTCAGCAACCAATGTTGAAAGGCCTTGCTAAAGTGAGATCCAGTGCTCTCCCCTCCTCCACAAATCCAGTGATTTTATCCTGGAAGTCAAGGAGATCGGTCAGGTATGATTTACCTGTTTGGTACTGTCTCTTCTCTGCTTTTTTCAAAAAGAAAGGCAATTCAGCATGCTTACTATCAAGAAGAACTTCATACCTTCTCACAAAGCTGTATTTTTACCATCAAAGAATTTAAAATATGCAATGATTTATAAGTAAAATACACCTCAGAGCTCCAGAGAGGGCCACCAGCAGTGAAGCAATGACTAATGCCTGTAAGTAAGACCATGGCCTTGACATGCTTAAGAACCAAGGAACCGTGGAAATCAGTAGCTACATACAGACTAATAAATTCAGTGCCTGAGCTGTTCGTGTGCCCTGGGACAGGACTGACTGTGCTGTTAGCACATTCACTGGCGCTGCTTGGCCTGGGCCAACTAAAACTCTTCCAAATAATTCCTGGCCACAATCTGGCAGCTGAAATGTCCCAGGGACTGCTCCCAATAGGCAATTTGCATGCAAACATCCTGTTTTAGGGACCGGGAGTTTACTAACGTAAATGTGGGCTGTTCCAGGCCGACTGGCCCCTAAACCCAGGACATTCCCGGACATGTTTAATCAGCTTTTATATACTGAGCCACTGCAAGTTTTTTCCCAATTCAACTGGTTCACATGTGACTCTGTCCTGATCAATGTGTGCCTCTTTCACCCACGAAGATTTAAAAACTAAGAATCAGTTGCATATCACTTTTTTTTTTGAAGACTCATGCTAATACAACCATTGAAGACTCATGCTAATACAACCAAACCACTTCTCCTGTGTGCATTTATGAAGGTGAAAGCTACTCCACAGATAATTTTCAAAGTAAGCTTGTATAGCAGCTGGTGTGATACTGTTTTATCACAAGCATGAATATGCACCATCACGTAGCATTTCTTTCCTTATCTGAACAGTATCACTAAACTGATGACACCCAGCTCCTTTCAGAGAGTTAAATTCCTCCCTCACGTACGAACATGACGTTCCCACAGTGCTAGAAAGCGTGAAATAATATGGTGAGAGAACTGGCTACTAAGATAGAGAAAAGTCACTTTCTCCAGTCAGATTGGGATGATTTTTCAGAGGCGTAAGAGACACCCGACTCCCATTAAGGATGAATGACAATTAGCCATCCATCCTCACGCAGTGCCCTGCAAGCACTAGAAAGGGGGATTCTGCATCCCTGCTAAGAAAAAACTCCAAATGGATGTGTCTAATGCAGGGCTTAGCAGGTTGCCCACCTCCAGGTGCATTCATTCACTGGTTCTTGCAGCTGACCGGGACACGGTCGTACACCGACATCCCAACTATCTTCAGGAGATGCGTGCTCCTCCCCAGGAGGCAGAAGAGCAGGGAACAGCTTGGAGCTGAAACCTACCTTTAGGTATAATTGAAGCATAATACCCAAGCTGGTGAGAGAAAGCCACAATGAGATCAGAGTTTTTGTATTGCATTAGTTTTGTTGATAGCTAAACAGTTCCACAGATGTGCTGAACCATGAAACACATAAACACGCAAGAGGAAAGACATATTTTGTCAGTAAACTTTATGTAAATGTAGCACAAATATGAAAACATCAGTAATGGGGTATGGCTTAAATGAAAACATGGTCAGTTTTCTGTGGACAAAACAGCTGGTTTGCTGTAATGTGAGACTTTTGGATTAAATTAGTAGTTTTTAATTACCCCAATGAAAGTTCTCTTTTGACAGGACCGGTGAACTCTCTTCTGCATCAAGACATGAGGAAGAGGAGAGAATTACAAGCTTTCAGTCATAACTTGGTGTCCCACCAGGAGCTGTACAGTGAAACTGTGGGGTGCAGAGGTCCTCACGTCACCCCTGCCCAGGAGAGGACCATCACGGGCAGCAGCAGAAGCCAGCCGTGCCCACGGAGACTCTGCGTCCTGCAGGAACGGGCCAGTTCATTGTGCTTGGTTTTCTTCCCACTATTCACTTTCTCTGCTGGCTCACCCTACCAAAGCAATCAGGCTCACAATAAAAAAACGTCATGGCACTTCATTCCAGCGTAGATACGCCGTAGGCCTACAAATTGGACTAGGCTGTTATCAGTCAAACACAGATCTCCCAAGTACATAACACTTACTTCTATCTTCATTCAAGAACTCCTCCAAATCTATCTGCCTGTCTCGTCAGCTTACAATGACGACTCACTGATTACGTTAATGAAACATGAGAGGGCTCCATCGGTTCACGAACAACTAGGAAACAGCAACTGAATACAAAGACATTTTCCATTGGGTTTTTTTGTTTGGTTTTTTTTTGTTTGTTTGGTTGGTTAGTTTTTTTCAACAGAACAGTCAGGTTTGCATTACGGTGCCTGCTTCCATGACAGAAAGCTCAGACTGGGAAGTGTCTTCCAGGTTTTTAATCAGTCTCCTGATCCCAGATGTGCCAGGACAGCTGGTTTTGCAACCTTCATGATGGACAAAATCACAGGTGTTGAGGGAGGACTGAGACTTCTCCTGAGTTTAGCCTTGTCAGAAAAGCTTTTGGGGCTGGACAAGACACTGATTTTATACTAAGATAAATGGTTTTGTACAAAGATAGCAGTGGTTCCATCTGTTCTCAGGAAACTAAGACTCTCTGGGGTCTGTGACTCCCAGGTTGCAGCTCTCCTTCCGAGGGAGACTGCAGGATGAAGCACAAGGGGAAAGTTGATCAGCTGGACACGGGACAAAAAAGAATCTCTCTCTGCAGTAATGATGGTACAGCTTTCAGTCCGGTAATGCAAAAGCCCAGAAGAGGAGCAGGATGCTGAACACCTTATTAATGTGGCCAAAATGAAGCTTCAGCTCAGTTACCTGTAGATGTTTCCACACCCTTAATATAACAGCTATTTGTAAACAGAATATCCAGCCATAAGTACTCAGGAAATATGTCACCTACCCTCAATTTTATTTGTATTTATATCTGCTGTACATATCTTTGCTGGAGTTCTAATAGATTCATACTTCTGGCTGCCCAAAGCACACGGAGTTTACTTTGCATTGGCAAAGCACAGGCAAAAAAATCAAGCCTAGGAAAGAGCATGATACCACCTAAAATAACCGTTGTGAGTGTTTAAATTTGGATATGTGTATATACATTTGTTTATTTGCAAATGCGTATGGAAAAATAAGAGACAGAAGTGTCTTTGTCCTTCCATCAACTACAAAGGGAGTTTAGATGGTGAGATCATCTGTCAACATCTATCCCATAAATGTTTAAATATGGACAGATGAGAGTGTCATTGATTATCTGGTTCCTTTATGCTGTAGATTGGAGACTAGATGAATAGCGGTTTACCAGGAGAAGCATGAACCCAGGCAGTAAGATGGCAGTTGCATCCAGTCAACGCAGAGCTGGAAAACTGTCTTTATGCTTAGTCAGCAAGTAGCAGGGAAGTTAGGGGTGGATTTTGTTGGATGCAGTATCCTTCCCTTTCTATCCTGAACTGTTGTATTGCACTGTCCCCTTGTATGGGCTGTGCAAATTGTGTGCTTTGAGTTCTCTGAATTTTTAAAACTGTTGTATAAATGGTAATTATTAAAAAAAAAGAGCACAAAAAAAGTGCGTGCTCTAAAGCTCATAGAAGCCAATGTGCAGATATCAGTGACTTCAGAGGGCTCTGTATCAGGCCCTATGCCTTTAATTCTGTTTGAAGTGAGAACATAAATCTGAAATGTTTTACAAAAATAAAACTTCCTATGCCAATGTAACAAAACTTCTAACGTATGCCTGCTCAGGAAGTTGAGCTCTTTGTGGGACCAAATTAACAACTTCTATCCCTGAATGAGATAAAACTGAACAGAAACTCCTTGTGGAAGACTTTCCAACTATTTATTAAAAGCACACAGAGCTGATATAATATTATCCTGTTCCAATTCATTCTTTCTCCAGACTACTGCACTTTTTTGTTGGGCCAACGCATTTTCCAGGACTGGCCTTTTCCTTGCTCTTTTCCTGTGCTGGCATCTTTCGGAGGTCTGTTTCCTTCATGCTACAGCGCTACACAGCTGCCCTCAGGAACATCAGATCATGCAAATTCCACGTTAAACTCCATTGGTAAATGACACCAGCCTTCATGGAGTTTAAATTATTTGGAGATATCAAGAACGATGTGCTGGACAATTCTACGGAGCAAAATGAAGCTAGATGCCTGGTTCACATCATGCTCATATAAAGTCAGTATTCGCTGGCTTCAGGTGATTTCTCAGTAATAGGACTACAAATGGATTAGCAGTATATCTGTGATGTCTCAGACTTTTATGGTGGCATCATCCACATATAAACCTACAGACCAAGATGTGCAAGTAAAAGTATTCAGACTGCATCTATGAAGGCAACAATTTAAACCTTCTTGCTCATTCTCTCTTTGCCCATCTGGAATAAAATGTCTGAGGACAAAGACATTGGAAATTTCATCTGTAGAGACATTTTAAGTACAAAACCCCTAACTATAAAACAATCCAGTTTTTCCCTTATAAAAATACACTTTCACGTATCCTCCACTTCCTTGAACTCCATCTATATAATAGTTTTTACCACATCAGAAAATAATTTTTAAACACTGATAAAAAAAAGTGGTTCCAACTAATACAGTTGTTCTGGCCACCACAGAAAGAGCAATTTTCCTGCTAGTACTTCGCCTGCATTCCCCCCTCCACCCCCAAAACCCACAGTGGGATCACTGTATGTTTAATTGTGGTGTAGCCTATAAAGCACAGACACAGAACAAGAAAGGGCAAAGAAAAAAGGGAGCAAGGAACTGTTTGAAGAGAGGGAGACCATAAAATCATTGCCTCTGCAGCTTAAAGATGTAGCAACCTGTTTTGCTGTAGCAACCCAAAGCTCCAGGGCAACTTGGAGTACCTGAAGGTATGTGTGGACTGATGGTGATTACTAGTAATTTTTGTGTTCCTGAAAAGGATATAGCACAGGAGCTATGCATTACTACAAAACTGGTGTTGCTGAAGAAAGTATCATGATTTGGTATGAATATGCTAAATAAGTCTTTATTAAATATGGTTTTGGTATTATTATTATTATTATTATTATTATTATTAAATACGTATTTAAGTATTTCCAGTCCTAAGTGCTTACAAAAATCACAGGCTTTTCTAGAAGGAAAAATTATATTTGTAACTTTGAGATTATTGGGGGGGGGGGAAGAGGGACATTTGGGATCTTCTTTCAGATGTTAGATTTCATACACCCAACTTTCCTCTATAATCAAGAATGGTTAAGTCATGAAAGCTGCAATTCTGCTGTCAGAACAAAGTTTCTTTCACAGGAGATGCAGAAAACCATTAAGTGTAAGACCATCAGAATCAACACTAAGTATTTTTGGTTGCTTTTTTCAGGTGTTCATCGTAGGGTTTTCATTTGTTATTGTACTTTATTTTAGCCAACCACAATGTCATCTAAAATGTTCCTCAAATGCATGTCATTGTTTTCTGCCTTTCTATATTCTTAACGAGTCAACTGATCTTGCTCTCGTTGGGTTTTACCGAGTAGGGGGAAGTGCCTCTGACTACCGATCCCTCTAGTCTAGAAGACTGACTGCACCAGGTAACTTCTAAATACAGGGGACAGTTGGCTTGTAGAGAGTTACGTGGAAATTGTATAATTACGTACAAGAAACATGAGGGGAAGAAAGCACACAAATCTGCTTCTCTGCAGTCATAATTTTGTTGAAAGTCAACCGAGGGAACAATTCCAAATTGCCGTCTATCTTTTTTGCTGCCTCTGCATCAGAAGTAGATCAAGTACTGCCTGATGGGGAGAATATACAGCAAAAGGTTTAATTCTACTAATACTACTACTAATAATAAATAACTTATGCTACTGTAACACAAACTGAAGGAGGCTAAAACCAGAGCAGCACGTGGCAATCATGCTCCTTGAAGTTTGGCTTGTTCAGGCAATCACGAGGGCTAAAAACCAGAGGAGAAGGCTGAGCTATCACATGTCAGTGGACCACCCCAGCCACCAAATCTACTGCGGAGCGTCTTCAGGTACCGCTGCTTTTAGCTGTTAACACATTCCCAGCAGGGTGCCATCGGTGAGATAATTTTACCTGCTCAGAATAAACAATCTTTCGGTGTGCATGTGGTTACACACTCACTGGCAGAAGCTTGCAATAAATCTTGGGTAATGAACTAAATGATAATTTCTATGTATAAAGGATTTTAAAAAATAAAATCCACATTTAGAAAAGTAAATGTAATACTAGGTACTTAAAGTTAAGCATCCTTTAAGAAGGAAATAATCATGGCTTCAGCTTTCCTGCCCATAAAATGGGGGTAATGTTACATAGCCATTTTCTAAATTACTACAGGATGTTTAGATGGGAGCCTCTACATTAGGGCACGATAGTGCTATTTTCAATCTCTCTCCACACAATATTAAGTGCAATGCTTCCAAAAACATGCCCTGTCTACACTGCCACATAGTCAAGTCTGATTTTAAAAAAATAAAGGAAAGTGAGTGATCAAGCACACATTACAGCTGTGCCACTGGGTCAGTAAGTGAGAAGTTAAAATAAGAAGTTCATTCAATAAAATATTGATTCTGGAAACAGATTACAGGAAATCATACCGTACCACTAACTTAATTTATGAGTATTTATATTGCAGGAATTATACCAATATATCAAACACAATGCCTTCAACCTTAGTTCAAAAGAGAATTTTATCTCTAAGCTTTAACAACAGGGCTGAAAATAATTCAGATTATATGGGCAGCATTTTAGCAGCCCATTTTCATCTTCTTTAAAAGCAACACTCTAATGCATGATGGTTAAGGATCAAGTTGGGATTATGTGGAGAATGTTAAACATATACCAAATAATACATCTGTTTTGAATAAAAGATGTT
Source organism: Harpia harpyja (assembly GCF_026419915.1). Classification (NCBI taxonomy): domain Eukaryota; kingdom Metazoa; phylum Chordata; class Aves; order Accipitriformes; family Accipitridae; genus Harpia; species Harpia harpyja. The sequence continues at coordinate 3,378,567 of NC_068945.1, read as the reverse complement.
GCATAGAGTTCCAGTTCATTTTTTTCAACTCTTTGCTGTACGTGTTGTAGCTGCTAAGTGAAACCACGCATCAGATAAATACATCACTTCAGCAACAGATTGCTGATCAATTGTCTGACATGTTCTGAAATATGTGGGTTAAAAATACTTGGGGGCAAAGGCTTTTCTAGTTTGGGAAAAAAACTGTTTCATGTTCTCTTGTGGTTCATTCTTCCATCTCTGAGCTTCTAGGAGTGCTAACATTTCTCTAGGCTGGTGCTAGATCATTTCTTCTGTGGTGGGAAAGCAGCAGACCTTATACCATGTTCTCTGCCCATTTACAAAAGCTAGTCTGACTGCAGTCATACTTGATGACCTGTCAGTCTCTGGCCAACAAACAGATTGCTCCCAATAAGAGAACCACTAATATACTCTGTTTGATTGCTGTATCTTACGACTTGAATATCGTTTTGAAGCAACTCGTTCTTCAGAAAATTCATTCAGAAATTCTGATACTTGGATTTATTTTTTTTAAATCAATTGAAATAGGAAACTGAAAACTTTCCATAGCAGTTTGTCAAAAGTACTACCTTTGACTCACTAATAATTTCATTTCAATAACGTCAAAACATTACACTATAACATATTGATGTTAAATATCTACGTTATCAAATCTGTATGATAACAGTATCAATAACTAGCATGACTAGTTACTAACATTCAAACAAAAATAGTTTTGATACTTTAATACTTTCATTGAAACAGCTGTTTAGCACTTTTCCTGGTCCTCGCAGAGGGCAACCGAAGAAGACCCCACCTCGCATCAGGGCTGCTCGCCACGGGAGACCAATTCCTTCTCTGCCCCGCTTTCCCTGTAGGCTCCAGACCTGCTACCCGCCTCCCTGGGCACATCCACGAGGAAGCGCGGACCTTCGTCTCAGGGGCAGATGTGAAAACTACAAGTCAGAGCCCAATGCATGCTTCTCTGGCGGGAAGAGAGGCCCTCTCTATAACATTGGAGAAGGATTCCACCGGGCCCCTGGCCAAGACCCTCCTGAGGATGGGCCAAAGGCGACAACTGCCCCAGCAGTGCGGGCTGCTGAGAAAGCTCTGCCACCACTTCCATCCCCCTCACCAGGTCCCTAATAGCGATGGTCTGTGGGCTGGTGGGACTGTATTTCATGGGACTGAGTGGATCCCGTGCTGCTCACCCAGCACACTGCGTAAGCAGCAACTGCACATCCCACAACGTACTCTAGAAGAAGAGGGACACTTTGAATCCCACAATCTTCTGTCTTGGGTAACTCCTCTGCAAGAGTAACCCAGAGCAGACCCTGAAGAGCTCCTCTGCCTCATGAGCCTCCCCGGCCGCTTCCCACCCAGCACTACTGTAAGCCCCAGTGATGCCTGGCCAGCGTGCCTCCACACTGTGCCCCCAAAACTGTGGCACAGGCTCATATTCCTCTCACTCCCTTTTCCAGCAACTAGACCACAAAGTGACTGCCCCTCTCGCCGTCACAAGAGGCTGTCCCTTTTACCATCACACAGCTGGTGAGGAACCCCGGTTGGCCAGCTTGCACTCCAAGCTACAAGCAATTTGGTCCACTGGGGACACGAGTTGGAAACTTCTTTGTGTAGCAGTAGATCGCCTGGGCATGGTCACAGGGCTGACCCACATCACTTCCCGATACAAGGGAAAATGGGTGCACGTGAACACAGTGTGTGCTAGGCTGCAGCCGCTATTCTGGTTCCTCCAGAACTTCTTACTGAATTTCTGGCAGCATTCCTCATCTTTTCTCATTCTTGATACCCTCCCCATCTGCAGCCTCACCTCCTTGTCCTTAGAGGAGCTCTCTGTCAGCCTCCTCCAGAGGCAGAGGAGGAAGGCATTTAGATCTGGATTTCCTAATGAGGGAAAAACAGTAGAAACAGCTGCCCTACAAAGGCCTAGAGTCTAAGAACAGTGCAATTATACAAATACTTGCCCTGAATACTCATCCAGCCTCCAACTGACTCCACTCAGGAACCAGAGGTATTTTCCATGTATTGAGTAATTTAAACTCTATTTGATGCCCTCTACTCATACTGGAAAAAAAACAGTGAACAACCAATCCCTCTTCAGCTTCTTCACTCCACTCACGCCTATTGTATCATCGTTCAGTGACTTCTTTTCAGTGCTGAAGTGCATTGGACAATTAATTTTGGTAACCACACAAGTCCATATACACTGAAGGGTCCTGGAGCTGCCAGCTCCCAGGAGCTCAACCATTCCTACATCAACAGGTATCAGAGACAGAAAGCTTAGTAAAAATACAATCATCACCTGTCACCCAGACTGATCCTGGGCTGACCTTTGAATATTTCCTCACTGGTGTAATTCTCTGCGGTTTTCTGATAACCTAAGGCAGATGCATGTGATGACAGAAGAAATACTTTGAACCTGATATACTGCTGGGTTATGGTTTTGTGCAGTCCTTTTGCAGTGACTGTGAAGCAGGCAGGGAGAGTTCTTGCTTGCTGTAGTATCTGCTAAGCACCAGGGCCATTTACAGTCCCACTGGGATCTGGCCGAAGACCCAGCTCCTTTCTACTACACAGAGCAATCCTCCTAGGGCAGTCTCTTTAGCGTAAGAAAGCTGCTAGTGCAAGGGCAAAAATACTGTGTTTCTGAGGCAAAGAAAACCAAGTCACATCGGCAGATGTTCCTGCAGCTAGTGGAAACTGGCACAGACAAGAAATGTAACTTCCAGGGGGAAAAAAAAATTGATTTATGGAGTGGGAAGTTTTCAAAGGGGCTCTTGCAGTCCAAAGGGACACCTACTACCAGCCCTGCCAATGACTCTTGCTGTGTTCTCAGCATCCAGTTCTCAGTATCTTTGTCTCCTCTTTGTTCTCGTGCAAGGTACATCTCAACTACTGGCCTAAGTAAGCTTCAGACTAGGATCTGTCTACAGTTACAGTCACCGGGAGTGTCACACCAGCACAGCCACGACAGTGAACCTCTGCAGCATGGGTGCAAGGTTTGCCAACCGAAGGAGCTTTTGTGCCATTGTAGTTACACTAGGCTCTGAACCCAACAAGTTAATCTGGCAGCAGCTTTCTCCTGGCAGCACAGCTGTGTCCACACCAGGAACTTTGCTGGCTGAGCTCCACTGAGCAGGTGGGATTTTTTTTTTTTTTTTCCAAACACAGGCTAACATCATTGTGTGAGCAAAACTTTCTAATGTAGGACTGGTTCTAAAAAGAACATCTCCAACACCTCTGATGTAAAAAGCTCTGTTACCTCTGCATGTATCAAGCTGTCTTGTCCCTCAACTCCAACTATAAAAAAAATAAATTTGTGTCCTCCAAAAAAGGAGGTGGGAAGACCGGTGATGCTTATGGATCACAGGAACGTCAGAACTGCTTTACTAGTTTTTCTGTGGCAGCAGCATTTGATTGCTGGACTAAAAAGGCAATGAGTGAAGCTTTTTGATACTGCTGGTACGTGAGGGACACAGGATCATGATGCACATTAGAGCAGAATCAGCTTCAGCTTTGGAAAGCAGAGAAAACACACCCACTTTTTTTAGAACCTGTAGGACCACTGCCATGCAAAGTCTTTTTTTAAAAAGGGGTTTAGTTAATTTGTTTGATTACTGGGCTTACAGATGTCCTACTTTCAATTCTAGCAAAGGGATAGGAAAGATACACAAAATTAATATGCATTTAGAAATTAATCAACACATTGAACGTTAATGCCAGATTATCTGTTTACATGTTGATATTTAGTATCTTTTTGCTATAGGACCTCATTAGCCTTGTCAGAAAAAAAAAACCCTCTTTGTATAAAGCTCCTCAGAAAAATAACGTAAGCTGGAGATCTTACACAGTTTGATAAACAGCTTTGAGTAGGAAACAAAGTGATGTGAAAGGGCTTTTCTTCATGTGCCTTCTGTTAGTAATGACAGTTTGCTCTTCCTTATAGTTACATGTGGGTTACTTCAGTATTTCATTTTGAAAAGCCAAAGTATATCCAGCATACCTCAACTCCAGAGAGTCAGATAAAAAGATTAGTCAACAGAAAAGACAAAAAGAATAAGCAAGTAATGTGTCATCCCTATATACGTGTCAGGCTCAGACCACTTTACCCGTCCCTGTTTTGAACTGCTGTCACCAAGTGCATCCTCCACTATACTCAAGCACCTTGTAGCATTTTACAGATATTTCTTCTGAATCACTTGATTTAAAAACAAAGCAATCTTCACTGAGAGAAATTCTGTAACGTGTGACAGATACCTTGAACCAAGACCAGTCAGACATTTTAAGTCAGGTGTTAAATAAAGAAAAACAGAGTGCCAATGCAATATTAACACTGGTCATTTTATAAATTAGGAAAACAAAAAAGATCTTGAAAGATAATATGAGACTCTTCGGATTCAGGCGGTATATTACATGTCTTTGATTACTAAATATGTGTGTTAACCTAATGATTGTTATTTTAAGTGAATAATCATTAAATGTACAGGATATGTAGAGCATAAAGTCACACCCCTGTAAAAAGCCTATCTTTTACATTTCCTGACTTAAAAAAACACTTGAAAACTTGATAAACTTCATAAAATCTGCAATATGGTACATTAATAATAACTCAGTGTTATGTAAAGTTAAAATCTGCTGCCAAACTTTAAGGCTGCCAAGTTAACGCTGACTTGCAGATAACCATTATCATGGTGGAGAGTTTTTCCTGGATAATAACTTATTCACTAAAAATGCAGTTTTCACAAATCAAAGAAATCTTTAACTCATGTCAAATCTGGCAAACACATCTGAACATTTTTTTTTCAGTGATGAAAATGTGTTGGCTCTATTAATTCAGTAGATGAAGAGCATTCAAGAGCGTGACCCCACAGGGCAAAGGTTAAGGCATTTGCCTCTGAGTTAGGATATCTATTTTGCACTTTCTGTTCCAAATTCACTAAAGAGGAGATCTGACTATTTGTCTTTTAGTTCTCCAGGTAACTACTCACTGGGCTGCTAGTAAAAGGAGAGAGGAAAGGAGGAATAATGAAAATTATCATCTATTTATTCAGATACATTACTCACTCTCTTTACTTTCATTAAAAGTGGCCAGAAATACTTTGTATAAGACAGTTATGTTAATAGGCCATTATTAAAATGTTTGATCTTGGCTCTACCTGAACCAATGTTTAAAACCTCAGCATGGCTGCTGAAACCAAAACATCATTTACTCACCTCTTTTTTTAAATCAGTACCTTTAGTAATGCATTTTCCAGGTCTCTCTTCCTTCAGAAAAACCTGTCTTGCAGAACCCGGCCACATACAGAGAAACAGAAAGCAATCAAACGCAGCCAGGATGCAAAAATCTCATTGCTATGCATATGCAGGGACAGGAAGCAGGAACAATGTTAACAATCAATAACTAAGAGAATTAATACAGAGCCTAGCTTTTACCACAAAGCACAGGTTGCAGGCGCTGTAGCCAACATATTCATCGCATAGAAAAGCAGATTTTTATCGGTTAGAATGCTTCACTTCCATATGTAATACCAAAAAAAATACAGTCAGCGTCTGAACTGCCCGGACCAGGTAAATGGTGATGGATCGGACTCTGACCGCGCGCCTTGGCTGAGATCAGCCTCCCTGAGTGCTCCTTCCTCAGATGCATTTAGAATTAATCCCACATGATCCAGATTAGAGTGAGTGGAAACACAGATTAGATACCACTCCCATTTAAAATATAAACCCAAGAAAATTATATTAGTATATTTTAGAGGTTTCTAAGATAGTCCAAGTCCATTTAACTGACCTAAGAATGTTAAAGAAATTGCAGCAAGTAACAAAGAAGGCACCTAGCTGGGAACCTGTTTTTCCAGGGTTTGGGGATACCTTATTCATTTTACTATTTTTTTTTTCTTTTACAAGTTTCCTGGTTTAGACCTTTTAAGAAAAAGCTGTCTTTAAGATGTTAAAAAAAAAAAAAAATCTTCTCAAGAATCGGCAATACTCTCTAGGGGTTATTTTAGGCAATTCTAATTCTACAGTTTCCTCTTCACATGGGATAAGGATCTTGGATAGTGTCAGAGATTCGGTATGTGCACAAAATCTTGGCCCTGGAACATTAAGTTGTCATAGCTACTTTGGATGGTTTCTAAACACGAGCAAATCCTCCACAGGATCCTTCCCAAGTTTAAAGGGCTCTTCTGCAAAAGCTGGTTCCGAGTGTTTCAAAGCAAGTCTCACTGTTTCGCCTCTATGTATCTGTACAACTAATACAAAGAAAAGCATTCACTAAATCAATGACAAGGTAAGTTTAACAATAAATAACTAAATAAAAGGAGTCCAGGACTGCTTAAGAGCAATGTTCCTCAGACTTCAACAGGGCATTTTCATGGTCTGCAGGGGACTTCTCTTTAAAAAACAAGAGTTTGCAAGACTGTGTGTGTAACACAGTTTTTCAGGTAGAGAGTTTGTCATTGTTCTTTTGAAAATACACATTTTTTAAAAATTATAAGGAAAAGGGTGAGAGAGAGACTACAGATCAACTAAGAGAAAGCTCATCTTCTGAAAACAGAAGAAAATGGTCCAATTCTTAGATGCAGACTATACAATAAATTCTGGTTTGCTCACAGCAGTGTAAAACTGGAATAAATTCATCAACAGCAGAGAAGCTGAACTGGAATTAGAACAGCTGAGAGCAAAGCTAGGCCTTTAGTTTTACATTTTGTTCCGTTCTCCTACAACTTGAGAAGAATCATAAATCAGCAGCTCATTGTCTCTGGAAATATATGGAAAACTAAGTAATTTTCTTCTGGGCCTAAAGATGGAAGAATGGTTTAATTACCTTTAGCATCAAAGCAATAATCTTGATTTGAAGGTACGGTTATACTTTAGAATATGGTATTATAAACCCTCTGACACAGGAGAAAGCAACATTTTCCAAACTGTATTTTACCCTAGATCTTCAGGTTAGTCTCTATTCTTTTCCATTGTCAATGCAAGACACGAGAGCAGAATAAATTGTGAACTTGAACTGTTAAAAGAAGAACAGGGATTGTTGATTCCAAAGGTAACTACAGGGTACGTTCATAGCAGAGGAGATAAAAAGGGAAATCTAGTAAATGGAAATCGGTTTGGAACAAGCTCTTCAGTGAGAACTATTGCCATAAAATGCTGCTTTTGAAATACAAACAAAAAAAAAACCCCCAAAACAACCCAGCTTAGTAGGTTAGGTCTGCTTTGAGTAGGAGGTTGGACCAGATGATCTCCCAAGTCCCTTCCAACCTAAATCATTCCATGATTCCAAACAAACTGGACTTTTCATTGTAAACATGTTTGTTCAAGAGATGAAAAGAGATTTTAAAAAATATATTGATTGGATAGGTAGTTACTACTATAGTAAAACTTACAAATAGTCACTTACAAATAGCAAAAATATTACTTCCCCAGGAATACAAAAAATAACGACCTTATGGTTTGATCATTCAAGTAAAGTCTGGTCAGAGAAAAATGTAGTGTATAACTCTTTTAGCATTTTCCCTAAGCTTTACCACTGATGGAGCACAACTTTTTGGTTATGTATATCGCTGCTTCTCTCTCAATTGCAGTCCTCTTGTTGCATTCCAAAAGACCCGAGGAAACAATGTTGTTGAATACAAAATTTTATGAATGTTATACAGTAAAGACCTGTTGGAAAATGTTTCAGTATATAACTTCTAGGAAATTTAGTTTTAATGTGGGATATGCATCACTCATGAACAGGGCACTTAATTTTTATTGCCTTGTTGGTTAAGTTAATTATGTTATAACTGCTAGCAATTTTTCATCAAAACAGGAGGCTGTTTTACCATATTTTTTACCTTTTGCTCCACTGGAGTGCACTGGAAAATATCACAAATGTAGACAGAGGAGCATTGTTAAGTGGTGGTATTTGTGCTTGTAAGTTCAACCTAAAATAAAGTTGCCATAAACCAACAATAAAATGGAATACAAGGCTGACATTAAGGTAAAGGAGTGGAATTTGCTACAGTGAAGTAATGAAAAGAGGAAAACTTTGGCAGCTTTAGCTTCAGATGTATATTAGGTGAAAAACAAGTAATACGTAAAGTTTTTTGTATTGATTCTCCTATTGCACTCGTGTTACTTGACAGTGCTTTGGGGTTCCAGTTGTGCATACGAACATGGTTAGGCAAGGTACTAAAAAAAAGCAACAACAAAAGAGTCACAGAGGCTCTGCTGATGCCAGTGCATGTGTACAGGCACAGTCTGGCATTGCTTCCCTACCTGAAAATCTCACTGAGATTTCTACTTCCATCCCACTCAATCTAACATCCACAGAGAGAATCCCTTTTTTCTTTTAAGGAAAAGATTAGAGTCAAAATGGACTGTTACACTAACTTGAGCAATAAATACAATATTTCTTCCTAGTGCAGTTAGAATATGCCCAAAGAGCTCTGTTGGTAAAAATCTGGTCATTTTTATGCTTGCATTTATGTGCAGATCTATAATCCTATGAGCTATTTTGGTATTCGTCATGTCCATCTCTGTGTTTTCCCACTGTTTTGATGTGAAGCTCAGTTTTTATATCTTCATGCAAGTCTGAACCAGCAGCAGTTCAGGTCCTGAAGGTATGGAAGGCACAACTGGCTGTAACCACTAGCTGTAAATGTTTAAGCTCACTCCTCTCCCAAAGAGAGACTGAACCACTTTCAGTGATTAAAGGTAGATATCAGTAAACAATTTCAGGATGCAATTATATAGCATTTTCACCCCTCTGACTGGAGGAAGCTAGGTGCTATTGACTTAAAGGGGTTTGAGCTTCTGCTGATAGTTATTCTCTAACAGTTGGGACCACTTTTGACCCACACAAGTGGAACTGATCTATACGGTACCACTATGGTCCTAAGAGGTATCTGGTTAAGATGTTCTTCAAGATCAGGCCCAAAGCACACGGAAAGGTTACTCAACTGCTATGAAAGGTACAAGTACCGTTATAGACGTATTTTCTGTTTTCTCTGCTTTCATCATGGCTTTGTTGGTAGTATTTCTTTTTTCTCTGAAAAGGCCACAGTTTAAACCCTCTCACAGAAATATATGTTTCCTTCGTGTGGTTTTATAGCTTGACATTTTTGGCCTTGATTTCCCTTGCTGTACACGTTCAAACATTTTTAGGCCATACATTTCTACAAGGAGCAGCTGATATTTCCTGAGACAATGAATGTCTCCTTTCTCACCAAAATGTATACTGCCCTCTCTCACTTTTTTTTTTGTTTTGGTGGGGTTTTTTTCCCTTTATTAATCATCATCTGCTTGGAAGTATGTATTTAAAAGATCGGTCCATCTTTCTTCAGATGAGGGCAGCTTATCACCAACATTTGTAAACCCGGGCCACTGCACAAGATGCTGTAAAGACACCAGCTATAAAGACAGTTCCTCTCCCGAAGACCTTACAATTAAGTGTCTGACAAGAGACCACAGCTGGACACAACCCGCACACACACAAAAAAAGAAGAGACTTGTAGTGGTATTTGGCAAAAGATCAGGTAAATTGTCACCGAGACAATACTCCCCTGTTAGAAGATCACTGATAAGACCTGAATGACTACATGAATGCTGTTCAGTTGTGCTTAACCAGCCAAGCTAACTCCAGGGAAAAACAAACCAGTCATGGAAATTGTGTTTCCCTCATTGTGTCCCTGGGTGAGAAGACAGGGTGCTGGACAGGACATCACAGCAACTCAGGAGCACAGAGAGATTCAGTTTTGAACCCTGGAGCCCCTGTACATCTAGGGAAGGAAACCTCCCCGACCTTTCCAGAGTACAATATTTTGAGGGCTTTTTCTGCTACTGTTCTCTCACTTAAACCTTTTTAAAGCCACCGCCAAGGAATGAAGAAGATCCAAAGACGAGAACTTAGAGTTCTCTGAGGTCCCACAGGTGGAAAACTTGGGACAGCTGGAGAAGAAGATTGTTTCCTCCTTCCATGTCCCTCCTCCTTCTTCTTACCCCTGCCTTGCCACGTAGTGCCTCTGTACTCTTAGAATATTTTGATTTGAGCTTAACTGTAACCAAATCCTACGCTACACTGCAGTAAGGCTAAGCTAAAAGGCCTGATGAGGAAATGCTGCTGGGAAACATCTGTGCTTTGTTTTATGCAACCGAAAAGTTAAAATTATTTTCATAAATACCATAATGTATAAAAGCTGTGAACACCCAACTGTAGTGTCAGACTTCCAAATTGTATAAATCTATTTGTCTCTCATATTAGTAAATGTTATTTGAACAGAAATAGTACATTGTAACAGCCTAACAAGAAGCAGTCTTTCTGATGACGTTTGAGACTTCTTTGCTCCACTGTATGGAAATATTTAAGACTTAAAAGATTTATATTACAAGACAGCATTTAAAATGGCTCAGTCCTGTTCCCAGTAAAGTCAAAGAGGATTTTTACCATCAACTTCAATGGAAACGGCATAAGGGCCAAGAGGCATTTTAACATTTTTTTTTTCCTATTTTGTTCTAAGAGTCAAGTAGTTTCTCCAAAGCCCGCCCCCCCTCACAAAAAAAAAAAAAAAGAAATTCAAGCAAGTTATCAAGTGTCAGTCACTGCCATGGCCAGACATTAACGTCCATTGAGACCTCTGCGCAGGTAACAGTAAGTGGGGTCTGAATATCACAGTTCCACCATGCACAGCACATTGGGCACAGAGAAACACAGTGTATTTCTAAGTTTGTTATTGGAAAACTTCTGTAGCCTTTTAGGATCCTTTCTCACAATATCCAACACACTTATTTGCTCTGAGACAAAAATTCTCACCTTATGCACACACTTCAAAGATAAAACTCAACATAAACTAGTAAGTGATAAAATCTGATCCTTTAAAGGGAATTGAGTTTGAGTAAACTCAGCAGCCTTTAATCCATTTTCTTTTTTTATGATTGACAGATGCCAAATCAAATGAGAAAAAAGAAACAGTACGATAAATTTTTAAAATCCATGTTTTAACTTAAATAACACAAGGACAAACACCATTTCTCTTCAACTGCATTTTTCCACCAGCCTCCAGTATTAAAATGTTTTTCTTGGTTGGTTTTTATGTTTTATGCTTTTTTTTTAAATAATTTTTTAGATCATGCATTTTGCATTTCTATTGAGCCTTAAGTGATATGTGAATAGCAAAAGCATATTTAGCTTCTTGATAGAAGTTTTCAGGAAACATGGAAATGGCATGTCCTAATATTTAGTTTATTCTTCCTTCTTCTGTTTTTTGGGTTGGGGTTTTTTTTTTCCCTCTCCTCTTTTAGATATTCCTCTGCTACAGTGCCCTAAATATTAATGTAACAGCAGAAGATTTTCTCTAAAGTATCCTCTACTGCATTTCTTAGTGGTGTATTTTCCAAAAAGCTTGTTTGATATCCCTTAAAATATCAACTGCATCAGGACACCAGTCCTCACAGAGTGAAAAATTATAACCCAGGCAAACTGCATATCTGCCCATCTTTTTAACTACATCCACTGGATTTATCTGACCACAGACATTTATCTCAAACAGCTGACTTTCAATTGGCACATCTAAAAGCTGAAATGAAGAAAAAAAAAAAAAACCCACAGGAATGAAAAATAATGACATTTCTCAGTTAGCTGTATAGTTTCATATATTTAAAGAAAACTAAAGGAAAACTAAACTTGCAATGAAGCCATTGAGCTGCAACAAAGGTGATTTTTTTTTTTTAATTGCTGGTTTGATCAAATATTTTTGTAGAAACTTAAGCATTGGCTAGTATGAAATTCATTTTCCCCCAAATATCAGATGGGAATAATAATAATAATAATAATAATAATAATAATAATAATAATAATATTTTCTTTCTCTTCATTTTTGTCCTGACCATTTATTTAGAATTATAAGCCCCATTGGAAACTACCTACTGTGCGTATGTCCAGACCCCACATTGATGGGTTCTTGATCTAGTTTGGTATTGCTAAATGTAGCAAAAGTATATTGGTCATGAAGAAAACATGTTTATGTGCTTCCTAGAAGTTATATTAAAAAAAAAGTCTGAGCATTTTTTAATGTGGTAGTATGCATCGTATTAGAACAGGAGTCATCTGATATCAACATTCAGGCCTGCATCTTTTGTCTTTAATATGTAAGCAGCAACTAGTTTCTGAAATATTTGCACTGTAGTTTTCAGCTGAGCATGTTTCAGCGAGTAAGGGGGAGGTGTATAGGATAAGTAGCTAAATTGCTTCCTAAATATTCAAGCAAGAATGAATACTCAAGGAGTCAACTGCTCATCAGAATCTGGAGTATGATGTTTGGAAACAGACTGCTATAATACATAAATAAAGAAATAATAAAGATTTGCCCACCTGCTCTTTGTTATAATTTCTGGTTAGTACTTTTATATATACATGTATATATACACACACACCCCATATATGAATAAAACAAGTTACACTGAAAAAAACCTTCCAGATCGCCTTCCTGTTTTGTTTTGGTTTTTTTTTTTCAGTGAATAATCAACCTACATTGCCATGAAACCTGTGTCTCAGTGGGTGAGCAACAATATTTACATATGCAGATAAACACAAGAAATGCTCTTGATGAAGTTTAGGGTTTATAATCCCCTGTTACTAGTAAAGTCTTCTATAATTTCCTGAAGTGTTTGCTGTTTGGGCTGAGGTTACATATTCTTGTACTACTCTTTGAACTTCCCTCCACCGGTTTAAAATCATGCAGGTACTCGGTGCCAGACACAGCGCAATCTTGTATGTGTGCAGTTGTGCATATGCCAGCCGATTAGTCTGAAAAGTAAGGCTGAACAACACAGCATCCCACACAGTCATTAAGGCACAGAAACACATCAGGCACAAATATGATGTCCCTGTGACAGTTGCCATGGGAAACCTAACTTTGAATTTCCTTAGGTCTCAGTGTAAAAAACTTTGACCATGTAGCATTAATACCAGGGGTTGGCTTTGCACCCTTTAGGAACAAAGCTAAACACTACAGGTGTTAAAGTGAAATCGTTGTGAGCGTTTTACTCGCTTCTTTTTCTCTGGTGCCGTGCTTCAGTGTTGCTCTGTTTGAAGAGCCCTAAGTGACCCTTTAAGCTTAAACACAGCCAGACAAACTTTTATCCCAGACAATTATGAGGGAAAACACGGTAATGTCACGCAAACGTGATCCAGTGACTTAATTAGAACCAAGTTAGCAGAGAGGGAGAGAAGCTGTAAATCTCCTGAGACTCCTCGGGGGGCTGTTGCGGGATGGTGAAACCCTTGCAAGGCTGGGAAAGGGCAATACGAGGGCGGCAAAAAAAAAACCCCAACAACAACAAAAAAAAACCAAAACACCTGCATTTTACAGGAAAAAAAATGTTAGAATAAGGCTGTATATTTTTAAAAGAAAATGTTAAGAAAGCCTTTAGGGAGAGAGCCCAAGGAGTTAATTTCTAGCAGCACTTGAGAGCAGGCAGCTGCCTGGGCAGGCTCCCGGCGCCCTCTGGTGCGAGGCAGCAGCAGCAGTGGAAATTTCCTCTGGAAACCAGCTTTGTTTCCAAGTTCAGACAGATTAAAATGACTCTTAAACGTGCCGACGGAACGAGGGGTAATTTCCCCCAGCGACGAGGCGGGACAAGGGGAGCCTTGCTTGGGGGACGGCTTAGTTTGGGGGTGATGGGGAAGGCTGCTTCATTTTTTATTATTATTATTTTGTCTTGATTATTTTTCCCCTCTTATTTCTGGTCCGGGGTCTCAAGTTGAGCCGGCTGCGATAGGAAGAAAGGAGCCTTGAAAACCGGGCGGTGTATGAAAACGTCGCAGGCTTCTCGGAATAATGGTTGCAGCGTGACAAACATCTTTCCAAAAAAAAAAAACAAACCCAAAACCAAACAACCCACCAAAAAAAAAAAAAAAACCGCACGCCTGTTTCCCTCCGGTCTGGAGTTTCCAAGGGAGGGCTAGCCTAAACGAGCACGGAGGAGAAATGTCTTCTTCCTACATGACTTTAATACTAAAAGGGAAGAGCCTCAAAAAAAAAAAAAAAAAAAAAAAGGCATTCTTGATTTCAAGCACTTCTCCCTTAAAATTGAAGGATATTGCCTAACTCCAATGGACACCCTTATTTTAATTGCCAGGACAGTGAGGAGGGCTCTCTGTTATCAGGCTGCGAAATCAGATTTTTTTTTTTTTTTAGATCTTTACAATAAATAACAACAAGTCATTTGTAGCTACTTTTGAGAAACAAAACGCACAAGCACACACACACAAAAGCCTACCTATAAACGAAAAGGGGCCAACAGCTCAGAATAGGAAAGCAAACCACAGGATTATTCCTTTAGGTACCTGCTGGGCAAATACACTTCGGTTTTAACCCCTAAAAAAGGAGGTGTGGGTGACTGGGGGGGGGGGCAGCTTCCCAGCTCATCTTTACCAGCTGTTTCTTCTTCATTCCTAATACCTCACCAAATGGCCCATTTTCCAGCAAATGCATCCTCCAACCCCTTCAGGAGACCTGACAAAAAGCAGGTACAGCTTTTTAGCAGGGGTGGGGGGTGGACCTGCAGCCGGAGCCCCCCCCACCGCGCTAAGCTGCCGTGGGGGGGCTCCGGCTGCAGGTCCACCCCCCGTGGAGATGGGTGGGCGATGGTCCTCGTCGGTACCTGGTTACAGCGATGATGTTAACGAGGTTTTTTAGCTCAGCTTTGCCCGCGTCTCTTCCTCTCGGCATGCTTTCCACGGGGGCAGCAGGAGCTGGGTTTCTCCCTCAGCTAAGGATAAATTTACCTTTAAAAAAAAAAAAAAGAGGTGTGGTTTTGGTGGGTTTTGGCTTTTTTTTTTTTCTTAAGGAGGCTTTTTTAAAAAAGGAGGGAGTTTGAGGGGTTTGGGTTTGGTGGGGGGTTTTTTGTTTGTTTGCTTTTGCCTTTTTTTTTTTTTTTAAAGGAGGATTTTAAAATAAGTGCTTTCACCTCCCGCCCTGACAACGCTTGAGAAAGTTTGGGGAAATAAGCGGCAAGTCCCTGACGGCCGCTCTGCTTTTTGCATTCCAACCAAAACACATTTCCTCGGGGAAAAAAAAAATACAAAACTAAACACAATTTATTTAATAAAAGCCAGCAGATTTCTGTTGTCAAGGTGCGGGCAAGGCTCCGCGCCTAACCTGGTTCGTAGACATACATGCATGCGACTCTTCCACCCCAAGCTCCCTATCGACGTGCTTTAAAAGGGAAAAGAGATATTTTTTTTTTTTTAATTAAAGGACCCATTTTGCAGCCAGCGATAAGTCAAAGCAAACTGTCGCCAAATATATGTAGGAAGGGTCATTTGCAGGCGGATTTGTCCTATTAATAGGACACAGGAAGAGCCGGGAGAGCAAACCCGTGCCCTGAAGACAACGTGGGATGTTATTTGGGGTAATAGATTAAGGACAGACACTGGAAGTCAGTACTTTGTGGATGCTCAAACGCGTCGTTATTTCGCGTTAAATAACATTTTAGAAGAAGCTCCCCCGGCTTTTCTGCTGGAAGGATACGGGATTATTTGGAAGCAGTGGTAAAAGGGGGGGGGGGGGTGGGTGGAAATGAACACAGACCACAGTTTCCTGTTGGGAAGCTAATCAACATTATAGATTATAAACGTTCGACTATCAAGGGCGGCTTTGCCGCAATTAGTTTTAAATCATAAACATATAAATACAGGAACTAATTATGAGACGACATCGGAGTTTATCTGGAAATGGCTGGAAAGTAACAGACCATTCCCGAAAACTGTCAGTACCTTCCAGGGAAGCCTGTTGATGCTGAAGTATTGATAGTCGGCGGCAAAAAAATAGGGCGGGGGGAGAAAACAGTGTCCCCCTGCTTAGAAGGCGACACACAATACGTTTCTAAAAATCCCGATCACCTAATTTTTATTTTTGTAGCTAAATATTGGCTGAAACCGTAGATGTTAAAGATATCTTAGTAACAGGCTATTACAGACGTAGGGAACATTTAAAATATGATCGTAACAGTTTAAGAAGTAAGCATTTTAAGTAACAAGACTATGATGGTTATTCATTTTCCCTAATTAGAAATAATTGATTTTTAATTAATTGTTTTTACAACAGCGACTTCACAAAAAAAGATTTCAGGTTTTTTGCTTATAGGTTGGTTTTGGGTTTTTTTTTTTAATTCGGGCTTTTACTGGGTTCGGGGTTTTTTTTATTGCCCACATTGTGTCCATGTTTATTACCATTAGTAAGAATTTCCAGAAGGGGGGGAAAAAAAAAAAAAAAAAAAAGGAGGGCCTGGCTCTACTTCTTTAATTAAGTGAAAGACAAACCTTCTATTGACTTACGTGGGAACAGAATGAGGCCCTACGAGAATTACTGCTGGGTGTCCCCTGCGCAGGAGCCAGCTTTATTTTCCTTTCTCCCTTCAGCCTTGCGAGAAGAGACGGACGCCGAATACACAAGGACCTCTTCTCCGACACGGGTGCGGTAGCGGCAGGGCTTGGAGCCGCCTGCACCTTCCCAGGGAAGGGCTCTGGAACCGGGGAGGAGGGCTGCTCCTTTCCCTGCCCCGCAGGCAGGGATCCCCTCCGAAAGCTCCCCCGCATCTCTCCCCGCCTTGCGCGGCCGTGGGGAGAGGAAAGGGGACACGCGTGGCAGCTGCCCGCTGTCGGAGGTTTGCCGCTTCGGTTTGCAGGGAGCCGGAGTAGGACCTGCGGACAGCAAGACCGACTGACGGACGTGTTAGCTGGCGGGCTCGCAGCCGGCGGGCTCGCTGGTTCCTCGGTGAGCGAGTGTTCCCACGCAGCAGAAACAAGCCAGGGGCTTTGCAAATGTTCTTTCCGCGGCGGAGTGAAAGGGGCTTAAACTGCATTATCAAGTACCCCGCAATATTCTGCTTTCATTCACGTTTCAAATAAATTATTTTATTAACGACCCATTAACTGTTTTAATGACCCATGTTATTTAATCACCAATGCTCCATGAAAGTTATTATTTATTTGAAACTTCATTGCAATTTCCAGTCACTCTCCGCTTCCCGTGGGTATAATACGCACTATAAGAAGAAAGCAAGAGGGCTCTCCAATAGAAAAACACAGAGTTAGTCCCACATATTGCAAGACGAACACTTAGGCTCCGAGTTCCATTTTCACTACAAATAAAAATATTTTCCCACTTGCTAAGCACTCACTATTCCTCTTGATCTCCCTGGAAGGTGTTGGGTACTGAAGCCTTAGGAGAAAACAGGCCATCTTTCAATAAAGGCCTAACTATGGATTTAAATAGCCTAACTTTAAGCACCTACATTAACAAACAAGAAGCCCTACGACTTCATTTCATTTCCCAATTCACTGTACCACGCTCCAAAGATGACATAAACAGACGTGAGCACTGTGGAAACAGTGTGCGAAAGTTAAAGCCAAAAAAAAAAAAAAAAAGGCTATCATAAACGAAAAATGATTTTAGGGGATGTTAGCACAGTGACAGCCGCACTTCAGAGCGCCGTCTGCAAACTCGTTCATTCCCTCTGGAAACACAGCCAGTCCATTCCCACCGCCATTCCTAATAATATCGGCAGCGTTACACTCGTCTGTAAGTCCCCACAGCACCGGCACCGACCCGCGGAGGGGGTATTTATGGAACAAGGGCCACAACTAATAACCCTACAGCAAAACTGCCGGGGGACGAGAGCCGAGTGATGCCCCCCGACACCAGCGATTTCTCTTCGTCCGGGTCCGGCCTTTGCAACCGACCAGATTTTTGCTCCGAGGCGGGGGCATAAAAAAAACCCTCAGTCCCCTAAAACTTAACCGTGCTGTGTCTGAAACGTAGCCCTGCGCCTAGCTCGCAGGCTTCAGACGCAGTGGAACAGATTAAGCCCACGCGGGAAGCGAGGAAACCACGGCACGACCAGGGTGACACGGGCGGCAGCTGGGACTCTCTGCCGGTGGGGCTAGGCAGGGCTGCGGGATCGGGCCAGCACGCCTCGTTCCCTGATCGTTAAATTAGCAACAGAAACAGTTAAAAGAATTACGGCAGACCTAAACTCAGAACATTGTTGCGATTTCAATAAAGCAAAGAAAAAAATACCCGAAACAGCAACGAAAAGACCCAACCCCAAATAAAAGCTTAGGACGGGCGGTCAGCAACACAGCACGACCTGGTCCTAACGACTGAACTGTTGCTCCGGTTTTCCTCCCCGACTCTCCCACCACGGAGGGAATAAACCTTTTTTTTTTTCCTGCAACGTCTCTTATCTTTTCTGCACGAGGCAGCAATCTCGTCTCTCTGCGCTAGGCCTTGTACAACGTCCTAGAACAGTGCAGCGTTAAATAAAGGGTATGCCCGAGATTGAGATACCCTGATTGACATTTATTTTATAAAAAACCCTGCATCTTTAAATATATCAGGCAACAAATTAGACCCGAGGTAATGCAAAGTCAGTAAACAGAAGCAGCTTTTCTAGCCAGGCATTGTCTTTATGTCTGGTTTATACAGTGCTTAGTAAAATGGATTAAACAGAACGATCCCTCGGTGAATCTAAGCAGTATGATAAACCACAGTGATAAAATATGACCGTACCATTCTCTACATAATACCTCCGGATTATTTTATAATGGTACATTCCCCGGTTATTACCTCTGGTCATGACTAACGACGACGGGGTTGGCTGCCAGAATTAAAATGCACCATCTAACCCGGGGAAAGTTTTAAATCCCAGGACTGACCTTCCCCTTCACAAACAGTAAAAAATGCAGAGTTCAGGAGGTGTAGCGATAAACTCTCATTAAAAATTGTGACACGGGAGCAGTGCATATATCATTAAATAATCGGCGTTATTATTTCTAAAGAATTATGATTTCAGTCTTCAAAATACACTTCGGGGGCCCTGAACATTACGTGTTCAACTACTTGGGCGGCAAAGGGCAAACCGGGGCACTCTGGATGTTCGCATTTTGGCAATATTTTTAGAAATAAGGCAGTACAAAACGAAAGGAGACCAGAAGCAGGAACAGACGGTCACTCCACACAAGCAGCACGCAGGCATCCTCGCCATTTTAAACAGTCACCACGAAGGCCCTGGTTCCTGCGCATTAAAAAGGACAGTGGAGGATGGGATTACATCAAATAGTAATAAAAGCATTAATTTGGCGACTGCGAAGAAGCCGAGTAACTGCTCTGCCCGGGGGGGGGGGGGGGGCGGTCCTGCCTGCGGGGTTACCGTAAAGGCTCGGCGATGGGAGAAGCGGAGCATGACCGTCCTTCGGATGGCCACACCGCCGTCGGGCTCCCGCACAGGCAGACAGGCAGTCACAGCCCCGCGCCCCGCGAAAATAAGCCTGTCACCCAGCCCGGCGGAGAGGCGGGAGGACCGAAAATAAAGATGTCTGCGCGCTGCCGTCGGGTACTCCCCCCCCCCCCCCGCTATGGCGGAAGGGGGCAGGGGGGCGGTCAGCCTCCGCCTCGCAAGCCCGGGGTCCCGCTGGCCGGCACCTGGCGGGCCCCGTCGCCCTCCCGCGGCACCCCCGGGGCCGTGACAGCCCGCACGCTCCCTTCGCCGGCCCGGAGGAAAAGGGCGGGCTCGGGGCGGCCGCGTCCTGTCAGTGCCTGCGTGCGGCCGGGCAGAGAGAGAAAATGGAGGAAGGCGGGATCCGGGCCGGCTGCCACCGGGGCCCGGGCAGAGCCGAGGCGGCTGCGCCAGCACCCCGCAGCTGCATGGCGGCAGGCGGGGCGGGCAGCCTCGGAGCGGGGACCCCGGGCGAGAGGAGCGGCGCGGCGTTTCTTTTCCGCCTCCGAAGGCGGACCGGGGGCCGGGCTGGCACCGCAGCGACCCGAGCTTCCTGCCGGGGGCGCCGGGGGGGGGGGGGGGGGAGCGAAGGAGCCTCCTCCCCCGCCCGTGTGGCGTACGCTTAACCGGGAGACTGCAACTACGCGCAGCCGTGTAGTAACCCTCGCCGCCCCGCCATGTCTGCGCGGCCCGCCACGGCCGCTGGAAATCCGCGTCTCGACACGCAGCGGCAGCAGCGCTGGGGGGGGGGGGGGGGCTCCGCCTGGCGCCGCGCCGGCTCTCCGCAAGCCGGTGCTCAATCCGAACCCGCTTGGGGACGGGGTGAGGCGCCCAAGCCGTGCCGGGGAACGGGGGCAGCCGGTCGGCAGGGCCGCGGCGGGCGGCCGGCCGCCGCGGGCTCGGCCCCTCACGGCCGGTAACGGGCCGCCGGGCGGAAGACGTAAACAGCCCCTTCCAGAACGTTCTCCGGGCGCTGACTGACAGGCCGGCACAGCCTGCGGCGAGCGGAGGGCGCCCTCTGCTGCCGCCCCGCGAGCACACCGACCCGGCCCGGCCCCGCCCGCCCTGCCCGCCGCCGGGGTCGCCTCACGGGAGTCCTGCCCCGTCCTCCGGGCCGCGACCGTCCCTCAGGGGCACCGGGCAAGCCGAGGGAAAACGGTTAAAGTTAAAAATGGAAAATTTAATAATTTTGTTTGTGTGCGTGTGGGAAATCGTCTTTCAAAGCTGATTTGGCATCCTGCGATACATATTCCCCCCCTGCCCCGGCGCCCCACCTGCTGTTTGTACAATTTTTGTCAGGATTTTGTCAAATTTCTTTTATTTACAGCCTGAGCGTTCTCAGGGAAAAGCGCTGCGTTGCCAAATAAAAGTTGAGCTAAACTCGGGTGATGAGCGCGGCATAGATTCTTTCATTCATTTTAAAAGTACGGGCCCGTTTTATCACCATTTTGTGGTGGTTTATAGCTCCATTAAATGGCTCTGAATATCAGATCGCAAATACAGAAAATGTAAATCCAGCTTGTCTAATCCAGAGTTTAAAATATTCTTGTGATGTCACAAAATGATGGCTTATAAAATATTTTCATTTAATTAGGAAGCACTAAGAGGATTTCTGCAAGGAAAAAAAAAAAAGGCAAGGAAGCTCAGTCTGAATTATTTATGTGCTGTGAACTATCATGATTACCGCTGCAGCTTTTCAAGTACAAAAATGCAGGCTTTGCTCGCTTTTTCATTTTTCAGCCCTAATTCTTTAATTATTCAGGCATGCAAATTCCTGTGAATGGGGATTAATTATGCAGGTAATCAAGGTTTTAGTCTAAGTTTACTTTTAAAAAGCAAAGATTAGCTGATACCCTGTACAGCGTTGCTGACGCTGTGATCATGCACTGAAATACTCTTTTAAGGTATGGTAAAGGTTTGGGGATTTCGTGGGAGTAAAAAGGGGTACGGGTGGATTCGTGCCTTGCGTAAGCGGAGGAACGCAATCCATGGCAGCACCGCTCGCTGGCACAGCTCGCTGTCCTGCAAGAGAGAAAGATGTCCTCCGGCGGGATCGAGAGCTCGTTGTCCCCTTCCTTTTGCAGTGCTGCGTCCAAAAAGATGTACCGCAGCGCGTGCCCTGAAGAAGTGGGGAGGTCAGAGGCTCTTTGGGATTGGGGAGAGTGAGATCGGAGCGAGAGGCAGGAGGAAGACCCTTAAATTCCACCGTTTTGTAACGCTGAGCTGGCCTCTGTCGGGGGTCTGTCTCCTCCAAGAAGGTGCAGCATTCATTACACAGCGTCGTCGTGGCACTTTATTTAGCTGCCCCGTTCCCACTTACTTCGCTAGTGCTCAGACGCTGAAATGGCGTTGAATATCTCGGTTTGGGTGCCAAAGCACACAAATCTAGCGGTGGCAGACCGTAACGTGGAGAAGCTCAACTTCTGTACATAAATGCTGCACTGTATCATTTAATAAATGATGCTGTCAGAAGTACCACAAAATAACACCAACAGTGACCACCGTTTACATCTCAAAAAATTTTTGCAGCTGTAATCACACTTAGATGCTTCAATTAGCAATCCCTTATTTAAAGCTGACGGTTATACTCGTATAGTTTCCAGATACACAAGTGTCATTAATATGACTTATTCCGGTAGAACTGTAATTTGTTACGAAAGACCTTCTCCCGACCCTTCAGACTAATATATTTTAACGCGGAGCTGAGCTTAAGGCCCTGAAAACAGCGAGGCTGAGGGCAGGGAGCGGTGGAGCCCTGCCAGGCTGCGGCCATCCTGCCCCGGGCCATCCGCGCCGCCATCTTGTGTGAGGCGGCGGGGAGGTGGCCGGCGCCTGTTTCAAGGGTCGCTTACAAGCTGTCAGTCACTTCGGTGCTTCTGGCTTGTAAGATGCGGTGTGTTAGAAAGTCAAGATTTGTGGATTGGCCTGTTTTGGATGCTGCTTAATCACGAGTCCCTTCGATCAGTTAAAGAAATAAAGCCATACCCTACAAAACGCCTTTCTGGAGTTGGAGAAAGGGAGTTGTTGTATGCCTCTGTCAAAAGACCTGGATCTGAAGAGTTAAGGAGGAATGTTACTTTATTCGTGGTCCAAGGGGAAGAAAATTAGGTTTATTTTAAATGCCAGAGGATTATTTTAAAATGTTAGGACAAGAGTTAGAGGTCTGTGGCATGGGCAGCCTGCGTCCGTTGGAGGCCTCGTGACTCTTTCATCTTCCTACCCCCCTGGAATTCCCATTCCACTCCAATTGTTCGAGGCACCCTCTGGGCAGCAGGGAGGGGTCCATGCCATTAAAAGAGCTATTTTATTCCAGACTGACAAAAATGCACTACAGCATCTGTCTCATGCACGCTCGGCAACTAAAAAAACCTTTTAGCTTCTCCCTACCAAAGTAGCTTCCTCAAGCCTCCCTCAGCAGCCACTCCTTACAGCAGGAAAAGGAAAAACCAAACCCTAACAACCTTTCCCCCACCAACTAATCTGCTGGCAGATATCCAAAAGGAGAAATGGACCTCTTACTTTCATTGAAGTTTAGTTTTTTAACTCACTGATGAGAGGGGTGATTAAGCAGCATTTACAGTGTGGCAGTTCTGACAATGTTAGAAGGAAAAAGCAGCATGGGGGATACCAGTACAGCAGGGAAAAAGTCTGCACATTTGATAACCGGTCACATTCAGTTAGATGAACATCATAATGCAATTAATTAATTATATAGAAAATTATATAGAAAACATTTATAGTAAATATAAATTTACTATTTACAAATAGTAAATAGCCTTCTCAAAGAATAGAAATAGTAATGCTAATCCTAATCAGTATTGGCATTGGTATTAGCATAGTGTTTTTCAGCCAGCTTGAAGGAAGACATCCTGTTATGAACACAACATACAAGTCCAAGCTCATTCTTTGTTCTGAAGATAACTTATGCAATTTAAGAAAAACTGGTTAGAAAAGGAACATGATTAAAAGAAAACGTGACTAGAGAACCTGCACGCTTGCATCTTCCAGTGGCATTTACTTGAGATAGGAAAGGAAGGGAGAGAAAAAGAGAGAAATTAAGCTCACCAGAAAAATCTGATTCACCCCCTTATTTTGTCAAAACATGATGAAATGTGAAGAAGGAAAAAAAGCCCATCATAGAAATGCAGACAAAGGAGCTAGAGACATGTGCACGCCTGCAGGGCTATGATCTTATTGGCATCACGGAGACGTAGTGGGATGGCTCCTGTGACCGGAGTGTTGGAATGGAAAGGACACAGGCTCTTTAGGAAGGACAGGCAGGGCAGACGAGGAGGGTCTGTCGGCCTCTGTGTCCATGACCAGCTGGAGTGCATGGAGCTCTGCCTGGGGATGGATGAGGAGCCGACCGAGAGCTTATGGGTCAGGATTCAAGGGAGGGCAGGGGCAGGTGACATTACAGTGGGGGTCTGCTACAGGCCACTCGACCAGGAAGACTGAGCGGATCAGGCCCTCTATAGACAGATAGGAGCAGCCTCACGTTCACAAGCCCTGGGCCTCATGTGGGACTTCAACCACCCTGATATGTGTGAGGGACAACACAGCAGGGCATAAGCAATCCAGGAGGTTCCTGGAATGCGTTGATGAGAACTTCCTTCTCCGAGTGACAGAGGAGCCAACGAGGAGAGGTGCTATGCTAGACCTTGTTCTCACCAACAAGGAGGGGCTGGTGGGGAACGTGAAGCTCAAGGGCAGCCTTGGCTGCAGTGACCATGAAAGTTCAAGATCCTTAGGGCAGTGAGGAGGGCGCACAGCAAGCTCGCTACCCTGGACTTCAGGAGAGCAGACTTTGTCCTCTTCAGGGATCTGCTTGGTGGAGTACCATGGGATAAAGCCCTGGAGGGAAGAGGGGCCCAAGAAAGCTGGTTAATATTCAAGGATCACCTCCTCCAAGCTCAGGAGCGATGCATCCCAAAAAAGAGGAAGTCAGGCTAAAACACCAGAAGGCCTGCATGGATGAACAAGGAGCTCCTGGACAAACACAAACATAAAAAGGAAGCCTACAGAGGGTGGAGGCAAGGACAGGTAGCCTGGGAGGAATACAGAGAAATTGTCCGAGGAGCCAGGTATCACGTTAAGAAACCTAAAGCCCTGATGGAATTAAATCTGGCCAGGGACGTCAAGGGCAACAAGAAAAGCTTCTGTAGGTATGTCGGTGTTAAAAGGAAGACTAGGGAAAATGTGGGCCCTCTCCAGAAGGAAATGGGAGACCTGGTTACCCAGGATATGGAGAAGGCTGAGGTACTCAACGACTTTTTTGCCTCAGCCTTCACTGGCAAGTGCTCCAGCCACACTGCCCAAGTCACAGAAGTCAAAGGCATGATTCTATGAAAACCATCGGCGCTTAGTAATGGAATTATGACAGTCTGTTTACTTCACTATAACAGTAAGGTATCATATATTGTCCTGCTTTTAGGACAGTTTACAGAATGCCCACATTCAGGACTTGCAAGCGATAGGGTTGCACACTGTGCTGTAGTTACATCAACATAGCCATCATGGTGCAGATCCCTTTGTAGATAGATACTGTAGTATTGGTGTGACTTCTGGAGAAACTTCCCGCCTAGGGACAAAAGGGGGTGGGGGGGACCAGACATCTCCTCTTCTCCCTTATGT
Organism: Harpia harpyja; assembly: GCF_026419915.1. Lineage (NCBI taxonomy): Eukaryota > Metazoa > Chordata > Aves > Accipitriformes > Accipitridae > Harpia > Harpia harpyja. The sequence continues at coordinate 3,353,670 of NC_068945.1, read as the reverse complement.
TGCATTCAGTTTCTCAAAGCATTGTTTCTCCTGCCCCAGGGGTGGAAGCCACTTCCAGCTTTGGGTGGCTGGAAGAAGAAAGGCCAAGGAGCTCATCTTCAATTGTGTGGAGTGAACAGCAACAGATGGAGAAGTACGAGACAAATGAATTGTTCCTTCCCTTTCTGGATCTCTCTCTGGATTTAATTATCCAGTGATTTTGTAGCTGTCAACTGATGGATGTGCAGTCTACCAGTGCCTGCTGGCTAATCCACTTTTGGGCTGTATTAGATTGGTTGAAAAATGATTGAATTAGAATAATATTCTGCTGTAACATAAAACAATTGTGGGAGAATGAGGAAGTCTATGGAGAAAGTATTATTGGTATCAACAGAAGAAACTGAGTTTCAATTTCTAAGGGTTAAACCTGAGTGTCAGTTCCATTAGTGCAGCACCACAGAAAGAGTTGGGCTTGTTCTTATGAGATTGAGAATTACATAAAAGAAAAAATGAGAGACAGAAAAAATTAGCAAAAATATAATAGGATATAAGGTCTTGTGGTTTGGTAGGAATCCAAATAGAGGATATTAAATTTGGTTTGTGTGGTCAGTAGCATCTTGTAAACCCAGATGCAGAACATAGAGAGTGGTAAAACAATAACAACTGGAGGAAGAGAAATGGAAAGTTGTAGACCTATCAAAAGAAATACAAGTGAGCTCCTTTAAATGAGTACTTGAGGTTTACATAGCTGGAGATTTGTTTTATGCCATGAGAATTCTGTGTGTGTGTGAAGTTTTTATTCAATGAATCATGCTCAAATGAAAAAAAAAAAAAAAAAAAAAGGCAACACCACCAAAACCCAGAATGGTGCATAAACCAGAGTGTGTTTTGACACTGTGTATCCATTCTCATGCTCTTACCTCTGAGTAATGGTTTACTCTTAGAGCAGTGATCTGGAGTTGAGCCCTGAGTAAAATGAGGGATTCTGTGTATACTCTAAGGTCCAAGGAAACTTGTTTAGTATGTATGGGGTTTTTTAATATTTTGTGCTTAATGCAACAAAGACACTTGGTCTTTTGGCAGAAGTGTGAAAATAGTTTCTGCATCAATGGTATGCCTTTATCATCCTGAATTGTTTCCTCTTAGATATATCTACATACCAGTATTGCTGTTATCTTGGTAGAATTGAGCTTGACTCAATCTACTCTTCCATTTTCTCTAAGTAACTGGAAAAAGAAAGTATTTTTTCATACAGACTATTTGCATACTGAGAAATAGGATAGGGTAGAATAGAATAGGATAGGGTAGAATAGAATAGAATAGAATAGAATAGAATAGAATAGAATAGAATAGAATATTTCAGTCAGAAGGGACCTACAACAATCATCTAGTCCAACTGTCTGACCACTTCAGAGCTGTCCAAAAGTTAAAGCATGTTATTAAGGGCATTGTCCAAATGCCTCTTAAACACTGGCAGGCTTGGGGCATTGACCACCTCTTTAGGAAGCCCAGTCCAGTGTCTCTGGATACTTCACTGCTTTTAGGAAAGATAGGTAAATCATTATTTTAGTATCCAGTGTTTATGAGGGGTGTAGAAATGGCCACTGAAAGCAGAGGCCTTGTACTTTCACAGAATTCCCTGACAAGCCAAGAGTGACTCAGCGAGTATCAGTATAGCTCGCAAGATACATATGGTATCTTCAACAAGATAAGCCTGATCTCCTTACTTGTTTCTGTCCCTAGGAGGAAATGGTAATTTTCCCCTGTTTCATCCATATCAGTAATCAAAAAGATAAAGAAAGGAAGGCCTCTTAGGTGAGAACACCAACAGCAATATTCCCTATAAGGAGCAACAACTGATGTGGTCACTAGCATCTACAGATGACTTCTGAAGAAGTGCCTTCATTACAAATTGTGCAAGACTGGCCAATACCCTGCCTTTTATGTAGGAAAGTGTTAACAATCTTGTCAGTAATAACATCAAAACATCCCTGTTGCTCTTGCAAGCCAAGAATACAAAGGTCTAGCTCATAGTTTTGGCATTTCCCATTCAGCAAAACTGGCTCAAACATCCAAAGGCAGTGGTATATTTATATCCTTTGGCTTTGTTATCGCTTCTTTTGTATCAGCCAAATCTACTGTCATCCATTTAGGTTTTTGCCTCACTAGTAATACCACTGCTGTCTTTCATAGCACTATATATGAGTAGATAGCAAGGCATGTAGAGAAGGAACTAGCATGAATGTCCCCATCTCCTCGCTGAGGCAGGAGGCACAGTGATGGAAGTGACTCACACAAAGTCATTCACTAGGCCAGTGATTCAGTGAAGACTAGCACTGGGCGTGTCAAATTCAGTATACTCAAATTTCCTTAATGTCATGACAAACGACATGAACAATGACTAGCTGAAGTAACCTGTGACAAAGAATTACAAGGCAGAAGGTGCCCATTTGCCAATTGTTCTATTTCTGTGGGTAAGGGTTGTATTATTTCACTATGTTATCAGCAGGATGCCTTGACAGACAAACAATGCTATACACTTAGAACAATTGGAACTGAGTTGCTCTGTCAGCATCTACAAGGAAGACCATCAGAAAAGCCACACCAGTCTGAAGGAGAGGTAACAGATTCTGCTTTCAAAAAGGGAGCTATAGCCATGGAAATTATTAGCAGAAACAGGACCTTGTGGATTCCAGAATTACTACATTTGCTGTAGGATTACACTCTTAAACCCAGCTTTCATTTTTATTTTCAAAATATAGTTGTTAGGTTACAAACAAATTCTTAGAAATACCAAAGAAATGCTGTATTTCCTGTATATTTTTAATACAATGGTTCATTTTACCAAAGTGCTTCTCTTTCATTTGGTTCCAAAATCTTTCTTTCCTTCACTCCTATTCCAATTAACACATCTCTTCTCTTTTCACTGTCTGCTGACTCTCTTCTGCACACCATTTTTCTCGTATATCACTGTTCTTTCCCAATTTCCCATTTTCTGTTCTTTTACAGTCTTCTTTTGTCAATGTGTAAGTAGGTATAATAGCCACCCTTAAAGCCCTTTGAATACTTATTGTCCTATATCGAATTCTTTCAAAGCTTATGTATGTATGTATACTTATGCTACATATAGAAAACAGATTGCTCTGTATTAGTACGATTTATTTTTTAAAAGTAAGATTTATTAATAGGGTAATCTCTACAAGAGCTGACACAATGCAGTTCTAAGGAATGTCAGACAATTAAGATTTGGTTTCCACATTACAAAGGAAAAATACCCATACAACAATAGGAGAGTTGAAAAGAAACTTGTAGAAAATTGCATGGTTGGGGTTTTTTTAATTGCCAAAAGTAAATGGACACCTACAGCTGTCAGCCAAAAGAGGGATTTTCCCCCTTACCTTTATGCCCCATTGATTGTGAGAGACATTGTCTGTGGACAAAGTGGGACATTGCCTTTAGAATCAAGCCAAGTTGTGACTTTCTAAAAGAAGAAAAAAGGGAGAGGAAAAAATATAATAAGGAGACATTTAGCCAAGAGACTGTGTTTGGTAAGAGCAATAAATACATTCTCAGTTTACGGCTCATGGAGACTCAGTAGACAATAGTGTAACAATCAACTGCAGTTTGAAAGATCCCCGTTATACCAATCAAAGAGCAAAAGGCAAAAGACCGTATTAGCTTGGGCATGCACACAAACAAGCCCATAATGATTCTGTGAATAAAGCTTTCTATCAGTTTAGAGGGAATAATTTACTCAGCATAAAACTCCCCTGCATCCAGAGACCCTGCAGACACAATGTGGTGAGGAACATCCCACAGAGTGGTCCTAGATTTTGGGGCTCTGCTCTGGATTTGGAAGGATGTTGGGGACTAATCATTTAAGGTTGGTAATCAGCAATTCTGTGTTCTGGTGCCAGCTTGGGGAAGAGGAAGAGGATGTCCAATAGGTTAACAGAGGAAACGAGACAATCTAGCAGTCAGGATTCCTAGATACTTGACTGCATTTGTTCTCTAGCTAGAGCAGACAATAGACAACCATTCGAAAAAGGAAAAATTATCATTGGCTTACATGCATTGTCATTTATACAGAGACCATTTCAAAACCTTTCCTGGTGGGAAGTATGTTTTTCTTTATTTAGGACCCTATGAGTGAACATAGCTACTTTACAGCTATACCTTTTATACAAAAAATCTCCATGGACAGATGATATTGTCCCACCATTTCCTACTATCACAAGGAGCATTCATTACTAATGTTTATGTAACAGTATCATGTAAAGGTCACAAAGTTAGTCTCCAATTTGCTAACCCTTGTAGGAATGTGTAGAAAAAAGTCATTGTCTGCACCCAAAGAGGCCTGAAAGAATTTCATTTACGCCCTGGTGTGAAACCTGTCCGTCCTACAGGAACTGTTTATACTTTCTCCAAAGATCCCCCAATTCTTCACTTTTCTGGAGGCACAGGTACGGGTGCACAGGTACAAGCACAGTGGCACGTATACTTATTTCCTCCCTTCTTTTAAAAAAGCAGAAAAATAAATTGATTCTAGAAGCCACAGAGAATCGAAGACTTTGTACTAAGGCAGGCTCATGGAGACTTTGCTGAAATCATTAAATAACTGATTTCTACTCGGTGCTTTACTTGTTTGGCCATCATGGATGGTAGGTATCGCAGGAGCCCAGCACCTGCTAGCCCAGTGTCTTACAGGATTTGTCTTGCATGCTTGCTTAGGCAACCTGTCCTCATGCTTTGCAGCTTTCAGGGAGCACACTGTATTGGGGGAGAGACAGGGGCTATGGTGGCCACACAGTGATTGCAGATAATCATAGAATTGTAGAATGGTTTGGATTGGAAGGGACCTTTAAAGGTCACCTAATCCAGCCCCCAATGCAGGAGTGCAGGTGTCATGCCAGAAAGGCATAATGGGGAAGCTACTGCCCTTTTGGGCCCTTGCTCAGTAAGCCTGTGTTTGGTTTGGAAAGAATTTTTTTAACATCTTTTATAATGCATGTAAGGTATGTTAGGGTTGCATCCAAAAAAAAGCTTCAAAAATGCTCCAATGAAGGTGATGAAAGAGTAGAGGCAGTCAACACCACTTAAGATTTAGACCCTGGTCTCTACAGAAATCTTGTACTGAGATTAATCAGGCACTGGATTCAAGCAAAGAGTTAAATCTGAAAAGTAAAGTATGCACTTTTAAACATCTCATAAATTGCTTATAACTGCACAAAATACCGCAGGGTGCATGTGAGCACCCCCACATGAAGCTGAATTGCAGCCAGATAAAATATCCTGCAGCTTTTGCTGATAATCCTGATGAAAGAGAGGCTTACTGTAATAGAAAGAAAATGTAGGAAAGATTTCTAGATAAGTGACCATTATAATTCAGTGACCTGGGGGAGGACATGACACAAACAACATTATTTGATGAATCATTGAAAACTGTAAGGGGAAGAGTGGCAAACCTTTCTAGATTATTTCCAAAGTCTGGCCATTTCTATATAACTAAGTTAATATATCCCATGCCATTATATTATAGAACTGCATAGCTAGGTTAGTAAAAACCTGATACACAGAGGCAAAGATTAAAATAGCAGTGTAAAAGGGACAAATGTATTGCAAAACAGACACAAGGGTGAGCATAGTGAACTCAGCTGGGCACAGCTTTATAAAACTACTCACTAGACCTCATCTTCACCTGAGAACCTCTTTAATGGGGCAGGTTTTTTTAGATTTAAGACACTAGTAATAGAGTGAACTCTTAAAAAGTAAGCTAATGAAAGGACATATATCTTAGGACTGTCATTACTGTAGCTTTAAATGAAATGCAGTCCCTCCTAGGTAAGAGCACTAGATGGTCCTTGATGATGGCTGGGTGGAAGAGACAGGAAGCTAAACAAACCAATGTCCTCATGTTTAGGTTGGCAGCATTAGTATCATCAATCCTGTGCTTTCAAAACTAATGCCTGAACTCTCCCTCCCCCCACTCCCATTATTAGATTCACTTAAAAAATCAGGATAATTTTAAAAATAGCAATTCTAGGTGTGTTTTCTTTTCTTAGAAGGCCATAGATTCTAGGAGGAGGGGAAAAAAAATCACGTTTGGGAGTTTTTCTTGGCATCTCACATATATGGAAAAAAAAATCCAGAGGTTCTCATCTCATCTCTTATTTAAAAACATCAAGCGTTGGAAGGCATGTGATTAGCTTTTGAAATCTAGCAATGACGTACTGTCAAGTGTATATAAATATGGATCATCAGAGTAATTTTTAAAAACAACATACACAAAATTGAGAGATGATGCTTTTATTCCAAACAGGAGGGCACACATTCATACAGATATATCTCAAAATAGTAAGCAGTATACAATAAAACAAATTAATAATTTAAATATGAATAAAGCCTATGAAGTCCTGTATTATTAATGCAGAGATGGTTATCAAGTCCTTTTATGAGTTATTCTTAGGAAAAAATGAATGTTTAAAAGCTCAATTATAAGATACAGAATATGACCCAAACATATGGCTGCTGTTATAAAGTTTCTTACTGGTTGCTGAAATCTCTTCAATATTTTCTTGGTATGAGAGGAAGAAAAGATGCTATTACATCATAGAATCATTGAATGGTTTGGGTTGGAAGGGACCTTAAAGATCATCTAGTTCCAACCCCCCTGCCATGGGCAGGGACACCTTCCACTAGACCAGGTTGCTCAAAGCCCCATCCAGCCTGGCCTTGAACACTTCCAGGGATGGGGCATCCACAGCTTCTCTGGGCAACCTGTTCCTGTGTCTCACCACCCTCACAGTGAAGAATTTCTTCCTAATGTCTAATCTAAATCTACCCTCTTTCAGTTTAAAACTGTTACACCTCGTCCTATCACTACATGCCCTTGTAAAAAGTCCCTCTTCAGCTCTCTTGTAGGCCCCCTTTAGGTACTGGAAGGCTGCTATAAGGTCTCCCCGGAGCCTTCTCTTCTTCAGGCTGAAAAACCACAACTCCTTCAGCCTTTCTTCATAGGAGAGGTGCTCCAGCCCCCCGATCATCTTCATGGCCCTCCTCTGGACCCGCTTGAGCAGGTCCATGTCATTCTTACACTGGGGGCCCCAGACCTGAACACAGTACTCCAGGTGGGGTCTCACGGGAGCGGAGTAGAGGCACAGAATCATGTCTCTCAACCTGCTAGCCACGCTTCTTTTGATGCAGCCCAGGATACAGTTGGCTTTCTGGGCTGCGAGTGCACATTGCTGGCTCATATTCAGTTTTTCATCCACCAATACCCCAAGTCCTTCTCCGCAGGGCTGCTTTCAATCCATGCATCGCCCATCCTGTATTTGTGCTTGGGATTACCCTGACCCATGTGCAGGACCTTGCACTTGGCCTTGTTGAACTTCATGAGGTTTGCACGGGCCCACCTCTCAATCCTGTCAAGGTCCCTCTGGACGGCATCCCTTCCCTCCAGCGTGTTGACCGCACCACACAGCTTGGTGTCATCGGCAAACTTGCCGGGGGTGCACTCAATCCCACTGTCCACGTTGCCGACAAAGATGTTAAACAGTGCTGGTCCCAATACTGACCCCTGAGGAACGCCACTCATCACTGGTCTCCGCTCAAACATCGAGCCATTGACCACAACTCTTTGAGTGCGACCATCCAGCCAATTCCTTATCCACCAAGTGGTCCACCTGTCAAATCCATGTCTCTCCAATTTAGAGACAAGGATGTCATGCGAGACAGTGTCAAATGCTTTGCACAATCCAGGTAGTTGATGTCAGTTGCTCTTCCCTTACCCACCACACTGTAACCCTGTCGTAGAAGGCCACCGACCTTGTAAGGCATGATTTGCCCTTAGTGAAGCCATGTTGGCTGTCACCAGCCATCTCCTTATTTTCCATGTGCCCTAGCATAGTTTCCAGGAGGATCTGCTCCATGATCTTGCTGGGCACAGAGGTGAGACTGACTGGCCTGTAGTTCTCTGGGTCTTCCTATTTTCCCTTTTTAAAAATGGGGGTTACGTTTCCCCTTTTCCAGTCAGTGGGAACTTCACTGGACTGCCACAACTTTTCAAATATGATGGATAGTGGCTTAGCAACTTCATCTGCCAGTTCCCTCAGGACCCGCAGATGCATCTCATCAGGTCCTATGGACTTGTGCACCTTCGGGTTCCTTAGATGGTCTCGAACCTGATCTTCCCCTACAGTGGGTGGCTCTTCATTCTCCCAGTCCCATATAGGGTTTTCTGCACTTACTGTTCACCTTTCAGGATGTTTCCCTACTAGGAGACTGCACCAGATAGCTAGAGCTCTTATAGCAAGAGATGGATGTGCACTTTGACTCTAGACCTGAGTTTTCTGGGAAATGTAGTTTAGAAATCAGAAAGAAAAAAAAAAAAGGCAGGCTTTGATATGGTTATTTGCAATTATTGAAATTACAGGATTTTTGTATGCTTATTGCAGTGATGATATACTGGTCTGGTGGCAATCCCACGGAGGCATGTGTTTCTTCTGATGACAGAAACAGTTAACAGTTTATCTGAGAGATTATGAGTAATACCTTTGAAAGCAGTAAGATGAACTGCTAAAGAAGATTCACATGATTAAGTTGTATCACCAGTGATATATTGATAAATGAAAAAAGAGGTAAGCTCATCCATGCTGTGGTCAAGCCAATGGGAAGTGAGTAATCTCCACACTGCTCAAACTAGAAATGAGTAAATTCTCTCTCACTGTCTAGCAATGAGGCAGGGGCATGGATGGATGGAGATGAGGCAGGGTAAGTGGAAACCTCACTAGATCTTAGAGCTCCAAATGTTGACATTTGACTCGACTGGAGGAGAGAACCACTGTACTATTTTATTTATCACTAATGTTTCCCCCCCTATATTTCTCCCACTTCTTTTTTTAAAGAGCATTCCTACTGTACACCTTTGATGATTCTTACCAAGGTGCCTCAGCTTCTTACAATGAAAAGTACCTCTGCAGAGGGTTACCTGAAGAAGGAAGCAAAAGGACCTGCAACTCTAGATTCACAATCTAGCTACACATAGTAGGGATGAAGCTAACATCGAATGAGGGGACAGGTGCAGTGGCAGAAAGGCTATAGTAGGGCCTGGTAGAGTTTTCTGTTTGGTAATTAAAGGTTAAGAATGTTTCTCTCATATTTCTGCAAGGAAGCAATCTCCCCTTAGCATAGGCAGAAGTGCGCCGTGCTCCCTATCTACAACCTCATCCCATAATTTGGCACTGTGGCTCCTCTGGCCTTACCTACGCTGGGATGCTGCCCTAGTGGCAAACACTCCCTGTGTCTCACTGTATCTGAACCAAGGGAAAGATGCTGTTTGCCCTAGCAAGATTTCAAGGTTTGTTCCTGTGATGCAAACAGTAATTTCTAAGTCATATTTGAAATCTATGATCATGCAATTTCCCTGGGACAAAACATCAGGCCGAATACACAGAATAGGTACAGCTTTAGTCTTCACAGGCTGATAATCAATGTTTATTGGTTTGCAACTCATAGAAGCCAAAAATAATTTTGCATCAAATGGTGTAAGGTTACAATAGAAGATGATCAGTTAGGAAAAAAGACTCTCCTATAGACAGCTTAACAATGTGTAGCTTCCCTTTTAATATTATAAAAATTCCAGCACACAATAGGCAGGCAAATAATTTTAATATATCACATAAAACTATTCAGTCACCTAGCTTTTGAAAAGATGATCTTAAGGGGTAAGTGTAATCTAAACCCACCATAGTATCTTTTGTACTCATCATTTGAAAACACAGATAACTAAAAAAAGATGTTTGTCCACCTAGACATGTCTGAGAATATGATTAGAAAACAGGAATGAGCATGTAAATCACAACAAAAATTACGCCCGAGTCCTGATTTTCCTTTGTTGCATCATAGGTAGTTGTTGACCTAGAGACTTGCAGTGGCTCCTAGAAAAAGGGAAGGGATTCATCTTTAACTAACACAAAAACAACAGTAGAAGATTGTGCTGATTACAGATTAAATTACTAGACTAAATTTATCTTGATTCTAGTATAAACCTTGCTAAACTCAATATTTAGTTTGCATTCATTTGGGCTATCTTACTAGGGCTGCCTTAGGCAAACAGCAGACGGGTTCAATGAGGTTGTCTCACTGTATTACTTAACCATGAAATTAAAGTTGTTCACAGAGTTTCAAAACCTGAAGTCTCAAACCTTAAGTCTCTGAATTGCTGAACTAATTAGAAATGGGCAAAGACTCCTTTTATTAGACATTTTCTTTGAGAGGACCAGTGAGAGCACTTGTTACTGTAAGATTAGGATGAAATGCGTCACTTCATGAAATACACCCTAGAGACAACTGCTTTGGGTGTTCCTCTGAACGCCTGGATACAAACTACATCTTCTTTGGTTAAGCTAGATGCTTTCTGAAAGACTTTCAGAGTAAGTTGGGAAGGTTTATTTTATATCTCACCAAGCTTTATGAAGGAGAACAGAATTTTCACAGCACGGTGGTTGAAAGGAGAGTCACAGAATCATAAGCATCGTGTCTAAAAGGGACCTTGATGCTTGTAGCCTGTGGTAGGATCCTGTACTACTAAATTTTTAGATGTTTACTTAACCTGATCTTAAATCTTGGGAAGATTTTCCCTAATTCTTAAACTAATTTTCTCTAAATGCTGCCTAAATCCATTTATCCCCTGTGTCTGTGTACAACAGTTCCTTACTTTGCCATCTTTGTGATGTGTTTTTGCACATTTGAAGACTATTATCCTCTCTCTGCTCAGTCCGTGTTTCTGCAAAATAAACAAACACAGCTGATTCAACTTTTCTTCATGGATCATGTCTTCTACACATATTCCTACTGTTCACCTCTGGGTCACCTCCAGTTGATCTATTTCTTGAAGTATGCTGCCCGGAAGACACAGTTCATCCATCAGTCTAGGCTTCCTACTGCTGCAAAGTGTAAAAGGATTAGTTCACATACAACACATATATACAGCATGCCAGTTTATTCAGAGTATTTAACTTTTTTTGCAACTATATGATATCGCTGACTCACGTTCCATTTTAACTGCTAAAGCTTCCTCTGCAGAGAATCTTTCATACTAACATAGTCAGTGGAGTAAGAAGCCAGTTCATGAAAAACAGAAGAAATAATCTAAAATTATATTAAGTCCAGTGCAACAAAGCCAATAAAGATCCATTTAGCAAGGGAGGAGTTAGTGAGAAAGTCTGTTAGTTCCACTTCATGCTAGTACCCCAGACATGTGTAATGTATCTAATTATACATTTCTTTGTCTTGAACAATGCCTCACAGCTTTGATAAACCAAAAAGTAAACAAAAATTTTCAGACCAGGATTAACCTGAAAATGTGAAACACATGAAGCAACTGAGCATGGACACCTGTGTTACTTGTTAATCTAATTTGGTGTTTGCTAAACTAATGAAATGTTAGGAGGCTTAGGAATTACAGGAAGACAGATACCCTGAGAAGTAGAACATATTCCAGGTAATGAGGTGTAAAAGAGAGGAAAGAAAAAGAGGGAGAGAAACAGGGAATGGAAAACAAGGAAAGAACTGAGACGAAAGCCAGTGGTAATCAAAGGTGTGGACAAATGCTGTTTTGCGTAATACCGAGTGAGAGAACAACTAAGAGTAGCAATGGAAAGTTTAGCTGCTATATAAGACCAGATTCAAACCTTGACCTTGATGCAAAGGTTTTATTGCCATTAATTGGTGCTGTGCTGGACACCTTGGCAGATGTATGTCCCAAGAGCATAATCACTCATCAGATGAGTTTCCTGTTCTTCTTCTGAATCAAAGCTCAAAGACCAGATGACTGAGAACTGGGCTCGGCATCAGAAGCTCACTGAAGGACATCCCGAGTCTTAAAAAAAAGCTCTAGAGGCAGACAGTGGGTTTGGTAGTCTCTCAAAAAGAATGGACATCTTAGAGCCAGGAAGAAGTTGGGTAAATGAGTGAGAGTAATTTAAGAGAAGACTTCATGTGCAAAGGCCTGGTAACATACATACAAAATATTAAAGACCAGTAGTAAGTGCATATATTTAACATATACATTTGTTAAGAACAGGTGTAAATTGTGTGTAACGTCCTGGTCAGCTATAAGATACCTCTGTTCGTATGCTTCTTATTTTCATTTTTCTTCTTTTAGTTCTTTTCCTCTCTTTCTTTTTCAACCACATACTAGTCTCTATATTTTCCCTGAGGAACATTTTTGCGCTTTTATTTTCTTAGTGTTAGATGGGGGGGGGGTGAGTTGGGGGGGACGGGGGGGGGGTGGGTGCTTCATCTACAATTGCGTGGAGCAACAGTGCCAGACAGTGGCTGGCTGGGATAAATGCAGCTGGATTTTCCCTGTAGTTAAGCCTTTGGGACCTGTAACAAGCATAATAGTTACCTGTGATTGATCTGAGCAGTACAGAAAGAAAAGGCATGTAAAGCAGCCTGTTGCAGAGGAATTATCCCTGTTGTCTGCATTCCCCATAAATTTCATGGGATTTGTTCTGATTTTGAACACTATGCTTGGAAATAAGCTCTAGGGAAGATGATGTGAGCTGTGACCAACAGTTTAAAAGTCCTTTCCCCTTCAGCACTGCTCATACTTCCACATACAGCCCGCTGTAAAGCTCTCCACATACTGTGAGGATTGCTCGTCCTGCTGGGACACAGTCCCCTGTCTGTTAGCCCAGGTCAAACTAACAGCACCGTGTCCCTTGTGACAGAGTGTGGGTGATGTGCAGTCTGGAATAAAATGAGACCCATGCCTCAGCCAGTGAATCTCGCTCCCATCATCTCCTTTTTTTAAGAGACTGACACCCAAGTTACCCTTGAGTCGTGACCTCCCGTTGACTAAGCTGTCAGACAAATTCACAGCCTGACTGCTGACTTCTGAAGGTCACTTGGGTTCTCTTCCCTAGGTGCAGGAAAAGCCTCTCCAGTTGGAGTGGAGGTAAATCCATTTGTGACGGATTGTGAAAGCTGAAGTCCAACAGGCCTTTGAAATATTTTACCACGGGTGCCATTTTTATCAAAAGGCTGTGGGGAGGAATGGGGACCAGGCAGCAGTGTGGTATAGATGACCTTTCCTTCTGTGGGTTTAGAGGAGTAAGCTTTGTCAGCAGAAGGTCAATGCGTGGAAGAATGAATTACTGTATTTTCAATCGACTATATCACCTGCCATACCATTTATTTTGGATGAGTCATAAATAATGATTGTGCACTGGAAGAGCATTCAGCAAATGGTTTCAACCCACATCTACCAATGCTTTTGTATTTATGAATATTACCTTATTTTCCGGAAGTCTCTTAGCATTACTAAGGTGGTATTTGTTTAAAGTTGTTCAACGAGCTTTACGTATTTTCCCTATAAAGTAACTACGTGAATTACTGAATGCTAATGTGAGAATTACCTATTTTAATATTCTACAGGGGTTTTTTTCTTAAATCACAGAATTATTAAGCTTCACGAAATCTTCTTATCCTAAGCCTAAGCTTTCAGCAATAGTTACACTGATATTTGAGGGAAAGAAGAAAATCTACCATTTTTCGCCTGTCCAGCATCTTCAAATCAATTAGCCGAAGGTAACAGTGGAGTAGGAGTCAAAAATACGAAAAGATTCTGCCCTCTAAACGATGCTATGTCCAAGCTAGTTTAGACACAATCCAGTTTAGTTTCCGTTGCTGAAACTCCTCGGGTTTGCACGGAAACACGGAAAAGGCTTACTAATTCAAAGAAGCAAGCAGGACGCGCTAGCCTGATGGTTAGCACAGTCACACTGAGGAGACGAAGGTCACTTGAACCGCAGTCCTACTTCCGTGGGTTTTGTGAGAAAACAAGCGAACCGACCCGTACGTGCAATCTTTAGAGAAGCGACGCGGCAACTAACAGTTGCGCTGCTGAGCCCCTCGCTCTTTCTTAACCTCCGCGGCCCAGCAAAAGTCCAATTCCTGTAGACAAACCGGCACAGCTCCACGGAGAGAGGAAGCGTGCCCCTCCACGCTGGTTTCAGACCCACGCCGGGGGGTGGGGGTGTGTGTGGGGGGGTTGTGGATGTGCAGAGGAAGGGGAGGCAGCGCCCAGATTTTGCGCTCCCTAAAAGCCAGCGGCCGCGGCGGGGTCCGGCCTGCTGGGCCCGGGGTGGAGGCCGGAGGCCTTGGCCTGGGCAACTGCGGCTGATGGATGAGCCCCACCACAGCCCGGCGGGAACGGGGAGCCCTCCCCGCGCCCTCCGCCCCCGCTCCGAGCCCTCCGAGCCCCGGCCCGCCGCCGCCTGCCGCCCCTGGGTGGCGGTGTTACCCCGCGGGACGCGGCCGGGGACCTCCGCGGCGGGGCCGCGCCGGCCTTCGCGGGGCCTGGGGCAGAGGCCGCCCGCCGCCGCCCGCTGCCGCCGCCTGGGCCCTGCCGCTCGCCCGCGGGGCACGGCTCGGCCGCCGCGCCTCCTCGCTCCCGCCCGGGCCGGAGGGAAGCGCCTGTGCGTCCCCCCCCCGCGCCTCCCACCGCCGCCCACGGCCGCGGGCAGCGTCCGCTCCGCGCCCCGCTGACCCCCGGGGGGCTCGGCCCGTCCGTGCGGGGCTCCCCTTCAAAGGGCTTCCAAAAGCGGGGAAAAAAAAAAACAAAACAAAAAACGGAGGGGAGGGGAGTATGGAGGGGGGAGGCTGCCTCTTGAATGCCCTCTGGGTGTAGGGTGGCGGCTCGGGGTAAAGTTAGGAGGGTCTTGGTTTTGCAAAGGGGAAACACGGCCCCGTCTTACCTAAGGATTCTTAAAAAAATAGTGGGGATGCAAAAAAAAAAAGTGGTATTGGGTCGGGGAAGAAAAGAATAAAGGACATTTAAATACGAGGGAAAGAGTGTGAAGGGAAGGCTCAGCGTTTGAAAAGGACAAATTGTTCATAGTTAAGTATTAGGAAAAATGTAGCAGAAGCGGTCTGGAGGAGGGCCGGTTGCCCGCCAGAGCCGGAGCGTTGATTATTAAAGAAGAAAACGCGAGGAATGCGGGGGGAAAGGCAGAGCGAACCCGATCCGCAGGGAGGGAGAGCGGAGGGCGGCGGTGGGGTGGGCAGCTCGGCCGCCTCCCTCCGTCCCGGGGGACCCGGCATGAGGCACCCCACAGCAGGGCCCTGCTCTGTCCCGCTTCCCTGCTGCTTCCCCTTCCCGGGGACCGGCTGGGGACCCTCTTTTCCAGAGCTGGGTGGGTGATGGCAAGGTGCGGGCAGCGTCGGCTGCGGCGGTCATCTAAAAATGACCCGCGATTTCACACTGCATCTCTTCAACCGCGGCAGCCTGGCTGGGCTTTAAAAAATCCTTTGTTTTCTCCGTCAGGATTAGATATTTTACGATGAAGTTCTGTGTTCAGCCTCTTTTGCTTGCTTGTCACTGCCTGCTTTCCTTTCAGCCTTTACTGGTGTGTGTTTAGCCGATTCTCTTTGAGAGATGCCTAGAGCTATCCACACTTACTGCTACTACATGTATATAAATGTATAAGCGGGCATAGGTGCACGGGTTTATCCATATCTATATAACTTACCACAGCCCACAAACTTGAATTTGAGTGCTATTTAAGCGTGCATATGCATGCAGATATATGCTTCCAGACAGACTCACATTGTGTAGTAGACTGGAATAGATAATTCCACAGAATGCAGGAATAAACTGAGCAGCTCAGAAATCAGTGAGAAAGAAAGAAAACACAGAGAAAGAAAAGACAGAGAGAAAGAAAGAAAAGACAGAAAGACAGATAGAAAGAAAGAAAGAGAGAAAGAAAAGACAGAAAGAAAGGAAGAAAAGACAGAGACAAAGAAAGACAGAAAGAAAAGGCAGAAAGAAAAGGAAGCCTTGCTTGACTCTTAGTGCCTGAACACAAAGTGAGTTTTTGTCTCAGCGATTAATCTCCCTAGGAGCAGCAAACCGAATATCCTAAACTCGTGTTAAAAGCCAAGTATGTCTGTTTCTTAAAGGAGGAAGAATGTTTTCTTATGGTGGAAAATGAGATCAAATTTAGTGACAGGCGTTTGTAAGTGTGCAACAGGGTCGGATGGCCGAAGAGAAATAATCTGGACACACACATCGCCTTTTAGGATACGGAGCTGTAAGCAAACGGGGGTTAACGCCTGTCTCTTTTTGATTAGAAAGAAGGGGGGGTGGGGGGGTGGGAGTTTTAACAATCTCTTTTGCGAAGTCCATACATTGCAAATCCAGCTGCGTTACCATACTAGAGGAAATGAAAAAATGCTTCGGTTTGAGAGGACGAGCCCTTTATTTCCCTTATTGGATGCGTTTCATGTGTTTTCCCCAGCACTCCGGCTTAAGGACATGCCTTCTGAAACACAAACACACGCATGAGTCGCACACGCACATGCACACAGACAGATAAGATATGTATTAGATCCTGACACATACGGGGTGGGGGGAAGAGCAGGGGAGAGAGAGAGAGAGAGAGAGAGAGATCCTCCTACCTGGAGCCATAGATTGCAAGATACGTAGTGTTACCTGGGGAAGTCAGAACAAGTAAAAACACATTGAACTTCAGGGCTCTATGAGGCAGTTGATCAAGATCAGTGCTTGCTCATTTTCTCCCTCAGACTGTCTGTCTTGGGTTTTTGTTTTACTGTTTTTGATCAGCTCTTTCTATTTTTTCCTCCCTCTTTAGCTTTAGTATCGGAGCCGGTTTCGGTCACCATGGCTCTGGGAAGAGCTGCTTATCTGCACCGTGTTGATTTTTTACAGTTCGGCCGGCTTTGCTCCTGGGTAGCTTCAGCAATGCTCTTGACTGGGATTTAATCGACAAGATCAGTTCGACTTTTTGTGCAATTTTTATGGCTCAGTCCATTCTCTAGATCATGCACAGAAACTTTCGGAAGTGGATTTTCTACGTGTTTCTATGCTTTGGAGTCATCTATGTCAAATTAGGGTAAGTCCTTGTGCACAACAAATCTCCTTGGCTTTTGGGTCACGCTATTAGACAGTTGCGAACAAAATGTTGCAAAGGAAAAAAAAAAAGAAAGAAAGAAAGAAGAAGAAGGTGATTATTTCTCTCTCCCCGCTCCCCCGGGTGTCCAAGCGGTGGCAGCCCCCAGCAGACGCCCGTGTCTCCCCCCGGTCCCGGGGCAGCGCGGCGGGGCGATGCCCGGCTGCGGGGCCGCTCAGCGACGGGGCGCTCCGGCAGCGCCGAGCCTGGAGGGAGCCGGTCGCGGGTGATGACGGATCCTTTTATTTTGTACTGCTTAAGCGAACTTAAATATTATCTCTGGCGTACAGTACCCTCAGAAAAAAAAAAAAAAAAAAAAAAGAAAAAAGGCAGGCTGACAGAGTTAACTCAGCCGCTGCTGCTGGGACAATAGAGCAGAGCTTAAGTATTAAAAAGGCGAAAGGGGCGGGAGGAGGGGAATCCCTTCTCTGAACCTGCACTCAGGGATTTGTTTTATGCAGGCCTAGACACAATTTGCGTTTCTATCCATCACACGGACGTGTTGAAATTAACTTGACAACTGGTCCGGCTACCTCCGCGCTGGAGCGCCCGGGAAGCCGAGCGGGCTCCGCCGACGGGACCGGCTCGGGGGCCCGCAGGCCGGTTGGCGGCGGGGGCTCCCGGGAAGCCCGCTGTTTGCTCCTCGGTATTTGATCGCCGCGTTCGAGATCACTCTGTTATTTTAGTTGCCAAGTTTCTCCCTCTGCCTCTCCCCCCAGTACGTGTATGCCCTTATTAATATTGCTCGTCGCAGTAGGCTGACTTGAGTTGAATTTCCACATTCCTGAGCCCCAGCCGAGTCCTTACCTGTCGAGCTACAAACTCTTTAAAGATCCTGTCTTTGCATAGCTGCGGGATTTTTTTTTTTTAAATGATCAAGAATGCATAAGGTGAGCTGCAATCCAAAAAAACGCTTGCTTCCCACCTTGAAATTAATACGGGGAAGGAGGGGGGGGAGCCAAAGGGCAGCCCCCAAAGGCAGAAGAGCGGGGACATTTCCCCGGAGGGACGGGCAGGCCGGCCGACAGCCGAGGCTTAAGGTTACACCCGTCGGGGGTGGGGGGAGCGGAATTAAATCAAGCTCCTCCGGGCCGAGAAGGGAAGCGGCGCTGGCCAAGCAGGGCCGGTGCCCCCCACCGGGAGCTCCCCCAGCTGCGGGCAGCAAGGGCAGGGCTGCCCGGTTCGCAGGGCGCCGGCGAAAGCCGGGGGCTGCCCTCCGGAGGGTCCCCGGCAGGTTGCTCGGCGGGCACCGGCCGGATTGCACCGGCCGGATTGCATCCCTCTGTGCGTGTTGGTTTGTTTCTTTCTTTTTTTTTTTTTTTTTTTTTTTTTTTTTGGCAAGGCTCTCGGCCCGCCCCTACAGCCGCAGGTGCCGCCGCGGGGGCCGGCGGAGCAGAGCGCTGCCCCCCAGGAGACCCGCGGAGGTTGCGCGGGGGCGGAGGGGGCGCGGGAGCCGCTCTCCGCGCTGCCCCCCTGCCCTGCCCCGGTGAGGAGCCCCCGTCCAGCCCTGCCCGGGCCAGTAGCCCCAAATCCTGCCTGCTGGAGACAGGAGGGTGTTTTCTGTTCTCTGACCTCTGCGGGGCTAAATACCTGCGCCGCCCTTTGTCGTAGCCGTGGTCGGCAGCGACGGGCTCCGTCGTCCTCCAGGCTCAGGTTGACAGGGGTTTAGGTGAGAAGTGAATTTGGTGAGGCTGTGTATCCGTAAACGAAGCGATGACAGGGGCACCCCATCTGTTTCAGTAGCTGGAGGACTTCGTACAACACATGCCTCGCAGAGAGGCAGGCGAGCTCAAAGAAAACGCTTTGCAAAATAAGGGTAATGGTACTACTATTAGCTTTCACTGCGGTTTTATTTTTAAAGGGAACAGAAGATTGGGCGCATGTTACAGTCTGGAAGGCAGAGCTCTTTTCGAAATTGATTGTGGCTGTTTTAGAAGGGGATTCGGAGCAAAAATCGGAAGAATGCTGTCGAACTGAGCCTGGAAGTAAAACTGAGTGGACAGCAGGAACAGTAAAAGCCCTTACAGAAACCCTATCAGATCCATCACCATGCCTGTAAGGCGATGAGGATACTTCACTTTCTCTGAACAATAGGAGAGAAATTTGCTCTGAGATCCAGGGCTACTTCTAGGCTAGGCATGTGGGGTGCAATTATTTCCTCTCTCATCAGCCACTGGAACTACCATTTTGCTGAAACCATATACTTTGAGTGTAACGATACCTTTTCGAGCGAGCTCTTTGCATAGAAAAGGGGGGAAGATGAAGTGAGGTAAAACGTAGTTTGTCTTCCAGTGCATTAGGTTTATTTTGCAGCGTGAAGGAGAGCGCCATTGTGTCAGCGATAGCAAAGAGATTAGGCTTGGCAGGCTTCCCCCCACCCCCCCCCCCGCTTTACTGCGGAGCACGTGTTCGTGTCTTAATAAAACGTGCTAAAAGCTCCACTTTAGGTGGCAAACATGAGACCGAGGGGAGAGAAAGTAACGCAATACTTAAGTATTCACCTAGCTGTTGGACGGGGCGGGGGGGGGGGATGTTCCCATGGGGTGACATGGCAGGGTACCATAAAGAAACCGCTATGTCCTGTTAGGAGGAGAGAGCAAGATCCCGCTCAGGTAGTCCTCCCTCTCAGGGAATTCCCGTTGTTCCCACTTCTATTCCCTAGCGCCGAATTTGCTGGAGAGAGAGGCGTGAGGTGAAGCATCCCTTGATATTTCTGTCGATGACGTTTCCATCCAGGCACCGACGCGTAAAGCGTCTGCAACCCTGCTGACTCCGTGTATCCCCTCGCGAAAACAGATCCCATCAAATATCGACCCCGGTTAGCAGCAGGATTGAAACAGAAGTTATTTCCTGCGAAGATCGCAGGGCACTCGGCTCCAGTTTAATTAGTAAATACGTCGGAAGCTAAAAATCACAGCTGTGCCACAGACGCAAATCACAGCGGATGCTCCGGGGAGGCGTGATGTGACCCTCGGAAAGGCGGAGCGGCGGGCAGTGCCCGGACCAGGGCTCTGGGGGCAACCCCCCACCCTTCTCCTCTTTATCTTTTCTGGAAGGAAAGAAGGGGGAGCAGCCGGAGCAGCGCCAAGGGGAGCGGAGAGGACACCCCCCCCCCCCCCCGTCGCCCCTAAGGCGAAGCTCGCCTTGGCTTTTGCGGCGTTTGCAGCAAAAGCCAACGAAATCCCCCTCCCCTCGCCCATCCCCGGGGCTGCCCGGCAGCGGGGACCCCCGGCCCCCGGCCCGGCCCGGCCGGGGACCCCCTCCCCCCCCCGGGCCGGCGGCAGGCAGCGGCTGGGGCGAAGCCTCGACGGCGGGCAGCACGTGGCAGCACCGGGAGCCCCGGCGAGGCCGCCGGGCCCCCCCGGGAGGAGACCGGGCACCGTCGGGACGACACGGTCCCCGGCCCCTCCACGGGCACCCTTCGTTGTGCTGCTGCCGCCGCTCCTCGCCCTCCCGGCCAACCGGACACCCGCTCATTTTAAGAGACTCTTCATCGTCGTGTCGTGTCCCCCCCCCCCGCCTCCCCCCGGCTTCTTTCCCCTGGCACTAGACTGGCAGCTCGGTGAGATACAAGAAATACCCGGTTCCGACCAGAAAGGAGTCCGGTGTGTTGCCTACCGGGCGTACCTTCAAAGCTCTTACCGGCTTCCGACGTGCTCTTGTGCCCGACACTCTCCAGGTTTGGGGAAAGAAAGAAACCGCAGCTGGGAATAGGCAGATGAAAGAAAAAAAAAAAAAAAAAAAAGGAAATACTTCATTCGTGCCTGCTCTGCTTCATGTGCCTGACTATGGTGTCGGCAACCATTTCAGTGCCGTTCTGCCCCTAGTTTGTCCAAAATACACGTGTTTGTGGAAGAAGGAACGACGGATGCTGAAATGCCCATATTAGGTGTCACCCACAAAACCCTCTCCTCCAGCGCCACATCATTTTATTGAAGGGAATATATTCGGCTTCAGTCAACAAAACAAGTGCACTTCTCGCTACCCCCGGCTGACATATGTATAGAAACCATTTGGATGGAATTTAGCGGGTTATTCTTATCATCATCAGCAGCATCATTAGTGTTGCGACGTAATAACCGGCCCGTGGTATTAGACTAAAATTTAACTTCCCGAAAAGAAACGGCGCGATTTGGTTTATTTTATACAACTTTCCTCCCACAACACAGCTAAGCTGTGGATAAAACCTGCTTCAATCCGAAAATTGTGGCGATTGGTAAACCGTCTTCGTTTCAGCTGGACCGGGTCAAACTCTGCCAGCACCAGTTTGAAGTTTTCCAGCGCCAGCGCCAGCATTTACTTTGCATTTTTACAATTCGCTTTTTTTTTTTTCCTTCTTTCCCCCAGGCACATCTTTAAAAGCAGATGCACATTTAAAAAAATATCCGAAGCCGAGTAAATGCTAGAAATAAAACATCAAAAGTGGCTACCCGTTCTCCTAGTTCACGTTCAGCACAGCTGCCCCAACCACAGCCTGCATGTCTGAGAGGGAGAACGGGCATTACAGGAGATACGCATCTATATGTCTGTGTATATATATATATATACATACGCACAGACACATTTACAGGAGTATAAATACGACGATTTTACAATCTTAAAGAATTATAAATAAGACGATTCTGGGATGTAAGTAATCGTTGAAAGGCTTAAGCTTCTGTCTCTTGGTAATCGTGATTAGCGTTTCTCAAAAGGACGTTGACTATCCCAGCGTCTGCACTGAACTTGTAGATAAACGTGGTTAAATGAAACCAAACCCCGAGAAGATTTTTATTGCATGTTGGGCGGCAGACAACGTTTTTACACCAATCCTGCAATCCCCATTCCATCCGAAGGAATATTTCGTTGTGTCACGGAGGCAGCTGCACCCGTGTGCTGGGACTGGTTCACTGGAGGAGGTGTTCCCAGCGTGTTTGGAAGAGCTCTTGGCCAAGAAAACTCCTTCGGTCATTAGGCAATTAACCTGAGAGGAACATTTACAAACCCTACGGACCGAGGAGACTTCGCAGCCTGGCTCTTGCTCATTTCGGCTGCGTTTGTGTTAAATTATCTGCGGTGCACGTTCCTCTTTCGGGCTTCGTTTTCAAACCCTAACCCCGGCATCCGCAACGCACGTCTTTCCACCATCTCTCCCACCACTAAAACTTTTTCTTTTTTTCCTTTTCCTCCGGAAAAAAAAAAAAAAAAGGACAAACGCCCAACGAGGCAAAGAGGAAGAGCGACAGTCTCCTGCACGCTTGGGGCAACACGGGGCGAAGCCGGAGCGGGGAAGGGTCGAGCATCCCCTCGCCCCGGGGAGCGGCGGTGCCGAGGGGGCAGGAGCCGCCCGGCTCGGGGGAAAGGCAGGGGAGAGGCAACTAACCTGCCGGGAAACGTCTCTTCGGACCGGCATCTTCTCAGGAAGGAGAGAGGGAGAGGGAAGAGAGGAGACGACAGCTCTTCCTGCGGGAGCGGCGAGAGGTGCGGGGAGCCGGGAGCCGGCGGCAGACGCCCCCCGCTCGCCCCCCTACCCCGGCTGCTTCACCCCCTCCCCTTCTCTCACGCGAAATCCAACCTCGCCAGGAAGCTACGAGCCTGCATGTCTCTATTTCTCACTCAGGCGGGCTACGACAACATATACGTCTTTTTTTTTTTTTTTTTTTTGAAAGATCCCCTCAAACCGGAGCTTAATTTTCAACACCGGGGGACTAGAAGAGCCGAACCCCCTGCCGAGGCTGGAGGGACGGCGGAGCCCTTCGGGAGAAGTGGGCCAAGCCGCCCATCATAAAGCAATTAACCGAGAGCAGAGCTGGGAGCTGCCAGCACCTTCAGCATCTCTCCCAGGGCGAGCTGAAGGGGTGCCACGGCAGACGGAGCCAGCCGCCCGCCGCGGGAGAGCTTTAAAAATGCCCCCTGAAGCGGGTGAGGAGCGGTGGCGGAGCGAGGCGTACGGAGAGGGCTCGGCCAGGGAGCGTGGATTCATTGCAGCCCGGGCTAGATCAGTGTCTCTCCATTGTCATCCTCCCCTTTAAAAAAAAAAAAAGAGAGAGAGAGAGAGAGAGGGAGAGAAAAAAGTAGGCGGATTGCAGTGACTGACTGCCCAATGGCAGCCCCGAGTCTCAGGAGAGTTACAGAGAGAGGGAGAGAGAGAGAGAGAGAGAGGCACTTTCTGCCATCCAAATCCCTTAAACCATCCTCATTCCAACACGAGAACCCACTGTAACAACTTCCAACCACTGAGACATGACAGGCAGGAGCCCAGAGGCAGCAGCAGCAGCGAGAGCAGCAGCAGCAGCACATACTCTGCACAGGGAGCAGCATTAGCACCAGGGGAATACTAGACACAACAATACAAACAAACAAACAAACAAACAGACAAAGCCCCCCCAAGCCCAAGGGACTGGATTCCAACTCAGATTCAAGCCACAGCTGACACCAAAAAGGGTGGGGAATTACGACCGGGGGGGGCCAGAAAGGAATAACCAAGGAAGCGAACTCCAAGAGTGTAAACGGGATTCAGCCATGATCCTTTTTTCATCTCGCAGTGTGTTACTCTCAGTGTATTACCCTCAGATTTTCCTCATCCTTACCAGTGGGAGTTACCTGTAAGTGATCCAGATTTTTTTTTTTTTTTCTCTCTCTCTCTCAAAATACTGTTTGAAATGACCCCGCTAGCAGCTACCTAGGGGCAATGCGCAAAGCAAGCAGAGGGAGCCGGGAGAAGCCAGCACGGGCGGCAGCTCCGTGCGAGTGCGTGGTGGTGAGGATGATGATGATGATGATGATGATGATGATGATGATGATGGTGGTGGCGGTGGCGGCGGTGGTGGTGGCGGTGGCGGCGGAGGTGCTGTACTGGTGGCGGTGCCGGAGCTGCTGCTCGGACCCTGCCCGGGGAAGGTACCCACCGCCAGGTAACTCCCGGGGGCTGCCCCGCCGGCGGGGCCGGGGCCCGGCGTGCCCGCAGCGGGGGCGGCGCACCTTTGAAGGGCGGCGGGGCGACGGGGGACGGAGTGACCGGCGTCTCCCCTGGGGACTCCGACCCCGACTCCTCCTCCTGCCAAACCGGAGATGGGCATCGCTTCGCGCTCGTCGGGGCGGGGGGGGGGGGGGGGGGGGAAAGCGTGTTTCTGCGCGGAGATCCCGAGGAGAGCGGGGCTGCCGCAGCCGGCGGCGGGCGCCCGGTCCCGCAGCCCGGGGAGAGCCCCCGGCCGCCGAGGCGCTGGCTTAGCCGGCTGCTTTTGCTCCGGAGGGATCTCCAGTCCCCGCGGTTAGAGCCGGCTCCAGGACCTTTTCCTTGTGAGGAAGGGGGTGGAGGTAGGGGTGGGGGAAATGGGAGTCGGTGGGTGGGACTGCAAGGAGTTTCGGTCTCTTTTTTTTTTAATATCTATATCTGTATCTAACGTTGCGGTGGAGAAGCAGCGGCCGGGCTGGTCCGGGCGGGCTGCGGAGAGAGTTGTCCCCCGTCGTGCTCCGGCAGGTTCCCCCGGCGGCTCTCTGTCCCCGCCGGCCAGCCGAGGGGAGCCGGGCCCGGCCGGGGCGGCACGCCGGAGCCCGGAGGGGCTGCCGGGGAGCTGTCAAGGGCTTCTGCTCTCCGGCGCTCCGGGGGAGAGCCGAGCAGGCTTTGGGGCAGCCGTGGGGAGCACGGCTTCTCCTTGCCTGGAGCATCCCCCCGCTCCCAGCCCCGGGGCACGGCGTGCCCCTGGGTGCCGAGGCTCGGGGATGGGGCCGGGGGGAGCTCCGGGGGGCGCGGCGGGCGGTTCGGGTCCGGCCCGGGCGGGCCGCGGCAGAGGGGCTCACCTCGGCTCCGGCTGTGATGGGGAAAAGCCGCCTCGGTATCCCGGGCCTCGCATTCCCCCTCGGCTGCGGGGTCCGGGCGGGTTTCCCTTCTCGCCCACCGCCGTGCCGAGCTCGGACCTTTTTGCACCCCGGCGGGTGCAAGATTGGAGCTCCTACCCCTGAACTATATCTGGATTTATAGATCTGTACATTTTATTTTTTTTCTTTCTCTGTATGCATGCACGGGAGCACATGCACATAAACAAGCACGTGTGCGTGTGTTCCTCTGTGTGTGTGTGTGTATTTTCTGTGGGCTATGGAAAAATATAACCCACCGCTGTGGACGAAAAGTAGGAATAAACACACCCATAAAAAGAAACTAAACGCCTATTTCTACATCCTTAATTCTTAATGAAACACACATGCCTTGGCTACCGATTTTTAAAGGCGCTTGATTTATGGAAGCGCGTTAGGTTTAATTCGGTTGGATGCTATTGATTAAACCAAATAGCCAGAGCTGCTTGTTTCTATTCACAGGCGGGATATGTCTGCTGGTAGGTGACCAATAGCTTGTAAAAAAAATTGCAGTGCTATCCTTTTTTTTTTTTTTTTTAAACAGGAGGAAGGAGTCGTAATAAATAAATAAATACAGCCTTTTAATATAAGCGTAGCCATATTTTTCTCAAAACCGTAGGAAATTACTATCCTACAAAGTTTTCCTTCTATAAATAGTTCAAATCTTGAAACAAAAGTTTTAAACCGCACACCAGATGCTGGGATGCTAGCGGTTTCCCTTGCTGTGTGACATAATTATAAGGTCCGAAAGCAAAAGCTATAGAAGTATAATAATAATACTAAGGCGACTGCTGAGGGGAAATACAAGGGAAGCAATGCCTGCTTTATTTAGAGCGAACTGTTTGGGGATCTTTTGAGCGCTGCCCCGCGACAATGAGAAGTTGTTGCGGAGAAATAATGCTCCCTCGCCTTTCCCTGTGCCATCCCCAGTTCATCCCCTCAGCGGCAGGTCACTCGGAGCTGGACCCGCGGAGCCGGAGCCGAGGTGGCTATTGCAGTCCAGCAGAGCAGAAGGGAAAGGGATCAGGAGGTGAAAGCCAACAAAGCGGAGCCCCAAACCAAAGCGCATCCATCCATCCATCCATCCATCACGCCGGAGGGACGGAGCCGGCTGCCTCCCCGGGGAGAGAGAGCAGCGCGCCCGGGGCCGGCGGGGAGAGCCTGCCCGCGGGTGGGTGTCCTGTCCCCCCCCGCTCCCCTCTATCCCTCCGTGCCACCCCCGGCCCCAGCCGGGCTTGCTGCATCTCGGCTGTGTCCCCCCATTTCGCCCCCAGTAAGCGGGGAGCAGCGGCGGGGAGAGCCGGGCACGCTGCGATGCTTCGCCTCGCTCCCGTTTGGAAGTTAAAAGAACGAGGAGTTATTTCAGTGCTTAATGGATAGTAGCCTAGCGAACTTGTGGTGTTTATCTTGTGGGTAAATATACTTCTCTGGCTTACTAATGGTAGCTTTTGAAGATTAAAGCATAGTAGAGCCTGTTCGAGCATTATCTTCTGGTGTCTGTTTCTGCTACCCTCGCTCTCCGGAGGGGAGGATGCTTCCCAAGCTGCTATTTAGCGAGCTCTCATGGACTGTCAATGGTTATGTTAATTTTGCCCGAGATCTCTATCATCTTTTGGCTATGGGAACAACTCCTTGGCTTCGGAGCTGCCGGTCCTTCAGGGATAAAGGCGAAACTACCAGGGGCAACATGTAGCGGACGAGCAAACCGGGCGCGGGGGGTCCGGGCTCCGTCCCTCTCGGTGCGTGTGAGTCGGGGCAGGGCGGGGGGGGACACGACACCGTGCAGCTCCGCTCCTCTGCTAGAGAAGCTGTAAAGCAAAAATCCCACCGTGAGGAAACGGGATTTTCAGAATGAAAAAAGGCAACGAGGAAATGACATTTCATTTTCAGAACGAAAAAGGCACCGGGCCCTCAGTGTTTTGTGTGTAAAAGTTATGGTAGACTACATCCAAAATTAGTTTAAAGAAGCAACTCCTTTACAAGGTTGATTTCTATATTGTAAGTACGCTATCTGATAAAGTGTTCTTCTTCGGCATGCTTGCCTACTAACCTTTGGCCCGCTGAGACGCTGTAAACATTTTTACAACCAGAAGCAATTAGTGTCTGACTTTCTGAAAAAGAAAACTGACTGCAGCTAGAGTAGCTGGTAGTAGGATGATTGATGCATTTTAATGCTCTGGACATATTTTGGTAATCCAATTACATATTTAAAGTATAAAACTGACATTTAATAATATCAATGTAATTAGTATAAATGTCTAAAAACCAGGATTATATATAATACTGTCTGGCACCGTTTCTTGCAGTGCATGTTCGAGTGCGCATGTGTCTGTACACATATGTATATTTACTTTCTTCTAAAGAAGATGGTGCTAGTCTAACTTTCCATTTGTGTACTCCTTTCACTGCTCATCTTCTTTAGGGTTGGATGCGTTCACCAGCAACATGAGAATCGGCTCTTAAGAAGCTTATTTTGGGGATTATCTGCTGGTACATAGACAGAGTTAATTCAGTTATTTGCTATAAAGCGATTGGGGATAACTTGTAAGAGAGAGTGTGTGTATGTAGTAATAGCAGCAGAAATCTTCAAAGCGGCTACATATTCTAACACCATAATATGGCAAATAATTTATATTAGTGAGTAGATATTACTGGCTGGTTAGGAAATGTAGAGGAAGAAAAATCCTCTGCGCGTTTTGCATCTGTTCTGCTGATGCTCCCATGTCCTTTCAACTCCACGTCCTTTACAACAGGGCTTCTCCACGCTCGTGGGAAGCGGGTTAGAAGGAACACATATTTTTCTTATGCCTACAGGAAAATACTCATGCCTAATCCCTAAAGATTAGGACTGCTGGAGACAGTCCCTGAAGCTTGTCTCTTAATCTGTGCGGTGCGGGAGGGAGCTGCACAAGCAGAGAACAGCCAGCCTGCTCTGCGGTGCAGACCCTTCAAGGGGACGGTGGGCACTGCTTCACCATTAATATCAACCAGCATGACTGATGCTCCCACATTAGCTGATACAGTCGAGGCTATACAGTCTGGCCTGCTCCTCCCATCCCGCTTAGATCAGGGCTGTGTCGACCTCTGTGATAAAACAGGCTGTTATGGGAACAGGGTTGCCTCTGGCTCAGTCCCTGGGCTGCAGTGTACATCTGCCATTTCCCTGCTTTTGCACCTTGTTCATCTCATAGCTGAGACTGTGTACTCTTCAGGGCAAGCTTGCTCTCTTGACCTCCATTTGTGCAGCGTCCTGTGCCCGAGGAGAGCTCTACTGAGATCCTTAGATACTCCTTTTACACAGTACTGTAATGATAGTCATCTATAAAAGGATTTGGCATAAGACTTCAAATTTACTGTCCCCCCAGATATGTGTTAGCTTAGAGACAGAACAGGTGAACCTCCAAAGGGTATCGACTGTTTTCAGAATCACCTAAAGCTAATGCCTTTGCCCAGCAGAAACAAGACAGATAAGGAACATTTCACGCTGGGCTGCC
The DNA here is from genome assembly GCF_026419915.1 of Harpia harpyja. NCBI lineage: Eukaryota > Metazoa > Chordata > Aves > Accipitriformes > Accipitridae > Harpia > Harpia harpyja. The sequence goes on along the minus strand of NC_068945.1, from coordinate 3,325,388 downwards.
ATAATCACCGCGAACTTGGCTTACCTGCCTGATACAGGCTATTTCCATGTATTGAAACAGCCACACGAAGATGGGAAGGTGATTGTGATATGCCTTCTCGGTAGCTCTAGAAGATAAAGTCCACCATTTCTCTGAAAGACCCAGACTAAAATTCCCTGCCTAAAACAGCAGAGATTTGGTAAATCTGTGACTGGCCACGCCTCTCCCTGCCATGGTCTAGGCCAAGCACTCAAGTTCTGAATATCCTTGAATCCAAATGCATTTGGATGTAGGCAACTCTCTCAAGCCTTTGTGGCAAGCAGGTTCTTGGAATTAGATGTCTGCATGCCTTAAAATTGAAAAAAAGTAATGACTTAAGTAATTATAAGGAAAGGTGGCAGCATCCAGAATTTGTAGGATGACAGCGTAGAATTCTTACATATGTTGCATTACTAACGTAATATAACAAGTGGCTATAAAGCAACATGAAATATCCAGATGAGTAGGTAAGATTAAATGCAGATATGCTTGCATATTAAACAAAGAACAAGGCTAATCCCTCAGAAGACAATCTTTCAAAGGAGGTGTTAAAGAGCTAAACAAAGCGAGCTGCAATTATACAGTTAGACTGACAAACACATTTTATGCAATGGAAAAAATGCACCATGTGTACCTGGCAATATGGCATGCTAAAGGTAGAATGGTGCCAAGTGTTTTCTCAGCGCATGGGACTGCGTAATTTGGACTGAAATGCTGTCAGAGATTCCTAACCCCCAAAATACATTTCAACCCTCTAGTCCTCCCAAGTCACCACAAGCAACAGAAAGCTGGGACCAGCTATAGATCAAAGGAGTTCTGCAGACGTGCTGACACCACTTGTTACAGAACTGGTTAATGTTGCAAGCCCGATTTCTTCAGCCCATAACCCTTGCACGTTGTTTTACCCTCAGTGGACTCTCACCGGCGTTTTTCATGCATGCTGGCAAACCACCTTTACCTGCTAACTACCTGACAGATGGCTTTTTGCAACTCCAGGTCCACCTGCTCGGTTCTTCCCATTATTTTTGCTGTTTCCTTCTTTGTGTCTTCACTGCCCTCCTGTACAGCATTACCCCAACCTGCCCCAGGTATATAACTTATATAGCATACAGCAGTGCGCTACGTGGAAGAGTCGTATGGGAACCAGCCAGGCCTCTAGTCATGAGAACCATGATCAAAATATCTACGCACGAAAGCAAATTCCCCATGACTTTTGGGTCATGGGATTGTGCCGCGCACATGTGAATACCCTGGCAATGAGCTGAACAAACTTGTCACCAAAAGCTGCAGGTTTATAAGCCCAGAATTACTTGGGAGGCTAAGAAAGACCAGGAGCTCAGGCACAGGAGTGCTCTGGAAGAAAAACCAAGGAAGGCAGGTTCCTGGAGAAAGTCTTTCAGTCCTTTAAGGGTTATTAGCACCCTCTCCTTCTCTTTTACTCTCCCTTCAATCCTTCTCCAAAGGTAAAAGGATCCGTTTTCCCTCCACTGTGGACAGCTGCGTAGGACTTGCTGGCTACTTCTTGTCAAGACAACTCCTATGTATTTGCTTTTGCTACAACACATGCCTAAGGAGCATTGCAAATACTTCAACGAGAGCAAATGTGAAGAAATTCTAGATACAGAGACTTACAGTATTTTCTCAGTAGGTTTTTCTGTCCGTATGCAATATATTTCCACGACTTTTCCCTTCTGTTACTGCCTAAATGTTATTAGGACAAACCTTTAGATAAAGCACTGAGTTGTCTTTTCCACACTTTCCTCTTGGGCTTTTTTTCTAAATGGCAGTTTTCTTGATAATGCGATGGAGCTGAAAGTTAGCTGCCTCATTCAGTTCTAATGGAGTATAGGCAGCTTTTCTAAAGTTAAGATAGTTGAGGCCAAATAGTTGTTCTCATCATAAAAAAATCTTCCATTAGGATCTGACAGCAAGATGATTATCACCTATTAATTATTTTACAGCAAATTGTACCTTCTTTAGAAAATCCGAAGACAGACTAAATCAGAGTTATTGTGTCTTTTTCTGGAAATAATTTTAGTAGTGCATACGGTTTGTACCCACGTTGTAGTTAGTTTTGAACATTTATTTTCTTTTCAGCCTATGCTTGTGGATCAGATTTCCCTCGTGGCAGGAACCCACAAAGGATAAAATTCACGTTTATGCAAAAATCCCACTTAATCATCACGGTGACATAGTCTTTGTTCTGGCTCTTTGTCCAAGGTCAAATTTCACCCCGAGTTCCTAAGTAATACGAAAAAAAGGACATCCAGTGGTATAGCAAGTGTGCAAATGAGGGCAAAAGCTAGCCTCAGATGTTTAACATGTGGCAGAAGAATCTTCCCCTGTGAAGTGGCACCAAGTCCACTGGTCACTGTACTGCGTGTCCCAAATTTTTGATTTGAAGTAGAGCCACCCCATTGCTAATCAGTAGCACCACTTTCAAAACTGCTTGAACTCCAGGGACTTTACTGGCAGATTTGTGGTGCAAAGGCAATGCCGATGAGTTGCATCTTCCACCAGCATGCACGTGGAATCCACAGCAAAGGCATTCAGAAACATTTTCTTCTGGATGGCCATCGCTATAGAGCTGTGCAGCATTTTGGGAAGCTCTTATATCTTGTCTTTTCAGCCCTGAGGGCCTAAGGCTTCTCTCCCCTGGGGTTACGTCCATAGCCTAGCAAGTTGATAAAGCAGGAGTGACTCTGCTACGGTCAACGGAGTGACTCTGGTGCGAGTGAGAGGAGAACCGAACAGAAAGCCAGCACAAGCCTTGTTTTTCCAGTACCCATTCGAGTACAGCCTTGGCACAGGCTGCCATATTACACAATTTAAAGGGAATGTGGCCATATTTCCCAAGAACATACGGTGAAAGCAATATTAATAGGAGGCCACGTCAGACAAACCCCCAAATCAGTTCTATGGGCTATTGAAAGAATCATTATGGCCTCTGGTGCCAGTAAGAGCTGACATAAAAACAAAATGTTATTTATTTTTTGAGGGGAGAAGCACTTCAAAAGCACTGCGGCATTTGCTTGTTACGTGCAAGGCATTGTGGGGCAGCCCAGCTTTCAAAGCTGGAAGTGAGCATAAGCCATAAAGACATAAACCACTGTCTGCCTGCAAGTAGGGCCTGGAAAACAATTTGAGGTGTATTTAATTTAAAAGTGCTGCAGTACTGGGACTAGATATCATATCCACCCTCCTAATCTGGCTGAAGTGAGACGTAATTATGAAATGTGACTACAATTTAATAATAGTTTCTTTCATTCAAGGATCGTAAGTGAATTAATCTTCCCAGATTTCAAGTGACTTGGGCAAGGATCATTTCACTCGCCGTTGGGGTAGAATGCAGCAGCTGCTATGTAGCACCCAGCAGAGCTGTATGGACATGCAGGACCAGCACCAGTCCTAACATCCCCGGCAGCAAGGCAAGGAAGCATCTGAAAAAGCCCAAGTGCGTCTCTAATTGATCTGGACCCTGGCCAGACAGCGGGATAGCCCCTCTAAAGATTACGCTTTTCCAAGGTGGGATTTGCTCTGCAGTGAAGACAGGCGGGGTCCGAGACTGGACCGATGCCCGAGATGCTGAATAGCAGTATGCTGACTTCTGCCTGCCTCAGTTTCCCACAGCTTTAATAGGGCAATAAGAACGCTGGCACGGCTTGGAGGTAGGGGAGGGGCAGGAGAGCAAAAGCTGCCACAGCAGTTTGAAACGGAAAACGCGGCGTAAGTGCCACGTCATTACTTTCAGCGACTCTTTTCCGACCACAAGCAGCAGAGATGGCATGATTGCGTCTCATCTGAAACATGGCATCGCTCTTGCCCACTTCACCACCGTGTCCAGTGCAGCCTTGGGGAGAGGGCAGGGGGAAAGCACCTCTTACCAAAGTCAAGAGCATCGTTTCTGACAGTGCCTCCTCCTGCCACGGGAGCCAGACAGCCGCCACGGGCACAGCGGAGCGAGGCTTGGCCGAGGAGAGCTGCTGGCCTCGGGGTGCGAGGTGGCCGGTGGCAGGCTGGGTAGCAGGCAGGACATGGTTAAGGGAGTGCTGAGGGGAATGGCAGCATCTCTCATGACTCCTTTGGCTGCTCGCCAGGGAGCCATGTGACTCCTTGGTTAAAAGAGTCCTCTCAACCATGAGACACTTTTTTTTCCCCCTCTGGTTGTACCTTTTCTTTTCTGAAGTTAAAAGAAAACAAAACGTACCCACAAAACTTTCCGCATTAAAGTTATATTGTAGTCCGATGACTCAGGGTGAGAAATTCAAGGGGAATGAAGAGGAAGGGGAACATTTCTGAATCAGACTTGTTGTGCTGAGCCTTAAAGGAGAGGAGGATTTTGCTGGATGGAGAACAGCACAGCTGTACAGCACAGTGAGCAAGGAGCAAAGGACGGGGCTTAAATCTGTTCCCTACCGCTGTGGACTACCGCTAAATCTGTCAGAGTAGCTTCAAATCCAGTGGACTTTGATGCTATCAAAAGGGCTAAGGGTGGGAGTGCAAATAAATATGGCTTCGTCTGATTCACAGTAAATTCCTTTTTCTCCACTCCCATGGCCTAAAGGGTACACCATCTAGCTTTACAGTTTTGGGTTGTTTTCTTGTATTGGCACCTCTCATCACAGTATCTGAGCACTGCCCATAATAATTAAATTGGCACATACCTAGTAGACTTCCTGGAGTCTTTTGTTCTTCTCCATTCTCTGTCTCTGGGGAGCTCTGCTCAGGGTAGGTGCTTCTGAGGGGAGGGATGGGGTCAGGTTATTGTTGTTAATGTCACTCTGGTTATGTTGTAAAAGATGTATCAAAGAGGAAGTTCTTGCACTATGACCTAAAGGTCATCAGACTCTGGATTAGTCTAATCTCTGAAAGTTTGTTCCCCAGACAGATCCTTTCGACCGAGAGTAACTTACCTCTGGGCTCAGAGCTTTGTCTTGTGTTTTATGATCTTGGTTGCTCCAGAGGAGCTCAACGGCCCTGGCAGAGGCAGTGGTTTGGTCTGTCTTCTCTTGCTGGGCCATGATCCACTAATTGCTGTGTGGAGGCTGGGCTTCACACCTTGAACTGGGGATGAAAGAGAATAGGAGAGATGAGAAGGACTTGCATGCAGAGGCAATGTGCACAGCGTAACCTCACCTGGACACATGCTATCTACTTTGAAGTCGGCATGCTGTTTTCATGGTCAGAGCACTTTGGAAGTCATAAAGCCTATGTCTCACTTTGGCTTTGTTCTCTTTTGGGAGAAAAAGGGCAAAGCATTTTGAAAATTGCTGGCCAAGCAATTTTCCAGGCTCATCCGTTTGGGTCCCTTGTAGGCTGCACTGAGGGGTTGCAAAAGCTGTGGCTGGCGAGTGGCAAGTTCTGGGATGTTCATTAAGCAGTAACACACAACGCAAGCTGTGCTGAGGATGCGGGGGTACCGGACAGGATTTAGAAACGACAGCTTGCTCCTTCGTAACCCCCAAGCGCAGACGTGCTTCTGAGCAGAACCAAGGCATCATCTCAGAGTAAATACTCACTTTTAAGGAATGCACTTGAGACAAGCATGTGTGCCTGCCCCTGTGTGCTCCTCTCCTCTCCCCACCCCAACTACGCAGCGTGCCAAAGCCAGCTCCTCAGCAACAAGACTTGGCAGGTGGCACCTGATGAGATAATCATGCCCCTGGGACATTAGGAGGCATGAGGTGCAGCCAGGTGCTCCTAATCTGTCCATGGGTGTGATTTTCTGTGGTAACCACACCCTCAAGTGTTGTCTTACTGCAATTAGGAAATTTGTTCAGTTTAGGTCAAGTACTTCTATTAGGGTGCTCTTCACATCTAACATGTGTTGGCATGGCGGAAGCATGTGGACGTCCAGGGTCAGGCAATGCACTGTGTTGAGTGGTGCTCCTGCAGCTAACAGGGAAGAGATCCTACTTCTCACCACTTTGCTTATTTCTGAACCTGGACCTTCCCTTCACAAAGACCCGCTAACCTGAGCATTAATTCAGATGCCAAATAAACCAAATGGAAACGGTTCCCTGGGACAAGACACTCTGTTTCATATGTGTCACAGACAAGGAATCTTTTAAGAGTTGGCCACTTGCACTTCTTTGGACTTCTATTTTGCAAGAAGTGTTTTAAAAACTAAGACATATGAGGGCCGTACTGTAGCAAAGATCAAATGACAGTTCCTTCTTGTAGGTAGAAAATGCCTTGCAGTCTGGCTTGCATTTCAGTCTTACTATAGGTACAGAAGCTAGGTGTTAAATCAGTCTGGTAGTGAAAAATACCAGTCAGATACTCACACAGATTCCTGCCTTCTTATTTAAGACTTGGTGTAATAAGGTCCAACAGACAATGAGGCGTTCTGGCTGTCACAGAGGTGAATAGGAAAGGGAGGCCTCCAGCTGCTTGCAGAATTCGTTCCCCATGTCTTTACTCAGGCAGAGCTGTCACTGCTTGCCATGTCTGCTGCAATACTGTAAGAGGTATAAAATGAAACAGCACAGAAGTGGCTTCAAGTGCTGCCAAGGTCTTGGTGTGACTTTGGGGAAGCCTTTCGTGCCTGGGTGCTGCGGTTCCTCCTCCAGCGTTGCCCGCTTGGGCTGCAAGCGGAGGAAGAGCTCTCTGTGCCTTCACACAGGGAAGCACGTGCAAAACTTGTGCTATTTGCCCTTCACTCAGCCAGCCTAGGTGCTGCCTAGTTTAAGTTTAAATTTTGGCTCCATCCAAACATTGCCTGAATAACTGCAGGATTTAGCTCACAGTATTTTGTTAGGACAGTGCTGTTTATTGGAAAGAAATGGTAAAATCCGTCAACTCACTGAGGAAGATCTCTTACGCTGGGTAAAGATAAATCAGAGGGACTGGTGTATTTTACCTCTCCCAAAACGAAAAACACTTGCAGTGCTAACAAAAGTCCTGCTTTTCTTCATATTGCACAGATAAGTTTTTTGAGGTGTATCAGATCTTTGCTTACATGATAGTTGCCATTGTATACCTAATTAGAGATCAGCTTTAGCTTTCTGACAATAGCTGGCATAGATTATGTTCACTCTAAGACATCTTGTGAGATAATTAAAGCGATGACTGACAACATAGCACAGCAAAAGGAATGTTTCTCGAAGTAGAGCCGCTTTGCAGGTTGCTTGTACACATTCTGTTAAATGGAGCCCTGGTATGACTACCCTGACTTTGATGAGTTCCCCAGAAATGAATCTGGCACCTTATGTTTTGAGAGCAAATCCTGAAATTCTCTCTGTTTCTGACTTCTTTTAAAATTCATGTTTAAATGCATGTACATGAATATACTGCTTATGAAGGGTGCCTGAATCACAGCCCTGGAAAATGAATTCCTCTCCTTACCCACAAAACCAGCAGAGCACAAGCAGAGGGTGTGTGAGCTTCCCCACTCCACCCCATCCTTGTGTCTCATCCATGACCTAGAGGGGCAACCTCTAGCTAGGCATAAGCGGGTGGCTCAGTCTCTGTACTTATTTAATCCTTGGCCAACCTGCTAAGGCTGCCAATAAGGGTGCCAATTGTGGTGGTGGTTTCTGTGATGTGGATAGTTGTCCACTGGGAACTGGATTAAGACCATCAACTCATTTCAAATACTCTAGGCCACAAAGCATCTGCCAAACGGTAACCATTTTTTTGGTCACTACTGACTTGGGTCATGTTTGGATCAGCGATGAAAGGCTCCATATCCCAATACCAATCCCCTGAGCCATACAGTTTCCCGGAATAATTTTTTTAAAAAAGGAAAACATTATTTCTTGTTCTAGATTCTACTTTGATCTGCTGATTTTTAGTGCGTATATTTGCCCTTTAAGGTGCATAATTTTCATTACTTGATTGTAGAGGGTTCAGATGCTGGGAAAGATTTTGGAAGATGGCAGGTGGCAGATCCATGCGGTATGATCCAAAATGATCTCTCAGAGGTAGTGGTTACACACTCTGGCACCTCAGTCAGCATTATATATGGACCTAAAACTGAACTTACACCTTGAAACTTATCACACAGTCTCTCAACAGGGAAACTGCCATTAAATTGAAGATCACATCGCTTCCTTTGCTCTTGTTCTTTCGGAGATACTTAGATATTTGTGTCAGATCTGTGGCATTAACCAGCTTTGCTGGTAGCTCTCCCAGCAGCTAATTATATTGTCAGTGGTCCCCGCTGAACCCACCTCAAAATTTTGTCTATGCCCACTAGCACCCCACGTTGTCAGGAGATGACTTATTTCACAGATGCTGCAGAACTGCAGGAGGCAGACACTAAATCATTTGGCTCGAATCACACAGCCCAGCAGGGCAGGGAACTGGAGTGGAGTTTCCCTGATCTCAGCCTAGTCCCCAAACCATTAGTAGTCCTTCTCTTCAGCACACCTGAAAGCAGAGCTAGGGCCAGCTGAAATTCTTAGTTTAGTTGGCGATGAATAATATTGCTTCCTGTGGCCGTGTCTCTTGCCCAGAAAAGACCCAGCCTCAGAGAATGCATGGGATGAGAAGCACATTGTTAGCACGCTGAAGGAATGTCTTTCTGGACTTTCTCGGATAATACAAAGCTGCACAATATTGCCACCAGGTCTCCCTTGAGCTGAAGCAAATCCTGAGAGGTGACTGGGTTTTTTCTTTCCTGGGGGTAATTTACATTTACGCTAGCATGAAGGCACTACTTTGCTTGCATTAGTTCCTCAGAACAGTGAGTCACCTACCTTCTTCTTCTCTATTATAAGAGGAAGTGAAGCATGCTGTGATATCAAAGGAGTGACTTAGTTAAGATGATAGAAAATTCTGAGCAGATCCATTACAGCTATGGCTGTTCAGAAGCAACAGACAGAGGAAGAAATGATGGTATTGAGTTGATGGTATTGTGAGGCTGTGGTAGAATCTGCTTTCTATCATACAAGAAAAGTGTCAGGAGCATCTTACCAGTAGATATCTCACACTGGTTTATTGGTATTAGACTGTGAAACATGTATTTTGGATTTCCTTTTATTTTGCTTAAAATAATAAACAAAAAATTATTTTATTCAATGTATCCCTCCACTGTGAAAAATTGTTTCCATTAAGAGAAATAGAAGAAGATGGAAAAAGTAGGGAAAAAAAATGTGTTTGAAAGATTATATGCAGTCATATAGATATGTACAGAAATCATAATTCTTTAACTCTTAAAAAAATAAATGCGTCACTACAAAGCTCTCTTTTTTTAAGTTTCTCTGCTTATTTGGAGCTCTTTTATGTATAGTTTCTCTTTCCAGAATAGAAGCTTCCCTTTCAATAGCAGCCGAGGCATAAACTCGAGAAAACGCATGGAGAAATGTAAGCATACTGGCTTAAGAGAGCTTGTAGTTACATGCATATATTTAAGCAGACCACATCCCAAATGTAGAAAACACAGGACAGATACAGTGCCTAGCACCCTTGTATCCCCGAGTACAAAGAGATTCCAACACATGCTTAACTTTCCTAAACCAAGTTCTAAATTCAGGTGATAACTCTCAATTTTACTTTTTCACTAGCAAACCCATGAAGAGCGAGCTGAAAACGTACAGTGTCAGCGTGTCAGTGAACTCTCAGATTGGTATATATGAGTTTATAAGTAAGTCAGATTTTTCCTTTCAGCCTGTTGGCTGTGCACGAGGACCAAACTTTTTGTCTCAGGAGTTTTGAGACGAAAGGTGATGGGGAGTGATGGGTAGCAAGGGAGGGACAGCCAGGGCAGGGCCTGCGTGTTCCCCGGGGAGAAGGGAACGGAGAGAGGCATGGGGTGGAAAACCCAATGGGAAGGAGAGTGAGAGAACCAGGAAGAGAAAAAGGGAAGGAGCCCAGCAGCTGGAAGGAAGAAAGCGAAGTCAGGGAAGCATGGAAAAGAGAGAAGGTGGAGCTGGAGAACCAAAGAGGCTTTAGGATGGTTGCCAGAGAGGGAGGCAGTTTTGGGGAGGTTCAGCGTTTAGCCAAATCATCGTTCAGCCTGTCTTGTTGGTCCAAGTCATGGCCCCATCAGTTGGTCAGAAATTTAATCACCTGAGAGCAGCTTTTTTGCAACTCAGCCTGAAGACCAGAGTCTGGAGAGGAGCGTAGCCTGGAACCAGGAGGCAGGCGCGGCGTTAGGAAATACGATCAGAAAGCGCGAGCAGAGTAACTCAGGAAACCCACCTCAGCCCAGAGCCGCCCGCTGTGCTGCTGAGTCTTATTTGTCCCCAGAAAGGATGCGACTGACCATCGCTGGTCGGGAAGAGAGACAACAAAGAACAGAGCACAACTCATAGCTGGCTAATTTCAGCTAGCAGAGGATGATCCCCCTTTTGAGGAGGGGGCAGGCGGAGACGCGCAGGAGAGGGAATGTGAAAGAGGTAAGAGACAAAGCGCAGTTTACATCAATAAGAGAATTTGGCTTTGGAAGAAGATTTTCTGCATGGCTGCTCCACATAAATTGTGCTTAGCTTTACAGTTGCGGGATTTTGGGGTCTCTGATGAGGCTCTTGAACTCCTACAATTTTACTCTTTAGCATCCCAATATGCTACCGTCCACGAAACTTAAAGCCTTATGCAGGTACACTTTTAAGGTTAGAGATTCAGAAATGCTGTAATACTAATGATTAAAAAGGACATGGATTAAAGGCTCTCTTTACAGGATTTCATTTGTGAGTATTGGGGTAAATGTACTCTTTGGCTTGAGAGTCCACAACTGGAGTGCGTAACGGCAATACATAATATTACAATTCTTCAGTCACAGTAAATGCTGTGTAATACGGGTGTGCAAGGCTGAACTGGGACAATCACTACTGAGGGGATGCCTAGCTTTTCCTTCCTCTAGAGCACGAATTCATTTCAAAAGCCAAGATTTCAGGGGGTATAGCATTGTTTGTGTGCAGCCAAACCATGAAGGATTTTCTTCTCAAATTAAATTCAGCTCTTTTCTTCCCATCTTTAGAGCTAACTCTTTTCAATACTTCAGCTGACTGGGATCCAGTTTTTAAAATATATATAGGAGCTATTGCTTGGCACAGAATAGAGACCTTGGCTTTTATAGCATCCATGCACTACTAGGGTCTAGTTTATTACTTTGTAAAGTATTTTTGGGTTATATCTTTGTTTATATAAAACTAAGTCCAGTACCATGCATATTTCACATTTCTCTCTTCTTTTCTGTTGTTTTCTTCATGGACACAAAAATATATAAAGGGTTTATAAGATACAGAAAGACTCCGGAGAAGCCCTTTATGACTGACTATGAGTGGTTTGGGGATCCTCTTTTTAGCTTTGTTTAGAGTTCTCTTTCCAAAGTTGCACACAGTTTTAGTTGAAATTGGTGCCTCATACACACATATATGATTTCAATCTAAGTCTCACAAGCCTGATTCTCAAAGTTTCACTCAGCAGTTTTCACTACGGACATACATGCGTAGTCCTAAGACCAGGCAAATGTTAATGTAAGCTGGCTATTTTATCTCATCCTTCTGAGGAACTCAGATTAAACTCATTGAGAAGAACAGATCAAGATTGTCATCTGAAGTAAACTATCTTATCAAAACTAATCTCAGTGTAGCTATGCTGGTTTCGGTCTTGTCATACAATCAGAGAGCTGTATTTTTCTTTTTCTCCCTCTCCTCTATTCCCTCCATTATTGTTTCTAAAATAAAATGTTTAAGGAAGGAGATAACTGATAGAGAAACACAGGAAACTGAAAGGCTCAGAAACCACCTATGATCCCCATCGGTGGTTTCTGCTCTTTGGCATAAACCTCAAGTCACCCACTTTCCCTGAGATGTGAACCCCAAAATATGCTTCCTAGGGACAAGAAAGCACCTGGCAAATACCTGGAGAGAGACTCGCTCATCTGTTCAGCAACACATGCTGGCACACACGTGCAGTCACCCAGGCAGAAGAGTAAATGCTAGCTCCAGTGCTTCCAAGTTGAGAACACATATCTGGGCAAACATAGGTTATTATAACTCTGGACAGCAGACCACAAAGGCATTCAAAGAATCACCACCACAACATTTTACAGAATATTATTACAACTGTCACCAGCAGTTCTGTCAGAAATCTGAAAATTGCAAAGGACAAAATTTAACTACTGAGGAGCAGGGAATTCTCAAAAATTGTCTGGCAGTATGCTGGCATGTTTCAGTCCAGATGATAGAAAAATGCTGGACTTTGCTGCTAACCATCCTGCAGAGTGCAGGGGGAAAACTAATATCAGAACGATACTCATCTACACCTCTTCCTTTAAGATCCTGTGTGCATTCTCATTAGTATTTTTATGTCTGCTTGCTCTCCTCCTCTGTGTTGCACCACCTTTGGAGCTACACTAGCTTCAAGGACTAACTCGGACACTGTTCTTTATCAAAACCTCCAACCTCACTAGAGCTGTGGCTTTGGAAACAAGTTTGAATTTTATGGGAGAGAAAATAAACGGAGCTGTGCTCATCTGGCCTGTACCTGCACCAGCAAAATGTGTCCCAGTAACATTGCAGTTAAATTATACCTCTGAAGTCTCATAGACATCTGGTTGGGCATGTCCTCTTGTGCTGTTAAAAGACTTATTTTGTGTATTTATATATTCTGATATAAAATACACGGTATTTTGTGTTGCTCCAGATTTTAATTATGCAATATTAATCCTTTTCCCATGCCTCCTTAATGCAAGAGCTTGTCAGAGGAGAAGTAGAGATTTGGACACAAGGATCTAGGAGTTGGCGCTTTTGGAGTTTGGGAAGTTTCCACACGAAGGGTTTTTGGTGGCTTGAACCCTTGGGGTATCTTCTAGACAGGAGGTGGAGCAGGGCTGTTATGCAAAGGTGCAGAGCTTAAATTCCTTCCTTAAGTCCGACAACCAACAATGGCTCTGAGGAACCTTCTCCATTGCTGCATCGCTTTCAGCTGCTACTTCAACCAAAAGCGATCCACGAGCACAATGCCTAAAAGCTATTGGTTACATTGTTAGGAGTGAAATGGTTAAGCACACCAATTGCCATTATCGCCAGATTTCAGGAAAAGCAGATTTGTAGCATGAACTGTGCAGCTTACGTTTCTCTTAGAGCTATTGTTTCAGACTCCTTGCAGACTGAGGGGAACAGCAAGGTTACAGTAGTTTGTATGTTGAAGGGCTAATGAACTGGTTAAGAAAATACTCAGGATCAGAATGGTGCTGCAGCTTCAAAATAGTGAGCGAGGACATGTTAATGTAGTTGGCCCCAATTACTGTCTGTGTAAGAGCCTGCCAGTATATGTGCAAAGTGTTGGGGGGTGTGTGTAAGCTTCTGCCAGCAAAGCCTTGTTGCCTCTGTCATCATGGATTCCAGGGATGGCTTTCCTGGAGCCCCACACATGGCACAAGCAGACCCTGTGGGCGCTCCTGTATGCTGGGATGTGATTGCAGCCAGACAGTGCCCAGAGTGATACCCAGCAGTGCCTGCCTTCTGTGTTCTTGTGTGATGTCCTGTACAGAAAAAAGATTTATCCTAGAAATACCCAAGAGAGTTATAAAACATATTATTTTTGCTACTGGTCAAGCCCGTCTCCCTCTGAAGCCAGGTGTTTTTATACTATGAGTTCAGGGACTTGCCTGTAATATGGCACCGGCGTTGCAGAGTTGTGAAAGTGTCCAGCTGCGAAAGTGTCCAGTTGTGCAAAATCCCTTCAGCTGACACTGCCCTAATGACTTGGCGGTGTAGATCTGGAAACTGAAGTTCAGCATCATGTCCTCTCACTTTGGTCCCAATGCTGGATGGCATATTTTGTTATCTAGTGTAGTTATTTGCAACCAGGAGAAAATCCAGTTGTATTTTTGTAAGTGTGAAAAGCCTCCTGCTTTACAGGCCACAGGGTGAATGAGAAACATGTCATAACAGGAGAGCTTTTTAGGCAACTTGAGGTCACTATCTATATAAAAGTGCGGATTGCCCCAGAGTCAGTAACTGTGATCGTATAAGGCCTAGAAATGGACAGAAGATAATTCCTAGCTCCTCAGTGGTACAGCATGCTCCTTTCCAGTGGTAATGACTTACAAGATATTATACATGAAGCTTGTCAATCATCCAAGGCTGACTGTTGCATCTCTGACGTAGGAAATACCAATTCTGGGGTGAAATATGTTTGCTTATTCGCTAGTGGTTTTATAACTGCTGCTTAGGTTTGGAGCTTCAGAAGTGGTTCCAGCAAGCCAGGGTTAATGGACTGAGAGTACGAGAGGTGCAGAATAAGTAACGTAGGAGGCATTTCCGCAGCTTACCAGCTGATATCACCACAATGTAAGTGATATCGATGTATGTGCTGAACAAAGCAATCTGTTGTATTGGGTTCCCGCCTAGCTCAGTTCAGCAAGAGGCTGACGTTTTGTGGCCTAATTTCACCAAAGTACTTAAGCCTGGGAGTATCCCACTGGCTCTGGTTCGAACTCAGTGGGAACATATGCGTGTTTAAAACTTTCCACACGCTCTTAAGAGCAAGTCTAAAGCCCAAGCCCGGTGTGCTCCATGGGATGAACACCGAAGGGCTGAGTATCATCAGCAGCCACTGGTGACGTGTGTGCTTTGGTCACAGCACGCTCCCTCGGGTGGACGATTGCTTCACCAGACTGTTTTCAGTTACATTTTTTTCCTGACCAGGGTTGTTTAGTTTGTCCCTTTGCTCTCAGACCTTTGCTTGGACAGTTTGCATCGTTTTTTAAGAGCTGCCTTTAACGCAGGAGCTCAAACCTCTCTGGGAAATCTGCCTGCAATCATCAAAATCGAAAGGGACAAATCTGCATATGGAACATGCTGAATGTGTAACGTCACGTAGATGCCTAGAGGAGATATGAGCTCTTTAGGAAATCAGACTGCTCCTGTGCTGGAAATCTGGCTTTCAACTCTTTGGAAAATCTGGGTGCTGGACAGATTTCCTTTTAATTCTCTAACACTGCTGTCATCCCTAGCACTGTTAAAAGCTGACTGAAGGTAATCACCTTCCCTGAAAGCCTGGAGAACATTCATTCACTCACACGTCTGTGCTATTGTCCATACGTCCAACTGAAGATGGACGCATTCCCCGGCTATGCATATAGCACTGGCTCCCTTCCCAGTGCCTCTTCTCACAGAGCTGCACCCCCAGCTGCCCCACCACCCCAGGCGCAGAGACGTGGCAGGACCCCAGCTCCAGGGACGGTCACTTCTCCCCCAGCATTGTCCTTTCCCACTCATTGCCATTCTAACATTTGCTATTTATTTATCTTTAAGCTGGACCTTTGCTCTACAGCTACCCATACAAAGTGGCTTCTAGCAGGGTCAATCACCAGCACCGGTGGCATTCATCATCTACCACCCATCCCCTGGTCTAGCAGGGAAGGAAAGGGAAAAACGTGTGCACAGGCAAGGTCCTGCGCAGGACAGGAACACTAAAGTAACAATAATGAGCGCTGATACTGACCCTGGTTTCCTATATACATATTGCCAGTGAGGACGATAATTTCTTCGGAGTTCCCAGAGACTCTGGTAGACTTAAAACGGACTTTGGCCCAGGCCACCTTTGTTTGATACAATCATTTGCTTTAATGGGGTGAGTCAAATTACTCCAGTTCCCTCCCAGTTTGAGACGCAGCTGATTGAAGGGGAGGGTGTGGATGTTGCAGTGGGAGGGAGAAAGAGGGAATAGTCTCCTTTGAAAACAAATAAATGCTACCACTTCTGCTAATTCCATAAAAGTCAAAAGCTAAGCCATAAATGGTAGTGCAAGTCTGAGATTACTCGACAGCCCTGTTATTCAAATGCAGAATGCTGTATGAAGCAGATATGGAAGAGCTTAGTGTTAGAAAAAGCTCTTATCTTCACTTGTTAAACCACTCATGTGTTATGACAAGTCTGTCCCAGCCTAACAAATGAAGATTAGTGCACCACCAGCAGCGTTAAAAAGTATAGATACCAGAAACTGTAACAGTGGACCCAAATGGCCCCTGATCTTTGGAGAACTGACACCTCAATCCAGTCGCAGCTCAGACCGCTTTCTCATGAAACGTTGAAACCCACCTGTCTGTCATGTACCGATGAACATGCAAAGTAGTCTTTTTGATACGAGAACTGACTTCCCAGTCCAATTAATCTAGTGAAAAGACTGCTGCTGTTTTCAATAGGCTTTGAATCAAGCCCAGGAGTGGCTGATAATGCACACCGAGCATTAACATGTGGCCCAGAAGGATGGCAGATATCACAGCTGCTGCTCATAGCTGGTAGCTCCTATGAAAGCCAAGGCATACCAGAGTGGCTCCTCAGAGGTGACTGGCTGTGGAGTGGCAGAAAATTGGCCTTGGTGTTAATATCCAGAGTTGTTTTCAAAGTCAACTGGAATACATATTTGTGTGTAGGATTTTTCCTTTGAAAAATTCAATATGCGGAAACCACAATTGCTCCATGATAAGAGGTAGACAAGGAGAAGAACAAAAGGAGCTGTGAAAGGCAGCGGCGTGTTGCAATCCATTTGAATGTTTATCTGCAGCAACATGCAGAGGTGGATTCATACAACCAAATTTAGGCAACGATGAGAGGCTCTTAGGTTAGGAGCCTGGTCTCCCTGGGTGTCTCCTATAGTTAATGGAGAAACAGGCAGGTCCATGGGGTAATTCAATCCACCTCCGTTCTGAATCATCCTGGGAGGTGGCTGGCTCTTTCCTTGATGGTAGAGGGAACCCGGGGCATCTGGTTGCCTAACTCAGGCACTTTTGGCAGCACTGTGAACGGCACAGAAAATGGGGCCCAGTGAAGAAGGCTACCAAACACCTTTGTTTAATTCCCATTAAAATGAATTAAACCTAGCCTGGCTGCCTGAGTGCTGAGATGCAAGAGAGTCAGAAGGGAGCAAATGGGATGGGTGCTAAAGAGGACCAAATTCTGCTCTGTCCCCGTGATCCTGTGATACGCGTGGGTCACAAGTAGTGTAAGGAAAAATGCAGCACTGGCAGTCTTTGTGCTGCATGGATTTTTGGACTGATGAATGGGAGCTGTAAAAGCCCCTCAAAAATTAAAATAGTCCTGAAGTGCTGCAACAGTGGCATCCTTCTTTAGGCTGTTGGACCGAGTAGGGTGATTGCACTAACAGAGAGCAACATTTCTTTGAAGGTGGGATAGTGAAGACCCACTTACACCAACACACCTCTGTTCCTGAAGAAAAACAACTTCTCAGCCTTTGTTATAGGTTATCAGTGCCATGTACAGTTGAGGTCAATGTGCAGTTGAGGAGGAGGCAGAGCAAACCTGTTTTCTAATTCAGGTAAGGGGTTCAGCAACAGTTCGGGGAGAGGTAACACAATCTCTAGAGCTGCCAAAGTGTGCTTGGGACTTCCAGGCAGCAAAAGTGAGTCACAGGGAGGGACAGAGAGAGAAAGAAAGAGAAGTGAGCTCAAATCTGGGAAGGTAGAGAGTGTGGGTGGAAGGCAAATACCATGAAAGAGCAGAGGGCTGCTGTGCGAGTCAATTGAATCCTATAGGTACTAATATTTATCATAAATACCAAAAAGGTTTTAGCAACCACAAACTCTCAGAAAGTAGTAAATGAAA
Source organism: Harpia harpyja (assembly GCF_026419915.1). Lineage (NCBI taxonomy): Eukaryota > Metazoa > Chordata > Aves > Accipitriformes > Accipitridae > Harpia > Harpia harpyja. The sequence goes on along the minus strand of NC_068945.1, from coordinate 3,307,848 downwards.
ACTGCTTCCTGTGGTTAGAAGGACCAGAGAAGAAGACACGAGTGGAGGAAAAAGAGAGAACAGGACTGTGAATGCAAGGGAAGGGGTATTGCAGAGTATGACATAATGGAATACGGATTAGCAGCAATTATATGGCATGGACAACAAGATCAGATGATTAGCCTTTCCAGAAAGATGCTGTGTTGTTTTTCCCAGTAATCTCTTATTAAAAGGGTGCTAGAATGCATAAACAATACAAGAAAAACCCTTCTTAGTCTAGTGGCTTTCTTTCCATAGCTCCGTAAGTTTTGAACAAAAAGCATTGCAAGATACTTTTTTCTTTTTAAAGTGCTGCTTCATTTCAGTTTTATGTGTCTTGCATGCTTTGGTTTTCAGATGGCACTGAAACGCAAGGCTTACTATCTATGCAGAAATATTTTTAACTCTAAAAGTTGCTTTTGGGGAGCTCTGTCAATGCAAGAGATCACTGTTTACTACTACTACTTCACAACATTATCTCTCACAAGGGCCTGCCCTGTGGGGTGCAATAGCCTGTCAGTGATTCATTTTTCTTCTTTCTTCATAAAATGCATTGGAAGGTGAAGGAAATGATAAGCATTACAACAATCTTCTTACATAGCTTTTTGATTTTAATAACAAAAAAGACATTGTGAAAAAAAAAGATAGAAATGTATCTTTGAAGGTAAGGCAGCAGTACAACACCTAGGAAAATAGAGTTTTCTTTGACTCTTTTAGAGTGTTATAAAATCAAACCTAAACTTTGGGCATTCCCAACATGCAGAAGTGATTTAATTTTTTTCCTTTTCTGGAGGACAGACTGCAGTGAATTTCACATCTAATTGTCAATGCTGGACTCCAAACCTTCTCAGGTGGTTCCATCTACAGGTTAAGTAGAGCACTATTCAGAGTGGATATAAGGGTGAGAAACTGGGCCACAGCTGATATAAGTTAGGACTATACAAACAAGCCAAGACAGGGAGGGAGAATTTTTATCTGAACTTGTAGGAGGGATTGTTATGCATTTGATTTGCTGTCGAGACATTTCCTGTTCTGTGACTGCCTTAGTCATTTCAGGCAAGACATTTCAGAAGACTCTTAGAAAGAGGCTACAAAAAAGATACTGCCCTGACCTCATGACTTTTTCTCTCATAATCTCTAGAGTGCTCTTGAACAAGTATTTGTAATCGGTATCGGAGTTGTGTCCAAATTTGGCATTTGAAATCTCCAAGTTTGGGTTAAAATTTCAGTGTAGTAGTTATTTCTTTTTTCCTGAGAACTGCCAATGGATCCTGAGTGCGGCTCCTGCCTAAGTGTGCGTTAGTATGTGGTCTTTAATTCACGGTCACATTTTTCTACAGGATCTCTGCCGCAGGAGCTCACGCTTTGGGCCGTTTACTTAGAGTGACTTTGGGTTAGTAGGCTTTCCTCCCTCCCCTGGCCCAACTGCCTGTGTATTGCTAGCTGAGTCATTTAAACTTTTTTTTTTTTTAAAGTTATTAGTAGCTGTTCCCTGTATTTGATTGCTTGATTCAGGTTCCCAGGATGTGACTTGGTGAAGTGGGGAGCAATCCCAGCTGCAGCAGGAGTCAGAAGGATCAGTGTTTCAGACAAAAGAATTATTTTGAAGGCTGGTGTCCTAAGAGTTGTCGAACTGAGCTCCTTGGATTGGTGAACACTTCATAGCCAAATCTTGCTAAATTTCTAAGGTGGGAGGAATCATGTCTCCTCTCCTCAAAGGGGTATTATGAAATGATTTTTCTCACACCTTGTATTGATCAGCACTATACAAAAGCCAAGGTCAAGCTCAGAATTCATCAATAAAATGGAGTTTGAAGCGCTTATAAAGCCCGGGGTGTGCACAGTGAACAAGGAGAAAGCAAGACAGAGCAATTCCTCATCAAGGGAGTGTATCCACCCAGTGCACTAAGTGAGAAGAGGGTCCTGTGGAAAAAATTGGTTGTGTTGCTGTTGAACTGTAGGCTGTATCACTGTGTGCACACAGAATACAGATGAATTAAAGTTTCACTGTCAGTCCCTGTTCTGACGTTTCCTAATTTACAAGTGCTTGACCTCATGACCTTAAAATGTTAGTGTAGAGTTGCTTTCTATCAGTTAATATTATGTATGCTTACAGTGGTTTAAATGGAAAGACTGATAGAATGAACTAGGACATCAAACCCTGATGTATATTGTCTTTTTTTTTTTTTTTGCATTTTAGGGAGCTGTTCTTTCCACATTTGTTTTCCTGAGGCTTCCTCTATGACATATCATAACATATTGGCTCACTCACTTTTAAATTAACAGGTTAATTGAAGCCTGTTAAATCCTAGAATTTAACAGTTTGGGATTTTAGGGGCATTGCCCAAATTCATCCCTCATGTTACTCTGATGACTTTGGTATTTGGCTTATTGCACCCCTTTCATTTTGGAAGGTTAATCCTGCTAGCCTTATTCACGATGAAGAGGTATATCGACTTGGCCTGTTACACTGGACTCCTTTGTGTCAACAACTCGGTAAATGAAGAGACATATTTGGATGCCTTTGCAGGGCAAAAAAAAGAACTACTTTGTGTCTTACCAAAGAAACAGAACCATTCACAGGGCAAATTAAAACTTTGCCACATAGCTGATGGAAAACCGCTAAGTGATAATTTCACACGGCAGTTTGCTGAAGACTGTACCCTGCTTATAAGCTCTTGGTTAAATCCATCCTAACTCTTAAACTCTAGTCTTATTAAAACAAGGTGTGTTTTTAGATAAAGACGTTAGAGCACACTGTAATTTCTACGGCTGATTACACTTTGCAAGAGAAGGAAAGCAAGGTGAATGGCTGGGTGTGTGTGAGCACAGGTATGTGTCTATGTGTGCATGTGTGTGCAGGTATCTGTAACAAAGGTGGAGTTAACTATTATTTGAAAGAAAAAAATCAACCCTGACAATTTCTGGTTTTGCTTTGTTTTTTTTTTTTTAAAGAAAAAAAAACTTGTAAAAGGTGTAGCCTGAAAATCAGCTTGGCTGTGTTAGGCCAGGGTAAATGAAGAAGGGTGGTAGTAGAAGCAGGATATCGTGGAATACATCTGAACAGAAGAGTGGTGCCCTGAGGTTGACCAATGCTCATGGAACAGAGATCTCCCAGCTTCACAATGATCAGCCCAAATTCTGTCTAGAGCAACTTTGGTTGGAACATATCATCACGCTGTGGCTGTTGGGTCGTTGGGGAGAAAATGGATGTTGTGGCTTGAAAGCAGCTCCCCCATGGGTCCCACCACGCCAATTCTGCAACTAGCAGTAATTAACACCCCTATTTCCAGCGTTAGCCCCAAGGCCAAGAGGCAGGCCTGGAAAGGTGAGAGTTCTCCCTCTGAGCCCTAGGTTGTGGCTAAACTTGTAGAGTGAGCACTGTAGTACCCTCTGGCCTTTGAACACCCAAAGAGAGTGGGCAGCTGAGAAGAACCTAAAACACAGGAAGCAATGGGTTAAATTTAGTATCTCAGCATTTACCTACTCCAAGGAAAAGCAGTGAGATTAGTTAGTGAGGAAAGAGAAAGCAGCCATATTTTAGGATGCTACTGTCAGCGTCATAGGGCAGAACTAAATTTCGTGCTACAGAGGTTTCAGTTTTCTTTTTGGCTGTTGTTTGCTCTTCTGTGACAAAAGTTAGTGTCTGAATCAATGACTGGAAGCTGAAAATGGAATAATTCATGTTTTTATGACAGCAAGTGTTACAGCAGGAGTCACTAGAGCAAACCACTAAGAGGAGTGATGGGCTGTTCACCTTGGGAAGTGCTCATGTAAAGTCTCGATCATTTCCAGCATGCGCTTTATTTCTGGGTTTCTCAGATGAGTAATTTGTGAAATCTTCAAGGGCTCAGATGAGGACCTGGGTGATGTTACAAAGTTTTAGATGGCAGCATGCAGCCACTTTGTTCCTTCAAGGTGGAGGAGTGAGAGGCCGTGCAGGTATGGCCGTCCCATGGTTGCACTAGCCAAGCCACAGAGCAGTAGCTTCAGTTTGTTGGTAGGAGCTCAGCTCCTCTAGACCAAGGGGGATGTGCAGCAAGCAAGGAAGGGAAGGACAATGAAGCAGAGAAGAGGTGTGTTATTGCCAAGGGGGGAGTCAACATAGTCAGCATTTATAAATTCACAAAATTTCTGCTGTATTTATACTTGGGCTGCATCTATGATAACAATTTGAGATATTCAGTACGACCTCCTTGTCTTTAGTAGGAGATAATTGATACACAAACTTACATTAACATCTTAGGTACGTAACTAACGTTAGTTAATGTTAGTCTGTTTAACATAGCTGAATTTGAAAATGGTCCTTAAGATGGTATTGCTGAGCCACCTGAAGGAGACATTTAAGATTTGCTGTACCTACACTCATGTACGTTCTCTGCAGCTGGAAAACACTGACATACGTTTGGCAAAAGGGAAGAGGATGGTTTGTTTTAGAATTACTACTTTGGCAACAACATCAGCTCAGCTAGGAAAAAAACCTAGCTAGAAAGACAAAACAAAATCCCATCCCAAATCTTTCTTCCTTGGAAATGAATAACAGCAACTACAGAAAAAATGATCAGGATCACTTAAAAGAGTTTGAAAATGATAAATTGGATGGCAGAGGGAACCACTAAAAATGGTGGTACTCTTTAATTTTGTAGTGCCTCCTTTCTTTGCTGTCAGCTTGTTTGTTACTGGTGGTACCTATGTGGGAGTCAGTTGGTATGTGCCTTCTAATTAATTTTTCAACTAAATTAACGCCTAGCACTGAGTCCGTACTGCGGAAGAGATTACAAGAACGGGCAAGTCACCATCCTGGCCCACATACCATCTAGGAAGGTAAAACAGATGAATGCAAGGAAGCAGAAAAGAAGCACAAGGCAATGAAGTGGATTGCCCAAAGATACAAAGGATATCAGAGCCAAGACTAGGACCAGATCTTGTTATTTCGATTTAGTATCCGAGCCACCCACTGGAGAAGTGGCTCTCCACCTCTTGTCTGTGGACCTCCTGGAAGAATAGGTAAGCAGGGAGAACAAGTGTAGGCTGCTCTTCAGGACCAGGAAACTCTCAATATCCCGCACCTAGCTGATGCACCCCTCACAACAGGCTGTGAACATGGGAAGTGAGCTGATACCCTAGATGTGAACAGAGCAGCACGAGACCTGAGTCATGTTGCCTGATTTTCTATGAGTCTGTGACTCCAGAGGACAATCTCTCAGATTTCCATTTCAAATCCTAAACTTATGGGAGGGTCTGGCCTATCATCTCCCTGATTTGATGTTATAGCGCTAAGGTCTCTCTTTCAGAAAGACAACAGGAAGGTAAATGTGGTAAAATACTGCACTAAGTATATGCGAGGGAGGCTTCCCATGCCATTTAGAAGCTGTAAGCCTCTAAAATGTGGAGGATATTGAGGCAGACAACTAAAACCAGCAAAATTTAATCTAGTGTCCAGCAGCTGCTGGGTTTTGATCCTATCTAAAGATATACATCTATTGGAAACTAGAGCTAATAGTTTTCTATGAAATCTTGTGTGGGGTTTTGATCCCTTCCTTTTACATTGTGCTATAATGATTGTAATCACTCCACCCCAAAAGGGAACAGGTAATTCTGCAAGTTTCAATAAGCACTGAGGAGTTGAGTAAGAGTTTGCTTGGCAAAGATACTGCATGTGAAAAATTTCACTAAGTTAAGATGTTAGGGAGCCATTTAAGTTATTCTTCTCCAGCTTTTCCATTAAAAGCTTTGTGAAGCAGAAGACATTTTGGATTAATTGCCACATTCAAATTCAAAACAAACAGTTTTTTGCATAGTTCTGTGCCTCAGTATTCACATTTCTAACAGTACCACTTCCCATCTATTGCTATTACTAGGAATTTTCAATCCTTGATTTTTTAAGATGCTAGGCTTTTCTTTATTTCACACAGGACAGGTTTGAAACTGGTTTGGTTTGCCTGTACAGTGTCTCACCATGCTCAGAGGAAGGTTCGGAATGTGTTGGATCCCACTGACAGCTGATGCCAATTAAAAAAAATAATGGAAACTAATGCATTGTGGCAAGGATAAGTGTAGAGTTGCTGCAGCAACACTTAATTTCTTGATAAAGTTGCTGTACAGAAATCACGGAAGTCCGGCTTCGATTCCTGGCTGCCGTAACTCACAAGATCTTCACAGGGACCTACTTCTTTATGTTTTCTTTTTAGTCATCTATACCCTTGTCAGGTTACAATTTGGCTGCTTTTTACACAAGTTTCCTTATGACTTAACACAGGCCAGGACAGCTGTAAGCTTGCAAGTCAACAACTTGCAATCAAACCCAAGGATCTCAGCCACTAGGAAGACAGTCTGGCAATAAAACAAAAATAAAAGCGACCCAACAGCTCACCATGCTTCAGGGTAAAGGATGTTTAATTCCATCCTCTCTAGCTTGAAGTAACAACAGTTTGAAAATATTAGCTTACTTCTGTGTGAGTTCACAGAATGAAGTGAAGTGTGGATGATATTGGTGGAATCTGCAGTATTTGGTGCAGAATTTTAAGCCCATGAACACATAAGGGCATTGCAAAGAATCAGTGACCAACGAGACAAGTTGCTGTAGGCAAATATAATACAGCTTTTTATTTTCACACCATTGATTCAGATAGCGATGAAACTAGTAGTTTTTGTATGACATGAGTTTGACCACCCTTGGGATAATTTCCAGCAGCCCAGAACATCACAGCTGCCATTATCTGCCATTGCCTCATTGACAGTTTCTACACAGAATTCAAGGACTGAATGATTACAGAAAAGGAACTACCTTTTCACCCTCAGAGAAGGTTTTTCCAGTTCAGCACTGCAGTCATGGGGTGTGGAGAGGGAAATAGAGGGAGAACATCAGTTTCTAGAAACTTACTAAAATAAATGTGCCAAAATTTTTTTTGTCCTCTCATTCTCAAATTAAAAAATACACAAACTATATCTTGGAAGAGCTGGAGGAGAATTTCTTTTATAACTGGAAAAAAGCCATCAGGCAAACATCCACTATTGAATTATCACTTTTTTTATCTTGGCTATGTAGAGTTTTATTTTCCTTTGCAATCCCTGTATTTGTCATGCTGAGTCATCTAAGGTCGAGCAGCTCAATCATTTCTGCCACAGTGCACATCTTTTCTGGGGTCACTGTTGCCATATTTGCATATTGCAGCTGTTGGTATCACCAGACCCTGCTTAGCTTGAGTACCGCTAGCAGCGCAGTGTGGTGCTTGTCGTGGACCAGCAGCCCTACCAAGCACAGCTTCTTCAGACCGGACTGTGTTCCCTTCTGCCTTCTTTACATTGCTTGGTCTCTTGTATAGATCTTCCCACGCTGCTGTCACAGCTGTGACCACGTTATGGACATAGGTGACACTAACAATGGAGGGCAGCAGGTTTGGTCTATGAAGTCTCTGTCTCCCAAGATTTCCAGTTTTTTCTGGTCTTTCCCATCTCATTCCTGGAAGTTATTAGCATTTCAGCCAGGTCTTGCTATAGACTTCAGTCAGTAAAAGTGCCTTTACTGGGCCTTATACCTTATACCACAAACTATTTTATTTCTCTTTTCGGTTTACATTTTCCTTCTGAGTAACTGATTTTTTGTCATGGGAAACATTTCTTACTCTTGATGAACTTTTGTCTGTGTTAATGTTTTATGCAGTGTTATTGTGTAGAGATGGAGGATACACTGTGCTGAACACTTGGTAGAACGGAGAATAATCCCTTCACCAAGAAACTAACTGTCAATGTTTATGTCTTTCGCTGAAAAAGCACAAGGGTGGTTTTGAGCTAAATAACCAAACTGGCTAGAGAACTGATCATGACATTTATGGTTCAAAAGGGGTCTATGGTATAAAAATGATTATGATGTCAAGCTTCCTCTTTGAAGTCTCCAGTTCTGTGAATCACATTTTCCTTTACTAGCAAGACAAGAAAGGTGATCATCCTCTTCTGTGCAGTGTGGATTCATTCACTGCCATTTCTAGTCCTCAAAGTACACGATTTAAGTTCAAAAGTAGTAAGCCTATTTCAGAAGTCTGGCCATACTGTAAGCCAGCTGTTTTGCCACCCACAATTCCTCTGTAGTAGGTTACGGCCAAAATCCGTCCTGGCATCACTTCACTTCTCCAGTCAGAAAGCATCCTAACAAACACACAAAATCATACACCTTTTCTTTCTGAGTTAGACACATGTACCTACACTTTGTATGTGTTGTGTATGTATGTCATGAATGTACGATATTTCTGTCCCTTCTGAAGGAGTCCCCAAACAGTTGCATGGCCTCTGACACGTGTGCTCAATTCCACATTCACAGGGTTGTCCCACTGGGCCATAGAGTTAAATACCAAACCATGTCTAAATTCCGAGGTAGAATCATTCAATTCAGAACTGGAAAACATCAGCCATTCAGTAGGAAACAGTATCACATTTATTCAAGTAATGAGCAGGTTTCTTGCCCCCAGCTTTACCAGAAAAAAGCTAGGATGGTCGTTGTGCAGAACAAACGCAGAAAAACTGTTTGAACAGAAAGAGGACAATACAACATATAGTTAATACTTACAGGAATTTTACACAGACAAGTATAATTATCTGATTTTCCATCAGTTTTCTGATTCCAGAAAATGCCAGAGAATTTTTCACACCACAAGAGATCAAGCCCACTGTTTCATCTCTGGGAGGCAACATCAAACTGTAGGACATGCATCATCATCTATCACCATGTATTTTCATTGTGAATTAGGCATTTGGTATCTCCAGAGGAACTGGATTTTGGGTTAGCATGAGATCGCATTGTTTTGTTCTACAACAAAGACATTGATTCTTGTTAGCTTTTGGGAGTTGGTTCGTGATGTTTGGATTGTATTATCAGGATCATACACCATATGGGTTAGTTATCAGATCCTTCATGAAGCTATAGTTTTCCAAACACTAAACAAAAAACCCCAAAGGGACGATTTTTTTACTCTTGTACTTCTGTAAGACAGAAAGAATGCTGTGGATTTTTTTTTTTTTTTGTCTTTCTGGTGACAGGAAGTTTTGAAGCATAACAAACAGGATGCTTTAGAGAGGTCTAAAGTATACTTCAAGACATGTCATTAAGGTATTATTTTATAATACCTTTTTTGTGAAAGCATTCAAAACATTCTTTGTTATTAACGTTACTGAACAAATACGTATGGTGTTCACTTACTGCCACTAGATTTTCCTTTAAAATAAAGATTTTTACAGCATTCTGTAAGTATTTTTTAGAACACATCAGAAGTCAGGATAAAAGCACTCAGCTTGGAAAACACTAGCTACCACAGGAAGAGCTTTGGGAGGATGGATTTTGAACAGCATGAACTGTGATTTTTTTTCTGGGCATCTGTGGGGTGGGCTTCCCCACACAGAAAGGCAGTTTGTGTCTCATGGTCAAATTTTCAAAATAAGCAAGATTTCTGTTGACCCTCCAAATGGGTGGCCAACTCATCACAAAGAATTGTCTGTCAACTGAGTAGATTTGTGACAGGGGTGAGTGGTCCTACTTACGGACTGAACCCATGACCTCCTAATCCTATCTCATGTGTAGTGCCTGCTAGATTGTTCAATGGTCATTAGACCTGGGTGAACAATTTGGACAAAAAAATCGAGCCATTCTGGGGATTAAAGATCCAAAGAAACCAAAACCCAGCTCTCAAAGTTACTTTGGGCTTTCAGCTTCCACACAATTTTGTATTACAGTGATGTCTTTCCCATGCTACATGTTCGTTTTGCCATGACAGTAAACTTTCATCCTGGATCCTATAGGCTAAGCTAGGAAAGCTTGAGGATATGGCACAAATGTTTTGTGTGTGAGCTAGAGAAACTGGAGTTTAAGGATTCACTTTGATGGAATAATGTAATGGTAATCCAATAAAATCAGGCACTTTGATTTTTACTAGGGATGAAATGCTCAGAAGTTGAATAAAAAAAAGTAAACACTGGCTTAATTCTAGAGCTGTTTATTTAAAGTGGTATTGGATAGAAAGTTTGATACCATATTCTATAGGAAATCCATGAATTATAGCAAATTCAGAAGCATCTAGCCACTTGGACTCAATCTTAACTCCTAGGGCCCCTTGAGTCTACAGACTGGCCTAGAAATTAAACAAAGAGAGACTGCATTTCAGGCTGCAACTGAAAGACACTTTTTCACTAACACATCATTCCTTACAACAAAAACTTCTTTGGCTTTGTTTTGAGACATGAGAGAATGACCCAGTTGGGCTGGAAGCGATGCCACCTCATTTCTCTGAGCCCGTTCACAGATCTCCGATTAGAGCAATTCTCCTACGCAGTTGTTCCGATTCTCGGAAGCGCAGTGAAACCAAAACAGGTCAAGCCTATTTTGGCTATGTTTTACTGGGAAACTCATTTCCTCTGCCGTAATTCCACACAATACTGCACCAAAACTTGGTTTAGATTTATTCAGACTGTGTATCAGTGGGAGCCAACATATGCAATATTTTTAAGACTCTTAAAATAGATGTTTTTAAAACATGACCTTTTTGTATTTTAAGTATTTAGTGAGGATACTTTTACTTGCCAGAATTTACCGTCTCAGACACTAAAACCTTTAATGTAAATATCAAGCATAATCTATGCAAATTGTGTTTCTACACTTTTTACCATACTTCCCCTCCATCTGCCCCATGTTTTCAAAGAAGTCAGATGCTGCAACTCCCCTTATTTGCAAATCAAAGGAGTGCTGATAACTGGACGCTAATTGCACAACTGCTACTGTTCCACTAATGAGGAGGTGAGACACAAGTTCAAGGAGTCAAAATATTTTTGCAGGGCCCGTTTGACACAGGTGCAAGATAACCTTAACACTGGGTCCATGCAGGAACTGAAGAAGTCAGAAGCAATGGAAACTCACTGTAAAATGAGGACTACATAGTCACTTCAGGTCTCAACCCTGTTTCTCTCCTCCCTCCACATGTACCTATTTTCAGATTTGGCAGTGTTTTGCTTCATTTTCCTCCTATACCGCTATGAAGGATACAGAGGAAGACCTCAGTGTTGAGCCAGTATTGGTTTTGATACCCCCTAATATATTAAGTTTCACTCTCAATGTGATACCAACAATTTCTCAAATCAGCTCATTCCCCCTCACCTACAGCTATCCCAGGGTGTGGTGGGTAATCTAGCATGGGTAGTCAGGGACCCTCAGTACTGCAGATGGCCTCAGATCTCTGGTCCTTAATTAAGTCGGTGGAGTCGGTCATCCCCCTCATACAGGACAGTTCTCCGCTGGACCAAACCCGAGAGGAGCAGCACTCCTGCCTTTTCTGCTACGTGCCTTTTCAGACTGTGGGATGAAGGAAGGAGGGACACTTTGGGGTTTGGTTTGGGACATAATGTTGGCGAGCAAGGAAGGGTAAGAGCGTGATATAGAAGATAGATACCCACTGATCACAGCTGTATTGAGGTATTACCCAAACTAGAGCTAAGGGCAGCCCAGGAGCAGTAGGTAGCAGGCAACATCCAGAATGGCCCTAAATGTGTGGGGCAGCAAACCCACTTATCTTATTATTGTATCCTGGTGAGGAGGAGAGGGGAGTGTATTATTTCCTTCAGTGCCAGTCATGATATTCAGTTTACCTTCTTGTGCAGAAAAACGTGGACCGGTGGGAGGGAACATTGAATAGAGCAATAGAAATGATCAGAGGTCTCATGCCTGAGAGGAAAAGTTGAATGAGGACTGTTTTGCTCTGCGGAAGATTTATAAAAAACGTAAAAGGTGGTGCAAGACCTCTGGGGAAAAAATATTCTGTTTCCACTGGGCATCAGAGAAAAAACCCTGAGCTTTAATTGTAGAAATTTAGGGAAAATTAAGTTAGGGTGTTTTTATAAATAGTACTAAGTATCTGTCAGGAATGAGAAAGGTGTAGCTGATCCTGCCTCAGGGAAGGTGGATGGACTGCTGTCTCCTCAAGGTCACTTTCTGTGCTCTTTACTCCCTTCTGTTGTTAATACTGTGCCTTTCCATCACCATTCAGACAGAAGTGATTACCACATTGCTTTCTCACAAAACTCTCTCCGGGGAATGCAGCTCATTCAATCTCCAGCATTTGTGGTCTTGTAATATCCTAACGGGAGCCTTTCAATGTAAGCACGCAGCGGCCAGCTCTGCACACTGCTGCGCATACAGATGCCAGTCCAATGAGTGCTTTGGCATGTACTCACAGATTCTTCGATGCATGCATTCTGCTGCTACACTTAAAGATAGGCATGCGCTTTGTTTTGCCAGGGTTGGCTTAACACCATATACAAAGGCATGTCATATCATCTGGGTAACCACTGGGAGAAACTAAGGATTCAGGTTGCAGATGTCACACCTTAGAGCATGTCCATGACTATCCTTGGCTATAATCACAACCCTTTTTAACTGACCTCACCTTCTGAGTAGTGGGTAAGTACCATAGGGCTTAATGATATTTAAGTGGTAGGTTTTTAGGAAAATTTGAGAGTTTCATGACTTAATTATAGTCTGTGATGCTGCTGTTAGCTTAAGTTTTTCTTCTCTAGAATGGTTAAATGTAATTCAGAGAGAAATGTTATGCTTCCCTATCAATTTCTATTGCACTTAAGGGTAAAAAGGTTAAAAAAATCAGTGGCAAAAGAATGACAGCATTGGGAAAAAAACAGAGGAAGTATTTGTTAGCAGTGAAGGAAGATTTATCTAAGAGTGTGAGGCTGGCAGAAGATGAAGACTAGTGTGGCTCCGCTGTAGCTGTTAAGCCGTGCTTAACCTGCCCTGGGTGCTCACTGACTGACACGGAGTGTGCCACACCATCTGCTTATATACCCTGTAGATTTCATATGCCTCATTTTTATGTAGCTGTTTTAGTATCACCTCTGCTGGCTCAGCTGTGAATCCCAAACATTTATTATCACTTACCTCTTTAAATACGTTCACTCGTTGGATCACAAGGCCATAAAGGGCCTTCTACAAATTATTAGATTTAGAAAGAGAACTGGAGGAAAAAGGCATGCAAGATGCCTATAGCCAACAGCACCTTCAGTTTGAAGACAAGAAGCAGCTAAATTGGGGTCCATATACAACATAACAAAAACGCAGGTAAATGCTTGCATGTGTATGATTGTCAGTGTGTGTGTGATCTTTTGAGAGAAGATTTTAGAAGAAGTATTTCATCCAGCTGCTTTCACAAGCTTATAGCGATTTGCAAAAAGCCAGGGACACACCCAACATGGGCCACTGGGATAATAACACAGATGCACTATTTTTATGGCTGCCTACCAAATTTAGAAACTCCCTCTGGAAAAACAACTCAAAATGGGTTTTGCTAATCCTTCTGAACACCTGGAATAAGCTCAACAAGCCAGGGAACTAGAAAAGTTACTGTGTGGTTTACCATGGCTCTTACATCACTCAAAATTAAAATTTTGAAATAAGCAGCTGAAAGAAACCTTAGAAATTCATGGATAGCCCTGTTGGGTGTTACATTGTTTTGTGCCAGTGTTGACAGTTCAGATTATAAAACACAGTGTTTTTGTTTGCAGAAAGCCCACATGCTGAATACAATAACGTTTTGAATGTTTGGAAATCTGCATAGGAAATATATTTTTTATATTCTACAGTTTCTGGGGGGTCCCCCCCTTTTTTTTTACCCTCAAGGCTTTCTCAGACTGCAGCCATTTTATAGTAATGTCCAGCTTCTGGGAACAGATCTGAAGGTCTGATGAGTCTCGTAGTGTACTAACAACCAAACCCTGTTTCCTTCTCTTACTAACGTGAATAACCTCACGTAGACAAACCGTCTCCCAACTTCAATGGGATAATTCATGTAAGGAAGTTAAGCATAATTTATCTACCTGATGGATCAGAATTTCTCTTTGCATGATTATCAAGAGCCAGTGGGAGTTTCACTGGGTGCAAGGAATGCAGGCCTGCTCCATAAAAGCGACAAGCAGTTTTGCTTACAGTTGGTTATGATGGTGCAGAAAGGCTGCACATAATTTTCTCACTGGGAAATAAAGGTCACCAAACACACTCTGAAGGGAAAATGCTAGATTAGTTAACACACTAATAGGCTATTAAAAAAATTTTTTTACAAGCGCAGTTCAGTTTGGTATTTGCTCAAAAATATGCTGCATTTTTTTTTCTTTTGCTTTTAGACAAGTATTTATTAGAATTATACAAAACCTACCAAATGCAGCATTTCTGCACTCCGTATTTCTTAGGTACCTGCCTTAGTGCAAAGCTTCTACTTCTTCGATTCATTTTGGGATTTGGTGTTTACTATGAAGTCTTCGTGCAGGGACATATTCTGACACATTTACTCAGGCTGACTTGCAGCTTAATAGCAAATTTCCCACTGAAGCAAACTGAGCTACATGACCAGGAAAGCACAAAGGGTGTCAACTATGCATCTAGCACGTTGAAATCTGTGATAGGTCTCTTATATTTAATATGCTGGTCCTCAACACATTTTCCTTCTTTAAATCAAGGCTTTGCAAGATCTCATCTGAGCTGTGCAGGCTGAAGGGGACTTTCAGGGCACCTCTGTTTGAGGAGCACGCTCACGTTGCAGCCAGCCTAGAGAGCTCATTTAAAGCTACCTGCCTAGCCGTAGCACAACCTCCTCGCTGCCAAACCTGTCCGAGGAGCAGGACAAGTACCCAGGCGATCAGCCTGTGCCGATCTCGGGTCTGTGGCGGTCACACTGCAACTTCTGACAGGTCACCTCAAGCTAGTCTGGGTCTGTCTGCATAAGGCTGAGCTCACAGGTGGGTGATGGTGCAGAAGTACCCCGGCCTGAGACACGGGCTGGCTGTGCGACTACTCTGCGTCTCCAACACCAAGGACGAGGGAGGCTGTGTCTGCTATCTCACCTAAAATTGAACAGATGCCACTCTGCTGCTTCCATTAGCTTGTGCCTGTGTAATTTTCTGTGGACTCTCTGGTTGTGCCAACCCGCCACTGAGTAATGCGACATGGCATTTTGCTTACTGGTGGCAACATGACAGTACTAACCACAGGATGGGTGCGGGGTCTCTAAATCAATAGAAAAATATTAGAAGAGACAGAATTTCTTGATTCCAAAAGCAGATCACCTGGGAGAAACTGTGATGTAATTAGTTATTCTGAAAAAGGGCAAAGAATACCTGCGTTCGTGCCAAACCTGGAGAGGTCAATGGTTTCTGCTTCTGGGACTTTGTGTTTCTTTCCCAGTTTTTCCCACATCTTGGAAACAATGCCAAGTGTGTTCACTATAAATGAGTGTACACCAGCTAGTGTAATTTGAGGGAAAGGTGGAAGTGGGCCACTGAGGAGGAAGAAGTCTCTGCAACCAAATTGGGAGTACATCAAGGGGCCAACCAGGATCTGTCTGGTACACTTGGGCGCTGCCAAGGATGCGCCCCGTCCTCACACTTGCTTCCTTACCTCCTGCACACTTGCGCGGGAGAGGCTGCCCTTCCCCTGGCGGTGTATCATCCCAAAGCTCCATCAATTGTAGAGAAAAATCAAGAGAAGACCTTACCAACAGCCCCTGTGTTGGCAGACAACGGTCTTAAGTGGGACAATTAGAGCAGATGGGAAAAACAAACGCTGCCGCTGTTTTGAGCAATGCACCCATTCCAGCTCTAGAAACAAGCCAATAAGTAAACCTGACAGCATCAAGCCTATGGGGTTTTGGTTTTAATTTTGTTTATGGATGTTATTTAATTTCATATCCCAATATCTTGTGGCCTTAGCAAAGATTTACCACCATGACAATGGTGGTAAGGAAAGGAAAAGAAGAAACAGATCATGACTCGGAGTATACTTGTGTATTCCGTGTATAAAAATTCAATGTCACTGACAAAGTGAATTTAATTTTTTCTCTTCCGCTGCTAATTCAAGACCAGTCAGACAGCTTGATTTATGGTCATATATCTGTGCATGAATAGCAACCTCCAGTGGTCATTTAGTCCAAATTGCACGCTGTGTGTGTGGTCAATACGGTGTCTCCACCTCCCTCACTTAAAAGGACCTCTGAGACTACTTTGTGTGGCTTTTCAGGTGTAGCTTAAAGCCACATACATGCTTTCTTAACAGCCATTGCAAGTGTAGTCTTAAAATTAACACAAAAGACTAAATTTTCCAACATAATGGTTCATTAGTAGATTCTCAGAATTTATTCTCATTGACTGCTCTGTTCTTGGCTAACAAAAATGAGTTCCTACATGAACCGCCACAGCAGTAAGGCCAGATGATTTCCTTTGGGGAAGCAGGTATCTTCCTTTCCTGTAGACCCACTATTACATGCTTTCCTCTTTCAATTTTTGTATCACATCCATGGAAGCCCTGTGCATGCAAAGCCAAAAAATTAAGATATATCATATACTTAAATGTTAAATAGAAAATACAACAAAACATGTATTTTAAAATAGATTCCACTAATGGCCCATCTTTAAGATTTAAAACCCACAAATGCATACCTGCTATTAACTGAATGACATTTTAGAGCAAACTAACCAAGGAACATGTGCTTCTGTGCATAAGAACCGTTCTACCATGGTTTCAGAGCCACGCCATGACTGTGACACACATTCATCAGATCTCACAAATTAAGCGGGGTATGGTCTTGCCAAGTCTTGGGCTTTGCATGGACTTCTTCATCTTTCCCTTTTAACATTTTCACAGGGGAGAACAGTCTGCTAAACTTTGGACAAAGCCAAAACATACACTCCAGTTATGGTTAATTAAGGCTTGGAACGAATAGTTTGGAAAATGCCCATATCTATGCATATGTCATGTGCGATGGAGAGAGTTTATTCATTCTTACTCGCTATACGAAAAACATAACAAAAGCATGGATTTTACAACTTGAAGTGTGAAATTTTTATTTCTCCATAATATTGAATTGTTTTGGTGTAGACACTGAAAATCTGCGGCTTATCTCTTCCAGCCGTTTTGCTGTTTCAAAGTTGTATTCCCCCCCAGGGGAACTGCAATATCCCACCACAGTTATTCTGCAAGGTAATTTTGCTTTCCACTGTGGTGGATCACTATTCAGCAAACAGCTCTGTAACTTTCTGTTAGATATCAGCATGACTCTTTTTAGTGCTAAAGGAAAACAGAAATGGGATGGAAGGCAAATAGTAGTGCTAGACATCAATACCAACTGCAAGTGCTCAGCAGGCGTCTTGGCATTCAGGAATGGACATTTTTGTGACTGATGGTGGAAGTTGCTTGGTACTTTGCAGGGCATAACACAGGTGTGTGGATGCTTGCAAAACTGAAATGGTAGGTCTTGTTAACTGTGTTTATATAGCTGTAAGAAAAACATGGTATGAAACAGAAGTGTTTCAGTTTGATTTCTAAATCTGACAAGGTCCTGGGTTTTTAAAAGGAATCAAATCATTTTATATCTACACCATTTTTCATTAAACTTACTCAGATAAGTTCAATTATGCCGTGTGTGTCACCACTCTCATCACTGACAAGACCAAAGCAGGAATATTCCAGCCTTTCACAAATTGCCACATGCATGCCAGGAGAGCTGTTGCCTTCTTGCAACTTCCAACACAGGCATATCAGTTTACTCTGGTTTAGCAAACCAAACGCTTCTTGAAACCCAAATTGCTTTGGAATCAGTGTTTCCCACACTTCAGATATTTTAACATCCTATTTTACTTTTATTGATTTTTATATATACAAGATGTCAATGTTTTCCACCATATAACAAGATGCCCCTAGAATAATGTGATTGGCGACGCAAAAGAAAAAGCTTGTTATATAGTAGTTTGCCATGCAAATTCAAAATGCCTGCTGTAAGACAGCAAAAGTCCAATGTAAATGTAAATGTCCAATTTGCCGGTGCGAGCTATACAATAGGGCATTATGAGGCATGTGAGGCATTTTTGTTTTCTGTGACTCTTCCCTTGGTGTAAAAAAATTGAATACAGGTAAACTAGATATGTAACAGGTCTTCAAGATATCCTGTTACGTATCAAGTGTTGCCTCACTGGCTGATGAATAAAAATTATTACACTGGATCAGCCATGCACCAAATAAGCTATGGGTCAACTTACAGTCAGATTGGATTGTCATTTTGAGGATAATTCTCAGGAGACATCGTGCCAGAAATGCTCCTGACTCTTAGATACTTTTGCTGTCTCTTGCTCTGGCATGACCAGTAAGAATCATCGAAAGGCCAGTACCAAGCACCGGTGGGATCTGTGACATCTGGTGAGTTAAGAGTCAAATTTTGTCTCTAACCACTACCAGCCCTCCTGCTCTGCCATAATGCTATTTAGATTAGGCTCCTGGGCCTTCACTTGGAGTGTCTCGCATTAGGAAGCCAAAGCAAGTGCCACTCCCCAGCTCTCCTCCATTTTGGGCTCAGGACCGCCGGCGATCCTATGGTTTTGCACAGCAACTAAAGACACAGTGCAAGCTACAAACCCTTCTTGTAGAGGAAGGCGCTCTGTTGAGTAATGGGGCTTTTACCGCCTCCATTTTGTCTCATAACGTTCACACCTGCCCTGCTGCTTCTGGTACTCGGTGGAGGCTTTTCTCTGCTATACACTAGACAACTGGTCGGGTAAACGCCGCATCAGCAGCGATTGCATAAAAGCGTCATTTCTGAGGAGCTGAAAACGTGCGGGCCCCGAGGACGGAGCCGGCGCTCGCTGCCGCGGTGCGGCCTGTGAGCGCGGGCCCTGGGGACAGCAGGCAGCCCACCGCTGCACCAGCGCCGTGACCCGGGGACGTGTCTCCGCTCCCCTCCTTCCTCCTGAAGCCTCTTCGTTCGCTGCCAGCTTCACAGCAGCCGTCCTGTGCCTCCCAGCTGGCACGAATCCGAGGTGCTGCCGATGTCCCCCCCCCCATCACTATTGCATACAGGGTCGGGGTCCTTGTTCCCACTCCTCTCCAAAGCACGCATTTAGCCTGAGGCACGCTCTGCCCTTGGGCGAGCCGTCCCTCAATTTACCTATCCCACCACTTTTTCATTCTTGACCACGCCAGCAACCGCGCTACCTAATCTAGTAGGCTCCTTTTTTGGGTGACCTCCGCAGAGAAATCTCTGCCTTGCCTTTGCTGGGAGCGAACACGTTGCTGTCCACGGCCCCCGGGTCCGAAGGCTCGGCTTGGAGCTCCAGCAGAGACCAGCGCACCGCAGGACGGTACCGTGCAGCCCTATTGGATTTCCATTTCAATAAGACATGCGCCGAACAACCGTTTCCCAAAGCCGGCAGTGGAAAACAAAATTGAAAGCCTAAACATATGCAGATGTCATTCAGAGCCCGGGACGCTCCTGCCAATTTCTGCGACTGATGCACGCTCAAAATATTTACTTAGGAATTCTTAATTAAGTAAACCATTCGGTAGTGGTGTACTGTTTCAGATGTGTTGCAGTGTCATCACAAAATACGTCGGTGGCTCCTTTTAACAGAGAATCCATTATGGGGATTTTTTTATCAGAGGCGGTGGGGTAAGTTTTCGGTACAGTGCGCCGAGGTTGAAGTCGTTCAGCTCCTGTGCTGTTAATGGGATTCGTGCGGCTAAATCCCTTCATTCCTTGCTGAAAATGAACCCCCTGCCCAACAGCAGCTTCAGGTGAATATCGAGTAGCAGGGTTAGGGGTGAGATCACGGTGACCTTACGGGCGCCTATTCAAAGGGCTTGCAGTAAGGCTGGCTCAGCGGCGCAGGGGGAAATGTACACTGTGCTGCTGTGCAGCCAGGAATACAAAGGAGTGAGGGTGTTGGAGAAGAAGGTGTAGCTCCTGAAGCCACTCCTGGCTTGCAATAAAATATTATTTGCCCAGGGAGCAAGGACTGGTAAGAAGAATTTTTAGGACAGGGTTTTGGTTTTTTTTTAATCAAAAGTTTAAAATCAACTTGGTTAAGTGCTTCATCTGTATGGAAGGTGTTGTTGGTTTAATCTCTCTGTTTTACATCTTCTCTTGGTATATATTTGTTGGAACTGAATGTTAAGCTCTTTGGAGAAATCTCAGTACACATCTGTGTCTGCACAGCAGCTTGGGGACAACTCTGAAGGCTGGTTAGTTACTGCTGTTTATATGTGGATAGTTCTATTTCATCATTTTGTCAAAATTCAGATTCTTCTAACAACAGTAAAAATTAGAATTTTCCTCATGTAGTGCATGTGGTTGTACAACTGTCCATTTTAAGGATTTACTTTATATTTATGTATTTTCTACCTGTGCAAAGACTCTGAGACCCTCTACAAAATAGTTTGAGTGACGACCTTCCTATATGTGAAATTCATCTGAAGTTGCAAGAACATGATAACATTTGAAATCAATGAAATTACTAGTTAAGCAAATGCCTACATTTGCAAATATAAAATAGACACTCGAGAAAGCAAATTATGAATGAGGATTACATTTGTCTCTGACAAGCAATACTGCATTAAATTTTATGTTCTTAAAACTGACATGATTTTAAGCCTCAGTGTTTAATTTCTGAAGTGTTTTCAAAGACCTTTCACTTCTATGAATTGCTTGGAATATACAGTAATTAATTTTCATGGTTGTGATCTTTCAGTTTTGTGAAAAGGAAAGTTGTAGCTGTTTAGGTCCCGAAGAGAAGACATAACCATAATAGGAAATATATTTTCAGGGACAATTTTCATTTTTTTTGCAGCAGTAGTCATCTATGTTTGCATAATTAAACAAGCATTATTTCAGAAAATAGGCTGAAACTTGTCTCCCACTGCCATGAACTTTTGCTTGCTATGACTGCAGTTACAGTTATTTTTTTCAAAGAATGAAAAACTTGACATTTCAGGATTCTGATGCAGAAACCAAGCCTTTGAAAACATCGGTCCTCAGGTTTAGTTTGTCAGAAGTTTGAACTGCAAGGTCCTACCCAAGCCCAGATTTAGATCAGTGGTTTTTTCCTTTGGATGTAACTCCGTTTATAACTATTGCTCCACTTCAGTGCTGGTGTTTCCCTTGGATTAATGACTAAGTGATGAAGAAAGGTGAAGACTCTCCACATGCCAGCCACTACCGTTAATTGCTTAGGAAACGTGACATTATTCCACTAACGCTGTTTAGTTGGATAACCCATGTGGATGATATTTAATTGGATAACCCATGTGGATGATATTTAATTGGATAACCCATGTGGATGACCCAACATAGAACTCGGAATCGCACGTGTGGGGTGGGGGCTATCACGGTGTGAGATGGTGACAATTACCATAAAGTGCACCAGAAATCTTAACATAATGCTGCACTCAGGATTTCCTTGTGATAAGACCCAAGGGAGTTTGCACCACAGGGAAAGATTAGATGGGAGAAGATGCCAAAATGTGGCATGGAGGGATGGATCTGCCTTTTGACAGTTATAAAGTGAAACATTCTCCATCTATTAAAAAAAAAAAAAGTAGCTTTCAACCTGCCAAGGGGCAGGAGCATGGCACAACCCTCCTGAATGTGTGATGGACACACAAACTGAGGGATGCCACAAGAAATAGCGGACAGGAGGCTTGAAATGCTGTTGGGTGCATTTCTTTAATATAAATAAAGTTTTCCAAAACCTCAGTTTCATGATTCAGCATTTCTTTTGGCACTGAAATTATAGTAACAATTTAAAAGTAGGTTAAACAAGTCTGAGGGAATATGCTGGTAAGTTCAGGCCAGAGAGGGGGAAGTCCCTGGAAGTAATAATAAGAAAACTAAGACCCCCCTCCACCCCCAATAATTGCAGTTTAATTACTTTTATGAGGAATGTCCTAAAGCACTTTACAAACACATAATAATTACGATATCCTCACAATACCTTCCGAGGCAGATACAATCATGCTTATTTTGTGGATGAATAAACTGACCCACTGTATTAAAATACTTTGACCAAGGCCTGCTCCAAAAACAAGGGGACACCAGAGAATATTCTCTTTAACCTGATTGTGAGACAGTAGCAATGTGTATGGAGGAAGAAACTAAACTGAAAATTATATGTGGGGTAGATACTGTTGCTAACTCTTTCTTGCTTTTTTTTTGTTTTGAAAGTCTTAAGTTTTTGCTGCCCAACTTGAGATAACAGTTAGTGGAAACTCTGGGGGCTCAGCACTTTTAAAAAAATTATGTCAGAAAGTTATCTCATAGCTTTTATCAGTATTTTTATTTTTTATTTTTAAAAAGATATTTATATAATATACAAATAATTTTTATATATAATTTTTATCAGTAATTTGGTCACGTGGCCTCAGTAAGTCAATGACCATCGGGCATCCAGGGGACCAGAACTGCCGGTCTTGTGCACGTGTGTCAAGCATCAACTTAAATTTTGAATGTTTGTGCATGTCTGTTTCTTACAACGCAACCCCGGATTCCTTCAGGATTAGGTTTTCCTAGAAGGATCAGTGTCTGAAGCAGCCCCTCCTGCAAGGAAAACAGGTTAACAGATGGGGAGGTCTTGCAAGATGCTTGGGCACCTGCTTTGTCCTAGAGAACCAGGCAAAGCCAGGTGGAGGAACAGTGTAAGGATGAAGCACAGCCGGAGAGGCACCCGGAGAACCGCTGCATATGCCAAGGCAGGGAGGTGTTGCGGCCAGGGAGCCCTGGCTGTTGCTCTGCTCTGAAGAATGGCTGTAGAAATTCACCCTTTCCTCAGCTGACCCACTGCCTGTGCATCCCGGCAGAGAGCAAGTGGCTGACCGGGGTTCCCTTCAGCCTCCCTCAGGGAGAAGAACCACGGACTAAGATGTAATGGCAGAGTCCCCTGTCCCCCCGGCATCTTCAGGTTACTTACTCTGTACGAGACATCTTTCCCTTGCCATAACTTTAAAACCATGGAAGGGCCAGACCTGGATCCTAACAGGATTTGGGAAAGGGTCCTGGCAATTTAAAGTCATCAAAGAGTGTATGTTTCTGAATACAATACATCAGCTATAAAGGAAAAATACTTTTCTTTGCGTTTTACTGCAATTGTCGTGGTTTAACCCCAGCCAGCAACCAAGCACCATGCAGCCGCTCGCTCACCCCCCTCACAGTGGGATGGGGAGAGAATCAGAAGGGTAAAAGCGAGAAAACTCATGGGTTGAGATAAAGACAGTTTAATAGGTAAAGCAAAAGCCACGCACGCAAGCAAAGCAGAACAAGGAATTCATTCATCACTTCCCATGGGCAGGCAGGTGTTCAGCCATCTCCAGGACAGCAGGGCTCCAGCATGCGTAATGGTGACTTGGGAAGACAAATGCCGTCACTCCGAACGTCCCCCCCTTCCTTTTTCCTCCCCCAGGTTCACATTCTGAGCATGATGTCCTGTGGTCTGGAATATCCCTTGGGTCAGCTGGGGTCAGCTGTCCCAGCTGTGTCCCCTCCCAACTCCTTGTGCCCCCCCAGCCTCCTCGCTGGTGGGGTGAGAAGCAGAAAAGCCCTTGACTCTGTGTAAGCCCTGCTCAGCAGGAACGAAAACATCCCTGTGTTATCAACACTGTTTTCAGCACAAATCCAAAACATAACCCCCTACCAGCTACTGTGAAGAAAATTAACTCTATCCCAGCCAAAATCAGCACAGCAACATTTTCAAAATGTACATCTTACTTGATGTGGAAAGTCACTGAATTCAGAGAGATATAAGCTCCATGAGCTGTGAAAGAAAACAACACTTTACCTCTCAGTATTGAGAAGTGCCTGATTTTTAAAAAAATAAATATTGATACTTTCCCCTGTGATTTTCATTAACTTTTGAAGCCGTAAGTTTACACATAAAGTGCCATTGTAAAGGTCAGAGAATCTTATTATCTCCACATCAAACATGTTTTTTCGAAGATTATCGTATCTCTTGGAAAGTCCTGATTTAAAGACATCCTAATTTAAATATTTTATTCAGTTGTTTAAGTAGAGGTGGGCCAGAAACAAAACCATAGCTCAAAACCTGCATGAATCTTGGGGACTTGCTGGTTCCAGCTGATACTCCAGCTGTGTTGCTCAGTACCCACAGGAACATGAATTAAAGCTACAGATCTGAGCACTCCTGCTGCAAACACTGCAAGTGGTTGGAGCTGCAACTACATTTTGTTCTTGTTTTTGTTTAATAGGTAGCAGCGCATGGCATGCATGCTCTATGTTTGCAATACTTTGTCTCTACATCTATAACCCCCCCCCAAGCCATAAATAAAAAAACACAATTGGCAAATTTCTAATGGATTGTTAACTTTGGAAAAGATGCACAAATACCTATTAAAGGCAGAGTGAATCATCATGGAGTTTCCATTCCACAGTAAAAGCGGTATTTCATTTTGGCCGGGGAAGAGTTCTCCATTTCACCCTTTTTGCTCTGGCTTTACTGTAGTTTATTGAAACGGCAAAATTAAACACTCTGATTTTGAGTGCAACATTTATGTAATTTTGCAGTTACCTTTGTGATGAAGTTGATAAATTCCTATAAAATTCTTCAATTTTGTTTAGTCAGCATTTTCCAAAAGGAGTATTTCCAGTTGGAAATTTTTAACTCTAAGAAGAAGGGCTTAAGTCAGTGTTCAAGATGGAGAGGAAAGTAACGGGGAAGTTAGTCTGTATCTTGTTACTAACCTATTTATATACGGTGACTTCTGTTACTGTGAGACTCCACTTAAACCCAAGATGTTGCAGCTTGATCTGGGCAAGCATCTTTACATTACAGAGGCAGTCAACAACAGCATTTGACATGAAAATGAAATTACCCATATGATCCAATACCATCTCTGACAAGCTGAAGAGAGGAGAGGGTTTGTGGAGATAGATACTTCCTTGCAGGTGCTGAGAAGCATCGATGCTCTCAGCACCCAGGTTTGCCAGCCGAGGAGCAGGACAGCCAGCTGAGCACCGTGGCAGTGGCTTTTCCAGGCTTTGGTTGCATAGCTGTCTCAGGGTCCATCACACTATACTGAGCAAGGCCTGTTTTGCTAGTACAACTATACTGCTCTCTTTGCTCCTGCTGACTTGTCCAGAGCCAGTTGAAGCATCCTGGCACGGGCCTGGCTGGTACTTGGTAGATGCGACCTGAGGCATCACTGAACGTGTACCCATGTTGTCTTATCTTTTAAAAATATTACCACTTAAAATGTAGCCTGTAAAAATGTTGAAAAGTGAGCTGAAAAATGGAAAATAAATGCTCTAAAGTGAAAACATATGGCAGGTGCAAGTTTATGCAAACTTTATAATGAATTCTGAAAATATACTTGAAGAATGAGAACTACAAAAGTTTCTAGTCTGGATGGCACATATTAAGGATCACTCCTATGTGCTCCATGATATCTGCCAGACCTAAAAGCACAGTTATGCTGCTAAAATTTCATTAATGACCCAATACCCCGAGTGTAATAGTGGGCAAAAAGGTTGGTAGCATCAAGTCATTCTCTAAATTGTGCTTAACAGTCTCAAATGAGGATGGATGAACTGCCTGCAGTAACTAAGATGCTGAGCCTGAATCTACATAGGCCATTCAAAGCAGACAGGAGTTTCAGAGATTCGTGGACAATCATCACTGTTTTTTGCTTTTAAATATGTCTTGCTTTCTACATCTCATCAGCTGATGGCTGTGTGTAGGACTGGAAGCAAAAGTGCCAAAATTCCATTTCTTTGTTGTTTCTGGCACAAATCAGATCAGGAATTACTGCAAGATTTCCAACCTCTTTTGCCAGACCAGAGAGGTTGGGATAAGTTGGCATAATTATAGGAACCCAACTTCCAACCCTTCCCCTTTTGCCCAGTGTCTTGCCTGCCACATGGCAGCGCGTGGCAAAAGCAATTAATGGCCTCACTTTCGTTATAACGTGTCTTTCTGCTTTTTTTCTTCAGAGCTTTGTCATCCGTGGTGGCTTTAGGAGCTAATATCATCTGCAACAAAATCCCAGGCCTGGCCCCGCGGCAGCGAGCGATCTGCCAGAGCCGCCCTGATGCCATCATTGTGATCGGGGAAGGGGCACAAATGGGAATCAATGAGTGCCAGTACCAGTTTCGGTATGGGAGGTGGAACTGCTCTGCGCTGGGAGAGAAAACAGTCTTTGGACAAGAGCTTCGAGTAGGTAAGGGTGTCTCTAATACAGTGCTGAAGTGAATACACTGGGGCTGGTTTTCTTTCAGCTTTCTCACTGCAGTCCTGCAAAGGTCTATAACCCTCCGGTATTTGCCTACTGGAGTTCAACAGGGATGCTCCACGAACAACTGTGGTCTGTATGCTTTCACTCATTGAAAAGTAACTGGCAAGTGGCATGAAATCTCTAGTGATCTCTAGATGAAGTCATTCATATCTGTGCCACTTCATACCCAGCAATGACGCAGGTGCTTGCACAGGCATCCAAGGACACAGTCGTCACACCCTGTGAAAAAATACTTCCAGTTGTCATCCTGTTAGAGGATGCCGTGATAACTGTGGTGCATATTATGGCCAATCAAAAGGGAACTAAAATTAGCTCCAAAAAATCCCTCTGCAGACTTCCCAAAAGCTTAAGTAATGGGAGAGTCCCAATCAACTGATGGAAGTATAGTGCATACGACACTGGCCTTCCAATATACGCCAGTGGTACATATCCATTTTAGTGTTGCTATCATATTGTAAAGAAAATACTGCAAGTGATTTAAGGCAGGAAACCTATTCAAAGAAAACAACACAGAACCTTGGCCTGACAAGATGTTAGCTGGCAGAAGTTAAATTGATCACTTTCCATTTACCCTATGTCTGATTCTATTTCATAGGGGAGATTATGCAAATTTTTTCCAGCACTGAGATCATTATTTTCCTCATGACCCAGCTGAGTATCCTTAGCCTGTTCCTAACCTTTCCTCTCTCCCTCAAGGGCTGCCCACTTACCATTCCCCATACTGTCTGCTGCTCAGTGTTGGGATAATATTTTGTAGTGTGTGGCTCTCACAAGGGTGCTCAGAGTGATACCATCCAGCTTCTCAGTGGGGTTGTAGCCTGTTCTTGTGTCTGATTCTTCT
The DNA here is from genome assembly GCF_026419915.1 of Harpia harpyja. Lineage (NCBI taxonomy): Eukaryota > Metazoa > Chordata > Aves > Accipitriformes > Accipitridae > Harpia > Harpia harpyja. The sequence goes on along the minus strand of NC_068945.1, from coordinate 3,280,894 downwards.
TTGGGTGACATCTCTTTCTTGAATTCAATGGTTCGGGTGAGTCTTGTGCCTCCAACACAACTGAATGTGGTCAGACACAAGATCTCGTTAAAACTGTGAAAAAAAGGCATAACATTTCATCCCATCAGTGCAAAGAGGAAAAGACTTACATGGTGCTTTGGTTGTTACTGGAGATCAAGGCTTTGTTTTTTTTCCAACACCCTTGTGAAATGAACGCCAAAAGCTGAGGTACGCTTAAGTCATCAATGGAACTGAATATTTTTTCAAAGAGCTTGCAAGTCTGAGGTCTGGGCTTTTTAAGGGCACAGTGGCCTAGCTGTAAAGTGTTGTAATTGAATAAAGCCATTGGCATCAGGGGAACTGACTGACTTACACCCGCAGAGAATCTGTCATATTCTGTGAGCATTACTCCACACCAAATCACAGAAGTGAAGAGGGCTAAAATTAATAATAAAAAGACCCAGTAAACCAAATCAATGGCAAAAGAAAAGTCTGAACTTTTTGAACTTCGGAAAAAAGTTTGGTAGAATTTGGTTTTGACGCTGAAAAGCTAGCGGTGAGGAATTTGCTCATCAGTGTCTCTTCCCATATTTGTCCTAAGATATTTCTAATTCTGTTTAGCTAATACTTCTTGCCTAACTTGTTTCTTAAAAAGAGTATAAGTGGAAAGCATTAAATATTCTCAGAACACCATATACAGGAAATATAACCTAACATTTGACTTTTACCTTCAACATTAAATGAACCAGAAAAACATCTAATCACTTGCCTTGACTATTAGAAGCACAGGTCTGGTCCTCCTTGGTTGGTCTTATGCTTGTTTGTCTTAAGTTGATGTCCAAAATGATGTTGCTGTCAGAAAATATACAGCTGCCAAGTATGCCACCGTTGTACTTCTTCATGCTATGTTGCCTTGATCCGCCAAAGCTTGCAGGCAGGCTCTGACCCTTAGACAAGTAAGTCCTCTTAACTTCTGTGAGATCACTTATGTCCTTGAAGAGGCACACTCCGGAGGGTTGTACCAGAGTCGGTGTCATCACTAAGCTTCCTGGTGAAAAGGCTTTCACCACTTCTGCTCTCCTCTTCAAGCTAAGCGTCTTGCGTCACCTCATCAGCTCCATCCTTGTACTCATGAGTAATGACCCTCTTCACCAGAGAGACTCCTTTCATCCTCAGAAACCTTGCAAGTGAGCGCAGTCCAAATACCTAGAGAGGACTACAAGTTGTGCCTGTGCTTTCATTCTGAACATTTCTATACAAAATAAGAGCTACAGGGAACAAAAATTGTTTGGCTTCAGGATGGACCAGCTATCAGGTTGGTCAGACTAAACAAAATTTGAAAAAAACCAGGGTTTTCTTGAGCCACTGTTCAGGCCATATTTGCCAAAATGTTCACCAGATTCTTGACCTCTTCACCGAACCTGGGTGGTTTCTTGCAACTCTGAAATGACTGATGTGGAATTTGGCGGGTTCTTTTATGGCTTAACCCAAACACAGACGAAACTTGGCAGTTACAGCTGAGTTCTGCTTTGACATTTGTTGGGTGTGAAACCACACAAACTCTAACGGATGGAGAAAGTTTACATGACCCCTGCCAGCTGAGCCAGATGAGTTCCATGCAGGTCTATAAAGGATCCCATAATCCATATGTCTTTATTTGTTTTATTAGTAGAGTAGCACCCAGAGATGATGTGGTCAGTATCTAGGAAAAGGACAGGGTTTCGGAAGTGGTGTTATTACGCCAGTGAGGGGGGAAAAAGTAAAAAAAAAAGGACAAAGCTTAAAAAAAACCCCAAACCACTTAAAAACACTTAAAGGTACAAAATACTTGTAAGCATAAATATTCACATGTGTAACAAAACACATCCATGTCTGACACATACAGAAACTCTAAACCAGACATTTTGTTCTGCCTGAACAGACTGAAGGAAGGATTATGACTAAAAAAGGCAGGCACGTGTTTCACTTGACCCCAAGGAAAACTTATCTAGCTTCTTACCAGAACTGCTTAGGGAGATGAACAATCAAGGCAAGTTATTCAAGTCACAGGATGGAGAGGGCGAGTAAGCTATGATAGTGTGATATTAATTGCTCTCTGTATGGGAAAGAGAGGACCTACTCTTTAGCCACTGGGCCAAGGCTCTACCACTAGCACTGACAAGCACAGATTTACGGTTATTCTAACTCGTATCCTGATGTAACACTCCCACCTCAAACTTCAAAGCAAACCGCCAGACTCACCCAACATGAGGTTTCTCCCACAACTGTGCATCTGTTGCCAGCACCACGTCTTGGGGGCCATTATGCTCCAACCATGCATGTCTTCCAGCCACAACAAAGCAGCAGCCAGAAGGCATGACACAGGAGCAAATGTCCACCCCTGTGACTTGTGGGGATCCTACTGTCCCAGGGGAATTCCCAGTAAGTTACCTAAGCTGGATCGGTGCTGAGCTATTTTTTCAAAGAGGTGCTTCAGTGAATGAGGGCTGTACCACCTATATAATACATGGGAGTCTGTATTAAAAACAATTGGAATAGTTCAGAGGACAGAATAACAACTGTAGAAATTATGTTAGGCATGGGGCATTTGTGTTGCTGTGAAAGATTTATAGCAGCCAGAGATAAAAAGTGATGGAGAGATCCAAATTAGTAGCATGAACAAAGGATGTAGCATGGGATGAATTAGCCAAGCATTCTGTGTAGTTTTTTTGGTATATTTTTAGCTGGGAACTTTTCCATAATCATGCCAACCCCAAAGAAAAGTCAATACTACACTCACTTTACCCATCCTGTCCCTGTACATACTTGTGTTTGTCACCTTCCTGCACTCATCCCTAGTTTTCATGCCAGCTCCTCACATAAAGTCATCTTTTGTACTCTCCACTCATTCCTCTTGCTGTAAGCCTCTTTCACAAATTACCTCTTTAACAAATGGATTCACAAATTAATTGGTTAACGATATATCGTTATTACTGATAACCATCGAGGAAAGATAATTGTCCTTCTAATTTTCTGAAGGCAAGGACCCTGATCTGGAAGAGCAGAGCCTCTGGTCCTATCAGGTTATTGATGCAAAAGAGCTCCAGCACTAAGGACTGGTCTCTAGTCCCTCAAAGGAGGGTTGGAGCAATCTATCATGTAGGTAACTCTAAAAGTTAGAGATCATTAGTAACAGTTGGAAGCAAGTAACTCCAGGCAAGAAGCAAGCAGTACAGCCCCTTGAAGTATGGAGTCAGAATCAATAATGGAAGTGAAACCTACTGTTGTTCTTTGAAAGTGGATTATTCTGGCTGATTATTTGTGCATTCACCATTTCCTCTGGAATTCTCCAGACTGAAGTGCTTATCAACAGACTGCTTTTAGCAGTACTAAATCCAGGCAAAAATGAGGTGTTTTGAAAAATATAGCTGTCAAGATATCATAAGTAATCTGTAGATGTGTCCTTTGGCAGGCTCATGATGTGGAAAATGATCATGATTTAGCAGTATTCATTTGGCAAATCATTGAACTGCATGTCTGACAGGGAAGAATAAACAGGCAAAAATAAATAGGCAAAACCCAAGGAAGTTCTGAAGTTTTTTTAAAAAAACCTCTGACCTTTTGTATTGATCTGTAGATTTCTGGCATATTGAAAGGATGAATCTGAAGTGAGGTTAAAGCCCTGTTTACCGTGGGAGGTTTAGGAAAACAACTTCTTAAGAAGCTTCCTGTTGCCACCTATTCATTCGACTTTTGGTCCACTCTCCAGGCAGAGAAGGGGAAGGATGGGAGAGAAACTACAGTTTTAAAGACTAACAAAATCTGTGCATGGATTTTATTAATTCACAGGTGAAGAAGACTTTACAAGTTACTTTGAGAAACACAGTCAGAAAATAAAGTTGAATGTCATGGTTATATACAAGCATGCACTCATACACACGCACACATAAACTGCTTAAGAAGACAGCATAATTTCAAAAAGAAGATTAAGAAAGGGAGGGAAACATCTTCTGAAGGAAAGATACTCATGAAAAAAAATGATTCTTTCTGTATTTGCACTGGAAACAGGTAACTAAGTCCTCATTGGATCCCAGCGTTTCAGCTGCAGGCCTGAAAGAACATGGGAATCGGGCATGAAAGATACATAAGTGATGGTGTCATGGAGAAATGGTTGGCGTCTTATCATACATGCTGAGGGGGTGTCAGTCAGTAAATTATTCTTGGTTCAGGCCATATATAGGCTTAATTAAATTTGGATTCGGACTCACATATGAATCCAGTCATTTTTATTCTGGGCTATGATGGTGGTTTAACCGAGATGCCAAATGTTCATAAAAACCTCCTACCAAAAATGGGAGGAGTAGAGAGGCTCATTATTCTCCAAAAATGGAAATTCACGTCCAAGCAGACACATTAATCTAGCACAGTAGTGTCTAGCATGGGACGAGTTGGCCAACTTGGAAAGCTTGACTTGCAGTATGAGCAGAAAACTTGCAATACATGAAGACAGGCGGCATTCTTAGGAATGCTTTACAACCATACTTGTGCTTTAATGCTATCAGCAAATCAATGAAGGGAACCATAAATGAATCCAGATAGTTTGCCTAAAGTAAGTACATTTCTATCTCACTTTTTTGCCTTTCTTTCCTCCTGCCATTTCTTTCTCTGTTGCTTTCTGTTCTCATTTTCCAATTTTTTTTAATTGATTTATGTTGTTAGTTATATATTTATTAATGCTTAGTAATATTCATATATCAGGTTGACTGTATGTTTATTATTCTAACATCTGTGTATTTATTATGGGAAAATCTATCTTTACGGACTTGCGTTATATCCAATAAAAACAATATGGGGGAAAGAAAGAAATCATACAGCTGGAAACAATTTGGAGGGGGAAAATGAGTTGGAATTAGATTATTTTAAATGTGATACAGAGCAGGGTACACACTTCACGGACGGAAAGGCAGTAATCATTTTTGTCGTAGCAGTAGGTGCTATGATTGGTTTAGGCATTTGTCAGTTATTGTGAACCTCAATTGCACAGTGGCTTTTGGACCTAATGTGGAAAAATTTCTGGTTTTTTGTTGTTGTCATATAGCATGGTCCCAGACAACAATGTCCTTGGAGTGTTTGAGCAACTGTTCAGAAAGAAGCTTGTTTTCAGTAATTTGAACTGTGTGTCTGCGTTGGTGCTAGGATATGGTAAAAAACATTCTGGTGTGAGAGCTGGCTTCTCAGGAGATGGCATCAGCTTTCAATTCCTAGTGGAGCAGGCTGCCTGGGGTGCCAGGAGAGAGGTGCACAGGATGCATTCAATCAGCTGTACCAGGACTGTGTGCAACTTCCAGAAGACCACGTAGGACCAATACAAACCGGGTCTTTATTACTCACATGGCCACCTTGAAGTGACCGCCGATGTCCATTTCACAAAATGTCATCTGGAGCCGTTGCATTTGCAAGTGTGATTTAGTTAAACTAGTAGGTGCTATAAATACCATGGCAAATTTAATGAGCTGTGGCTTATGCAAGGATAGTTTTTAATAGAAGTACGGTGGTGTATAACAAGATGTATAATTCTTGGTTATTTAGAGAGAGAGTTTTCTCATTATTAGGCTGAATTAAAAAAAATAATAACAAAACATGCATAGTGAACCACCATCCATACCAGCTGGGTAACTGACAGGCAGGCAGAGGCAACTGGTAAAGAGGAAAAAAAAAAAACCCCAAATCTGAGGACATCCTCAGTGTGCTCATTTCGCAGGAAAGATTTATCACACTGCAAACATTCATTGCAAAGCCTTCTCTTAAAATGTCTCAAACAGCGCATTTCTTTTCACAACTGACACGTTGTTGCTGGAAGGAGAAACAAAAATATCCTTAAACTTAAGGATATCCAGTATATTTGTTCTAGCTTGTTAGATATATATTATTGCAGAAGGATTTCAGTTATGTCAGTGACTATCCCACAAGTTGCCTTACAAAGGTAGGAAGGCCACGCTGGAGCAAAGCTGGGCTATTCCACCTAAAGACCCACGCGCTTGTATTAGTTACCCTACAGGCTGTAAGGTAAGTACTATAAGGCATGCAAGCTGCCTTACGAGGACAGTTTTTCAGTGCAATTCATCTTGATGGAAAGCGAAACAGTGCAAAAAAAGCTGTGATAATCTAGTAGTTACAAGGTAAAGTAAGTGAGCGGGCTATTTTAGTTTGCCTTATCATCTTTGGAGGAAATTAAGGAGTTGATTCAAACAGTTCATACTTTCTGAGTGTAGAAGGGTGGGTAAGATTTCTACTGTCACAAATAGCAAAGCAAGACAGTAACCCAAACCAGAATAAGAAAATAAACCTCCCAGCTGGTGGTAGCTGAGGTTGGGAAGGACTGGTAAAAAAGTTATGAAACAACTACTGTGCTAAGAATTTATATTATTTTAACTGAGGAGTCAGGCTATTGTGAGACTGGTAGGTTCAGACTCTTCTTCATTTTAGTAGGTTTCTGTCACTTGGAGGTGTTTAGAAAAATAAAAATATCTTTCTTTTCTAAGGAAGTACTGTTGTGTTAAAGAAACATCCTATTTTGAGAGGATGGAGGTTTCCCAGCTTAGTGAATCAGTTTTGTGGGCGATAATTTCTCTGTGCTTTAAAAATTTCTTAGATGCCAGAGCCTCATAATTATCCAGTAAGGCTTTAGTAATATTTTCAAAACACACTGTAAATCATAGATGAAAAGATAAACGTGAATGGACAGTACCATTTGTAAATTATGAGTTGAAAGTAATAAATTTTGTTTGACTTTACTAGAAAAAATGTAATTTTGCTACATTAATTTTATCATCTCTACCTCTTTTTCTTTGTCTCCCTATAAAAGAAATGGCTAGCATATATAATAATTTCCAACCATGAATAGACAATTTTTTGCATTTCCCAATTTATATTCTCTACTCCCTAGTCTTTTTGTAAGGTACTACTGTCTAGTTCAAGTGCAGCTCAGTTGTGTTTTCTTCTCCCTCAAGGGTCATGAGTTTGAAGAAAAGTATAAGTTCTCCTAAATTAAAAAGTTATTGTTGCCATTTAAATATTTACCTCTTTGGCAGAAGGCTTGCTTTGAAAGGCAGACATCCTTATTCTAAACATAGCACTAATATGTTAATACAATTACATCATGAACTCTGCATGGCTTGCAGCTGGGTGAGAAATGGTAGATTTTGACCTGAATGAAATCTGGAATTTCCATCCTGAGGGAAGTGCTAACTTTTAAAAATTCTGTTTCATTCCACTTTTACGTATAAAAATGAAGACTTTCTTGGAAAGGATGTTTTTCTGTAGACATTTTCAAACTACAATACACTGATATACCTGACTCCAAACAACTCTGTTTTGGTTTGTTAGTGCACTTAATTTAAAATTAGTTAAGTGCATTGATGTAGATTGATGCAGGGAACTGTAGCTGGGGAGACTCAAGTCTCTGTATCTCATGAGCTCTGCTCTCACATGCTTCTGTATGTATTGTAAGCTATACGGTTCCATAACGCACCACATAGCCTGATAAGAGACATCACATAGCATGACACAATATCTTCCTGTGACCTTAAACCTCAGGTCTCTCAGAAAACAACTGACTGACGTGGGGATGCTGTTTAATACTTTGTTTCAATGGTTCAAAACTAAATGGACCTGGTTTTTATTAAATGGAATAGCTCCATTAAGTGTCAGTATGGAAAATAAACATTTTTTTGGAGAGGGGTGGGTACTTATGGTTCTTGGCACTCTGCAATCATCCTAATAAATATGTAATTAGCTGTAGTGGAAAAGGGTACTGTTATATATAATGTGGCATTACAGGCAGAGTCTGTAATGACCTGTAACGCTGATCATCTCCTGCTCAGCATTGGCCAGAACAAAAATCCTCATTTTCTGTTGCTTTTAACTTTGTCTTTAGCTGCTCAGGATAAAATTTTCCATGTTGCTTTACTGGTCTGCCTTGGGATGAGTGAGTCAGAGGTCCTGTGGAAAAGATAGTATGCAAATTCTAGGCTATTATTTAATTGAATACTGTACCATAATTTGGACACAACAGGGCTAACTGCGTAGCAACATTAAGTTCGGCATTTCCTTACTTCCAAGTGCCTCAGTTGGAAAGTTAATGTTCCTTTAATGTCATTTTTTTCATGTCACTTTTTGTAATAAAATTGCTGGCTACAAATGATCCATAGCATGCTGGCTGAATTAGTTGCTTCCAGTGTCCCAGTCTATTGGTCAATGACTTACAAAGTAATGCACGCTTAAAACAGGAAGGCAAATAACATTTAAAGTTAAATAAAGTGGTGCTGGGCTTAATCCAAAATGACAGGGGCCAAATTCTGGTCCTATTGCAGTCAGTAGAAATTTTGCCACTGCTTTCACCAAAGCCAGGATTTTACGGCCACTAAAAAGTCTCCTTGCTTTTGGGTACAAGCAGAAGTTCAAATTGGAGCTGAATTTCATAGCAGGGACTCAGATAAAACCTAATTAGTTAAATGGAAATCAACTACATGACATCTGATTTTTTAAGTACAGAGCAACCTTACAAACAGGCAGGTGCTGCCAAATCTTGCCATGGCAAGGAAAGGTCTTTATGTAAGATGACAGGTAGTGCGGGACAGCAGCTAACCTGCTGGTATGCGATCCTGTAATAACTTGGGGTTCTAATGACTTTGGAGATTCCTTGAGCTTTGCTACTGTGGTTAACTATGTTGTCAAAATCTCTTCCCTAGAATTACAGATGATAGGTTTGGTCATCTAGTTCAACCTCTACATCAAGCAGGACAGACTAAACATAACATTAGACTTCAGAGTTACATGTGTAGCAGCATCCCTCCCTTTCCTCCTCTGTTCTTTGGGATACGTTCTCTTTGGTAAACCATCTGTTTCTAAATTGAAAAGCTTGAAATGCACAGAGAGGCATTTACAAACATTACGAAAAACACAGCAGTTGTTGATCTCTACATTTTGGTTTGCAAACAAATGTTTTAACATTCAGGCTTAGATTGCCGATCCATGCAGTTTGCTGTCTTGCCTCCAGTCATGAGCAATTTCTTTTCCTAATAAAGTGGCTGGCATATTCCAAAATATTACGTCTGACAAATATCTTATTTACTAATTGACAAAATTTCCTTCCTATCATGCGTGACTTTTTAGCATTGGATTAAATTACCCGTGACTGTAGTTTATTTCTTACTGACGTATTGTATGTCCATAACTGTGAAGTATAATATTATTGTTATTGATACAAGAGTCAAACTAAAATGAAAGAACTAAAGCAAACAAGAAAGAGGACTATATCATCTATTATCTGGAGGCTTGAAAAAATGAACCTAGCATGGTAGTGCTAAGGTAGCTGTTCTCTCAGCGTTCAAACTGGCCAACAGCTTTAGTCGTGCTCTGTTTACCCAGTATGTGCCTAACTTTGAACCCTCCATTTTAAGTCCTATTAAAGTAAAAGAGGGTTTGAAAGTGTTTCACTTTAAATGCATGCCCAAGTGGTTTGCAGAATACAGAAGTCATAGTGAAGGCCAGCAAGCAAGACCGAGCTGACGATGGGTCCTTCAGCTAGTAAAAATTGTTGCACCTATCCAGTTTTGATCAGATTTGGCCTTAGAATTGAAGTGGATCTAGGAGACAACTTTTAGCCACAAGTGTAACCTGTTGCTATCTATAATGCTGTCTCCACTGCAGAGGTTCAACCTACAATTTCTGGGACTGTGAAAGGAAGATGATTCCTAAGACTTAACCAGTGTCAGTGGAAAAAGGTGGGCTCAGATGGCTGAGGAGTCTTTAAGTAGACTGCACTCACCCCAGAAATCTCACTGGTGCACTGGGAGAAGACACTTCTATCTCTAGATAGAAGCTCAACAGACGTGGACTGAATTGCTGTAGACTGGAAAGCTCTATTCAAGTTGTTAAAACGAACAAAGTTTACTCATGGATCATGGTTTATTTATACCTGTTCACTCATTTCTTCATGACAACATGGAAACTCGTTTTCTGTCTGACTCAGTCTCCACCCATGCTATTCAGAAGAGGTCTCCATGCGATGTCCCATCTGACACGGTCAATGCAACCTTGCAGTTTCTGTGGGGAACGGCACAAGAGATAATAGTTTCTGTCTCTGTTGCTGAACTAAAGGGCTTCAGACAACAGAGGCAGAAAAACGGGGAGCCCCTTCCTCACTTCTTTCCTTTGGCCCCGTTTCATACCACATAGCTCCAGGCATTTGGATGAGATATCTAAGATAGGAACCTAGTCAGCCTGTATTCCTTGTATGGTCAAAGAAGAGAGAGAAGCACTTCCAGAGGGCAATTTGGATCTTAATTTGACTGCATGACTGTCTGGAGGTCCCAGCTGACTATCCTGGGAGCTTAAACTCCCTAATTAGGTATCAAACCAGTTAATATCTAATTTTGGTTTGTCCGTGAAATTTTTCCTCCTCTCCATGTACATTTTTCAGGAGAGCATGGGATCCTCTAATATACCTAATATATGGCAGGCATGGAAACGTGACCTTCCTTTAAAGTTCTGGCTATTCTTGGTATTCATCCACTAGTAGTACCTGCAAAAGTTGTCCCAGCTGATGACTTTCAGACAGATACTGGCAAAAAAAAAAAAAAAAAAAAATGCTGCAACCACAGGCATAACTCCACCACTGCTATTTGGAAATTTAAGAACAAGTGGGAGTCCAAAATTACCACCAGATGGTGCACCTATTTAGCAACTGACAGAGACATGTTCCACAAGAAAGGGTAGCCACAGCCTCCAGCAACCCATCAAGTTGCTTCCCCTGCTGTTTATTCTCAGCTGTGATATAAATTGAATGTGTTTGAAACATGGACCTGCCAGTCATACTATTCTGTTACATTTAATATGGAGTATGTTTTCAATCTCTGTGATGGAAGCCTTTCAACTGCCTGGCTAGGGACATGAGGAAGTGGGAAAGAGCACAGCAGATCTATGAATGCATGTAAAGGGAGAAGGAAAGAAAAAGAGATGGGCTGGGAACAGGATAAATTGGTAATGGCAAATGGCAATGGGCAGGCTCCAAAATCAAACATGGTCATCACAGAGCATCTGTGCATTGGTGTTTCATTAAATTGGGCTAGTTCTGGCTATTAATGGTGGGCAGCTGGGAGAAGGTTGAGGTCAGGGCATTTCTGAAGGGTAGTCTTGATGTATAAGTCAATGTTTTGGAAAACTGCCAATGCCAGTATCCCAGATGAAAACACGTGGGATATTTAAGTGTATAGCGAAGGTGGTGAACCTTCCTAAACAGTGAAGTGGTTTTTATTCTCTGACTGCTTCTCATTCCTAAGCACTTGTGGTACTCCATACTCAGAGAAAGATTAGCACAAGTCAATAAGCGTGTATTTTTCTGCCATATTTCTCACTATGTCACAAGACTGTGTGATTCTTTCAACTAGATTTGCTGTAAATCAATACATTATCTTGTGTAGGACACAAGTAGGTGTCTCCTCCCATTCTACTCTACTTGCTTTAAAGAAAATTCTAAAGTAATATCTAGGTTCCTGGCAATCCTCTTTCATTAACATTACAAAATTGATGCAGAAGAAAATATTGTGAGTCTCTCATTCCTTTGCATAGGTGTGTCCTTTACTGCTTTCTATTGTTTTGATATGTTTTAAAGGATGCCCTAAATAGAACTTAATATATTGCTAGAGAATGATTAATTAAAAAGGTTGTTCTTTTAATTACAACTTGACCAGTAAAGAAACGTCTGAGCTGAAAATTTCCTAGTGAGCAAAAAGTGAAAACATTTGAATATTCTTTAACCCGAGAAGTACTCATTCAGAATGGATAAAATCATTTTGCATTCTCTTTGTCCAAGCTGAGAGGAAGACGTCACCTCCAGAAGCTCAATACAATTCCCTTCCTTTCATTTTTCACATACCCTGTGGCTCCTAGTTCAATGTGAGAACTATCATTTTATGGTTAAGGCATGGACCAGGAGATAATGGACTTGGACTCTGTTCCCAGCCGTGCCATATACTTTTCTTGTGACCTTGGGCAAGTCACTTCATACCTCGCTGTCTGGAGACTAAAGATGACTAATTTCAGTGGGGAATTGAAAGGCTTAATTAATGTGGACTAACATCCACTTAAACATTTGTGAAGTACTCTGGGATCCTCAAAGAAAAATGATTGCTGTTAAAGTCTTCTTATCCAAACAGGAAGCAAAGGACAGAAATGTTGTGAAGGGATTTGGTCTTCTAGAAAGTGAGTCCAGGTCTGAAAAAAGACCATATTGAAAAATCCCGGTAGAATAGGCCTGGTGAGATTATTAGCTTAGTTTGCATAAGAAGGAAGTTTGGAAACTTTAGGCAGTTGTCCACAATGAGCCTAAACTCAAATTTCACAAAGAGAAAATACTTACATGTTCAGTACTTACATGTAACATAAAAGAGAGAGAATAAAGCTCACAGGGAGAGTAACTGCTGGTTACTTGCTGTATGCTCGCTGTATGTGTGCTGTGATTCTTCAAGTAAATCTTCCTGCCTGAGACCCTCTTTTTCTAGCTACTGGTGCACAGTGACATCCTGACACCAGTGATGGGGCTTGAACACTTTTTCCCTCCTTCCCTTTCTTTTTCTCCTTGCTGTCTCCCATTTTCTTTCACTTTGGCAGTTCAGTAATGCTGAAGCCAAGTTCCCTTCCCTTTTGTTTGCTTTTCCCTTGTCCATTGATCAACCATTTTGCTTTATTACAGACACTGTAGTATTAACTACAGTATAAACAGAAGCTCTTAGCAGGAGAGTTAGCTGGGATTTCCCTGTCCTCTTACACAACTGAAGTTTCTGCAGCACCACTTTCTTGTTTGTTTTCAGGGATTAGTGGCGATATTCCACATACTGCTGACATAATGAGGCATAAGCTTCGCTCAAAGAAGGCAAGACACTGATTTTTAAAAGACCCTGGACTACTGTGCTACTAGGGATGGGCATGGAAAGTTTGAAAGGTGGCAGACTACCCTCAAATCTGAGTGGCAGTAAGATTGCTGATGGGTCTTTGCACAGCGTGAAGTATTTCCGTGAATACTGTGTCCTGCTCAAATTCAAAGTGTCTGCATGGAATATCTCGTACACCAGCATGTGCGTGCTGTCAGTTTGTGTTAGCCAGAGAAACATGACATCATGTGATAGACAAAAACACTGCTTGGTACCATATAGCCTAATCCAAGACTTTTCACGTGAAACATTTGTTTTGGTTTGGTTTTAAGACATTTGCCTTTCTAACTGGTCTGTTTTAATTAGAGCTCAACCTGAACCACAAACGATAGATTTGAACTTTCCCAGAGTTCAGTGGTGTTCAGATCTGGCTTTTGGTTTGGCCCATCACAAAGACAGGGGTCAGCTTCAAAGTTCAGATCTGGAAACAGGCTTCTATAAAGAGGGGGCTGAAAAGGTTATTTAATGAGACCCATATCTCATTTTAATGGTGGATTTGTAGTAGAGATGCTAGCGTTTTTTAAAAGTACTTTTACGTAAGCAGCATCTCGAAGACTGGTGTTAATACCAATCTGTCTATTTAAATACTCTTGTATTTATACTGCAGAAAGGGACTTGTCCCTCCTTTCCTGGTCACAAAGCCTGGATCTTGGTCTGAAGCTGGAGTACCTCAAAAACCTACAGATTTTTCTTCTGATCTTTGCTTAAAACTCATCCTTTAGTTCTAGGGTATTGCACTTAAAAACAATGGAAGCTCTTTGTGGGCTAGAAATTTGATCATCTTATCCTCATAACATTTAGGGGTTTTGGCTGAAAGCCGGCTAAGTCACAGGGCTAGCATCTGCCCATTTTTGTCAAACTCTTGCAGGTGTGGATCACCATTTTAGGGTGAGCTTGCCCAGTACCTGGCAAAACACAAGCCTAACACAACACAAATAATAAATAACAACCACTAGTCTACTAGATAAGATAACCTGACTGATAGGATTAGCTGGACAGGTTCAGATTAAACACTGATTCAGTATCTTTCATGAGTCCTGAGAAGATTCATGTACTTCTTCCTTGTTTATGTGAATCTTGTCACTTCCCAACTCCTGTCAGGACCAGAAACTCCAGAACTGAAAAAAAAGACTTAGCTCTTGTGATGCTTCCAGACTCATTTTGCAAACCAGAGAGGTTTGGACCAGAATCTAAACTTTGTGTATTTATCCAAAACCCTCTGAGCTCTTTACTCTTTTAAATCTCTTTCATATGTGTGATTTGTGCCGTGTCTTGTTCACTGGGGTTACAAACTTGACTACCAGGCAAAGACCCTTTAAACACCAAGGAGCGTAGACATCGTTACTTGAACCTTGCTCTCCTCCCAGGAAGTTTGTCAGGCAAGTCAAATGTATCAGAAATGTGAATGCCACCACACAAGCAGTGTAAGAACATTTGGAAAATAATTAAGCAAATTCAAAAGCAACTTTCAATCCAGCCCTTTCACCAGAACTTTCTCATTTGCTTTCCACAAATTCTGAGCTCTGACAGGGGATGCCAGTGACTTACGGGGTTACTGCCCAGCTGTTCGCCCTGCATCTGGAAGATGTGATCTCTGCAGTGCAATTAGCAGAGCAGAATGCAGGCTCGTACTGGTAATCTGCAAACCCAGCTTCTCTGCTACAACCACCAAGGAAGGGCTGGTTTGGGCTGGACTGTAAGCTAAAGCCAATGACGCACGGTCCTTCTGCTACCATGGGAGATAGCAAGGGAGCGGTAACATCCTAAACGGCCACACCAAGACTCACCGCATCTCACCTGTCAAACCCTACCTTGCCAAGAATGCACCAGAGACACACATTAAAGCCCCCACACCTAAAGAATGAGTGGTGAGTCACCAGTGATAGTGCTCACGTTATAGATTTGCTTGGGAAATTTGATATATTGAGTTGGTCCTCTAAGGTGTCCTGCCAGGCATCAGAAACCGTGCCAGGAATTTATGTGAGCAACATATTTGTAGGGGAACCTTAATGAACAATATGCAGAATTATCCTCCAGGAGACAATCCAACAGCAATTCCCAGCAAATGCAATGAGAACCTCTCAGCTATGTTCCTATGCAGAATTTTACAAAAAAAAAGGCAACGTTCTGGTACACTATTTGGTACAAATTATTTTTCCTTTTTTGTCAAGCATAGGAAATAGTCTTTTGTCTATGTCTATACAGTTCTGCAGAATATCTTAAGGCCACCTTGAAGAGCAGAGTCACTAGACAAGATGAAAGCATAACAATTTCTGTGCCTGGAAAGTGCTATCCCAGACACACAGGAGCTGTTTCTCCATGACCAGTAGCCTGAAATGCTTTTCAGAGCCCCCAGCCTGGCTGTCACCGTTTCTGAGGTTGGGCAGTACTTCCTCCATATTCATTGCTATTACCACAGAAGGGTGTGCAGATCAAGGTATTTCTAGATGTCATTATTTCATAGTTATTTGACATAATACTCCTCTTGTATTGCTGTTGCAGTCAAAGCTACAATGTGATGGATGGTTATGCCATTTTATGATATTTCTCTGGATTTAGTTTGGAAATCTGACAAATAATTTAAATAAATATTTATTTATTAGATCCCGTCTAGACCAAGTAGATGCCTAGTGTATGTGATTCAGTTTAATAAAAGATACTGCTGCTCTTCATAAACCTTATTTTACAAATGTCACGACTAAGTAGAATTAGTACTTCATTTTATATGAAATCATCCTCATTCTTTACATGATAGAATCAAGTACGATGATACTCTGAAAAAAACAAGAAAAATACGCAAGAATAAGTTATGTTATGTTCAGTAGAATATCTTTATCCTAATCAGTGAAACCAACAAAGTCATCTTCTGGCTTTTAATGTAATGAAATCTTTTTTCCTCAGTAAGAATATAAAACAGGATAATGGACTGATAGCGGAATATTTTAAGGGTGGGATCTCCTTTTCTAAAACCACCATATACCCTCAGCAATTAGACTTAGATGACTGCTGCCAGCATAGTTGGAAAGGCTCACTGTGCAGGGAAATCTGGCTTAACTCTCTGATGGGATAAGTTTAGACTCTCTCCCTTTCTTTGCATTTTCTGCTCCCAGTTTTGGGGCTTCCCCACGCATCTTGGTAGCTTCTGAAAGTCTTGCTTTTTTGGTGCCTAACTCTCTCAATGCTTGGTAAGGCTGGATTCCTATTTCAGCCACATGGAAAACACTGGGTGGAGGAACATCTAAAAGATAGGCTTTAGAGCCAACATCCCTTTGGAGATTTAGCTCTAGGTGCCTAGCTCTTGCCCTATAGATGTAATTAATTTCTTATACTGTAAACATTGGCATCTCATCTGAAAACAGTACCCCATACCTGCAAAATGTCTTGGGCTGGGCTTGCTTGCTACTGCTCTTGCTTTGTATGTGTTTCCAAAAGGGGGTTTCTAGATTAATACATATATATATATATCAAACAATTGTGTTGGCTAACATAAGAAGTGAGTACTAGAAAAAAGTCTATGCTGACAAATAGAAGAAGGCAGCTTTTAAGATCCTGCTTAAAGTTGCACATGTCTTACTAGCAGTCAGGAAATGTCATCAACTCCAAATGGGGACATGAAAACATTTAGCATCTCTCTGAAACAGAAGCAAATGCAACCTCAGCAAAACTTCTGGCAAGACACTTAAATTAGTTATTTTATTTGAATTAAAAGTAAAGGAAGGATGTGGATCTAATGCTATGCAGGTACGGCATGTGAAGAGGTGTGAGTGCAGAATGTTAGGAGTGGATTCTAAGTGCTGTGTAGTTCTCTGGCAGGCATGGTGATGCTGAGCATTGCTGTGTCCAAATTCCTTTATGGCTCTGGCAGTAGATGACCACTTCAATACTATGCTAGAACAGTATGTGGAAGAGCAGAGCAGAGAAGTCCCAGTCCCAGGAGCTGCTGCTTCTTTCTTGGAGCTCTCCTGTCCCACCATGCAGCTGCATGGACATGCTCCCTGAAAACAGGGTTGAATTTGTGTGTCAGTTGTTGGTTGAGAGGTCTACAGCTAAATTGCTCTGTGGCCTCCCCACAAAGAGAATCCAACAAGTGGACAGCTTGTTCTCTTACAGGTCCTTCTGCCATGTGCATAAATGTCTTAATGTCCTTGTGCCCCTGTGAAAGAGAGGTAATAGTATCTCTCTTCTGTTGCCCTCTCCAGCTGAAAGATGCAGCTTCTTAAGGCAAGGACTACCTCTTGCATAAACAGATTTGTGTCTAACACCAGTTTAAGCTGGGTATCACTTAATATATCTGTAATTCAATAATTATGGCAAAGTGGTACTGGCCCACTAATAGGCTCTGCACAATATATTGAGGTAACATTCATGATTTAACTAAACTGCCTCAAGAAATTCTGAAGCAAGAGCTGAAATTTCATCTGCAATGTACACAGATATTCGCACCCACAGACACCCACCCACAGACACTCTGGCATGCCCAGGTATAGCAGCTTAGTGCTTACAACTATTCATAATTCAGTGAACCCTTTAAAAGGTGTTATTATTTAACATGTTTCTACAGCAAAGCGCAGGTGTGCACGGTGATTTACAAAAGCATACAGACATGACCACTGCCCTCAGGGATTTGTTATCTAGGTTAGAAGTGACATAAGATAATACAGGAAGAGATGACTTCATGCAAATGGCAGTGCAGATTATTTTTAAAGAGCTGTTCTTCAACACAGTATATTTATGACAGGCCACTGAAATGATTGAAATGAGTTAATTAAAATACTGACCCAGCAGAGAGTCCACTGAGAAGGTCTGATTCTGCAAGGCAATGACTTCTTAATATTCATGAGCATGGTAGTAGGGATGACAGAGTATTTGTGAAATTGGGTCCATAGCAAGGTCAAATATAATCACAGAATTACAGAAGAATTTAGGTTGGAAGGATGCTCTATTGACAGCCAAGGAGAACATCCATTCTGAACTGATTCATTCACTAAAGGCTCAAGCTTATAAAACCCACTCACATGAAAATCTCAGTGACTAAAATGGTTTGGTAGCAACCTACCTTGCTGTTTTATGCTACTAAATTGAGCATGAAGCTGACTTGAAAACAAATTTACTTTAAAAATGTGGTAGTACTGTCCTCCATTTCCCTGACAGGTTTAGAGTGGAGGTTTCTTTTCTGCTGGGTTTTGGTGTGTCTTTTTTTTTTTTTTTTGATGATGTGGCAAGCATATTTTCTATTTCTTAAATCAGACAACATTTTCCTTGCTGAACACCACACAAATATCCCAGAAACCTTTAACAGGCCATCTTGTAGTGCAAGAACGCAATCAAGAACAAACCTAAAAAAACCCCCAAATATGTTCCCACATAGCTATAGATTCCCCTGCCTTTTTCTTAAATATTGTTTTTTGTTTCTCCTTGTGAAATACCCTTAAAAAAAAAGACCATAATGCATTGGCAAATCCTGTACATAAGAACTGTTACTGTGAATAGATTGAGGCAGTTGAACTATTAGAATTGAATAGAACAGAATAGAACAGAACAGAATAGAATAGAATATATAATAACATCTGGTTCCTCATAGCGCCATTTAATTTAAGGACTTTAGCATACTTTAGGACCAGTTTCTCTGAGATGCCTTCAGGAGTCCATGTTTTCCAACATGGGGTGCAAAGAACCTTTTAAAACCCCAGTATGCTGCAATATGTCTCCAGCCGAGCTTTCACATATTACGATTTATCAAACCACTAGTCATCACTGAAAAGAAAAAGCACCAAACATTCAGCAGGGAATCATTAAGTCTCACAATGGGATGTCAGTAGGTCAAGAAGAGAACCCAGGCAGGAGACGATCTCTCTGCTCCAGCTATTGCTTCCCACGTACTACTTTGACAGTATTTGCAGTAGCATTGTGAAAACACAGCCGGCTGTGACACTGCACAGGCTTTTCTCAATGTACAGTGTATCTGGGAACTACCACCTCATGCTTTGTGCACTGTGTATTTCTCAAGCCATGCTCTTGTGCATTCTTTAAATGAGTGCTTAGCACCATGTTCTGATTAAACCTTGACAAAACCAAGCAGTGGCGCTTTGGGATCAAAACGTAGTTTCCCCATTTTCTGTAAGAATGAGATACAGATTGTTTGTTAAGGCTGAGTTAGTAAGAAATACTTGCTATGACAAATATAGTTTTACAGGGAAAGACCAAAAATTTCATATTTCTCTGGGCATTTCTAAACGTCCTCCCAAAGATCACAGCTAACTTGCTAACCTCACAGGAGCTGTCCCAGAAAACTCCACCAAGGCACATGCTGCCAAAACACAGTCAAAAACACAGCAGAATTATGCTCACTTTGGAACAGAAATGCTGACTATTGTTTACGGTTGCCAGGAGTTAACTGAGTATGTTTAGGGGATAAACTAAGTAAAAAAACCTTGTAAATTGTTGGAAGCCTCATTACAGAAACTACTGTGGAAAGTACCACCAAATCTTTAGAAAATAACCATGAAATTGGAAAAAATGCTTGAAAAAATGTGGAAAGCAGAGTCATAGTAAATAGCTCTTTTTAATAGACATGCTTCCAAAAGTATATAAATAGTGACAGCAAGGAGCTGCAATAAGGCAAGTGTGAAATAAATCTGGCTCACGTACAACCCATTCTAAAAGAAAATTTGAGAAACCCACATGAGCAACAGAAAACAATCCAGTTGACAGAGTGATTCTAGACTGATGGCCAAAATTCTGCCACCTCCAACCATAAAAACTTAGTGGGAGTCTAGAGATGAAAAATGCTGAATAAGAGAAGAATCTGTAAATAAACCGTTATGTCATAGCACTACACATTCTCGGCTTTGAAATCTGCAATGTTCTCTGTCCCAACCACGTGTTGCTGGAAATAGACATCATGAGCAGTCTAGGAAGGAGCTGCTGAAATCATGTGCAACTCCTGCTCTAGCTCTATCTGGATGAAGTAAAATTAAACAAAACTATTTTGATTAGACAGTAGTAGGGAAAAAAAAAAGATTTTAGGGAGGAAATGGGAAAAAAATAAATATTGTAAAGAGAACATTACCCAATGTGACCATTGGAAGGCTCCATTGGATTTGACCAGAAAGTCCTGCCAGAGTAACAGATATTTGATCTGCACGAGGTTCATCATTCAGGAGCACTTCTGAGCACATGTGCTACAAGAGGACCCTCATGACCACGGGTGACGATATCTGTTTTTTTGACAACAGGCTACACAGTAATCATTCAGTCGGTGCTTTCTTAGTGAGTGGAAGATGAAGAAAAAAAGCTGGTCCACTACTCAGTGGAGCGGACCCCTGAGGAGTGTGTAAACCAAGGATAATGTCAAGAAGGCCAAGCACTTCTTGCATCAGCCTTCACCAAAAAGGTCAATGGTGATAGAACTAATATTATCGAGAGGAATACCATCACAGCATTAGACAGAGGGAAGTATTTGTCCAGGTTGAATGCTTTCCAGTTAGCTGTCCCTCATCTCAGAACATTTAATGAAGCCATTTTAGAGCCATTAGTCCTGACAGCCATTAGCGCTGAAAAGTTGTGGAGAACTCTAATTAAGAAGAATTGAAAAGACAAATGTATTGTCTTTGTCTAAAAGAAAAAAAGAAAGGAATTATAGGACCAATCAGCTTAACTTCAGTAAATGAAAAAATATGGGAACAAAAACCCATTTGTAAGCTCATAACTGAGAACAAGGAGATGAGTAACAGTCAGCAAGGATCTGTCAAGAACAAATCATGTTAAACCAATCTAATTTCCTTCTTTTGCCACCCAGAGCCTCAGAGGCAGAGAAGCAGCGGTTTATATCATATATATTGGACTTAAATGAAGCTTTTGACACTCCTTTCTATGACATTCTCATAAGAAAATCAAGGAAAAGCTAACTAAATGGGTACATACTATCTGGAAATTATACTTGGAGGGTAGTTATCAAAATGGAAGGGTGTACTAACTGGGTTTCCTTTGTGATCTGTGCTGGATCTGGCACCAGTCAGTATTACACTTTTGACTTGACCAAGGGAATAAACTGTGCACATTGAATTTACAAATGATGTCAGGCTGGGAGGGACTGTAAGGAAGTTGAAGGAAGTTTGGGTCAAAATTGAAAATGATCATGGAGAAATAGTCTGGAAAAAAAAAAAAGAAAAAAGAAAAAAAAGAAAGAGGAGGCAAATCAGAAAGACAAATACACGGGGATCTGTACGTGGGAATAATCAGCTGCACAAATGCAAGATGGGAAACATCTGGTGTGATAACAGCTGCACAGAAGACAACTGCAAGCTGAGTAAGAGTCAAAAACGTCCTGCTGCTGTGAAAACACCATGCTGGCATGAGTAAACAGGCGTGTAGCATGCGAGACATATGAAATGCTCCTTCTGCTCCAGCCCTGAGCAGGCAGGGCCTCAGCTGGAGCTCTCTGTCGCATCTCCGGCACCGCACTGCAAGGCACAGGCCAGCCCATTGGGAGAGCAGGGGGAATGACCAGAGCTTCTGAAACTGCCCTGCGAGGACTGACGACGGAACACATCTAGAAAGGGGTGGAAGTCTTTAAATATTAAAAAATTAAAGGCTGCTGCTAGAAGGGAGCAATTGGTTCTTAGCATCTGTAGAGAAAGAAGCAGTGGGTTTGTGTTCAGAAAGACAGTTTCAGGTTAATATTGGTAAAATGTGTACCAACTGGGGTCCTGAGGCACTGGAATAGACTGTGGAATCCCCACCACTGAAGATCTTTAAGAACAGGATAAATAAAAAGCTGTCGTGAAGGACACCTGTGTTATTAGCCTACATTAGGGTTGAGGGATGGACTAAAGACCCTCCTGAGGTTCCTGCCAGCCCTGCTTTTCTATGGTGGTTTTTCTGCTCGTGCAAAGTAATGTCAGTGGTCTATAGTTCTGACACGCAGCACGGGGTATAGTAAATTAGAGGGATAGAGAAATTAAACCAATCCCTACTTTTAGACTATAAACCCGAGAAGCCCAAAATTGATTACAATGGAAATGCAAATAGAGAAAGGATCTGCTCCAGGCAGTGAGAAAAATCCCACTGAATTGTATTGCCCCTGAATGGAACCCAAAGAGAAGAGCCTGTACTATTTTCCTTGAGAATTGCTAATGAGCGTGTTGAACAAAATACGAAATTACAAAGGAACTAAACTTGTCTGTAAAAGTCTTCATCCAGCCCTACTTGGGGTGCTGTTGTCTGAGTCTTAGTTTACTCATCTAGATGTATCTATTGTCTTTTGCCCATAAAAAATGACTCAACGTGTCCTCAGCTCTCACTCACAAAAGATGACTTGTTGAAAAGGATAGGTTTGGCAAAAAAATCAAACTTCTGCCGTGGTTCGTTTCTTCTTACCACTGACCTATATTGTATTGTGTCATATAATCAATCTGGTGTCTACAGATGGTGTAAGTACATGGGGAATTTGTTTTGTTTAACAGCAGCACATAGTATTTTTCTCCATCATTGTTGATTCAAGATTTAGCAAATTACTGGCTAAACAGTGTATATTTTACAGTTTAATACTTAAAGTTAAATTACAGTTCTAATGGCTGACATTCAGTGGCACTCTTATTCATCTAGCTGCTGACATAAGACATTTCAGAATGATGTTTGGGATAGTAATATTCTCGGCTAGTTACTCAGAAAAGTGGATGACTTTGCTAATAACTACAGAACAGTTAAATCTTTAACCCCGCACTCACAGCTGAATGATCAAAATATATATTTAGCATATAACATTCTCAGCTGATTATGGTTACATGCTGAAAATATGCTGCTGAATATGTGCATGCTAGAATGTAGTAAACTACAGCAATTATAGAACTTGTAATAATTTCCACATCAGACCATACTAAGTTTAGCGCTCATTTAGCAGTCTGAAACTTAGTCAGAGATGACATCTAAATTAGGGGTAAAGTATAGGCTGCTCCACAACTCCAACAGCAGATAAATAGGCTCCTCTCACCTTATCTGCCAGAAATCACTCCTTTTAGGAAGCAATGATCCAATATCTGTCTCTCTGAGCAGCAACTGCCTGCATTGCTGGGTATTAGAGCACTTTTAAAATACAGCCCTCTGTTAGAATGCAAATGAACTCAAGCAAACGGCAGTAACTCAGCCCAGCAGACCACAGGCAAGACTTCTTTCATGGTCTGGTAGATTGCAAGAAGTGACCTTCAGCACCTTCACCAAAGACAAACGGCTTCATTTCAATTAGCACTGGTGGTGATCTCCCACTGGAGTTACTAGATCAGACAGTTATCAGATCAGACAGAGTAACATTCACGTTACTCATAAAAACATTCATTCTATGTTTTGGGAATTAAATCAGAACGGTCTTTGACACCAAAGCAAGCATTTCTAAGAGGGAACCAGTGGAATCCAAGGGCCGCACAAAAAAGTGTCTTTTCCACCAAAATAAAATCTTGACAGAATTATTCTGGTCTACGTGACAGAAAACATTAAGAAGTCAAACAAGAATTTTTCTTCTGAGACACAGATAGTGAGCATATATAGTGCCAAATAACTAGGTGACCAGGATATTCACTGGAGAAAGAAAAATCTAGCTTCAAAGTTAGGTCAAATCCCAAATCTTCTGCTATTTATAACCTTTCCCCACTTCATGAACAATTCTGGAAAGACTTGTCTCTGTTTTGTTGCAGAACAAGAATATTTCTGAAATCTCAGAAAATTCTATAAAATGAGATTATTGTTCTCCATTCAGGTATCACCACAATCATTACTCAAATATTTTTAGCTGCCTAACAAAGGCTTCCTTAGAACTGACTCCAAGTGATGACATGCTAATGGAAAGCTTTGTGTACAGCAGACACATTATTTGAGCACAGAACAGAGGTTCCCCTCCCTCCCCCATCAGCATTTCCTGATAGACTCTACTGATCCTAGGACTTTAGAGAACTGCTGAGGTAATGCTTACACTGAAGTTCAAGGGAAGTTTTGGAACATCCTCTAGTTAAAAAAGACCAGAACCAAAAAAACTTAATTCTTAGCAGGACAGCTTAACTTGCAAAAGGAATCTGATTTTCAAGCCAGATCTTATTTCTGAGCCCTTCTTATTTTAGAGCTGCATCGAAACAGAAGAGTAATTTCTTCAGAGAGTCAATATGTTTTCCATTTGGTATTATCCCATTACTTGAGATAATTCCATCACTGCTATAGCTCTCAAGTGGGTGAAAGAAAGATGTTTTCCTCTATTCCTGAAGGTAATCAGGGGTGTAATGGGAACAAGGGGGAGCAAAAGGAAGATAAAGACAGGATATTCTTTAGTTTTACAAAACCGATCAAGGGAAGCACCATGTGAAAACTCACGGACAGGTCACAGACACAGTGGCCATGATAAAATGGCTTACCTTCTACTCTGGATACATGTGGAATATATTGAGCTTAAACATAAAACATAAGCAACCTCTCTGTGGTTAATCTCTGAGTAAATCTACTGAACTGTAGCTCACAGCTGCTGTGTTCCCTGACAGGAATATGTTTCTGCTTGTTTATAAGCATTTCTACATGTGTTTCAAAGGTGTCTGAACCAAAAATTTTCCTGGGTCTGATTTTGCATTCTCATTTACCCTCATCCTGAAGAAAAGGAAACCATATGTATATATATAGTTTCTATTACATCTCATATTTCCAATCTTTCAATTTATAGATTAAGAATAGATTTTTTTTAAAAGAAGATGAAGAAAGAAATCCTGCAAGTCAACAGGATACATTTTAGAACATGGGTCCCAGATTTGACTTCAGCTGGTGGGTGAAGAAGGGAGGACTGAATATTGATACACGTTTTTAGAGAACACACTAGGAACTAGAACAGTGGTTCCCAAACTTTTTTGGATTGCTATCAACCCTCAGAATTTCTTGTGGACCACCAGGCATCGTTATCATCAAACTTTTAATTGAAAACACTATTAAAAACAGTGTTTAATATGGCTCTGTGGATTAGCTGCAAACCCTTTACCATGGCCTCCTGGACCACCAGAGTTCTGCGGACCACGGTTTGGGAACCACTGAACCAGACTACACACATCGTACACCCCAACAAAACACTTCTGTGTCTGAAAGCAAAGTCAGTCCTTCTATTGCATGATGTACTCAAAAAATACACAAGTCGGTTTAACCTTCTTGGTACCTGAAGAACACAGCACCCTTTTGTTTTTCTCTTACCTTAAGTTTCTTTTTTATTGCTCTGGAGAAACAAGTAAATGGTGCCAAAAACCAGTTTATGATTGTTTCTTGTAGGATCTTTCCCATATCCGGCAGTGGTGTAACCTTTCAGGAAGCTATCTATGAAAATAAGAAATATAAAACATAAAATATCCCACACTGTGCACTGGTCATTCAAGAACAGTTATGATATCTATGAATCCTAAAATAAAAAATTAAAAATAGCTTCTAAGTTTTTGGGTTTTTTTTTCTCCTCTGGAAAATTTGTTCTTTTTTTTTCCTTCCCAATCCATTAACGATGTTAAAGCTCTGTGTGTGGTCATTATAGCATTTCAGCAACTTTCTGCAAATACTTTACAGTTATTCTTTGGCTGCAGTATTACAAGATTGTCTGTTTATCACCAGATAAACACACAGAGGAAAATGATGATAGCGCTAAGAAGGGAACTTGTGAGGAAACGTTATAAATAAGAACAGCAAAACACCAAGGACCGTGATCCAGCCCTACATTAACTCAGTGACAGAGTGTGGTCTCACGTGAGAGCAGGAATGGGCTGTAGCATCCCTTTTGATCGTTCTGCCTCTGTATCTCCTTGCTTATGTGCATCCCACAGCCAACCACTGTCTAGTAAAGAAAGGGGGCTTATTTACCTCTCTTCATAGACTCGATATCAACAGCTATAACATGGACTTGGGAATGAGGAACCGTGGCAAGTAGTGGCATCGTAGAAAAAAAAAACCTTTTTTCTAAAAAGACTTTTTTCTGAACAAGACTGTGCTTCCATGACAGTATATCTGTCTCACTTGTTTTGGAGAGGAAATAATGCTGCCACAGCACTTCCATACCCCTTGTATGCTCAATAGCCAAGGTAATGCAGAGGTTTGAGTCAGAGTGGGAGTGGAAAAGGGTCACCACAGCAAAACTAATATGCAAGAGAAGTCAGCAAGCAAAAGGGGCAGCCTCTACTTTACCTTGAAAGAAAACAAAACCTACCCAGCCCTTGCCTTTATAGGCCTCTCTTGCAATACTTTACACTCAGCATCGCTAATGGATGCTACTGGAGCATTTGTAAAGGTGGATTAATAATCTTCCCCATTTGTGTCCTAGCCCTCTCACACATCTGAAAGGGTCTGGTAGTTTTTTTCGTCATCTGAATGTTTTTCTTTTTCCATGCAGTGCCAACGGTTAGAGGTAACTACGGTTTTCCGGTGAGCATTGCCGCCAGTGACTCGCTTATTATTAATCTGAAATAGATAAAGGTCAGCTTGCAAACCTGACTAGACAGTGCAAAACCAAATCGTGTTGCCTCACTTCACCACTGTCCAGACTCATTGCCAAATTCCCCTCTGGTGAAGGGGGTCAGGTGGGACTATCATATGGCTGGTGCTTACACTGGGGTAACACGCCCCAGTTGAGCTGAGCATTTTAAATCCATACGTAATTCTGTAAGAATGCGAAATACACACTTAGCAGTAATGCCCGCCTCACGTTGCTGCCTGACACCATTGCTGTAGATAATGTGTGTACTTTAGTAAGTAAGTGCTGCCTTTCTGCCAACCCATCAGCTTTTGGCTTCTCTCCACAGGAAGCAGGGAAGCTGCGTTCACCTATGCCATTACTGCTGCCGGGGTTGCGCACGCTGTCACGGCCGCCTGCAGCCAGGGCAACCTCAGCAATTGTGGCTGTGACCGAGAGAAACAGGGCTACTACAACCAGGAGGAGGGCTGGAAGTGGGGAGGCTGCTCTGCGGATATCAGATACGGCATTGAGTTCTCCCGGAGGTTTGTTGATGCCCGAGAAATCAAAAAGAATGCACGGAGGCTGATGAACTTGCACAACAATGAGGCTGGAAGAAAGGTATTCCAGAAAGGACGAGGGATGGGGAAACGTGTGCGCTGGAGGACGGGGGGAGGCTGGCTTGGTGGCAGGAGGCATTCCCCCAGAACTTACTTACCCCTCTCTCTGCTCTTATCCCACACCCACGTCAACTTACCTGATGGCATCTAATGTTTACATTTTGTTGCTGTTTCTTTTTATTCAGAGCTGGCCATGTATTATAGGTCCTCCCCTAAACGTTTCTGCTTCCTAAACCTTCTTTCCACTCCCACTGATAAGAGAGAGGAATTTGCTGGAGCTGTTTGGCGTAACGATAAATCTTTGCTTTTCATCTCCTTTGCAAAAATCTAGCAAGAGATGTTGGGGCTTGTGATGGGACAGGACTGAGTGTCTGCATTGCTGAACTCTCACAGCACTTGCAGCTATTTATTCCAGCCAAAAGCGAAACAATTCTTTGACCACAGCTCCAATGAAGTCCACGCTTCATAGCAAATTCACAACTGTCCGTTTCTCACTGGCGGGCTACAAACGGCTGCATAAGTGTCACTTTGGAAGAAGAAAGTTTCATGTCTACAACCATGACTGAGTAGCTTGCAATGGCAACAATAAACATCGTGGAGCTACACCAATTTATGTCCATTGATTAACAATCCTCATAGCTCTCAAAGCTTGCCCTTTGAAAAGTATAACAAGTCTTTCTACGTAATATATACCTACCTCAGGAGAGATTTTACTATACCCTTCAAAGTGTTTTCCCCCAGGTAAAAAAATGCTGCTTCTACCCTCCAGTGCTGTAGGAGATGCCCCGAAAGTTAGACTGAAATTTTCTCCTCTAAAACAGTGTGTGCTTTCAGTCCTACACCGAGCACTAGCTGCTGAGGTGGGCAGAGGTGGTTGAACTGATGGTGATAGAAGCAGTACAATTATCCTACTGCCTGTATTTTGCTTATTAACACTCAGTCCATGCAGCAAAACCTCCTGGGGATTGCAGTTGGCTGTGCACTGAAACTGAAGGTGGTGTATGGGCAGTTATCCATTGGGAAGAAAGTCTATATAAATTCAATG
The DNA here is from genome assembly GCF_026419915.1 of Harpia harpyja. Taxonomy (NCBI): domain Eukaryota; kingdom Metazoa; phylum Chordata; class Aves; order Accipitriformes; family Accipitridae; genus Harpia; species Harpia harpyja. The sequence goes on along the minus strand of NC_068945.1, from coordinate 3,252,811 downwards.
TGGTGAAAGAGACCAGTTATGGGGCATAATCTCAAGTGTAGAGACAGGATCAATACTCGAATGATCGTTGATGCTGAGGTCTCCAGATGTGAAGGAGACAGCTGATCGAAGAGCCAGACAGAAAAGCATCCTTAAGAGGGGCACAATCCTTTTTCCCAAAACTTGCAGCCACGGGTGTAAGAGCACCTCATAGTGCTGTATGAGGTGCTCTTGGAAGACCAGCAGCTTGGAAGACCGGCTCCAGGTCTGATCACTTCTCTTAGCCTGGGCGTTGCACCTTGGTGTCATGCATTGTGTTTGGATGCAAAAGAACATGGTAGCCACAGGTTAAACTTGCAAGGGAGCATTTATTACTGCTGGCTGCATTATCATCCCTGCTTAAACTGGCAACCCTGTGGTGGGCACTGTGCCACCCCCCTCCGAAATGCTGATGCATGTCCTCTTTTGAACATGTTACAGTCTAGATGCGAAAGAGGGATAAAAGAGCAAAAGCGGGTGCATAGATGAAGAACAGTGAAGTCCCTTGCCCAAGGACAGAAGGCGGCTCAGTATCTGAGCCAGACACTGATTCCAGGTCCCCCAATTCTAAATATAGCCCAGTAACCACTAGACCACATTGCTGATTCTTATTAAGCAAATTATATTTTTACTCTTCATCAGAATTTCATAAGCAAGGAGACATAAGCAAACCAAAGAAGTGTGTGTTTTTACAGATATTTCTGGTAGCAGCATTCATGCAAATGCATTTCTTCTAACATTTCTAAAAACTTAATTTTTTGCAAATGTTCTTGCACAAACAAACGATAACACTCACTTTAATGTTTTTGAGACGGGAATAAAAAGGCTTGTAAATACTGACAATATAGGGTTTTTTTCCCAAATACCCCCTTTTTTAAATAGTATTTTGGAATTTACCCACATTTTTGTTGTTGGCATTTTTCAGTAGTTATTTATACCATATATATTCATTGTAATGATTAATGCATTGTATTGCTTTCAAAAGCTAAGCATGACTGAAAGGATTTGGTGTAGCTTTTTGTTTTTGTTTTTAAGTAGAATCCGTCAAATCCTGAGGAATGTGCTCATATAAAAGATGGTTTGGGGGTGATGTTTAGAAATAATGTTGGTGTTATGACATACATTCCCATGAAATGAATATGCAAAGTTGTACAGTATATAATACTTAGTGATTTTGGTTCATCTGAGATCATCTGCTATTTGTATAAATTAGACATTCTGAATTCGAGACTGACTGAAACTTAAGGTTAGAACAAAACTCTGGAAACTAGGATATGTTTTCTTTGTTTCTGGCTTGGACTTTTACAAAAGCAGCCACAGAGTTTTGGACAATTTCAACGTGAAATCACAAGTCCCTTCTGAGAATCAAGGTAAACTTGACGTCTGGCCTACATTCACCTGAAATTTGGCAGTTTTGGGGGTCCTGGGTAAACCTGGATTGGATTGTGAGCCTGACACAAAATCTGAAACCAGGAGATTTTACTTACATGTGGACGTCATTCTGACATACTCCACATGGTCCTCATTCACACTCAAGTCAGAAATAACTACATTTATGTCTGGACGCTTGCTGAAGCACAACACTCAACCTCCATCTTCCTTCTTTTCCCTTCCAAAAATCTCACAACACAACTGGGAAAAGCTCGTATCTCTCTGAGTAAGACTCTGTCAGTACCATCCTGCTGATCTGCCTGCGACGTCTTAAAATTTGGAAACAGTTTGGAGCCAAGCTTCTGGTTCATGATTGCTATTATTAAGGACCAAAGTAAGGATATTTTTCCCTTGTTATGAATAGGAATAAAAGGTAAGAAGGAGACCACAGGCAACTCAGATTATTTTTTTACTTCTTTGTTGCTTCAGAAGTTCTCAAATAATCTTTTCAACCTTAGGGTGGGAATGCTAAGACGGTAAAGGAAATATATGCTTTTGTAGCTTCCTACAGAGATTTCACAGGACTTTCACCATCTAAAACCCCCCACATTTACATCTGTAATGGTAAGGCTCACAGTTCTTATTCAGTTGTACCGAACCGGCTTTTTGAATTAGGTAAGAACAACAATATTTAGCCAATAAATCGGCTACCTTCATTTTAGTCTTCTCTTTAAATCCCAGAGCCTCCTAAGAGAGAAACATGAGGAAAAAAGGATGCAAAGAGCTCCCAACCCCACCTACAGTTATTTTCAACTTGCTCTGAAGTCAGTGGAAGGCCCCTGATGACCTCACTAGACCTCTACCAGGTGGCCAGAAGCTCATTGCTACGATCATTATCCAGGACTCTGACCGCCAGTTTTGCCCCCAGAGCAATTATTTGGATGCTGTCTTATACTATCGCATGGCCTTTTTCATGTGCCGGGGCGGGAGTCTGGCCCGTCCTCAACCTCTCCCAGCACTTGTCCCAGACACGCCTGGGAGTCAGAGGCATTTGTAACTACAGTGTTAGACTATAATGTTTTGCTCTCATAGGGGTGTTCACAAAGGCTGGCCCGCTGGTATTTCACTGTCCTTAAAAATAGAGTCCCGAGGAATTTCTCTTTGAGGAAAAAACAGCACGCTGTAGAAATAATTGCACAAACTTTGCAAACAAAGTTTTGAGGGGGGGAAATAGTTCTGGGGGCTCTTTAACTTGAGTCTGGGGCTGAGATGTTCGGCCCAACACTCTGATAAAGTACCTCCTTGGAAAAAAAGATGATATTTAGGCTTTTCAGGGAATTTCTGATAACTGTGGAAAGAATGAATCTCCTAATTGCCTCGTGTTGCATCCCCTAATGGCTCTGCATTGCATTTCTAAGATTTGTTTCAGCTAACGGCAAGTTTGTGAAGTTTCTAATAAATTTGTAATGAATAGCACCAGTGACAAAATAATAAACTTGCCATCGGTGCCATTTGGAAGAAATAAATGCTTAGTGATTCCTGGTGACATGAGACGCTACTGATGGAAGATTTATGCTTTGTGGCAGAACAGCGCCGTGCTGTGTAAAAGAGCGAAGTAGCTAACTTCACCATCAGTTTTTAAATGGCCACTATGATCCAGGATGGAAAGTACAAGTGTGGTAAATGAAAACAAGCTCCCAAAGGAAGACTAGTGTAAGTCTAAAGCAAATGTTACTGAAAGAATGGCTTGTTGCAAATCTGAATGATTACAGAGAGATCTGTGGGCAAAACTTTTAGAGTAATGAAAAATTAAATACTAACAAAACCAAGTAAGCTTTGATGCTATTTTATGAGACAGCTTTCTACCATGTATTTTTAGAAACAAGTGTCTTTATTCTCGGATAAATGAACTTAGAAAGAGTAACATCTGGGAACGCACGCCATTAATCTTAACTTTTTGTTGAAAGCTTCAAAACAATGACCGTCTCTCATGGGGAATCTCAATTATAAAAATGGGGGGTTTTGTTTGTTTGTTTTTAAGGGGGGGAGCTAAAAGAACAAGCTGACAAATTGGTAGCAGATCACAGCTTTTAGCAAAAAGAAGAAAAGAAATGTTTCTAACAGTTTATCAATCAATTAGGCTCTTACGATAGACAATGACTGTGGTTATGCGGAGAAAAAGCTGGCCTATTTCTTTCTCTTCCAGAAACACACCCATCACACTGACTGCCAGCAACTCAGCCTGGTACCATCCCAATATTTATTCTTTTGTAATGTCGATGGGTTTTTCTTGTTGTTTTTTTGGAATGCCTGGAAGATGACAACATCTTATTTTACATTTGAAACAATAAGAGTGTGGGGACAAAAAAAAAAAAACCAACCAAAAATTCAGACTCTCTTCGGAAGAGATTATTCAATTACTTGGGACAACATTTCCATCTAAGCCATGGCTCGTTCTCACAGTTCCTGGCGCCACAGGACTGTGGTACTGGGAAGGGGGTTTTTGCTGACATGCTTTGGCTGTAGAACAGCTAATGAGGTGATTTGTGGGTCTCCATTCATTATATATATACATACACACATACATGCATATATATATGTAGAGTGTGTGTGTGTGTGTACATAATTATGGAAGTTTATACATATTTATATGTGTTGTCTGTGCGTAAAATATGTACAGAAGTGTTAGCTCCCTTCACCTCACATGAAACATTTAAATTAATAAGCTCACTTCTGCAAGATGCACAGCATGCCCTCTTACATTGCAGACTACTCTCACTGTCACCTAACAGACAAAGATTAGAAGCAATGCCCAGGAAAAGACTCTGGATGAAATGCTCTGAAGTCACAGTGGAGGCTGAATCCCAGTTTCAAAAGTGAAAGCCAACTAATTTTATGCTGTTATAAGCCTAAAATATTCTTTAAAATGTGACTTTGCTTCCTAAGTCATTTCAGTGATTTAAAGAATATGACTTTCCAGGTTTTACAGCCTTCCGTCCTTCATTTGCTGAAAGTTTCTTTCTCTAAGAGACACAAACTATTTCACTGCACATCCCTTGTGAGAACACTGATGAAAGAAAAGCTTTCGATAGTTGTGCTTCATGGCATACTTTCCACTTTCCCACTTAAATTGATTTGCAGACAGATACAAATCCAATTTCAAAAAGTTTGGTGTTACAGCTTGGGTGGGTTAGACGGATAACTAATGCTTATCCATATGTCCTGAATATGCAAGCTTTGGCTCAAAATCTCATGAGGATAGTTCTCCTGCTTCCAGTTGGGCTGGATTTACTAGCCTATTTTTTTCTTCCAGAAACACACCCTTAACATTGACTGCCAGAAGCTACATCTGGTACTATCCGACTTTTTGAACATTTTGCTTTAAAATTAGAGGGGGGAATAGCCAAATATTTTAGGACTTGCTAAATGGTTTTATTCTAGAAATGCACATGCCCATGCATACCATGTAATGTATGCAAGAAAGATATCATTCATCTAGTAAAATATTACAGCACCCCCTCAAACTTGACATCTCTATACTGCCTGGCAGAATAAAAACAGCAATGAAATATTTTTAACCCTTTAAGATGATATTTAAAATTTTACCTTCAAGCTTTACAGCAAATTCCATAGAAAAGAGAGTGAAGTACTGCAGTCACACTTGGTTTGGGGATGATTTGAAGTGTGCTTCTCAAGATTTTTGCTTTTTGCAACATTTCACTGTAAAAATAAAATTCAGAAAGTTGTAACCAATTGCAGCAGTTTATTGCTCAAACTTAGCAGTTTTCTCTTCTAGAAGGTAGGGAAGAGGCACGGATGGGTTAGGCTCTATAGCTCATCCTCATAATAGTAGGGACTTTCATCTGATGGGCAGCAGGTCCCCAAATCCCAGGCTTATTTTCCTGCTAGCCAAGAGGAGAACTAGGGTGAAGAGAGCAGTGGGCCTTCTTAAGGTTTTTTTAATGCATTCTGTGGGGATACTATGGGAGAGGGTGCTTTACCTAGGGAGGCAGGTGAAGGGCAGGAGGAGGTGAACTGGTGCCTCTTGGCACCTCAGAGGGTCCCTCGCCCTGCTAAGCCCTGGCCAGTGCCAGGGAAAATCCACCTCGCGCTGCGGCTGGATATTGACCCGCTGCAAAGCAGAGGCTCCCTGCTCCCATCGAAATAAACATAAGAAAAATAGGGATGTGACAAGAGAAGGAGTAAGCACGGTAATTCAGTTCCTCATCTCCCGTCCCACTGAGTGTAAATACTGTTTTCATGCTCGATGGAAGAGCCTCACAGAGGAGCAGAAAGAAAAGTACGCAGCTGAAGCATCTGTATTCCTCTCCTGCTGGCTCCATGTCTTCTCTTCACAGGGCTGGGCACAACCTGAGGAGACATGGCACGAACTGCTCAATTTTGGGCTCTGTGATCTGCTAATAATGAAGAATATTTTCAGGACATTTGTATTAGAGGAGAAGCATTACACCCTACTAATGCTAGTTACACTCCTGGCTATCCGAGTTAATAAACCAAACCTAACTTTGTTTCCCAGTCCATGAGATCAGCATTTTGTCAGCAGTTGGTGGACCCCAGGCTGCACTGAGACTAGGGTTAGCCAGTGCCCACACACCGTCGGCAAGCCATCGGCTCTTGCGGCTGCAGCCGCACGAGTATCAAAGGGGTGGTGACATCTTGCGACCGGGATCCATCTCTTTTGGTACCGTTATTACCCCAAACAAAAGTTGATCACTTGCATATTCGATGGGGGAAAACTCCTAAAGTCTTCTATTTCTTTTTGATACTGCAGTCAAAAAGTAATATGGATTTTGTTACATTCAACATCTGGTCCAAAAATGTGCATTTCCACTAAGGAAAACACAAACCAGAAAAGGCAAGCCAAAACAAACACACAAAATGTTACTATTGTTTTTACATATTTTATCCAGATAGGATTTTTAATATGTACAGAAACTGTATCTGATGTTATGCAGTTGGGTCTAGATACGGAACTTGAAAAAATGAATTTCTTTTCATGCGTATCATTTTGTTTTATTTCAGTCTTTGCAAATCTTTTTCTACTTAACTGGCAGCGGACAACCCTCAAATTGCATTTTCAGTGTATGATTTATATAGGTATAAAAATATGTGGGATAAGAAAGCTTTAACATTTTATTTCACAATTCATTTAACAAAGTAGCAGTAGTTAGAAAATTTTACTTGGCAAGATCATATTGGGGTGGGAGTGGGCCTGTATGTGGAAAAGGGACCTAAGGAATGTTCCTACGATTAGTCTGAGGCAGCACAGTCCAACGATGGGAATTTGCTCTGGGAGGTAGATCTTGCTGTAAACCATTCAAGATTAGATACGAGGCACTGACATGACAAATGAAACTGCTGAGAGAGTGGGTTGTACAAGCTAATGATTTTCAATCTTTAATCAGGCACCTAGCTTGGCATAGTGTATTAGATTTGAGTAAATAAGTACCTTTAAGGCTCAGGGTCAAAGCTTTGATGGGAATTTTGCTGAGGAAAATTGAGCTGGAGGGACAATTAGGAAGAAAAACGTTAGTCGCTCTTCATGCACAGCATTGAGCAAACAGGGTCAAATCCTGCCCCCTTTGCCAGGTCCAGTGGCACCTTGCTGGCAAGTGGGAAGCTGCTCGAGATACCAAGCAGACAGACGTACCTCTGGGAAAGCTGGAGCGTGCTGGCTCGTCAGCAAAGAGGAACGCTCTGCAGCATCTGGGTGGAAAGAGGGAAAAAAATGTTGCTTAGAATCTGCTTAGTTTGGACCTTGTATTCCCTGACCTCCAAGTTTTTGGGCACAATTTTATACCCACAGCTGACTGTGGGCACACAAATTATAGCATTCAGGAATTTAACTACCTGATGATTGGGCCTGTGCTCAGTGTTGTAACCCCAAGCATTCCACATTCATGAGAGAAGCCTCCAAAAAAATAAAAAAACCTGCGAGATTGGCTTCAGGATCATGAATTAATACTTTCTGAAACTTCTGCTTTTTTGAGCCTGCATGGCTTGCATTTGCAAGTTCTTCCACCATCATATACAGTGGGAACCTTTGAAAAAATACAGCAGTGAAATCAGATTTCTGTACAGCAAAATGTCTCACGAAACTGGACCTTCAGAAAGACAACAACAAAAGAAATCAAGACTGAGGATAAAGTTGCTGGAGATCGTACTGCAGAGGGTGCCAGGCAGCGCTGTAGAGAAATGGCAGCACCTCAACCAAATACACACACGCAGGCAAACATATATATACACACACATCCATATATAAATATACAAAGATATCACCTAGGAGACCAGAATGGGTGATATCTTTGTCTTTCAGGAACAATGACACTTTCTGTTGGAACAGGGAAGCACATCAATGACAGAGACGGAGGCTCCTTGGAGCAGCGTCCAAAGTGTTGAGCCCACACAAGAGTAAGGGGCCTCTCAAGCTTCACCTCCTCCCACTCTTTGAGCAAGTTACTGACTTGGCCTTTTTGACCAAAACCCAGACGACAGGAACACGCGCAGAACATGACAAAACATGTACTCTTCACCAAGATTTACTACTTAGGGAGAAGAGGAGCATGAATCAGGTGTGGCAGATCCATCCCATTGGCAATGCCTTCCTGGAAGTCCTTAGATCTTAGTGCTCTTTGGTGAAGGTGTAGAGAAGGTTGTCTCCATCCACCTTTCATCATGGATTTTGCTGCAGTTCTTGTGGTTGCAGCTGTGTGTTGACCAGCAGTTGAGAAAGTTGTAGAAACAGGCTACTTTCAAAAAACCATATTTCAGCAATATCAAGTAAAACTTATAAGCGCTTTTATACGTATCTACATGCACATCTAAATACCAATAGATTATTTTAACCCAGATTTGTGGAACAGGATTGGAATCTTGTTTGGGGGTCTTTGAAAAATCATGTCCTTCTGCACAGGCACAAAGTAGAGACAGAGGAGACCCTTGAGACCCCAGAAAGACTCTGGAGTATTTCATAAGGCATTCCTCTACTCCCTGCCACTGAAATGCTGCTGCTGCAGCAGGAGGTGGCAAGTTTTCTCTTTTTTCCATAGGGAAGACAGGAAGGTGATACAGTTTGGCAGTGACCTTTCCAGTGTCCCCAAAAAGCAGCTCATCACAGCCTAGCTGATTTTCTTTTTCAGAGTAGTTGCAGCTATAGGAACTTCTTCCATAACCCAGCAAACCTTCCGGGAAATCACCTCTAATAAGATAATTTGACCTTGACCTGGGAAAAGCCTGTGGTTCCAGAAGGTCTAAGGTATTTTTAATAGGATGCTCAGCTATCTTGTACTTGCTGCTGTATGTTGGCAAGGGAGAATCAAAACCAAATATTCTCTTTAATATTGAAACCCCAGAAATTTGGGAAAAAAACAAAACATACAATTTAAGTGAAACTCGAACAACTCAGGAGGGTGCCCTCTATTTGCCGGGATAACCAGATCTGTACAGCTTTTATTTTAAGGCCAGTTTCTTAAGCAGTAAGCATTTTTTTCTTCCCTTCTACTTCATTATGCCATTGTACTCAGATTTCGGCCCTTTTATCCTCTGCCCATTTCAGTCATGTTCTGGGATCTGCAACGAAACCACTACAGGAGATGGTCTGCAGCATCAGTAATGCTTTAAGACAAGCTCGGTAGCTCATATTTCTTTGTTAGCATCCCGTTGCGAAGGGGAAAGATCAGTTTGCTTTGTTCTTAGGCCTTGATTTTCATAAGCTAATGATGACTGTGGGTGTAATTGTGGTCAGGCTTAAGTGGTAGCGCGAGGGCAGAAAAACAGAGGCGCGCTTCCGTGAGGCTGGTTTCCTCTCTGCCGCGCACACGGAGCGGGAGGGCATCTGCTTGCCTTCCCCCGGGCGCACATCCATGCCCGGGGAAGGAGGGATGTGCCAGCCGTGGCACGGCTCGGCTGCAGCGGAGGCTGGAGGTCAGGAGCGGAGCTTAAGCCCCCGAGCCCACCAGTTTGAGCCCCTTCTAGGGACCATCTGATGCTGGATTAACCTCCTCTAGCAATAGCAATAATAAGGGCTCCCATTCCTCTCTGGCTCCCAGCTGAGCAGGACCCTTCAGTGGATTTTATTTCCTCTAACACGGCACAATTATTGCCCTAGTGCAAAAAACGTATTTGTGGCTGATCATTTTCTTGATAGCTGGGCTAGATGCTGCAAGGAGTGCTGCTTTTAAAGGAGATGGTATGCTCTGCGCGTTGAATAGTTAATAGGTATGCTGGTGTTACCGCTGCTGGTATAGGCAAAACTTTTAATTATGCAGTGAACATGAATGCTATTCAGCTACACAGTATATATTGTTCTGTGATATTAAAGCTGGTCAAAATTTTTTAAACATTCTTTGAACATTACTTAAAGCAGTTAAGATTAACTATTCTGAATCTTACAACACTTGAAAAAGACATTATTTTTCTTCTGTTTTCAAAATGAAAATGCTTTGAAAAAAATTTTAAGTCACTGGAGTCCCATGAATTACTTTGGCTCTAAAGACATGTCTTGTGAAATTTAAGTAAATATCCTCCCATATTTGGAGACAGAATGCAAACGTTTTCTAATAAAATGACAAAACGCTGCATTTCTGACCAGGCACCACGTAAAACAAAATGTCTTATGAGCATTCTGCTGGGAGGTGAGAAGACTTATAAGCATGCATTTGAAAAATTTCAGTCAGCAGTAATGAATATTCATATGAACTAAACAGACTGAGATTTAGGCAAGCTTGCAATACCGTTTTCCTGCAGTAACGATATGCAAATGTCTGTACACATAGGTTCTCGAAGAGAGAATGAAATTGGAGTGCAAGTGTCACGGAGTTTCAGGTTCCTGTACGACTAAGACCTGCTGGACCACGCTTCCTAAATTCAGAGAGATTGGATATATTTTGAAAGAGAAATACAATGCTGCAGTGCAAGTGGAGGTGGTACGAGCCAGTAGACTAAGACAGCCGACCTTCCTGAAGATCAAGCAGATTAAGAGTTACCAGAAACCCATGGAAACGGATTTAGTGTACATTGAAAAGTCACCCAACTACTGTGAGGAAGATGCTTCCACAGGGAGCGTCGGTACCCAGGGACGACTCTGCAACCGTACCTCTCCCAATGCGGATGGGTGTGACATGATGTGCTGTGGAAGAGGGTACAACACGCACCAGTACACCAAGGTGTGGCAGTGTAATTGCAAATTCCACTGGTGCTGCTTTGTGAAGTGCAACACGTGTAGCGAGCGGACAGAGGTGTTCACCTGCAAATAATGGCATCACGCGCAAATGAACAGAACAAATCACCACGAGTGAAGAAAGTGGAGTACAACAAACGACGACAGCATCATTTTGCACATCTAAACTTCTTTGGGAAAAAAAAAAAACAACCAACCAACACCACAACAACCACTCCCTCCCCACTACTTACACTTCTAAGGATGGTGCATTTTGGCTGGCTGGCTGTTGTAACTGCTTTGGAAACAAGGGCAACAGGATTAAGGTGATGTTGACAACCACATGAAACTTTCTCTCTCTCTCTCTCTCTTTTTTTTTTAAACTACAGCCTGGGTGTTGTAGAGTTCTCCTAGTAAGTGTTTTAAGTTATACATATCAGAGAAGCTGACTGCCTTGCAGCTCCCATGGAATTTAAAAGAAAAAGACACTTTCTTCTATTTTACAACAACAAAACCACCGAGCCCTGTGCAAATAAAGACTTTTTTTAAGGAAATGAAATCTTCACTGACTAGAACACAGCAGTCTTGCTGCAAAAACCTAAATTTCTAAGAAAGCAGGTAGCGAGAAAACAACTGGTAGGGAGACAAAAATCTATGGCGGAAATACTCCACTATCAGTTTGCAAAAAAATAACGTTCACAAAATTACATCAGCTGCCAGTGACACTGGAACTCTTTGAATGAACATTAAAAATAATTATTTATGTTTTTAATAGTATCAAAAAATTCTAAGCACTAACGGGTAGCTATGTCTTAATTCTGTACTAAATGTAAACTTATTGGAACTCTGACTTTATGATTTTTGTATTTGGTTCTCCCTAAGTTCTTCAATGCTACTGATCTGTTGTCACTCCACTATTAGAGAGTTCAATTACTGTAGGCCTTAAGCAATTACCAGAACTGAGCAAAAAGATCATGCAAAACTGTGGTTACAAATGCTTGATAAAGAATTTTCTTGCTTGCCTCCTGAATAAGAATGACTCTTTTTAGACTCAGGCTCGAGGCGTGGAGCACCTGCTCTCCAGCTCCTCGTAGGGAGACATGCTTCGACAAATATCAAAGGTTTTGCTTGGCCGTCAAAGGCACTGGCTGGATCTTCCAAGTATTGCATTTTGCCTTTAACTATTGAAAGTTAATATTACCGATAGTTTTAAATAACTTATGCCCAGTATGAACTGAGAAGTTAATAAAAATATGGTAGCTGAGCTCTAGGTTGCTGCAACCTGTGAGCTGTGGTGGCTTCACGAGCATAAGAAAGCTATAATTTGGGTTAGTCTGTGTCGTCATTATTCTAAGGTTGGCAATAGCATACTCCCTCGTAAATACATGAATGTTAAGAAAGAAGCTGACTTTTTACACCAGCACTCAATTCTAATTCACACACCTTTTCCCTGCGAGAGATTACTACTGTAAAATCTAGTGTTTTTAACACTAAGAGCCAGATATGCCCACTTATAACACAGCACATTTAATCCCATAAATGTTTGCTTGTAGCAAGGGTCCCTACCTGATTTTCCGAAAACTTGGATTAAAAATTTCCTAACGTCTGAGTATCTGCATTTCCAGCTTTTGTTTCATTTTATTACTTTTGTTGAGGGGCTGCCCAGCCATGAGCCCTCCCCATCTGACATGGGAGCACTTGCCACACCACACGGTGCTCTTGGGGCAAGGGGCTGGGGGAGCTACCGCTCCCCCAGCTCCCGTGCTGGATATGTGAATGAGCCAGGATTACCTCCATAATTTATGGGCCTGTATTATCGAAAGTAACTAATCACTTGGGGACCTTCATTCAAACATTCACGAGGACCTGTCTTTCTGACCCCAAGCACTTACGCTCTGAAAATCAGACCCCTTTGATGAGTCTCCCACGGAGCAATCCAAAACTGAAGAGCTCATTTTTTTCATTGTTGCTGTTGGTTTCTAAATACCAGCCTTGGTGCGAACGGGTGCAACTCCACAGAAGTCAACAGGGGCCCTCCAAAATGCTAGAGTCACCCCACATAACTTAAAGTCCCTTTGATTCATGGGTATTGTTGTTGAATAATAGTGATATACTGTACTTTCACTACATTCTTGACAGGAAGCAAATAAAGCTCCCAAACACAGTAATGCACAGTCTTATGGTACTAGATACTGTAAATATATTAGAATAGTATTTGTTAAGTACAATTGAGGAATCCAATTAAGTTATATTATTGTATATCGTTTAAATGTCTATAGAGTATTTTAAATTATTGTGATCTACACTGCGTTAAAAAAGAAAAAAAAGGTTATATATTATAACACCAACCACTCTGAAAAGTGGACCAAAGTGACACTTTCTCTCTTTTTTTTACATACCCCTATTTCAAATAGCTCTGTCAGCTATTGTAACACCACGGTAACAGTCCTATAATTGGATTCGCTGTCTAGAATATAATGTTTCAGAGCATCCTATAAAAGTTTTGCTCGTGTGGGGGTGCAGCATTCAGAAAGGTACTGTGTGGCACAAAGCGGGAGCTGACCACGGGAATGCACGGACTTTGAACTATGTCCCAAGGAAAAGCAGTTTTGGTCAGAAACCACCGTTACCACTAATATACTGAAACACCCCCCCAAAATGGTGACCTTCTAATGAAGGTGTCTGTGAACAGAAGTGGGTTACACATAACTTTTATTTTAAAAAAAATGTAGTTTGATGTCAAAGAACTGTGACAATAGAGGTTTGAATGCAACCAGCAACACAACGTGGTTTAACCATACCTTAGCCGTGACAAAACTAAAAATACTGTATGTTATTAAAGAATTTAAGAGCAAAGATCAATTTGTTTACTACGTTAATGTTTTACGGCAAGCAGAAAACAAAAGATGAAATGTGTTTCCATTAAAACTTAATTTTTTCCCCTTCTAGTTCCCTTTCTTTTTGTTTGTTATTCATTTAGAAAAAAGAAAGAAGGCAACAACACCTTATGCAAAGGCCATTTGTGTACAGGCTTCTCTGGATGAGAAACGATAGGCAGATGCCAAGTCCAAAGCAGTTTTTGTGTTTTGTGAGAAACAGTAACGAACACACCTGTGTTTGGTATCACAGTCCAAAGTCATCTACCTACACCAGTGGTACAGAGAACTGGCACAAGCACCAACCTTGTTACTGCCAGAGACTTCGGTTGGCTCAAATGAGAAGGAGATAAATGTTTTGTGATAGAAATGTGGCATCCAACTCCAAAATGGTTCTTGACCATGAACCTCACCTAACAGATTGGCAAACAGAGAGGAGTAAGAGGCATAGAGGAGAGGCTTGAAGGCCCTGACTTCAGCACTTGCACATGTTCCAGCTTATTCAAGCAAGTTATGGACACATCTGAAAACCCTACCTGAATCTGGACCTAAAAGATTTTACAGAATTTACCTCGGTCAGAATAGTAGCAACCTCCTTGATACTGAGAATAGTGTCTTCCTATACAAAATCTAAAGAAAATGCACAGCCTTTGTTGTATTTGCCCCTTGGGGAAGATATCCAGCATTAGATAAAGGTATTGCCAAATTCCACATGAACTAAGTCCAAAATAACTTCATTAAAATGAACTGAGTTGCCCTGGGTTTATAGCAGCATAAGTATGCACAGCATTTTAGCCACGGATGCCAAAGAAAACACTGCACCTTCTTTCTAATTACATCATGGGAAACTTGTTAATAGAGCTGCAGGAAGTTTTTATAGCAAATGGTAATATTACATTCATTTCTACGATGACATCTGGAAAGTAGATGAAACTCATCAAAAGGTTTGCAAGTCTTTTAACAAATCTAAAGCATGTTGCGAGTAGGTCACTTAAAGTTTCAAAGATATTTCCGTGGATTTCTTTCTTAGTTTAAGGTTAAAACCCCAAAGTGATACTGAAGGTAACAAATCAAGGCCTTCTCTTATACCAGCTTTCCCATACGAATAACTCGATAAGCCTTTCACTATTGAAGGCACAACTGGTGTTTAACAGAAAATGCTTTCTATAAAGCTAGAGATAATTTGCATTCATAGCAATTTTCAAAACTGGACAGAATGACTGCATGTTTCCTTTCCAATCCTTCAGACCTTTTGTTGCAATGACAGTTCCCACAGCGAAGGCGGTACAGTAAGTGGTAGAGTAAAGACCCAACATTCTTCTCTCCGAGTGACGGCCACAACGAGATGTGGGATACACACAACTAAAACTATGTCTAAGGGAAAAAAACATCAAAGTTGGAAAGGCAGGGGAAGTTGTAAGCAATTTCAGTTTGTGACACTGATATTGTAAGAAACCTCCTGCACGCAAAACAAACCGCATTGTAGGCTGAACTTCACCCACAAACTTTTTTCCCCTCGAATCCAAAGTCCCCGTCTGCATCTCTGCACATCCAGACTATTTAACTGGAGAACAAGCATGCCCAAAAGCTGGCAAGTATTTTGCTTCTGGTGTTTTAGCTGCTATTAGGAAATCGTAGGGGATCATTTTCTGACAGGGGACACGCAGTTTGAAATTTAAAATTTGCATCTCATTTTTTAAATGAAGATCTAGGTTTTTTTCCCCTGCACATTCCTGCAGTACAGATACATGTGCTTTAAGAGATTTGTTTGGTGAAGAATAAAGTTGGCAGTTTTCACATAATACATGGTTGTTCTTTGTAATGTGTTCCACAGAGCGCAGAGGCAGAGGGAATAATACTGCTGTAAATTCAAAATCTTTAGTTGGGCTGTTTTTACTGAAAGCAATACACCTGTTTTTACTGCTTTTACTGAAAGCAATATTACCTGTTTGGAGACCCTAGCGAGATTCTATTTTATAGGCTGGTCCTTTTTGTAAGTTGGTACTATGAAAGACCAGAAAAAACGGGAATAATAAAGTTTACTTTGATTCCAGGTCCTCTTACTCTCACTGTAAACAGACCTTAAGATGAATAAGGAACCAGCTTAATGACATTTAAACTTGTGCGTAGGTATTAAAAATGATTAAGATATTTTTTCATAGGCAATCCCAAACAAATGGCACTGCACCAGACATTGGAAATGTTTGCATTGAAAGCCAGCTGTATGATTAGCCTCTGCCTTCATTTGCCCAGCAATTTAGGGGAAAACCAGCATTTTAGATCCCATACAGCTAAAAGGAATTCCCAAAGAGATTACAAGATTTTGATCTTATTGTTTAATTCCTGTGGCTGAGAATGAAAAGGAGCATTCCCTCAATCTTTGGGTAAAGGGAAACCCAAAGGCATTTCGAAGACTATTCACACCACTCAACTTAAAAGACTAAAAGCCCGGCTAAGCGAGCTGACAGCCTCTCTGGACTCCCGCTACAATAGGGAGAGCAAGCTTGCTCTGGGGGAGGCGTTAGTTCAGCTCTGATGGACCCTCTCCTCCTCAACCAGAGAAGAACCCCAGGGAGACACGCCGGATAATTTATCCACTGAAATTAAGCACCAAAAATTCTGTCGTGTGAATGAACTCCCATTTCCCCTCTACCATTTGCCTCAGCTGCTCTTGGGCACAAATTATATATCTTCCTTAGTTTTTTTTTAACTGCAAGCTTTATTATTTTACGTGTTGTGGAATAGATACTCTGTTATGTCAGTGAAATTGGCTTTGCTTTTCCTTTTTACTGCCACCCTGTTCTTGTCTCTTCCAACCAATCTCCGACTCCCGATTTTATGCATGAACTATTTCCCCGCAGAACTGATTTCAAAGAGAATTGTAAAAGCCGGACTATTATCCAGTGATTTGATGAGGCAGTTTCCTACAAAGCAGCATATTTATGATTTTGACTTCCTCTTAAGATATGCGCTGTGCAAAGAACTTTAATCCAAGGGGTGACCGTTTAATAGTACTATGATATTGGTTGTGAAGGATCCTAACGGGTGTGCATTGCAATGTTCTCCTGGTTATTTCATCACAGCGCATCCACGCTGCTATCCCTGAGCACATCAGGCTACACCAAAAGGCTCTCGCAGCAGCTGCATCCCAATTACCTGCACGGATCACACGCTGCCATCGAAGCCGAGTTCAGCCTACAGGTTAAGCTTGTTAAAAAGGCAGTGAAATTTAACAGTCACGTATTCTCAGTAATGCTGGCCATCACACTTGTCTCAACACCTTTCTGAGGTAAGTATTATGTCTATTAAAGACAAAGAAATATATACATAACTACTTAAAAAACATTAACCTGCCCAGAGAGAGGAAAAAAGGCATTCCTCAAATTGCACCGTATATCCCAAATAAAAAGCCTAATATGCACATGCATCATACATGTACTTCCATACACACACATGTAAATATATTAAAAATACATAAATATATGTGTGTGTGTATTTGAAAAATACACAGTGCAGACATTCAGAGCAATTTCTCTAAGATCCTTCTTCAATTTTTCCCTTTTCAAGGGGAGTGGATTTTGTGGCTTCTTGTTGAAATACAGGTATGCAAATTTTCCACATTTCCTTCCAGAAGTACTGTGTCATCAGCACCATAATAACACTTCTTTCTTTCATTTGTAGGCCTTTTTGTTTATAGGTCTCAAAGAAAAGCAAAAAAGCTCTCATTTTGCAGTTGGAGAAAGTGGAGATGTGTGAAACCTCCCTCCCCTTCATCTACTCAGGAAGAGGAGGCAGCCCAATTTAGCTCTAAATCACTTGCCAAAGCCCCCAGCAAAAGTCAAGAGTTACGGCTACAGCTCAGGTGTCCTGGTTTTTGGTCCGGGGCTCCGACTACCAGCCCTACCCGCCATGGTTACTGCAATGCGCGGGAGCGTCAGTTGTGATGAATATATGTTTATTGGCAAGAACCTCACAACCCTTCTTCCTTATCTCTCTCTTTAAAAGATAAGCTACTTCATATTTGCCCCTGGCTGGTATCAACAAATGTGTCATGATACGCACTTACTTTGCACCCGTGTTAACCTTTTGAGCAGATGCAGGCACTTTCAGTCAGAAAATCATCACCGGTGTGCTCTGTTAGTACATTTACAGTAATGAGTCAGATAAATGCTTTCTGTTTTTAAAAGGCTAGAAGCAATGCAGCAGGACAGGTTTGTCCACCCACTGCATTTTGTTCCAGCAATTCTGGCACAGAGCTGCATCTGGGATCAAATAGTCTTAGGAAGCCAACATGCCAAGCTTGAACAGTAGGCTAATGTAAATATATAATGGCGTGGGAAAAAGTCTTTTGTTTGTTAATATTGGGTGATACAGAATATCTGTTGTTCAGGACAAGAAACCAGAGAGTTGTTGGATTACGTTCAGCAATGCCCAGTTGTTGGTTTTTTTCAGTGCATAGGTTACTTTCCTCTCTGGTTATTTGTGTGTCTGTGTGTGCACCCATGCAGGGGGACTTGGGAAGCTTTTAACTAAGTCGATGCGTTAATAAACTTTTCATTTCATGGACAGAAGGGGAAAAAAACCACAACCATTTAGTGGGAATCTAAGCAAGAAATACCTGCAGATGGGTCACAGCAGCATGGTAAGAAAATATGTGCTTTGGAAGTTTCAGCTGACTACCTAATCCAAACCACTCCTGGAGGAAGGAGAAGGAATGAGGAAGTCAGTTTGCGGTCACCAGCTTCTCTGCCTGTGATATCCAGTACATAATTATTACAGGGCTACAGTTCAGCCAGCTTTTGACAAATGAACTACCATGAGTTTTCTCTGCGTGTTTTCTATTCAAGTGTGTTTAGTCATAAATACTTGGTTCTAATGGCATTTTCTTAGTCAAACAGAGCCACTCCTAAGCATCAATAATACATTTTATTCTTGGTATAAGCCTCTGAACAAGATTCTTTTATTCTGGTTGAAGGTCTTTTTGCAGAAGTTGTATATCCCGGATTTTTTTCACCTACACTGATTTTGACTAATTATACCCCTAGCACTCTTCCTCTCCAAACCCGTTGCAACAGTCCATATATTCTGTGCTGAAGAGTCGCCATGAAATAGAAATAATCCCTGTAATATCCAATAAAATTATCAAATTATTTTTGCAAAAGGAAAAATAATAGCAAAGGGACACAGGCGTCAGGTCAGAACACCAGATTTCCTTGTGCCTAAGGACTTTACTCATGCTCAGCTTCTCTAGTCTTCAGGTTCATAAAACAGAAACTCCTGAGTGCATGTAATGCTCCCATGAGCTCATCTAGAGGTATTCCCGTTTTAGAGGTATCTGTAAATACTAATTTTCAGTCCCAAAGATCTGAAGTAGGAAGCAATGAGCCATAAATACTCCCTGGTAGTGCTACTGTATGACTTGACTGTATTTGCAAACTTAATATTAAAATGATAATGTATGCATGGAAAATGTTTATTTTTAATCTGCATATTTTTCAAATCGTATTACTTTTTAAAATGAAGGGCAGTACTCATTTTCATTCAACACATTTTTACGAGCAGATAATAAGAGGTCATACACCCCTTCGGTGATGGTTTCCTGAAGTGGAAATTAAGATTTAATAAGTCAAATGCCCTCTATTAGTATATGAACCATTTTTGTAGTTTTTGACTCTGTAGAAGCAACTCATGTATATGTAAAACACATTTAGTGAAAGTACCAGCACTGACAATTTTTTTCAGCTATTCCTGAAATTTTCTCCCCACCCCTACCTACCCACTAGCAAGGAGAACAAACAGAAATCAAATTTTTAAAAAACCAGCCAAATGGATGCTTTTCCAAGGACCTGCATTTGCCTTCCTTTGAAAACAGTACCCTCAGTTTTCTGTTTAAAACCTTTGGCATTCAAGACATGCCTCTTTTCCCTAGATGGGTTCACTTGCGCTTCTTTCTCCACTTCAGCTTTGTAGTTAGCTACACTCCCTCACAATCTGATGCTTGTTCAAATGTCTCTACTCAAGCTGAGACAGATCCAAAAAGTACTTGTAGAGGGTGTTGGCCACGGTCCCGAAAGCCTTTCTGCTGGCACTTCAGAGCAGTGAAGTGTTTGCCTGCTCCCATCGTCTCCAGCTGAAAGAGGAGGGAGCTGAGCTTTCCCTTCAACCGCGGATGACTGCAAGGTAAGATGCATCAATTTAAGGAGCAATAAATCAAATCAGGCCCTGCTCAAGCTCCTGACCCGAAACTTGTCGAAGGTGAGTGACTGTTTCCAACAAATTCAGCTCCGACTCCACCTCCAGCAAAGCCGGACTAGAGGATGCTGTGACCTAAATGAGAGGGTTTTCCAAGTCCGGCTTCAAAAGTGTTTAAATCCCTCTGACTTTTGAACACCTCATCCTAAATATCCCATTTCAGTTTTGAAAATTTTGAAACACTTTTTGTTTAAAAGCTTTGTGTTCAGCATAATTCCCATGTTTTACTACCCTTCAGTAATTCAGCTATTGAAAAAAGACCTCTCAACAAGGGATTTTCAGGATTAGTCTCAAAATGACAACGTAGCTCACACACTCAACAGAAGCACCAGAAGGAAAAAAAAAAAAAAAACCATAAAAGCAGTCACATGAAGATTAAAAAAATTGAAACTGCTGAAAAGATGGAGTTTGGGCACAACAGTAATGTTAGCACAGATCCTACTCGGTATATAATTGCAACAGTTACGAGGCTGGCATGGTTGCACACATTCATCTGTCCTGTAACATGTTCACACACTTACCTTGGTTGGAAAAAAACCCCAAACCTGTGAGAGAACTTTGCAAAAAAGTTTCTTTTGTGAAAAAAAGAGAGGTTAATCAAGACCAAAGTAAGGTAGAGTTGGGATGCATCTCTCAAATTGACCATAATAATGGGAGACTAGCAAATGAGAAAACTTTTTAGAGTAGGCTTCCTCAATGTCTTAATTTTTGTTTCATTTATTTATGTATTTTAGTATATTTAAGCTAAAAGCTTGAAAAAGAGAAGGAACAAGATACAGAAAGATTTCACAATTATCAGACTGAAATAAGTTGGATGGCCCAAACCAGACCCTATCTTAGAACCAAGGAACTTTTGTGCTCCCTTGGAAAGAAAATACTTTTCAGGATTCTTTTTGTGTGTGTGCGCGCGATGGGAAAATCATTTAACTCCTAGCTTAAGGAGTATGTTATCTGTTTGAACATCTCTGTTCAAATAGAGCCCATAATCTTTCTTACCCTCCTACTTTGGTAAAAAGACCGACCATGTCACAGTGGTGCAGTTTCTTACTTCAGCTCCAAAGGAAGACAGGTCCTTCTTTTTCTTCTGTTTAAGCCTTCTCAGATATATACTATATATTATTAGATGTCATTCTTCCAAGTTCAGAGACCTAAAACAAACAAAACTGGAATATACCATCATCTTCATCTTAGATAAATATATAAAGCCAAAAGGTGTTAAGAGTATTTTTTTAAAGGTGGTGGGAATATAAAGAAAAAAAAAAACAAACCACAGAAAACAACATTTTAATAGTGGAAGCCTAATATTAAAACAAAGCCAGGCTGTCATATCCTCTCACGCTCTTAAAATAAACACAAGTGATTAAACAAGAGCTTACTGGCCAGACTTGAGGTCTCATTTGTGAAATATTGCCCAACGACTAGGTAGTTTCCCCTTTTCCTTCATTCAGAAAACCCTGGTAGAACTGGATCCTGAGGTCAGGTGTAGCAGAGGACACTTCAGGGAGGGCAAATCAAACCTGGGGAGCCAGGGAGCACATGCAAGTTGTGGCAATGCACAGACTAGCCATGGCTTTTGTAACGTCACCACGGCCATTTGTGAAACAGGGAAATACTCATACCAACAGCCATACCATAGGCAATTCATGGTTAGAGTTATTTTCAGCTGTGAAAAGTGCTCGACTTCTCCGCACCGTCGGGTGGTGACTGCTTCTGCATCCTCTGGGGGAGAAGAGGGCAGAAGGCAAGTCTCCAAGGCTTGATTTTGGGACCTACAGGCAAACTGCTGGAAAACCAGTGCTCTGGCATCGGTACAGTCATTTCTGCTTATCGCGGTGTCAGCTCAGGAGAACACTTGGTGGCCAGCGATGGAGAAATTATTTGAGAGAGAAGAGCGAGATGCAGTCGGTGCCCAAGCACAGCGCTCCTCTCAAGTGACACCGCAGCCCTGTCATAATGCTAACAGCTCCCTACCGAATCCCACAATATTTAGCCTCTATTATTTGGAAAGCCTTGGGTCTTTTTTTTTTTTTTTTTTCTCGGTGCTTTCCCAAAAGCTGGCGGCAAGCGTCTTTCTTTTCAAGACCAGCAACAAATCGGTGCAAAATAAACATGCTGTCATGAGAGCACGTTACACATCTTCAGCACAGGTTGCAGAGACACTCCGAGTGTGGATGAGGCAAACAAACACCACCACCCCCCAGTCGATAAAGCAAATATTCCATTCCAAAAAATGTCGTTTTGGCAGTGGCATGTGTCAGGAAATCAAAGGCACGGGGGACCCCACCGGCTCAGGGGACCGGAGCGGGATTGCTGCCCTCGGGAGGCTGCCCTGCCGCCAGCAAACCACCATGGTGCGGAGCGAGGAGCCGGAGAGGCGCAAGCCCAGCCTTCCGCACACCTCGCGCTGAGGAGATCGTGTTTGCGTACTCGGGGCATGAATAAAGGCAAAATTTTCCAAACTATTTTAATGTAAATACAGGGGCGTCCACAGCTAACCAGCATGGCAGTTTGACTGGGATGACTGCCAAGGAACAAATTTAATGCAATGTATTTCATTTACTCCCAAACAATGGGTAAATGGCACTCTCTTGCTGTTTAAATGGCATACCCACCGCTGTCTACGTGTCTGCCCACAGGTGTTATGCAGCACGAACACTTACCGTCTGTTAACATAAATTTGTTCGCTTGTGTTTGCTTCCCTCTTCCAGCCTGGCTGCTAAGCCTATCAAAGGTCCCAAGCTAAACAAGTACAAACACTGCTCGCAAAGTGTGTAGGCAGCAATTAAAGCACGCCGAGGTAGGGTGCAGCGTTTTAATCGCGCTGGCCGGTGGCCAAGGAGCTGCAGAAGTGAACTGTGCTTCCCCAGCCACGGCGGAGGAAGGAGGAGGAATTCCCTTCGTGCCTCTAATGCGTTGCTCTCGACAGCGCTCCTTCATTTCAGAGCTGTGCCCTCGTCCGCGCGTTTCTACCTGCCAGTGGATATTCACACGCGTATTCTCAAAATTTGCCTTCTCCGCAACTATTTTTAACCATATTAAATAGTGGTAATAGCCCCGTTTTTTTCCTTGACAATTATTTGTGACTGGAAAACAAGCTTCTACTGAAAGGAATTTATTACCTTATTCAAGCAAATGCTGATGGCTCTTTGTTGGTTTTGTAGTAGTCATGAAAATTCCGTGCCAAAACAAAAACATAGAAAATATTTTGCTATTACACGATAATAGGGGGGGAAAAGTAATTTTAAAACATTGAACTAAGATATTTATCAGTTTACAGGCTTAAAAAATGAGCGTGCACAGAAACAGTTTGCTGAATTGTAACCTAAATGTTTTTTTCCTTCTGGGATGAAACCCTGGTATAGTAATGATGATAGGCAGCAAAAAATCTGTTAATTCTGTGAATTTTTCTTTCTAATATTTTTTTCAGTTATTAAATGTATCCATTACGATAAGGAAATAGACTCAGCTCATGTAGTTTTTCCTTTGGACATAAGTGCAGGAAAAAAAATAAAATCACATGGTTGACTGCAGTGCTTCCAAAACTTTCAGCTCTCTGTTCGCTAGTCTATTGCTGTGAAATAACTAGAAGTGCATCCCGGATATTAGCATACAAATAGTATGTATAATTCAGTATAAACTGAATTGTTTATAAACATCAAACATTATTTATAGCTCTCACACACACACACACACACACACACAGAGGTCACCATGGAAACAAAGTAATTGCCATACCATTAGGATGCAATTTCTCTGCGCAGTGAAGGAGAATGGCAATTTATCTGCATCTGGGTGGTTTCACGTTACTGTTTGTGGTCACAGATCTCCCCTCCAAAGCATCTTTTGGACGTGAAATTAGTTTTGATTACCGAAGAAAAGATTAGATCAATATAAGAGTGAGACGATTTGAAACAGAAGAGCACATGTGAAACCACTGCAATTCTTGCCCAGGAGTGATGTGAACTGTTCAGCAACGGGGATTCAAAGACAAACCGAGGAATTTCAAGCCCAGTCGAAGGTCACCGTAGGCCAGTGTTTCCCCATCTTGCTGTTGCCGATGGTCAATGGTTGCTGCCATCTGCTTGCTGCTTGGCAGCCTAAATGAAGTAGTATTGATTACAGATTCAAAAGGTAAAAAATTAGCATGAAGAGACATCCTTGTTTATAATCCTTCTAGTAAGGTCAAGGATTGAACGGACCAGAGAAATGTTTTTCCTCCTTAAAGAACACAGAATATATGCAGTACCAATATTTAAAGGTAAACAGAGCTTTATTAGAAGAATATAGGGGCAGTTTCTAAAGGACAGATATGCCTGCATATAGGGATAGACATCTACTGAGATTTTTTTTAAGAGAAGTAAGAATGTAAGGCATTAAGACCACTGCTTTCCATCTTGCACTTGAAATGGAGGCTACGATACAAAGAAACATATTCTTAGCCCTAATAGTGTTAATGACAAGATTATCACACCTTGGCAATAACAGCTTCCTACTTGGTCATCTCTGCATAACAAGAGCCCTTTAAGACAGTTAAAAGAAAATGGCTGATAACTCATCACAGTATCATTCCAGACTGTATTAAACCATGGCTTGATTTAATCGCATATGTTTTAATGCAAGAAAACATAATAAAATTTCTCAGCTGAATTTTTCAGTCCTCTCAACCAAGATGTGTAAGGATGAGCTGACAGAATCCTTGTAATTTTGACAAAAGGTTCACACTGAGGCTAATTTTGCAATATTACTGCAGGCAAAACTCCCAGAGATGTTAAGTCAGATTGCAAGGTTACTCCAAAAAGATTGTATGTAGAAAGTCCCATTACTGCATAAATTGAGTTTATTCCCCAGCTAGATTTCCTATGAACTGACCTGCATTCTGCCTCATTAAGAAGTGCTCCTGAATTCAGAATGGAAGATTCTTTTGTGCAATCTGTCCTAACAACAGTGAAACCAGAATGGCTTCTATATTTCTGACAGAGGCTCTTTCTCAGAAGGGGGAAAAAAAGACTCTTCTCTCTCCTTGCAGATGTAAATGCTGCAAAGTACTTTGGGGGCCTTTAGGATAGAAAAAACCTGCTCGAGTAAACACGGGGTATAATTATCATCATCTGTCATCTCTGCGAATCCATACATTTTATATTCCACTTAAAACAGAAAAAAAAAAAAAATCCTCAGTGGGATGTCTTCCAGCGAACCAATTTAGCTAATGAGAGTGAATATCAATGACTGCTGGCTAATCAGAATGGTATTAGCATAAATTTTACTTAATGAGGACATATTTGCCTGGTGCCAGGAGCAAAACAGTACTGGGCTAGAGTGTAAAATGCAAAGGATGGCTAAGTCTCACCCGGAAAAAAAAAATAGCTAAGCAAATAAACAGAAATGTATCTGAGGTCACTGTTATACTAGCGCTTTTTGTGCAACCTGGGATTTTAATCTCACTTGAGGCTTTTCAAACTTTTTCATTACTACAGAATCTTATCAACCCTTTAACTGTGATGAATTAAACACCCTGGGGAACAGCTTGACAAGAGATTCAATTGAACTCTTTTAACCTCATGTTGGTAGGTAGATCACTGAGGGAACTTGCTTTCTTTTTAATTTAAGGCACACAATACACACACGCTGCTGCACAGCAAAAGTATATTTTTCCTCTGTGCATTGTGTAAGGCTCTTTTCTGAAAACTGCCCAAATATTACTCTCAGCTTCAAAACCAGCAATGTTACATTGCCCTCTGCCTGCCTGCGAGTGATCTCAGGCAGAAAATTCCCTTCGGCCACTATTGTCTTGAAGGAGTTAAGTCCCAGCAGCATCCCAGTGCTGTTATACACACTGTGTTTCTTCCTTTTTATATAGGCTCCATATTAGACAGTCTGAGAAGTCTCCATGAACAATATGAAAGATTTTTGTCTACAGTAACATAAAGGGGTTAGAGTTCAATGCTCTCACAAAATATTTAATCTTGTGAAATGTTATTTGTAGTGTCATTCTTGTATATACCTGCTTTGAAATTCCTAACGTTAGATTCTTCTATGTAAAGGAATATAGGCCACAAGTGTTCTTACCTTTGATATACTATAGGATCTAACAATATTTAACCGGTGAAGTCATTTTTGTTTCCAAACCTGTGTCTCAAATATGCTTGGGAACGTGGAAACTCACAATGCCCTTATTCATGACATCAAAATCAGTTCCATGGTAACACATTGTGATGACAAAATACACAGATTGCAAGGTCACAAGTCACACTTAAGAACAGGCAGGGGAGAAATTGTTAGTTTAATGAATAACATTAGCCAATTCCAATAGGAATAAAAATAAAGAAAAAAATAAAGTGCCTAAAGTAAACACCCCTAAATGCACTTCAGAACCATTTCATCTTAAGTAGTTCTTCAAAGGCACAAGGCTTCCACAGCTTTCACCTCTGCGGCAAATAGAAGCCTACATTAAAAAGAAAAGAAAGACGCCGTGCGCTTATGATGGCACTAGCAATGCTTTTCCTCTACATGCACAGAGAGAAACAGCAAGCACGGGGAAGAAATTTTAGAAGAAAAGGAGTCACGTTAATTCCAGGCTAAATCCCCCAAAGAAACTCATGATTCTTAAGCTTAGCAAGGACTGGGGTTTTACACACAGCGACAAGCCACTTTTGAAGCTTGCATCTCCTTGGTCTATAGCCAGGTATTTGAAATATTTCTGTCACAGAAGTCAGCAATGGCAACTGTGGTACAGACCTTGCTAATGAATTTGAAGTGATTCCTTCATTGCTTATTTACTGAACACTGTATCACAAGAAAGCAATCCAGATTTACAGGGTTTTAATGTACATAGGCCACCTCTGAAATTTAAGCCCTTTTGCTGCAAGGACCCTAATAGACGTAGGTATGAGAAATCACTGCAACTAGCTCATCACCTAAGTAGATAAAGCCTGCAAAAGAGGGAGAGGAAGGAAAAACACAGAAGAGAAAATTGTCAGTCCAGTATCCGAACAAATGCCAGATACCTCTAAGGCTTTGACATCACCATCAGATTTGCTTGTGACTTCTCAGGGCAACGACAGGAAAAAATTTGAGTACTTCAAGCAAATGAACCAGAAAACCCCATGGTTAAGGGAATGTTCTTGCATATGGCATGTCTTAGGCATTAGGTGGTTGGTCCATGAAGTTACTGTGCCTGAAGCAACAAGAACACATTTGAACGAGTTTTCCCTTCTAACTCTTACATCAAAACCGTCTTTGAAATCGCAACTAAAATCTATCACATACAATCTATTTGACGTGACTGTGTCATAAAATTGGCACTGTATGTTCTATGCTTACCACAGTCTGAAAGGTCAACGGAGAGGATAGATTTCCTTTAACCTCTTGTTTAAATAGCATCTTATTTTTATTAGAAAAGATGTTATTTTTTTTTACCATATCATGGCAGACAGCCCTATCCCAATACATCCTTACATAAACAGTGACTGAACAGCCAAAAAACAAATTGCGACTTAAACTATACAAGGAGAACCTCAGATTAGCTTTCCTTCCACATATCAGAGCAAAAGATTTGAAAGGCTGGAGCATTTCAAAATAGATCAGGGAGCAGCATCTTTGATTTTATTTAAATGATGTAAAATCACCAGATTATTTGAAAACAATGAAGTATGCTTTGGTAAGACATTAACATTTTTAACATATTCCTGCACTCTGGCAGTGAAGGGGATGGTAAAATTCCCTCTATATTACATAAAACGGCTTGACAGTTGCATACATACTTAACCACAGGTGGGGGGTTCTTCTTAATTTGGTGTCTATCATGTGATGCTTCATAAGCAAAGAATAGCAGGCCATGCTGCTTTATTCAATTGGTTTATGCTTTTACTCTTTCTTCCTGCATGTGAAAAGCATAACAGAGAACTAGCAGAGCAGAAGTAAGATGTGTTTTGTTAGTTGTCTGAAGCCCTGGGGCCCGGAACCGGATAAGTCCTGATATTATACCCTGGATTGAGCAGAATAAATCCATTTTGTTTCCTCCAAACATTTAGCCATTAAAAAAATATGAGATAGAAAAACAGACTTTGCTGTCTGCATGCCTTCTTGTAAAGCTTGTATTGTGGAAATGTCAGAATCATTAGGTCATTGGCATATATTTTGCAAGCTAATGCTTCTACTTTAATTCTCACTGGGGACTGCATGTCTGCTTTTCAAATAAAACCCAGACTGAAGAAGGTGAAGAGAGCTTAAAAATGATGCTGGTAACACTCTGTGATGGCTGATAACACTTCTAGATACGAATAATTAGGAAATATCAGCCAAGGTTGATACAACCCCAGCTATTAAAGTACCTACTCTAATACCAAGCCCCACGAAAGTAATTGGTAAGCGTTAAAATTGCCTCGTAAATATTTGTGGCTCCTTTTAAATGCGCGCAGAGACATGTGACTGAATAAAGTTTTAAAATAAATACAGCACAAGAAATAAATTTAATATGTGAAATTATGCACATAATAGCAGAAGCACGGCGCGTTATACTTCAGAGAAGCCAAGTAGATGAATTTGCTCCCGAATCACCAAAGACAGATGCAGAAGAAGTGGTCACGGAAACACAAGCCCCATTCCAAAAATAGCTACTTGTCTCTCAAAACATATATTGCTGATAAAATCTGGCATGAGTTGAAGAAAGAGGTTAATACTAGCAGACATAATAATGCAAGTAGAAACACTCTCAACTCACAACTGGATAAATAAGTCTTGAACTTGCAGCAGTTCCTCCTCTGCCTGAACGCATGCTCCCCAAATCAGCTTTTCAGCTTCTTACAAAAACACACACACACACACACACTTTCTTCTGCGATGGCGCACAGAAGCACCTCTACTCCCGAGAGAAAGACGGATTCCTACACTTACAGCCCTGCCCTTGCAGAAGCCGACCCGGCTCCCCTGCGCGACTCCTGCAGCCCTGCCAAAACCCGGGGGGAGTGGGGCAGGGTTGGCACCTCCAGGCTTTCCACCTTGAGCTTGGGGCTCTAATGAACTCGAAATAGCCAGTCAAAACCCAGCCAAAACCACAGAGTGCTACCTGGTTTGGTAGCACGGCCAGTTTAAACCACATGAAACCGCAAGTTGAGCGCGATTCTGATACCAGTCTATAAATCAACCCAGGTTTATCTGAAAATGAATTTAGAGTCAGTAGGCAAGTTAGTGAACTTGAACAAACCTTCGGACAAACGCAGTTTTTATTCTGAATTTCTAAACAAATCCTCAAACTAAACAAATCTCAGCAGTTTCTGTTTTCATTGTGGACATCTTGCACAGCCCTAACTAGTTGCAGATTTCTGGGTCCATTTTTATGTTTCTGATCCATATTTCGTGGTTGCACGCTCCATAACAATCCTACAGGATGTATCCCAACCGACTTTCGCAGGAACTTCATGTACTGTGACACACTGGCTTAGAGTTACATTGCTCCAAAACATAAGAAAATCAGCTGCGAACACTGAAAGGTGCCATTTCACCTGGCATTTTTCAAGCTATCTATTTAACTTCTGAGTACTTTAATAAGTCAAAACTTTCTGATAAACTTCTTGAAAGTGAAAATGCAAGACCCAAACAGATCATGGGCAATGCATAAGCGTAACTCTGTAGCCATTAGAGCAGAGATATATTGTAAAACCTGAATCATGCTGTGATGCAGAAAACTTTTCAGGTTTTGCTGATCTCTTTCTTCAGCCTGTTCTCCTTTGTATTTATTTTAATTAAAATCAGTCTGGCTCTACAACCTATGCTATGTATTACAGACAAATAAATAACAACCATTCTGTGTCATTCCTCTGAAACTGTATGTCACTTGCGTTATCCTATACAAATAAAAGATGAGTTTACAGGCACTCAGCTTTTATGTGCAAGTGCCTCCCCCTTTCTCCACAGCAAAAGTGGGTGAGATGATCAGCAAGTAACTCGTTAGAAATGCAAAATTAAGTTTTATTCAATTCTGTTCATGATTCATTCTTGTCCTTCACCTAATATTTGAGCAGTTCAAAGCGTATTGGGAAAAGGTGAATTCCCAAAAGCTTGAATACTGGAATAAAATAATTTCCAAAATGTATGCCCCAAAACCATTAAAAATATAATCTGTGCAACGTAAATAATCCTGTTAAAGCAGCAGTCTCTGACAAAGAGCAGAATGTCATCTTAAGTATCAGTACCTTCAGTGAATGTCTGTGGACTGTTCAGAGAGGAAGACGGTTTGCAGGGAAAACTGGGGAAATCTGAATTAACACAGTTTCTTTGAAATATTGTGGAAGGCAAGTAAGTTTGGAAACATTTTCAAAAAATGAGTACATATTTTCACAATCGGCTTTGGATATAAATTTTCTCTGATTATTACCTCAGTGGTACACCTACTTATTCTTAACTGCTATACAAAAACAGTTTGCCAAGTATTGGTCTCATGTATTTTCCTTTTCAGATCAAGCACAAGAGTAACTGGAACATGATTAAAAAGAAGCCCGTATTATTGCTCCGGTGAGAACGACAGCAATATTTTTGTGGGTTAGAGCAAAAGAAGACACACGCTGCAAGAGAACTACCCCTCTAAAAGGCATGGAGCGTTTCCATTTTAGCCTGTCCTTAGATTTAGCTGACTTCATGGAGAACCCTCTCTGCCTCGGTTTCTCACTAATTCCCTCTTTTCACAGTTCGCTTATTCTATAAAAGACTCGCTATAGTTTATATGTTGCAATGCAAAATTCTCACTGGAGTGATGATCACTGCTGAGCATTATCTGGTACCATAAATATGGAGGCAGCCTCTAGAACATGAGGAGAAGATAAAGGGGTAAGGGCAGGGCTCATGTCCATCACAGCACTGCTCCAATACACCTGGCACACAGCTGGAAGAGCTTCAAGCAACATTCTCTTCTTCATGAAGACGAGTGGGGGGAAGGCAAAAGCAGCTATTATTTTCAAAGTACAGGGTCAGAAGCACTAGATTTATTGAGGACAAGAGCAAACGAGTTGCCACCCTAAATTACAGAAATCACAGTGATACAGCTTTTGGAAAAATTAAGCTATAGGGATAGAAATTTCCTAGGAGAGATAAAAAGATGGAAAGACTTGAGGTATTTATAACTATTTTTTGACTGTGACTGCTTAAATTTGTTATCAGATTTTGATTTGATTATGTGGATCACAGAACCAAAGCTGAAGAGGAAGTCTGATCTGATTTATATACCAAAAAGAAGCCCACAGAAGGTGGAAGCAGGGATGAGCTACCCAGGGGGAACAGAGACACTGCTTGAGCTGGCAGGGATGGAGCTGGGAAAGCCAAAACTCAGCTGGAGCTGGCACTAGCAAGGCATGTGAAATACAAGAAGGGTTTTTTATAAGTACATTGACAGCAAAAGGAAGGCTAAGAACAGCATGGTCCCATTGCTCATTGGGATCTAGTGACAAAGGACATCTAAAAGGCTAAGTTACATGATGCCTTTTTGCCTTAGTTTTCACTGATGGGCTTTGCCCCCGCACCTCCCAGCTCCCTGAGCCTCCTAGCAGAGTCCATGGGCATGAAGCTGTATCCAGAGCAGAAGAAGAAGTTGGGGATCACTTAACCCACTTGGATATATGGGACTCCAAGGACCGGAGCGGATGGGTCCAAGGATGCTGAAGGAGCAGCCTGACATCATTGCGAGGCTGCTCTCCGTCCTCTTCGAAAGGTCTTGGCAGTTGGGGGAGATTCCTGATCAGTGGTAAAAGGCAAACACC
Source organism: Harpia harpyja (assembly GCF_026419915.1). Taxonomy (NCBI): domain Eukaryota; kingdom Metazoa; phylum Chordata; class Aves; order Accipitriformes; family Accipitridae; genus Harpia; species Harpia harpyja. Next base: position 3,221,369 of record NC_068945.1, on the reverse strand, counting down.
ACACCCCTCTGCAAGAAGGTAGCAAGGAGGATGGTCCAGGTCAATCAGCCTCACCTCGGTCCCTGTGAAGGTTGTGGAGCAAATCCTCACAGAAGCCATTTCCACGTGTAAGAAGGGCAAGAAGGTGACTGGGAGCAGCCAGCATAGATTTACCAAGGGCAAAGGACGGTGACCAACCCCATTGCTTTCTCTGACAAGGTGACCAGCCCTGTGGACAAAGGCAGTGGGGAAGGCAATGCATGTTGTATATCTTGGCTTCAGCAAGGCTTTGACATAGTCAAACCCCAGGACAAAAAGAAACAGAGTGTGCATGCCCATACTGTGAAAAGGAAAAGACGGGAAAATGTTGTGGGACTCTTTTCGTGTGCAGCTACAACCAGCAACTGAAATATCAAGTTTTTATAGGTTAGACTTCAGCGCATAAGTTATTCTCACACCCAGAGAGTGTGTACGGGCTACTAGTTAGCTGAAGTTACAGAAACGGTTTTGAAAAGAAATCCTATTTATAGGAAAAACAATTGATAAAAGCTTTCTTTGATGACATTAGAATGAAATCAAACCGTTATGTGTGGATATGAACTCCGCATGAAAGTATAACAAAATCTTGAAGAAATAACATTTATAATTGTTTTCTTATAAAACATTTTCAGGAAAGGGAGTACTTACTCAAGGGGTGAAAATGCCAGATATTAGGTTGTTAAGAAAGTGAATACAGTAGGAGGACAGAAGCCATTAAAAGACAGAAAATATATTCTCAGATGTTTTTAATGGCATAGAAAAGCTATCAATGGAATACAAAATATAGTTAACAGAATTCAATTTCCCTGTTATACGCGCGCCAACACATACTTAGAAGCGTACTTAGACAAAAACTTAAGGAAGAAATTAGACTTATTGCTCTGAATCTAGCAGAGAATACTGATGCACCTTTAGAAGGGGTCTTTTCTCTACCAGCTCCAGAAGAGCAAGGGGAAACTCTTTACCTACACCTACCTTCTAAGGGGCCAAGCCAATGCCTGTGTACAGAACTCCACATATCTACCAGGAAAGACATTTCTTAGTAAATGTATTTTGCCCCTGTCCCTCTCACCTCACCCTAAGTACTTCAACCTGGTTGTGGAAAATTTCTTTAGAAAGAGAGCTCATGTCTGTGAAATTTTAACTTATGCCCTCTGAACACAGTGCTTTACCGTAAGTTTTAGGCTATGCTCTGCACCCGTATCATTTCACAAAAAGATATCCAAGCATGGGAAGATACTGAAGTTTACCGATGGTATTTTGCTGTAAGTATAAAGAATGGAACAGTATCACAGACACGGAGCCGGCCGTGTAAGCTTGGAACTTAACAGGCGGCAATGTAAATGTAGGGGTGAATAATTAACTTATGTAGGAAAACCAGGACTGATCTAGGGGCCCTGCTAGGCCTTGGGGGGTTATAGATGGTTATCAATATTTCTCTACTTACAGAGAAGGAAAGTACACAGGAATGATAAATTTGGCTGAAAAAATTCTATCCAATCTGGCTGCCATAAATGTTGATCTAAAAACTTTAATCTGCAAAAAATGGATAGTGTATGAAAGTCACTAATGATAACAATTAGCTTAAGAACAGTTTATAAAGAAGACGCCCTTCCTTTGATTTTCTGACGGTAATTGCTGTACAAAATTGTCAACTGAGCCCACTGCGTGAGGCCTCGCAACAACATTTTTGCAACGATGGGAATCGCCACAGACTGTAGTTAATGCTGCAGGAAACCTAACTTAAGCTGAATGCCAGTGAATATGGACAGGAAAATGAAAAGTCTCCGGTGCTTATGCATGCACAAAAAACCCAGTTCCTCATTTGCAGAAGCAGATTGCAAACCGCTTATGACAATGGCAGAGAAAAGGGTTTCACAAACACAGCTTTCGTTGAAAAGGTTATTCTTTCAATTGCAGATGGGTGATTTATAGCTAGAATATAAACCTGGAAAAGACCTTGTGTCAGCAGACACTCTGTCTGAGCTTTCAATAAAAGAGAGGTAGTACAAACACCAGAGTCTGATGTTGTTCATGTAAATAGGTTCGAGAAAATTTTCTCAGTCTCAGACAGGATGCCGTCTGTCACTGCAAGAGACCATAATGCAAAAATGAGACTTTGCAAAAGGTAATACCAGCGATTAAGGCTGGCTGGCCTTCTGAACGTAAACCTACTCCTTTTAACAGCTTTGGAGGAGAAATTTATGTTGCAGATGGTACTTTACTCAAAGGTTCTAGATGCATAGCGTGTAAAATTTTAACATAGGAAATAATACAAAAGTGAGTATGTGAAAGTGTGTGGACACCAGGAGTGGAGAAGACTGGTTAAAAACACATGGTATCTGCCTCAAAACTAATGCAGATATAGGGGGGGACCCCCCTGCCCCCAACAAATGTCACAAATAAGAATATTCAGAAACTGTGGGGGAAAAAGAAGAAACTCTGATTGTAATTTTAAACAAGGTTAGACCTATAGGCCACATTTGGTGTATATAGGTTTACGTACACAGATGAATAACTATTCATGTTTTGGTTGTGGATTATTACTCCTAATTTCCAGAAGTACCACCATTAGAACATGCAATCATGAGATATGTGACCTCACATATGAAATCTCTGTTTGCATAGAAGTTACCTGCCTTGGAGAACCAATGATGTTATTAACGCATTTTTATAAATTTTTATAAATATAGTGAAACAAATTGAAGCAGAAGACATACTGTGACAGTATATCAGAGGACTTAAAGTCTTTGTAGTCACAAAATAGCACACACACAAGGTATTTGACAGCAAATGCAATTATAAAAATCACTCGTTTCCAGTAAAACAAGTTCGTTCATTTCTCTGAGGAGATTACTAAGAAAGTCCACACAAATAGTGCCCACCTTCAATCTGCACAAAAGAAAGAGGAAAGACAAACATCCTGAGGCTCCAAGATCCAAACCAGAGCAGATTAGAAAAGAGAGACGGGATCAGCCAACATTGGTTTAAGGGACTGAACAAAACATTGTGGAGAGCTACAAGGAGCACCAGCTCAGAGCCTGAGGGAGAGCTACGCAGAATTTGCTGCATTGTCACTTAAATTTTTTCCCCTCCTTCGTGGAGAAATGAAAGTCCTCCGTGAGGTCCGACGCTTTATTTTGTCCTGTTAGTTTACAGCTATTAATGTAAGCAGCCTGACTTTGATCAGGGATCCATCTCCCTTTCTCCGAAACTCTTCTTTTGAGCAGTCATTAGCTTACATTGAAAATGCCAAGTGATTTGTTGGTCACCACCTAAAGACACAAGACAAGCTGCACAAAACTTACAGTTCAGGCAGACAACCGTGATGATGGCAGATGGGAAAAGGGAAGCAACAGAAGCTGAATATTAAGAGACAAGCAGAGGGAAAACAGACATACTAATTCCTTTACTATGTTATTAAAAATTTCCCTTTCCCTTTCCATCTCCTCCAGCATCTTCTTTCAAGACAGTTTAAAGAAACAGGTCATCTTCCAGGCAAAGTGAGTTTTGAAAAAGAGAGGGTAAAAGACAGACAAGATTTATAGTACGTATATTAATTTGCTCTAAGGAAAATTGCCCTGAGACTACGGGGTGCAGTCATCCCACAATGTCTGTTCCTGCTCAGCTGTATTACTCATCCAGAATTGATCAATGGTAGTAGTTCAAGATCCCTGAAGTAAATTTCTAGATTTGTAAGCAGGGACCTATGGATTTATTATAGCTGTTTGGCCTGCCTTGACCCCTCCCTAGATCTCTGCCCCATTTTGTGCATTTAGACCTCAATGGAGGAAAATAATTGATAAAAGTACTTAACTTTAAAGAGGCGATTAAAGCCTACAGACATCAATAGCAGGTAAGCACATAATTACTTATGTCTAAAATAAAGATGAGATTTGTACACTTTAAGTGCATTCCTAAAAGGATTTCTTATGGGAGATTTTTTCATCTTGTTTTGCTCACCTATCCCAGAGATTTCTGTAAAGAAATAAAAGCAGAAATGTTTCCTTGTCAGGGAGGTTTAAGAAAGAAGCAACATTTTGATTTGCTTGGAACACAGTATATTTTATCATATATTAATTTCTTCAAACATTTGTAGTATCTGTGCAAAGGGGTTTTTGAGACAGTGTAATCTACCTTTTGATTTTTTCAAGTATGATGTCTATGCCTCTACTTTTGATTCAGCCACAGTAAACAAGAAAGCTTCCTTCCCTTTTTGTAAAGCCTGTTTGATGCTGTTTCTTGATCTTGAATTAGTTGTTGACTCAAATCGAATGCAAATCAAGCCCTTTTACAGTATGAATCATAGCTGCTCTTGGTTAAGGGGGTAAGAAGAGATGAGAAGGGAAACATTACATTTCTGGACAATACTGATGCCTGAGGGCTGGTGTGACTCATACTTAAGAGGGCCGATATGCACTTTCAAGTCAACATCTTAGGAGATTAAGAAGCAACTTCAAACGAGGCTTTCAAAGGGAGAAGAAAACAGGAACTGGAATAAGCAACAGAGTAACGCACATGGCCACATCCTGAAGTCCTCACTGATGCAAGATTCCCATTGACATTAACTTTCTGGTTTGCAAGCACTAAGCTTAGAGTTCATGGTTTAAGACTGACCATCAGTTAGCTGGGAGTTTCAAATAGCTGAAAGTCCACTCACTAGAGTTTTGAAGTCATTATTTTTTGGTCAGATTTTGTAACAAACAGGGATCCAGAGAGCTGTATGTCATTTTCCATAAAAAAAAGTTTCCTTCTCATATAGATGGCGTTGTTATGAAAACCGTGGACGTATCTGTGGTTACAAGGAAGAGTATATGGAGGGGGGCATTTCTATTTGCTGAAAATTAGATGTGGAGGACAACTCTCAAAGAAGTATCAAATAAATTATTTTTGTATCCCATCTGATTTTACTCAATGTGGGAAATCACTATGGAATTAGAAAACTGTCCGCCCATGCAGCAAAGCGTCTCTTTGCCGATGAGAAAGAGAGACAGAAACAACACATTATAAAATCAGTAAGTCAGAAGTGTACCCACTTTTGCTATTTACCATAGACAGAAATAACTATTTCTTTGCAAACATAGGTGAGGAATACTTTTTCTTCAGTTCACTAAAAACCGAAAGAGATTTTTGGCTATTCCTTTAAAGACTGTTTGGGGGGGATGTTGGTGGTTTTTTAATCAAAACTTGTTCCATGCATTACTTTCCTACCTACCACATGCATTACTGCACATGAGCTCCTTTTGTATTTGGCTACACCAGATTTAATTGCAGAACCTATACATCTCTCTTTGGAGGACAAGGAATCAACATGTCTTTTGTGTGTGAGCATGATTCTGTCTTAATCCCATAATAATTTTCTAATTCCTTTCATATCCTTGTCATTGGTGCTTAAGACAAAAACTTGGCAAAAGGGCTCTAAAACAAAGTCAAGGTATTGCTCAACTAGTTGAAAAAGAGCAAGGAAGAAGAGATTTACCTATTTTTAGACTATTTTGTTTTAGCAACAAAACAAATACTTTAAAGAGTTCAGGTGACTTGGTTAAGAACATTTTGGATTAAAGAACAAACGCAATTAGGATTGCTTGGCAATTACACTGGGGTAATCAGCCAACGATCCTGCACAGAGATATCCTACTTCTATCACTTTTACCCAAAGGAGGGCATTGTACTGAATGCCAATGATCCAACCAGCGCCTACTATCAGCAGGCAGCCGTCCATCAACCCTCCTCCTCCAAAATCTCTGGCCGAAACCTCGCCCCCCTCGTCCCCGTCAGGCTTGCCAGCGGGTGGGGAGCCGGGGGTCTCGCCTCGCCGGGGGCTGCACTGTCGGCTGGCTTCACCCGCCGTCCTTCCGACTCCACTCGACGGCACCAACCGCCTGTACTAAGCCACACGTTCTGATATGACAGGTTAAACACCAAGAATGAGGAAATCAAACAGCACACAAAATCGGCCAGGCAAGTTCTCCGGACAAATATTTCCAATTAACTCTGCAGCAGGGGCCAAGTTCACTCTGGAGCTGGCTCTGTAACCAGAAACCTCGCAGTCGGCCAGACGGGTTTCATGTGGTTGTGCTGTGCTGTGCGCAGTTTGGCAGCGAAGCAGCTAGTCCTGGGGAAAGGACGTGGTGGGAGGATCACAAAACTGGGGTGCGTGTGCGCGCTTCGGGGCTGGCACTCGCTTTTTCTGGTTGCCATTTAAGCAGGCAAGGCAATGGGATTCGGGTGCCATGCTCCCCTGGGCACCTCTGGAAACACGGGTGGTAGCCAGGAGCCACGACACGGAGACGTCCTTCTTGTTTCCTGCCCTGAGCAGACCTTCTGCCTCAGCCCGGCCTTTCTGGGACAGTTTTACGTTCATTCAGCAGGGACAACGCAGGCACTAAACCATCTGCCCAACTTGCTTACAAGGTTAACAAGCTTAGAACCCTCCGTCTGTCAGAACTGCTCCTGAAGGCAAGTCCAGTACTCACAACACATTGCTCCTTTAAACCGACGACAGATTTCTGTCTTGCCAGACCTTCAGTAACTGCAGCTTTCAGGTTTTGGCTAGCACTGAAACAGCTTCTGTTATATATACCACAGATAGCTTCTAATCTGAAAATATTAGCATGAATAACAAGGCATTTGATATGCATTCAGCCAGTTATGTCCTTGATTAAAACAGTAAAGCCTCTAAGAAATATTTTGAGAGAATATGTCCACAGAAGGGACCGGTATGCATTTGTGGTGTCTATTCTTGTCTGTTTAAAATGAAAATTGAAAGTCAGGTTGCCTAGGTTTTCCATTTTAACGTAACTTTCTAGTTATCATCCGATGTCAAGCTGCTAATTATACACAGGTGGTGTAATAGTCAAGTGATGGAAATTTGAGGCTTGTGGCACAGAATACTTACAGTTTTGCATAGATTGTAACATTTTTCAGTGAGCAATGCTATACCGGATTTACAAAACAGAGCCATAAAGTTAAGACCCCAAATTCCCACTTGCAAGGAAACAGCACAAAGAGCAACAACTCCCACCAACCAGTAGTTTCTCCTCAGATCAACCTCTGACAGAACTGATGTGTACTCATCATTCAGGTAGGTAAACTCATGTATTGGGTTTTCTGCTTTAAATTCCTCTTCTTAAAACATGGATTCAAATATCTTAACATGTATGTGGAAATGCTGGAGGAATAAACTCCCTGGTAATATTTATCTTTTTTCAAAAAAAAAAAAATATTGTCATATTTTACACAGCACTGTTTTCTATTTCCTCAACCAAAATGGGATTAAAAAAAAAAATATCTGCACTAGCCCACAGTCCCGCCTGTACCTTCTGCACCCTTCTTTATATCACAGCTGGGTACAGATTTATTAAGGGCGGCTAATGGGTCTTTAACGTCTCCTTTCTCCACTTGCAGCAGCTGCGGCAGTGCAGTGCTTTGGCTCTGGGAGCGCTGCCTGGCCGGATCAGGGCCGTAGGTGCAATCGGATGCGCAGCATCCGCAAGCCCCGACGCGCAGCTGCTGCCCGGCCCACGTGGGTCGGACGCGTCCACAACTCGTGGGCTCACTAAAGGACCCTGGTTCCTCCACGCTCACCGTTTGTGACCCAGGCCTGCAGATACACACTCCTGAATGTTAAACAGGGCTGCACCCAGCCCTGCATACACCTATTTATTCAGGCCACCATATGTAACTGATTAACAGAAAAGAACATTTAATATCAACATCCCCCGGTCAGGTCATTCCAGCCTAGATTTCAGATTCATTTGCAGTGAGCACCGGTTCGGTCCAACGTTTGTCTGCCCCGAGATGCCGTCGCTATTAAGTGAGACCAGGATCCCACCGCGTTAGGCCAAAGGCACGTCCACAGAAACAGCAGCAAGAAGCAGCAGTGCTCCAAAGAGCTGGCAGCCCGCACAAGCCTTTAGGAGGAGAGGTGGGGAGACAAACAGACGACAAAGACGCAGAACAATGTTCCGAAAGGCTGAAGCAGCTTAGGAGCAGAAGTCTTACTTACTTTCAACAGTGCTTTTGAAAACTGCATCCAAAGGGACTTCTCCAAGATCACGTCGGAAGTCAGCAGTGAAGCAGATATAAGAGTAGCAGTCCGGTACCCACAGGACCCCAAAGCTCCTCCAGGGTGGCTGGAGGCAGACTTCGAACAGTATAGATAACCAAACTGTGAGATTAGATCCGAGTCAGGAAAAAAGTTAAATAGTCCAGCAGTGCTGCTGAAAACAAGCAATATGGCACTGGCGCTAATGCTAGCCTCAGCATCCAAACCACTGAAAAGAAAACCATGGGAGCAGGGCTCGCAGAAGAAAAGGGCTCAAAACCTCACAAACAGCTATGAGGGAGGGGAAAAAGGATCTGCAAACTCTGCAGTCATCCATACAAAACTACATCAAGATGTATGGCTAGCAAGGTCCTCATGGTGTGATGAACAACAGGCACCCTTGGCTCATGAATTAATGCAGGCTTAAGATAACAGAACTGCAACCGGGAAAGAAAACTAATGTAACCAGAAGAAATGAGAAAATGGAAGAAGGGCTAAGGGGGAGGGAACAGACTCAAGTCCCTCATTTCTCTCATGCAAGCAACAGAAAGTCCCAAATTTAAGGAGCAACCTTGAATTCTGGTTTGGGTTTGGCTTTTCTTTTTATGTGGGCGGTTTTTTTTTTTTTTGTATTTTTTATTCTAATACGACGCCAGCAATAGCAAACCATATGCTGCAAGAGATGGCTGTCCAGGTAAGTAATGAAGTGGTAAACCAAGAGTTCCTAATGCCTCAGACCCCTGCCCTGCCAAAGGGGTGGCCTGGCTCCAAGGTACCGAAGGACAAGCCAAGGTGGGGGCCAACCAGCCCTAGCTTTCATCAGTCAGCGAGTTAAGCACAGCCCGATGAAACTATTAGGATTTCCAAGACTTTCTCTAGACACCCCTGAAAGACCACGCAGGGGAAACGTTCATGCTGTGTTTGGAGGAGCAACCTGGGGCTGCTGCCAAGTTCCAGCTTGCTGCCCAGGGGCACCACACGCATCTGCAAGTGTGCAGCCCCACGCTGTCCCTCCATGACAAAGGGGACCCCACACACTTGAGGAGACAAAGTGGCCTGACACGCTGCCAGGTATGACTGGAAAAGCTCTCGGCACAGAAGCGCACCAGAAAGTTGTGTGTTGCACTCACGGCTGCTCCCAAGACAGTCACGAAGAGCTCTGTAGACACCTCTACGGGGCAGCATCCTACGAGGAGAGGACATCCAAACCTCCACAGAAACTTGCTTTATCGTTAACCTTTATCTCCTCAACGAAGCCATGTAGCTATATTCACGTTCCAGGCACAGTTTATCACAAAGGCTCTTTGCGTGTGTCTCCGCAGCAGTCCTTTTTCGCTCCACAGGAGATGTCCAGGTTAGGTCTGCTCCTCTCCTGGCAACAGTCTGGGCTTATTTACCCTCCTGGAAAGCACTCTGAGGGGAACAAATAACCTCAGGCTCTCAAAATCAGGCCTGTGGGAGGCTTAGGATAAACAGGCTTTGTGGAAACTCTCTATATAGATGAGCATTTCACAAAGAGAAGTCCGTAGCTGTACCATGTGCCCCATGCAGTAGTAGGCATCGCTGCTTCTCACACTAAAGAGATCTCTCCTTGGGGTCTGGGGGGGGGGTCGGCAGGGAGGCTGAGTTGCGTGTGTGGGTTTTTTTAGCACCTACTCTCTAGATGACTTCTCTCTGCAAACCGAGGCTTATGCTGGTTGTCACACCTTACATTCACGTGACTTCAGAAATATCAGCCACACACAATGTCAGAAGTTTAAAAATTCTAGTGATGAAAGAGACTACAAAAGTGATGTCAGATATCGAGGCGTTAACCAGAGAAGCATGACACTGAGATGGGTCTGCCCAGGCTCTTATCCTAAGCACCCTAAAAATACTTACAAGGCTTTTAAATTCAAATGCTAGGTTCATTTTCTTCACTCCCCTGCACCCCAAAAAGCCCTCAAAGTGAGGCAGAACAGCATAAACAGATGGAAAGTAATTAGTTCCCCACCTGATGCCTGCGTTGTTGCAGGGTGCATCTTTTGGGGCTTGCTTGCTTTTCACCATCCGTAATTCTGCTTAGAGGGAGGTAGGACCTACCTGACTCACAACAGTCTCAGCACACCTTGAAGTCCCTCAGTGTGCATCTGCCCCTTCCTCTTTTCAGAAGACACCCACTCCCTGCTGCTTCACGAGTTCCTTGCCTGGTGCTCCTTTTTTTGCCACTCAGATGGCACTTGGACTTTGCAGAACACAGGCTGCTGTCCTGGGAATTTCATGGGAAAGATAAAAAAAGGGGGAAAACCTGCTATGTTGTTGTGAAAGATGATTCACCCCACTTGGAGGTAACACAGTCCAGAATAATCATAGTCCACATTAAAAGTTAAAGGCCAACTAGCAACTTAAAATAATAACAATAAAAGAAGCACAATTTAGCTACTTTCCTAATGGAATAAGTACAAATAAATTTGCAAAGCAGTGTGCTGCATGACGAGATTGACTCAGAAGTTGAATTTTGTGGAGCAAAGCTCTCCTTGCCTGGTGACACAAAGAGCTCCTGGGCATGGTGAATTTAGCGGGCACGTACATGTGTCAGTGGTATTAGGAAAAGGCAGTGGACAACAGAAGATACGACCATGGAGATTGCCCTGAGCAGACCTGAGCCAGAGCTTTTGGAAAATGGAGTGAGGCAATGTGGACCTCCTCTGGTGATGGTGGTGTGCATCTTCACCTGGAAAACGGCTGCACACACAATCTCTCCAAATACACAGCCTTGCACTAAAGAATATTCCTGACTTGCACCACCAGTTTCTCCTCCCCATATAAAAGGTTCAAATAGTCATGGCATCCGCTCCACTAAGCTCCACAGAAACACTCAGAAGACTGACGTTCTTCTATAAATTATCCTGTTCAATAGACTCACAACCGGTAATTTTATTCATTAAGTTTCCAGCTACGTTACAGTCTGTTAGTCCTGCTGCCTCTTGTTCAGTCACCTACGTGATGGCAATGTTCAATGGAAAGCATTCTTTTCTTTTAAATAATGGCAGGTACGCTCCCTTGAAAAATCCAATCCTGCAATTTGGTTTTGCTTCACACATACCAACTCTCAGGAACAGACTCTGGGGGACAACTCTCGAACCTTGCTGTGGGAAAGACAGGTTGCTTTTTCTAAGAGATGTTTAGAGCCTAGGGAAAGTGAGTGTGAAGAAGCGTACAATTAACAGGGAAAATAATTCAAAATAAGGGAGCATTTAAAAATCCTTTCTTTGGCTAACACTGGCACTAAACGTCTCACTTGAAATACTGCAAGGAAATTCAGCTTGCCTGCACGGGAGAGCTATGGCAGAGCAGGAAAATAAATCCAGAGATTAACAGTGAGATTTTAGCTCTGACAACATAAAACACAGCACACGGAACATTCTAATATGTTGCATTTCTCTATAAGAACAAGGGCAGAGTTTAAAATAATGCAGGGGACTTGGGTGAAAGTTAATCATTCAACAGCAGCTCCTAGCGAGGATCCCCTGACCCACTTTTGGAAGGATGCTGGACTCTCTGTGAGCACTTGGGTCTACACGAGTCAATCACGTTTTGCAAAATCAGTGCCTGATGTCCCAGCTAAAAGAATTCAGCCTTATAGTTTATGCAAAGAGCGATCTGAAGTAGATACAATAGAAGTACAAGGGAAGGGACTACAGGACTTGCCTGATCGTTCAACCGTAAGGGCGTGCTGAAAGATTTCTTTCTGAGCCTCCTCCGGCACAACCCCACCGTGAAAGCTACTGCGCCGGGTCTACAGAAGTCCGATTACTGTGCACACCGTGCACTAGCTCGGCAATGAAGTCATTCAGTAGTTTGATTAAAATAACATCTTCTAATTCCCTTTTTGTTGTAATTTACAGTCTCTCTCCTTTGGCTGAACCTGCCAGCCATCCTGGAGGTGAACAAAGAGAATGTGCTAAAGTTGCCAATTCTGGGGCCTGGTGTGAGAGAAAGCTTTTGTTTCCAGAGGTTGTATTTACTCTGGAGACAGTTAATCAAAGCTCCGCAGAGCATTGTAATTCTTCTGTTCCTTTCGTACGGGTATGAACTCTCGGTGTCTGATCCCCGCGACTATCTTTCAAATCCCCACAGTAAGCTCACTCCAATGTAACTTACACTAGGAACTGTTAAGAAAGATTCAAGCTTTTTCAAAATGGCTTTAGATAATTAAATTACATCACTTGTGTTGTTGTATTTCATATTAGCACCATGGACACCAGCTAACTTTCCTACGCAGCTGAAATGAGTATCAGGATTATTTCAGCAGAAGGACATTTAACACTCACAGCCCAAAAAGGGACTTGGATGGAGCCAGTTCCATTGAAAAAGTGAACATTTGGGACAACACGGTCAATTTGTCAAATGCCTAATGTAAAATCAAGGGACAATCCACACAGAGACATCCAAAATGAGCGGGTGATAAAGATATCTTAGATTTTCTGATCTTCTCAATTTGTTATTAACCTTCCTCTTTAATAATCCACATTGCCTCCAACCATACATGAAGACTGCACATACAGAATTAACACCTGATAAGTCATTTGTCTTTCATTTAAAAAATCACACAGAAAACTCTCTCTAAAGTCCTCTGGTGATGCCAGTATACATTTTTTTCCAGCTGAACAAAATAATAAATTATTTCAAATGGTGAGGTTCTTGATTTGCTCTTACACTAAGTCTGGAGTCTACGACAAAAGATTCTAAGGCAAAGCAAAACTACACTGGAGCTACTCATGCTACTGAGACGCTGGAAAATCTAGTTGAAAGCTTTGCTATAAAGCATGATATTGTCTTTTCAGCATAGAATTATATAGGGAAGAAGCTTTCTCAATAAAAGAAACTGTGTGCTACTTAACATGCAAATATTATAAGCCTCTTTTGAAATACAGATACTTGAATAAACAGATTCATAAAGTCAGGAAAGGTTTTTTAGCATGGACACGGATGCCAGTTATCCTAGATAAACATTAAATATGAAGATCACTCATTTATTTTTAAACTGTTATTTATTTTTTAAATGGTTCCATTACAGAAATGCAAACAAAGCACACCAGAAACAGAGCGCTCTGAGACAAGTCCCCAGAGCACTGCCTGTGTGCGTATATCCAGCCCAGAATATGCCTTATGGGCAGTGAACTCCAAATAATTTCAGCCTATCTCCTTGGAGAGGATGCTGCTGTATCTAGGATCAGTTCTGGGTGGTCTCCAGTTGCACTGGAGAGACTGTTTTAATACAGATAATTTAACATTGTAAAGTATTTTGTGACTCTTTGGGGAATGATGATAGTGAGAAAACTGCGGTATTTAACGCAGTTCCTTTGCCATCTCTATAAGATGAAGCACACCAACACCTACCTACGTCACCTTCAGTTTGTTTGGACTGAACTTCGGCCAACTCTTTCCAGTGTCAGCCAGATGCTGAAGCTGGGAAAGGAGCACCGTACGCCAATCCACTGAGTTTGGTGGACAGGGCATTAGACTGGGACACAGAGCTATGGATTTGTCCTGAGTTTACTGCTGGCTTGTGACCTTGGTTCACTTTGCCTCTGCTTCAGTTTTAGCTTTTGTAATCTTGCAGCACGCTATTGTAGAAACATCTGCAACTGCGAGCAAGCTGGGGTTTTCTCCTGTGCTACAGTACCAAATCCAAACAGCAGCAGCAAAGCACAAAGAGGCTGTGCCGTGAACTGAAACGGGAGGTTGCCTACACACCGAAGCACAGAAACAGTTCAGGAGCCAGCCGCTCCCCCTCTCCCACCAGGAAAGCATCGGGGTAGTGCAGCTACACTCCACATTCCCCAGGCTGTGGTCTGCTGAGAATTGCCTCATCACGTGGCATTTGCTCCTTGACTTTTGAGCAGTGGAAACCATGAACTGATGACATACAATATCTTTTCTGCTTTCCCAGTATCATGTTTCAATTAATATCATTGCAACAGATACTACAGAAGCACAATCTGTGCTCAGAAGCAGCAGGAAAGGTGATCTGAGATACAAGCTTTGTGTTAAAATGGAGTCTACCACACGAATGAAATCAAGTCTCTAAAAGGCAGCAGAGGAGAGCAATACAACCCCAGCCCACAAGCCAGTGCATTCAGATGCATTAACAAAAGATCATGGCCAGTCTTAAAAAAATACTTGAACACAAAGCCCTTTTGTATCATCATCAGATGATTGTGATCTAATAAGTCCAGCTCAATATCCACTTGAAGTGCTCTCAATTTGTTTCTATGCTCACTCACTTTTGCTTTCTAGCGTTAGATCCATGTCAACATCTGAGAGAAAGCTGCTTCTAACGAAACATGCAAATGCTTATTCTGTGTATTTAATTCACACCGTGCTAACATATGCAACGCTGATAAAGTAACAGAAGTCGTTCTAAGCCACAAACGGTTAAACACGGGTTCATTTCCTTTGCAAATTGGTGCTCTTTGAAGTGGCAGCGTTTTGACTTAGTCTGTCTTTGTTAGAAGTTAAGATTGTGCCACTGAAAATCTATGGTGAAATCTGTCCCCTGCTGAATGGCAAAACTCCCAGCAACTTCAGCAAGGCCAGGAACGGATTTCATCCCCTGTATCTATGGCAACTCAGAGGCATAAATTGCATCCATGGGACCTTAAAAGTCAGAAAGCAATGGGTGGCAATCATAACGAAGCTGTTTTTCCCAGGATTCTTAGAAAACAGAAGACAAATAAATAAAAATCCAGAATATTTTAACATTTCATTTCCCCAACCCCTCTTCATGAGCAGCTACAAGTCCTCAGAGTTTCCCACTGCCAGTGGTCAATGATATCATTCACAGTGATTTTTCTACACCCTTCATTCGCTGGCCTTTCTTAGGGCTGTTACGGTTTCCTGTGGGCTTTGGTTTGACTTGTGTTTTTCTTGGCCATAAGCTGACCTGAAAATATGAGGCTATTTCAGGCAAAAGTATCAAAAAATAAAATAAAGTATGCTTTTTCAACCCCTATGACCACACCCCTATGCCTTCTGCCATTCTGCCCAGTTAGCATTTTTAAAATACATTATTTATTTATTATTTATCTGTGCATTCAATTGAAAGTGCAGGAGTACTTGAGGCAACCAGAATATAATTACACAGGCTGTAATTTGGCAATAGAAATCAGGTTCTTTCAAAAAGCGCTTCAAGTTCTCGCAAAAAGACACTTAGAGAAGCCGTGCCGTGACCGGCACCTTGGTTTCTCCCGTCATCCCAAACAGGTCTCCTCTTGCTACAGGATGCCACTTCACGCCACAGCGAGGCACGGGTTTGGGCTGGAAAAGCAGCCCTCACCCCGATGAGCAGCAGCACCATCCTGCACCGGAGGTTTTCTTTCCCGTTGCTTTCCCCGTGAGCAGGCTCTGATGAGACGGCAGGATTAGGTGATACCGCAACGCATGCTAAAGGCTGAGCTTCCAGCCTCCCCTTTCTTTTTCAGGAAACCTTCCAAGCTTGCCATAGTACAAATTGACATAGTATTTTAACAGACTGCCTATATCTATGTGGACAGCCAAACATATAATTGAAGGAATATTCTAATATTCAATTAGTCATATTTTTCAACTGGTACGGGTCTAACACTGTAATCATGACATTACAGGACACTTGCATAGTTTGATGTGGTCTTTTTATAATAATATACAAGGCAATGGCATCATTTTGTCCAACTGAAAATCTACATGGTGGCATTGAATCTAAGTTTTTCCAGTTGCTGAAATGAATCTCACCATTCAACGAAAAGAGAAGAAAAATCCCCCAAGTGAGTTGTATTTCTAATTTGTTGAAAGCTGCACATAAAGCAAAACAACCTCCCACCCAGAACCCTGTAGATTTATCCAGTCTTTCTTGCATGTTAAGGTGTAATCATGAAGCAACTATAACTTATTAAGGATAAAACTACAGTTATTGTGACTGATGCTACTTAGAACTGCATTCCTTCTTACCGAAGAAAGTCACATACTGAAGTGCAGACCAGTCTAACTGCTGCAAAACTACTTTGAAGTAAATGAAATAAAGTGATTCAATAAAATGGGAAACTATTTTGCCAGTGGGATGTGGGAAACGATACTCTGAATTTCATGCACTGACTTCTTATAGATTTGCAGGGGAAGTGACTTACGCTCTGATCCAGCAAAGCGGGTGAGCATGAAAACAATCCTCCGATGCAACAGACCTCATCCGAGTCATCATTACCCAGGGTAAAGGTGGGAGCCTTAGAGGGTATCCACAGCCTGGGTGATTCCTGGAGAATTTTAACCCAATTACACCTTTGGAAAACATTCAGTTTGTGCTTGTAACCATCCACCCAAGCTTATTCTATGACCAGAAAACTTGTGAAAGAGCTATTTGGACAAGGCCAGCGAGACAAAGGTCCCCCCTTACAGCCAAATAAGCGATACAATGGGTATTTGGCAGCACCTCAGTCCCAAAGCCAGTCATCAGAGCTGCACATCCAAATGATTCTTCTTGCTGTTGCTTTTACTGACTGGGCTTCTGTTCCGTACTCCTACTAGGCAGCAGAGGAATCAAAAAGGGTTTAATATTGGACCATAACCATGTATTCAAGTCACCTCTTCACTGAAGAGCCCATCAGGTCCTAAGGTCAGAAGGATCCCCCCTGTAAAACAAGGCAATACCCCTCAACCACCCCAGCACTAGAGTTGGTAACTTACGTCTTTTCAGTGCTTATCTTCCAGAAGAGGCTTTGTCTGAAGACATCAGGAGACAGAGGACACGCTGCTTCCTTTAACATTTTGTTGCAACACATAATTACTCTACATTTGCTTCAGCTGCTCTAGTGACTCATTAGAAAATCAGCGATACTCACCCACATAAATGCAAGCTCACAGGGCTTCAGAGAAAAACATGCAAGGTTTTTTATCTCTGCTTTTCATCTGCAGCTGACTTCTCTCCAGCTTTGCTACGGCTGCTCTGATCTCACGTTGGCCAGCTTCCATGCCATTTTTCACTTCTTTTGGGGAAGACTGTACTGCTTCATTGTCAGGGTGGTTTTATGCCAAGCTCCTTCTGTTCAGAGATGAAATTCCCCAAAGTGGTGCCTACTTCTCCATTCCTAAACTCTTATTTGAGCACTTTGGAAATGGGCTTTGGTTTTCTAAGATTTGGAGTATCTTCTGACACCTTCTGTATCACCTTCTGACAGGAGATACCAGGTGCAGGCCCAGCTTTATCGAAAACATAGGTCTTGTTTTCATGTTCCTAAATAGCAAATTAGAAAGACAGGTTTTCATTTGTGGTCTTAAAGATCTTGACAAGAATGCCTATCCACTGGATTATAATTCCACATAATTTAGCAGCAATTGCTAAATTGTCTTGAACAGTTTAAATCTCCACCAGTCACACAATTTGTTCACTGGGAAGCAAGTAGCTGGGTAAAACCAGATGGCGCAGGATCAAAACGTTAAGAGATGTCCACGTGGCACAAAGCTGGGTCTAATGGAAATACTTACGAGACCTCTAAAAGGTACCAGGAGTAGGTGTGTGCCACACCACAGTTTCATAACTTCATCAACTT
Source organism: Harpia harpyja (assembly GCF_026419915.1). Classification (NCBI taxonomy): domain Eukaryota; kingdom Metazoa; phylum Chordata; class Aves; order Accipitriformes; family Accipitridae; genus Harpia; species Harpia harpyja. Next base: position 3,203,741 of record NC_068945.1, on the reverse strand, counting down.
TCTTAGCATTTCTGGACTGTAGTATATTACTCTAGAAAGGGATTCCAAACTTTCATCTAATATATGTATATTCCACCATCATAATGACCTATTTTAAAATATTTCATATATTTAACCTTAACTCTGTGAGACACTAACTTTTACAGTTAGCCTAGATTATTATGCTTACTGTAGAGTAAACCTCATTGCTTTTCTGGATTTTAGGCTGACAGTTCTCCAGCTTCTATGGCATTCTGCAGATTTGACTGTATCAACACCTGAAGCGGCTAAATCTTCTGGGGCATTATTTAGCCACAATTTGTTCTACAGGCATTTAGGAAAAAGCACTGCAGCCCAAGGGAAAATAAAATATGGCCCTCTTTCACCTCTTAACCAGTGTCCTAACTTCTGATCTATCCTTCCTCAATACAACCACTGCACAGCTCCACTTCCTATCATCAAAAGTTGAGCTTCAGGACAACTAAGCTATCAGGCAGAAACTTTACAAGAATGACAACTGAGTTGCACTCTCAACACTCTCAGTTGCTAACTGGACTCTTTTTTATGTTACTGTTGTCACTCAGACTTGGACTGGGTTGGAAGGGCTAGACATAACAACCTGACAGAGGTTCCCCAGGAAAAGTGGGAGTATCCTTGTCATCATCTATGACTTAGGTTTTTAGGAAGCTGCATTAGGCTGAGTAGATTTCCTTCACATCCCTCCCTCTCTCCTTGTCACTGTAAGGTTGCTACAGCCAATGCACTAAAAAGTTGGAGGAAAACTTAATCTTAATCACTGCCTGCCAACAATAACCTGTAGGTTGACTGGTACAAGTTTAGGACATTTCCCACATGTCTGCTCAAATTAATGGCAAAAGATGTCCTACAAGCTTATTCACTGTAGTTTTTTAATGGGAGGTGTGATTTCAAACCACATTGCATTTCATCTAAAAATCATTACTAAACATTTACATCATAGAAAAGAGGAAAGCATATTTATTCTTATGTTTTGTTTTAGGTATCTGATGAATAAGGTACTATAATACTCATTTACACTTACTAAGTAAGTCTTTTTTGCACTGGCAACACCACAGAGAGGTAAGTTGCATGGAAATGACCATTTCTACTTCTTACAATGAAGTAACAGCATTTCAGAAGCAGCAAGCAGATTTACTGGGGGGAGGAGGGTGAATGTATCTTGTGTCTCCTCCGCAGCTGGAGCGGTCATACAACACATATTTCTGTGCCACGTGATGCTCTTCATCACCCTTAAACCCTGCTTGGTCACACAGCAGTGCTGTGGTATAGTTAGTCTTTCCAAACCTTGCTTTGCCAGGCACAGGTAGTGGAGAATAGAAGAACCATTCTTCAGGTGTGGTCTCTGAGAAGTACTAAAGGGCGGCCATCAAGATAGACTTAAAATGAGGTTAAGAAAAGCCACTTTTAAAAGAGCCGTTGCTCTTTCCTGTTCTAGCTGTAGGTGAGGGGTTTGCCAGCATGACATCTCTGTGATATGGGATAACATCTCCTGTGGGAACAGAAGTAATATGACTTTATACGCTAAGAATGGTCCTTCAAAGTTTCTTCTTCCACTCCTGAGTCAGAAAACAACTGTGGCATTAGACATTACAGTCTTAGGGATGTAGTTTCTTCGCCTTTGGTTCCCTACGGTCACGTCCTGTGTTAAACTAGGATAACATCATGTTACTCCAATTACTGGAAAGTTTCACAGAAGACAGGGAAAAAAAATCATCAGTGTTAAGTGAAAACAATCTTGAACCAATGTTATGCTACAGCATCAAAACGTTCCAGATGGATTGTAATGACCAAAAGTGTGGAATGTCAGCTATATTGGAAACCTCTGCTGAGTTTGATTTGTAGATTTTTCTTCCTTCCCCTCCCCCACTTTGGTCTTCTTCACCCCCACCTTATTTTTATCATGTCGCTTTACCAGTGTTCTCAAAGATCCCCATCTGAGTTTGGTTCCTTTGGAACGGAGCCCTGCACATAAATTTATCTAAAGCAATCTTCCTTTTATTCTAATACTGACATTCGTAATCCTCTAAGGACTTAAAAGAAAAAGAAGGAATAATATCAATTATGGGAAAAAGGCTTTCATAAACTGAAAAGGGGTTTTGATCTGCTAAAATAAAATTAAAAAAAATCAGCCATTTGCGTAACATTTCCCATGCTAATCCCCAACACAATTCAAATGAGATGGTTGAGCATACAGAAAATAATAGAAATTCTTTCTATGGGACAAAACCACAAGGTTTTGTTTATTTAAAATAATTGCAGCTGTGGGATAAAGAACTTTAGCTGTACCAAACAAACAATCTTCGTTCAGATATTACAAATATTGCTTCTCCTCTTCATTCTTTTTCGAATAGAAAGGTGATTACAAAGAAAAACAAGTCCAGAATATCGCAGTTGTTGACTATTTCAAATCTTTGGAAGACACAGGATCACCTGTACTCCCTTCAAGGGTACAGCAAGGGACAAAAAGAGATTCCTTGCATGAGTAAGAGGAGAACATCCTCCTCCTCCCCCCCAAAAAAAGTGTATTAATAGCCCTCTGCATGATGTCTTCTGAGAGCATGCTCGTCTTGTGCTGATATCTAATGTTTTAACTCCACAACTATCCAGCTATGACATTAGAACTGGGAAGATGCTATATGTGTGGTAGGTATGATCCTCCAACATATAAGACATCTTTAATTAAACATAAATGTTTGCTCTAAACTGCCACTTGAAAACACAAGTATTTTAGAAATAGACCTAAAACCTAAGAACCATGGTTCTTCTCCCCACTTCTATCTCTGCTTTCACTCCAGCACATATCAACGTAAAAACATCATATTTGCAATTTCACTTACAGGTTAATATTTGGGAAGATTTAGCTTAACTCTCTGCATTGTTCAAATGTCTACGTTCCTCCATGTTCACTGGAAGAATTTGTCAAACAAATAAACAAAATATTCAAGTCTTTTTCCACTTCCCTGAAGAACAAACTAGGAGAAGTCACGAGGTCTGGTAGCCATATGTTTTTAAAGCTGGGACAGCTCTAGGAATCGTGAATCTATATGATGCTTTTATCATTTTCTTGTTCAAAGTGAAGAGCAGAGACCTAACCCATCCTCTGAGCATCTGGGATGTTAGAGTCAGAACTGGGACTAGGATTCACATTTCTCCAATTCTTGCTCTTGTTGCTCCTCTACATCAAAGCATGACCGTCAGAGTTGCGCAATTTGCTGTCAGATCAGATACTTTCCCAAAGGTCATGGACCCTCCAACCCTGCCTCTCTTCCCCACCTGAAAGACTCCTCAAGCCCAACTTGGAAAACTCACGTGCAGTTTGACAGATGACAAGTGATCTGAATCAACTGAGTTCTTCTGCATACTTCTTTGAGGAAAACATGGAGAAAGATAAAAGAAATGCAAATTCGAGACTGTGATGCACTCAGCACCATCTAATACAATCTTACCACCAGCTGTGGTCAGCGTACAGGGACCAGCATCTCTCTTGCTGTCTGTACTGCGCTAACTCGAAACAATCCTCTTATGAGGCTGGACAGCTGAGATTCACTGGGAACGTGGGTCCATATGGTGCCCTCATGGTATCTGCTGGCTGAGCAGCAGGGTTGGCTGGTAGGGGTGATGGGGTAAAAGAAAAGCTTAGGTTTTTCCATTTCATGCCTTTAAGAAGACCGGACTCCTAAGGGATAAAGGAGAGATCAAGAGTCTGGATAGTGTCCTTTCCTATAAATTAAGCACCAATCTACCTTCAGCGCCAGTGAAACTGAATTTATGTTGGAGGATCACAAATCTCCCATGTCCGTTGGTAGCTGTGAGCCATACCTATGCCACTGGGGTTAAGTAGGCTGGCTGAGAATGAGTTGTCTCAGGAAGCTTCAGATCTGAATACAGAAAGGGGATGACAAAACCTCAGAAAAGCTGCCCCAAGCCTTTTTTTGCCTTTCACTGCTGGACCCAGCTTGTCCAGCTTTATTTACTCTGTCCCTCTGTAATTCCCGGAAGAATATCCTGGTCTTCTGCCATATCTACTTCCAGTTGAAAGCCAGAGTTTCCAAGGCACACACAAATTGAAAAGTGTGGAAGCACCATTAACACTAGCTTTCCCAAAGTTCATGCTAAGCTATCAACAGAACAGACAGCAGCTGAGGTGAAGATAAGACTAATGCATTCGCTTTTCATTAACAGACTTCAAAATAGTTCATTTTTTTGAGAGGGTAATGTTACTGTAGCTCTTTAAACCACCTAGAAATACTGTCTGTCACATTAGCATACTCCAATAAATTATTATAAAGTGCTTTCCTATATACAGGTGAACATGGGGTGCACAGCTGACGGTCAAACAAGCAACGTTTCTTGGCATTAATCTGTTTCTATTGAGTTGCATCGATGTATCTCACAGTATTTGATGTTGATAAATTTTACAGCCACTAGGAATATGGGCTTTTAACTTTTAAAGAAAAATGTGTTACTGAACTCGATGGCTGCAAAAAAATAGCTAGAAAGTATAACCAGTGTTTATTTCCAAGGTTCAACCCTCCCACTTTCATACTTTGCATTTCAAATTTTTAATCCAATCGTATTATTATTAGACTCATGATTGCTGAACACTTAAGATCCCACAAAGGACTCACAAAGCTACTTGACTATGGAATTTCTTCCACATCCTTCTGCCACTTCATTGCTATGGAGTAACCAGAAAACGCTCTCTCTCCCTTTTGCGCTGCTGTATCCCACACACAACACAGTATGAACCACAGATACGGTCAGACTTCTTTCTTTTAAGTTTAGCAAATGCAACAAACTTAGAAGTGTAACTGAGGTCTTTAGAGCGCGCTGCTCTACTATTAGTTTCATCTATGAATACTCTGCAGCCAGTTGGTTTCTAACCTCTTACACCAAAAAACCCCCCCAAAACCTTTAGACAATTCAAAATGCTTAAGATTTCTGTAAGATTCAGGAGTTCAACAGTCTAGGGAACATAAGCAAGAGGAATTGTCCCCATCAAAGGCAAACAGATGTTGCTATAACCTTTTAAAAAAACCTGCTCTTGGAAGTATTACAGTAAATATGTAAATATGCTTTGAAATCTAATATCCTTCCTGAAGTGGAAGCCCTGGAGTACAAGAGCTCTTTGAGAGTATGTTTTGGTTTCATGGGATTGTACATATGTGATACTGAGCTGTGATCAGCAAGGCCAAGAGTCATCGCTACCATACCCTCTTTCAAGAAGGTTGCAGGGAAGAGAGCTGTCCCAGTGGAAGGAATGGATAATGAACGTGTGTGAACTGTGACAGCATCCAGAGGCCACTGACCAGGCATTAAGAATCTATTACCCCAACATATACCATGAGTAGATGGTTTCTGCCTCGATATAAAATAATCTGAAACGTTTTCTACGTCCCTTCCCGTCTCCTTCATGTGGGATTCCCTCACCTCGCACACCTTTTCACCTGTCTGTTCATTAAGTTTTTGCTTCCCTTTCACCACAGCAGTCCACACAGGCTGGTGGCTCTCATGGGTTTCCCAGGAAGGGGGATCCTTAGATGAGTCCCAGAAAATAGCTGCCTTTTCCAGCCAGAATCCGAATTGCACAAAATTTCCTCCTCTAGCTGTACTGCACTATTAGAAATTAGCTGCACTTTCTTTCATTGTCTACTCCACAAGAGAAATGAAATTTTTGTTCTTCTCCCTCAAAGGGTTCTGGCTCCAGCTCACCAATACACTGAGGAGGATCGGGAAGCAGGAGCAGCCATTGGCCTCCGTCCTCAGGAGACCGTTTCTAATTGTGGAACACGGGTTGGTGCTGTTACGGTGAGTTATGTCCCAGCTGTGGTGCAGGAAAGGACATTTCTGGGCCAGAAGGAAAGTAGAATGAACTCAGATGTTTCACAGGCTCGGGGGATTCAGCAAGAGCAGAAACACATGCATCACGTGGAAGAGACCGCATGGTGCTAGGTCCAGAGGACGCTCTCTAACAGGAAAGCACAGGTTGATGATAAGCTGTTTTCTGCCAGGCCAGTGCACTGAATAAGTACTCTTCAAGGGTGCTATTTTGCTCTCGCAAGCAGCCAGTCTGAGCAGTGGGTAGCTCATGATCAGCTTGAATGACTGAAACCAAATCATGTCAGAAAGCATTTCATCTGCTGTCCAATTCATGTCTCATAAATTTGAGGCAGGGGATTCATAAGCTACCCATTGCTTGTGAAGTATCTTCCACAAATATTCCCTTGGACCACCTCCAGGGGAACGAGCTCTCTCTCTTTCAATTCTGTTTGTTAACTCCTTCAGAACCCTACAAATGGCATCTAGAGAGTTTGTGCACAGGGAATTTTAACAACCCTTTGCTTTACGGGTGTAACCCCAAACTTTCAAAGGGCTTTCTCCTCTGAGGGGTCACCGAAACCCCCTCTGTTCCCAGAGAGGGCTCCGTCGATCGTGCAATAACATTCATACCGGTGCTTGCAGCTGCAGGACCAAGGGGGAGGGCTGGGCTGAGACGCGACCCCTGAGCAACGCGGGGAGGCTCCCGGCAAGGCTGCCCACCGTGGCTCCTTCCCCGGTTTCTGCCCCGCATCAGAACTGGCCTGGAGCACCCGAGGGCAAGCCCCGAGGAGAAACCGGGGGAAGAAGCTGCAGAAAAAGCGCGAGGAAGAAAAAGCTACCGTTCGGTTTTGCTTTGAGAGAAAGGACAAGCAAGACAGGAAACACTTGGTTTACCTGATCATGCTTCTAATTTTCGTTATGGAAAGACAGGGCACATTGATAGCGCTGGCAAATCCAGCACAGACCAAAATCACCCAGACTCCAGCCTCGTTCTTTATTTTTGCCTTTTCTGCACTCATAGAGGGGCTGGAAGTTGATCGTGGGGGAGGGCCCTCATCTGCACTGTACTGACTTGCAGAGGCAGTCATCCAAAAATAATATTCTGGGTCGAGTTCCTGGAGAGGGACGTTGGGGTTTTGTGGTGGAGAAAAGCTGGCAACCTTGACTCTGATCTGTAAAAATCTTCCTTCACCCCTTACACATTTATTGGCTTGTTTTCACACCTTGCCCTCTTTGAAGGATTATATACAGTAACACGATGCTGTCTGGAGCTTCAGATTTTTCAAAGGTGCATTCAAGCTTGAAGCAACCCCTTGCCCCCCAAAAAATCCAAGAAAAAGGTCAGATCTGCCTTGATTGCCTTCCTAAATCTTCCCTGCCTTTTTGTTTTTGAAAGAACCGTGCCACTTATGTGTGTTCTAACATATCCCTCTTAACTCAACAAAAATGCCATATCTAAAGCTTTAACTGCCATATGTCCTATATAGACATATGAAGCATATTTCTTTTTTATTCATATTTTATTGGAAGTCTTACAAAGCATACAGAACAGATGCCAGTACATCAAATTCATCATGCCGAGCCTTGATTATACAGACCCCGAAGCCCCAACACTGCCATACAATCCTTCCTTTCAGGAAATAAAAGCCAAAGACCAGTTTTCCCGCAGGACCACTTGCGGGTATAAGCTGAAGCCCTTATTACCGGAGGTTCCTTGGATACGATTTAGAGTTTGAAAGTTCCTCATATAGCTGTTCACTCATCATAAGGTACCTCTCAAAGTCGAGGCATGCTGCTAGAAGTAGGAACACCCGTCCAAAACCAGGGAAGCACTCAGCCAAATATCTGCTTCCAGCTTAGCAGCAGCCTTCTCTTTTTCTCTGAGTAAGAGTGCAGCAGATGAGGAGAGAGATAAGCGTACAGAGAGCGCAACATCCCAAATATCCACCGCCAGAAGCTGCTACTACGTGCAAGGAAACATCACGTTAGTCACAACAAAACAGGGTCGTCACCTGAACCAAATCTCCTTCGCAAAGAGGAGATAAAAGAGTTCCCTGAGACCTTGATGTGCTATGCCATGACAAAATAGCAATTAAAAATAAATGAATAGAGCAGATTCTTATTGACCAGACATTTCCTCCTATAGTTTGTGGTGTAAATCAAAGCAGGCATGACATCCTCAGAAATTTTAGATTTATTTACACGTGTTTGGGCTGACCATGTTTACTCACTCGGGGTTTTACTCCACCACTTGTTAATGCATTTGGCATGCTCTCATGTAAATACATCTAGGATTTCAAAGGAAGGTCATTCTCTATTCCCCCCTCCATGCAGAGGGAACATGCCAGAACTATGCTGAGGATATGGAATGAGATCACTCGAGATCAGAGTCGCCATGGGTGGGTAACGATGAGGTTACCCCTATGGTGTGCGTAGATGTATTCCAAACCCTCATTATAGTTATGATATATTCACAGGAACACAACAAACCCATCTTTGAAACTGTTCCTTGATTTTAAGTCTACTTGCTGCTTTATGGAAGTCACTCCTGCAGTGATTTTCTGCTGATGTAATGCTAAACGGCAGCAAATAGGGGGGGAAAAAGGTGGCGGAGGGCAGGGGGAATGGAGGAATACAGAAAAGGGAATGCCAGGAAAGGACGGTGGAGGAAAATGATAGAAAACTAGGGCTCCACCATGCATTTGAGGATGTAACTTCAGAACAATTCTAAATCCCTGTTTATAAATCACTATCAGGAGTCAGCTGTGTGTGTAGATCCCAATACTTACCTGCTAGTCAGGTCAGGGGAGACCCTCTCATCAGCTTCACTGCACTCAGAATCAGACCCTGTCAAGCCCTGTGCTCCTTTTTTGTTATTTAAAGCTTTTCGGTCAAACAAGAGCTTCTTGAAACTCAGCCAGGCACTGGAAGTTGCAAAAATTTCAGTTTCTTGACCAAAAAAGGATTCAGTGTTACACAAGAGAGGAGATGCCTCTATCAACTGTAAAATGCCTGTACCAATTCACTTCCTCCGTGAGTCCAGGCAATTGCATGGGTCCTTGCTGAGGCAATACCCTGTAATGCATAAACATTGGTTCTGATCCCATCTGACATGTATTTTTTTCATATTTATTCTGTGGGAATAAAGTCTATGTTGGTTTTTAGCTTTATTTTTTAAACCTTATGGTAAAGAGTTTTGAATTTATTTTACTTAGAATAGAATTTTCTTTCTTTTAAATACATCTGGATAGTTGGCATAAAGTATAACTATAGCTGGCTGAATCCCTAGAGTTTAAAGGAATATTTCTGGTCGCAGGGGATTTAGCTCAAAATTTATTTCAGGATTATGCACTCAAGGATTAAGGCAAAATAAAATCCATGCAACACTTACTATTTTATATTTAAAATTCAGAAACTGCTTTGAAAAACCCAGCCAGCAAAAATATATTTTTTTAAATTGTTAAAGATGATAGTTAATCTTTCAAGTTTTAATGCTGAAGTTATCTTTGTAGAAACCATACATATTTGTGAAACGCCTGTTTGCATAAAATGACAGGATTTGTCGAAGTCATACTTCAAATGGTTTTTTTTGTTTGTTTTTTATTTCTTTTGAAGAATGTACCACAATGATAACCCTAACTTCTTCTGTACTTAGGATGGGGTTTCTGAAAGCACTTAATATTGCATCTAACTCTAATCCAGTTCAATGCCAGTGGTGTCTTAAATGGGAGCAGAATTAGGTCATCATAGAAGACTTCTGAAAATCCCAAGTTGATCCCTACTATGACCTCATTTAGGTCATGATAGCTAATTTTTGCTGGGTAATGAACTAACACTCTTAAGAATACAGATTTTCATGACTCAAGAAGAATGCGAGAGGGAACTTTAACATCTGGGTTGATAAAAGCCCAGAAATACTGGGCTTTTACCCAGGTTTTGGTGTGAGAGACCATCAGGAGGAGAGATGCCCGGTGTTGCACAGCTCGCATGACAGATTGTGAGCTGGCGTAAAAAGCCGTAACGCCATTGAGACCAGCATTGTTTTTTTCAGTGAAGCTATGGCAGTTGAGATGCTTATGCCTAGCTTAAAACAACGCACTCAGTAAATTCTAGAGAGGTTAAGTTATTCAAGAGCAGCTGGTACCTCTTGCCATCCTGGTGGTCCTCAGGAGGAGCTCCTAGAGAGGTCAGTGCAAAGCCTGTCACTGACTTCGGTGGTTCAAAGAAGGCAGGCTTTCCATGCTATGGCAAACTTCAAAGCTGCCCTGTCCCATCCTCCCCATCCTTGTTCCTCCTCTGTGTATAGCCAGTTCCACAGCCAACCCAAAAAACCCAGCCATACGGTCCCCAGTAGAAGCACCATCACGTGTGCGCACTTCAACAAGTCACATCTAGCACGACAACGGAAAGTGGATGGTCAGAATGTCTTTTTTCTCACAGAACTAAGCAGCAATAGATCAATATGAGATCAATATTAGATCAATACAAGTTTACAAGCAGGTTACTAATAAGCAAAACCACAAATGGAAAAACCAGCTTGTTTCCTGGTTTGCAGCGTAACACCATTTTCCCTCCACCACATTCAGCTCCAAATATTATCTGCCAGTCTCCTTTCACCTAGCTCCCACTAGAGCTGACCACAGCAAAACCAACACGTCTCATGAACTTTTTGCCAGGCACCGATTCAGCTGAATTAAATTTTTTGTATGAAACTACCCAGCTCAGATGAGGGGCACTTTTCATAGTTCTTGGAAAGCCAAACAGCAGGGCTAGCAGGGATACAGCACTTCCAGAAACCAGCTAAAATAGGAGAAGCTCGGAGAAATACATCACACCGATGAGCAGTATGAGACTTGACAAAGCTGTATTTAAGCAGTAGTGAGAAGGAGCCACGGTGGCACATTCAGCTCTTTTGGAACCGGTATTCTATAAACTATTTCTTTTCTCATCTTTAGCTAAGGCTTCATCGAAACTCATCTTAACCAAGCCCATTCACTCACCCACAGCTTCATAGCACAGTAGTTGTGTTTGAGAAGCACGAGTGGTTTTGCACAGGGTTTGTGGATATATCCGCCGGGGGGAGGAAAAATTATTTTTAGACATATCCTGATGCATCATGGTGTTTATGTAGAAAATTTAAAAACAGTTGGTCAGAGAAAATTTGACTTTTACCATGTTAGCACATGAGTGAGAGCTGACTCACATTTTTATTATCTGAGTGGGTCTCATCTACTGGAACCATCATTTCCAGTAGTCGTATCTTGTACTTCTCACATCATCAGTTCTTCCTCTGCATTCTCTCCCACACATATTTCAACTTTCAAGTATCAAGAATAAGGGAAGTGGGAACACCCTATTCATCCCAGTATGCAAAATAAGCCACTATTTTGGGGTTAAAATCTGAGCAGTAGTTGCAGGACATAGATACTAGTCAGTTAGCATCTCCCAACTGCTTCATGCAAAGGTGCTGTGGAAGACACAAAGAGAAGCCCCGTCAAGCAGAAGCTGGCACATTTTTAACAGAGAAGTCTTTGCTAAACTATTCCAAAGTAAATTAAGAGTGTTCATTAACAGAGAAAAATTTCTTTTCATAGAGATGTTTTCACATGAACATTAATATTCCTGAGAGTTGTGTTGCATGACATAAGTAATCACAGAATCATAAACCCGGGCAACATCTGAAGACACCATGCAAAATGCACACTCCCACCCTAGGATAGGACCAGCCCTAAATTTGTCAGTTCTTCAAAACCTTTAACTAGCCCTTCTCATTTTCAGTGACGGAAATGACTCCATTTTCCCAGGCATTCCTGTCCCAGTGATTCACTATTCTTACTATTAATTTTTTTTCCTAATGTCTATTTAAACCCAGTTCTTGTCCTAACCACCACTGGTGTGAGGACCAGAGTTTTCCTTCTAACATTGCTGCCTACTATTATGGAAGACAAAATTTTGAATAAGAGAAAAACTGATTTTTAAAAAAAAATAAATCCAGTACTTAAGATTTCAAAACATGAGTTATTTTTTTTGCTTTGTTTTAATGCATGTCTTCACTTACTGGTTTTAGTCAAAAGTATTATGAAAAAACCCTATCTTTATGTTGTCTCAGAAATCCAGTCCCAATCTGGATATGCAATAAATTAGACAAGGCAGACTACTCTCACGGGACTAGAAGGCTGATTTCTGGACCAGAACGGTTTCAGAAAAGTTAAACTTTTAGATTCTTATCTGAACCGAGCTATTTGAGGTTTGCCCGTCACTTGCTAGTAGTCTCACTTTTCACCTCCAGAGACTTCAGTTTAAATCCTGGTTTAGGTCACAGTGAAAATGAGTTCGGTGGTTTGCATCCTAGCGGACTTCTGTCAACAATGAAAAACCACCATACAATCCTGCACAACTGGAAATTTTTGCTTAAAAGAAAGCCTGGACTGGAATTCCAGAGGTCATTACAAGTTGAGACAGAAGTGTAATGCTACAGCTACATGGAGAATTTTGAACAGCACCTGACACAAAGTCCAGTGACAAGCAATATAAATTAACTGCCATCTTAATAGGGACGTATTGTCTGTCCAAACTCACACAGTTTTGACTCAGTACCTTTACATGCTATTCCAAAAAATCTGATGAGAACCTCATAACGAGCAATGATGACAGAGAAACCGATCTCCAGACACTGTATTTTAAATTAAGTTAAATGGTTAGCAATATGCTTTACCATCATGCCCAAGAAAATAGCTGTTAGAGAAATGATTTGTTGTACAAAAATATTTCTGTATGAAGGTATATTAAAAAGTTTGATACTGTTGACCTCAAGGGAAATACAGAAAATAAGGAAAGTCAGAGATAGCAGCCACTTTTAGATCAGAGTATGGATTTTACATTTACCATAATAAAAAAACCAAGCCTAAAGTAAAGCAAAAAAAACCAAAAAAGGCAAATAATGTCTTCCTCAGCTTCACTCCTGTTGCCCTCCCCTTTTCTCCTTCAATCACAGAAAAATTTCATTCTCAGCTGCTCTGTAGACACGTAGACACAAAATGAAGTAGAAACACTCTCATATACAGACAGATGCTAAGCACAAGTTTCTCAATTCAGGTGTTCCAAAGCTGCAGATGACAACAGCAAAAGACAGTGCTTTCCCATAACCCAAGAGACTAAGACGATTTTCCACCAACTTTCCAAAAAAGTTCACATATGGTTTTAGACTACATATGAAAAGATTTTTTTCCCCATCTGAGAATTTGAGGAAAAAAGGAATGGGAATGAACAGTTTTGCACTGTGAGCGTTGATGTCACTTCAGTTACAGGCAGAACACTGTGAATTCAATCACTGGTAGTGCTGGCATTTGCAGCACCATTCATCACTGGCTACAGGTTATGTTCCAAAATCTCAGCTTTTATTAAATAAAACCAGAACAATTGCTCTTTTTTTTTTTTTTTTTCCTACCACAGTTGCAATAGAAGGCTTGTATTTTGGAGGACCACATAAATGAATATAAAATTTGTTTTCCTGAATTTGTGGTCTGCCTTAAGCAAGACTGGAGTCATATGAAATGTCACATGCATCTCAGCAGAACATCAGCCATGAAGAAAAAGGAAGGTGACCCATACCATTCTAAAAAGTGGGTCCCAACTCCAATGCTCAAATAAAATTTAATAAAAACAAAGAAACAACCCACATATGACAAGTATGGCACTGATTTTATCATTCATTCGCAAATGTAAATTTAAAATATCTATTTCTCTGATGCTATCACAGCCTTATCTACAGGTAGATTTCTGAAGAATTCAAGTTCAAGGTACGTGACACCTTGATGACAGCTTTCCCATACAGTGAAATCTATTGCATAATTCAGTAACCTAAACAACATGTTCCTACAATAGTTTTCATCTACTCATTTAATTTCACAATATTAATATCTACAGCCTACAGCAAAACATCAGTTGTGGAGCTGGATCAAAACCCAGCTCTCCAGCCCCTTGTAAAGGGGCCAATAGTTTTGACGGTGAAAAAAAATTGAAGGATTTACTCAAAGGTAAAATCACAGGAAAATATTATAATAGAAACAAAAGACCTGACAGAAAAGGGAAACCATTCAAAAGCTACAAGCATTGCCAGGAAAAATGCCCCACAGGGTCTTCACTCCAGTGCTCCTAGAACAGGAGGGAAGATAAGTTACAATGGGAAAACAACTTCTCCAGAGAGTTAGAAAATAAAAGCGTGCAAACAAATAAGAAACAAAGAAATACCTTCAAAGTATCTGCACTGAAATAGGATACAGAAAAAGCATACATGACTTCTGTAAGTGACAGGACAGTCAGAGGGACAACTGATGCACAGCTAGCGTATTAATCTGCCCAGGAATAGGGAGATCTCATGAACTGGAAAATATGAGATAATAGAGTCACTTATGGATTATGCTGTTATAATTTAATAATTTGATCCAGATTAGGACCAAACACAGCTGAGTCCAGCCTTTCACATCCATCACTGGTTGATGTCACCACTCATGAGGCTCAGGTACCAGGATTTAGCATTCTTCTGAAAATGATCTAACAAATTATGGGCTTGATTACCTTAGAGGAGAAGGCAATCAAAACATATGCGGGGACTGACGAGTGCTTGGAAACCCGGCATTTAGACAAGAGTTGGTAGTGTTGATTCACATAGGAAATCTCAAGCCCTAGTGCCTTCCAGGGATGCCCTGCACAGATTTGCCCAGAGACTTCAGTTTTTTGTGAGAGGCCAACTTTTTTTCCCCATCTAAAATATCAGTTAGTTTGATGTTGTGAATGAGCAACTGGATCGATTGATGGTTACTGATAATTGTATTTTAGGATTGGATCAGTTTAGAAGGGAACAACAGATGACTATAAATGATTTGTGATTAAGCCACAGATGTACTTACCAGTAAGGTTTATGACACCGAATGTTTTTTGTTGATATCCAACTACATATCAGTTGAGGACAGGTAAACCAGTTCACATTCTCAGCAAAGAGACTAATAAATTTATGGAAACAGTGAAATAAAAATTAATGTAAATGTATCGAGAGTTAAAAGCCATACTTTATTCTATTTTAAAATGGGAACACGAGAAAGCAGAGCATGGTAAACAAGGAAAATGTTCTTAAAACAAAAGGCTCTTAAAAGCCTCTTTGCTGCAAGAGCAAAGGTTCTACATCGTTAAAGTTTTATGCTTGCTGATGTCCCCCTCAGAAGCA
Organism: Harpia harpyja; assembly: GCF_026419915.1. Classification (NCBI taxonomy): domain Eukaryota; kingdom Metazoa; phylum Chordata; class Aves; order Accipitriformes; family Accipitridae; genus Harpia; species Harpia harpyja. The sequence goes on along the minus strand of NC_068945.1, from coordinate 3,188,680 downwards.
TCAAGGATCAGCTCGATGAATTTGAAGCGGCTGATCACAGTCCCGTTAACTTTTATATAAAGTGTGTGCACAATTTAAGAGTCTGAATCTAAGCAGGCCTCATGCTGCAATGCCTTCAAGGAGCAGACGGGCTCCACTAGCAAGTTTCTGTTCCTCAGTTCATACCCCTGTTTGAAGCATTTATTTTTGGATAAAAATTAATCGGAAGCCTCAGTTCTTTTGGAGCATTAAACTCCTCATAGTGATTTTTTTCTGCAAGAATATAAATTACCAGATGGGATTTCTGCACCAAATTGATGAAGGCTTGATGAAGACCTACAAGCACTTTTGGTTTGATGTATCTCTGTTACTGCCAATGTCTTGCCGTGCTGTCATTTTCAACTTAGAAGTCAATGCATTTCAGTGACTGTAAAATGTTCTTGAGCATCTTCAGGATCTTCAACAATCTGTAGCACATAGGTCCTAGACACGTAATTGAATCAGCATAATAAAATTTACTTCTCTTTGGATCCCGTTAAAGTCAATCTTACTAGAACAGCCTGCTTCCAAATACAGCACAAATGTATATTCAATGCAATTATCAGACAGTAAGTTTAAAAACAGCGAAAGTACTTTCTCACAGAACACATAATTAAATTGTAGACCTCACTGATACAGGAGGTTTTGGGACTGAGATAAAAAACGGACTTCAGATAAATCCATGGACAATACATCTGTCAGAAGCTCTTTAAAACAGTAGTGCAGGCTGAACCTCTGGCTGAGAAAGTACCTATGCCCCTGACAGCTGGAACCTGGGAGGGCGTTGTGGGAAAATACAGTGCTACAACTGGCACGCATTAATGCCCACGCTGGAGACAAAACTCTGGGCCAGGAGGACATTTGGTGTGACTCGGAATGGAAATCGTTATGGCTAGTAAGAGAACTGAAACAAGGATTCTCCAGCGAAAGATCCTCACATATATAGTAAGGACAACCAATATGAGACGTTGTTAATCTAAATAACCTTTGAGAAGCAACAAGAGAAGTATCGAAGGGAAAATATGCAATTTCAAGGGGATCCCTGTTCACAGACATGTGCTTTTTCCTCCTGTCCTGTTCAGGGGGAAGCCAATAATCAGAAAGGCAGCAAGTAGTGGTATGGAAATAGATAGCTGCATAAAATTGTAACCTCCCTCCATCCTTAGTCATTATGGAAGTGCTAAGCTTTATGCCTCTAGACCATAGCTGCAACGCGAGAAAGAGGCATTGCATATGACAAGTTTTGTTTTCAAGCCAGGAAAGGTTATGGCAAAGCTTACAGTTAGCCCTGTCGTTATTGGCAGCACACTCCACAGCTGCTACACACGTTGGAAGAGTTATCTTTAAAAACAAAAACAAACAAACAAAAAAAAGATACAGGAGTTAATTGGCTTTTCCTTCCCCTTGCTTATCAGCCACACCTCCAGCTAGAGCCAGCAGAAGAAACGGGATTGTGAGTACCTGGGTTTCCCCAGCAGTCCCCTCTCACTGCTCAGAAAGATAGAAGGTAATTTCACAGGACATGGGACAGGTTAGAGAGAAACCTCAGTGCTGACAATCAGTTTAGCTTCAGAAAGAATCTCCTGGAGGATAAATTCAGTAATGTTGTGTTCAAAGGTGCATTAAGATATGTCTGTGTGTCTCTCAATAATTATGTTACAGAGGAGGACATGCCATGTCAGCAGTGTTGGAAAAAATCACATTACAGATGAAAGTTGTGCTGGTTTTGGCAGGTATAGAGTTAAATTTCTTCATAGTAGCTAGTATGGGGCTATGCATGGGGCTATGTATTTGTGCTGAAAACAGCGTTGATAACACAGGGATGTTTTTGGTACTGCTGAGCAGGGCTTACACAGAGCCAAGGGCTTTTCTGCTTCTCACCCCACCAGCGAGGAGGCTGGGGGGGCACAAGGAGTTGGGAGGGGACACAGCTGGGACAGCTGACACCAACTGACCCAAGGCATATTCCAGACCACAGGACATCATGCTCGGCATGTAAAGCTGGGGGAAGAAGAAGGAAGGGGGGGACGTTCGGGGTGACGGCGTTTGTCTTCCCAAGTCACGATTACACATGCTGGAGCCCTGCTGTCCTGGAGATGGCTGAACACCTGCCTGCCCATGGGAAGTGATGAATGAATTCCTTGTTTTGCTTTGCTTGCGTGCACGGCTTTTGCTTTACTTATTAAACTGTCTTTATCTCAACCCATGAGTTTTCTCACTTTTCCGATTCTGTCCCCCATCCCACTGGGAGTGAGCGAGTGACTGCGTAGGGCTTAGTTGCCAGCTGGAGTTAAACCACAGCAACAGTTAACAAAAGTACTCCAATCACAAGTGCAGTAAACATGGGTAAGTTATACACTGTAGTCTATGGCTATAAAGCAATTCTGTTTATTGTACACATTACTTACCCAACAGAATACTTCAGAAGCAAGGCAAGTCTGGATCTGCACATAAAATCACTCTGATAAATAGTGTCCTACTTCTTCAAAACAACTTTTCTACTAAATTGACTCCCTAGGTCATTTCCTAATGTGATATCATGGCTCTTTCAGAGTCAACAGCAAAAATCTATAAAATGTAACTCCACATAAACTATTTCAGTGCAGATTGGATGTTAAAGTGTCAAATTAGACAAATGATTGAGATTTTGTAGACTTCACTCCCAACGATAAGAATGGCTGAATGAGCAGGATGGGGAGGAATTGGAACATCATGATACTTGGGTTTGTCTTCGTCCAATTACAGGGATGAATTTAGATGAAACCATTCTGCTGTCTGTGGCTTTAATGAAGACCACTTGCCTTGCTTAATCAAAAAAACAAAAAGTATACATTTGAGAACCAAAAATATCTTGGTTTAATGACGCACATAGGCAGAAGTTTGTAAGTGGGTAAACTTCCCTGCTGCACAGCCTCAGTGCACCTGTGCAGCAGCTGGATTTAATCTATCGAGGACTGTATTTTAGAAGCCATTGCCAGATTTTAGGCTGGAAACGGAATAGTGCCCCACCCAGCCATGTTCCAGTCCACAAACTACTTTTAACATTTCAGTGAGGGTAGAACAATTGTATTCTGTGGGTTAAAGAAATCCAGGGATAATTTATGTGTTGTTGGGAGTTTAAAGAGGAGAAAAGAAAACAGGCAAATTCAGCTGACAAGAAAACCACCTAACCGTTTGGTCTAGTGCAGCAAACAAAACATCTAAACTTACTGATAAATGTGATTGATATTTGTGCTAGATTCACTACAGAACAGACATGTACAAACAGGACTCTGATCGATACCAGCTAAGTTAATAATTTTCAGTTTCACAAGAAATAAGAGCTGTGCTTCCTCCGTATGTTTCAACAGTTACATATCTTAACAGTCTGCACCGACAAACATACAGATTTGGACATAAAGATCAAATACTCTGCCCAAGGGCTGAGCACAAATAACTATCAGCCAAATGACAGAACAGTAAATAAGCGAGGCTCTGAAGCCTACATGCTTTCCCAGCAGCGATTTAGGAAACCTATCTTTGGACACTTTTTCTTTTTTCCTCCTCCCCCTCTAATCATGGGTAAAATCTTGATACCACTGACCTAAGTGGAGCCAGGTTTTTAACCGTTAGCCATACCATACAAATCCATCTGTTAAACAGATGGTATGAGATCAGGGTATGATCTCATACCTTCTTGGGCGTAATATCAAACCCATGTGATCACACCCGAAGCATCTAGAGCAAAGGATCTGGATGTGACAGGACCACCTCAGCACCACTGCTTCATCATGAAGATGAGCAGAACTCTCTTCTCCAAACTTGCATAAAAGCAGGTTTTTCACAAAAGACCACAAAAACGTTGTCTTGCCTGCTCTGTAAGCTCTGAGACTCCTTGACACTATTCCTAAGGCTAACGGTTGGATACAGTCCTTGACACACTGGCCCTTCTCCCTTCTATTTTTGAAGCCACTCACTAGCATTGAAGATCACTAGACTGAAGAGTGAAACACATTGTAATAAAATGAACCAAAATTATTACTGAAAAAATAAACCCTCCTTAACACTGTGATTAAACGGTCCCTTTATGGCCATCTGGAAAAGCTATTCCACAAACAGTGAATCTAATCTAGTGACCCTTTCTACCCATTCAGGTGCTAATGTCGCTCTATGCTCTAAGAGAGCATCTTAATACTACTCAGCAATGTTCTGCTTTATATAATTGGTGGAGGATTTATTTTCTTGGCCATCCCTTTCCATCAGCTACAGATCGACATCCTATCTCCCTCTCAAGCTCGATGTGAAAAAGCAGCTGATGAAAACTTATCCCACAAGCCCTGACATCCCAGTGGTTCGACATCCATCTAGGAGTGGGACCCCTGGACTGCGTTCCTTGTTTTGGGGCCTAATTATGTGTGACCTAAAGAGCCATCGCAACCACAGAAATTAAGAATCCTCCTGAGTCCAGTGACCAGGACCTAGCTCTGGGAGAAGCTCTGCTTTAGATCAAACAGGTCATTCAAGGCTGAATGAAGTGGGAACACTTGCTTTTCATTTTAATGAGCGAGAGGGAGGGAAACTAGCTGCAGTTGACCTGAAGCAAGTGTTTTTTCTAAAAGTTTTGCTGAACTGGAAAATCAACTTTTCACAAAGCCCCTAATCAACACAGGCTTTCATGTTAAATACAGATGGATAAAACCCCCTATTGTATATTACCTTTTTTTCCCTTGGAAATACTATTATTTTCTTCCTTTGTTCCACTTTTTCCCTGGAATTAGCTTTGCTTACACTAAACTAAAAGTTTGAGCTTAGACACTTAGAGGTGCAAGGTGAGTCTCCTAATCCCATAGTGCACTCAATCTATGGAAATTAGAAAACCTTCTCATTTCAAAGATTTATCAAAGAGTTTCAGTTAATCAATCACAAAAGAAGGATCTCAGCCTGCATATAATTTAATGCCAAAAGGAAAAGCAACTTACCAGAAATGCGCATTTGAAAATATAAAATAAGCAACCCCCCAACCCTCTGCCTGAGTAAAACAGCAGATCTCCGCGTCACCAAGGCTGTGGGGTGAGAAGACAAAGTCAAATTCCCGCGGTGTGAGAATGCGCGTACGCCAATTACATCTGGAAACACACAACTTGTGGTATTATTTGGAGGCTGAAGGTTTCACCACAATAGAACGTGAGAGGGTCTTTCTGTTGGTGACAAGCCCTTTCACATGTCCTTGCCCTGAAAAGAAAGGAATGCCAACACACCGAGTCACTTCTGCATCTCCCGTCACCATATTTTTCTTTCCCATGCTCATCTCGGCCAGCTGTTACATTGTCCCAGCTCATCTTTATTTGAACAGCTTGATGGTATTCTGGAGCAGCAAGGCGGCCCGCCGGGCAGTTCCCATCCTGACACACGGCTCTTGCTGGTCTCGGCCGTATTTCATCACGCAGATTTACAGGGACAGACAAACAGCTGACTGACTTACAGGCAGATAATTGGTGGATGGTAGAGTTCTGCAAGTAAATTCAGACTCTAAACTTAATTTATTTGTGTTTTAGTTCTTGTTAAGGGCTTCAAAGCAAAAATTAGCACCTTTTCTAACATGATTTCCTTAACAACAAGCTCTGCAGAAATTCTTTTTGCAGAAATTCCCAGGAAGCAATTTCAACACAGCTTTATGCAAAGCTCATTTTTAAATGGCAGCTCCGATTCTTCCATTCACCTACGCTTTCACAAAACAACTAGAGATTTTGACAGATAGAAGCTTAGGTGCTCACTATATTTCACCATATGTATGACCTCTATGTTATCATGCTATTTGTTTGCTCAAATATTTATCTTAACAATACCCCTGGATGGTTAAGAAGTGTTACTAATTTCCCATCTGTAAAATAGGAATTAGGCAGAGAGATGTTAAGGACCAGATAATCCCCTCCTTCCCTGCCAACCCCATGATAGAAAGCAAAGTCTGAACATAAGCATCTAATGTTCTTGAGGTAAAATTTGGACTCTCAAAATCTGAGCACATCTTTCACAAACACACTGCCTAGGCAAAACTTTTGTCAGTAAAAAAATATATTTAAGCACCTGAAGTTTTTCCACTGTACTTGCACAGGACTGCAACCTTCCCATCAGAAAAGGGAGTCTTTATTCTTACTTCATGCAAAAGTCGGTTTGGGAATTACAAATTAGGAGAAGTCCTTAGGCCTAAAAATCCCTTAAAAGGAATCTAAGCATACCCAAAACACACTTCCTATATTAAGTTCAATACCAAACAAAACAGATTTTGGTTTTAGCATCTAAAGAAAACATACTCATGTTTGGTAAACCCTCCAAAATGAAACCACAGATAAATTAGCAAGTTAGAATCACCTGAACAAAGCTTTAGATTAAATCCATCTTCAAAACAAATGACAACAGAGACGATTTTGAAATGTGACAGGATTCAGAGTAAATTACAGCATAAAAACAACAAAGTCCAATCTCAAAGGTGCATTCAGAGAGGGACAATGGTGACCTTCCCACAGAACACCGCCAACTTACAGAGGCACATCTACCTGCTCTGAGATCACAACAATTTCTGGGAGAAACTCCCAGTAAATTTTGCAATCGAAAGCCTTAAAATCACAGCTCTGCCTTCTGCACACAAGCCGTAAATAAAAAGTATTCACTTAACGTGCTTCAGGTTCTACCTATACCATTAGCCATTAAGGAACTTGTATGCTCAGTATGCCCTTGTCAAGTACAACAGAAATCCGCTGCAAGAGCATTTCGATTTCAAGCTCATATTGCAAAGGAGGCAATGATAAATAAGTAAAAGGGGAACTACAGCATTAAAAGACAAGCTGAAGTGCATTCCCAATGTTGGAGGCCCAACTACTACTGCGGCGTTACATTTAGCTCTGTTCATCCGACTCACTGCAGTTTATATTACCATGCAAAACTTCGCAAACTGAGTTCACAGAGGTTGGACAAATGTTCCCACTTTGGTCCAATAGTGTATTACAGCAGAGTAGAAAGCAACTGAAAGTGAAACACAAAGGGAGGAACTCCTTCACTAAGACATCTGCCTTACCTATATCTTCTAAATTGAGCTAAAGTTATTCTTAAATGCAAGTGTACATTGCATCTTCCATAGTTTTAGCTGAACGGGACACACCAGTGCCATTTGGGCGGAACTAAGATGGGGCAATGACTGCTTTGAGCCGCAGCTTCAGGCACAAAGAAAGTCCTGTTCCACAGAAGAATAGAAAAGAATAAAAAGCCGCCAGCCTCAGACAGCACGAGGCTGCGTTACCCAGAGGATGCAAGCACTGTAGGGACAGAGGCATAGGTAATACCGACTCTCTGGCCACAGCAAGGTGTAATAGCATGTGTTACTGACCCAAAGTACTTGCCGTCGTGCTGTTCCTTTCCAAAGCAGGAAACACAACTCTTGCAGAAAATTACTGCCAGTCCGAACATTATATGCATCCACGCAGGCAATTACATTCAATATTCAAAAATCTTGATCGGCATTAAGAAAAGCAGATCACTTTGGCCAAGTCCTCCCTCTCGCCAGAAGTGACAGATCTCTTTCTCTCTCAGCTGCAAGCCTTGCTCTCAGCACTCCAGCCACTCATCGCGCCGCAGGTTCAGTCGCGACGGATGTAACTCGTATTGGCAACCGCCAGCCCGTATCATTGTGCTTCCTATGCAGCTGCTCGTAACTCTAGGCTTCTCCACAGCACCGAGCCTTCAATCAAAACAAATTGTTTGTTTCTTTCTGACCACAAGAAGAAGTCTGGTTTCATCGTTTGCTTTGGCTACGTTGCCTGAGTAAAAACACGCTATAATGCTAGGAACTCCACTCAGCCCTCTCCGGAGCTAAAGCCATACGGTTGCAGTTTACAGTTCTGACTGACAAAGCAAAATAATTCACAACTGCTTTTGAGGCCGTGGCCTTCTTTGTACGCCTTATTCATAGACTGAACTCCCGCACGAGCGTGAAGGTGAAGATACTTGCTGAAGGGTTTTGAAAGATGGCACGAGAAAGGGCTTCCAAGGACAGCGTAGCACACAACATAGGGATATTTGAGCTGGCGTGGGAATGGAAAGCCACCCGGCTGGCACAGTGTGGGGCTCCCCAGGCACCAGTTCACCCTGTCCCCAGCACCCAAGCCTCCTTGCTCACCCTGGGCTGCAGTGCAGGGTGAGCATACCCAGGGAAGCGATCTGCTTTCCCTCCTCTGACAGCAGGCTGGGAACAGGAAGAGAAATAACATTTGGAAATCTTATTTTCCAACCTCGCGCTCCTCCTGGCTGCTGGAAGAGCTACCCTGAATCCTCCTCGTTCTTCATGCTCTGCTCACTAACGTCGCTGCCTTTGTCCTCCACAGTCCCCAGCTCCCTGGCACGTTGCCTCATCGTAAAACCCAGCCACCAGCAGAAACTTGCGATAAGCCTCGGTGTGGGTCCAATCCCACAGCTAATGGAGACAGAGGAAAACTATACTGGACTGGGACAAATCTGTAAATTTAAACCCCCATCTTTTGTATCATCTAATGGTATGTCAAGATCGTAATGCAGTCTCAAAGAGGGCAACACAATGTGGTTTCCTGAGACTGGAAGGGACTGGAGCCAGTGACCCAGGAGGTCCCATCCCTTCCCATGCTCTTCTTTTCTTTCCATGCTCTTTTCTTGCTGCCACACATCTAAATTTAGGCTGTAAACTAATTTTAACTGTAAGGGGCATGGGGTTGACTCTTTTGAGTGTCTGACACACTGTAGGAGCAGTGTAACTAAAACACAAATGCTTATGTAAATTCATCTTTGATTTTGTAATCAATTTAGTTCACTAATTTGTTGCAGGGATTGGCTGAAGTAACATGCCAGAATTTTTACTGCCTCTCTGCCATAAAACTGACAAGCGTAGGTTTTCTGTTTTTGTTTTTACTTCCTTTCAAGTGTAATAACTTCCCTTTTCATAAAATGCCAACATATTCTTTTAAAACTGACAGGCTGCCATCAACCTGGTCATGATCCAGTGCCAGGCCAAAGCCAGACAAGATGAGTTACAAGGTAATCTTTTCCCTGCCAAACAATACAAAGATATTGGCACCTTTCTTACGGCTGCAAATCAGCTCAAAGGGCCACAGAAATCAGAAACCCAAGAATCACTTCTTCCCCTTTTTGGTGTTTGCCTTGCAAGGAAAGCGGCATTCTGCAAGGAATCCAATGTTTTCATTAATAGCCCACTGGCTTCTTCCCTTTCTCCAAGCCTTTTTCTCCACAAAAGTCCTGGATATGATTTTAATGAAACTGAGGATACCCTCCCCCCCTCCAAGTTACACACTGGATTCCTGAAGACCAGTTTCAAGGAAATGCTACTCCCGAGATGAAATACAAAGCAGCTGCACAACTTTGGCAGGGAGGCTGCACAGATGCCACCAAAAAGTGAATCGCTGTCTCAGCCTAACTGGAAGTGTATCCATATTCCTATAAAGGAAGGCCATACAGCAGTGGAGACCATCCCTTACATGATGTAGAAAAACCAGTACAAAAGGCCACAGAACTGGAGTACTGACCCCATTTTTTCCATATGACTGACATTGAAAATGAGGCTTTTCAAAGTTCATCAGCTGGTAAATTAATACACCAGCATAGTCAGAGTTTTAAGACAGGTCTTTAAAGCAGCGGTAGGTTCATGTGATTTTGAGACTGCGCCTACGTTCTTTGCTGCTACAGTCCCTCCAAATTCCTGCTGCTTATGATTTGAGATGTATGCGGGTGGTACCAAACTTCCACCCCCTACCTCCATCCCTCACCTGGGATTTCAAAGGAGGATGTGTCAGCCTCTTAATTTCATAGTTCTGAAAGGGCATCAAGAAGTGTGATGAAAACAAGTGTCTCCATGCAGTACTTTCTATGCCCCTTATCCTAGTAAATGCAGAACCGGCAGCTTTCCACATGCAGAGAATGGGGAGGGACTGCAAGAAGATCCAATTAGTGCTGCTGGGAGAATTTTCTTTTTTTAAACAATTTTTTATCGTATGACCATAAAGTATACAGTCAACCTAGCAATATTAGTGCATCAATCCTTCCGCATACCAATTTATTGAGCAGCATGGTACTTATGGTTGCCAAGCTGAGAAAAGTTAGCCTGCACTCCGACTGAGGTCAAACTGGTTTTCATTTGGCCTACACAGCACCACCAGTAACAGAGATTCCTGGAGCCAAACTCTGCCCTCGACTCGACGTGGACAGCTCCCTGTCTCCCATAAGGTAGAACAAGGGTAAAGGCAGGATTTGCATCCACAGTAGCAAAATAGTTAACAACGCCGAGACTTATTCCAAAACTGAGACAGCTGCACGCTTTGGCAATGCTTGCAGCAATAAAAGTAGCAAATATTAATTTCTTTCACAACAGCAAACATATAGGGATATGTTATCAGGTATTTGCTGATAATGGTGTGTTATGGAGTGATAACGGGTGTGTTATGAAGCAATAATGGTACGGAGGAAAGGTGAAATTTTTTCAGAATTACTTTTCAAAGTAGAAATGTCCTCTGGAAAGCATTGGGTTAACTAATATATTACTGATATTTATTGGAATTACTGATAATTCCTTGCTATTAGAACAAATATGCATGTGTATCCACACATGGTACTTATAAAAACGCCCATACGACAAGTCTAGTATCCATCACACACATCCTTTTTGAAAACTTGGACTGTCATTGGAATTTAGTCAGCTTTGGGCTCTACACAAACTATTTAGCAATCAACAACAGCCGTTTAATAAAGGATTTGGGCAAGGTATTCTCTTTGGGAAACCTGAATAAGAATTTACAGCAGTAGGTTACAGCTCCCCATACTGGTAAGGGTACATAACTCTAGTATTCACAATTCTAGTGTTTGCATCCTTTAATCCAACACAAGGTATCATTAGAAAGGTAATGTTTGCAGTCACGTTAGAAATCACAAATCCCAAAGCATGCATTATTAGAGAGATGGTAGCTGAATATCAAACACACTAATTTCAAGGTATGAAGTTTGAGACAAGCACACAGAAGATGATAGGAAAATTTTGCAATACTGCAGGTCAGTCGTTCCGGAAGCATGAAAAGAATGATTAAAGAAAATAAAAAAGAGAAAGATGACACAGCTCACTGAAAGCATGAAGTGATTTGGGAGTTTGTCTAGTTCTGCTTAGGAAGCCAAACGAACCACTCGTCAAGGGAAAACGATATCCAGTAAGGAAAGGAAATCAGATGAGTACACAATTTACACACCGCCTAGATAAGAGATATTTACCTTCAGATAACTTTAAATTCAACTACTGAAATCAAGTATTTCCGGTCTCCAAAACTCTCGTGACTTAGACCAACATCTTAATAGCTCTAATCCATGTAGTTGGAGATGAAGAAAAGAAAAAAAAAAAAAAAGAAAATCAAACAGAGCTTGAGGTACCTTACACTCCAACTCGATCTGTTACTGGATACACAGCAAGATAAGGTACATTCATGAAGGAAGTCCTCAGGCAATCTTCTGCCTATAGAGTACTCCAGACAAAGTGGTCCTCTCTTTCTTGCTCAGTATACTTAATTTGAAATGTTTAACTAGAAAATGGGATTATATTAAAAACAAATTTCCAGGGAGAGTTGCACTTCGGCTGCACTCCAAAGCTCAGTGCAAAATATTAGACTTGCAAGTTATGATGATGGAGAAACCAAATTTCCACTCTTAAATTTATATAGTATAATTAGTAACAAATCTACTCAGAAAAGTATTTTACAAAGATTTTAGTGGTTAAGCAGCACCTTCCTTTCCGATGACATAATGCTATTCTTTGCATCAAATCCAACCTCACTCAATAGTTGCTTTTGATATTAAAGTGGAGCCTAGTAGTATGAAAGAATATTAAAATTGATGTAAAATCTAATTTTAAATGCTCCTCAAGGCATCTTTAAAAAGTGGTAAAGGTTGTCTTGATGTTATTGGAACCCAGTTTCTTTGCTAATACATGAAAAGCCTTTAAAGGTTTCATTCATAGAATCATAGAATCATTTAGGTTGGAAAAGACCCTTAAGATCACCGAGTCCAACCACTTCTCCCAGCCTTCCTGTTCTTCTTCCTCCTGCTTCCTGGAAAGCAACAACATACTAGCATAACACTTGTCAATGAATCATGGAAACCAAATGAAAATGTCCCCACTGGATCTCAGTGGGTCAGGAATCAGCACCAGAATCGTTACCCTCTTGATCTCTGTGCTAGTCTCCATGAAATGGCCTATCATAATCCCAAAGAACTCAGAAGGACAAAGCACCAACAACCCCATTTTGGACATCGTGCCCACAGCCCCAGGGTTTTTGGACAACAGCATGTGGAAGAGTGTGGGGCAGAGGTAAAGGGGAAAGCCCACAGAGTATGTCCCATCGATGAGCTCGCCATCTCTTCTTCTAGGTGAATCCTCATGTAACGGGACCACTGCTTTTGTGCCAAAGCTGTAATAACATACAAAATAAATAGCCTAAAAGATGAACCTTATAAAAGACTAACCTAACTCCTCTCTTAAGGAAAGGACTCATTATTAGGAAGTACCATATGCTGTTGGATGTATGGAGAGTGAGCATTAATCATGGGCAAGGATCTAGGTGCTGTATGCACCTAGAAAGTAAATTTGGTTCTTGCCTCAGAGAACTTCCAAATAAAGGTCAAGAGAGAAGATGTAGATTCAGGCAGACAGGTAAAGGACAATAGATGCACAGGGACAAAGGAGGAGAACAGCCTTGTGAAAGTACCTGCAACAAGCTGTAGACAAAACCTTCTTTGTAGCCATTCTTGCAGTGCAGGCTCAAGGAAAATTTTGAAGGAAAATAACATAATATGTGATTTTGTATGACTATAGAAAAATCCTCTGACATACAAATAGCAGCCATAGAAGGGAAGCTTGACATATTCAGCATATGGCAATGCATCATTTTTAATAGTCTTCTCTAAAATAGCTCATGAAATGTCACCAACATACCTTGAGCACAGGGTGACATTTTTTAATTATCTTTATTTGTTTTGGCATTTCGGCCTTTACTATTTACATATTCTTTAGCATTGATGTTGAACCAATCTGGCTTTGTTTTAGCAGGCAACACTTTATTAACACTCTAAAACTTCAAGTTTCCTCAAAAATGCCTTCAACATGCAATCTGGATGACAGCCAGGCATGAAAAGTGACCTCTAACTGAAAAGTATTAAAAAATGGAAGGGACTTTGGAATGGAGAATATGTAAGTTCAGTTACCTAAGTCTTATGAAAATATAGCAAACATGAAGAGTAGATGGCATGCCACAGGGTAAAGTCTTACACAGGTTGATTGCCTAATCAACATTTCTTTCATGGATGCACTCTCACTCACAGCATACTGGTGTGCAAAGCAGTGCCAGTGCTTTGAGTTACATTCACATGCCAATCCAAACTTTAACTGTACTTAACATATTTACCTCAAAGAAGAAACAGTCCCATAGTAATCTCACAGTCTACCGCAATTCCCCTACCCCATGCACCCTACAACTGGGAGGGGATCACTTTCTGCAACATAAATGGGAGTGAGAAAAAGCCTAAATATGATTTGAAACATTTAGCTAGTAACTTTTAAAAGTAGTTTACCTTGAACACGCATCCTGTTTCCCCCCCATGCTCTATCAACATGGCAGAGCTCACAGCAACGCGGTGGCGACTCTCTCCACTTCAACTCCAAGGGTAGTTGTAAACCTCCACAACCATATTTTGCCCTGGGTTGTTCGCTTCAAAGAGAAAAGAAAAAAAGAAAATAGAAAAAGCAAAACAGGGCACAACGTTAGCACTGTCCTTTTCACTCCTGCGGCTGACCAGGAGTGAGAAGTAGCTTCCTTTCAGAAATCCTCTAGCCTTTACAGGCCTGAAGAGAAATAATGAAATTTTGCTTGTTCTTCTTCCTGGGGGTTTAAAACATGACCGGATTTTAGGAATTGAACCAACAGGAGAGGGAAAGTGTTCTCACAACTAAGTGCCTTCGTTGCATTCTTTCCCAGCATTCATGGGACAGAAAAAAAAGCCAGAATAAAGTGCCTACCCTGCCACACTTGGTCATTATTAATTACATAGTTAATCAAACTGGAAAGGCCACACAGCCTAATTTAAGCAGAAACTTGGACAGAAATCACTTTTTTTTTTTTACTGTTGATCTTCTACCGCTTTGTATATGTGGGTAATCAGAAGCTGTCATTTTCAGACTACATGGACAGGCAAAAGCCAGAACTGACATATTTGACTTGGGAGGAGGAAAGGTGAAATTTATGGTGAATGGCAGGAGCCAGTTAAAAACTAAACACCTGTCATATTAAATAGAAAGAAACCTGCTATCTACCGAAACTCTACTGAGCAGAGTCTGACCCCACCTACGGAGAGCTTGAATTACAGGATATTTGTTACAACAAACAGCAAAATACTAGGGAACCCAAGCCAGGAGTCAGGCTGGGCAGTATGTTGCAGCTCTCTCCCCAAGGTGACAACCTTTTCCCCAGTGCAAAGAGCAGCCCTGCCGAGGAAGAATTTGTCATTTGTGTTGCCCACCTCCTTTTTCTCCCGTGGCCCCAAGGCTAGGGGGAAGGTAGTTGTCCTGCTGTTCGTCGCTATGGTCCCGTGGGAAGCGCTGCCTCATGTAGGGAACTGAAAATAAAGATGTTTTGCATGAAATGCAGAGATTCTTCAAAAATCTTCAGACGGGGAAAGGGTAGCCCTATCGATGGGGAGAAACTCTCTGTAATACACATGAAGAGTCAGTGTATAGTGGCAGAGGGAAGTGAGGAATGTCCTTGCTCCTTTGCTGTCCCTCACTTGCAAGACAAGGAAATTACAGTAATGCTGTCACCATTTGTGCAAGGTGAAAAAGCATTTCTTACCATCCTGAGTCTCTGAACGATCACCTGGAGAATGCTTCCCAACGAACAGCCTGAAGGTCCTTACCAGAAGAAGCTGGGGAACTCAGGACCTCACGTGCGCCCAGGACTGGTCTAACGCGGCAAGAAGCAGGATTGCCACGGGAGCACAGGGCATGCACTCGCTCCTTGGACTCCAGCCCATCATCTGCCATGTTTTGTGGCTAGCTGATGAGAGAGTATGGCCACAATTCTCTTACAACACATAAACCAGAAGCAAGACTAATGGTATCAGAAGTATTACAGCAGGGCAAAGGTGGTAGGAAAACGGAACGCGCTCTGTGATTACTTGACATAAGATGGGTGAGAAAACAGATCCCAGCTTAGGAAACTACTATATAAGAGCATGCCAGGTTAGACCAAACATCTGGCTAACCCAACATCCTGCCTCTGATGGTATCCAGAAGCAGATGCCTAAGCTAGGTGTATGAGAAACATAGCAAGAATAAAACAACCCTCCTTGAGATATTCCTTCTCAGCTTCCAGCAATCCCAAGTATTATAGGGGGGATGGGGAAAAAAAAAACAGATCATATTCCAGCTGATGTGCTTCACGGACCTGTGCAAATCACCATCCTCGGCCGCCTACCCTGGCTTGCCCTCCTTCCCCCAACTTTTTCTCCTACTCTTTAGGCTGAAACACACCTGGGCCAGGCTGCCTTGCAGTACATATGAACGGCACTTAATACAAACAAGCCGTCATCTTGGATGGCCCTCAACAAGGTCTACAGAAGAAATTGTAGGCTAAATGCTGTCCTCATCTAGAAAAGTCAAATGAAGAAAGGAACAACTCATGTTCTGCTTCTGCATGCAAAAACAGAGGGACAACAGATAAAACCCCTCACTATGTAATCCCTCCCCACTTTTTCTGCTGCCAGAAAAACAAAGGAACGGAAAACAAATTTTTTTGCAACTTTTTTCCTTTCCGTACAACATCAATAGCATAGAACAAATTCAGAAAGTAAACTGAAATACAGCAGATACAACATAAGAGCTAGTGCTGCTGTATTTGCAAGAACTAAACAATCTGACGAACCATTAGAGAACTAAGACAGCAGAGAGGATTGAGAGGCCAATCACTGCCTTCCATATACAAACTGAATATGCTATAATTATTTTCATCTTCTTACTTACAAATAAATCAAAATTTTATTTGAAGGCATAGTTAGTCTTAGGAAGCAATAGCAAGTATAAGCCACAGCCTTAGCATAAACTATTTGCATTCCAGTGTATTTGGATACCATTATCAAAAGTGCATGCATGCAGCTGAAAGGTTGAACAGCTATAATTGAGGGGAAAATTTGGCCTGCTCTCTAAAATCAGGCTAAAATGATAGTTAGATCCATATTAAGTACAGCTTTTTTTTTTTCTTTTTCTTTTTCTTTTTTTTTTTAAAGCATCAAACCCATTAGTTTCCTAGCTTAAATCTCTCGCTGAAAACGCACTTTAAAATCTGATACTAAACAGCCCAGCCATAGTCCTGATACAAAATACAGTACTACAGATGACACACTGGGAAAAATAAAACAAAATTAACATACCAATGTTTGTGGCTGGACCACTATACCATTACTGGCATTTTGCTTATGTAGTGATTCCATTGGTGTTTTGCATTACATGGCAAAACCATAGGTTCCCCTTCTAAGAAAAGAATTGCTTAATGTGCCAAATGGTACATCTGGAGAGAAGTACTGCCAGCCTGTGATGATAAAAAAAAAAGAAGAAAAAAAGAAAAAAAAAAAAAAGATTAATCCAATGCCTGCTGGCTAGGTTTCTAAATGATGATGCTCCTCACAATATTCCTATTGAGAATCATATTTTGGTAATGTATTGTCTAAAGCTTTCAGGCTGGAAAGCATCTTTAATCCATTATTCTATGGCTTTTTATTTTTTTGGCAAATCCTGTAGCTGCAGGGGAGACGACTGTGGTTTTGGTGAGATAACATGTATTATTAGTGCTTTGCTTTAGTTTTTTAATTAAAATATTCTGTTGCCTTCCACTGTCAGAGACACTATCAGGGACAGAATTTGTTTGATCTTCGAATGTGCAATGTAAAATGAAGCCTTTTGCCTTATAGGGTGGATTTAGTGTCATATGGTATTTAAGGTTCAGCACATACATCAGAGGAAACAGGTAGAAAGGACTATTAGATCATACATGGTCCATTATAACTTGTTTTTCTGAAGTGTATTACACTACTACCATATAAAGTCTAGTCGGCCCTTCTGAGCATTGACTTCTGCTACTTCTTTGGAAGGTTATGGAATAAATCAAGCTGTTACTGGCAATGGGATTCCTGGAGGGGGGGCCTCTGTGCCCCTTGGCTACTGCTACGGGGCTCTGGGTGGCTAAAAGGCTCCGACTGTGCAACTCCAAATGGAGACCTGAGGTGTAGCAGACACCTGAAGTTTTTCATTTCATTAGCTTCAAACTACGCCTCCTTTTTAACAGTGTTTTCTTCCTGACATTTTCACAGAAAGAAAGAAAAAAAATCCCAAGCATTTTAGACTCTAGAGACTCAAGCTTGCACGGAATGATACAAGCAGTGGCCAGATCTGCTATGATTTAACTCCAGTGATACAAAATATAACCTCTAATACCAGAAGTAACGTAACAGATGTTGTAGAAGATGCTACTGCAGCAAGGAGCACAAGTAATTCATGGTAGGTTCAAGACGTCACCCAACACATCTGTCCCAGCAGACAAGGCAGGGATACAAAGACGCCTTGGAGCAAGGCTCTGCGTTGCTAAAGCTGTGCCAAACCATCCGAGAACACAACTGTGCAAATCTGCAGCCGTTTCAGAAGCCGAAGGAGCTCTCTGGTTTTGAGGTTTGTAACAGTCCCTGCATTACAAAAGGCCATCCAAAGAATACGGATGATTTTTTTCCACTAAAGGTGAATGATTTTCCAACTGCATACCTCCCCGATTTGATGGTTCTAGGCATGCTTTCTGGAGTTTTTGGAAAGAGGCCTACATTATAGATCTCAGAGCAAAAGTTCCCCAAAACATTACTCTGGAGTTGTTCACAACAGGCTGAAATAGTCTGTGGACCATATTAAATACTCAGTGGAGAAAAAAGGTGATGCTTTTTCTAAGGAGTATTTCACACCAAAGAATTCCAGAGAGCATGCTGAGATACTGAGACAGGGTACTTAATATGGCAATACGAATGCTTCAGGGATGACACATCAGTGCATGAGACAAGGTAGACACAACACAGGTAAAATATTTGAAATTCTGTAAAAGGCTAGAGGTCATTATTACTAGCTCGCACTGCTAGGTTAGGGCTGGGAGGGGGAGGTGAGAAGAGATGTGCCTTTCAGGGTTACAGCCCTTGGAAGCTGCCTTTATGCTGTGAAATTTCTTATCAGTTAGAACAAAGATACTGATAGAGTTGGCTTGGTCGAACTGCGGGTTTTGAATGGCACACGTACGGCCACACTTTGCCTGCTTCCCTGCCAGTTTAGGTATATGTAATTGTGCTACAGACATCCCTTCGGCTCTGCTGGGTAGATATACTACTCCAGTCATCAACTAGGTAATTTCCGCTTCCCCTACTATTAATGAATACTGAAAAATAGAATTAAACCCATACTGACCTCTTCAAAAGTCTCCTCCATCATCTCCCTTACAGGGACAAATTGCCAGCCATCACAGGAAGCTTCCGTGTTTCATAACATGAATAGTGTAAATTGCCCTGACATTTATCAGTGCTTCCCACATGTGGAAGCACCTCCTCACAAGCCAACTATCTACATTAAAAGACAGACCCGAAGTTTGCAAATAAGTCAAGTTTGGCAAACAAACTCACTTGTCCTCCAAATATATTGACACTTTTCATCTCACACAGCAGGTCCTTTACTTTACCAAAGATCAGAATTTTTACATTCCAGGTGGTAGTTTTCAGGATCGCTTCCTTCCTGAAGAAACAGGTTTGAAAATTGATGTTATCTAAGTTATTTCCCTTCTCTGACACAGAATATTAATGGAAATTTGAACAAAGAATTCAGAGCAGCATGCCTGTCGACAAGTGGATGAGGAGTGTCTACATTTAGACACAAGCTACGGAACTTTTTGAACAGCTTTGGGAGACTGATCTCTACAGAGCCTGATGTCATTTACTTTCAATGTCCAGACCTGTGCTTCATTTTATTGAACAATCAGCTCTGAAGTCTTTCCAGTGGCATTTAATGTGCACCTCTTATTTTAGTGTCAGACACCAGATCTACAAATAGGCTCTCACAGCGTGTAGCATGAATTTCTGCTTAACTTATTCTTATGTAGTGAAAATATTGTTTTTCCTGAAAAACAATGCAATAGCAAAAGAACAAAGTTCACAGTGAAAATAGATGTGGTATGGTTTTATCCTATGATAATGTAACAGTTCCTTAATATTTAACTTCTATAACAGCAGCTAAATTAGATACATGCTTTCAGAGACACAAACTGTTCCAAGCCTTGCTGTTTCACAGATGGTGGATGCAGAGATTAAGTGACTGACTGAAAGTAACACAGGAAATCTGTGGCAAAGTCAAAAACTGATCCAAGAACTCCTGATTCCTATCCGTTGTCTGAACCACAGGACTATTTTGTCTTCCAACTTGTATTATTATTTCATACCTGTATATACCGTTTGCCCTAACCGTGCTCTGTTAAAAGAGCTCTCGATACCATTAGAAAACACCAGCTACTATCTCCGATAACCCCCGTGTTCGGCCTCACAAGCCCCAACCCCCCCTCAAACCTGGACGGAGGTCCAGGAGCCCCTTCCACCACCGTCCCCAGACACCCAGCACTGACAACGCATCTCTCGCCAGCCCTACGAACGCAAGCCCGCAGACCTCCCACCTCCTCCCAACCTCTTGAACACGATCTGCCTTGCGATCCATTTGCTAAACCTGCAAATCTGGCAGCATAGCTGCCAAACTAAGCGTGGTACCGGAGTCTTCTCTGTCCATTAGTGTCTTGAAGGTACTTGTGGTTCAGAAACCCCTTTCCTATCTGGTCTGGGAGGTCCACGCTCACCCTGGTGCCCAGCAGCTTCACCCACCCAGCTCCAGCTGCAGGAGCAAGCTGCCAGTGCTCTTGGACGGACCGTGCAGTAAACATCACCTCTGCAAATATATTTTTGCAGAACTTAAATTCCAGGGAAGAAAGCCCCAAAGCTTTCACCTTTTATTTGGGATAACTGAGAACGTGGAAACAGAAAAACTCTATGGGAGGGATTCAGAAAAATACAACTGGCTGTTAACCGCTTCATGTTATTGCATGTCAATGGGAAATAAATACCAGACGTGTGTCTTCGAAAGCCTCCCTGATGTGATTTGTCTAGAGCTGCAAAGCACACACCAGAAACACAATCCAGGAATTGCATACCATTGTGTCCTGGCACCGATCACCACAGAACGGTTCGCTGCACCTCGCATTCACACGTGGAGTGCCTCAGGTTCTTGCTAAGTGAAAAGAAATCGCGGTGGTTCAGAAGCCATCAAATCCAGTTTCCACAAATCTGCTAAAAATGCTGAGGGGAAAAAAGGAAACAAACGTGAAAAATGTTTGTATAGAGCAATAAATGAATATGGAAGTCTACAGTGCGTATAAAATTTAAAATTAATCACCGTTTTAAAAACAGTGATTATTTCACTTTTAAAAATTCCTTAATTTTCACAAACACGCATACCTGAATTTATTGTTCCATAAACCAGTTCATCCAGATTTGTTCCTATTAGCCAGGTTCCGTAACTTACAGTGGACCAAAAATGAAAAGCTGGATCCTGTCAATGGATGTCAGACAACTTGTGACTAAAAAAGATTTTGGGGATGAAGTTTCCTGAGTAACCATGGAGGAACCACATATTGATCATTTGAGTTCAGCATTCTCCCTGTCCCAAGGGAAAGAACATAAAAACATGCATTTGTTTACATCAGTTCCAAAGGAAGTGGTAGAAAAAATGACTGTAATACTGCCCTGTCCAACATGATTTCCTGGCTCTCTCAGCATCTGCTGACGTTTGAAGTGAATCTGCACAAAAGTGTACGTTTGCTAAACGTCTCAAAATATATGAAATCTCAACTATTTCTGAACAGCAAAATCAAAATTGGGTGATAATGGATATGCAAAACCAATGCCACCTTCTCTCTCTCTCTTAGTCCACCAGCGGCAGCTAGCAAAGCCTATCCAAATTTGTATTTGAACCCCACTAGCACCAGTGGGAATGTGTTATTCAGAAATTTCAGAACAATGGAGTTTATTTCTCAATACTACCGCTAACTTCTGGTCCCTGTCTCCAGTTTGACCAGTTTCCATAGAAAAGCGAGGAAGCTGTGGAATGGCAATGACAGCAGGTAAGGAAAAGAGGATTATCATCAGAGACTTACCTTACAGTGATTATTTGTATTTTAGTTATGCTTTCCATTATCATAGCATTTGCCATATTCTTTATAATAAAGACATAGAAATGCTGAGGAAATATTAATTTCAAACTATTAAGTTACTCCAAGGGTGATCATTTTGAAAAAATAGAATACCTTACTCATGCTACTCACGAATGTGGTTGTACAACACGGAAAACAGGACTGCGTTCTTCCTAACAAGCATAAAGTAGAAACAAATAGGTCTCATATGGAGACTCATGCTGTTAATTTGATTGGTAATCCCTGGAAGGCACTCTGTTATTGGTATATTATCCTTCTGTTCCACAACACATCTGACAATTTATTTACAATTTATTTCTCCGACAATTTGCTATTACTCCTGAGTGCGCTGGGCAGCCTCCAGTGTGTAGCAGGCTCTGAAAGAGCACGCTCCCAATCTCGCAGTGCCTCGTAGGCTCTGGTAATGATTAAAATGAGAAGGGACAAGATGCTGAGCATTTTCTGTGACGGTTCTCCTGCTTAGCAATTCACAAAATTGGATTTGTAATCCCATTAACTTTGTTACCTCAACAATAAGACAGGACTTTTTTTTTAGTTTGGCTTTTTTTTTTTTTTTTTTTTTTAGGGAGTGATAGGAGATAGCAGGACAGCAGTGAATGAAATAGAAGGTATCTGTTTGGCATTCAGTGCCTGATAGTTGCTAATGTTGTGAGTAGGAACGGTTTAATCTAGAATTTGCCTTAAGAGAGAAAAAAAGGGTAATAAATAAAAGGAGATACGTGACTGTGGTGGAGGAACACTTGGGGTCCAGCATTTGGAGAATGATCAGTGGATTGGGCACTCAAGGAGAAGCAGCACTGCTCTTCCCTCCACACCAGCTTCCACAAAATCCTCCCTCCCATCTCCAACACATTCTTCACAGCAACAAGTTGTCCTTGGCATGACCCATGTTTCCAGCTAGTAAAGTCCTCCTCTGTTCCCCCCATTCCCTCAGAAGGCATCAGTTTTCTATTTTAAAAATATCAAGTCACCCTATCTCAGCTGCATTATAAACAAAGACAAACAAAACAACCCAAAACAGTTTTGTGTGTGTGGAACAAGAACAAAACACTTCAAACCCAAAGAAGTTTCCAATAAGTCACTCATTGAAATTCAGGAAGAAAAAACCCCAAAGGGTAAAAATACCCCCACGTATCCAAGTTCTCTGAGGCCATTTCTTTCCCTCATCTGTGTTCCATCATCCTCTTCCTTATCCAAAAAAGTTGCGGTGTCCGTGGGAGTATGAAAAAACATTGGTGTGACCACCGAAAGGAACTCTCTGTCTGGCAGCATAAAGCCACGCGTTATCCCGTCTCCAGGAACTCAGCCTCGCTTCGACGGTCATAAATATTCTCTGATGACAAAGCGAAGGGTAGTCATTCATCCAGACTGAATAATACTTTAAAACCTTGAAAAACACACTGGGATCTGTGCTCTGTCCCTGGCCAGAACGTCAGATTCACGGGAAACAACCCCGGATTGGCCTCGCGTGTAGGACACCCAGCGCTGCCCATCTCCATCTTCAGGGTGATCCAGGCAGGAAAGAGTGTCGGGCTTCTCCCTTGCAGAGGTCCCAACCCACCTGGTGGCCATCCAGTTTCTCTGAGGACAGTATGAAGCTTTAAAACCTTCTCAATTCCCTCCCTTGTAAAAATACTTTCCGGGTTTTTTTGCTTGCTAGCCTCGTCCCATCTTGAATGGGTATAGGAAGCCAGTCTTCACATTAGGTAGGCACCACTGGACACAGTTTCACAGGGTAGCAAATTAAAATATCATATCCGTGAGAGTGATCAGCCTCAACTACATCACTGAATGACACACAGACACACAAAGGCTGAAGAAAGCATCCAAGTACAGGCTATCTGATTAATGATAGCTAGTGCATGCTATTAAAGGGTAGCCAGAAAGTTAGGCCACCTTTTTAGATACACTCTGCCCTTGGAAGTTTTCAAAGCTTTACAAAACATTTACATGTGAGTTTTCAAAAGAGAGAAAAAAAGAAGACTCATTACAATATTAACTGTACGCTATACTGCGTAATCAGAGATCTCCTAATTTCCAAGAAAGCGTTACCTGACATCTTGTTGCATAAACATTCTGCTTGTGCAAGCAGATCCATGAATGATCAGTAAAGTACGTCATAGTGTTGCAAAAGTTATTGATGAGAAAATTATCTTTATGACTAGCTTTCATTTAGTCAGTTTAAAAAAAAAAAAGATCTAAATGTAAATCACTCTCCTCTTTTGGCCTCTTTTTCCACTCCCCATCCCAGAAGTTAGTAATACATTTACAATGAATAAATAACAACTTTATGCTTACCTGTATGCCTCCTCCTTTTGCGGTAGTCTTTTAAATTAAATTTAATCTTGCCGTTCAGGGTAGAAACAAATAATAAAACTAACCTGTTTATTAGTCAGTGTAGTTTTAGAATTTCTTCCTTTGAGAATGTAACTGATTGTTGACACAATGGAGGCCAAGCATGCATTTATGGTGCATGATATCATTGTGTGGCTAATAGAGGGAGTTTACTTATTCCACAGATGACTGCCACAAGAGAATGTAATTGCTCAATAATGTGTCAATGTACCCATGGGAAGGATTTAAGTCATCTGAGACCTGTATTGGGAACTTGCCAGGGACCCCAGCACTACCTCTAATTTGCATGAAACGGAGGAATTGTGGCCATCTTCCGCAATAAAGATAAACAGAATAAGGGAGAAGGTCACAAGACCCGGATAGGCACCCCAAATCCAAAAATTGCTTAGACTTTCAGTTGACATGAAGAAATTGGAGGCTTGGTGATTTAAAAAAAAAAAAAAATTAAAAATCAAGTTTTAAAGTTTCTGACTTAAGAGAAAGACCAAGAAAAAAAACATTAGATTAAAAAAAAGCTTTTTAACAAATTCAATTTTTTTTTTTTAAGGGGTTCAGGATGTGGAGAGTATTGCGACCTAGCCATAAAATCCTAGCAAATGTAAATGTCTCATCATAGAAAATGATTATGACATGCTACTTTAAAAAAAGTATTTCTCAGAAAATTGAACACAACTAGAAGGGAAAAACTGTTATGCAGATGCAGGAGATAAAAGCTGTAAGAGTAACAAACTTCCAAGGGGACAAGTCAACATAAGTGCAGTATACTCCAGTACATAAGATGATGTGCATCAGGGAGAAATTACCTCACGAAGAATTAAAGGCTCAAAAATAGATACAAGTCCTGACTGAAAAACTACTTACGGACAATGAATTCTTTGTACCACCTGCACTATGGCTTTGGTTTTTTTAATCATGTATCAAAGTGGGACATCTGATTGATTGAATACTAGTGTGAGATAAGTAACAGTCAAAGCAGAGTTACGAGCTCACTGAATATTGCAAATCCAGTAGCACAATGCAGGATCAACTTAATAAATCTGAGTATTTTCCATACTTCTCAAGGATGCAAAGAGTCATAGGATGAGATTCAGCTTGGTGGATGCCAACTTTTAAGTACTTAACTCCTTCCATTGAATTTGAGAAGGCTACCCAAATGCTTTAGTTCAGGTACATGCATAAGAAAAATTTATCTGGGTGAATGAAGGCCTTGGTTAGGAATTAATCATTGGATGCATTTAGAAGCTTTTCAAACCAATGGAAATTGTAACTCTCTCCAACAAGACCCATAATAATGTAAAGAGACCCTGCAGTTAAAGCGAGAATGACCAGACAGCCCCCACGGGCTAGGGCAAAACCGGAATTCAAAGCCTCTCCCAGCATCCCTTTGGAGAATTTTTCCTGAATTTTCAAAATGGTTTATGGGATGTTTTCTGTCCACCTTTCCTCAAGAAGCAGCTCAGAAGAACCTGCCCACTCTTAGCATGAAAGGGTTCAATCCCAAATCCCACAATGAGTCAAATGATCCTATTCAGTGAGATGCACTGTGTCATGATGTGATGCTCAGCTCAGGGCCCATGTGTAACCTACTCCACTTAAGAGGGGAAAAAAAAAAAGGAAGAAAAAAATCCTATACTAGTTCTGCTAATTTCAGGTTAGTTTTTCAAACTAGTCCTTTCCCCCAGCCCTCCCTCTATTTCTCCCTCTCACCCTGATCTGTTTTTTCCCATTTTCAAGTAAGATTTAGAAATCTGCCCAATGGCAGGTGGGTGGAGGCGCTCCAGATACTATGTTTGTTGGTAGCCCAGCAGTTATTTGTGGTTGACTTTTTTGGTTGCCCACAGGAATTTCCAGGGTGGTGTAAACAGACAGATGTGGGTTCTTTTCTGCTATATAGATCACACCATAGAGAGATATCAAAGGGAAGAAACAAATCCATGAATAATGCACTAGTGGCAGCGTTTGAAGCTCAGAACTTTAAAGACTGGCCTCTGAATTTATTGGTTTAATTGTTGGGTATGGACATTTAGGCCACCAGATAGCTTTTGAAATCAAAACATCACTGAAAGGCTTCCCAAATATTTAAAAGTTCATACAAAGTGAAAGTGGGCTCAAGTACTGGCAACTCAAAGCTGCTCCCGCCCTGACAGCACTGCCCTAGTCTTAAATGCTAAAATTGCCCTTTCCTTCTTTTTCTCAGTATCATACTGGTTTGCTTTTTACTTCGGTGAGGCATCTCGGTGACTACTCCATGGCTCTCTGCTGCTGTAACGTTGGCAAGCTAAAGGGGAGGGCTTCAAGGGCATGGGTGACAAGGCAGACTTTTGCTGGTGTAAATTAGTAAAGCTCCACTGATCTCAGGCTAACTCATATTAGCCAGGAAATTTTGCTCCTCATTCTCTTTTTCTTTCTTTTTTTTTTTTTTTTTTTTTTACTGGTACCATTACGCCAAAACTACTTTTGTCCTGTGATTTTTGTGTGCCTTGTGCTCACACAAGAGACACCTCGTGGCATTTTTTCCCTTGAGATTAACAAGCAGCATGTGATTAAAATCATGTTAACTCAACAGTGCAACTTGCTAATCATTCTTACTCTGGAATTGCCAGCTAAAGCTTTTTTCATTATTTATTTTTTCAGGAGGATTTGTATATGTTTCTGTCAGTCTATTTTAGAGCGTGGCAGGTTACAGAGGCGCTTTGATTCATGGCTGGACATAGATTATTTTAAGTAGAAGGAAAAAGGAGCCTTGGTTTTCACAGCATTGCACTGTCATCTTGCGGTTGCAGCGCTCCGTTCCTAACCCTTATTTGGAAATGCCTTGAACAAGAATTCAATGTGAGCAGGAAGAAACGGTGATTGCCTCACTCCCGGGGCTTCGGTTTGTTTGGAGGCCTCCTTCCTGCCACTCTTGTGACAACAAGACAGACTGACCTTGCCAACTGTTTCCACTTCAGTTCTTTCCATCTCCTTCCTTCATGAGAGGAGAGCATGACCTCCTCCATAAAACCATCATTATTTAGAAGACTTCATCTCCTCCAGACTTCCAGCACTTCTAGTATGAACACTTATTCGAAGACACGTTTTCAGGGCAGTGCTGTGTACAGTCCTCCTTTCTGCCTGCGCTTTAAAGAGGGAATGCTCTACCGCTGTCAGCTCATTAGTTGTACATCTGTTTCACAACTGAGGCAAATCACCTCAAACACCTTCTTGGCTTCATTCCC
The DNA here is from genome assembly GCF_026419915.1 of Harpia harpyja. Taxonomy (NCBI): domain Eukaryota; kingdom Metazoa; phylum Chordata; class Aves; order Accipitriformes; family Accipitridae; genus Harpia; species Harpia harpyja. Next base: position 3,161,721 of record NC_068945.1, on the reverse strand, counting down.
TTTTTCCAATTTGTAAACAGCAACCATTCTGGCCTCTTTTTCTGGACTGCTCAAGACACCAGCCAGTGTGCGATTCTCCTTGTAGATCCTTCCAATCAGCTCAAAAGTCTTAATTTCCTGAGCTTGTCCCAAATGTAAGAGAAATCCCTGAGCTAGGCTTCCCTTTACCTCCAGTTGTGCTGTTCCCAGCCAGAGTGCTGCTCTCCAGCCTGCCTCCTTATATCCTCCTGCTGGCTAAAAACATACCATATTCCAGAAAGATACACAAAATGCATCCAGTCCCAGTGAAGACTGACCTAATCATCTATCAGTGCGTGACTAGAAACGACAAAATGGTCAGCCTAACTAGTTACTTGGAAGCGTGCAGCGTGATGCTACCCCTAACCACAGATTCCAAAAGCTGCAACCCTGTCCTCCTCCTCAAAAGGCAATATGTGGATCTCTTCTTATACTGATTCTTCCTTACCCTTTTACCAATACCAGGAATCAAAAGTTTAAAAACCCATGTTGTTTCTATTTGTGCTCTTCACTTTAGTTATTTCTCTCAAGTTAGAGAAGAAAAACTTAGAAGGTCACTATTGTTACCTTCAGTTTTGGCTTTTATATTTGGGCTGCCAATACTTTGAGGGAATGTTTATTTTTGCAGAAACCACTGTTAACATTAAAAGTCAGGGGAAAAAAAAGCCAGAAATGGCTTCCTACAGGGCTTAGTTTAGTCCTTGGGAGGAAAAACTCTGTATTTTGATTAGAATTGTGTTACTATTGTTCCCCTGAATGGAATTTGGAGTATGCATCCTGAATTCCCCATTTTCAGAAAGAATTGCCTACAGCTTAAAATGTTGTAAACCATGTTTACTTCAACTTCTTTTTACATGTGAAAATTTTCATGATCTTGCAAATGGATTACCACAGACAGACTTACGCGTTGACCCAAAATCTTACTACCAGCAGAGGGATCTTCTGTGGGCTTTGGAATCCATTAATGCACCATTCAGAGTACACATGAGGGTTATACTCTACTACTCCCAAACTACAAGATATTTATTGCAAGATTCTTTTTTTCAGTTGTATGGTATTTTAAAAGGCCAGAATTATCTATTTTATCCTCACACTTTCAAAATGACTACAGAAAGGAACAAAACTTCTTGCAGAAAGAAAATGTAAAAGCACTTCAGAAAGAGGACTGCAAAATGATGGGTGTAGTATGGAAACTTTTGGAACTGACAGCTCCCACCGGTGTGATTGGCATTATGAAACAAATGGACTGAAATGTGAAGAATCCTATTTGTGGCAGATTTAGTGGACATGTTAGGGGACTAATCTGACTGATAAAGGTTGCATGGCAAAGTCCAACTGCCAGGTATGGAGATGCCCCCGAACCCAGGAATCGATAACTGCAGAGGGCAAAGCAAAAGCAAACCAAAACGAGGACACGGCTCACAGCGTGATATTGTGGGAGTAGGAAAAGTTGCAGTCTCCCCAGCGGGAGAAAATGCACATGCACACACAATCCAGACAGTGTCAAAACCAAGCTGCTGCTGCTGCTGCAAGGCTCCAAGAGCAGGGTGCCTTGGCTCTGTTTCGGAGAGACCACCTCTAACAGCAGAAGACAGCTCGATGGCTAATTCAGTCCTTCGCCTCACTTACCGATACTGCCAACAAGGCTGCTAATTAGTACTAACTGTGATGGTGGTTTCTGTGATGTGGACAGCTGTTTGCGAAAAGCTGGACTGAGACCACCAACTCACTTCAGACAGGCCACTAAACAGCCATCTGAGGGTAACCACTAGGTCGCTAGCAACTTGGGTTGGATTCAAACTAGTGACTTCGAGGTGAAAAGGCTCCATATTCAATTACCAGTCCCCTGAGTCATCCCATCCACCCTCTATAGTTATTTCAAAATGCTTTGGTAAGCAATATCTGAGGACATTACATGCGTTCAAAATGCTAAAAATACATGTCTAAGAGGGCAGGGAAAAGATCAGATCACCCCAAAGTAAATTTTCTTTTCTGTTTAAAAAGAAAATAACGGGGGAAAAAAAAAAAAGGAAAAAAAAAATCATGATCATAACACTTGAAGCTTGTGGTTTTGTTTTTTTTTTTTAAAAAACATATAAAAGGCCTCCCCCCTGCCCCGCTTTGCCATTCCAATTAATTTCCTGCAAATATCATTAGAACACTAAAAAAAGAGAGACTGTTACCTTTGTATTTTCTGAACAGCCAAATCAATAGTAGAAAGAAGGGGAAAGTACTTGAGGGTGGGGGGTGTGAGAAGGGTAGGAGGAACAAAACAAAATGCTAAAAGATGGATTAAAAAAAGCCCCATGCTGTAAATGACAACTCCCAGGGATTCCACCCAGGGCTTCTCAAACTTGCAGATTTGTTTTAAGAGCGCCGCTGCCCTCTGGTACCCCAGGATATGGTATTTTCAATACAACTCCAGAGGGCCACCAATCTATTTTTGTCACCTATCCTGGGATCTGACAACTCTCACCAGGGGCTCAGTTAAACAAGCCTCCAGTTTTTAAACAAAGTGGATTTTAATTGAGAAGCACCTGTGGCGAGAGAGTCTACTGGCATTATTAAAAAGCAAATTTATCGCAGTGAATCACAGGGGTAGGGGGTGGGGGAGCGAGCAGGGAGGGGGGGTCCATGCATACGTCATACCTGCAACACAGTACCATTCCTTTCATAAAACTCCCTTGAAGAAATGTGTAGGATTTGACTGCACCCCATGAAGAGTGTTTTTCCCAACAAGCTGTTCCCAGGGTGTTGAAAAGCTATCATTCATAAAAAATTATTGAGGGGGAAGGAGGTAGCAAAGGGGAGTTCAGAAGGCCAGGGACGCCAGTGGAAACCACAGAATGAGACCCTCTGTAAAGCACGCACCTGTTTATGGCCACCATAATAGCTTAACTAGAAAGCTTAAAGTTCCAAATTGGGGGCGGGGGGGAGAAGGGGAGAAAGAGAGAAAACATAATGAAAGCTTGTTCTAATATCAAAATACACTTTAACCCACAGAGTGCAGGCTCACAACGGATAGCTGCATTTTAGAATAAAGCACTGACAATGAAAATACACAGAATTGAGGAGGACGCTCTTCAGACGCATCCTGGTATCATTAAATACACATGGGCTCGGGCCAAACATTGGAAGTGCACCACTTCATAAAATATGTGGCTAAAAAAACCTGCTTATTAGATAATATTTAATGTTGGCCCAGCGAGCAGTTGAGAGTAAAGAGTAGGTGCCAAGCTCTGTCTAAACGCAGTAATGAACAACAACTGTAACAAAGAGTTTACAAGGCAAGGAAAAGAGAGCGAGGCCACCCTGCAAAGACTTGGATGATACACAAATGTTTAGAATGACGAAGAATGTGCTGTAATTTTAATGACACTATTAGTAAAATCCCTTGCTGATTTGTAACAGGGTTATGCATGCACTTTGCCCTCAGCGAGTGGCAAAAGTGAGGTACTCAAGCCTGTTTGTCCAGCTGAGAAGACTTCACATTAAGAATGAGACTCCTCACAGGTATTAGTCAGTAAGGATGCTTTTTTTTTTTCCCAGGAAGGAGCTAGGCATTTTCATCCATTATTCCCTTATGAAGTGCTTTTGTTAATGGTTTTGCCAAGACTTCTCAAAACATTTTGAGAAAATGAATCTCAGATTGAACTGAGGGAAACCGCAGGCAGGTGGAATATACATATGTCTCAGAGAAACTGGGTTTATATCTTTTATCTTAAGTATTGTGAGCAAGGCTGGAAGGCTGCCTTTGATGCAGAGTGCTCAGTCTTGTTGACAAACTAACACTTCTGGCAGAACCTATCAAGATGGGCCTATAAGAAGCAGAACAGGAGGGCTGCCCCAGCATTTTGAAGGGGAACGTGGGGTAATACAAGACAGCTGTATGTTTCTTTTCATTAATATTGTTGGCCCAACATTTTCCCGTTTATTAGTGCACACGCAATACTGCAGTTTTTTTGCCTTGTTCATATCAGTCAGTCTACCGAACCTCACTTTTAATCAAAAGCAGGAACAGTCTATGATGTACAGAAGAAAAGAAATGCATAGTGCAGAATAAAGGGGGTAAGGATCTGAATGGAAATATCACCTGCTCTACAACCTATGTCTGGGAAAATATGAACTTTGGTTTATCAACAACTTACGGGGTTTTTTTTTCTCTTTTAAAATCCCCCCCAAAGTAAGAAGCTACTTTTGCCCTGCCAGAGGACTTTGATCTGCAAGGCTTGCCTTTTTCTTTCTTTTTTTTTTTTTAAACACAGACAACTTAGACCATTTAGATCTGTATTTCTAGGTCTAATCTTTTTTAGTCAGTCTCTCTTACATATTCTTCCAGCATGCTCTTCCCCTCCTCCACTTTAATTCTTACATATAAGATTAACAGCTGAAAAAGTTCTGTAGCAAATGTAGGCAGCTTCATTCACATTTAATGAATAGGTAAACTGAAGCAGCAAACTGATTCTTCCACACCTCCCCCAAAAACCCCAACCCCCGAATAAAAAAAAAAAAAATACATTCCAAAGCCCAGCCCAAGACACTGGCCTCACAACATGAGACCATAACTCCAGGCACTGCAGAAAGAACACGACAGGTTCTTATCACTCTTTCCACTATTCTTCCTAGGCATTGCTCTACACAAATTCAGTATCACTTCTTGATGTTTCCAATAACGAAGTATTTTCAGAAGTTACTGGGAAGGAATCATCACTTACCGTTTAGATAGTCAAGCTCTGAATTATGTAAGCAATTAGCCACACGAAAGTCCTTTGTCATGAACGCTTACTTCCCTGTTTTTTCCCCGATTTGCCCATAAGCAGTTTATCTTACAACAGCCCACATACACTAGTTCCATCATCTGTTCTGTGGGAAATGTGTCAAACAACACATTACAAGCCAATGCTCAGTGTTAAACTGATTTCTCATTCAAGTTGTTTAAATATATTTAAAACCATATATAATTTATCATTAAAACCCAAGAAAATACTTTTATAAGCATTTGTTAAATAGCTCACAAAGGATAGATTTTAAAAGGTATGTAATAATAGAAGGATTCAGCTTTATAACAGCTTTCAGTGAACACAATTTCCAAACCCAAATAGCCCAGGCTAACAGCTGAAAATGCCCTCTATACCCAGAGTTAGGACTTGATACTTAAGATAAATTACATAATCCATATTTTTTCCTTATTATTGTGCTGTGAATACAACATAAACACATATTTCTGAAAAAGAGGTCAACAGTAGAATAGCTATCATCACCAACATTTGCAATGCTTATGCTTTAGAGTTAACACCACCATTGAGGCCTGTTCAGTTCACACATTTCAGATGTATTTTTGAGATTTTTTTTCCTTAGGCAATATAGCTTTTCTGCCCACTTTGATCACATTTTTAAAACCCCATGAGAAGAAAACCTCTTAAGAACAACCCCAGCAAAAAAAACAAATTAGAGATTGGACTCTTCATCTTGTAACAAATACTGACTATGAACACATGTCAAAAAGTGTTAAGATATTCAGAGCTCTTGAATTATTACAAAACACCCCACCAAAACTAAAGGCACTGCATAACAACTCCACAAGTGGACGGACAGGTTGAAATATTTCTGGAATGACAAAGTGAAAATTCAAACAGAAATCCCATTTGTGCAATTGTCTCTAAACTTATGTTTGCTTATACTCAAAAACCATAGGAAACTTTTAAGTTTAGCGTAAATATGTTATGAAAGTCACCTGAAGTTTAAACAAGACCAAGTGCAAATTACAGTGCCTCTTACTAATGGAACTTCAGTGATGTCTGTACATCACAACTGGTGATGCATTAGCTGTGCTTCTGAACTGAGGTGAGATGCCACGCATCAAAAAGAGAATGAGGCTAATTTAAATGCTCTGGACTTCCATCTGTCTTTACCTGCAGCTGCTTTCTCCTTTCCCATGAAGAGACATGAAAAATTAGAATTCTCTGATTTATTAATATATTTTCTGTTTTCAATTTAAATATTTTAAATATGTAAGTATTTTCTGAATTTGATACTAATTTCAGAGTAAGCTGTAAGGCTGCAGACAATGCTGAGCCAGACAGCAGAGCATCCTTGATTCTCATAAAGCAATTAAAAGAAGTACGTTGCCAATCCTGTACAAAATAAATTTGGGGTGAAACTACACATTGCTTTGATTGTAGCTTGGAGAGGGAAGGCTCTTCCTAAAGGATACCTTTTGGACAGCAAGCTTCTGCAACTGTCAGAGTCTAGGAGGAATGATGCAAAACAATTGCACTCCCTCATTTGTTTTACAAACAGACTGATAACGTGTTCCCCATCTTCCAGCATTCCTCTTTTGGACCTGAACTACTCCCTTTCTTACCCTCTGCGATCCATTTTTATTTGTTGCTGCCTTCTCCAGTCTAAGCAGTTCCTAACTCCATGTTAGATGGACACCACGAGGCAGCTCTCCGAAAGTGCAGAGGATCTCTCAGTTTTTGATTTCTTTTGCCAGCACCACACTAGTGAGGAGCAATGGCTGTTGAAAACACCCTGTACAGACCCTGGATTCATGACCGGAACAAAGACAATGCAAAAGCAAATTCAGCAAATTTAGTAGCGCAGCTCTCACAGGTCTCTACTTACAATGTATAAACTAAGGATTTCCAGAGTTGACAGCATGGCCAAATTTGGACTGGATTATGACAGAGGAAAACGCATAACCCTCATTTATATCGGGAATAGTTAGTCTTTCATAGTATCCCTAAAATAATTTTTTTAACATACACAAAAAACAATGCCAGTTTCTCATCCTCATTAATTACTGGACCTTATCAGAAATGACTGTGAGAGAATGTTCCCGTCAAGAAACCAATTAAGACTAAAGCAGCACAGAAAATTCCCACTTGAATGGTTACTATCTGGCCAAGCTACGAGCAACTGGAACCGGATCTTAAGATGGAAAGCATCACTTATCTCCGAAGAGGGACACTGCTAACAGGTCTACCCATAAACAACAAAGACCTAAATACCTTCCACACGTAACGCGGTAAGAAACATTTGCCTTCAAGCATCCTTTAAAAGCAGCACGCACGCTATTACCCAGCTGTGACTCCGACGCACTGCAGAGAAACTCGAAAGGCAATTAGGAAAACAGCAGCAACCGAACTAAGCAGCAGCTGTCCCGGGAAGGAGCCGGCGGGCTGGCCGAGCCCTCCCGCAGAGCGCCGGGCGGCCCTTGTCAGCACCCTGGACAGCACCGCCGCGCTCCGCCACCGCCGCGACCGCCCCGCTCGCTCCCGCCACGGCCACGGCCACGGCCACGGCCTCCGGCCGCCACCACCTCCAAGGGGTGGTGGATATCGCAGAAGGAAGCCGCAGGGATTTTAGGAAGGAAGGGAAAAGGCCGGGGGAAAAGGCCGCCTTCCGCGTGACGGCATAGATCCCCCCCCCTCCCGCCAACATTTAGCGCGAAGAAGTCTACTTAGAGCGCTGTAAGGCGACAGCCAATTCTTAAGTCAACATAAAACGACGACGTAGATAAGGCCAGGTACAAAGATTTAAGGTAATTTCGGGTCACGTTTTTAGTACTCTTCCATTTGCACTTTCCATTTTCGATTTCGTTCGTTTTCATTTGAGGGTTTTTTGGAGCCTCGCTACGCAAACACTCACATCAACCTCAAAATATAAAATCACCCCCTAAATAAAGACTGCGACAATGGCATTAACTGCCTGGGATTTTATTTTTTGCTGGTTGCATTTAAAAACGCGTTTTAGAAGCGCTTTAGACAAATCTAAACTATTAGCAGCAGTAAAAATTCAGAGCTTTGCAAACATTTAAGCTTATTTCTCACAATTTGCAAGAAAGCCCTTTAAAAATCCATCCACTTACGATGAAAAACCAACTCCCTATTCCCTTTTAATAAAAAATAGACCTAAAAAAAAAAAAAAGAGCTGATCACTATTGTTTGAAAGCACTCAAAAGCAATAAGATGGTCACAAGACTTGATCTGACTGTTCTGCCCCTTTACAAACTCAATAAAGCTTGCTTTTTATGACTGATTGCTGTGCTGTATTAATCCCCTAGCATATAAAACAAGCCTATTGGAGACTGGGACTCCACTGGGGGAAGGACAGGGAAGCTGTTGTGTTCTGAGAATTAATCCATCTAGGAAAATCAAAAGCCAGCCACTCACAATACAGTAATCAGCATGTTCTCCACTGTGAAAGCCCTACATTTCCCATTTAGAAAACACAACTATTACTCCATTATGTACGGAAACACACAAACCCCTTTTATTTATTTGTGTTTGTTATTATTTGGCTTATATTTATGGGTTTGTGTGTATTCCATTGGTGGGTAGGCAACCATCAAGTTAAAAAGCCCCATCTATTCCCAACTGCTTAAAAGGAAAAAGGGTCTCCCACTGCTTTTTCCACAACCAAAGTTCTTTCTGGATTTGCTTTGTGAACAGGATTTTAACTCTTTATTACCCTAAATAAAAGGAAATTCTTTGCATTTTTTCCTTACACAGAAAGTTCATTTTCTGTTCAGGATAATTATGCTATTTTTTTTTCCTCACTTCGTCAAATTATCTAACATGAGTTTCCTAAGTAGTGGTGCTAAAATAAAAATGTTTGAAGCTTTAAAATTACTCAACTGAAAATGACTTCACTTATTTCTAGGTGCTATTAAATTTGATGCTCCTTTGTTAGCAAAACTTTAATTCTTTCCTTTTAAAGTTGAATGATGTAGCCTTCTGAGTAAAACCTCTTTTTTTTTTTTTAAAAGTAGAATTTTTTTTTTTTTTTTTGCGCCATTTAGGTACTAGAAGTATGAATTTTCCATTGTGTTATGGAGATAAAGATTAAAAAACCCAAACAAAACCAGCTGTAAATCTTATGTGACACAGTAATTAAACTGCTAAATGAATTCTGGCCTAAATACAAGAATTAAGGCTTATGGAAATCATTGAGAAACCACAATCTGATAGACCATGTGCTCCAGAAGAACCAAAACCATATATCCTTTTCCATTCATCTAGCAAAAGGCACCTACCTGCATAAGAAATTATTTTACAAACCAGCACTTAAAGACAACAGTTTTTAATATCTGCTGAAATGTTCCTGTCAAATTATTTTAAAAAAGCAAACAAAGCACTTTCCTTATATTTGTATTTATTCTTTGCTAAAACAAAGAACGCTTTTCTCCCCCATTTGTTTTTACAGTAAGAAGTCACTAAAAGCAAGAAAAGTTACAGTCTTTGTTCCTATTGCCATTATCCCTTTATATACATCCTTTACTTAATAAATAGCTAAAGACAGCAGTTTTGTATCATTGCCTTTAAAACCAACAGGTGACTAAAATCCCACTAGGTCAATTCCATAGTCCCACCTGATCAGCATGGTAGACACTGAAATATTATGGTTAACTTGAAAAGATCTTAGTAGTCCAGCTATACTCACCATCAGTTTTAAGTATTACTATGTATTTCTCATAGTTCAAAGTACCATGTGGTTTTTTTCATTTTTAAATGAAAACACGAATTGAAGGAGCAAAAACTGATGCACATGGCTGAATGTCTGTTACATGTACATGTAGTTTCAGGACATAAACTTGCCTTTCTGTTTAAGAATGGGATTAAATGATGACAACAACACGAACAATTTAACTTTTCTGGGACCTTCCTGTTAGACACAACTGAAGATAACCAAATGACAGCAATGATACACAAGCGCTAGTAATATTAAGCTGTAATTCTTGTTTTGCTTATGCGTGGAGGATTACATTTCTTGGCTACCAGGGCAAAGCTATGGCACACACAGAGTTAACCATGCCCCCGTCCTTTCTTCACCCCCCTTCTCCCCCCATCTCATTCATGCCACATTCCACAGTGGCAGGGTCCAACAACAATATAGGAGGGTACCCAAAATGAAGAGGCAGGGCCTTCCATTCTTCTGCCTCTCTTGAATTAATTAACTGGAAATGAGTTTTGTCAATGTTTTGGAAAGGCAGAGGGGTGAAAAGAAACTGCTAGAATTAATCACAGTGAGAAACTACCTCTTCAGCAGTCTGCCAGAGTTCAGAAAACCCATGAGAAGTGCAAAATAAAAGGAAAGTGGGCTGACTTACCATCCAAAGGAACAAATAAAATTCAAACAAACACCCAAGTCTCCAAAACAGAGACATGCCCCAGTGCAAAGGAATGTAGCATCTGTTGCCACAACAGCTTCAGCTTTGTTTTTAATATACTTGTCATGAAGACTGAAAGGTAACAAGGTAGAAAAGATAATTTACTAATAATTTAGACACACAGGAGGCATGTTGGTTGTATTTAATTCACTACATATTTATGTACAGCAATGTTCCACTGCAGAGATATTTAAGCACTATGATTGAAAATGAGTAACTTTCATTGTTTAGCCCTGACTCAGCATAGATCTTTTAAACGGAGAAGACAGACTGCAAAGCAGTTATTTCTTTGTTGAGTTTTTAATGATAGTTATCTCCAGATTCAGCAATGGAAATTATAACAACTCAATACCGCACGCATGACATCTTTCTAACAAAACAAGAAAGTAATGAAATTTCAACCATCTGAAAAGAAGGATCTTTTTCCATAAGTTAATTTACCTAGGTATTTAGAAAATGTGTAGGTGTCCTTCTGTTTACAGCAGCAAGGCAGAAGTATCATTTGGCAGTTTTTCTGAATGCAACACTTCCAGCAGACTGGAACTAAAACTGAAGAAATCTTGATTGCCTGAGCAGGGAAAAATATTTTAAAAGAGAAATCCTCTTTTAATGATTCGACTCTTCTTAATGTTTTGTTCATGAGGGCTTTTTCCTGACAGATCTCAGAATTAACTTGTCATCTCGTTTCTCTATCTCTAAACCCATACTCTCAAGGGCAGAATCGTCTGCCAGCCCCTTCTCCTCCGTCTGTGCAATAAGCTCTTGGTTTCTCTCATTCTGTTCCGTGAGATTTCGGATAGCATATACTGCCCACTGGTTCACAACTGTTGGACAAAGTTAAGGATCATTTATTTATTTAAAGACGAAATAATGCTTATTTTAATTTATTACTGCATTCCCCTCCCCCTGCTGCCCCCCCATCCCTCAAACCCAGAAAAACAGTAGAAATCAAGGGTTAGAAAAAGACATTTACAGGCAATGATTCTGAACCTGCAAATACTTGCATATGAGGTAATTTAAGTTTAAATGAGGTATGTCCGTTAACTTCAGGCAAGTTTACTAGGTTTTATCTTGAATTAAAAAAAAACAAGACAAAACTCAAATGAACTGCAGGAATTAAAAGGACATATTGTTTTAAACCAAAATTACAGTTAATTGAAACGTTCCAATGATCTTCCTGGTGAGACTTAAGAAAAAATAAAAAAACGAAGTCAGTCACTGTGTTTATGATCTGAGCACTTCAACACTGCACTTCCAAGAACTGGCAAACACAATGAGCTGTAAATCAGCTACAAGAAAGACGACAACTATTATTTTCACTGTACAAGCTGAAGAAATATAGAAAGAGAGAAACATATCCAGGTTAACAACTGAAAATAGCACAAATAACGTGGGAGACACTTAAAAATATTTAACTTCTAATGGTATCTAAACTCGGTTCTTTGTGCCTGGGTTCTTTTACAAACTTGCCACCAGAAGAGACGCTAAGATCACCAGCAGGTAGCTCCTGCTCATGTTTAAATGGGCACAAGCTGCAACTCATTCACCTTCTAAGGTGGTCCCTCGAGGCCAGGATTGAGGCACATGTCAGGACCATAGACGAAGGATTTAAATTCCCAGGATTATCAGTCAGGCATCTTCCAAGTGAACTACAGTGTTCATTTTATGAAGTGTCAGAGATGTTAGCCCCAATTCTGCAGCTGAAAAGCTATGTTATGATATAATCTTTCCCGAGTTACCCATATGGGAGGGCAAGCCATTCTGAATCACACAAAAGTGGTTTGCCTGCAGGGCACCAATTATTTACTACATGTAGCTTCACATCCAGCAGAAGAATATGCATAATTTACTCATCTCCTTGACGTCTTTGGGGTTGGACAGTGTCTAAGCACAGAGATACGATAGTGTTCTTATGGGCATTTGCCAGGGGGTGACTGGAGGGGAAAACTCCTCAATCGGAGAAGATGAGAACTTCAGCCAAAAGAGTAAAATACCGGAACTGGACTTTCTTACACAATTTATCGTGACAGCATTTGGAAAATCCAGTACCACTGCACGCACATTCTTACAGTAGCAGTCTTGCCATTTTCTCTGCGCACCTTGCACTGACTGCTGCGCCTGCCTTGCTGCCACCTCCAACTACCCCTTAGGCTTATACACTTAGGGCAGAGGCAGTCTCTCACGCTTGGTTGTTGGATGCACCAGCCAATGTGGATGGATGAACAACCGCATGTAGCAGAAGCAGCTTTCTTAATAGAAGACCAGGTCCTGCCTTCACAACCTTACATTTTAAGAGAGGGGAAGTGATAAAGTGAGAATACAGGAGACCAAAAAAAAAAGTTTATGACCATACCTAACTACAGTGCTACTTAGATGCCAAAGGAGAATAGAGAAGGGACTGAAATAAAAAGCACACAAGGAATCCTCAACAGAGAGAGAAGGGCTTAGACGAAGAGTAGCTTGCACGAACATCACAAGAAACATACATGCTAGGAAACAAACCTGCATTGGCATGCATTAGTAAAACAGTCCCCTGCCTTTAACAGAAGTTTATATTTATTTTCACATTCAAGCAGCCCGGAACTGAAAATCAAAAATGGCAAAGCAGTATGAATTATGGGGCTTTTTTCTGACAGAGTTCTTCAAACTTTGTCAGGAAATATGCTGCACACCTCCTTCATTTAAAAAATTCTGGCATGAGGTAATGACAGAGGAGAGAAATTAAAAAAAACCCCCAAATTATGTATCACATCAAAGCCTTAATAGGTGAATGTGACAGAGAATATCAATGTATTCTCTTCTTTCAGTGCACCACTACTGTAGTTAAGTGAGAAGACAAGTGCCAAGCTACATTTAAGTTATATAAACTGAGTATTTCCACTGCAGGTTATGTTTGAGTATGTAAAACAACAATAAAATACCAAAGAAATAAAATCATGTATGAGCAGAATCTTACTCATCACCTCTAATGGTAAGAAATAAATTTCAGAATAGTAAAGTATCCAAGCTGATGAATGCAGATGAACAAAGGCTGATACCCAGCAGGTCCTTCTGAGGTCTGAATTAGGGCACTTCACGAGTGCCAAAAAGTAACATGAGGTTCTCCCAATGGACTGTGAGAAACATGCTACTACTCTCCCTGGCTCTGCTCCTGGGACGAGGAGCAGACTTCTCTTGTGTTCCTAAAATACAGCTCTCCATAAAATACAGCACTTGCATAAAAGAATACCTCCTAAAAAAATAGAAGTAATTTTCAAAGAGTGGCAGTTCTTGATCACACAAAGTGCCACACAGAGAAAAAAGTACTCTCAAAAATTTTTTTTTCTGTATTAGCCTTGGCAATAATCCTGCTACCATCATCTTTATCTCCTTCAACACAAAAACACTGCTAAACCCCACAGCAAATGATGTTTTCCTACTATCGTATCCATTCATGCTTACATAATATCTAAGACATCCCCATTATCTTATGAACTCTATCATCATTATGGCATTTATCATTATTGACTACTGTAGCTGAAGCTGCAAAATGGTTTCAATAACGTTTTCACTCACTCTAAAACTCTTTTCTGCATGTAGGTTTTCCATTGTAAATTCACTCATGAATATGCATGATCTCCCTTGTTCACATGCTGTGTGAGGCTAAGACCTTTGGATGGCTGTGTGCAGACCTAGACAGACTTAAGTGTCAGCAGAGATTAAAGCTAGTCCCCAGCTAATATTCACATTACCTTCTTGCTCCTCTCCAAAGATAGAGACAGAGAGAGAAAATTAAACATATTCTAGAGTCTCTAATCCTACCAACACTTTAAGCACTTTATTGTATGCTCAGCTTTAGAAAGAGAGCTTCTAAAGTTTCCATAGTTACTACAAATAAGAGCATGAGCCTGTTTGTTGTGAAACTGCATAAAAGAAAAGAAACGCAGCAAACACAGTAGATCTGATTGCATAGACTTGTCTAGGTTTTTCCAAGAGAACATATTGCACTCTCAAATTAATTAATATTATAGACAAGGAAGTGAAGATTACAGTACCTCTGTCACAGTGCAGAAGGCGTACAAAAGAAAAAGAAATTTTCATTTCATTTTTCAGGAGCCTCATTACCAGACTGTGTTTAGGAACTGAAAGCAAACATTGGTATGCATTTACAGCAACTCTTTTTCAAAATCCATCAGTACTGGATGCTATGGGATTCCTATGTTATTTTGACTTACACAAGCAATAACAAAACTGAGTCAGCTTGCCCTGTGTTCCATACTTGTGTAACATCTTCATACAGCAATTTAAAATTTATCATCTAAACTCCTCTGGGTCGCAACTTCAATTGTCAGGGAGGGAAGCATACAGGGAGAAAGGAAGAGAGGTAGAGAAAATGTGCTGGCAATCTGCCCCAGGAGATGAAAAATCTTCCTATCTGGAATCAACATAACCCATGAAAATCTATGCTACTAAATCCTGTGGAAGTTTTGCCATTGACTGCAAAGGGAACTTTTCACAATTCTCTTGTTTCTTTTCATATGGATCCTGCTACAAGAGGTTGCTAGAGTCAATGCTGGCAATAGCATAGTGACTGTTACAAGTTTAATGGTGTATGAAAATACAACCACATACTGTCAGGAGTTGCTAACCAATATCCTATTGTGATGCATTACTGGAGAGGAGGACTTACAAACCAATTCCCAAAGAGAGCATTCTGGCTTTTCGTTCTCTTATTAGGAGGTCCAATTTGGACTAAATGTTATTGGCAAGTCTATTGCAGCCATCAGGACCCCTACAAATTGTTCTACAAACCAATTTGGATTCTACGGATGAAGGATAGTAGGCATAATTATTAATGAGGTTTGAATCTGATGAGATAGATATGCAGCAATGCATAAGTAAAATCTTGAAAGTATGTTGCTTAAAAAAGGCAAGTAGTAAGTTTTAAAAGTTAAGTATTATCATTAACTCATATAGGATACTGAAGAGTGGCGACAAGGAGAATGAAATACATACATCTGTTTTCTTAAGTCCCCCTGATAGTTATTAATACTGAGGAACTTTTAAATATAACATCCTTGGTGCAGAGTTTGATTTATTACATTGTGTAGATACTTTTTTTTTTTTTCCAGTTAGACCGTTTCCTGCACTACAGTTGGTTTTCAATAATTAAATGATTTCTTAGGAAACTTTCTTCTTTAAGAGTAATTTGGCCTAATGAGAAAAAGAGGATATTCTTTGCCCAATTCCATTACCTCATTTAAATCAGATTTTTGACTATTTAAATATTAACTTACATTTCAATCAAATATGGGAAGAGATACAAAACCTTATCAAGCAAGACAACCCACATGGGATGGAACCCTAGTCAAATGGGCTGTTTATGCAACAGCTAAAGCCACCCAACTTCTCTAAGAGCTTTTCTGGAACAGGTTTATAGAGCTAGAAACCAGAGATAATGAAAATATAATTCCTGTTAATTATATTTCTTTCTGGTCTTCAACAAGTAATCCAACTATCACTAAAACTTCTGCAGACAGGAGTGAAATACTAAAGCGTCACGTTAGAAGAATCACTTCCACTTACAGACCTGACTGGACCAAACTGAAAAGACATAAACCATTTCCCCTTCAAGTCTTTCAGTCCTTTTAAGTACTTTTGTTTCACAGCAACTTGAAGATAATTCTTCTCACCATTAAAAGAGGTCTCCAGACAGCTACTGCAACTGTTAGTCACAGTTTGGATCAACGTGCTGTGATTGACCACACGTAGTAGACAGTCAGGATTTTGGTCCCTCGCAGTCAGCCAAATTACTTACAAAGCTCTACAGGTTCCTTCCTGTTGGGGGTTGTAGTAGTTTTATGAAGTCCTAGAAGGCGTGTAAGATGATAGCAATTCTTTACAACTGCTTTACCTTTTTTACATAACTTTTACTTGTGCTTAAGACATTGCCAAAAAAATAATCACAGGAAATGTAAAGAACTGAAGGTTTTATCTTAATTTATTTACTTAAAGAAGCTAATTCATATTTTCAGAATTAATGCTTTGGACACTATTTATACCTGACATTAAATTATGAGCATCAGAAAACTTTAGGAATTCAGCCTATACAAACTTAAAATACTCTGCCTAGAAGTTAGAATACAAAGGTCTAAAATATTGCAGTTGCCTGTATTTTTATTTATTCCATAGCAGTTATTATCACCTATGACTGCAGTCACCACATTCTGGGTTTAAAAGCTAGAAACAGGCAGTGCTGTTTTCAGCTGGGAATGTCCTTCCTTCCTTCCCCTGCCTGACCTGGCCCTTGCAGAAGAGACACAGCACAACTCATCTAACCTAGAAGCCTCCAAGGTGGAGAGGCACCACTGGATGCTGGAAAAGGCATTTATTCCTGATCACACTTTTTAAGGATAAGATTTGTAACACTGGGGAACCTAAAGCAGAGGTTCATTTCTGCTGCAGGTAACTCTCACCTGGTCCAAGAGATCAGTAGGAGGGTTGGACCATCCACCACCAAACAAGCTTCAATCTCCACCACTACGTGGCAGCAAAGCTTCACTGGACAGGCATGAAATGAGATGCCTGCAGCCAGCCCTTTCCTACTCCTTACTGGGACAGGGAGACCAGGGTGGGCTGCTGATGCTTACTGCGAGCACTCCCCGTACAAATTCGCTGCCACAAAATATTTTGGTAAAGACAGAAAGCCTATCCCCAAAAACGTGAACTGGGGTTTGCAGCTCGAATTCCACTCTGTAGAAGAACATTGCTTTGCCAGAGGAAGATCTCAAATGATACCATCTCGGAATAGCCAAATGGGCAAAACTACTCAGTTTAAAGTCATCACAATAGTTTCAACACTAAGGCAACATTCTCTGTAATTCACAGCCTACAAAAATTAGGAAACATCCATAGCTGAAAATAACTGTAGATTAAATATATTTTTCCAGTTCCCAAGCCTTCACTACCCCCTCGCACCAGTAGTTATGGCTTCCTCTAGCAGACAAACACCATCTTTCTGGCTACCTGTATTTATATCAGTCTCTGAACATCCTACCCATCATCTGCAATGATGAATCCATTTCTTAAAGCGTGCCGGTTAGGATACAGGTTTTGGGGCTGATATCTTCCGTATAATCAACAGATGGGCATGTTGTATCTCACGTATAACTTTCAGTGAAAGTTCACCCATTTAAGTATCTATGGGCAACAAATACACTTTAAGACCAGAGTGGACGATTATCCCTCTTTTGCCCAACACTTCTGCACAGAACACAGACAACCGAAGGTCAGCCACTCTTGAAATCAAGCCTGTCAATTCTGTTTCATGTACAAGATATTTTCATGCCTTTTTCTGAAAGACATCCAATGCTGACCAGGAGATTTCACTGTGTCCCTAAATAAACTGTTCCAATGGGTAAATATCTCATTCATTACAGCCTGTGATTTATTTCTGGTTTAGATTTGTTTAGAATTGTTTCCAAACACTGATTTTCATTATAGATTAAAAGAAAATAATAATTCACAGATCATAATCAAGGCACTCGGTAAGCATCTTCCGCATGAACTAAAGAGAGAAACTGAGGGAGATATTCCAAGCTTTGCATAATTCTTGTACCTCTTCCCTTCATTTGTCTTTTTCAGTGTCCCTTTTGAAGCATAGGCACCAGAGCTATGTCACAAATTCTGCCAAAATTTGCTATATGGCTGATAGCAGGTGCAACACAGTTGCCCGCTCCTTCTGGCTATTAATAATTCAGAAAAAGTGAAAAACAAAACCTCAGAACATTCAGTTGCCCTCTCACTCCTAGCTATGCTCCCACAAGTAGAGTCCAAGCTCTCCAGGTCATTCAGAAACACGTTTTCAGCACTGTCCAGTTCTGACATCCAGAGCCAAATCATGAGGGCTCATTTTTAGTTCCAAGGCTTGACTGCTTTTAACTACAGACTCACTTCAGTGACATCCAGCAAAATGGTACCCGATGTTCACTAAAGTGCTGTTTACTACTACAGCAATTTGGGTTACTAAGACATTTTTTACCTAGAGCAAAGTGGGGATTTTTCTCCCCAGATCACTAGTATTTCTAGGTTAACAGATCACACAAGACACCACTGAACAGTATTATATACCCAGATTGCTATTGGTCTTTAATGCCTGCCAGCTAAACAACATTTAATCCATATCCTATGTGCCTCCTCTCATACTCTGTGGGACTTAAAAGCACAGTGCCAAGTCACCTTAGTATACTATGAGATTAAACACAAAATTTCGGTCAAGTACTCCAGAGCTACAAAAGCCGTAGTACATGTTTAGCTATGTCAGGCTATTTTTATTATAATGTCTCTTATGCCAAAACTTACAGAACTTTAAAAAAAAAAAAAATTAAGCCATAACCTCTAGTTTGTTTTACTTTTTCCTATACTCAGACTTGTAATACTAGCTTAAAACCATGAATATGACACATTCATTTTTGCTGCTTAGGCTGCCAATTTTTTTTTAAAATTATGACTTACATTTTTAATAGAAACCCATAATTTATGAGTAACTATAAATCATCTGGTTTTAAAACAGAAAGAATCACACTCTTGATCAATCTCAAGCTAATGCTCCACAGTTACAATATTCTGTTCTTGCAGTCCCTTCTATTACACTAATCCCATTTTAAGAATTCATGACAACTAAATCTGTTAGTTATCTGTAAGAGGTACCAGAGAGTTAGCAGGTTGTTACATTAAAAAGAAAGGGCTTCAATTGCTGTTACCTAACTGTTAAAAATGCCTTAGCTTATCTTCTTTTCCCAGGTACAGAAAAAAATTGCAAAATTCCATTAAGTTGAAACTCATGTATCAAATTACTATCAAAACCTACCACAAACATTGAGCTGTAAAGCACTAAAGCATAGGGGGATGGTAACTGTGTTCACAAACTGACTGATTATCAGGCAGACTGTAGGAATTTTAAATTTCCTTGGACATGTAAAGAAAAAAGCTCCACCTACACACAGAAATATATTCATGTATATTTATATGCATACATATAGAAATAAACAGCTTTTCTAAACCACTTTAAAATGGGAATTATAGAAGTCAAATAAAACTTTCAAAAATTTGGCACTAGACTTAAAAACCCAACCCAGTTAATACCTGAGATGTGGTCAAACTAATTATAATTTATCACTCTAAGGCACATGACAAGGTAAGCTGACTCACAATTTGGACAGAAGCTCTTTTTCTATTTATAATCTCTAGAGATTCATCTATTTATATAGATTCAACAAGGATCTGTATGCCATCTTACCTTTCAGCATTGTACTTGAGTATTTTATTGATTCAGGGTCTTTGAATAACTTACATGGCATAACTCCCACCCCTGCTGCTTTTGGTGATTTCAAACATTATTTTATGACAAATAATGAAAACAATGAAGGTAAATGAGACTCCAGTTCCAGTCTCATAGACACCAGATGATGTCTGGTGCATCCAAAAATAACAACAGTTAAATAAATGGGTGTTTGGAAAGATGCAACTAAATTATAACCAACTAACTTTTTTCTACCATGTTTTGCAAAATAGCCATTAGCCACAATTATATCTGCTACAATTTCAGGAAATGGTTGCATCTCCTTGAAGAAATCTCAGAACATCAAGAGACAAGAACAAATCAACAAGGTCAGTGGAACGGACTGCAAATATATCCTTAGTGAGAAAGGAAAGGTTACATTTTGGAAACCATTTTGGAAATAGAACCGAGTCTAAACAATGATCTGGGGAAGTGAGGGAAAGCGATTTAAGGATTAGGAAGGAGCTACACAGGACAATGCATTCGCCAGCTGAAGTTACAGCTTGTTTTAATAATAGTGACTGAAAATGGGACAACAAAAAAATGTCAGAATAAAGATATTATGCAAAGAATTGGCCATATGACATCTGAATATTCTCTGGAGGCATGCAAGAAACAATGTCAAGAAGACAGACTGAAATATGATAAGGTGGTTGTAGAAGGCATTCCATTCTCAACAATATTTTTGAACCACTCCTAGCTTTATTTAAGAAGAACAAAAACCTTTGGGTCTCAAATTTCTAGTGCTTTGTCTCAGCCCAGAGGGGAATTTTTCAAAAGAAAGTCTACAGAAAAATCAAGCAAGCTGTTTGAGCTATAAAAGCAGTGAAATATTATATTTTCTCCATTTCTTCTTTTTTTTTGGTGCTCCTGGTAACTAAAGATCCGCTTTCTTTCAAGAATTCAAGCCTGTCATGGATTTAAATCCACCAAGAGGATTAGGGCAGAGGACAAATATGACAATATTTGGTTTAGAAATAGAGTTATTAACTTTAATTCTTCACTTTTACATGCATGAGTTGGTGCCTACAGAGATTACTCTTCTCAAAGGATTAGAAATATTATAATGTAACGTTTGAAAGAGCCTTCCTGCACTCTGTATACCTCTGTTAAACTTCCTCCAGCTCTAAGACGGACCCTGTACATCACACATGTTTCTTAATGATGGTAGTTGTCACTTACTGGAGCTGGCTAGAAGTGAGATACTGAAGAAGAGACTTCACATTTACATCTCTGCAAATCTGCTTTAGTATTTTATATACTGTCAAGAAAATTAATACTCTCCCCCCTCCCCATGAACTCTGAATTTCAGTGTTTAATCAACCTACATAGGATGATCCTACATCCTGCATAGATGCACTAAATAAATTGTATCCTGAAATTACGGCATCAGCAACCTGAAATATACCATTGGAAATTATAACTTTGTTAAATGTCCAAACACAAAATTTAATCTGTGGTCATTTCTAGAAGAAAAAAAAGGGACAGTGCTTTCATTTCACAGAATATCTTTTCCTGTACTGCGCACTGCATTCCTTCTGTGGTCTTAAGTCTTTTTCATATTAGGAGAATGTTACATTTCACAAGAGAAAATTTGTTCTTGGGCAACAGTGTGGATTACTGATACAGCTAGTAGATGTAGAACACCTCACAAGAAAACTTCACACTTCTGTTTTCATTCTAAAGTAAACATTTTCTTATAATCAACGTTTCAGAACTGCGGTCTTTGAGTCAGAATTTAGATCTACCAAATATCATGCTTAATGTGGTAGGTTTTTTTTGGTTGGTTCCTCACCTTTAACTAAGTTCTGTTCCAAAGAGTTTGCAACATACAGAAAAGATAAACAATGCGTTAAGACATGGAAGTTATATTATCCCAACTCTTCAGCTGTGAAGCCAATGTCAAGAGTGAATTAAAATAAAATTAGGTTACACAAATGCCTCCTGTACCCTTTTCAACCGGGAGCATGCACCTAGATCCTCCCCCGTCAGAGCTTTACAATAATCCCACTCAGGACACTTTATTCAATATCATAAAGAAAAATCCTACTTAGAACGGAATCCAGACCTCTTCAGTCCATTAACACTTCTGTAAGAACAAGACTGGTTACTTGCAATGCTTATTTCAAGAGTGTAAAAACACCCTGACACATAATGACAGAAATAGGCATTGGTGGGCAGATGACCTTCCCACCTAAAACCAAAAGCAGCATTTGGGAATAGCTGTGTTTTTCCCCTTTCACCATGAGAAATAACAAAAAAGGTTGAAGCCTCTTGGGAATCACTTAGCAAACCAGCCCACCACTGCAGCCAAAAAAAATCCCCTTATCATACAACACTGAGGGATTCCCTTGTGAGCCTCACAGACCCCTAGGCTCCATTAGTATCTAACAAAATATAGCTATAAAGAATTTGCAGCAACTTGCAGGAACAGGATAGGATTTGGTCTGCTGAATAAGGTGAAAGGAATAAGCCCCTCTCAGACTGTTCTTGCTCAATGAATAACCACACTTGTACCTGTTCCAGCTTCTAGGCTGACCAGTTCATCTGAATATAATTGTAAGATACAGAGAAGGAGCTAAGGTTTGTGCATATGCCACAAACCAGAAATCCTCCCACTCTCGTTAAAGAAGAATTCTCAGCACACTGGAGTTGAATTAGTCTGAATTGGAGTATGGCAATACAGCAACTTCTTGCTTGACCATTTCTTTTCATCCTAGTTCCATCTATGGTAGTTGGCTTCCACTCAGCTGATATTTTCTGTTGTCTTTGGCACTACGAACCTAAAGGTTCAGGCCAACAAGTTTCTGCTCTTTACCTGTGCTGACAAGTCCCATTCTTTCACTGCCAACCTCAACTACTGCTGGGTCACTAAAAACTTACTATCTACCTTTTTTGTTAAAGTCATAGTAACACAATCAGTACTGGTTCACAGAAACTAAGATTCTAATAGTGCTCTGTGTCCAAGGATATAGGTTGCAGCAGCAGCAACCTGCAATAAAGCAAAACTGAAACCTTCTTCCAAAGAATACACTTCCATTTAGCCCAGGTAGACTCCAAACCTGTGCAGCAAAGCAAGTGTCAATAGGATGAAGAAAAGGGTAATTTCTTCCAAGTGGGCAGAACTTGACTGGGCATGAGGAGGTCATTACTGTTTTCATCAGTAGTCTAGGTCCTTTGCACTGACCATATCCACTGAAATAACAGGATTTTATGTATGCTTATGAAAATACAGAATCAAATAGGTCACCCCAAACTACTAAATGCATTGGCAGTGCCTGAAGTGAGCTTTCCAAAGAAAGGCAACCATTACTGATGTAACATTATGCTGTATTTTCTTGCCAACATACAAGATAGCCACATTTACGTGAAAATGCTCAACTGTATGATGGTTTACTCTAAAAAGTCAACTCACACTCTGATTTTTGCTTTCTACTGGCTGCTATTCAGCTGTGAGGCTTTTTTTACAGTATGTGGCCTGTTTTAGGTTGCACTCTGTAACTTAGAAACAAAATGTCTGTCAGCTCCCCCAAAAGTCTTTGCTGGCATCTCACAAAAACAAACTGCCATTGTTGTAGACCATAGCAACTTGATTTCTTCTAGCTTTAGCCAGAAGTTTCATGAACCACAATTATACTTGCTGCTGCCATGAAGTCAAAAGTATTTTCAATCTACCCCTCAGATGACTTTCAGACTGAATATCATAGAAGCAGCTTAGGGAAGGAGTATCTGAAAATTAACTTATATTTTCTACATTTTCATCCGTTATACAAACTAAGGGGCCTATGTATGGATATCCACAGCAACCACAGGTTTTCCTTTCACAACTGCTGAAAATTCTTACTCCTAAAACATAGCCAGCTGGGTGTTTCCTCATATATATAAACATTTTTAAAAAAGGAAAAAAGGAAGACCCAGGGAACTACAGGCCAGTCAGTCTCACCTCTGTGCCTGGCAAGATCATGGAGCAGATCCTCCTGGAAACTATACTAAGGCACATGAAAAATAAGGAGGTGATTGGTGACAGCCAACATGGCTTCACTAAGGGCAGATCATGCCTGACAAATTTGGTGGCCTTTTATGACCGGGTTATAGCATTGGTGGATAAGGGAAGAGCAACTGACGTCATCTACCTGGACTTGTGCAAAGCATTTGACACTGTCTCACATGACATCCTTGTTTCTAAATGGGAGAGACATGGTATCCTGGTTTCAGCTGGGATACAGTTAATTTTCTTTCTAGTAGCTGGTATAGTGTTACGCTTTGGATTTAGCATGAGAAGAATGTTGATAACACACTGATATTTTCAGTTGTTGCTAAGTAGTGTTTAGACTAAGTCAAGAATTTTCAGCTTCTCATGCCCAGCCAGCAAGAAGGCTGGAGGGGCACGAGAAGTTGGGAGGAGACAGCCAGGACAGCTGACCCAAACTGGCCACAGGCGTATTCCATACCATGTGACATCATGGCCAGTATACAAACTGGGGGGAGTTGGCCTGGGGGGGATCACTGTCCAGGAACTAACTGGGCATCGGTCGGCAGGTGGTGAGCAATTACATTGTGCATAATTTGTTTGGTATATTCCAATTATTTTACTATTATTGTTGTCATTTTATTATTATCATTATTATTTTCTTCCTTTCCATCCTATTAAACTGTCTTTATCTCAACCCATGAGTTTTACTTTTTTTTCCCAATTCTCCTCCCCATCTCACTGGGTGGAGAGGAAGTGAGCGAGCGGCTGCATGGTGCTTAGCTGCTGGCTGGGGTTAAACCACGACAGTCCTTTTTGGCACCCAACATGGGGCCCAAAGGGTTGAGATAATGACAGATCTGACCAGGGCGGGTCCATCCATTTGACGGATGGACCACTCGGTGGATAAGGAATTGGCTGGATGGTCGCACTCAAAGAGTTGTGGTCAATGGCTCGGTGTCTGAGCGGAGACCAGTGACGAGTGGCGTTCCTCAGGGGTCAGTATTGGGACCAGCACTGTTTAACATCTTTGTCGGCAACGTGGACAGTGGGATTGAGGGCACCCCCATAAGTTTGCCGATGACACCAAGCTGTGTGGTGCCGTCAACATGCTGGAGGGAAGGGATGCCGTCCAGAGGGACCTTGACAGGATTGAGAGGTGGGCCCGTGCAAACCTCATGAAGTTCAACAAGGCCAAGTGCAAGGTCCTGCACATGGGTCAGGGCAATCCCAAGCACAAATACAGGCTGGGCGATGAGTGGATTGAGAGCAACCCTGCGGAGAAGGACTTGGGGGTGCTGGTTGATGAGAAGCTCAACACGACCCGGCAATGTGCGCTTGCAGCCCAGAAAGCCAACCGTATCCTGGGCTGCATCAGAAGAAGCGTGACCAGCAGGTCGAGGGAGGGGACTCTCCCCCTCTACTCTGCTCTGGTGAGACCCACCTGGAGTACTGTGTTCAGCTCTGGGGCCTCCAACATAAGAAGGACACGGACCTGTTGGAGTGAGTCCAGAGGAGGGCCACAAAGATGATGAGGGCTGGAGCACCTCTCCTATGAAGTCAGGCTGAGAGAGTTGGGGTTGTTCAGCCTGGAGAAGGCTCTGGGGAGACCTTATA
Organism: Harpia harpyja; assembly: GCF_026419915.1. Lineage (NCBI taxonomy): Eukaryota > Metazoa > Chordata > Aves > Accipitriformes > Accipitridae > Harpia > Harpia harpyja. The sequence goes on along the minus strand of NC_068945.1, from coordinate 3,136,623 downwards.
GTGGCTTTCCAGTACCCAAAGGGGGCCTGCAAGAAAGCTGAACTTTCAAGGGACTTTTTCAAGGGCATATAAAGACAGGACACAGGGTAATGACTTCAAACTGAAAGAGGGTAGATTTAGATTAGATGTAAGGAAGAAATTCTTCACTGTGAGGGTGGTGAGACACAGGAACAGGTTGCCCAGAGAAGTTGTGGACGCCTCATCCCTGGAAGTGTTCTAGGCCAGGCTGGATGGAGCTTTGAGCAACCTGGTCTAGTGGAAGGTGTCCCTGCCCATGGCAGGGGGGTTGGAACTAGATGATCTTTAAGGTCCCTTCCAACCCAAACCATTCTATGATATATGTGTGTACATACACACACACACACACCCCCCCCCCAGCAGGATTTTTTTTTTCCAAGTATGACCGCACTTTTGGCTAAGAGAAAAACATGCCTGATTAGGGGTTAATATAATATGGATGCTTACATAAGGTCATTCAAATTAAATTCAGCCATTCACAAAATCAATTTATCGAGACACCTAATGTAAGAATCTCAAAAGGGTAAGATTGGCAAGCATCCTGAAAAACCAAGAATATTCCATCTTCAAAACTGCATTTCACTTCTGATTTTCAAGTTTTACCACTAACAGCTATTACATTGAAGTACTTTGGATAATATTTTTCTTAAAATAGCAATAAATATTTCCAGGGACAGCCATTAAATTAAAAAAAAAAAAAAAAAGGGACATCTTTGTGTGTTACTCATGAGTGTAAATGTTAGGAAGTAGCAAAAAAACAGACAACATAGTTAAGGTAAACTTAAAAGTCTTCAATAAAACAGGCTAGTTTAAATAAAGTCTTCCATAAGCACCTTTTTTATATGATTAGAGTCAATAGTCTTTTGATCGGAATGGGCTGGCCTCCCTCCTTATGTCTGCAAGTGGAAATCTGTGAAAGGTCAGAAATGAAGCTGGAAGAAGCAGTAAGAACTTAGGATGAGTTAAAAGACAAGAACAAAAAGAAGGGCTCTTGTCTGATGCTAGAGCCTGTCAGAGATGAGGAAGATAGTGGCTCAGAGAGCAAAATAGAAGATATTTTAATTTAGAACACCTTTTCAACCCAAATAACCTGAAAAGCAGGATCTAGAGTAAATTTTTTACTGGTATTACTCAGATGGGGATCTCCAACCCACTCTGCTGTTCTGTGGCAGGTTTAATTTATTTGTTTTTAAACACAGGTTACATAAGTAAAGCACAATGCTTCCAACTTGTCAGAAGCAGAACAAGAAACTGAATTTTCAAAACCAAAAATTCACCTCATGAAAGAACCTCTCCTTAATCTAAAGGCAAACAAGTCCACTTGCATTTGGAAACACCCTCTTTTCTTTTGAATACAGAACGACAGTTATGATTAGGATACAGGCCAATCCAAGATGGAAGTTTTAAAGGGGACAGAAAAAGTTAAAGTGACATTCAACGTTCTCTTCAGACCCCAAGGTCTATAATGAACTGCATCTCCTCAGTCCCACTCTGTCTACCTTTTCCCCTGTGCTAAAAGCCTAATAGCTAACAGCTGAAAATCTGGTATCTTTCAGCATTTCTCCATTGAATTTACTTGGAACCATGCAAAGTTATAGTGGCTGAAAATTTAAAATACCAATTCAAATAACTGCAAGAGGTACAGCAAATTTGCTCTTAACTGTCCATAATCATCTTCATACCTGTTACTAACAAGGGTGGAGGGTTTTTTGTTGCTTTTATTCATGAAATATCCTGAAGGAAAAAAATACTATTTTTAGTATAAATGTAAAAGATTCAAGTCTGTCTCAGATGTAATTGGACAAGATAACAGTTCTCCCAAACTGGGCACTGAAAAATGAATTCAAACCTAAAAAGTTAAAGCAATGCAAACATGTCAGTTGAATTTCAGCTAGCAATCTCATAAGTGATGAAGATCCTGATATTCCTATGCACATTACAGAACTGTTTAGGATCTCAAAGGATGCAATTTTAAGGTAATGACAGGTTTACGAAGGAATTTATTTTAGGATAAGAGCAGACCCATTTCCCCTTTCAGTATGCTTCCATACGCTACAAATAAAAAGATTTATCAAAGGATTTTGGCTCTCAAAGGTAATAAAGAGCTCTTTTAACATCTAACGTGGCAGTTCAGCTTCTCTTGATGGATTGCATACTTTAGGGAAATGATTTTTTTTTTTTTGTCCAGAAAAAAAATCCTATCACTTTTACCACAAAAGTTACATTTTTCTTTGGAAAATTTTGTACGTGTAATTTGGAGGCAGAACTTAGTAAAATATAGAAAATCAGTATATCAACTCTGTTTTCAGTAGAAAATATAATGACATCCTAACTGTAGAGCTTGGGTGTCTCCAAAACAGATAAAGATCAAACAAAAATGTGCATCTACAAACACTTCACTAAGAAATCTAAGTTGTTCTTATGTAAAAGGAATCTGGATGAAAATTCTTCCAATCAGGTTTATAGAAGGAGAAATCCGAGTAACACAGCCTGAAATCAGAAAACCAGGCACTAGAAACAAGAACACAAAGAGAAGCTTCTGGACCTGACTTTCTGAAGGAACCGTGGCTGAAGAGCTACACCAAGCTTTTCCTTGCAGCTTTCTACATCACCTCGGCAAACTGCAGCACCACTGAGTGATCCTATTCAAATTTTGGCAACTCTCTCAACAGCCAGCTCAAGAGTTGCCTAAATACTTGCTTTTAATTAATCTTCCTTGAAAAGAGACAAAATATATTCACTCTGGATCACAAAGTGACAATACAGGCAATTTTAAGATGTTTCAATTTTAAGCAAGTAGGCTTTCAAATCTTAGTAAGAGCATTGCTCTGGTTTATAAGCATCACAAAATGGATTTGTGCCAGACAGGACTGGGTGCACAGAGGGAGGGGAGAAACAGTTGAATCTCTTCAGAGGAATGTTATGCAATGGAGTCAGGCACCTACATGCTACTAAGGACTTGGTTTGTGGTGTCTAGAAGTAGCAAAATATGCTGTGAAGCAGATGAAAGAAGAGACAGATATAAACTGCAAACTCCTCTTCTGCTTCCCTGCATGAGACATGCTGAGAACGCAGCAGATGAGGAACGTTAGAGGCAGGAAAGAAGCAGGGCAGCATTCACTTCATGTAGCACAAGAGCACCTGGAATAGCTCTAGGTCAAAATGATAAAGCGAGTAGTGGCTAGAAGCTGTGCTCCAAAAGCTGATGCAGCAAACTTTGTCACAGCAGGCCAAGTCCCCCCTCTGCCCAAGTGCTACTTACTTTTTCATATACCTGAATACTGTATGCTATGGATCAGTGGTGAAAGCTCATATTAAGAGGTGTCATTACATCTAGTTAGTCTTTAAAAACCAAGTAAGCAAAGTTTTATCCTCTGGTGAGGAGTTTATAGTACAGCCATAAAACGTCAGCCCGTATGAAGAGGTGTAAGAAGTTCCACATTGCTCAAAATACAGTAAAGGCTCCCATGGTATTTTGCTTTCATTTCATTCAAGATCATAAATTACAACTCTACCTTTTGAAGGCCTCAAACTTTATCCTCTTTTACTAACAGCTAAAATGAAGGATTAATCCTAGAAAGAAATTCTAAAAGTCGCTGCACAGCTGTGCTTTCCAGCAAAGGAAAAGTGACTTGGGATCAAAACTCCTTACTAGGTTTTCTCAGGGCTGCTCTTCTGCTTAGGAAAGGTAACTTTCCCTGCCCTTCCCACCACATCCAGCAGTGCCCCTCACCAGAATCAGACTGTGGAAGCACAACTCTGCTACTCGGTGCACTGTCAAGAGACACACAGTCAGGTCTCCAACTATAGGAATAGTGATGAAAGTAAAAACCTTACATATAAAGCAACAAAGTGAGTAACTCAGAGGGTACTTAACACCCATTGCTCCTCCACCCAGCTTGTTAACATTTTGCTATCATCTGTCCCTACATTATTTCATCCTTTTAAGATATATTTATATGTAGATGATGTTCTACAGTACACAATTATGAGAACATGTAACATTTTCACTTTTTTTTTTATGATACTTGTTAAAAAGTGAGCTTTTTTTAACTAATTCATTTAAAAAAAAAAATCAGTTTCATGTGTTCAGTATAAGAAAGTTCACATTACTCTAGACAGGAAAGGCATTTGGTTTCCAGATGCACTTATCAGAAACTTACAAGGAGCTAATGACTAGATGACAGAAAATAATAGCTCACCCACTGAACATACCAGCAAGATTACTACGCAGTTCATGAAGAGATGGATAAGTCTGCTTAACAACTGTTTACCTTCAATATAAAGTTACTTCCCTCTAATAGCAATCTATCTTGGAAAGTCTCTGCTCTTAAACCCTAGGAGAAAAAAGTCCCAAATATGAAGCACTATGCCATTTATATTAAAATCTCCCCAGCATTTCAGTAATCTGCATCATTAATTCTCTCAATTATACACATTTTCTTTACAGCTTGCTAGCCTTGTCTCTGTGCTTAGAATAAGTTCTCCAGTCAGATTTAATAAGCATATAGAATTGATGGGGTGCTTATTTCAGTCTACTGCAGTTGAAGCAAAAGCTCCAAGATTTGATACAAAGACCAAACATAGTCTTCAGATTTCTATCACAGTTAGCTCTCTGAATTAACATTTGTAAAGCAGTAATATTTGTTATTTTAGGAAACAGAATATAAGCACAGTTCAGCTTATTTAGAATCCAGTTCATGAAAGTATATTTATGAGTTTTCTCACTTCTAAACCAAGCACTTAAATACAACCTAGAAACTCATGAGGCCAGTTAGTCTTAGGTACCAAGTAAAAGCAATGCTGGCATAAATACATTAAACCCCCACACCTTTTCTTATGAGTCATGTTCAATAATTAGAATTCTTTTGTAAAGGATACAAGGATTGTTGTCATCAATGCTGCAGTTGTCCAGGATCAAGGGGATGCCATCTAACTCATAAACCTAAATATAAACAAAAGTTTAATTTAACAGATGTCTCAACAGTACTAATGATGTTTCATGCAAGAAATATATAAAAACATAACAGGGATGTTTGTTTCACCAAAAATATGGAACGTTAACACAATTGCAGAGTAAATCTGGTATTAACAGCAGTAAGTTTCACAAAATAGTAACACAAGCAGACATTAATTTCACATTCTTCCTTCATTTAGCATGTGTTTGACTGAGGTATTTTCTATGTTGTGCTTCTCGCACTGAGCCAGAAAAGCTATTCTTATTGACAGCTCATGCTTGCTTCCAGAAGGAAGAACCATGAAAAACTACTGAGTGAAAAAACATAGGAAAAAAAAGTTGAAAAATACATATACACATGCACACAAGTTAGTATGGAGCCATGTGTCTTCAGTACCTATGCAACCTTCAAAAGCAGTGTGTTACCTGTATGTACCTAAGCACAAATTCTTTATATCAAGTATGAGCCGCTGACTTTTTAACTGTGATAAGGTGTTCATTATGTTATTAGCAAACCAGCAAAGATGAGATCTGTCATTTTTTATTTTCTATATATACATACACATGTGAATTCATAAATTACACTAACACATTTATGTGTGTGGATGAGATAATAACATATAATCCTAATAGATTCATACATATATATCCACACTACCAAGAACTCAGGACAAGCTGTATTGTTAACAATAAATATGTAGCATAATTGCCTTAAGAAAAGTATATCCCATAAGAAATTTATCTAGACTTCTAAGGTACACTGTAACACCATACACCATCATGCATATTTATAGCTTTAGAAAGTGTTACTTATTTAAATGAAAACCTGTTCTAAATTATCTGCAAAATTTCAACCTTGGAAATACCTTCTTAAGACATATAAGCATTTTTTTTAAAATTACAAAAGTAGTTTTAAAAAGACTTGAAAGCATGAGGATTACTTTTTTATATTCTCATACCCATATATTATTTATATTCTTTAAGCCACCTGGACACAGTCCTGGGCAACCTGATCTGCAGTTAAGCAGGGGGTTGGACAAGAGGTTCCTCCAGAAGTGCCTTCCAGCCTCAACCATTCTGTGATTCTGATAGCCAAACCGTACTTGTCCAAATCTTAAAATTCTTCAATTCCCTAAAATTTAATTTCAAACTGGCAGGCAAAGGAATTTAGACAGAACACCAATTTAGGTTATGGCTTGATGATGGGATTCTCTCTTCCACCTTTTTTGCCCCAAATAAGATGCTTTCTTATAAGATGCGTTTTTATATACCACGTGAAACAACAAATCACAAAGTTTACACTGCAGGATTGATGAGCTTTCTGAAATGCAAGTTTTATGGTAAAAGAGGAAAGTTGGGTAGGAGGAGATTTAAATGTGAAATGCAAAACAGACTACCGATGAGTAAAGCTGAATTCAGAGACAAATCTGAGCACATCCCTCTTACAAGTTCCTTTTCAGATAATCTTATTGCAGAGTCTCAAGCTATAACATGAGAAAGTAACAGTAACAGACACAGATATACAAACAGGCAAGGCTTGCATGTAAGAAAAACAAAGAACATTGCTAGCTCTTAAGACCTACCTGGCACATCTGTGCTAACATGCATAACTATACCTACATGAAATACAGTTAATAACGCAAGTTTTAAAATATCCATTCTTTCCATAAAATTTTTGTGTTTTCTCCAAAGGTCATGCATTATGTATGATGTCATACTTCAAAGCTTGAACAAACAGTGACCTTTCAGTAATACAGTACTTGCATGTGCTTGGGAAACATTTCTTCTTTGACTTTCACACTGTAGGCAAACTCCGATATGCCTCCAATGTCACCTTTTATTTTCCATCAGTGAAATGCTGAACTGTACAAATTAATCTAGATTAAGTGCTGTCAACTGAAATAAACCATGCAATCTGTTCCAGTTTGATTCAAATGAGACATTTGGTTAACAGAGTGACATTTGGTTAACAGAGTAAGTAAGTATTTGGGGAAAGTAAAATCTTAATTAAAGTCCACGCATGCTTCAAAAAGTTACTGTGGGAAAATAATGAGATTCCTTTGAAGTGGGAACAGAAGCAGCAAACCACAGCTTTAGTGATACCTTAATGTAAAAACCAGTTGCTAACTACCACTGCCTTACACACCCACTGAAAGTCTCTTGAACATTGTACAATTAAACTGTACATAAAATTTGACCGAGTTAGGCATAGCTCTTGTCACCATGATGCCAGCTCTAGTATGTCACCTGTGACTTACTACACAGTGAAATGAAGCAAGGAAAAGAAACCTTACAATGTACCCACCCTAGACAAATCTATATACTTCTTAGAGTGATTCATGAGGCGAGGAGCTCTGATGCCTGAGCAACCACCACTAGAGAAGTTCCAGTCCATGCCAGCTGTTCCTGAACAGTGATCCACTGAAACAGTGTTTTATGGTAACCTGAAATTCATGCCAATGTACTGTAATGATCTGGGTTGCAATGGGAGCCAGTTCAGCAATTGCTCTGCATGTAGCAGAGCCATTTCTGCAATGAGAGTGCCACAGATAGTCAAAGGAAGGAATCACTGTCCCCCACCAGGCTGTCCCACTTGCGTGCTGGGAGTCTCTCAAATCTTCTCACTCTCGTCTGCCTGTAATCTCCCACACCAGCAGATTTTGTAAATATCGAGAAACCACCATCCTAAGTCTCAACCTCTCACACAGATTTATTGGAACTATACTGCCCAATACAAAGAGGTTAGTGAATTTTTGCAACTAATTATTGGCCTCAGTTTTCGCTTTGAAGAGAAATGTCTGTGAAATGCACAGTGCAGAGTAAGGCAGTGGACCTTTTGCAGGGATGTTCTGCAGGGCTTGGGAAAGGAGTCAATACTGCACAAGCCTCAAATCTCACTTTAAATAAGGTGCAAAAATATCCTGTGAAGAAAACATGTAGTGGCTGGTGTGAAACTGGCTGTAATCCATCCAGATTCTGGAAGAAATCACAGACAGAAACTAAGGAATAGGACAGTTCTGGTGTCTGTCTTGTAAACATAATTGCTCACATCGGCCTGTGTTAGAAAAGATGACTAAAACTATTCTCCATTTACATTATTGACAACATAGCTGGCCAATAACATGGAACTGCACTGGACTGTAACAAAACCACAAGGTTATTTTATTCTGAAGAACTATAATACTTTATTCTGAACTACACTGAAACTACTAGTAGGCTGAAATCTCAACCACATTTAAGTTAATTACAAAGGTTAATTAAGACACATTTAAAATAAAAATAAAAAAAAAATACAGCTTTGCGTTGGTGATCTCTAGTGCTTCAGTCAAGCCAGTACCAAAAATTTTGCCCTAATGTTATTATGTCATTTTCCAAAATTGTTTTCTAAAAAGCAGAAAACCAGAACATCCAGCATTCAGAGCCAGGTATCCTGCCAGTTAAAAAAAGATACCTTTCACAACACAGCTTTATATTGCTGTCCCACTTGTTTTCTGTACTTGCCTTTGAAACATAATGAAGATCGGTATCATGCCAGTGAGAAATTTAAATATATTGCACTTAAAAGAAAATGCCTTCCCCAGTGACAAAGTGACTGCTAGTTTTTTTCCTCTTTCTCTGTACCTGGAATTGAATAATCAGTTTCAATTACCTAAAGCAGACACGAAAGGGAAGCCCACTTAGGCAGAGGTGCTATATAAATATTAAACAAAAGCTTATGAAAGTGACCAGCCCAGACCATACATGCCCACTGCTCTCACAGCCAAGGAACAATAGAGTGTTTTATTCGGATGGTTTGGGACATGTCAGCCCTGAGAAAAAAGCTATGCTTTTTCTCTTGATAACTAATGAAAATATTCAGACCAAAATTAAAGCTTTTATATTATCTTACCAAATTCACATTTATTGACCAATATATAAAATAAGGTCAGTAGCATAATTAAGGGTATCTGCCTGAACAGAATTACTTCTGATAATCCTTCAGTATTTTCCTATGAAGTTCACAGAAGTAATTATCATTAACACCATTATTCACAGCAGAGCCCAGAAAAAGTATAAATAAACTGTAGACTATTTCTTGAATCTTTCCCTCTAGCAGCAATGGAGCCAAGCTCAGGGGTAAGAATGCAAATTCTCCAAGCATGACAGTGCTTGCTGCTGAATCTGCGTGCATCTAGTAAAATGCAACTACAATCTCCAGGTCCAGCAACTATACAGACAGTAAACAGAAAACCTCCAGCAAAAATAATCTCTTCACAGAATCATTAATACTTCAGGCATTAGAAACATTACCTAGTCAACTAAAAGAATACTATTATGCAAAAAGAGCATTTATGCCTTTAGATAGCAACTGCTTGAACATAAATTATACTTCCACCAGAATGCAACCGATTCTAAGTCTTCAGTTGATGCAGAAGGCAGAATGAAAAATATGTTTGTTTCAGCCACAGAAATACTTATATTTCTTAGAAGTTCCATTTGGTCTAACTATAGATAAGCAAAAGGAAACATGTTCTCACAAACGGAAGTAGACTACTAACAGTTTGAGTAATCCATGCTAACACTCACTCTTTTTACATGTTACTGGTAAGTACATTGACAAATAGAAAGACAGATTTCTAGTTTAAAAAGTGGTTGGGGGCGGGAAACCCATACTCTAGAAATGAGTCAAAAAATGGGAACAAGCAGGAACCATTTACATGGAAAAACTCCAGATATGACATTCATTACAGATCACCAGTTTCCTACCGGAAAAAAAGTCTTGTTTCCAACAACGTTTAGCTCCGGAGTATTAAGTTTCAATTCACATCATGGAAAAGAAAAAAGGTTTCTGGGAGCAACAAAACTGGCAAACTTCACATTTTTATGGACTTGGCCCCTTCACTCTTTGCAATGCTCTCAGTTCTGTCACACAGCAAAAAGCGTTGAAAAACATGCAAGTAGCAGCACCATGGTTCATAGGTACAGGTGTGCTGATCGGTTGTCAAATGTCAGCCTTAGTTTGCAGTGGATCAGGGATTAAGCTGCCACTATCCAGCTTCCCTTCTCAGGACCACTGCTTTGGGTTTCTCATTTACCTTTCTGCTGATTGTCATGAGGTGAAAAGTAGGAGTATAACTGTTTCTGATACCCGTATTTCTCTGACAAATTTGATTTAAACTGGGTAATGGATATAAAAGCTGGAGGAGGGCAAGTAAGGGAGAAGGGGAAGAACAACACAGCTGGGATAGCACGACCACAGAGAACCTGAGGAACGTATTAAGGTCGCAGAAAACAAACCTATTGACTATATTTTCTGTTTTCTCTTAGTGCCCTAGATTACTGAAATGATAACATTTCAACATACTTCTCTAGAGCTGAATCACCAAGATATTAACATCCACCTTACATGAAACAACAGCATCCTAAGCTGTATCAACAGGAGCATAGCCAGCAGATCAAGGGAAGCAATTACTCTCCTTGGTACTCATTAGACAGCAACCTACTCAAGGGGCTGAAGCCATGCCATGCAAAGACGTTGAAGGAACTAGGTTTTTCTAGCCTAGAGAGGAGAAGCTTTCAGGAGAAGCTGATGGCAGCCTTCCCGTACCTACAAAGAAGTTACTAAGACGACAGAGCTGTTCTCCTGCCTCAGGTTCACAGTAGTTTAAATAGAGACAATATGGTCATAAAAATGAAACTGAGAAGGTTCTGACTGGATACAAGGAAAATTTTTTTACTATGAGGATATGGAGCAGGTAGCTCACAGACACTGTGGGGTCTCCATCTTGGAGGTGTTCAAGACTTGTCTAGAAAAGCCCTGAGCAACCTGCTGTGAATGCAGCTTTGAGCAGGAGGTTGGACTACAGACCTCCTGAAACCCATTCCAGCCTGAATGACTGCACGAGTCTAAGACTCTTCCACCTCACTCCAACAAAAACAAAAGAGCTAAGACCATGGAAAGGAGCGTAAGTCCATTCTTTTCCTCATATTAGTTCAAGACTAGATTCCTTCTACCCTAATATGCCCTTTTCTTGGTTATAAAGCTGGAAAAACTTGTCACAAGCAATTTATCAGGGTATGTAACGAATAGAAACAGTTCTAGAAAAAAATATGATTCTTGCCCATTGGTGGAATAATCTTGCATATTCACTGACTTCACATGACAGAGAAATCTTAAAATAATTTGCATTTTGGATGCCAGACCGTTCATATAAATTTGTTCCTATAAACTCACATTAACTTTGAATTAAAAAGGATTCCTCAACTGTACAAAGACAACTTCATGTTTTCTAGAGTAAAAGGTAAGAATTTTGCACAAACCAATATACTGAAGAAGTATCTGGGCTGACTGGGAAAAAAATAAAGGAATAAAAGGTCTAAAACCCACAATTCATGGGGAAAAAAAAAAAAAAAAGACTGAGAGCATAAGCAACATGGTTAACCTATGGCAGAAGCTTGCTAGTGAACACAGAACCTTTAATCAGCTTCAAGGAAAAAAGTATGTTCTATTATATACATCCAGAAGGATTAGAAGTAATGGGCCTAACGAACAGAATGCTCACATTACACATTCATAAAATATTCTTACCAGTAATGGTCAGTCAAGCACTACAATACACTGAAACACGAGTCTCAGTCTCCTGGAGCAGTCTCCAATATTGCAAGTCTCCACGAATGACCTGACAAATCTTAACCATGAGTATTCTAACCAGATCTGCTCTGGACAGGTGAATGATTATGGCCCTTTGAATTCCTTCTGTCTCTAAGTCTCCATGACTTTCTCAGACAGAAAATCATACTAGAATAAATCATGCCAAAGAAAAGTGATCCAATGGTGATTTGTTGCCAATCTTTGGTCATCATTAAAGATATGTTTATTCTTATTCTTCTGAATGTACCACATGAGGACTACATAACGACTATGTAATGAGAAATATGTCCTTCAGGTCCTACCACCAAACAGGCTGACCAACAGGAGTCAATTTTCCTCCAAGACCTGCTCAACAAGATAGGTAATTAGTAATTAGACATCTGGGCAGAATCCAGCATTCAATTTGAGTAACAGAGCAGCTTAATAAGAGTAGGAATATATCAACTAGTTAGGTTCACAAATTGGCTCCTCTGCAGCTACAATGGTACTGAAAAATGTTATTTTTTCATTTGTGAGTCTCAGTTTGGGGGTGTTTTTTTGTTTGTTTTTCCAAGCAGCAGAAGTGAGAGGAGATACACAGGAGATTCTACTTCAAAGGACAAAAGAACATTTTAATCCCTTAGTACTAGTGGATTCCTAGGTCTACTGCAGACTACAGGCACTTTGGCTTAGAATAGAGGCAGCTGTGGCTTGTGGCAATCAAGTCTATTATTGGAGTTCACCACATCCTGCAGATCTACTGAAATACTTGTGGACAGAGGCTCCTTTCTCCAGGACATCACAGCACACTTGCTTAGCTAGTTTGAAAGCTCCTTGCACCAACATGAATGACTTTGATCACTAAGAGAGATCTTTATGTCCACCTCAGTCAAGGTAGCGTCCCCAGAATACTCTTCCACCTACTACTGTAGCATGTAGTAGGTAAGCATGTACTTAACATTTTAATGTTTGAAATTCAGAAATCATGGCAGCAAAACTTGTTCTTCCTGCCACATTAATTTAGCATATATTCTCCCTCTTTCAGCATTATTCCCTGGAGACGCATGAGGTTTATTTCCACTCTCCCAAAAGAGGTGACCCTTGCCTCTTCCTGGGAGATAAAAAAACAATTAAAAAATATATCTTAGAATCTAAAAGTGGGATTCCTTTGTGATGTCCTAAAACTCTCCAAAGAGAACTGGGTTAGAAGATGATGGTTTTGGCCTTGCTGAGGGGGAAGGGAAGAGAACACAAAGGTACCAAGCACACAGTCAGGACTGAGCCAAAACAAGCAGAAGCTAGAGTGTCCAGCTACTAGGAGAGGGTAACAAGCCATCTCAGTTGCTTAATAATTTTTTCCACTAGTCTTTCCAAGAGCAAAACGCAGGAGTTTCCAGCCATTGAGATGATAATATAAACACTTGAGAATTCAGAATAGGTTTCTGCAAGATACAGTAACACAACTGGTTCATTTGTTCTTTGAACGATTCAGCTTTCATCACTCACTTATTTACAGTTCCTGAAACAGAAGCCACTTTTCAGTAACAAACAGGTGCTGCTATGAGGAGCAGGTTCTTAGCTCCTTTTAGGTTTAGATCTGCTACTTAACATGGATAAAATAAAGTAAGGTCCAACACAAGATGGATTTCACTTGAAACACATAATATTTGCTAGCGTGGCCTTTGCCTGTCCTGGCAGCAGCAGTAAGAGAAAACAATGGTGCTAAGCATCATCCAGCATTAAAGCCCTGTGCGTTGTATCAGTTTGGGGTCTTTTTTACAGCTTTTATACAAACAGAACGTTGTCTATGTTTCTCTACTACTACGTTCTCTACTTTGTAGTCACTAACTATCTTATTCTCAGTCCACTAAACCCAGTAATCAGACGGTCTTAGTTTGCTGATTTCAAATCATTGCTATAAAAGAGGTTCTCTTAATTTTGTTCCTTCATCAGAACAAAATAAGTTAAAGGAAATTAAATGTAAGAATTAGCTATGTGACTAGAACTGGGCTGAGGACACGACTCATACAAGATCATCAAAATTTCAAAACTGTATTTTGTTCCAAAGCAGAGTGAAAACCGAAGACTTCAAATTACTCCAAAGTTCTGAAAAAATACAGAGATAAAGGTTGGGTAAGTCACATGACTAACTTCAGCTGTTTTAATCACCATTGCAATAGGAAGTTCCTAGTCATTCTGGCAAGCTGCCACTGTTTTGGTGGCTACAGTATTTTTATCTTCCATGTCAAGATTAAAGCATTTTAGGCATCTCTCAATTAAGATGAGGGACTTTTTGTTGGTTGCGGTTTTTTGGGGGGTGTGTTTTGGTTTTTTTTTTTTTCTTTTCAGTTTCACATTTATTTTATTATGTTGGAATAGCTTTTCTTCTGGAACCAAATTTCAGACATACCATAAAATACCCCAATTTTGAAAATCACTGACATTGACAGAAAAGCAGATTACCACAGAATGTTTCTGTTGTAGATTTCCTCGTTACCTTTCTACACACAATCACACAGCCTTCTAGCCAAAAATCAGCACAACAGTCTTGTGACTTTCTATTAACCTCTTCACTCTACTACTCATGCCACCTTTGGTACTTAATTCATTTCTCCCCACAACAGCCTGCACACCTGCTTTGCTGCTACCTTCTCTCAACATTCGAATTGCTCCTTGAAAGCTAGTTCAGCTGAAACATCCCTGAAAACCGCCAGCTGCTTACAACTTGGAGTGAGTGGGAATAGAAAAGGAGGAAAAGCAATTCAAATTCATACCCTCTTTTGATGAATACACACCCTCACTGAGGCCACATGTGTCATCGCTCTCCCACATTACTACTGTATTCCAAAATTGCTTCCACTCCCAACACCAAGGATTGCAACTCTTCCTTGGAAACTTCCAAATTCAGCAAGCAAAAATAAATGCCAATCAGATGTTCTGTGCCCCAGTGATGACTTTTGTTGTGTCCAGCATTACTTAGCACTCTCCTTTTATTTCACTTTGAACCAAGGGTTTAAAAAAATTCAACATCAGACATATAATTCACCTATGGCAAAGACAGCAACACACAATACTCAAGTGATGAAAATAATGTATGAGAAAAGATCTAGGATGGTTTCAAAACATACAATGATTTGTGCTGGTGATTGCTGCACTTCATGGTAAAATTCTGCAGCTAAATACAACAGCATGCCACATGGAATTGCAGCACTTGGAGTGCACTGACAGACTCAAGACTAAAAACAAAGTACCACAACCACCCAAGTGGTGGCAGCTTCCCATAATTCCCCAGAGTTTCCTATTGCAATTATGAAGTGACTTTAGTAGTGATAAATTTTTTTAAGGAACCGTAAAGAATAAGTTATTGAGTATATTTATATCACCTCAAACTTCACAGCCAAGGGCGGGGTGGAAGGAAAGAAAAAAAGGAGAAAGCTAGTAGGCTAGAAGATTGGAAACAGCACATAGACATTATTAATGGCACTCACTGTTCTCTGTTTCCACATTCCCTTGTATGCAGAGCTTTTATGCAAGATTTTAGTGACGGGTCAAAGAACAAACCATTAATTTTCTAGTACGTGTGTAAAGGACGTGCACTCTATTACATGTTAAGTATAAAACTATCCTTGACGATAACTAAATTTTTCACTAGGTTAAAGCATAGTAAAATAAAGCAAGTGTTTCAGGAAAGGATTGTAAAATGCCCTTCTAGAACTCTGCAGAAATTATAAATGGTAGACTGCAGGACCTGGCTGACTACTTAAAGCCAGAAGACCGTTTAATGGTGTTTGCTGCTTCTGTTTTAAATTAGGCCAGTCAGGGAAGCCTTCAGAAGTCTGCAGCCAGCCATACAACTCCATCGCTTAATACCGCAGTAAATAATACTTCTCACTGAGCAATGCCAATTTCATGCTCCATTTTATATGAAATGTTACATCTTCCAAGAAATGTATAAAAACCAGAACTATGGTCCTTTTGAAAGGAAAAACAACCCCCAAATCTTGCAATTAACATAATTGCTTTGTTTCAGGACTAACAGATGTGGTCTCAATTTAGTGCAGAGCAATACGCACAGCCTACTGGGGATGGTTTCAAAGGAGGCTAATGCAGGTGCAAATCAAGTCTCGAGTTGGGAGGAAAGAAGCTTTAGACATGTTCTGCTGAGACTGATTAATTTCTTCTTCCGAATAACTTTTTTCCTTTATTATACCTTTGAGTCACAGTATTCTTCATCCGAAATAGAACAGGTGGCACGTCATTTCAAATACAAAGCAAAGCAAGTTGCTTTCTTTAATTTTTCAAAATTAATTTCCTTCCTTTTCATTTTATAATCCTGTACAAAATATCAATCCTGGTCTAAGTACTTCCTTGTAAAACCTCCAAGTAATTTTATAACCAAATTCAGTACAATTTTTATTTACTCAATGCTCAGTACACAAACAAATCCCAACAACTTTCACTGGAATATTCAGGAAAGGTTAAGAGAAGGTTGAAGTGTTCAGCTTAACTTCATAGCGAGGACTGGGTCCTCTTCTAAACATGATCAAACATCAAGATCCTTTCAATCCTCTTTCACAAGTTCTGTGTACTTAGCTATCAGTTTCTGCCTATATTATCTAGAAGAACAGCGATTAAAACCTACCACATTTACTTCATATGTAGCAACAACAGACTGACTGACAGGTGCTGGGGTTCACATATTTTAAGTTTCTTATGCCTCTTTTTGGTATTGTGCTTTTGTAGAAAGAATCCACTGCAAAGTAAAACAAATTGTTTATAAGCAGTGTCAAAAATAAGACAGTACCATAAATTCAGTGATTATAAAATGAACAGAGTAACTTTTGGTTCAGTTTAGCATTGTTTACAAGTCAGATCGAATTTATTTCTTCATGACTGAAATAATGCCACAAACTACTTCAGCAACATTTTTACTGAGACAACTATAGTCACATATTTTATGAACAAACACCTCTCCTGGTTAAGAGCTTCCCCTGAAGAAGATACTTTCTTGAAAACAGAGTATCCCAGGCAGACTAAATGATTTCTCACATGCTGAAACCAAACACTAAAAGACAGAAGACCTTCAGTGACATATTTAAAAGATTTCATAGTATTAATGCAACGGAAGCTGTGGCACGAGAGAAACGCTTTTCAATGGAAAAAAGTGCTCAAATACATTAAGAGAATCTTTATTCAAGTTAAGAATCAGTAACATGATGTATCCATTCTTCTCACTTTATGGCACCCTGTGAAAAACAATGACTATTTCAACAAATGTTATTTTATAAATTTGATTTTTTTAAATCAAAATTGATTTCTCATCAGATGCGTCTTACATAAACTAGTCATGTAATGAGAAGTAGAGATGTACTAATGAAGGTGTTTTGAACTGCCAACCTATTATGGAGTAGCTAGCAGCACTGTATGCTAATCTGAAACTTGGAAAATATCAGTGTCTGGGAACACTACAAACCAGCTTTTTCTGTGGTTTAAAGAGAAAAATATTAACCTAAGGTTTGTAAACCAGTACAGTTGCATTGAAGTGTTATTCTTTATCAGCTTAACTAAATAAGTAGGGGAAATCCCTCTGCACACATATTATTCAAACATTTAATGTTCCTCACACTGCAGAACAAAAAGAGTTTAACTTTGGTTTGGGGTCTTTTTTACAGCTTTTATACAAACAGAACCAAATCCTCAATAATTCCAGGATTTTGCTAGTAATGGCGTTTCATTTTTAACTGAAAAAGAAATCCGAATGTTGATCTTTTAATGACTGTTCATCATTCTCAATACTTGCAATCTCTTTTGCTAATGTAACTGCAGTTAAAAATAACTGCTAGAGAGTTTTCCCACTGACAATCATTACGAAGTGTGATTCTGGCAGCATAAAGTTTTCATAACTTTTCCATTATAGTTTTGGAAAGTCCCAAATTGCCAAACCACAAATGGATTCAGAAAGTAAGCCAAATTATACTCTAGGTTACACTAGTGTAATGCCCCTTCCAGCAGTTATCTACAAACATACCAATATGTAAGAGCAGAATAAACCCTTGCACCTTACACTACACCCCCATGACAGCTGAGGAAATCAGTTATCAAATGACATGGTCCACTTGCTTCATAACCCAGCTCAACTGCATTCTGAAATGCCACTGCCGACTCCAAATACCTATCCCCCAGAGCACCCTTTGACAAACAGATAAATGCAATACTTAACAAACCTCTCCTGCAGGTTGAGAGCTATCTGTGTTTTGAAAACTATTTTCAAGGAAAACAAACTGCTGAAAAGGTTAGGAGCTAGAGAATGCCATGAAGTTAATACAGGAGCAGGGCATAACAACTTCAAAACCATGTGCTGCAATTCAAGAGATCTGCAAATGAACTAGCAATGAGTTGCCCAAGGTTTACCTACACAGAACGTCTTGAGGTGGGGTCTCCATGGCCCAAGCCAATGGGACCCAAAGTCTAATTCCTCTTACTGTGGTCAAAACAAGTACAAGAATCATTACAGGAGATGCAGAACATAGGGTGGAAGGAAGGAAAAGAATCATCAGCCTCATCTTAGGTGAACAATACACTAGTGAAGTCTGAAGGCTGCAACAAACTTGGAACATTCCAACTCATTTCAGCAGAGCTTCTAATTGCATTAGTAAGAAACGCAGAGCCAGGATGCCAGGCTTCAGCACTGGCTTGCGGTTGCCGTTTCTTGCTGTCCTTTTCGGATGGTCCCTGAGGGACTGTTCGCTCATGGCAACTAGCACTCCTCTGGACAACATTCAGGAATGGTTGGGTATATAGTGTAGGCTATGGGCTCCTCCCAAGGAGAGGTATGGGAAAGGCAGTTCTGTGATTTGATTTTGGTGGGGGAAGACTAAATTGAAGGAAGAGAAGCCCATAAAGGAGAATGCTGCCATGTGGATGTGAGCCGTGCCAAACTGTGCAACTTGCCCTCAAGGCTAGAAGTGGTCCCTAACACATTTTACTTGCTGTACCCACTAGGGACTAGCCCAGTCCTCATGTGACATTGACTATATTTCTTTGCTGACAATCCAGTCTTACAGAAAGTTGAGCAATTATTCTCTACATTTACCTGAAATTCTAAGAATACACATTTTCTTTTAATGATTCACCAAGCATAACCTTTGCACAGGATCAGATTCTCTTATTAAGATAAATTTAGCCACCTTGTTGAGATTAAGATCAACTTTACATTTAAAAAACACAAGAATCCTGATGTTGTGATTTATATGTCTATAAAAGCCATATATTTAGTATGCATGATATACAATAACTCAGGTATGCATGCTGTAGCACTAAATTTCATGCTGAAAGCTTGCTAATGCCTCAGGCTATTGAGCGAGATGATACATGAAGCTGTACATAAGGAGATTGCAAACTAGCTTCTTAATTTACCTCTAAATTACAACTACCAGAGGTTTTTTTGAGTATTTGTGTCTCTAAATGTCTTGCCGTCTGGTAATAACAGCTGCAGGTACTATGAAAGTAAAATTCCCAGCTCCTAGCTGAACTCACATATCCATGAGGAACAGAATTCTAAGTCTTTAAATTTGTAAAGGTGTTGTTTAAATTGTTTTAAAAATTCCATAATAAATGTATCCTTTCATATGGCCAATTTACATGAAACTATTATTGTGCAAAACAAGGTGTGTGTATATATATCCTCAGGCACTAAGCCAATTGTTTATAAAATTTTAAATGTTCTATTTAGCTTTATTTATATTGTTATTTCCTTTCTTGCAACAGATCATTAATTTGATTACAGGTCTGTACCTATAAAGTCAAGACTGCAGGTTCTAACTGAAAACTAGAAGAGTTCTTGTTTCAAGACACAGTTTCATTACTCTACATTAAGTATACATATATACACCATGTTATTAAAACTTCATTAAAGGAAACGTACACATGCACAGCAACTCTTCCTAGCAAGTCCATTAAGGAAAAAAAGATCTCATATGAAGAGAGCTGGAGGGTACATTTCAGTAGCTGAAATTTGTACCAAAATAAATGCAATCATAAAATTAGAAACATTTTTTTAAAATTCTTAAGATCTACAAGTCACTATGGTTTGTTTTGGTTTTTTTAAAGAACAAAGAAAACCTCTATAGGAGTTTATTAATAAACGCTGTTTTCTTTGAAGTTGATTTTCAAAGGGACAGGTCGACACTTTTATAGAGAAGCCTGCAGGAGCAAGTTGACAGTAATGGTGGGTCAGAAGGTGAGAGGAGAAAAAGCATTGAATCAGAACCTCAATCAGCTGCCACCAGTTGATCTATTGTAGGGGCATTAAAAATGACATTTTTACTTTTAAAATTAAGAAAGCATTTTTAAGCTGTTTTTTCCTCAGCAGCTACATATTCTAAAAGCACTTTCAAAAAATGTATTAAATGATGAGTTGCTCACGAAACTCTATGACTCAAGAGCTGGAATTGAAAGGCGACACTCCCAACCACCAAATACTCCAACTGGATCACAAGTTCCAGAAGAACTGGCAGTAGTGAATGCCCTCTCAAATTGCATCAGCTTCTCATGACTGGAGCTGTGGGGAACAGGCAGAGCTGAAACAACTAAACAGACCTGGTTGGAAAATACCAAGGTAGTGATGTCTAATTAAGTTCAAGGTAACATATGTTAGATGCAAGTTCAAGGGAACTTAGCAGTTTATTATTAATTTTCACTGAACTGTTTCCATTTTTGTTGCAGGCAAAACACTGCATTTTTTTTTTTTCCTGCAATATGAACAATTGCCTGTAATAAAGCCCTTCAATATTTCCAAAGCCAAATGCACAACATTAACTTTGCTGGACTAAAGGGTGAAAGGATTTTTAGAAAAGTTGGAAATTGTCCTATGGAAAATTGCAAGCCCTGAACAGCTCCATGGGTAACACCCCTCCTTTTCTAAAAAGACAGCTAAAAATCGATTTGGAGGTAAATGTTGCTGTTTACTCTTACTAAAACTCAATAGAAATGTCACCAACTTCAATATGAATTCACTGAGCTCCCTAATTGTGCTCTAGAACAGTAATTTCTAGACCAAAATCTAAATTCTTCTTATTCTGTCATAGGTAAGATTAATGTCAAACCAAAGCAGACTGTAATGCCAAAACACACACAAAAAAGCAAGCAACTCAATACCTATTTTAGTTTATGAAGAATGCAAAAACTTATTTTTCTCAAGATGAAGCTAATCCTCATATTAAGTCCAGTTTCATTGTTTCACTTGAAATATCAGTCAGATTATAACTTAAAAATATTAAAGCAACCTGAAATATTGCACATACCACCTCAAAAATTATTAGACTGAAATGAAGCACACCGGGTATTTTTACTTTAGAGGCAGTCAACTATCTAAAATTTTTTGTTACTCTTAAAAGCAGCAAAATTATATTTTTGAAGTTAGACAAGCAGAATTAATCTCAAACTCAAATTAAAATACTGCAACAGTCCATTCATACTGCAAATACCCCTTACACTGGGTGTTCTGTTCCTCAGGAAACAGTCATCAGGGGAATATAACTTCCATGGTTTGCATCATATCTAAATTGCACAGTGGGATACACACATTGTTCAAGACTCGCACTTTTTTGGCACTTGTAGTTTTCAAACTGCTAGCTTACAAAGTAAGATTTTTTTTCACCCTCTGTAAATTCATGTAATTTATGTTCGTATGAAATTTTTCATGTTTTGAAGTATCACTGTTGTTTTTCTCTTTTCCTTCTCAGTTCATTAAGACTGCTCCATAGCTCATTTTTTAACAAAGTTCATTGAGAGATGCTAAAAGACAATATCTTGCCACGAATGAGAAAGAGATCTAACAAGGTACATAGAACTTATTCTATTATTTTTTTTTTTTTAAATTAAACAATACAACTTTTTTCCCAGGAATGGAACTAAAGTTATGATTCTTACTCAAGAGATTAATTAGTCTCATATTTGAAAATCTCTTTCATAGTATATATGAGTAATACAATCTAAACACTGCTTGTGGGAAGACTAGTAAATCAAAGATGTACAATGCAATTAGTTTCAACCAAAAATAACACCCCTCTTCTGTATTTTTTCCAAAGAAGCCCCCCCCCCGTAGTAGATGGAGACAACTGATCAGTTTGTATGTGTGTGTATATGTATGTATGTATGTATGTATGTATATAGAATCATAAAATAGTTTGGGTTGGAAGGGGCCTTTAAAGGTCATCTAGTCCAACCTCCCTGCCACGGGCAGGGACACCTTCCACTAGACCAGGTTGCTCAAAGCCCCATCCAGCCTGGCCTTGAACACTGCCAGGGATGGGGCATCCACAGCTTCTCTGGGCAACCTGTTCTAGTGCCTCACCACCCTCATGGTAAAAAATTTCTTCCTTAGGTCCAATGTAAACCCACCGTCTTTCAGTTTAAAACCATTACCCCTTATCCTTTCACTACAGGCCCTCGTAAAAAGTCTCTCTCCATCTTTCTTATAAGTCCCCTTTCAGCATCGAAAGGCCACAATAAGGTCTCCCCAGAGCCCCTCTCAGCCTGTCCTCACAGGAAAGGTGTTCTAGGCCTCCAACCATTTTCATGGCCCTCCTCTGGACCTGCTCAAACAGGTCCATGTCTTTCTTGTGCTGGTGGCCCCACAGCTGGATGCAATACTCCAGCTGGGGTCTCATGAGAGCAGAGTAGAGAAGAATCACCACCTCCATTGACCTGCTCGCCACGCTCCTTTTTTATGTATATATTATATATTTATATTCATGAATATATTTATATACACAGAGGCACCTATATATATAAAATATACACATACACACACGCATATATATATATAAAAAAATTATACAGACTACAGATAATAAACCAGAAAATAGCTGATTTCTATTGATTATCAATTTCCCTATTCCCTATAATTAAGGAAAATATTCCATTTCATAAATGAGAACAATGAACAATAAGACAAGAATACCATCTTGAAACAAAGGCTATATTTGCAATTTCAGAAACAATTTGTTACAAGTGTGTGGATTAGTGCTCAAAGTACATGCAAAACAAACTGTACCTCCTCAGATCACTAAACTTTTACACCTACAGGACATTTACGATAACACACCAGAATGATTACATATTAGTTATTATATTGAACTTCAATCTTGCTTTATCTTGCAAAGAATGACTTTGGTCAAATCCATCCCTTATTTGTGTATCAAAACTGCCAACAGCTTCTATACCTATTTTAGCCATTTGAAACCTGCACACAGACATTTGTTTTCTCTCAGTCCTTAATCAGTGGCAAAGTGCATTTCAGAATTTCAGACTGTGAAGATGCATCTGAAAATTTATTAAGTCAAGTCTTGGAGACGAGGATTGTTGGGGCATATGATGTTTGTATTATCGCTTTCCTTTTCCAAGAAGATACAACCCCACTAGAGTCCAGAGGAGCCTGTATCAGTGTCTGGAAGGTGGATAAACAGATGTGCAATGCTGCTGTCTGTTCAGTTACTCTCTCTCAAGCTAAACCCATGGGGATCCTCCACCTGAATATACACCGATTATTAGCAAGCACTTAATCTTACCCTACTGAGTGATAACCTGACAAGCAAGAAGAAAAATCAGACTGGAGGCACAGGTTTCTTCTTTCCTCAAAGAGCTTTGCATCGGGATATGTGATGCAAGCAACCAGTCCTGTGGCATTTTCTGGTGGAAATGCTTGGAGGGAGGATGGAAGGAATCTTGCTAGGAGACTCTAATCAACTAAAGCTTGATACATACAATCAAGCCATCATCTTGGCTTTTGCAAATTTAGCTCATTCTGCATTTCACAAACAGCAGAGGATTAATTCAAAATCTTGGTGCTCTGACTTTCAGCACAGAGATCACTTGACATAGTTGACTTTGATGTTGCTCCCACTGCTACAGCATCTAAATATAGGCAGTGCTCCATTCAAGGAACTTAAACTAAAACCCAATTGTTTTTCCAGTGTCTTTACTAGATCTTTGGTCAATGTCCCTTTGAAATCCTTCCAGCAAACTACTTCTGCCGTAACAATCTGAACATGTCTGATTGACTGCAATTATGATGTATGAACTTGGAGACATGCAGTTCTAAACATTTAAATGCTCACTAATGAGAAAATTTTTATCTTTGCTACTTCTTTATGTAAATACTGAGCTTTTTTGATTAAAGAATAGAAATTTTTCAAAAAGCACAGTTGATGTGAATCACCAAAATAAAGATATCAATAGACTGTAAAAGGAATATTATTAACTCTGTTCTCCCTCAAAACACAGACAGAAGATCCTGACTATTTATGAAGTCCTTAAACAATGTGAGAACTGAGATATTTTTCTAAAATCTTAAAGATTACAAGTTCTCTTTTAACCTGTTCTACCACTGCATAGATAAGAGGCAGCATGAAAACTAGTTAGGTTTCTTCCAATCACTGGCTGTTGATAGCAAGTAGATTATCTAATCTACAGTTAATAAAAGGATGCAAAAGTGATCACCACTTGTTTTTGTATTACTGCAGCCCTCTAATAATATCGGGGCTCTTCAAAGAGCCCTGCATTTCAAGTAGAAAAGATAACGGAATGGAATCCTGCAAAAAAAAGCTAAACAGGCAGAACCTTTGCCTACATGGACATGTGTATCGTCATTCCTCCCCCCTGCCCCACTCTGCTTCTGCAGCCTTTAAAAATTAGACTATTCAAGTACTTTGGTTCCCTTTGGGCACCAGCATCACCAAACTTCACTTAAGCATTTCCATGCTGAACAGCAAGGAGCAGAATACTGCAGGTCTACAATTTAGAACAAACAGCATCACCCAACGGCAGAAATTCAAAACTGCAGATGACAGTCACTGCACCTTCCTTTCTCTTCCCAAAGATACAAAAACAGGAGAAAGAGGAAAAAAACCCTAAAAAACCCAAATGCTTGGTCTCTATCTGAAGACTAGGTGCTCTGACATGGCCTCACATGCTTCAACGGTTTTAGCAAACAATTTTCAGGGCTGGTGACAGAAATTATACCAGCTCAAAGGCACACAGGCAACGAGAACTGAAGGCTCACTGCTGCTTTTTTGATAAGGCAAAGCTAGGCTGAAGCCTGCAAGACATTACACCTCTACTGAACCTGATGACTGGCTGCCACAGAAGTGGAGGTAGTTAAGTAACTGAGCCCCACTGTGAAACAGAATAAACAGAAACTGGGCACCAGACTTCTGTAAGCACCTTTGTAAGCTTCTGTCTAGTTCAATGCTTCTCTGATTTGGTGGGAAAGTTAGTATCAGGACTCAGTGGCGTGTGTTCAGCACCCTGCTTGCTGATCGCTGGTAAGGGATCTTCCACCACCTCGTTCCACAAGCCTTCACACAAAGCTTCCTTCATGTCCTCCTCACCCTGAATGTAGCACAGAGTACCACTAAAGCCAAGAGTTGCTGCAGTAAATTCATCACAAAAATGTAGTGTATCACATATGTCATGTTCCATTGTTTCCTCAATGAAACTATTTTACTGGTGCTTCCAAAATGTGAACTTAACTGACAAATTACAAGTAGTGATGGCCAAATCTCAACATCCAAAAAAACAGAAAAATCTTCTTTTTTTTTTTGCTTGTACCTATGTTTATAAACTTTAGGATTGTCATAAAAATACAAGCTGAGAAACTTTAATATTTCACAGTAGCCAAAACTTAGTAGCTACCCAAGAAACAGGTGAAAAGACAACTGATTCCTGTGCCTCACAGGGTAATTAAAACAGCAAACACAACCTCTTGTAAGTGGAAAGGAAGAGAAAGTTTTATGTATCCAAAAGGGATCATGTTCAACACTCACAGCATTATAACATCAGCCCACTGTGAAGTCTGGTGCAGCTTAAAAAAAAAAAACCAACTCCCCCCCCCCAAGAAATTGTACGTGGGATGGCAGTTAAAGAAAAGATGGGGAAACTCAAAGTTCATGCTGAGGTTAGAACAATGAAAAACAACATAGAAAACTAAAAAAATTCCTTGTTATAGTAATGGAAAATATATGCCACTTGCATCTGACACCAGTAAAAGTGGAAAAAATTTGGATTAACAGCTCAGATCTGAGCTGGAGAAAAGTATTCAGAAAGGTAGACATTCTTCCACATATGGTGGTCTTGCTCTCAGCAATCAGTAACACCGGCAAAAAGCAGGAAACACAGATAACCCCCTTCCTGCAATACAGGGTACAGTATGTCTTCTGAGACTTTCTTTTTAATATTAAATTAGCCACATCAGAAGGTGGTTATTTTAGTAACGGTTTTCCTAACATTGAGTACCCCAAACAAATTCAGTTCTTCAGCACCCAGTAAACTAGCAAGAAACATTTTCTGTTGATATGGTGCTCTTCACTTAACTGAGAATGATATTTTGAACAACAACAACAAAATCTCTGAATACCTCAGAATATTTTGCAAGCTACTAGAACTTCAACATCCCATGTCTTACTAAAGCATCTGAATCCAAGCTGGAGAAAGGAAAAAAAGTTGTCACGACTCCCAGACTCCTTTTTCTAGAAGCTAGGCCACATCACCTCCCATCTTTACAGGCCTCAAAATATACACCCGGTAAAAGCAATGATGACGATGATCAAGATTGCTGAGGAAAGCAAAGGCATTTTCTGATTTCAGTGGACTTCAAACCAGGGCATTTGCCCAACAGATGCTGAAGCTGTTCTTGAAGAGAGAAAGCTCCCGCAAAGCCCAGGAGAACACTCCTCTGTTTTACAAAGGAGGTAACACACCAAGAACCATCTGCAATATCTACAGCACAGCATAACCCCCTCATATGGTTCACGCTGGTGTTTACAGAAATTACTCCAAGCAGCGAGGACTGCCACACAATACACCTTTCACGTAAGTACTACATCAGGCCATTCAGCAAACCGACAGGTCTAAAAAACCTGCAACAGGATGAAACACTCTCTGGTGAACACCAAGTTTAATTCACGTCTGCCACATGTATAACTACTATTCAGCCCATCAGACCAGGAAAGGAGTTGCAGGAACCTTTGAGAATTCTTCCACATAAAGGTCAATACCTTATTTTCAGATTTCAGACTGGCTTAAAATGAGTATTTTTACAAGGGCTGCTCATCTTAAACAGACACATGAAATATCAATGCTATAGATGGAGTTTCAACACTTACTCTTAAGTGTTTACTGTGAGTTTGAAAAAGGTCTGGAAATGGCTGTTTGACAATGGCGTGCTGAGCTTTCCTTTAAAAAGGGCTAAAGTCCTATGCTGTGCTGCAATGGTAATAGGGTTCAACACCAAATAGGGTTCAAAAAACTGTTCAGAGTCAAGAAGAGGCCAACAAGCCTATAAGCTGGTACTGACTGTTTGGAAATGTATGCAGAGCCAGATTGTTTTAATTTTGAATGTTAGAAGACATCTAGTGTTCTTACTCTTTTCTATCTTCTCTCTCCGCTATAAATCAAATCAATTAATTTAATTTCTAGAGCTATCCAACATCTTAATTTAAAACACTATTAACTTCACAAGACTAATCCTCCTCCCACAATCTTTCTTTTACTCCAAAATGCCCAAGTCCTGTTCTTGCTTTTGGCAAAAGTATGTTGCACAAAATCTTTCTACAGACATTTTCACATTGTCTTCTGCCAATGTAGTTTACATTTATGCATATTCAAGGTTTGGTCAAAGTCTCAGCCTGTGATTCATGAGAACATAATAATATACCGATTGATCTTTATACTCCTTTATCTGTTAGATAGTAATTATGGTAATTCTGCATGTGAAGCAGACCAATAATATACTAGAAGGGAAGTATAGTACTGTGCGTATGTCAGCCTTCACCTAATCGTTGAGGATATCCAGACAATCAATATGTAAATATGTCTCTATGTAGTATGCAATTTAAATATCAAATGGAAACTGTTTAAAATAAAACCTAAAGAAAAACAAAAAAATTAGCTTATTGCACTACTAAAATTGTCTTTAATATGAAACTTTGACTGTACCTAATTGCATCTACATTCCTTGCAAGAGGAAACTTTCTACGCATTATATGATCAACGCTTCAAGTGAAATTGGTCAAACTGGACAAGTCACAAGAAATAACTGGATCAACTATATCAATTGCCAAAAATTGGTGGGGCGGAAGGGGGAACAGGAGCAGGACAAGAGGGAACATCAACTTGTTGCCTATAAAGGAGCATATGGTTTTTTATTATTCTCTAACCGCAAATGAATCACATTGTTATAAAAATCACTCAGCGCCTTACAAACTATACTGCATTAGGCATACATCTCTGACCTCTGGGCAAAAAACCCCTCCACACCAACCCTTTATTACTCACATTGTCCCACCACTTAGATATCTCATGATTTTTTTTTGTTTAACAGTCTCTAGCACTTTGATGAAAATCTTGGCACTTCGTTAAGTATTCATGACTGCGACAAAGTTGAAGACTAACATAAAATCCATATGGGACCAAGACTAGAGACAAGTTACCTTATAAGTCGCAACAGATACTTTCAAAGACACTCTTGAACCACAGACACTTTTCTACTTTGGGTATCTCTATACTAGCTAGGTATAGATCTCATTTCCACAGCAAAACCTAGGCTTTTAAAGCACTTCTGTGAGAAAGTCCATTTTAAGCTTTACTGCTGACTTTTACAGGGCTAGACCTAGACAAAAGTTACCAATTAAAGGGCTCAGGCCTGCAACACCCTGAATGTTTTGTCCTTATCTAGCAAAGCATTAAAACATACAGATAGCTACAACATTAGAATAGCCCCATCAAAGAGTGGAACCATGTAGAACTTTACAGTTAGGTGTGCAGGAGCTCACCACTTCAGAGCATCCATATCCAAAAGGCTCCTCCTTTTTTGCTCAACTTTAAACCAAGAATCTCTTCCATTTTAGGCTTATGCTTAACATTAGGAAAATATAATAATCACAATTATGTAGGTTTCTAATGAAGAAATCAAAGTGGTTTATTTCTCTCCTCCCTCTCGCAACAGCATACATAGATAAATGTGGGACGCTCTTCACTGCGAGTAACTCCAAATCCTGCCATGCCAGGAAGAATGTAATTACATTAAAAAGTTAAACTAATCTTGAAGAAAAAGGACAGATAAGCTCATGCAGTCTTCCTGAAAACCTTAGGTGAGAAAGAGCCAATTGTTAAACAAAACAAAGTATTTGTCTTTAGTTGGAAATCTTCTAATTTGTAATCACTACAGCAAGAAGAATAAGTAAAGGAGCTGAATGG
The DNA here is from genome assembly GCF_026419915.1 of Harpia harpyja. Lineage (NCBI taxonomy): Eukaryota > Metazoa > Chordata > Aves > Accipitriformes > Accipitridae > Harpia > Harpia harpyja. The sequence continues at coordinate 3,107,782 of NC_068945.1, read as the reverse complement.
TGACAGTTTGATCTATGGATGCGGGCACCTTTTTCTAACTGTATTCTAACTGGACTCACTGCACACCCTGCCCCAGTGAAAAAAAGAATGGAAAACTGAATTCCAAACAAGTCAAATCTTGTTCATACTTTCAGGCAGAACAGTCTTCAAATTAAAGAGCTAGTCTCATATAAAACAATTTGGCTTAGATGTATATAAAAAAATAATTCAAGTTACATTAAACACATTAAACAGTATCCAGATGTTTTACTTGCTACTTTTATTAAGATTGATTTTAACTGTAGAAGCTCCCCCCCCCCCCCCCCCCGTTTCTCCCAGAAGCCTTCCTTTCTCAACTCTGCATTGACAAAAACCAATATATTTGCATTAGAGGAAGCAGTGCTGCCATCTCAAATGAAAAAAGGCACGTGACAAAGTTTCCCTCATAAATTGTTCACTGCATTAGAGTGATTCCATTTAGGTAAGAAGATGCCAGGTGCCAATACCAAAAAAACAACTCTGTATTTAAAATTTTTGCCCCTACATAAACAACAGAACCACTTTACCAATGAAACACACACATTCCAAGATTAACATCCTATCATTGGGTCCATCAGCAACCCCAGATTCTAAAATGTTCTTGGCATAAGGGTATAGATTGCTGAGGGGATCAGTTTTGCTTTTGCTGATAAAGAGACACCTCAAAAATATACTTGTGTGTATTCACTGTTCTGCAGAGGATAGATATGTCTCAGCGTGTATCAAACTGTCCCAGCATACTAACTGTATTGCTAGACAAAGTAAGCAGGTAGCAATAAACTACCTATCAGCAACAGGAGTCAAAGACAGCGAAGCCAACGCAACCAGATTACAGCACCAAACCCAAGCTCTTTGTTCTTACCAAGTTAGGCTTAACTTGGCATTCGGAAATGTCGCAATTTTTCCCTTCGGGATCCCTCTCAAAAGGCAACAGCACAGCATGATCTCAGCACGCCAATGTTCTGCCAGTTGGCGGGTCCCCCATTGCAAGGAATGCAGCTCATGTCTTGCATCTAGCTTGTTCCAGACAACGCTACATCCTTTGGTAATAGTTTTCACAGGACAGAACCTCCAGGCAATTCAGATTCCCCGTTTGATCTCAGAGGTAATAGTGAACTGAAGTGAATAGTGAATAAAGATTGCAATTAAATTTTGTCAAGCTTTCTACTTCCTTTCAATTCCCTATTTACGAACTCCAGCAAGGTTATGTGATTTCCTCTCTTTACAATAGAGGAAGGGAAACAATGCAGAATAAGGTCTACATTATTCCGTTGCTTATTCAAGTACTGATGACACTTGTAATTAAATCAAGTATTTTAAACAAGTCATACTGCATAAACACCTCACAACATAAACAACAGTTTTAGGGAAAGGTAATAAGGTTGTGCAGAGCACTGCTATCTGTCACAATAAGGCAGAGATTAGTCATCTCACCTTCCAGTACATATTCTGGTAACTGAACAAAGAAATAGGGATGCAGATTAATTACTATGACCTATTCTGTATTTGTTTCATTTCTACAATAAAGAATTATATCCTCTATACCTCATTCATTAGGTTTCTTTCATAAGTTTTATTCTTTATTAAAACAGTTCTACTACACTAAACCAGCAGAAAGAGCTGCACTGAATCTATCACTTCATAGCTTTAAAAGTGAGAGTGGAAAATAAATGCCTAAAGCCCCCCGCCAAGAAAACAGTACAAATTCTGTCCAGATGATAAAGCTGAGGTGTTTAGAAGGCAGGTCAAACAAGGTGAGGGGACTATGGAGGAATTTTCACTTTTTCCTTCTGATAACTTCATTCATCAACTACCAGCCAAAACCTCCACTCCTTGCTCAGCCTGAGAACCCACCTCCTTCCTTCCAGTATATTTAATAAAAACATACAATGCATGTTTGTGAAGGAGACATAACAAAATACAAGCCACAGGACTGCCCCACATGTATGACAATAACTCTCGACAGCTCTTCCTCCTACAGAGAGAGAAAGCACAGAAGAACGGCACATCCATTGCAGGCTCTTGGCAGGTTCAACACGGAACTAGCTCAACACTTGGTGTCCTAAGTACAGCACTTTTATTTGTTCTTCTCTCCTCTTCATGCAAGAGTGTGTGCAACTCAGGACATGCATATACCAAACTTTTATCAGTTCAAAATGAACATTTCATCATTTTATCATTACTTTTCTTACAAATACCAACCCATCCAGCCTTGCAAAACATGCAAGTGGGCAGTAAGCCTGGCAAGACCCATTTTAATAGCTACATCTCAGTTTACGGCTTAAATGTCTGCCCACTCCCTTATATCTTAAGAACTTATCACAATAGTGTAAATAAAACCATGAGGAAGAGAAGATGTAAAGAATGCATTCCTAATGCTAAGAGAGTGCAAGCTAAGGAATGCTTTTTAAAAACAAAGAATGGTTTTAAACAGAAAGTGAAGTAGCAATAAAACACTAGTAAGATATTTCTCTGTTCCAAAGCATTACAAGATTTTTCACCACTGCCAACAAACCAGTGCACTAATCCCCTGCAATTATTGTTCTTATAGCAGGTGGAGACCATAAACAGAGATGGAGAAGCAGCCTTTGCAGAGCAATTATCCTCCCACTACAAGCATTCTCTGTTGCTTTAACTCTGTCACTAACACCTCATGCAGTAGGACTGCAGCATCGTATTTAGGAGACATGCACTGCCTGAGGCGTAGGCTGGCTCAAGACCCACCTCCCAATGAACAAGCAGGTTGTCACTCGACTGTCGAAGAAGGTCCTGAAGACAGCAATGCAGCTCTGTTCACTCAGAGGGCTTAGCCCAAGTCACTGTTCAAGCCCCAGGTCTTTGGGGACTACTTATGTTTTCAGAACAAGTCAGGCAGACCAATACCAAGCACTAAGGTTATATTCTAAAAATAGGGGCTATATTTTTTATTATGTGTTATTAGTAGTGTGCTATTACCCCATTTACTAATATGTTATCATTGTTACTAGGAAAAGAGCTCTACTGGGACTGGAAATTACAGAAAAATATTAGAGAAAGCAAGTGTGAAACCGTCAGTTCATTAAAGAGTCAGAATACTAACAGTGCTGTTCAAGAGCCTTTGGTAAGTGATGCACAGCCCTCTCATGCCAGGCAACCAGCTAAACTGGCTGAAGAGAAAGCTGCTTCCCCAGCTCATGCCTACAATTCACATGGTAAGTCATACAAAAGCAACAGCCAGTGGTAAAGCCCAAGGTCTCTCAGATGCGTTGGTCGGTTGGCTTGTTATATAAAAAACACAATCTACCCTGTATTACATTAATTTTGATTGAATACAGAAAAGTAAACTCTGTGTAAACCCAATAATGGATATAAAATAAGACCTATATTGTGAGATACTACTCTAAAGAGAGATATGGGAACCCAGGAACTAACCCCATTTTCATTCAGCTCTAGGTCTGACCCATGCACCACTTCGAAGAATTCACTCTCATCTCAAAACTTCAGTTTTCTTATCTGTGCAATGACATGGGCTGCTTGCCTCGTCCTCACAAGCATGTGTTTATGTATGGAAACTGCCTTAAAAACGACAAGTGCATTTATTAGAGCCAATTTAAATGTATGAAATAAACTGAAGGTACAGACAGGATATCACACTATTGGCATTTCTAAAGTTTCAACGGCACTTAAATATAAGTTCCATGATATCACACACAAGAATCTAAGTAATTTTCAAGACGGCATAAAGCAATAATATTTGCAGGCAATTTAAGGCAAGTTAATACCCAACTTCCATTGAAAACACTAAGCCTGCGTGCCTAATTGCTCCAGGGGCGTTTGAAAAGGCCAGCGAAAATGAACAATAAGCAGCAAATCAACCCTTTCAAAATGAAAGCAAACCCCTCCCCTCCACTATCATAAGATATTTCACAAAACTTTATTTCACTTACATAAACACATATTACATCATAACAAGTCAGAGAGAGATATGCAAGTGATTAATAGGATTAGTAATATTTTTCAGAAATATTAAAATCTTTCATTATATACCATAATATAAATGGGGAAAGGGAAGATCATTACCATATTTCCCATCTACGTGCCCACATTATTAGCATTTGTCAGACAAAGAGGGTAGCATTCCTCAGATTTTCCATTTCTCTACCCTGCACAAAAAAACCCAAGGAAATGGGAATGCCGCTCTTATACACTACAAAACGCCCTGCTGCCATTATAAAAGTCTAACTTGGTAGACACTGAAGCAGTTGGAACCAGATTTGATGGCATCAGTACAAAAGAATCTATTATCTTTGTAAAATGAAGTAATCACCAAAAAAAAATAATTTAGGAAACAGAAGCTTCCAACAAGGATTGATTTTTCAGTACTCAGTCTTGATAGCTCCTTGGCAACACAGAATCAGACTCAAGGGTATCTCATCATACGTAACTTCCTGCAGAGTAACCAGTATTAATTACTGTATTTTTGGTACTTGTTGACATGGGCCTCATTTGACATCATAAAAGAGAAGTAAAAATACTACATTATCTCTTTTACTCCTTCTTTGATGCAGTCCTTCTGTGTTTTTAATTTTCCAGCCTAAAAATTGCTTCCTAGAGAGCAGGTGAATACTTTGATTCAAATTAATAAAGAAAGGAAAACAATCCCAAATTTCCCTGTTCAATAATAAATATGAATAACAAAGGCTACTCAAGACCATTTCCTTCCAGGACAAGGCTGCCATAAGGAAAGACACTTCTAAGAAAAGGAAGATACAGGAATCAACAGAGGGTTTCTCTACAAGAAACTCACAACCAGGAACTAGAGAAACAGAAACCTTTCACTAAGCTGAAGCTACTGTAATACACTATATGGCCAAATTAGAAAAGTAACCTGCTTGATTTTTGTTAAGTGCTTAGATAAACTGTAAGACAACATTATTTCATGACTGCTTTTCTTGTTGAAATTAGGTTAGTCTAACAAAGTCCTGGACGAAAGCCACATCTTTTAACACTCTAAGAGAAAAAGGTTTCATATTTAAAAACATGCTGTTGTTTGCTCTTTTTCCTCATTGTGGAAACAGAACTAATTTTCCATACAGGAATTCTAAAGATAAAGGGTTCAAAATCCCTAAATTTTTAAAGTGGCATGAAATTTTTTTGGGGGGGGGGGGGGGGGGAGCATTAGAGACTAATTCAAAGATTTAAAATTAAGTTAATTCAACAATTCTCATCCATTTCCCTTCAAAGTGAAGTTGAGGTTTAGTCTCAGACATTTTCTTTTCAAAGAAAGTGCAAACGTGAAAACAATAAAGGAATTAGCACTAGCTTGCATTCTACAGGACTGAAGTAAAAGGTAGACAGGCACACATTACATTGAATTATTATCACAAGTATGCAGACTTTTTAATAACAAAGACACTAAAGAAAAAAATTTACCTCCTTTACCTGACCAATTCCAATCTCTATTTGTAGATCAACAATATATTTTCATCAGTAAAGTCATGGCCAGGCATACATATCTGTTCACATGTCAGAGTTCTGCCAGAAGAATGTATAAACTTACCTTGTCTTGGTTTTCCTTATTTTTATAACACAAATTTCCAATCAAACGAATGAGATGAGATTTAAAACCCACAGCTGGATGTGAAATTTCTTCCTGCCCTGTCATAGTATGTGTGGCAGTGAAAATATTTACAGCTTGTTTCCCGGCAAGATGAGTTAATCTCAGGGTATCTAGAGAAAACAAGAATATTTTAATTAATTACCACATGAAAATTAGTATCACTTTGCACAGAGCTTTACTACTAATTATTAGGTTCCAAGTTAATCAAGATAATTTCAGATATTGAACAATAGGTAAAAAGAACCTTGAAAGTTTTCTTAATTTCTTAATTTGTGCTAGTGTAACTATAAAAGGTCAGAAGGCATTTTTGCATCCTTTTTACATTCCAATATGAAGTCTGAAGGCTGGTACTATCGGTCTCTACTTGAAGAGTCAGAATTTGTAGGCTGTTGATGATTCTGGCACCATAAAAATATTGCTAAAACCAAGTTTTTTAGTTCAAAATTCCTTTAGTTCAAACTTGTCACAGCAACACTTACTAATCACAGAATTACTTTTTTCTCTCTTCTCCAGTCTGCTCCTAGCTCTATAGTGTAAGAAAAGATTTCCAGTACATCTAGCAACTTGACACATCTTTACAAATCCTTCAGTGCCATAATCTTGTCCTAAGAAATACTAATGTTCCTGTATGGTAAATGTTATTACAGCAACTAGGATTTTTCCTACAATGCTTCAGAGAAAAATCAGGGAGAAGTGAAACTAAAATCTGTGACAACAACATTCCACAGAGACCACACCCAGAAGGAAAGCTGAAATCATGTGAACCCCTGAGAGCTCATACAGCTGAGAAGCCAATTCACTAAAGACTGTGCCTATATTTAAATATGAGGAAGTATTGGTCCTCTAAGTGACCGGCAATACTAATAAATACCCTGGCATGCCATTGTCCCCAAGGTGCTTCAGGCAACTTACACTGGAACAACAAAGACGTAGCAAAACCAGGTTATAGCACAGGGCAGTAATTAAGCCCTATGCTCCTTCTGCTCTAGATGTGACAACATCCATAGTGGAACGGGCACCAGATTTCCTGGATTTAAATTAGAAGAAACTTCATAGGTCCTCATGTTATACTTTCACTCCCAGATGGCTGATACAGGAGAAGAAAGAAAAAAAATCTCGGTGCTGATAAAGAGGTTAACTACATTTTTTGGAGTTTTCTTTAAAATATGAAATGATAATAGAGCCTAGAGGCTTCCTGTATGACAGCTACCACTTATATTTTGAACTACGAAAAACCAATCTCCTGATTGCCCCTAAAAAATGTCATCATAAAATACCTTTTAATACCATCTTCTTTCATAGAAATTTTTTTGCTTTTGTAAATTCATAAAAATCAGCAGTGTCTCACATCCTTCTCATAGCATTCCACTTTATGTGTTTCCCTGCCTTATAGTCTTAGTATTTTCCCACACACAAACACGTAAGAGGGCATTCCATGGTCTTCCCAAACCTTCTGCCTGCCCTTAAGAGGGACCGCTGAAAGAAAGGATTATGAACAACAACAAAAAAATAACACTACTACCCCCCCACTCCCCCAAGTAAATAAAACTCTTTAAATTTTATTACACTGCAGAGAAAAATGCAATGAGCAGTGCACCTACCTGGAAAGAGAAGTACAGGAAAAGGAAGAAAAGCAGCCATCTTCCATCCATGATACCAACCCAGAGAGAACAGTGCTCCTCTCAAACACTGCACATCAACACAACACAGCAACTGCTCCCAGGATGTCACCCATGCTCTCAACTAAAACACCTGAGTCTGCCATTCTCTCATTATCCAAAAGAGCAATTCTTCCAAAATGCCCCTCAATCCAAACGACCATTTACCTCCCTGGTGACATTCCCCAAACACTGTCCAATCAAGCTGTTAACAGTGCTACAGATATTAACAACACTGCAGTATTAATGTCTAAATCCAACAATTACTGAAAATAGCAAAACACACTCCTTAGCTGATACTTAAAAGATCATTCAGATTTTTTTCAGATCTTTCAATCAATTTTTTAGTAACTTCCAATAGGAAATTTCTCATGATATAAACTGAAGAGAAGAACTACTTCATCAAAAGATCTATTAGATAAAATCTTTTGCACTACCTAGCCTTATTCTTCTGGTCTTCAGAACTAGCTACTGAAGGTGATATAACACATCAATACAGTTTTTCACCCTTTTTTGCTAATCCAGGATTAAAGGAGTCTTGTAGCCAAAAGGTAGTCTTAAAGAGAAACTATACCAGTTGATAAATTCCTGTTGGCTGAGGGCATGTGGGAAACACATAGGATGCACATGGTAGCAATGTTATAGCCTGCACCCATTTCATTAGCCTGGAGACAGCTGCAGAAAAAAGTCAGTCTGTGCACAGCTAGAGAAAGGAGGACTGGCCTATAGGCTTCTAAACTTAACTGATCCGCAGCTCCTTGAATTCCCTATTTAAGTTGAAAGACTTATAGAAGCGTTCAGATGATAGAACGCATGACTGAGTTTCCTCAAAACACACACAAACACATGCACAAAACAGATCTTGTTGTTAGTCATCTTACTGTAAGCAATAAAACTATGAACCTGTCATCAAAAAATAAAGGTTTGGTTGTTCTGGGGGGTTTTTTTGTTTGTTTCTTTGGTTTTTTTTTTTTACAGCAAGGACCCTCTAAACATCTCAAAATAGTCATAGTTAACAGCTGTTTCAGCCTTTTGCTTTTTAGCCAAAATATTACATATTTCTCTTTAAAACCCATAAACTTTTACAATTTTCTCATAAAAAGGTGGCATACATCAGTCTCAAAGTGCTAAGATTTAGGAAAGCACAGGTCAGTGCGCATATGTATACTTCCTTCTCCTTCCTCCCCAAGTATATAGGGTCTCTCTGGACCATATTGTCTTAATTTTGTGTACAGCCTTTTGCTTGTGGTTTATTCGCAGAAGAAAGCCTCTTTCAAACTGACCTTTAAAAGTCACTGGATTTGGTTAAGAACATTCAAACTGTACTTAGTTTCAGTTTTCAGGGATTTGGGAAACAGAAGGGAACAGGCATGGAAAAGTTCTTTTTCTACTTCTTGAGGAAATTCTTCCACACACATTCAGCCAGTGGAAGAACATAGGAAGCAGCTGTCCTTTGCACAACTCCTGCTGTACAAATAGCACATTGCTGACAGTTGAATCAAGGCTCTGTTAGGTAATAGGAGCCAACAGAGCAAGCGGAGAAGCGGAAAAATTCCAGGAACAAAACAAATATTTGAAAATGTAGATTAACTCAATCTCCTATTTATTTATTTTATTAAAAGGTCAGAATCATAATTACCACCAGTTGTGAAAAACATGTTTTCATTCACAGAGCAACATGATTTGGAGCAAGCCAACAGTTAATAAACCTCGTGGCTTTTCACTCACCTATGGCTGTTTCAAGCAAACCAGGCAAAGCCTGTAGATGTTCTAGCTGTCCATTGTTCGATGTCATTTCACAAAGAACGTCAAGAAGACGAATTGTAACCAGTGCTTCCTGTAAATGAAAATCACATTTCTAAAAATGTCTTACGAAGGATACCATAAGAACATAAAACTGAGGACAGGAACTCTCAGCACCTCAGGTGTTCTGCAGGTCTTCTAAACTGCCAAGAATAAATTTATCTAAAACAAGGACATCTTTCTACAATAACGATACTGTATTACACTGCAATAATTTCTTTTCTACAGTCAAAGAGTGTTATATGTGCCCTGAAAAATCATGGGGAAGCCAAAACAGAGCCATAAGGGATAAAATTTTAACAAAAACACAGTAGCTTCCAAAAGCAGAAATGCAGAAAATTACTAGCTGAGAAAATTATTTCTGTATAAATGTTTTCTTTGAGTTTATTCAGTAGGAGCGTCCCCACTTTAAAGACACAAACACCGCCTGCAAGACACCAATTTGTTTTCCGCAGGAATTCTGTAAAGTTCTGTGGTCAAATGAACTTTGGCTGCGAGAATTTACATTATTCTTGGGTAAATAGGATTGGGATCATAGATGCAGCATTTTGGTTAGGTACGAGACACACAATTTTATTTGCATTTTATTTATTCAGCCAGAGAACTATTTTTTCTCACAGACTATGTTGATGCATGCTTATAATGACAATCCAGCACTTACAGAAACTACCTTAAGAGCATATGGGATAATTTGGAACACCACATATTGCTCAAGAACCAGACTGTGACTGCAAGATGATTCCACACAAGGTGTGGTACGTAAACTGCAAGCAGCCTTGAAAATAGTCAGACATAGGTCACAGTAACTATTCCTGCCTTGTCAGGTCCAGAACAAAGAGACATTTACTTTCAATATAATGAATATAACATAATTGAAATCATCAACAATAGTGTTCAGTAATTAAGTACTACGATTATATCCATTCTATGCTCCTACCAGGCAACGAATTGGCATAGGGTCCAAGTCCTAAAGCTGTATTTTCATTTCTTTCCTCACACAGGTGTAGGAAGGTGCAGGTCTTGCCCTAAGTTATTCAATAAATTGCTTTCAACAGCACAAAACCAGCCTCTGAATACACTGGTCATTGTCCTGTTACAAAGGAAGAATACCCCAACTGCATTTCAGAGACAGTAAGCAGGTACTTAAAATTTTTAAGCCATTTTGCATTGTTACAAGACAGTAGGTTAACCAAAAGCTCTTCAGCTCATACACTTAACATTTTCCTTTGCACAAGAAAAGGTTACCTGCTTTGCAACTGTAAAGCAAAAAAGTTTCAATAGGCAACTATAAATCACACCAATAAGGTACAACAGCCCTTGCTGCTTATGTGTACCCCATTACCCACATACATAATGCAACCTCTGCAAGGGCTGATATTATGAGGTGTGGCTTTTCCTTTCTGAGCCTTATCCTTTTTCACACACACGCACACACCTGCACACTCCCCATTTTCTTTTAAATGCCTTTCTTCACTGTCCTCAACAGATTTCTTCCCAGGATTTTATACTACCATCTCTCCCTTTCTCTTATCTCACCATCTGGCCCAGTTCAGCAACTGTTCCATCTAGATTTGAGAAGAGGAAAAGATTATTTAAAAAGCACAAAAGAACCCCCAAATTCTTAGCTACATTTGAAATTTGATCCTTTCAAAAAACTGTTTAAACATCTCTGGCTGGGTTCCCCCCTCCCTAACTTTCCAATTTTTTTTTTTTCCCCCCCTCCACCTGTACAAAAGAAAGGCAATAAAGCAGAATACTTCCTTTTTCAGTTCAGCAACAAGATGCTGTTCAAACCCCAAAATATTTTGAAATCTGACAGCCATCTTGATATGGATATAATCTGAAAAGTAAATAATGAAATAATTGAAGAGTTTTTAAATAAACATATTTCGAGAGAGACTCAGAAAAGATGTTCCTTATAAAAAGATGAAATAAGAACTTAAAATCCAGGGAAGGGTTTTATTTGCAAGTATGGTTGAAAGTTAGTGAAAGCAAACTGATGCTGAAGTCAGGCTTATAATGGAAAAGCTATTTTAAACATTGGTTTAAGCACTGCAGAAGCATATGATTAGCTTTTCACTGGTTTGAGATGGAAGCTACAAGACCTGAGGTTCCTTAGGGAAAAAAGGCAGTGTGTACATATGAAAAATTAAATAGTGGATGGGACACCCAGACAACACTTTGGGAGTCAGGCCAGTTCAAGGACTGTTCCCAAAAGGCAGTTTTCAAATGTGGCCTCACAGTTTTGGAGGCTGAGAGCTTACTAGTACAGACATAGCCTGACCAAGGCACTTGGCTTCAAGGCCACAGAAAAGTCCAGGCAGAGTTTAGTTTAATATCACAGATGTTGCCTAAAGTATTTTTAATGACAGACTCTACATGCATAATTGCATTTTTTTCAGTTATGCAAAAACTGAAATATTTTTATAATTCAGGAGAAATTGGTGCAAGTTTTGATCATTTCTAGTAAGAAAAGGAACAGTTTTATGAATTTAAGCTGGAATTTCTCTTTTCCCATGGCAAGCGTATGTTATGAATAAAAGTATACACACAATATGCATATACACACTTTTTTTGTCATTGTTCTCCAATTATTAAGCTATTATATTTTGTGCTCATTAAATGATCCACGCTTCCCACCAAATAGTGATACTCAACTTATCATACATCATGTTTATGTGAGAGAAGGATAAAAAGTCAGTGTCAAACAGAGCAAGTTATACAGTAATATTCTCAATACTGCTGTCCCAGCACCTTCAAGCTGGACAGAGACCTCCTCCTGCTAGGCGCAAACAAATGTTTTTTTCCAAGAACTGAAACCACAGAATACTTGGAAAGTAACCACATAGGATAAAGGAAAAAAAAAAAGGGGGGGGGGGGGGCGGTGAAGGAAAAAAGAGAGCAACAGAGAGAGAAGCAGGGCAGGGGGATAGAAGGAATTGTCTCAGTATATGTCCTCTTACTGCCAAGCTGAAACCTTTTCCAGAAGTAGTCAATTAAGTTTTCTAACATAACAGACTAAGCAGCTGGGGTAGGGGGAAGCTGTGCTTCTTGGACAGATAAGAAGAGATGGCTGTGTGGTTGTTTTTATGCATCCAACTATCATCTCCTCATAAAGTGATTTTTTATATCTTTTCATAATACCTCTCAACATACATTTAAAATTCTTGTGTCTATTTAAACAAACAAAAAAATCAGCAAGTAAAACACTGTGTAACATTATCATATAAAAGCATTTAAAGCTCAGTATTTTTTCACTTTGATAGTAAATTAGTTATGACAGCCATTCTCAAGAGCTTCTACAAATGAAACTTACAGGTTAATTTTGTTTTAACAATAAAATGCTTCCAACTACACATATACTGGGTAACACAATTTCAACATGCCACTGTGGTCACTTGGCAAGGCAGAAGCTAGATGTGACTTTTTTTAAATATCTTTTAAAACATCTTATTAAGAAAATATGTTAATTACATTTCTGAAACTATGCATGATTGATCAGTGAGAATCAGTGATTAACTAATTCTATGTTTGACTAAAACATATTAGATTTCTCAGGCTTTTACTTTTCTGGCTACTTGTCTTTAAAAACAAAAACAAAAACCTCACGCCTAAATCAGCTGAAAACATTAAAACTTTATCTATATGAGAGGGATCGAGAACTGAGACCAGTATGACCTGGCACTGCCCGCTCATAATAGGATGACCTAACCCAGCACAAATAAGCTCACTTCAAGTTACGGTGCAAGTTGCTTCCTGTATTCCCAAAGGTGGTGTTAGATCTTCAAGCAGCTTGTGGAAAGTAAGAGGAAAAATAGAACATCAGATTATTTTAAAAGACCTCTACCCTTAGATGGCCTAAACCTCCTTACTGCACTATATGGTGTGGCAAGTAGCCAGCAACTCTTGGATACTTCATAAGGAGGAAATAAAATAAGGCCATCCAGGACTCAGCTCTGCATCAGAGGTTCCCAAAGTGCAACCCACAAACCATCTGTGACCCATAAAAGCCTTCCTATTTAGCTTGCAAAGGGACTTCATTGTGGCCATCCTCAACAGAACCAGTTCATTAAGTCTGAAGCAATAACAGATTTCTTCCAAGTGGAGTGGAGTTGGGGCAAGTGTCTGGGTGCTCAGGAGACAGGAGCCGTCTGCCATTAAGAGCCTAGCAAGCTCTGCAACTTGGTGCTGTGGATGCTAGCTGGCACCAGGACTGCCGCCTTGTCAGAGCCGTGCAAGGTCCACCAGAGAGCCCCAAATCATTGGAAAATGGGGAAGAGTCAGTAACGAAAGCCCTCACTTACAGGGAGGATCACTATACATTTCAGACAGCAACTCTGCACTGAGCCGATCACACACACACACCACCGCTCCCCACGATCAGAACTTGCTGTTCCAGGTCCCAAACAGATCAGGGACACCTGCCTTACAAGTAGCCAAATGCATCTTCAAAGAACTAGTATTTGGGGGGGGGGGGGGGGAAGAGATGCTGCTTCCCACCTATAAATAAAATAAATACTTTAAGTTTTGATTCATATTTGAATAAAATATAATGCACAACCCAAATAAATTAATAGACATGATCCTTAGTAAGAACATAATAAAACATCCAAACACATGAAAACTCCAACATTGTTAAAGATCTAAAAATTTTAAAATTGTGGTAATTTATTTCTATCTCAAAGTACCGTATTCTTTGTCATCCTCAAATTAAAAGCAAAATTGGGCTGTTGTCTTACAGATTCTTCTGTGAACTCTGTCATTGCTTTCCCAATACAAAGTAAACTGGGAATGTACACAAGTGCCACTTGGGATTCTATACTGTAATGCTTTTTATCCATCATACCTCATCTTCTGCATCTGCCGCAGAAGTTAACTTGAGCACAGCTTTACATTTCTCTTTGAAACAGCCTGCAAGGAAGTCAGCGTGTCTCATGAACAAATTCATTTCTTCACTGGTAACTGGGTTCTTCTCACTTACTTTCTCCATTATCAGCTCTAACAAAGTAACTCTAGAATCAGAAAACAACTTGTTGATCAAATTCACTAAGCCATATAGAATTATCAATAGAATAAGCAGATACAGTTGTTAAAAACGATACAAACTATTAGCATGCTAGTAACAGAGCTGATTTGTAAAAATTAAAAAGTCTTATGAACACTGGCAATCAGTTCCTGTTTGCTGGGGTTTTTCTGCACACCATTAATTTAATTCATCATTCAATTAATACAATCTGGCCAGACAGACAAGTCAATATTTTTCTCAAGACTATTTCAATTTCTAATTTCTTATGTCCTAACATAACATTACTGTAAGTGCATATTCCGTATGTCTAAAATTTCCACCAAAACGGCTCTTAAAAGCTGTTGTTAATTTCAGCAAAATAAACCCAGACTATTTGACAGCTTCCATTTGAAAAGATCAGCTTTTCACAGCCCTTGCCTTGCACGCAGTCCTTCGCTAACTCTTCTCCCCAACCCCAAACCAATTCTGAGCAGAAACAGAAGAAATAAAAATTGGTATGTACGCTCGGTTCTTTACAGCTGTTTTATAATTGCCACTAGATGGACTACAGTAAATCCAAGTTAATTACTCATACACCCAGTAATAGTTATTCAGTGCATTAAACCAGCAAGTAAGTGGACACATAACGAAGCTGCTCTATAAAATGTACTTGGGTCATTTATTTTAACAGCTTTAATGTTGTTTTATTTCTGATATCCCTTCATGTTGTTAGGGCAATCTGGGAGCTTTTTGTGGAAGCAGGACTTTAACAGGGCAGAGGCCCTCCTACAGCCTCCCTGTTCAACTCCAGCGCAGAGGAGCACATGGGTTAGTGAAGTCCCACTGTAATTCTCTCAACCTGAAAGAGCACTATTTATTGAATGAATTCAAGAGCAGGCTCAGGGTTTTCTTTCACTAAAATATTTGCAATTCAGATGGAAGGACTGACATTTAAACATGTGGAATAGTTCAAATGCTTTTTCTTTTTTTTGAATTTACCAAGCAGGTTGCCACAAGGGGAAGAGAAATGTCTTTTTCTGTGGAAAAAGCACGGTCACTGCTTTATTAACCTCCAAGAACCCACCCCTATTAATCACGTAACAGCTCCTCAGTTCTTGCTAAACTCAAGCCTCAATGTCATTAATACAACTGCATTAAACAATTATCTGAATGAGGACAAAAAGCTTTTTCAACACGGTAGCACAGAAATGCGCTCAACACATTTGGGAAAGGGTGGACTCCAGACAGAAGGCTGTCAAACACTGGTAACCTCTCTCACAGGCTTCGCTTACGCATGTGAGGCAGCACCAACACAGAACAGTCGTTCTGTTTTTCTGCAGGTTACAACTGGCTACCACACGCTTGCCCATTTACAAATTACCAGAGTCCAGCTACCCAACATCCCTAACTAACGAAGGCTTTCAGATTTGGCATACTATACAAAAATCAAGTTAAGTGCACAGACGTGTCATTCATCCCCAAGACAGGGCTAGATTTTATGTGCCAGTTTTTCCCAAGTTTAGAGCCTTTCAAGCGTATGCTCAGCTAAGAAAACAGGCTGCTCACAGATTTTATGATTACAGGAATTATTCCAATAAAATATTATCTCCTGCGTAACAGAATTCTAGTCAGCTATTGTTGCACCAATAATCCAAGTAATACACGTTTAAAAATGGCAAGCAATTCTTCTGTAAAGAAGTTGGAGGGTCACCACATACTTCCACAAACTGAATTAGTGAGATGAAATTGTTGCCAATAGGGAAATTTTTTGCATTACTCTTCCTCTTGCAATAAGATCGGGTGCCCTTTTAGACAGCCACAATCCTTCCAGAGAAATAGGAGTGACATTAAAACTCCACCTGTATATAATTTCTTTAAAAGTTTTCTGTTCTCTTTAGGCATTCGTGTCAAAACTGTTTTCCTGAGTTTTCTTCCAGGCACAGTCATTCAGGACATGCCCATCTTTCCCCTGAATTTCAAGCAAGTCTTGCCATTCAGCCAACAACTTCCTGAGAGCAATGCTTTTTGTTCTGGTGCAAGTTCCCTTACATTCCTTTCTTCTATTGTTTCTCCCAGTTTTCTTCTAAGACTCACCCGAAATTTTCCAAGTTAGTTCTCCCACACAATGCAATTTGCTCATTTCTTTTAAATGATCTCACAACTGTTTAGCCATTCAGATGACAGAGTTTGTTCCTACTTGTTTGCCTATAGCTAAATACAACAGATATGACAACTGTTAGTACCAGTTTTAGCATGCCTCATCATGAATTTTTGTAACACTCTGTTCAATATCTAAAATATAATTTTGTATATTGTATTTATTATTATACTTCTATTTGGAAATGATCATGCCATCAGTGTCATCTTCCTTTTCTTTAGGCACCACTTAAGAAGACTTTTTGTCAGTCTCTTGGGTTTTTTTCCCCTAGCCAAATTTAAACCAGTTCTTCCTGAAGCTGACCAAATTGGCAAGAACTTAGAACAACTACTATAAAGTATATGCAATCATCAGTAAAACCCTTTGCTGTCTCCCATAGTCTGCAAATAAACCACAGCATTAAAGTGCAATTTAAATCTGGAAGCTCATTATTACAAAATAAAGTGAAGTCTTGCTAAGCCTGTCTAAAAATAGTATTGTATAATTCTATCAATTTTGTTATTGCCAAACAATTTTTGTATCAAGTGTGCTTGGTTTATAACCTCTTAGCAAGTGCCAGACACCTGGGACACTCTTTCTCTGCAACTAGGACTTCTCTTTCCTGAAATACTTCACTGGCAGCAATGGTTCTATAAGACAAGTTAGGTCCTTCCTTGAAACTTTCAATTCTTTCATCTTTGAACAATATGTGTAAACATCCTATTGAATGAAAATTGATAAAATTGTGAAGGACTATAATCCAACGCTACCTTCAGCTATTCTGTATCTGTGAGCATTACCAAGAACAAAAACCCACCACGACATTGACATTAGCAGCCCTGTAGCTGAACATAAGCAAGAAGTGGTGCCACTTACACTACTTGAGGGCCCATTTCCCAGCTGGTAATTCGATCAAAGGCTACATCATTCACTGAGAACACGTCACATAAAATAACACAAAAACCAAAACTAAAGATGGAAGTAGTTGAGCATCTTACAAACACCTGAAGCTATTCAGTTGCTATTCAGTTGCATTTTTGTTGCTGTTAATTAAAGCAAGACCCCTGCTTAAAAGGGGCAACACAGATGTACTCATTTTGAAGATTTTACATTGTAATTAAGACTATCAAGGCAAAAACTTACATTGTCCATGCTCAAGGCTAACGTGGATTAAAGCAATGCAGGCTTTTTCTAAATACTTCTGCCAAATACTTGCACACATGTACAGGGAAATCTCAAATCTAGCAAAGAATTCAAAAATCTACAATCTTTTGGCTCAATGCTATAGCCATATGTTTCTGCAATAATCACTTGCAGAGAGACAGCAGGCATTGTCACATCATCATATACTTTTCAAAGCCAGAATACCATTAAAAAAGCTGATCATATTATCACAGTATTTATTTCAGGCCATTTGCAAACTCAGACATGCAACACCAATCAAAGTGCTTCAATTTGCTTGGAAATGAAAGTTGTCCAGAGTCAGGAATTTTATTTTAATTGAAAATTCAGATTCCAGATCCACTTCTACAAGAGCTACTTCATGGCATGCACCATGGCCACCGTTTCACAAATGCACTAGATTTCAATTACAGGAAATAGTTTGAATACTGCGAATACTGTGAATAGTGCAAATAACTGCGGTTATGCAACTGCATATACTTTGGTTATCTAAGGCAACTGCCAACTTTAAGAGTCACCACTAACGTATGTATTCGCAAACTTTCTCAGCATAGTTAATTTCGTTTCAGTAAATACATTTAAAGTAAGCGTATTTAATGTGCATGATAGAGAATACTGTAACTGAGAGTTACCATATATTCATGAGCTCAAGCTGCTTTCCCCAGACACCTCAATACCACATCTGTCCTTTCTTCATTTATATGACTTAGTCAGCCTTATTGGACACCCAATGCGGCAACTCTTGCGGTGAAGGCTCCTTGTCTCATTTTGAAACAATGAATTCCCTATGCTTTGGTTTATACGGTTACTTTTTTCTCCAGTTAATGACAGTCAAAATGTTTTTATCTGAATTGGATTTGTCTCCTCATATATCTCAAAAGAATGCATTCTTAAATATGCTAACATTAGAGAGGAAGATGCCACGGCAGGATTTTCTTCTATAGCTCAGATGCAAAAGGACTATTTCTACACCACTCACTTCCATGTTTGACGTAAATTAAACAGTATCAAATTCATAATAAACTGTACTGTGATTATGTTTTTAAAAAACTTAATTGAGTTTACTTGATTTGCAGAACTCTTGGGATTGATAATAAATTCAGTGAATATGCTGTGACTAGCCATCCTGCATATGATCATCCATATGATGCTTATACCAAAAGCCTTTCAGTCAAGGTAGCCCATCACCATCTGTAGCATGGTGTGTACAACAAATCTAGCTGAGACCTTTCTAGAAACAGATTACATCTATTGCTGTAAGTACAACTGAACACCCTAACCTAGTCCTGGCTGTCCTCAAGGGGATTACGAAAACATACAAACAAATTGCCATTCGTGACATCCCCCAAAAGAATCAAATCTAGCTCGCTCACTCAGAACAGTCTTTCCCGCTAACTGGTTAAGGAGCCCCTACCTCCAGGTATGCACACAGCTCATATTCATTCCCATTTGGTCAACCTGAATAAAGGAAGACGACAGTATTTCCCTCGTTATCATTCCCACCCCTTGTCTTCCATCCCATACCTATACATTAATGCTATTTTGTGTATGGTTCTCAACCTATTATATACTCTTTCTTTGCCTGCCATCCCTTTTGCTTCTTTATAATCTCTGATCAGCATCTGTACCCCCACTGCTAATAACACTGGCTTTAGTCACAGCAAAAAACACAGGAAAAAAAAAACATTAAGGGACTGCTTTGTTTCCTGCTTCATCTCTTACCAGCAAAAACTGTAGGGGGAACTTGCAGTTTCCCTGGGCAAATGGGAACAAAGTAGCCACGTTGAACACATAAACAAGATCACAAGATCTTCAAACAGTTGCAGGACCTTTAGAATTATAGTACAGGATCTCCTAGAGTTGATTATTCTAACAAAATAATTTTTTATCTTCCCCAATTCTGTATTAAAGCAATTGTAAATGAGCATTTTCCCAATTCTAGCAATGGCCATTTCCCATCAATTCAGCATACATTTACTCAAACACTTGTACAAAAACTAGCTAGTTTCTTTCAAGGTGAAGGTTTGTTGAAGTATTTTATATTTACAGTAGTGGAAATACTATAAGATTAAGTAATCATGGGCATCTGCACATCTACATTTTTTAGGTTCTGCTAACCAGTATTAGACACACTTCCAACTTCAATAAAGGCTTCCTTTTAATTTCTTGTAATTACAACAGGAGTACGAACAGCTGAGGACATTTCAAATACAGCTGTAAAACACTGCAGGGTGTGGTGCTCTTATGAAATCAAGACACAAAGGCAGAGGCATGAAGTCTTGTCTTTTTTTTTTTTTTTTTTTTTTTTAAAGTATTTCTTTACCAAGTAATGGCGCCAACCTGGATTCTGCAACCCTACATAAATCACTGCCAGTTGTGGCTAAGCTGTAATGTTAACCAACCAATTTAAAACCATTACTGACATAGAAACATGTATTTAGAGATTTTGTGCCAACTATGAAACCACACAGTTTTTCAATCATGTGAACAGGATACTCTATATGGAATGCTAAATACTAAAAGCCACATTGGGTTTTGGGGTTACCTTTCTTGATTGCTCAGTTTGGCATAGAGGGCTTTTACCAACTCTGGACATTTCAGCAAATGGTCTGTAACAATCAAGAACCTAAAGAAAAAAAAAAAGTGTTACTGGTGCTACAAAAACAACATGTACACTTACTCCAAATGGTGCTGGTTTTGTACAGATTTTTACTTGTAGATGATTGTGTGACATGCTTCTGGCCCTATCTGCTAATAAATACAAATTGTCACAAAATAATTGCACATTGTTCTGCAGTACTTTTCCGAACACGGCAATGGCCATTTCCCATCAATTCAGCACACTTTTACTCAAATGCTTGAAGTTGGTTAGAGTCTTTTGCCAGTTATACAAAAGGCACACCACAATTCAAATAATAAAGCAGTCACTGAATTGTTCATGCATCTCAGCAAAAGGCCAAAGTTCAAGCTTGAAAACTATTATGCTACTCATCATGACACTGTTTTTAAGCCCACCAAGCAGACAAAAAAGTCCCCAAATAATTTATCTTTTAAAAAAATTCTAACAAAGCATCAAAGCAAATGGAAACTTCTTTGTCAGATGCAAGGCAGCAAAATACTGTTCTCAGCTTACAAAAAATATCCTCATTAATAGGAATCTAAGCTGATAACCAAATCTAACTCCTTGCTCTACGAGGCAGGTAGGTATGGTCAGTCTACCCTTGTGCTAATGCCGTTATTGACACTGATCACTTTCCCAAGCACCATTCACAGCAGTCAATAGCAGATGCTAGTCATTTAATTTCAACCCAGACATGTACTCTCAGCATTATGGGGAAAAAACAAAGTATGTAAAAATATTTTTCTCCTCAAATTACATTCCTAGGAGCACTGACAGTGTTATATATGCTGCAAAGATACATGCATACTAAGCTATGCATTTTTAAAGTGGCATGTCTACCTATTAAATATAAAATAATTCTAAGTCAAATCTCAGAGCATCTCCTCTGAGCTGATGAAGCTACTGAGAAAGAACAGCTAAAATATTATGGAAGCCAAGCAATTTCAATATTCCCTCCACCTCCGCCCTACTTTTCACTTTGCTGACAGCCTTTTATTTGGTGTATCCGTAATCCACCACACAGCTAACAGGAAGATCACATAGAAGCCTTCCAGTTGCAACGAAGTATTTTTGGGACAAATGCTCCATGACAACTGGGGAAATAGGAGAACAAGAGGTCCAAAACATTAATAGCTCTAATGTTTCTAACGGTAACTGTGGACTTTGCCAGCATCTGGTTCAGTTACTGTAAACTAGACATTTTTAAGAGGGGGAGGGAGACGAAAAGCTATTTTGTGCTGGTTTTTTTTTTTACTGATATTTGTACACACATTCAAGCAAAAAAAAAAAAAACCCCATAGTACAGGCATAGGAAATCATCAACTTAAAATTGGCATTCTGAGCAGTGTAGCATTGATTCAAGAGTTTCTCAACACAAATTTGAACCTACAGACTTCCCCAAAGTCAACAGCACAAATGTATTCCAACTGAGCAGTGCAGACTCAGCCATAACAACTGAATCAAGCCATCAACAGGGCAGTCAAGGGGAACACTTCTACAGTTCCTGAACCAACAATTCATGGCATACAAGCCATCCACAGTTAAGCCTTCAGAATGGTAACAACTGACTTTATTTTTCAAGGATCTGAGTAGAAGCGAAGGCTTTTTATCTGGGGCTGCAAAAGAAAAAAGCATAATAATCAGAGTTGTACAGAACATAATACTTAGCCTCATAATGTACAAATTTCAGCTGACAACTGAAGTACGGTAAAAGTGCATTTCAGCTGACAAACTGAAGCCCGATTTTTCAATTCTGCAGTTGGGACTATGAATTTAAATCTTAATTTTCATGACTAACATTACTTCGAGGAAATCTTCTTGACTATTTGCCTTGTAGTTAAAAACCAATCAATAATTATCACAAAAAGATCTAATGCTACTAGGTGCACATTAGCGATGACTTTTGCAAAGTGGAAGACCTGCATTTTAGTCATTACTTGGGTCTACACTTTTGTATTTATTCACACACATCTTCCACGTTCTGTGGACTAGACCTCTACTGCCTGAGGAGCTTGCAGTATTTCTGAAAAAACTTTCTGCTTACAAAGAAGCATAGACTTCTGTATGTGCTTCTTACCCTTTTAATTTCATGACATGATGTAACACCTCAGAAATTTCTGCTTCTGTATCTAAGTTTCTGTTTTACCTTATCCGCTTCCTGCATTACTGTATCATAAATAGAGCCCTAGCATATTTTACAAGAGCACCATCAAAAGGTAACAGAAGAATTAGTAGTGGAGTAAAGCACTTTCAACTCTTGCTACCATGCCCAGAAATCTTGGTGGTAGTTAAGCAAGGACTCAACAAATTAAATCTAGTATCTTTAGTCCTCAGCTCTCCTGTTTTTCATTTGGGGCAGGGGAGAAGAGGAAAGTAAGACCATCCACAACTCTGAAATAAAAAAAAAAGACATTCAGTTTTGGGTTACTGACTGAATATGGCATTTCAGATGCACACAAAAGGCTTTGGAAGGAGATTTAAACTCTCTTTGGGGGCCAACGGCAGAACCACTGGGATAAACTGAGGACCACTGTAATTTAGTGAAGGAAATGGTGAAAATTAAAGTTGTTATGCAAGCGTAACACAGTAACAAATGAACAGTGTTAAATATGCCAATTTTCCTGACTTTTAAAAAATTGTTTGGCTAAAATCCTAAAAAAATCAAGTGCTTACATAGTAGATAAATACAGGAGGAGATGTTCAGTTCAAAGACTTTACAATAGCACAAGGGCTGCATTGTACCAAATTGAACTTGAGAAGCAGCCAAGATGAAATGGTATAAGCTACATTTGCGCTCAGTATATTCCAAATGACCGGCTCCAAAGCCGGGTGTAAGCAATCAACTTTATCATCAAATGTCATGCTCCATATTAAGTTGATTTGATCCCATTAGCAACTTTAGAGAACAGTGTCCTCAGTCACAGAAAATGAGGAAACCCCCCCAAATGTTTTAGAAGAAAGAAGAAAAACGACACAGCAATTCTCTATTTGATCAGCAAACTTCTCTTCCTATCTCAAAACCAAAAGCATTTTTCATCATCCTACAATAATGCCACTCTATTCAAAATATTTAGTAAGAACAAAATAGCTATTTTTACTGTAGTTTAACAAACAAATGTAAAAAATCATCCAAATTTTGAAGAAAAAAAAGAAAATTTAGACAGCTAATCTTTCAAAGCTGTATCACCAGCCTTTTTAGATGCTAAAAAAGCAATATGCCTCATGAGGAATTGTTTGGGACCAGAACATATTTTAGGAGCAGAAGTATTTTTTTGTCCTTTCATAAGAATATAAGCACCCTATCAAAGCTATTTAAAAAACAAGTATAGAGGTATTTAATAACAAATGGAACAGATGTGCTGTCACAAAGACCACTAGAAACTAGATAATTCATGCCACTCAAACACCAGCACTTCTCCCTCAAAAGAAGAATAAGGAAACACATTTCCATATTTAAGGCTCAACCCCAAGCATCAAGCACCACAATACTCCTCTCCTGAGCTGAATCAAGCACAACAGTGAACATCCTTCCATCTTCAAAAGGCATTACCCATAATGAATGCATCATCCTTACAGGCCACGACACTGTCTACCAAGTCAACTCAGGTCTAGAAAACTGAGTTTAGGTTTCTGTATTATTTCTCTGATTCAGAAGACACGCCCATTCAATTTGATAGCTACATCTGAAAGGCACTAAAAAGAGATTTATTTTTACTTATGTGCAAAGTTGGAATCATTTTTTTCTGAAGAGCTACCAAGAAAAAACTGGAAGACTATTAGCATTACAATCACTTCCTGCTCCCCCCTGCTCCACAAAATATACAAGAAGAAAGAGGTGACAAGGTAAATAAACGTGTGAGGCTGGGCTTTGAAAGATTGAAGAAATCTGTGCCAATACACTGCTACTGCAAATAGAAGGTAGAAGCTACTCAGATCTCTACAGTTAAGGAAACTTTTCCAATTGTCAGTACTATTTAAAACCACAGTTGAACTTGGAACCTGCAACATAACTCCAACTTTCCTGGAATTAAAAATAAGAATTACTTTCTGGAGAGTAGAAGAAGGGGGCAGGCGGAACCCTAAACTGTCAGAGAGAAGAGATAGAGTTGCCAGCCCAAAATTAAAAAAAAAAAAAAAAAAGAAGAAAACAAAAAAAGGTAACATTTTCTGGTTTCTCCACCACATGCATACCAACTAAGCAACAAGCACTCTACTGAGGAGTTCCATCTTTGCCTTTAAATCTGTGCCCATGGGCGAGACTCCTTGCCACAGGAGCACTAGTTTCTGTCCACACTTCTTTCCATAAGCCAGGACAAAATAACCAAAGGCAAAAAATGGGGAGGGGGAGCCCCACATCCTAATCTTTACAGTCATCATTGAGCTGTGGTTTCAAAAAGAGAAAGTTGATGTTCAGAAAATCTTACTTCCAACGCCAAACAGCTGACCACACTTTTAATATCGTTTTTCTGGAAGCCAAAATGCGTATTACGCCTCTTATTTTAAAATGGAGGATTTTTGTTCCTTGCTCTTCAGGAATCAAAAATACAACCTGTTTTTTCTTTCCATAGTAACTACACTGCCCCATGCACCCACTTGGAAAAACTGATGACACAAGCTATACTCCCATCTTTAATGGAACCACCAAAGTATTTCTAAAATAAACAGGTTTTAGAACACACATTGGTCTCGGTTAGGATAAATTATAATGTAATTTTGTACTACTTTTTCCTAATTGTTTTACAAAACACATATGTTTGCAGGTTCAATATTCTAAAATAGATCTCATGTGGCATTCTGTGCTGGTTTCTCGTCTAAATACAGTAGCTTCTGAATTGTGTGACACGCTTTTCTGCTGTTGATTAATACAAACCCAAAAGAGTGTGAATGTGGATGCGTGGGGAAACACAGAGGAATGACTTTTTAAAGTCTCCACAATTTTCCAGAGCCTAAGGCATAGCTCTCTGCATGTTTTAAGAAAAAAAACTTTTACCAGGAAAAAAAAAAAAAAAAAAAAAGTCAGTGCTGGGCAAGCCTTCGGCATACTGCACATATGACATGGGATACTGCTTGTGCTTTCTTCTTCATTTGGAACTGCAAGGGATTTCGTTACAGAGGACTCTTCAGACCTTGGTAGTAATCACACAGAAATAGAGTGAGTAGAAAATACATTTTAGTTACTGAACAGTGTATTCCAGCTTTGTTTCCTAAAGGAAGGATATGTCCAATTCCCTGATAGCATCCTGTCATAGGCAGCAGCTGCTGAAAGCAAGCAGCACTGGAAAAAGAGAATTAGCTTATGGAGTAAATATATTTGCTTACATGTTTAAGATATGTTCAACTTAATGTCAACACTTCAAAAGAATTAAATCAGCATACCATTACAGAGGTATATTGGAAAGATGGAAGATACACAGAAAATAAATTATTGTCTCACAAGGGCTTGAAAACCATGCTCATTCCTTTGAACAGAAACAGAAGATGAACACTGGGTGGAAGAAGTGGAACCAAAAGATGCATAATGTAGAAAGACTGATCACAGTTTAAGACACATATCTTCTGCTGCTAGGGAACAGACAGAAAGGAACTAAATAATACTAAAAGGAAAAAAAAAAAGATCACAAGAGGGTGGAAGCAACAGAACTGAAGTTGAGAGGTTTAAAAACTTTCTATGTGCAGGGAAGTATTTTAGAGGGAATGCTAATCCCACAGCTGTGATCATGAGCCGAGCAAACTGGAAGCAACAGATAATAACCAACCTCTGAAAGGGGGGAGCCTACAATAAAGGACAAGGTGTCAGGACTAAAGATAGGACAGGAACGGTCACTCATGCACCAGGCTGTAGCGGCACAGAAGTTTTTCACCAAAGTTAGAGGGTATTGATTCTTAAGCGAAAAGCCTAGATAGTAGCTGCATGTTGCAAAGAACAACACGTTTTCTAGAAGACAACTGCACAGCAAAGAACCATCAAGGAGATAGGATCATTTAATTAGTGTACGCCATAAATCAAATCAAAGAAAGGAAACTAACTTGTTTCTGCAGAGCCAGTGTCTTTGCAAAGACATACACTTTGAAGTATATTCTGTAACATCATACTCCTTGAAACTTTCTGAGAGCAGCAAGCTCTGGGCACTCTTCGCAAGCCCAACTACAGATCCAAACATTCAGGACAAGACAGGTAAGTTTCAACGGCTTTCAGCCCTGAAAACTTCCAGTTTCTTCTTGCTCTAAGATTTTAGCCAAAAGCTATAAAATGAAGGGGTATACAGCCAGTCAGGCAATGTTTTGAAGAACCTCAGTTAGAGATACACAATCTGCCTCCTCAGATCATTGGTCTTGGGAGTTAGACCAGCAGCAGCACCCTCAGAAGAGCTCCTAGTATTCAAGATTACAGGACTGCTAGCCTGAAACAAGTCCAGGAGCTGTGTTGACTAGAAGTTTAGAGGCAGTTTAAAAATACAATGTCTAATATATGTTAATGAATACTATTTTAAAATGCCACTCAGCATCTAGTATTAAAAATGGCAAAGGTAGGAACATTAAAAAAATCTTGGAGCTGTTTAGAGGATCAAGCTTCTAAAAGAGAAAGAGGAGGAGTTCTTAAATCAAGAGAATATTTATTAAACGTGTGAATTACATTCTGCAACTTCACAGATTTCAGAGATAGAAGCATTTCTGATGCTTACAAGTAACCACAAGCTTAATGAAATGAACCTTCAGACCATCTGGTCTGGATTAACAGGTATGATCATACAAGGACTGAATACAAAATTTGACCAGGGCATTCCTTATAGAACTGACTTGCTTCCTAAATTTATTAACTATTTCTTAGCTCATAGCATGCCATGGAAAATACTTAGTAAAAAGTGTATCACTCATGAAGACACACTTAAGTGTGCATCACAGCACTGTTACCTCCCTTTCTTCCAAGTTCTGAGGCAATTTTTGTTACGCTGTCAATCTACAAACACGTTTTAAAAATGCATCAGTGCTTAAGGTCTCAAAATCTCACTATGCTGATCTGAAAAACAGCTCTCTGTTTCAAAAACTGCTTAGAAAGCGGATGGCTTGCCTTTCCATCACTGACTAGATTCAGAAGTTGCTAAACTGAGGCCTTATCTCCCATAACCCACCCCTCTTAGGAAGCATAGCCAACACTTCAGACATTCCTTCTTCCCCAATAGGAGGAGATCCTTGTCTTTTACCGAACATCTTGTGATTTGAGAAGTAGGCAAATGTGACAGGAAAATTCCAGAAAGCTACGTCCTGCCTTTAAAGACGCTTCCTCCGCTCTCTTTAACTGGGAGAGGGGTTTATGGCAGACAGAAGAGGAACTGCAAAAGGTCTGCTACCAACAGCTGCTTCTAAAAAAGCAGCTCTGAGGAACTGCTCAGAATTATTTCAGATTTCCTCTGACAAAATCTCCCTACAGAACTGCTGTGAGATTGGAGGGAGAAGCCAAAGGCATCACACTTGGAAAGAAGTTCGTCCTGAACTTTCCCTAAGGACTTTTCCAGCTTGGAGACGGAAAACTGGACTCTAAACATGAATGTGGGATCACGAACAGAAGAGGAATTGCCAATTCACCAAAAAAAGATTTTAAAGATGTGCTTGCCCTCCTGCAATAGGTAAAGAGTAGAAAACCCAACATGTGCTAGCAGAATGGAGTAGTGAGGACCCCATGGGAGAGACCACAGTTCAGCCAATGGCCTTAAATCCAAATATTTGTCCTGGATGTCCTCTCTCTGTCCTAATGGTTCATGGCAGAAACTACAAAAATAACTTGAGCATCGTTAAGTGTTTATTTGTGGAATTCATTGGATACTAACTTAGAGGAACATTAAGTCATAAATTTCAGCGCACAATAAAAGAAAAGGGAATAAAATAATGAATAAAAGTTTTGCCTATAACCAAAACTCGCCTCGTTATTCCAAGAAAGATTTTCAATACCTAAAAGCAGCATTTGACAGCAAGAAAGCCCAGCCAAGAGGAATAAACACACGTGGCATTCACTTTTTATTTGGTGTAATACGAAACCAGATACTCCAGCTGAGAGACAAGAAGGTAGGCAGGAATTAAGCAATATTTTTAACTTTAAAAGTGAGAACATGTTAATTTTAGTCATTCATGAGTCCAGCAGTGAGCATAACCTTCTGGAAGAAGAACAGTTTGTATTTCGGCTCAGCCATATAATGCTGTAACAGCCGCTTAAAAATGGTTGCTGTGCACTTTGTTAGCTGTGGTGCAAGGTACCCAAATCTTTACAACAGAGTACTGGCTCTGTTGCAAATACCGCGGGTATGTAAATTCGTTTAAGCAATCCTAGTGGTATGTACTTCAGTGAGAACTGAAGTACAGCTGCAAATTCTCAATGAATTGCTGACAAAATATTTTTTCTACAGTCCAGCCAGAGAGGCGCCCAAAGATTAGTTTTGACTTCATAAGAAAAGGGACAGAAATCTTTTTATGCACTTTTACCTGACTCTATCTCACACATACTCTTCTGTATCAGAAAATAACATAGTCCCTCAATGGGGGGGGCGGGAAGTGCTTTAGTAATGAACCAAGAATTAGTTCAAACCAGGAAGATTATATGCAATGATAAAAATGGACACCAAAGCAAGAGCAGCAATACACCAGGGTCTAAACTTATTCTAAACATACCCTCAAAGCAGCAATGACTATCTTTCACACACCTAATTGCAGAAAACTGCAATTCATTAGTTATCCAAAAATGTTTCAGAAATAGAAGGCTCTAATGAAAGAATAGCTATTATCAGCATAAGGCACATGCAAACCTACACAATTTCAAAAGCTGTCCTAAAGAGACAGCATTACTACATGTCAGGACCAACGCTGACCCAAGGACAAAGCTTAGCTCTTCACTTATTGTCAAAAAAGTGTTCTTATATTCAAGACAAGAATCTTCAGCTTTCTTCAGCCAAAGTAAATAACATTACTTCTACCAAAATAAGTAATCCTGTTTACTGTTCAGCTTCTCT
Organism: Harpia harpyja; assembly: GCF_026419915.1. Taxonomy (NCBI): domain Eukaryota; kingdom Metazoa; phylum Chordata; class Aves; order Accipitriformes; family Accipitridae; genus Harpia; species Harpia harpyja. The sequence continues at coordinate 3,078,761 of NC_068945.1, read as the reverse complement.
GTTCACAGCTAAGTAGTGTTAGGAGGCCATTTCTGGACATTGCCTGCTCGCTCTGATCACAGGAACAGAGCAGCACTTTACACTACTAAATGGAGAGCAGTGAAAAGTTCACAACAGTTTCCTACAGAAAACAGATGCAACATGACTGGCATCAATTGAGCTTTCCCCTAAATTTGGAGGGCTGGCAGAGAAAACTACTGGAGTAGGCAGGACACAAGAAAGTCAGCACAAGAGCTGTCTAGCTTGCTTCCTGCTCCTTAGCAATAGGAAAAAGGTGACAAAGCAAGCAACAGAAGGTATCATCATTACATTACGTGAATGTATCCATCCACATTTATCTTACAGAAGGATTAGTGCTAGTAAAAGAAACAGGCTTTCAGACTCAATTCGAGGCTACCCTCAAAACAAAGCAATTCTAATATTCTAGTGCAAAAAAAAAAAAAAAAAAAGAGAAAACTATTTGGATTGGGAGGTTCAGCTGTGTGACATTCAGGTGTATTACTTGTAAATGCTCTTACAGTATGTGCTTTACAAATGGAAGAATGATAGAAAAATGCAAAGAATCCGAGATACAAGCTGCAGGTACCTTCTTAAAATGTAGCCAGTTATTCACAGGACTCAGTGAATATCCTCTGTAATTAAAGCTAAACTAAGAACAACTTGTTGCCTATAAAATACATGCTGCATTAATACTGCCAAGAGAACAAGAAAAAAAACTCTTGATACTTTGCAAAAAAAAAAAAAAAAAAAAGATATTGCAAGACTTAGCAATGATTGTTCTACTTGTAACAAGACTACTAACTTTGTAGGCTCTTCCAAACCTTTAACTACACAGAAATACACCATGCAGTACAGGCTCACAAGATGCATGTATGGTCTAAGAAAAAAGCATTACATTAGTGTAACACACTGACCTATGGCTAACTGGAAGAGGGAAGGAAAAAAAAAAATTAAGAGAGACAGAAAAATCATAACCAAAACCAGAAAAAAAGACTTTGTTAAAATCAGTGTTGCGTAAGGAATAGCATATGCTAGCAGATTTCCATTGAAAATACGAAAAACAAACCTTACACCAACCTTTTTTTTTTTTTTTAATAAAAAAAAGGATGTGATGTTACTTTCTTACCTCCCTCTATGCACCAAGTAGACCAAAGATACTACATGTATTCTAACATATAAATATCATAGTTTCTTTCAGGATTGAAATCACTTCCTTTTTTAAAAAAAAAAATCTAATATGAAGAAAGAACATATTTTGCTATTTAAATTACCCTCATCCATGACAAATATTATCTCACAATAAGAACAGATAAACACAAGGGAGAACCAGAGAATAAATGTGTTTCTTGAGATGGGAGATATAAGAAATGGAGTATTAGAAGAACAAATGAAGTGAGGATCAAGAAACGGGGGGAAACACTTATAAAATGAATCACAAAAAGGCTCTAGAGCTACAAAGAGACAGAAAAATCAGCCCTTTCCTAGCAAGGAATTATCTTTTTTTAATTTCAAGGTAATGCTGTTTGAGTACCTGTTCAATGCTTGATATTGCACTGTTGCAATACACTTTTTGGTTTAGATTTTGCACTTGTGAATGCACTTTACTTGTGTTGACTTGAAAATAGTGCCAACATTATTGAAAGATTTCCATTTATGATTTGGTTCAAGACGACTGTATAAAATGCCAAGAATTGTACACTACAAACTCATTTCTTTTTCTTTCAGTTAGGAAAACTGTTAACGAGCTTTGAGACTTAACTAGCCAATGTTAAAAAACTATGAATGAAAACCAAATGTATTATTTTCTTAATGCCTGGAAGATATTCCAATGCTTTTTTTGTATATTCCATGTATGAGGAACTCAGCCTTCTGACAGGAATTACAGGACAAACATTCTGCAACTGCCTTATGGCAGGACTAGGATTACTCTTTTCTACCCATCTCTTTTCCTTCATCACGGTCTTATATCTTGTACAGAAGTTTGACCCTTTTCAATTTCAAGACTACTCTGAAGGGAGACTGTTTCTGACCCACATCAAACATCCACAGTGGACGTAAGACATTTTCATTTTAACATCAACAGAATGCACTTCAGACTAGAAAGATCAGGGAAATGGATACCTCAGCATTTATTTTGATGCTGCATTTATTCTGCAATTACCTTAAAAATATAATTTTAACACCATGACAACCTCTTCCAGCTCTCCCTGGCTTTCGTATCTCAGTCAAAATACATTTCAGCATATCTTCAATACATAAAGAAAATTAAGGACAATCAAGAGAATTACCTGAAAAGCAATCTTTCACACGTGTTTATATTGACAGATGCCAAAACTAAAGACTCAGTTTGTCACTTTTGAAATAGAAGTCTGGTCACCTGACCCTGAAACTTTAAGTTTGCTTTCTGAAAACTATTTATGTCCTAAGCAAATTGACCTGGTTATGAAAAAAGCCCAGCCACAAACAAATTTTTTTCATTTTTTCAGTACAAAAGCAAACTGTTAAATGACATTTGCTTTTCATTCAATCATCTTAACTCTGTTTAGAGACTTTCCAAATAAGTAGTAAACCCCTGACAATTCTTTCTAACTACATTTTGAATTTAAACATGACCTTCAAAAGAAGGCTACAAAAACATACAAACTATCCTCCCCTCCCTGCCCCCCACCCTTGGAATGCATCATATAACAATTAACTGAATGTCCATCCTTACTGATGCAGGGCAGAACATTTCTCAAATGCATAACTGACAACAATATTTACAAGAATGGCCATTAGCAAAAAATATAAAAGCTCAGTGGAAGAAAACCACTGATTAGGTGCTCTTAAAAGTATGAAAATGAAATGTGCAAGATTCACAAACAAAACGTCTTCTCTGTTTTGGTATAAAAGTGATTGTATGTTGCACTAGACAACAGATCTGTTAAAAAAAAAAAAAAAAAAGAAGAAAAAACCCCACATTTTATGTAGTACTCACAAGCATTGGTCATGCAAGTCTTCCTAGCATGACCCAATAACTGAAGTCTGTAAGTCTATATTCTGCGTTAAGTTTATCTCCAAAATCTCCACAAACCAGCATACAAGTATAAATTAGTTTACATTCTAGAACCCTGTTTCACTACACAATAAAAAAACTCCCAACAGACCATGATCTTAAAATTCCTGTCTATATCCTCAACAAATATGTAGTCTTATTTTAGCAGCAATCAAAACAGTCAGTGAAAGTATCATGAAAGTAATCTCTATACCAAATTACTAACTTCTAAATAGATCTTCATTTACTACTTAGCAGTGTCACAAATTTAGACATTTTAATACAGTGATTTACACTAGAAAAACATCTAATTAAGAGGGGAAAAAAATCTAAAGATACATACGACCACTCAGACTCCAGCCGCTCTTTGTAGACTTTCAGGACATGAAGAGCCACAGTCAAGTTCCCAGGATACAGTAGTTCTCTCACTTTCTCTGAATTAAGGCAGGTGAACAGTACCATACAACAATAGGCAACAATCTTCTCATCACTGTACGTTAGGCACGTCCTTCAAGAGAAAATAAGGAGTTAAGAGAATAAGTTAAAACTGACCCTGGAAAAACAGACTAGTGGCATTCAGCTGGTTGAGTTGTTCTTCTTTGCTGTCTTTTAGAGAATCATGAGTTTGTCATTGCCTAAGAGGGACAGGAATCATCTGCAAACAAAAACATCCAACTCCCAGCTGAAGGTCAAACTTAACAGATGCTAATGCTAAACTGGAGATAACTGAAGATCTAGAGATTGAATGAAACCATAATAATCATCTGCTTCTACTATCATAAGGTCTTTCTACATCCAGTGCTGACAAGCAGGCTCCAAAAACACACTCAGAATGATTATCAAATTGAATGAACGCGCCTTTGTTACTAGCTCAATATGAAAACTTTGGCCAAACTCATCAACAATATTGTTGTGTGTCTACACAAAATCGTTTATGTAATATTTCGTTACACATGTGTCATCAAACCTCCAGGAAGATATTCTGGTGAGGTTAGGAGGGGGGCAAAAGTATTGGAAGACACAAAAACTAAGTCACTTTTGTAGATTCCAGCTGATGCACAAGTACTGACGGGTCTGCACAGCAGCAAAGTGAATAAAGAAAAAGCTATGATTCTTGGAAGTGAGTATAACTACTTGAAAATGCCTCTGAAATAAAGCTTGTGTTTGAAGCTCATAATTTGAAATAGAGTTTTCTTCCAGTTTCTGTTAGATGAAATCAATTTACTGTTAGTTTAGAACAAGCAGGTTTTTAAAGGTCCTGACCCCTACCAAAAAAAAAAAAAAAACCAACCATCTACAGGATATGGTCTCAACCGTCCCATTCTCACCAAAGTTATTTTTCAAAGCTTCATGGTGCTAGTAGAGGCACAACTATCATGTACAAAAGATTTGAATACAACCACAGAAATTACATTAGAAAAAAAACCCGCATCCATGCTTACAAGAAGAGATCTGGGAAAGCACACTTCCAAATGCTCTTCTGGGAATCTCCATTTCCTGCTGCAATGTTTCCAAGAAACTGGAGACTACAACGAAGAGCTGAAAAAAAAACCCAGAAAATATATTAACAGGAATTCAAAGAAACACTAATAAATTTCATATAAATGACAAACTTCAACGTGACAGCTATACACTACAGAATCCATCTAAATTAAGATTTGGGTGCAGTATTTCACTGCTATTGTACATAGATATTTGCATTTTCTCTTGTAATGCAAATAGTTTTACAAAGTATTCTAGAATTATACCGAAAACAAATCAATTTTTTTCCTCAGTTAGACTTACAGGAATATTAAACATTGGTCATTAGTGATACAAGAACTAATTGACTCTGTCAAGGTTTAAGACAGATTACAGTTAGCACAAACTGAAGCAGACCCACGCTGAACCAGTGGCTGCCCCATGGCAGTGGCCATTTTGCCTCTTCCAGATCTGAGATGGCTTTACTTCCTTATATTAAATTAACACAAATAGGCTGCCTGTCATCACCTGAACTCTGCAAGAGCAGCTCTGCCTGCTACGAAGAGAGCTTCCAAGGCACCCTCCCTAAGCTGGCCAGAGATGGCTTGAAAATTTTGTTGCAGCAGGTAGAGCCAGAGCAAGAGAACTGAATCTGTTCCCTCGCTACCCACATTAAATTCTATGTAGCTGGACAAATCGATATATAATATGATGATGTGCTTAATACTTTCTGATTTCTATCCCAGAAAAATTAAAGCCAGTACTCCAAATAACTTTGCCTCCAATTTTAATACTGGATTTAATACGGCAGACTTCTACTACTACAAAGGGTTTATTCCAGCCTCCTCTCAATACAGACTTAAAATATGGGAAGATGACATTTCATCATACAAGTTAATATCCTGAAGCGTGCCAAAAGATGTAAATTCATGCAAAATAAAACCATGAATCCACAGACCTCACAAAATTAAAACACTTTTTTTGGCGCTACTGACAGCTCTCAATAGCCTGGCCCTTATTAATAGGTTGGCAAAGAAACTTAAATGTTACAATGCAGTTTAATAGATATTACAAACACCAGCTTATTACAGATGGAGGTGGCCGATATTGCCAGGTTCTGAAAATATAAAATTAGGTCTCTTTGAAAGGTGCTGTGCCAGCTGGCAGCCAGATTTCCTACAGAGGTCTGGGCATATGTCCTCTTGGGAACAAAAAGAAAGCAAGTCTAAAATGAGGTCACTTGGGCTTAGGGAGTAGTAACTTTTTTTTTCCATATATATTTTTTTAAGCCCAAAATACGCATGTCCTCTCCATAATGCATTTTGAATCATCTTCTCCTTTATGCTTTAGTTCTTAAGATCTCTGTTCTCTCTCACTGCACATCTGCACTTTTTTATTATTTTCTGCTCGTTGTTATGCTTCCGCTTCTCCCATCCATCTGGTTCCCATCCTGCTTACTCAGAATTTTTCTGAAGGACAGCAAGCATGGGCACGCTACTTTTCTAGCAGACATTTTATGGAAATACTTTGCTGCTAGAAGAAACTAACGAGGCAGTAAATCCTAGGAATAGGGTATTATTTCTCTGCGTGAACGCCTTACCTACTCTACTATGAGAAACATGAAGTTGGTTGATTATACTCCAACCTTTACCTGAAATTTGCTTGACCTTTTCCAGCTATCAATCACATTTCGGCCATTAGAGATTAAGCTGTCAAAAAAATACTACAGACTAGGAAAAAAAAAAGTTAAATATCTTTTAAAAAGAAGTTGCCATCCTTACTGTAACAAAGATGAAATGCTATGAACACATTTGCAATACAATAATAAATATCTACAAATTCTCTATTAATCACACATTGGAGTCTTAGTATTTGTGAAAGCAACCAACACTGCCCTTGTTCAATCGTGATGTTTTGAACAAGCAAGAAGGATCCAGGAAAAGGTCACAGTTCTGTGGATGTACTATGGAAAAAAAAACCCAAACAGTTTAATCTGTAAGTACTGGTTTTTAACCAGTAATGGTTAACATTTTTCCTTTAATTAGAGGACACAATTCAATATATGGGCAAGCAGATAATCTGTGAGAAAAGCTACTGTTATCTACTCACAAGTAAGCAGAAAAAGATGTCCTGATAGTGCAACATTTCCCCATGCAAGTAATCTCATGTGATGAATCTCAGCAATTAAAAGAGATGTGATTCTGCAAACACCTGAGGTAATTGAGCTATACCAGGAGTACAGATTACACACAACCGGTCCTAGCTCACCATCCCTCCAATCAATTCATGTGCTCTGTCACAACTACAATGTAACTGCTGCACTGCTGCTGCAGTGCCTAAACTCCTTTTCCCTACAAAAAACCCCATGTAATTCCTATTACAAAAAACTGTAACTCATTTCAGAGTACTTAGTGTGATGCCAGGTCAATGACATATGCCAAAATATGGCTCGTGTACTGGAGAGTGAACACTCATGTTTTGGCTTCTGTGATCAGGGATCTACCTCTGAGAAGCCAGGTCTGCTGGGAGCTGAGGAGATTCTCCTGACCAAGTGGGACAAGAGGGTCTTCACCAACGAGCTGGACAGACTTACACAGCAAGACCCCACCTGGAGTTCTGCGTCCAGCTCTGGGGTCCCCAGCACAAGACAGACACGGACCTGTTGGAGCGAGTCCACAGGAGGCCACAAAAACGGTCAAAGGGCTGGAACACCTCTCCTGTGAAGACAGGCTGAGAAAGTTGGGGTTGTTCAGCCTGCAGAAGAGAAGGCTCCCACGAGACCCTATCGCAACCTTTCAATATGTAAAGAGAGCTTATAAAAATGGAGAGAGGGAGACTTTTTACCAGGGCCTGTAGTGACAGGACAAGGGGCAACAGTTTTAAACTGAAAGAGGGTAGGTTTAGATCAGATATAAGAGAAGTTTTTTTACCATGAGGGTGGTGAGACACAGGAACAGGTTGCCCAGAGAAGCTGTGGATGCCCCATCATTAGAAGTGTTCAAGGTCAGGCTGGATGGGACTTTGAGCAACCTGGTCTAGTGGAAGGTGTCCCTGCCCGTGGCGGGCAGGTTGGACTAGATGATCTTTATAGGTCCCTTCCAACCCAAACCATGCTATGATTCTATGTGCCGTGTCCAGCAGTCACAGATGGAAAGTCAACGATGAAGAGGAACAAACAGCATTAAAAGTCATTATAGCACCACAACTAGAGTAGCTCATCACAATATGTTCTGTGAATCACATCACAGTAGCATCTGCATGGTTATGCTTAAAAAAAACCCCAAACAAATACTCCCCCTCAAAACCCCACAGGTGCACCTGCTGGTCTTGGAGTATGCAAATGTCTCATGCAGTGTTCTTCTCCAAAGATGATTCCAGATAAAATGTACTAGCCTAGCACCAAGCTACCAAGTGACACTGAATTTTGATATGACCATTGGAAATCTATACTTTGGTATTTATGCTTTAAAAAAAGAAACCTGCAAAAAATCCAACTAGAGCTGTTAATTCACAGCAAAGTACGCATGTATTAAAAAATGCAAATGCTACAAGTGAAGTATTGCATTCCCAACTATGGAAGTCTCTTCTTAGCTTCAATTTCCATGTTTCCTTTTTGTTTTACCTCTATTGGACTTGACTGCTGTAACATATGATTCAACTGTGCTTAGAAATCTGTAGAATACAGATACTGCTTTTCTCCTCTCCAACAGTTTCATTGTCCTTAGAGCAAAAGCAAGAAAATCTAGACACCGACTAAGACAGACTTCATTGCACAGTATACCAGCTGAAACTATTTTGCCATCCATTCAATAAGCCATGTGCTTTCTGAAAAGGGGAAGGAAAAAAAGAAAGAAAAAAGGAAGGCAACAAGACTATTTCATTTTTTTACCTGAAAATGTACAGATCTTTATGAAGCTAAAAATAATTGTCAACCACTCTTTCCAGCTGCATTAGCTAGTATTTGGGAAATACTACTCATAACAATTATAAAAAAAAGTATGTCTTTTCAATAGGACTGATTTATTTAACATCTTAAGTCCACCCCCTAGCTGCTGGTGTCTATAAGCACTGACTTTAACAAATATTTCTGTAGCTATCAGCACAACTAAATTTTAATTTAAAAAACATTACGCTGTGTGTGGTCACAAGACTGTTTTTAACCTGATGGTCAACCACTGTGAAATTACATGTACTAAGATGTAACTTCTGATACACAAATTGACCCTAGAGCTGAAGAAATTTTTCCCCCATTGAGATTTCAATGGTTCCTATAAAAGCAGGATGTTCTTTTGCAAATGCAAATACTTAGATTACATGTTGCTGTCACAACCAGCCTGCAATGGGTTATGGAGAATTTTCTAGGTTCTACAAAAATAACCTCTTTATAAAACAGAGCAACATGTACAAGGGGAAACACTGACACTTTTACTTATGAATTCTGGTACCTAAATGTCTGTCTACATGTAAACTGATCTTTTAGAGTTGCTCAATGCCACCCATGCAAGGTGAGGCAGCTGATACTTTACGGTCCTGCATGAGGATGGTTTGAATGCACTCCAGCAGTTCAGTACCTTCAAGATCACAGGTCCATTTCTTCCTTTCAGTCTCTTACAATCACACACTAACTGAACCAAGCTCTAGCGCACACTTTTCATTTCACAATTATATTGCAATACTACCCAGATGGTCTGAAGGACACACATGAACCTTTCACAGGCCTGACATTGTGTCTTGCTCCTCACAAAGACGTCATTTCACACAGTGTCATTTGCAGAATCAGATTGAGTATTAGATGAAAACTTAAATCCTTGAAGTTATTAGGACAAAGATTTTAAGCATTATGATTTTAAAATGCAATACATTGTTTCCTTCTGTTCCACATGGTTAGGTGAAAATATTTCAAAAAAAATTATTAAAGTTCCAGTACTGAAGTTAGAAGAGTTTATTGCTGGTAAGCCTCTATCAACAAGATTAACTGCAATTTCTCCCTCCCAGTATCTTTCCTCATTAGATTGCTACACACAACCATTATGTCATTATGCAACGTATTTTGCTGTAGTGTGTATTATTTAAATGTTTATATTCATACACATTTTTACATCTTCCTTACAGAATATGAGTTTTTTCCTGGTGGATAATCAGACTTACCTTTCAAAGTCCTACTACAATTTCTCTAGTCAAGAACAGGAGGCCATGAACTTGCTCACCAATCACTTTGAAAAACCTTGACCTCAGCTGCAGAGGCTTACAACAGTCATAAGAAGAGATTTCCATTATTTTTATTTGGGACAGAGCACAGAGATAGTTGTAAGTGCAAACCTCTGCCTTTACTGGAGTTACACAGAGATATAAAATAAATCCAATCAAAGCATGTATGAAGCTGTACAATATCACATGCCAGACTGCAAACATAAGGCTAGGAAACTTGCATATCTCTCTTTAATGCTTTGCTAACCATTAACTATGCATGAAAGATATTGCTGGAGTGCCCCCTCTACACTGGCGGGATGTACAAAGGTTTACAAGTACTTATACCAAATCACAGCCTCCCGACAGCCTGTACACCTTTTAAACCTCCTGTGAGCTTTGCAAATCTAAATTGTGGACCGTGAGCCATTACACAGACCACCTTTGGTTGTTTGTAAACAATGGCAGAATGTTTTGTGATATATTGCCATCCCTGGAAAAATAAAACCTTCAACTCAGCATAAGGTGTAGACCTCTATTACTATAAAATGTTAGTTTCCACCACTATCATCCGGTCATTGACTTGTTTCCTTGTGGCTGCAAGTTAAAGCAACTTCCAGTCATAAAAAAGAGTTATTTGCCTCTTCACCACCATGAATCATACCACAAATACTGATGAAAACGTATTTTCCTTGGAAAACAGTCTGTCTAGACTACTCAGATTGAATGTACAATACATATATGGGCTCTATCATTTAAAGTTATTTAAAATAGTGCTTAGTATTTTATTTCTGTAAATAAAATGAACGTCTAGCTACCGATTATATTTCCGCCTTGATCATACTGCACTTGCTGCAGCGCAGACTGGTAACCCATTTTTACCATCTGTGGAATACCAAGAATGTTGTGTTTAATAAGTTTCTGTTCCCACTCCTCATCTCCTCGACCTCCAAAAGAAAGTAACACTCTTAAATTTTTTTTCTTTCCCTTCAGAAATGCCAACTCTAATATTAACAGAACATTATGTGCAGTGACTGGACAACCATTCTGTACTTGGAAGATAAACGTCTAGGCAAAATATCAACACTTTGTTCTTACTAAAAAGGACAATTTGACTCAAATGCAAGAAAAATCCCCACCATGCTACTAAAAATGTGGAGTTACAAGCAAATTAGAATGGAGCTGGAAGAAACCATCAGACCACTCACCAAATTAGCCTCTGATGCAAATTAAGTTCTAATGAGATCTCATAATGATAGATTCAAAAAAATGTATTTGTGCATTTACCAGGAAAAGAGTCAGTTTGACAGCCCGCTGCCTGACTTGAGGTCAGTTTCATTCTGATTCAGATTCATACAGCATTAGCAATGCTTATTAAATACAGTAACAGGACTGTTCTCTTTATCTTCTGGTATTTTAATTGCATCATTTTATTTTAGAAAGTAAACATCATCAGTGTGTTCATTTCTTTAATAAATTATCTATTAAAGTCTAAGGCATAATAAATGGGACTCCTGTTACATCCCCACAAGTAGCAAAAACACATGCCTAAGATTACTCTCCTATGTGAAGTAAAACACGTGTAAGTGCTTGCAGACTTGGGAACTGCATTTATAAGTTTCCTGCATGTGTTAAGATGTAAAATTTTTTTTCTTGAATCAACCTAAAAGTTGAGCCTAAATCTAACAGACAATGTCTCTTTAAAGACCCTGTTGTAGCAAAATCAGCAAGTTTGAAGTACTGGGGAGTCTCAACCTGGACTTAAACCATGCCAGGAAACCAAGAAAAATAACAAAAAGGACTGGCCACCCACTAAGCGTTATTCGCGGTATCTAACCATATGACACACTACTGCATGATACCTTGTACAGGTCAAAAAAAAAAAAAAAAAGAAGAAGAAAATTATTAACATGTAACCAAGATTATGAGCAAATTTCTCCAATTATTTTTGATGGCATACTGTGGATGTTGTTTCATTTAAACCAAAATTTCCACTGAAGTGCTTATATTTTCCCTAGAAAAGCTAAATGATCTTTTTCGGTAAGTCTGTGGAAAGGATATCAGACTTTTTTTTTCCCCTCGGACCATTTATATTCTGTATCTGGCTAATAAATGGATGATGGTCCTTTTGCAATAGACAGAGATCAACAAGTAAACTTACATTTAGTATTTTTACCTGCATACCCACATTATATTATACAGCAACAGTTTTAGCATCCACACTTTGGGGCATTACTATTTATTTTTATTTGCTTTTTTTATATCTATAAAGGCAGCTTGCCTCTTCTCATTGCCTTGTTACAGTCCCTTCCATATCACGACACATGCCCAGAGGACAGAAGAAAGGGAAAGAACTTGATGTCTCCTGGTACAAATCTCATAACTTATCCTTTCTACACTGGCAATATTCCCTAAAATTCTTACTGAAAAGTGAAGGACAGCCACAAGGCATTTCTCTCCAATCCCAAAGCTGCTAGCAAAAAAAGATGCTCCAGAATGGAAGAAAAGTAGTCTTGTAGCTTGTGTCTGGAAAGCCACAGTTACAGACAGCCCCCTCCTTTTCCCCCAGAACAACGCTCACGTAACTGGGGATCTGGAAGTTGTGCCATGGCAATGATAATCAAAAGATTGAGAGAATGCCATGGTGAACTTCTATATAACTACTTGGATTTTTATCCAAACAGTTTACCCGAAGACAAGCAAATGCCTCACATTGTTCTCTTTGCCTGGATCTTCCTCCAGCTCCTTTCCACCCCTCTTCCATCTTCACTTTCCCTGGAAGAAGAACTATAGCACTCTCGGGCCTCTGGGGGAGACTCTTTAGTACGGGCATTTCCTCTCCGTACATGTGAAAACAGTTAAGCTCCTCTCCTTACATTATATTTAGGACACTCTGTCTTCAGGAAGCTCTCTGCATTAAAAGGTTTGTTTACCCCATTCTTCCTACCTTGATCTTATGGTCCAGATGTCCCTGCTGGGAAAAACAAAAACAACCTAGATCTGGTCATATCCTGTAAGAACATAATGTAATCTTTACAATAAACATATCCTTTATCTCTTCTCCTCCATCACAGCCAGAAGACAGGGAAGAAGCATGTGACCTGCACTATGCCCATCACTGCCAATAACAACAGGTTCTATTAGGGACAGTATATAATTGGCAAACCCCATTGATGCCCACCCTTTTCTGGCCAAAGCCTAGCAGCAAGTTAGGAGATGAAGACTGGTTTCTCTTCCTGCCTTTGATGTAAAGGGAAGCTAGAAACAGCCACCGAGCAGCTGCTGCAAGGTAAGATGATCAGAAATATGATGGCCCTGCTTATACCAGAGCTGCCCTGTGGAGCTGCCGATTCAGCACACAGTGTCAGAGCAAAGCAAAACCACCACAGCCTTTCCATCGAAAGAAGGTGGCAGGGAACAAATTTTACATCCGTAATAGAACAGTAATTTCCCCCCCCCCCCCCAGTCAACCAATGGCGACCATCTTAAATCTACAGATATTCCTGCAAGTTTTGATTCACATGTATTTATGTAGATTAGAAACCTGCCTCATTATGAATCCTGTTGACATTATTTGCTGGTAGGGTAGGGGACAGTAAAGAGCAAGGAAGGAAGGAAAGGGCTTACAGAACACTGTATTTAAAGGTCCACAGAAATATAGGCATTACTGTTCATTTCAATCCTCAACCAAAGTAACCAGAAACCATTCTAATTAAATAGACATCAGCAAACTCCCATTTCCTTTGTGCTCCAAGTGGTTATCAGTCCACATTATAAAACCACTACGCATGTGTCATAAATCAGCAACATCTTGGCAGGCTGTACTAGAAAGCCTCCAAATTGCAGGAGCAAGAAAAAAACAAAACAGCTATACACACTGCCTAAAAGCAGTATCAGCAACAAGAAAAGGGAAACCTACAAGGCAGCCCACTGGCCTGCTAATTGTTATAACTTAAGTATATTAGCTCAGGTTAGTCCCTCTCCTAGAAGGAGCAAAATGATTTATACTGACTCTGAGACAGTCACCGCCTCTGTCTCCCAGTACAGCAATCAAAAAATTTTTCCATGAGTACCATGGAAAGGACAGTTTTGATCATCACTGCAACAAACGTTGAACTGTTGGAAAGCACCAGCGTTTTCGTCACTATTTCAAATTCTGCTTCCAATGCCATCCATGTCATCAGTATCTGACAGGTGGATGAACCTCATTAGGCAGGATCTGGTCTGTAGTTCAAACTGTACCTCAACAAGCCACTGCAATAATACACTTTTACACTCATGCTCCACGGTAAAGTAATTCAGCTCAACACAGCTTAAATCAGTCAGTCACTACGGAAGCAACAGGACTCAAGTAGAGAATCAAGCCCAAGGTAGGAAAAAAACCACTATCAAGAACCACTGGATTCAAACTCAGTAGGACATTTAGACCAGAGTTAGGAAAAGGTTTTAAAATGAGGGGAGTCTTCCAAAGGACTAACAAGGGATAAACACAGCAAGCTAGAGCTTACTATATTCAGACACAAGATGCTACAACTACAGTTGCCTGTGGTATCAGGAGTCTAGTAGTGATGATCCAGGGCCTGTTGAAAGCCCCACTCCCTCCTTTTTTTTTTTTTTTTCCTCCATTAAGATAAGAAAATGCTGCATTTAAATAGTGTCCCTGGTCCTAAAGCTGCCCTTCTTCAGTGGGTCTGAACTTGCTCTCCTCAAACTTCACCCCACTCCAGATGTTATAAAATGAGAAAAAAATTAAGGCATATGTAGTTTCCATATTAATACCAGAAGTCACAGCCAAGCCATGTGCACAAACAGAGATGTGTGAGGCTGAAAACAATAACAACACTGGCATTTACTCAAAATGACAGTTACTGCTGTATCACATAAATATAGTTTACTGTACTAACCCTGCAGGGCACAGTTAGTTGTGCCTGCACACACTGCACAAGATTCAAAGCGTGGGACTCTTAGTGCATGGAGCAAGAGTTAACCACTGCAGACAGGGGCAATACTACATGCACAAGAGCTAAAGAGAATTCACTGTTTGCTAACTAAGGACAATTCATCAGTCTGACTTATCTTAGTCCAGGTTTGGCTCTGTTCCTTCTGCAGACAGCTGAAAGAGATGTAAAAGTTGGCTCCCTATTGTGCAGTTTCTGAAAAAAAGGCCAAAGAACAAAGACCTGGAACAATGACCTGAACCAAGGCCCACCCAAATCAGAGTCTTTCCACAGCCTTCAATGGATTTTGGACCAAACTATGAGGACCAAGAGAACCTTCTTGCCCACAGAAGGTGGCATCAGGTTGACATGCTTAGCAAGGGTGAAGCTTGCACGGCTGTAATCCTTGCTGTAGATGTTCTGAAGACAGTTCATTACAAAGCTGTGGCAATATTCACCAAAACACAGCTCAGACAGAGCAGCTGTAAAGTTAAAACTGCAATATAGGGCAGGACTGAAGTATCTGTGCATCTGGTAACTTACCATTGCCCAGCAGCAAGAATGCCTAAGTCCTTCCTGTACCATTAACTAGTAAAGGGGCAACTGTCTATTGTTAGAAAACCTCATAGTTGCTTCCTAGGATAGATGTTTCTGGGAGATGCTCGGAGTCACCTTCCAAAAGCACCCAGACTCACTTTCAATTAAAAAAAAAAAAAAAAGAAAAATTAATGAGCTAAACACAAAAAGGAACCAAAAAAAAAACCAAACCCCAAACAACCCCAAATGGTACCAAGAGAACAAACCAATTACTTAAAACTTTCCTGTTTGGTGAAGTAGTAAAATGCTCTGAGCTATAATAATTAGGGGATAGCAAAACTCAAAAAAACACAGGATTTTCTTAAGCTATGGAAACATGAAACCAAAATCCCAATACAAGTGCAAATAGCAGTTTACTTCTACCAGATAGTGTATCAACTGATTGTTAGGGCATACACTCTGCAAATGCTACAAAGACCATGAAAATCCCAATATTATTTTTACAGATTGGAAAAACACAAAGGCCAAAAACAACACCAATAACTCAAATAAAAAACTCATGCTTATGTTTACATAAAAGTTTGATGAGTATAATATATTCGTCACACTCCCACAATTATTCCCTGAAAATACTATAAATATTATTTTGACAATGTAATTATAGTTTTTACTTTAACAGTGGCAGCAAAGTACTGGCACCAATCCCCCATACAAAAAGCCTAGACAGACAAAGCAAAGATCACACATGGAAACTGGCAACTCTTAAGATCAGGGCTGTCCCTTATTTATATGGCTAAAAAAAGTCTGTTTAAATTAGCATCCCATTCATTTAAGCTGTAAAACATAAGTAGTTTAATTATGCCAGCAGTAAGCAAAAGGAAACCCCAAATACAAAAATAAATGGAACTGCAGATTTTTAAATTCTCTTTTCTTCCAAGCAACTCAGGCATGCTCCTTTTATGCTGCTTTTGGGGAATTAACCCCATGGACTGTGGGTCCATTCAGGAACTGCTCTCTCCCACTTCCTCTCCCTTGAAAGAAACGCTAATATGAATATGAACTTAAATTGATAAATTTCACCTATTAACAGCTCATGATGTTTTGACTCTGTGTGACAAGTAAAACGGTTCAAGCTTTATAACCACTTATTCCTTCATTCCACGTAAATCAGCACGTAACATATGACTCATACAACAAATCTGCAGCGTAATAATTTGCAGTACTTGCTCACAAAAAACCCATCAAAAACAAACAAACAAGAACAACAAAAAAATTCCCCAACATAACGGTATGCATTCTCCTCCAGAGATAAATATAGCTGGGACTGATGTGGGAACAGAGGAAGGATTAACTTTCCTTCCTTAGTCCTGTTGGTTTAAATTTAGTAGCCATTGTGTTTGAGAGTCTCCACGATACAATTTAAAAGTTACATCTTCTCCAACTGTAATCACATTACAATCAAATCCATATAACCAAGCCTGTGTGGAGACACTTGTTGTTCAGACAGCAAAAAAGACCTCTGTTTATAGGTAATAAAACTTAGCATTGGTTTCCCACATGCACTGGGTGAGCTCTGGATATTTGCTCTGCTATGATGTCTGTCTAGTAATAAATGTACTGTTCCACCACACTTTCCAGGTATATTTTAAAATATTTATTTTTCATATATAAAACACAAGCAGTAATTTGGAAATGAAACCATTCAGTGCAACATGATTAAAAGAACTACAAAAAGCAGTGAAAACAGAACGCAAATTTTTTAAAGAATAAAAGAGAAACATGAAAGATACTGAACAGGAAATAAAAAAGAAGCACAAAAGATAAGAGACAGCCTCCTTCAGTCAATATTGGCATTCGTTAAAGAATATTTAGGTTCCGTAGTTGACCGCTCTGTTTCTCTTTCCTGTTAATTCAAAATACTTTGCTGAATGTCCAGTCATTCCAAATGATAAGGTACAGAAAAAAAAGAAAGTATCAAAAATAGGCCACAGATTAGATAGACTCCTATGTCAGTACATAAGCCCTAAATGCCCTCATTTTCAAACTAACTGGTTCTGCAAAGGTACCACTCAGATTCATTCTGAAAAGGTCTGAGTATTTACTTCTAGCTCATTTTCCTATTGCCAAGATACAACTGTTTTAATGGGACCAAAAGTAACAGTGCTGCTGTTGCCATTGCCTTCTAGGGGAAGAAAATAAATAAATAGATAGATAAATAAATATTGACAAGAATCAAGAAATGGTTAAGGACACATGGCTGCCCATTTAAAAAGAATAAAGGAAAATCAATTTGGTGTTCTTTGGCAGGTTTGAGACCACCACCACCTCCCCCTGCTTTTCCATACCCTCAAAATTACGCAGTCTCAGTTTTCCAGTGCAATTCCAATTTGCAAATGGTTGAGTGCAGAACTAGGAACAGGTCAGAGCAAAGAAAAATCCCATGTTTCGTTTCACTGACTGAGGACAGAACTGAAAGGTTTACTTCTCCCAGCCTCTCTTGAGGAAGTAGAAATCACTTGAATCACTTAACTGGTATTCATTCATTTTTGTTTTCAGGAATACTTTTGCAAACATAACAACTCAAAGCTCCCTGTTTTACTCAGATTCTTCTTCAGGAAAACAAAAACATTTGATTAAACATCTCCTTTTCTGTAAACCCTTGAAAATGACCCTGAATTAACAACTTCTTAGAAAGGATAAGCTACCCAATGCAGTGCTGGGAATTTCTGATCTCTCCCCATTTCTTTTCAGGGATCTCTCATAACAAAATGTCAACATCATTTTCTAGTACTACATTAACTCCTACAGGTTATAATTCAGTGGCTTTTTGAACACAGCATGCCTTCCCCTTCAAGAGTTTACAAAGAAATCAAGTATCCTTCTTTGCTCAATCGTGTGATGTTCTCCTCCTGCAGACCTCAGGAGAAAGTTTTTGTCTTGTTATTTCATCAAAGATGAAATGCTTCCATCCCATCTGGCTTTTGCAACAACTAATATCTCTGGAAGCTATATATAGCCTAGGTTCCTTACCTCTTAAATATTTCTGAAGCACACGCACACCCTTATGCTTTTTTTTTTTTTAATGTCTATGAAGGAGTGATATTGTTTTTATTTTTACAGAGTTCTGAATTCCAAGGTTACTTATTACCATTTCTTCTGCAGAGTACTTCTCTTCCACACTGACAGATTATAAAGTACTTTCCAACGCACTTTCTTCCTAGACCACGATCAACCCATAAGGCAGCAATGGGTCAAGAGCAACTGTTTTTTCATTAACTAAAAGAAAATACACAATAGCTGACCAGGTCCAAATCAGTTTATGTACTTAAAGAACACTAACTGAACCTGAACCCAAGTTATTATTAATGCTCCTGGCAGGCAGAAGAGGAAAAAAAAAAAAGCACTGAAGAAGTTTCAGATTCATCACAGTCATCTTTACCTGAACAGCATCACAGGCTTTCTCCTCTTCTGCTCAAAGCAAGAAACATTTCTGCATAGCTCCCTTGTAAGTACATGGCATTTGAAGTATTTGGAAAACGTTTAAAACAAGATATTCCGTATTTCCCCACACATCTTCCCTCAAGAAAGGAGGTGTGAACAGGTGTTAGACATATGATATTCATGTTGCTGAACATCCTACCAGAAAATGCTCAAGTTACTATAATAAGCACAGTATTAAAAAATTTACATAGAGTCATCTTTCATCACTGCTTTTACAGGAATGTTTTAAGTTCTGTTCTAAATAGAGTATCTGTAGCAGTTTAACTACACCTGAACACTTTTCAGAAAATTGGAAGCAAACTCAAACTCCTGTTCAAGGATTCAAGCTTATCATCCACGGTACTTTACCCAACATTTCTGGACTTCATAACATTAAGAGCAGTGAATGACCTAAACCTTTGTATAACAGCTAGCACATCTGGACCCTGATTTTGACTGAGATCTCCAGGAGTACCCGTGACATGAACATAACGCTGTTAACATTCTCCCATTAACGCATTTTTATGCAGCTTAACCAAGCAGGGTAAAACCCCTAAAAACTTAGGGGGCATGGCACCAGCACAGCATAACAATACCTGCACTACTTGGTTTAAAGCTAGCTCAAGTATCACCAGAAGCCTGGAACAGAGGAATGCTGGCGCGATGCTCAGAGCACCTCTCTCAGGCACTCACAAACAGTGCAGTATTGCTCTGCCACTGATACGGTGCAGTTGCACTCAGTTCCGCTCAGAAAGGACAATCAACTCATTCAGAGAACTTGCACAACAAATTGTCCCACGCAGGGCAGCTATCAGGCATTCAATGCCTTTTCATCCTAGAGGAGAGAAAAGTATTTTGGCAGATAAATACTTTTTAAGCAATTATGTTGGAATTCAAAGCACATTCTTCAGCATCAGCAATATTTTGAAGCGGTGAAAGGTTTGAGAAGATCTATTTACAAACAAAAAGATTAAAGCTCCTTCTGTCTGGGATGGGGTGGGGGTGGGAATCAATGAAAGGATCAAATGGGACACAGCCTATTGAACATAAGCTTCCTTCAAAACAGGCATGCCCTCACTGCATTTTATTAAGGACAAGCAAAGCTATCTGTTTTTTCCCAGATTTCAGAGATGAATCCTAAATCCAGATCTCGCACTCTGGAATCTAAAGATCCATCATCTCGACAAACCTCAACGTACCTTCCCAAAGGTCTGCTAGATTCTGCTGGAAAGCTTAAGATTTGCCATAGGAAAAAGGAAAAAAAAAAAACCCAACCCCACAACCAAACCAAGACACATGCTATGAAGTGAAGGAGATTTTCTACTTGGGCTTCTGACAAGGATATTTCCTATGTCTGCTGCAATCCCTAACATACTGAACTACTTCTTAGCTCTTAAGAGATCTGGGTCTGCTTTAAGTTCAGTTAAAGTTCATCTGGCAGCTTCATCAGCCTGCTCCTCTGGCAAGTGTTCTTGGTCTTTGTACCCGCAGTAGGAAAAAAAAAAAAAAAGCTTGTTATGATGAGGCTTTTTTTTTTTAATTAAAAAAAAAAAACAACAACTAAAACAAAAGGGATATAGAGAGGGTACTACGAAAATTCCATTAAATCTATATTCTGCAGAAACTTAATTTTTTTCCTAAGACTCTAAGTAAAATTTTGAGTATCTTGCTAGCTATTTGTTGGAAGACTCAAATCAGTTAACGAAGAAATGTAATGGACCTTCTTGCATGCAGCATTTCTGCAGGAGTAGGTACAGTTCCTGCATCTTCAATCCCTATTCAAATTAATTCTGAACTGGGGAGAGGGGTGCAGCATTTGTCATCTTCTCCGTCTTCCCACCAGGAATATCCAAGCTCTGTAATCTAAAAGGTTAAGTATGTCCTTACACAACCACCCACTTCCTAGACTTTCAGCATATATAGTTGTAACCAGTTTTCAGATACTGTCACAAGAAGTGTGGCACTTGAATTTTTCTCTACTTGACCAGGAAGTTCTATCTCTTGCAGAGAGAAGGAGGGAGGACTGCTGGAGCAATAAGAAAACAGAACACATTTACGAGTATGTGTGACTTATCTGACACAAATGTCTTGACGCTGCCCAGAAGAAGGGCTACAAATTCTTAACACTTGTTAAGAAGCATCATTGCCCATCAACCCCCTGCACTCATCTAGCTGTTGGCTTTCACTCTGCCACTCCTTAGAGCAGGTTCCATTCTCTAAGTACTACAGAATATGAATTGCTCAAGACAAATTACTATGTATTGTAAGCAATTATGAGAAGAGAAACTAGGCTATGGAATGCAACTGCAACTAACTTGGGAAATAAGAAGGGAGGAAGAATGGGGACGAACAGCTATCTGTAGCAACACCATACAGTAAAGGCCTAAAAATGTTATTTTAATATATGTATTAAAAAGAAAGATGATTATTACAGGGATGGCTGGCTTGCAGCTGGGGTTGGACAACCTTTATATGCCATATGTATCAATTAACTAGTTATTTTTAAACCTATCTGAAGCCTTAAAGAGCTATTCCAGGACAGACATACTAACTTACCTTCAGATTTTCTGCCCCATTGCCTTAGTGGCATATCATGTACTCAAAACAACAGCTTTTTCCACAGCTGGCTGGGACAAGTGTATTACAAGCATACAGGAAGTTATCTAAGTTTTTATAGCATTTAAAAAAAGAAAAAAAAAAGGAAAAAAAAAAGAGATATACTGAAAACTTACAGTAGAGTTGTTTCAGTAAATATACTGAAGTGAGGAACCAAATTAACCATGTATGTAACACTTTGGCCTAAGATAAAGTACTAAAAAAAGTATTTCTCCTAGCAGAGATGATGTAAAGGAGTCTGAATTTAATTGAATGAATCTAGGCAACAGTTTTTAATCACACCACTTTGCACAGCACCTCCTTTTTTGCTGCTTTGATCACTAATATATTGTTAGAACAGGCAGTTCGTCCCCTCCCTTAGAACCACCATATTGGTCACAGTAGTGGCCAGAGAATATATACTTTATTTCATTTATGGTTTTATCCATTACAAATTGTACTACACTGAACTTTCCTACAAAAACTACCACACTACTCAGAGACTTACAAGTCTTAAGTTACCAACAGATAAAAGAGTGAAAACATACCACAGATCAGGTTAAAATAAGTTTGCATAAAGAATTTTCAATCTCTCTTCTTCATAAATATAATAATGTTGCAAGTTCAAATTTATTTAGCCTACAATAACTTGCTCTGGGAATTTGTCACAGGGACACGAACTGAAACATTATTGTTTTTCACTGTGCAATACAGCATTACCTCTTTATCCTTGTATTTTGTTGCTATGGATGCAACATGAAGGTATTTAAAATACCTTAAGGATATAAAGAGGCACCGAGAGGGATCATCAAATCCAAGCAGCCATTTAAAGGAGGAAATGGGACACATATCCAAATGAACAACCTGAAATATTCCACTTAACACCTAATTATCTGCTAGAACAAAATACACATGCTACTCTAGCCTTGTGACCCAATTTCCTATATGAAATATGAGGAGGAGAATCATGAAGCAGAAATGTAGTTAATAAACACAGTGACATTTACTAATTTCATGGCTTGCTTCTGTTTCAACAGTGCTACCCAAGTCCAATTTGCCTCACTTTTGGAAGTACGACTAATAATCTACAGTTGACCGTAACTGTTAACTTCTGAGATATACCCTGTAGAAGGAGCTGGTGCTCTAGGCACTAGCTTAATTTTCACTTAGAACAAAGTTAATCAGATCACTCAGCAAAGAATTAGCAACACTTGCTTGTCTATTTTTTTGTTGTTCTTGTTGTACTAACATAAATGGAATACCTCAGCCATGCTCATCACAGATGTTTCCCAATGAGATCAATACTACATACACTATCAAACTAACCATCTATCCTGGGTCAATACATCAAATTTTAGTTACAACTCAAACCCATTTGTTGAACAGCTATGTAGAGTAATAGTCACAAAACACTTTTTATTGAAATACTGTTAAAAACTTTCTGGTCAATGCTGATAAAAAGAGATTTTACAACATCCTCTGGCTAGGAAAAGGAGTCTGGAGCAGTTAATCAAGTTACTGGGTTCCACCCCCTCCTTTCTTTTTTGTTGAGTAACATTCACTGCTGCTTCTTCAGGTCCCAGCAGCAGGAAAACAGCATGCATGGATATGATAACCCATCAAGGAGGGGTCAGCAGCCACAAGACTAAGGGGGAAACCTCAGGCCACGCATGTAACCAACAAGGGGTACATCCTGCTCACTCTCCTCTAGATACTGGGAGGCACCACTGAAAGGTGGTATTCTCACACCGCCAACTCCTGATGCCTTGAATAAGCTGAAGGTGGGAAGTCCACTTGCCCAGGACAGACTTTCGAGCCTAAAGTTGTCAAGGACCCTAGTAGGGACAATGTCAGGCTGGACAAAACCAGCATTTCAGTTCCCATCACTTTTCCTTTTCTCTTAGTGGTCTACGGGGGGGTTCACAACTGTCGGGCAGGACATTCTTGCCCTCCACGCCTTTTCCCAGTCCTCCCTGTCCAACCCTGTGACACAGCTTGAGAGTCAATCCTGTGTCCTATCAGTTCCTCCTCTTTATGGTCACTGAGCAAGCCCTCTTTTTGCCACCCACAGGGTTCAGTTCTCATCCTCCCACACTGAAGGGCTCTGCTAGCATCACTGATCCTTCCCTAGAAGGAGGATTCCAGCAACGGGTGAAGGAGTGAACGTGGCTTAAGCATAATACCATCACATGCCTGAAAGGCTTCATTTTGAGCCAAATATAGCAGCAAAAGGAAAAACTGTATCCTGGACTTCACTGCTCTTTCCCAGCTTCATAAAGGTGTTTGAGGGTAAGTTACTGTATGACAGGAGTTTCACTTGCTTTCGCAAAATGATAGAAAAGCAGCAACAGGAACCCAGTAAAAACCTCATCCAAGTAATGGGAGTGAAAAGAAATAAAAGTAGCAAGAGAAACCAAATGTTCCCTACTCTCTCCAACCACAGACGGTAAAGACTGGGGTCCAATGCCCTGTATCAAGCTCCACATGCATACACAGGGAAACGCAGATTGTGAAGAGGATTACTGAAAATGCCTTAATATCCAGTGAAATGAGTTTGGTAGAAATTGGTAGCAATAACTGCCATTAAGAAGGAAGGATACTACAGTCAGATTTTTTCTTCACTGCATGAAAAGAAAAAACTCATTCATTGAGGAAATGTGAACACTACTCAGATCAGTACTTAGTTCTTGGCAGATATTACCCTGACTGGCCAGCAACCACAGCACAGAAATGCAAATTAAAAAATAATTTTAAATAAGTCACAGCCAAAATTTGTTTCCTGGAATGAGATAAATTATTTCAAGTGTCATCAAAATAAAAAAGGAGTATTTCTTCATTTCACTATGTTTGCAGATCAAATAAAAAGACAGAAAAATAGCAGAACATATTTTGAATGGACATATTACAGGAACTTTTCCTTTTTGGCATTCAAATATCCTAGTTAATTTTAAAGAATTTCAACATATCTTTCCTTTATCTATCTACAGGGAACAGTTGAGGGAAAATACAATTGGACTAGACTTGGGGCTGAGATTTTTTTCAAGCAGCATAAAAGAAGGCCCCCCCCAACTCTTAACTGCAATTCAAGAAACAATTAAGCTTATTTATGAAAAAAAATGCATCAGTAAGGGGACATCATACTACCACAAGACTTCCCACGTAAAAAAATACAGCGCAGGCTATATAATTAACAAAATCCACAGCCTTACCAGTCAATAACAATTCTTCTTTGATTTGCATTCCATGGAGCAATTTGATCAAATGGACAGACGTAGAGATGAGACCCAAGTTCCTATTATTAAATTGGAGGAAAAAAAACCCAAAATAACCACACTTGATTTGAAATACATTCAAATAAAGTGAAAAGGCTTTTCACTGAAGTTAACAGCAAGTCTTTAACATCTTCAGAAACTCTCAAATAAAAAGCAGTTTCTCCTGCTTAACTGTTCCTGACTATGAGTAGCCACACTACTACCATCAGAAGCAAAACAAACAGGTTTACTGCATCAGCCTGCATATTAACAATTCTGGACATAGCACCTTCAGAGCCAAGTACCCTTTCCTCTCTTTTTGCTAGTCTTCTAAATCAGATGTTCAAAATTAGCAGGTTATTCCTGTAATTTAAACAGCTTTATTTGTGTAAAAACTTTGCTTTTTTTGAAGTTCAAGTGTTCAGGGAAAGTGTCAATGTACATTACTTAGTAATTAACTTTGAGGATTTTAAATACCAACAAAGTGATTAGCAGCCATCAGAGGAACAACAGGGCCAGTTCAAAGGGAAACATACAAAACTCTCGGAGGAAAGCAGGGAAGGTCAAATAATCCATTATCCTTTCTCCAGTGAGTAGGAATCAGAGGTAGAATCTCAGAATGGCTTGGAAGAGACCTTTAAAGATCATCTAGTCCAACCCCTGCGCCATGGGCAGGGACACCTTCCGCTACAGCAGGTAGCTGAAAGCCCCATCCAACCTGACCTCGAACACTTCCAGACATGGAAAAACATCGTCATAGTGAAGATAAATGAGTCAAGTGAAGCCATTTGGAATCAAAAACACCAAAATAATTCTACAGCCAGAGATCAGCAATCCTGGAGGTAAACAACATACATGCCAGGATGTGCATGCAACAGGAGTAAAAAATGAAAGTCAAAGAAAACAGTACAAGCAGATGAAGTTTTCAGCTTTTAACTCATTTGTACTTTAGTAGTCACACTTTTTGAGAAGAGATCAGCCAAGGTAGAGTGGCATCAGCCAAGACAGAATGGCTGAAACTGCAGAACACGGCAATACTATCTCTACCAAACCTCCACACCCATCCATCAGTTACTTAAAAAATATATCATCACATATGAATACTGAATAATTGTCTTCTGCAGATGTTTTCTGACAAACACATACTCCTTCTCATTAAGTTCTAACACAGAAGAGAAGCCAAAGATACATTTATAAATATACAATACACACATGCACACTGGTATACATACAATCTATTAAAGCATTTCCCATTCCTTCAGACCCCAAATTTCTTCACAGCACACAAAGAAGAACAACTGACCCTGGAAGGAACAAAGCTTCATATCCCCCAATAGTTTAAAAGCTGTTATGCAATGCATGTGTTCACAATCTTTCCATTCTTCCCTAGAAACAATCAGCTTCAATTTTTGATCAAACAATTTGTAGTTTGGGGTGGGGGTTTTTTTGGAATATCTGAATGTTGCACACTTCAACATCAAAGGCACATAATTTTCCTTCCATTCACAACTTTTGATCATTCAGGACATTTAATTCCTAAACAAGTCGTGCATTTGCAACCGTTTAAAATCAACACAAACATATAGCTAATACACAGCTGGCTCAAAGCACCCAGTGCGATATTAAAAGGAACATAAATCGTTATGCTGCTACAAAGCCAAAACAGTATGCAACAAGTGACCCACTGAGTCCTTCACTGTTAGAAACATGGTCAGAGCTTTCTACAGGCTTTCCCCCTCCTGCAGTCTAAAGGACAGCACAATTATTAGCATTCAGCTTCCTACGTGAGCAAGGCTACGCTAACTGCCTAGGAAGGGCAAGTACGCAGCACAAGTATAACCAGTGCAGAGCACATTTTTGTTCAGAAGCAGGTTGGATATCTGAATTCCATTAGAAAGTAAAAACTAATTTTTTACTTTCTAATGGAATTCAGGTATCCATAACTAGGTTGTATTTGTCATGCTACTGAAAAAGGCAATCCTACCAACTCCCAGCCATGCAATTCTGTTCGCCCTGTTTTAACGAGTAACTATGGACCTACAGTAAGTTACAATAAGGAACCCAGTCTGGCTGAACATCCACCTAGCAAAAATTTATAAACAAGCATATAAATTTTCTGTCAGATCGGTTCCTTGACCCACAACCTGATCACAAGTGCTAGCACTGCCAGGAACATAAAGGTAAGAGCCTGAACTTACATTTACCTTATTCTAAAACTAATGCCTTCTACAAAAAGTCCTGCAACTTTTGTGGCATTAACAAAATTCTGCCCCAGCATAGAAGTTGCAACTTTGTGCCATGTCAAAATTATATTTAGTTCAATAAACCAAATCTGACAATTCCCAAGAAACCAAATTTTAAGACTGTACTCCACAACAATTCTTTGTTATCTAACAAACTTGTAATGGGTTTGGGGGTTTTTTTTTTTGGTTGGTTGGATGGTCTTGCGTTCTTGGGGGGGGGTGGTTGTTGTTGTTTTGGGGTGTGTTTTCTTTTAAAAAAAAAAAAAAAAAAAAGACAGCATGTAGAGTACCAGGTTTTCAGGAACTACAGCTGGTTGTATCCCAAGCATCCCCTCAATGTTGCAACAGATGCAGACAAAAAAAACCCCAAGAGGCTAAATAACTTAAGGAGACAGACTGACTACTTATTATCCATTAATATCAGTTTACCTGTATATGTATCAGGGTTGATATGCACAATTCTACACGCTATACTTTGCCATGAGTACCAGACACCTCTAAATGTACCTTAAAAACCATACTAATCCTGTAACTGATAATTAAAACTACTTACTTATTATGTTATCCAAAAAATTAAAGAAACAAGAGAAAAAACTCATACTAAGGACACAAACACTTTGTTCTATTATTCAGCAGTGCCCCAAACTCTGACCTACAAATAGGTCAGCTATTTTTGGTTCTTGCATACTTCATTTCAAGTGACTGCATCAAGCAGGAAATACCAGTTAATACATCAACTAACACAGCAGTGTAAAATAAGAATCTCTATATAAAACCACACAAACATCAGAAGGTTATATTTTTGTATGTGTTAAAATGGATCATAACTATACCTCATGACATGTTGATTCTTGGCACACTCAACACAGGCATTCCTCAGACATCTGAAACACTCTGCTATGAGCAGCAGGCAGGTGTCTCGATCTACCAGTTCACAGGAGTCCTTATCGGCCTGCTCAATTTCACTTGAGGCGCTCATCAGGATTTCCAGGAGATCCCGAAATATACTTTCTTTTGCCATTTCTCTGAAATAAATAAATAAATTCGTAGTGAAAAAAAAAAAATGCACTGCTATCAAAAAACCTATATTATGACAGTTACACTTCTTACCGTAAACCCAAAGATGTTTCTACAACAGTCTTTAACTATCTATAGTATAGAAGGTCCTTCAAGTAGAAAGAGCAAAATATATGCACACAATCATCCCACCAGCCTTTTCAGAAAAGGGCCTGTGAGAGAGTTGTATATTACTTGTATTCCTCACAGCTCTCCAACAGCTCTTTGGAATCTTAATTAAAAAAAAAAGAAAGTCTCCATAATGCATATAGCTAGCATGTTTATCCATGACACTGCATGTTGTTTTAAGAATTAGGAGTTGCTTTAATTAATGAACACAGTTTAGATGTCCAGCACTAGATGTTTCAGAAGAAGGTGGTATCGGAAGCTCTATTATAAAACAGCCTGCCACAAATTTCACCAAAGGGAGAAAGAGAAGCTGTGAAGAAAGCCGGTGGCTGCACTAGCATCATTCTGAAGTGTGTGAATCAAAGCCAAGGGAGAAAGTCAACTCTGTCTACTTCAGCAGTCAACTACCCCAACACAAAAAATACCATGCCACTTCTTAGAGTATCAAGACCTAGGAAAACAACACTACAAAACCATAAGCATATAGACAGATACTATATGAATGGACGAGAGAGCTGATGCTGCTGCATCACATAGATTCACCAGACTCTGCAGGACTGACATGCACATCTGCAGATATGTCACGCAGACATGCACAACATTTCCAAACCACGGCTATTCACATACTCCCTCCCCTGATTCTACGTTCAGAAAGGATCTGAGGGCAACACATTACGAACATTGCTAACTCGGTTTTGATACTACATGCTGGTGAAAAGAAGCCACACCAAAGAGTGTTCATGGCATTGCTACAGGAAAGTTCAATAAATTTGCTCATCCCATACTTCTGACCAGAGTCAAAAAAGGAAAATCCAGACGCAGCCTCCTTGAATCTTAAACAGACTTGCCGTGTACTCAAGATCAAACAGGAAGATTAGGATCTGAAACATAAGGTTGAGAAATACCTCCTAAGCTATGAAAAGAAGTGAGATGAAATGGAAAGTAATATTAAACAAAATATATTCACACAGAACACTCTTCCTAAGGGAGAGTTTAAAAATTACTTGATCAAACATTAGTGGATGATAGAGTATTACCCATGTTCTGCTGCTCGTCCAAATGTCTAAACATTTACACCATTAGAAATTCTACCCACTCTTTATCACAAGTGATCACATGTCCATAAACCAAACCATTGAATAGTAGAATCGTTTAAGTTGGAAAAGACCCTTAAGGTTGTTGAGTCCAACCGTTGAACTAACACTGCCAGCTCCACCACTAGACCATTTCCCTAAGTGCCACCTCTACATGTCCTATCTGTAACACCCTTAGACATGTCTGAAGACTATCGTATTTCCCACCCCTGCTCCTGCCATGTTCTTTTTCCTAGACTAAATAAAACCAATTCTCTCAGCCTTTACTCACAGTTCACATTTTGTACGCCTCTTACCATTCTTGTTGCTCCAATAGTGACACTTTCATGTCCATCTACATCTTACTGACAGTACAGTGCATGCAATATCGAGGTCTGTTAGGGTGTGGAGTAGACTTACAAAGGGAAAGCACTTGCATTGCAAGAAATACAACAATGTACACAAATGTCATCACTAAATTACAACAACATTAAATTTCAGATCTCCAGGAAATATGTACTTCATTCTACAACCTCACTGTTGATCAAGACCAACACACTTACACAATCTCCATCTACATGAAAAAACCCACCACGGTTTACACTTTTTACAGTGGTGTAATACCGAGGGGAAAATACCAAAGTGGCACAACAAAGACCAAAAGCAGAGCTGGCCCTCAGCCATAAAGAAAACAGTGGAGCTTCTATAAACAGAAAGAAGGTTTGGAATTTGGGGGTTTTTTTTAAAGACGTAAGAAAAAACATTCATGGGACTTGAACCTTTAACTTGCAAGAAGTGGTGCAGCTCCTGCCGTTCCATGACAGGCATGCATGCCAAAAGAAGATTCAGTGGCTGACGTACCACAGTACCCATAGTAAATGCATCCAGACACAAGTTTTTCTAAACATCAGAAGAGCTATGGTCTGGTAAAGTAGCACCCAGCCAGGCCCCATCCCAAACACACAAAAGCCATGTCTTCTCTCTTGAGTGAAGATGCCATACAGAACCATTAGCTGTTAGTCAGATGAGTTTTTAAACACTGAAATTATTCTAAAATAGGAAAACTCTCAGTCCAGCTCCAGTTTCCTTTATATTTGCCTATGCCATGTGTTGGATTATCACATGAAACTGGTCATTTCCTGACCCAGCTTCAAAATACAGAAGTCAGTGGTCAGTGCAAGACATGTACTATTGTACAACATTCAATTATTTGAAATTGGTAAAACAGAAATGAAAAAACTGCAAGTACTTTTGTGCATGTTCCTGTGACTCTACCAGTAAAAGGATACCTTAAAGTTATTCTTATCCTGGAAAAGTTTCCACTCTCATTACCTAGTTATGCAGCAGAACAGTTTTAGTCAGTTACTGGATCACAAGCATACTGGGCTGTTGTGACAACTTTTCTCTTAATACTAGATTGAAAATAAAAAAAAAAAAACACAACTAAGAGTGTAGACATTTCCAGTAAAATATGAAGATTAAACTCTTGTGTGTTGTAACAGAGCAAGTGTGAGGTACACAAGGAAGTGCCTGTCCTCACTGTGAATGTGGAAGTAGATGCGGATTTTTACATATCAGTGAAGAGAGAGAGAACTCCAAATCTCTCTCTCTGCACACTATGAAAGAAAATGAATGTTCCTAAGCCAGATCTTTTGGGGCAGAAATCAAATCTCTGCCTACAACAGAAAAGAAAAGCCTAAGTGAACAAGCAAAAGTTATTCCAAATGAACAAGGAATGACTTAAAGGTTGTTTGGTAAAGCAGGATTCTATTCAGAGAAAATTTAAGTGCAACTCTTGTACTTAAGCATTTATACATCATTGCAATTTGAGTGTGTACTACAAAGGAATTTTAATTAAAATCATCTTTCTGCACAAAAAACGAAATTCTCAAATTAGCGAGGAGGGCATGAAGTGTTTAGCTAACATTAAGAAATCTGTCAAGGGTGATTTCAGGTAACTGGTCCCCAGCAATGCTTACAACAATCGTTTAAAAAAAAAAAAAATCTTTTTCCAGCAGTACGACAAAGATTCACATACAGATAAAAATAGCAGCTACAAGTATTTAAAATGTATTTCTGAAACGGAAAATATTTTCCTTCCATAACCTTTTCCCTAATCTTTAAATATTGATCTATAAAACTAGCAAAGAGCCTGCTAAGTAGCTTTTAGATTAAAAAATACCTTCTATTGTAAACAGGCCTTGAAATTCATTCAGAACTTATCTGTGGATATTCCATAAACATGTTTCCTATGTTTTGTTGCCTAAGACAGGATCTTCACAATTTGCTACTGCCACCTGTCCTTGATTTCAGCATGAAGTATTCTGCAGGAATACAAAAGAAAGCAGAGGCAAAGGATACAGCAGCCCAGCTCTCAGACAAGGAAGACATGCACAGTTTTGTATTAAGTCAAAACAGAGAGTCAGAATTCATGTATTCATGCCAAAAGGAAGATTACTGTCGCTCCTTGTAAGACCTAAGTGCTTGATTGTTAAAAATAGAAACTGTACGCAATAACATCCTAGTGAACACTGAGTTAAAAACATTAATGCAACGGTGTTCAAAAGACAGGGCTCCCAAAATCATTAAATTAGGCAGGAATTATGCGAATATCCCAGAAGTTTGCAATTCTGCATTACTACTCTATGTTTTAGGTACTTACACAATTCCACTCTTGTAAGCAGAGTCCCTAAAAAGCCTTTAGAGTATTTAACTTCACAATATTCCTGGTAATAAAATAATGCCATTTTCTTCCTTTTGTAGATTAGTAATGGAAGCATAACATCTGCTCAAAAGCACTGGAAGTCCCAAGTAAAGCACACAGTTGAATTCAAGTCTCCCACATTCCACACCATGGTCTCATAGTTGGGGCATTATTTCCTCACCTTATTTGCTTCTGAATCACAGACCACTAGAACTCACATTTGTAAACTATTTTGTTTGCACAAGTACTGAACAATCACGTAACAACAAAAGAACTGTCACTAAATATCACAATTTCATATACCAAACATCCATTGGGTTGTGTCTTCTGGTTCGACAGCACCAACAACAGTATTTTCCACAGTTGGCAAATTTATTGCCAAAGCTGCTCTCAGATCCATTCTGTCACATCCTATAGGATGTAATCTAACACTACAGCTTTGTCCTTCTGGAAGGGCAATTACAGTGCCTCTCTTCCAGCCCACCTGCACCTGCAAAACTTGGCTATTTTGGGGAATACCTACTCCTCTGTAAAACACAGTGGCAGAGGTTTCAGGGAGGAAGGCCAGAAACAGGCAGAGAAAGCATCAGCATGTAAGCCCAAAATTTGCACAGGTCCTCCTCTCTTTCTTGAGAAATTGAAATGAACACCAGAAGAAGGTCTCCTGTACACACAAAGATCACAAGAACATGCTTGTAAGTACGTCTTACCACCACCACCACTTTTAAACAGGAATTTAATTAACAAAAATAGTATTGGGAGTTAACAAAAAAAAAACCAAAACAAAACACCACAATTTCATGCTAAGCTTAAAAGTCTGATTTCTTAGCTCTTAGGTGCAATAACCTTCAAACAGCTACTGTTAGGAGGAGCGAGCACAAGCTTCACACCAACCTATGCCTCCTCCCACCTTCCAGAAGAGCAAAAACCACGACTCCAAGCCCACGCATGCAGCTGAACCTCTCCCTGCAGGCCCAACCTCTGCTGAAGCCAAGTGTTGCGTGGTATCGCAGAGGTCCCCCCGACTTTACAGGCACAGCAACACTCTGTACCAGCCCCTTGCTTTCTGCGGTAACCCCACGCTTTCTTTCCCTACCTTAAAGATGCTAAGGGGCACCCAACCTGTCCCCCCACCGCAGCCCATCCAGTGCCCGCCGTCGCCGAGGCCTACAACCTCCACCCTCGTCCCCAGGCCTTGGTCTCAGGCCGGCACGAAACCGTCGCCCAGCAAGGCCTCACACGCCAGGCCTTACCCATTTCCAGCCACCCTGCGGGGCTCACCGTGGCTTTTTGCCCCACAGCGGCTACTCCCGCGGCTACGACCCACCTGAGCGCACCCGCCTAGGAGGGCAACCTGTGACTGTGGGGACACAAACCTTTCCTCCCTGCCCTGGGCCTACCACAGGCGCAGGGGCACAAGTGGACTGCCAAGGCCCCCACGGGACCCCGAGGGCAAGGAGGGGAGAAGGGACGAGTCAGTCCCCACAGGTGACCCCCGAGTCCCACACCAACAGCCCCGGGGGAAGCAGAGACTTCACGGCAGGAACCGGCGGCACCCCGCCGCTCCTCCGCGGGCCCCTTTCGTAGCGCAGCCCGCAGCCGACACCCCGAGGGCCACGACGGCGTTCGCAGCACAGCCCAGCCGAGCCCTGCCCGCCGGCAACACACGGACCACGCCGTCCCGCCGCTTCCCGCTGACCGGAGCTCCCTCCCCCGGCCCACGTGGCCGCGGGCGGCCCCTCCTCTCCGCTAACCTGGGCTGCTCCTCCCGGAACAGACCCGCCAGCGCCCGCACGCTTTCCAAGCGGGCCTCCGGCGCGGCCGCCACGGCCCGCCCCAGCCGCGCCGCCGCCGCGGGCAGCGCTCCCGCTCCCGCTCCCGCCGCCGCCGCCATCGCCGTCGCCTGCCCCGGCGCGACCCAGCTCCGCCCCCCGCCGCGCGGAAATGGCGGCGGCCCGGCCCCGGCGGGCGGGCGGTGCGCCTCGCGGGGCCGGCCCGGAGGTAAAATGGCGGCCGCGCCTGTGAGGGCGCCGGGGGTTGTCTGCCGAGGGGGCTGCCCCGGGTGCCCGAGGGCATGTAAGCGGCGCCTGGCGCTGCGGGGAGCTCGCCGCCGTGCCACAGCTAGCCCTTCCGCGGCTGGTGTCTGGAGGACGTACCCCTCTTGTAGGAATAAACTTGCGTGTCCTGGGTTGCCAGTGGCGCAGACTTTCTGTTATGTCCACTGTCAAAAGTTGTTCGTACGCTGGAAAGTGGTGCTTCCAGGCCGCTTCCCGGTAGTTATTGTGTATGACTAACGCACCAACGACCAGCTCTGTAGCAAAAATAGCTTCAAATAACAAGTAGAAATTAAGTAAGTAAAAGATGCTGGGCAAGGCCTCTTGCAATCGTGCAAGTTCTTCCTTCTAACAGTTTCTGTTACTTCTGAGAATTGCCTGTTCGTGAATAAAGAGTAATTTGTTTCCAATGCAGTGAAACTCGAGACTAAGAATAGCGAAGCATCAGAAGAGTCCTGGCTGCGGCCGAGTATGTTGTGCCTGACAGGGATGGCTCCGGGGAAGATACGGCTATAGCACCTAACTACTTTCTTCTGCGTGTTCTCGCTGACCGCTGATGCAGTAGGTCTGGGCAACCGGCAGATCACAACTTCAGTGAAGGAAGGAAGCAGTAGACTACACTAATAGCCAACGAGATAGTCATGTGCACTCTGTGAAAATTACCTGCAAATACATAATTTGGTATTTCGTTATATCCTACCCTGTTTGGGAAGGGACACGGTTTGCCCAGCGGTCCAATTTATCTCACTGTCTTCATCTTGTAGCTGACCTTTTGCCTGTCTTTTGTCAAACACAAATCATGTAAGCAACAATTTTTTATTTACCCTTTGTAAACATATCTGGGGATTTTTTTTTTTTAAACATCTGATGTTATAAGGTGACTGTTAACCAGCTTTTACTCCGTTAAGTATACAGATTTTTCATGTAGTGTACTGATGAGTTACATTGCAAAATATTTCAGATCAAATAGCTGAAAATACAGACTAGACCATAGATGTCCAAGACATCAGTATGGAGATGCATTAGTTCTCTAATTCAAACTAGTACCTTGTTAAGGCTTCAACTTAACCCCAGCTGACATAAAGGAAGACAAAAGTAACTCATGCTCACCCTGGGGCAAGGTTAGATAGCATACAGCAGCTCCATGTATACATATTTTCTTTTTAAGAACACTTAGAAAGCAATGCAGAACAGAAAAGTCTTTTTTTCCCTGGCAGTCTTAACAGTCCTGATCTTGGTGATATCTTCTTCCACCAATTTCCATAGGCCAGCTTTACCTTGTTTAGACTTGCTGCCTGTTTCATCAAATGCCTCCTCAGTCAGTATTACTGATTATCAGGGATCCTTGTGAAAAATAGTTTTGCCTATGTATATGATCTCTTTTGAATTTTTTTCTGCCTTAAACAGCCACAGCGGTTTTGGTTTTCCTCATTTTAGTCTTTCCATGCTTTCATTCATTCCCAACAACATGCTCGAAACCATCTTTATTAAAAGGCTATGCAATATTTTGAGATACGCTTCTTGTAAGGGAGTTTTGCAGGGTCTCAGGGATACCGATTATAGAATTTAGTCATTTTTACCAGGTTACTCACAGATGCTATATCTTGAGCTCATGTGATCTGCCTGATTCTGTGAACACAGGCAGATCCCTTAAAGATCCAGTTTTCCCTGAAGAGCTGACAGTCTAAATAACGTTCTTTTTCTTAGCACAGATTTAGAGAACTACAAGAAGGGAAATAATCCACCTAGAGCTGACTACTCCATCTGAAAATAAAATGATGCAGAACCTATTTTTAAGAGTTCTGTATCAAATTAAGAGGTAGACCAGTCTTTTGAGGCACCAGTGTTTGAAGCTGGACGCAGAGAAAGATCCATCCCAGCTGAGACTCTGGAAGGAGACAGTTGCCCCATTCCAGCAAACGCTGGCTCTGCAGGAGGCAAAGCAGGTCAAAGACTTTGAATCCCTCACGTCTCAAATGTTGAGAGATGGCCACACGTTCTAATCACAACACGTATACTAGCCTTGCCCTTTTTTATTGGAGGTAACTTCCATCAGAAGATAAAATTTGGGCTCTGGAAAAAGTTACTTTACACTAAGGAAGCAAATCCCGCAGCATGTTATGTTTCCGGCATAAATATTAGTTTTCTGTCTCTTACTTTGTGCCTGTATTAGATTAAGCATGACTTGGGCCACAGAGCTTTGAAGCTGTAGACCAAAGCTTTTATTTTGGGTCTAGTATTTAATAGGATCCAGTGAAATTGATTGATGCACTCGGGAAAATGCTTTTGATTAGCCTTTGTTGCTGAGCAGTGAGCCCCACAGCGGATCCACTGAGCTGTGGAGCACACACTACCCTCATGCCAGTCCTCAGTTTCCCACTTACACCAGGAAAATTACAGTAATTGGCCAAGGAATTCTGAACACCTATGTTAAGACGAGGAAGAGCACATCTGAGAGGAGGTAGCACCATCTTCTTAACCACCAGAGGTGGAACACAAAACAGCTTTTAAGTTTTTTAGAGGTATTCAAGAGCAATGAAGAATCCATATGAAATGGATACTGCAGACTGTCTTAATCCCAAGAACAGCTATTGCAGCCCCAAGCCAACAACTCCAGAGGTTATTTGCCTTCAGATGAGATGTTACACATGTGTCCAAGGGCCATAAAAGAGCGGTTGCATTTGATGTCGAGATGTACGTGTCACTGCTTTGTTATGTAATAGCGGAAATAAATTTAATTCTTCATAAGAAAGAAATCCCTCCATCTGGAAAGAAAGCCTGCAAGGCCCTGGAGATGTTCAAAGCACTTGCAGTTTGTCATGGAAACGAATGGTGTCTTCCAAGAAGTAAATACAAATGAAATGCTGTCCGCTGTACTGTTGTCAGGCTCAGAGTAGCTGCAGATATTCTCGCCTCATTTGTTAGGTGCAGTCCAATTTCCAGAGTGAATGAGGAATTTTGTAACTGTCATCTGCCCTTCACAAAGTTTTTATGCCACATCTGCATGGAGGGTTTTTTTCCAGGATCAGCATTATCATCATCATGTTGGGCAACTGCACAAGTGTATGGAAGGACACAAACCTTGCCCCGTTCAGCTGGATCGGAGAGACGCTACTTAGGATATCTGGTACCCAAAGTCTAGTTCCTTCATAACCTGGGGAATTTCATGGTACATGAATTTCACCTCATTCATGTAACAGTTGATTTATATTATGTAGAATTTAATGTCGGGTTTTGGTTTGGTATGGCAGCTGAATTGAAAGAAGTCTGGTGCTAAGTTAAAGGAGGCTATGTGTGTGCTAACGTACATAGTC
This sequence comes from Harpia harpyja, assembly GCF_026419915.1. Taxonomy (NCBI): domain Eukaryota; kingdom Metazoa; phylum Chordata; class Aves; order Accipitriformes; family Accipitridae; genus Harpia; species Harpia harpyja. The sequence goes on along the minus strand of NC_068945.1, from coordinate 3,041,706 downwards.
CTGCAGTTTTCTGTGTGTAAGGGACACAGAGGTTGTCTTACACATCAGTAGAGTACATGTCAGCCCTGGGAGTGCAAGGGCTGCATCCAGCCCTGGCTCATCACCTCTGCAGTTCTCCAGCATTCTGATTTTAAACAGTAAACACCCAGGGAAGAGTAATTTTTTTTTCTCTGCTTGTCATTAGCTTTTCCCTTGGCAACAGCTTCCTCTGAGGACAGAGGAAAAGCTCGTGCTATTTTACCACCTCCTCCCTTTCCCCATCCCGACCCCTATGTGCTGTGCACAGCTCTGCCTGCACCTTCCATGCATTTCCCAGCTGCCGCCTCTCCTGTCCTCCAGCTGAAAATACCTCTTGGATGCGAGTTGGCCGGGCATCCTCCGGAGATCCTAACAAGTGCCTTTCCACTGGCTCCCTTCCTTGCTGTGGCAACCTCTTCCCTCCCAGTCAGTTTGTAGTTGTGACAAGAAGCAATTGCCATGCTGCGAGGGCACAAGCAAAGCAAAAAAAACGCGGTTAGGAAGAGGCCTCCTTCTGTTTAGAAATTTATTCTCATGGATAGAGAATCTCCCTATTACAGGGTTTGACATTAAATCCCATGTTTGGGATTTAATTACCAGGACTGGGAGGAACCCAGAGGCAAAACCCGTAAACTCCTGTGTTGCAGGAGCAGCGTTGCATACAGGGCTTGCCTGCTCTGAACCTGAGCGTCTGACGGGCACGACAGGATCCCTTTTGTCTGCTGGACACAGCACCCACCTCTACAGAAGTGGACGCCCGGTTCGGTTTGTGCATGCCTGCATGTGTGCTTGCACCTGCTTACATGTATAAAACCGTGGCATATCAGAGACAGGGAGACCGGTAAAAAGCATAGGGAGTTATTCTCTGTTATTGTACAGTACACGCTAAATTAGGACTCAGGTTGGCACATGAGGAGTGATGTTCTCATTTTTGTGAGAGCCAGGATAAGTATGGATTGGGACGGCAAAGGAGGTGAGCGTAGCCAAAATGGAAAATCGATGCATAGAGGAGAAAGTGGGATACTGTTCACTTCACTCTCTATCAGACCCTCTGTATGACATTTTTCTTTTTCCTGTACGCTGAGGTAGTGCAAATTTGGCTAAAACTAAACCTTTAAAAAGTCACTGATTTTTTCTTTTTGGGTGTCAGTTCACAATAATAGAGTTTAACACTGTGGCTGGGGAAAAAATCAATTACTGCAGTTTAATGTCTGTAGGAAAGGACAGGGGTGCTCCAGGCAATACACAAAGCAGGAAAGGACATGCCTCTCCACAAGGCAGGCTGCCGTTGACACTGATCTTGAGACTGAAGAAGAAAAGATGGATGTGGGGAAGGCAACAGTAAGCAGCGGGTTTACAGAAAGGCATGCCCAGAAATGTATCATGCTACATAAGAGACAGGATATCTGAAATAAGTTGCGAGCATTTTGTTTAAAGTTTTGTGGGAAAGGAGGATTCTTGATGAGGACTGTGAAGGTGAGAGTGTGCAGTTACTGGTCTCCTCTTGTGACCTTTTCAACTATCCAGTGTTATTTTAAGTCCTAGACTCCCATGTGAATATGCTCCCATGAGCAGTGCTAAGTTTGAAAGTTGTGCCATATAATACGGATTTCCCATACAAATACAATCGGATCTCATCTCTCAAGTGAAAATCTTGGCTTTTACTGTGTTTTGATAGCAGCAACAGTTTTTCTGGACTCCAGCAGCCTGGACAGCTGAGCATCCAAAAAGTTGCTATTAAGTACGTGCACATAAATCACTCCTGTGGTCTATACTGAGCTCACCAGGCTTTTGTGTATACGTGGAGTAACTCTGTGTCACAGGACAGAGTTCAGGCAGACTCGCTGCCTTTGCATGCAGTGTGTAGTCACTCTCCACATGCACATTAAACCTGACATGCTGGGCTTGCATGATGTTTACAGAGCTGCACATGGGAAACTTACCTTTTGGGGGCTGTGGAAGCCACCAGTTAGCATCTGTGAGCAAAATCCTCCAAAATCCTGTGTACGGTCCTGGAAATATTATCCTGATTCTGCTGCTTGGGAAATCTAATTCATCTGCTAAGCCTGCAGTCCAGTCTGGCTCCTTCAGCTGTCTTAGAAAGATACTATTGGAGTGATGAGAATACTTTCAGAAATTATGTCTTCTCCCCAGAAAATAAAAATAAATATCCCTACTAAGGAACAGAAATGACCAAAAAGCTCCTCATGACCTGGTCACTGTCAGGGAGTAAAAAGGCATGCACTTAAATATTTTTGAGGAACACACAAGTGAAGTAAGTCCTCTTGAGTAGATGTGTCAAGCCTGGCCCCTTATGAATGGATGAGCAAAGGGAAATGCCCACAGGGAATCCCGCGTTACTCGGCGCTGCTCCCATTTATCAGCATTTGCGGACCTTGTCAATGCTGAGAAATTTCCTGGAGGGAAAAGACAGGGGCTAAAAGAGCAAAGAACAAGAAAAACCGATACAGTGACTCAGAGTATCTCCTATTTTGGGTTACTGCTGGTGACTGGAAGTGAAGAATTGTAGCTGTGATCCTGACCATGCTCCTTACTATGAAATAGGGATTAAACCCCTCCAGCTCTGTCAACAGACTGACATCTAGTGGAGGTAAAATAATGGGCTGCAGAACTCAACCTAAAATCACCTCTCTGAATGACTATACTGAGTTCATATTATTCACTGCAGATGTTCAGTTCATTTAATTCGTTAATTCCATTTGTGAAATATAAAATAATTTCATGAGTGAATCTATGAGTCTTTATTATAAACTAAAAGCACAGGAGATAGGTAAATTTGCAGCATTTCATTTAGCCTACACGGAAATAAGATTAGGATCTAACTAAATCACATAAAGCCAAGACTTTTTTTCTGTACTTACAATACTGTGTCAGCAGATAAGCTTTGTAAGATGAGGGCAACAGGACTGGGATTTTTATCTTAGGTGTTAGGAAACAAATACCTATAAAGTTTGGTTTCAGAGCATTTATGAAAGCCAGACGTATGTCACCGTAAGACTAATATTTGAGAAGATGCTATTGGTTAACTCGGAAGTTGCCACATACATTATCTGTCCATCTCTAAGGGCAAAATATATCCAATTATATAGAGAGAGTTGTTTGACTGACTGGCAGATACAGAACTGAGAAATAAAGGGTTGAAACTTCAATTCTCCAGAATCTTTTTCTTTAGGTCTTTGTCAGTTTTTGCAGCTATACGAAAAGTTTAATAGTCATGAGAAGAGGGTAGTGAAAATTGTATTAATTTTGATGTAATACTATGAAACTCATGAAGATCTAGTTAAAAATCTCCGATCTTATTGTCCTACACCAGCTTTATATTCCTTTGAAAGAAACATGCAACCTAAACTTTAAAAAAGGGAACAAATATTGCTATTAAAGTAACATCTTCAGAAGATTTGTGGATATGAGGATATTTTATTGCCTTTTAATTTCAAAACTTTAACACACCGAAGAAATATCTGATGAAACTTTGCTGTCATACCTGTGGACCTGAAAAAAAGAAAATTATGTTTCTTTTAAACCAGTATGTAAAGGCTGTCCAAAAAGTTTGCTTAATTATCTATCTGAAGGGAAGCTTTAAGCCATTCATGTTTTATGTTTTTTTTCCCACAAGATCATGTCAGTAGACTAAAGTTAAGTGATATATAGATTATTATTTTTTAAACCACCATCTTAACTTCCTTAAGCAGCCACGAATATAAAGGACATTAGATAATTTCCTTCTGCATGTGCTGATTATAAGATCTGGCCTCTGCAGAAGTCATTATTTGTATTTACGTGACAGGATTCTGATTTTCTAAATTTAAAACTCCCACAGTCTTTAATGACTGGGAGTAATAATGCTATGGAGCTTTAAATTTCCCAGCTCACTTGGAGATAAAAGCAAATTTCGAAGGAGGGAGTTGTCCATCTCTTCACCTGTGCAATGTCCTCCTTAAGCCCAAAACTCATACAAATAAAATCAGCCCACTGTGTCTGCATCTGTCTGCCACACATTATCCACTTGCTAGATCTAGACTACATCAGTTTTATTAGCCTCTCCCCCATCATTTCCAGCCTCTGGATGTGCCTGGCACCTCAATAACACTGAGTGCAGTTATTAAGTAATATAAATTAATAATTAAAATAAATATTAACTATTAATACCGTGCAAACACAGACATGTTCAAGACACTGTCAGGGATGGGCGAGCCCGCTTTTTGATCTGAGCAAGCATTGATATTCACCGAATACAAATACCGGTTTCACTGGAGGGGTAAATAAGGAGAAAACCCGGTGGTGAGCCGGAGGTGGGGCCTTGGTTGGCAAGATCTGGGTCTGGGATTATGTTAGTCTAAAGCCCCTCCTGACTTCTCTCTTCCCCTTTCTCCTTGCCCATCATTTTTGTTACCTGGGACTCTGCAACTGCACAAGACTCTGGGTCTTCCCATTAGTCTTGGGAAAACATCTTGTTTATCTCCCTTTCTGTGTGGTCTGATTTAGAGGCAGGACGGGAAGGGCAATAAAGCAGAATATGGCATTTGTGTCTGCTAGACTTCATTTTTGTCTTTTACCCATGCTCTCCCCACACTGATGAAATAGCCATCCTTGCCCGCAGGGTGAATCGGCTAGCAGGCTCATCAAGCCCCTGGGGCTGTGCTCAGAAATAACAGGCATCGGGATTCACGCTGTTCAGTGCCCTGGTGCAGAGGAACATGCAGGATGAGATAGTTCTCATATAATTAATGCAAGGTAAGAGGCCTGAACTCCGCGGGCCACGATCTCTGCTCCTCTGCTTCTGTTTTATGCCAACATCATCGAAAGCCAGAGACGTAACTTAGACAAAATCTGTGTTTTCCCAGCTAGAAACTCCATCCAGCTACATCTGGTATAACTTCCCAAACTAACAACCACTTGCCTCCTAAAATGTTATTTACACCTATGCATGCCTGACTTCTGAATACGATCTGTAGTTTCCCAGCACTGTCACACTCAGTTGGACAAGAGAGGAGTCACTTGATAAATCAAGAGCAGGTAACACTCAGTTTCTCCTAGCAGAAGACAAAGGTTTGTAAGACCATCATGTTAGGCGAAGAGTCTGAGTATGGTGTGCACCTTCATTCCTGAAGCAAGGAGTGCCTCTACCAAGGAATCTGTTATAAATCACATTTTTAGTGAGACTGGCAAAGCTGCATAACTCTGGCCTCGGGGAATCTGTCTAATTTGTCAGCTAAAATTCAGTCTCCTGATAGAAAACTAGTCCATTCATGCTTTGTGAAGGCTAATTACCCATGGAAGGAATCTGCTCAGGGAACTGTCAGCAGTGATGTGGTGTGGCACCATCATCCGGCTGGGAGCTTCCCAGGGAAGGTCGGCAGAGTTCCCCCTCCTCCGTGTGCCGAGCCTTAGCCGTGCAGCTGCTCTCCCCCATCTCTCCTTTATACGTGCACATCACTTCATGGCACGGTCAGCGGGATGTCCTGAGAGAGAAGCGTCCAGATGTGGCACTTTTGCAGCTTGCACCCAGTAGCAGGTTGTCCTCTGCGTCTGGAAGTGGTGGGAGCTTGCTGTGGTCAGGATGGTCTAAAAGAGGCAAGATTTGCAAGAAAAGGTATGTTTTGTTAGACCATTAACAGAGTTGTAGAAACCAGAGGGGTTCTTCTGTACCCACGTCCTTCTTCAGACCTGCAAGAGAAGCTGCTTACAAACTCGCTGTCACTTATGCGTCAAGACAGAAGGGACACAAGTAACATACAGCAAATAGAAGCTTCCAAAAATAATCTTGGGAAGAAACACTACTTAAATTCTTAAGAACTTATTTTTTGTAATCATTCAAGTGCATTATGAACTGTAGAAACTCCAGCATTGAATAAATTGCCACAGATTTAACACTCCCCATATCAGAGAAGACCGTTGTTTCTCTACTGGACCAATGAAAGTAGTTACAAAGATTTTCTAACTACAGATCACAGTTTAATTCCCTTCCATATTTGTTAGGTGTGCAGTGTATTCTTTTTCTTCTGGGAAATAATCCTCTGTTGTTGGTCATAAACTTCAATGAGCTAAGTACCTCTAGCTCCATTTGTTCCATCTTAGTAGCATTTTTAAATGACCATGTTTTAGCACTGCTAAATATGTGGCCCAAACTTTGAGTGTGTCACTAGAATAGCGATGAAAATGGGAAGAGATGTTGGAACAATGGTTGGATCTTGGGTAAAAAAATGATTATTCACAGTTATTAGCAACCATTAGAAACCAGAGGTTCTGTACTTGTCAAGGACAAGTCATGATCCTGTAAAAAATCTCTTCAACTGACTGTTTAACTTACTTTAGGAGTTATTCATCATGCAGTTGCAAACAGGTCTCCTGTACTGGATTAATTGTATTAAACAAGGAAAATAGGGTATGAATAATAAGATAATTACTTGGAAAACAGTTATGTCCAGCCTCAACCTATCTATAGCTGCTTTTTCATTTGTTATTATAGAAAGACTTAGTTAAAAAATACTGTTACTAAAAATTGATCGCTGCAATTAAAAAGTGTCATGTGGATTGACCGAGTAAGCTTGAATTCAGCAGCATGCTGTAACCAATGCAAGTTTGCAAGAAACTGAGCAGTCTTGGGATGGTTAGCAACCTTCAAATAACACCCGTGTTTAAGTTTCTTGGTGTACCAAGGCCCCTCTGTTCTGTTTGGCTCCACCAAGTTTGTGTGTTTGTTCTATTAGATAGCATCAATAACCAGTCTCTTCTCAGAGTGCTGTGTAGAAAAGGGAGCGTAACTGTCTGAAAAGAGGCCTATTAAGTGTTTGCTTTTAAATCAAAGAACACTTTTGAAATATTAAATAAAGAGGGAGTACAATATATAAGTCACTCCAACCATCTCAAAAATACTGATACACATTAATGATTTACTTTGGGCTTATATATCTATTTGCTTTCGTATTCAAAATGCTGCACTGTTACCGTGGTAACCCAAATATCTCACAGAATTTAGCTTATTCACCATCTAAAGTACACCCTCTTAAGGAAATTCATACAGGTTCTCATGAGAGCACTTTTCCCTTTTTTACCCATTGTTTGTAAAGGAAGAAATAATGACTGGTTTTGTTGTGAATGGGCCATTTTTGTCTTTTCTTCTTCCCCTCTCCCATCCCATTAATGATAGCTGACATTTAAACATGACGGCACATTCAGCCACTGTGTTCACTGTTTAACAACGTTCCCAGTCTTGAGTTGGGCTGCTCTACTCCTGTATTGATGCATGTTGATATGCCACAAAGAGCCTTTCTAAGAAATTCCTCTCCTTATTTTAAAGGATACCTTCATTCTCAACAGTCTGGCCTCTCATATATTCCCTTAAACAAGAGCAATGTAGCTCTGCTCTGGTACGCTGGTATTTTACTGGGGCATCATTAACTGGGACATATTTCAGCCCTTCTTACCATTCAGGGCTCTTTCAGCCCTTGGTGCAATGGCAAACGTCAAGAAGAGGTTGCCAGTGATCCTCACAGCCCCGCTTCTGCCCAACGGCATTCCTTGGCAGGTAGACAAGGATGGGGGAAAGAGCAGTAAATACACTGTGGGACACTGTACCTCCCAGAAGCCAGGGATGACTTAAATTGTCTGCCTTAAAATTGTCTGGCCTCCCACCTGCACTGGTGGTGGTTGCTGACGATCCAGCTCAGGGACTTGAGCCAGGCGAACGTGATGGCCGCAGACTGATGTCGGAGCTGGCAGCTCTCGGAAAGGGGCAAGTCCTGCTTTGTCCCGGGTGCCAGTTCCCACCCTCGCTCTGTTTTTTGAGGTCTAGCAGTCACCCGGCAGAAGAACGAGCTGATCCAGCAGGAAGGCTGGAAGCCGACTCCAGGACTCTCTGCCCTCCTTCCTCCCGCCTGCTCTTGGTTACTGGTGTCCCACACCTCCCCATCTCCCACGCTGTGCTGCTGCGAGAGTTTCTGTGACCACTCATCCTTCTGGGTTGGTGACCTAAACTGACCGTTCCGCTTTTGCCACATCATATCCATATGCATATTCTTGTCATTATTTGCATTAGTTCCCGACACCAGCCCACCACGTGGTGGGTCAACACTCACCTTAACGCAAGGGAGGAGATGGGGACCTGCAGGAGTGCGGGACGGGGAGTGTGAGAGGGCAGGACGTGATAACTGCCATTGCCACCCCTCCCGCAAAGTGTGACAGGGCAGGTGGTTTTGGGGAGACAGGTCAGAGCTGGAAAGGAAGATAAACTTTGCAGTTTGTGCTGGGCAGATGGCCACCTGTAGTGCTGTGACACAGCCCAGAGCTACGGCGGACCTAGCCCAAACTGGACCCCAAGCAAGCCACAGGCAACTCCTGAACCAGAAAATGCCAGCAGCATCCCTTCTGTCCCCTCCTGGCACAGGGCAGCCTGGGGCTGCCCGCACCTTTCTGAGCACAGGGCAGAAAGACGCCAGTTGACAGAGCTCTAGAGAATTAGGTCCAGGGAGGAAAACCTTCCTGAGAAGGGGTGGATGGACAAAACCCCACAGAGTCCATCTGCTGTGCAGGTACAGCGTGGGCGCAGCCGCACGCTCACCCTCAGCACTCTGCTAATGCCAGAAACAACAAGACGGCTTCTCGAGCGCTGTGGTTTACATGACAAATCAATGTTTGTTCCAGATGTTGATTTTTTTAATTAAGAAGATTTATTCAGACCGATGTAGAATAAATGAAAGAAGTAAACGCAAGCTTAAAGCTTCAGAAGAGTTTCAAAGCTCGTTACTCAACATTATTTACTTGCTGCGTAATCTCTTCTCATCACTCATTGACCTCTGGCAAACAAAGAGTTGAGCTGACAGCAACTTCCAGCTTCCTTCCTCAAGCCAAGATTCTTAAAAATACCTTCTTTTTATAGCTGTATTTCAACTTCTACAGACGCTTTGTCCAATAATCTCTCTTAAAAGCACTGTCCTACTTGTCTTTCATATTTAAGAAACTTGCTAAGAGGACTTCACAGTAAGCTAGCTAGGTAGATTATTTTTTCGTAATGAGAGTAAAGGGGGAAATAATTCCAAAAGAAATTAAGCCAACCTGCTTGTACAAAGACAAAACCTCTTTTCTTGATTTGTTTTTCTTTGATTTATAAACACATTTTGTTAATCACTGCAGGGTTTCTGAGGGAAAAAATGTCTGAGATCCCTACACAACAATGTAAGTTAGACACACGCATGAAGCAGAGAAGAAAAGATTGACTGATTTAATGATTAAACAAAAAGAGAATGTGTAAATGACTGAGGAATGTATTAGGGAAACATATTAACTGCAGTTTCTCAATGTGTCTACCTTTGTGTTCTTAATAATTCACTTAGAGGAGATGCAGAGGTGGACTGTCTCAGTTAGCTCTTGCTAACAGTAAATATAAAGAGGTTTTACCCATTTCAGTCACAAAAAAACCCCACCAGGCTATATCCACTTTGCGACAGTTTATAAATCTACCTGTCTCAGAGCTCATGAAATCTTTCCAAATTTTGGATGACGTTATCTTCATAACATTTTGAATTTGGATGAAATAAAGTATTTTTCAGATTTTTTCAAACACAGTAACAATTTCTTTTTTCTCAGATAGATAATTCTATGAAATTGTCCAGGTTTTGAAGTGGGAATGAAAAATGTTTATAAACATTTTAATGTGAAGGAGGAAAGAAATTTTCATTAAAAGCTTTGCAGCGCTTGGATAAAACCAGAGGAAATAGAGTGCATCCTAATCTAAGTAGAAATGACAACACACAACTACTTTTCAGTTTAAGTATGGAACTGCAAATACTAAGTGCCAGCAATACAGCCTCAAGGAATATTGTGGAAAAAAGTACAGATTGAATTTGCTGGTTTAGCAAAAGAAATACTTAGTTTCACTGAATTAATTGGTCACATGAGCTGATTGAGCTCAAGTGATGGTATTTTTTCCAGTCACGCTGCAAATGAAGGTATTTTGTAGGAGTTACCTCCAGCAGATGAACAACCTTCTGCTAAGCACAGATGGAAAGTAAATGGCTTTGAAAATGGAAGTTACTCGGCCACCTAGAAGCTCCCATTGACCTCAAACAAGGACAAGCATCTCTGTGATCCCTGTGCACAGGAGCCATTCCCTCCTTACATTCTGATCGCCTCCTGCAGCTCCGAGCATCGCTGTTAATGCACAGGGACTGAACCTGGGCTAGTTTGCTCTATAGTGACTTGTCCTTGGAGAGCCCTTACACTCTAAATCAGATTTGATTTATGTATACTAACACGAACTTCATCTCCTCCTTACATCAGTTTGTGAATTTATTGGAAAATAACGTCTGGGTTCGCCCTTAGAATGAGTACAGCACAAATACCATCAGGGCAGTATCCCAGGAGCTTTTCCCGTTCTAAGGGACAGAAACAGCCTGGGTCTCAGCTGGCATTCAGTTTCTAGCACTTCCATTGACGTCTCTCAGCAAAGGTAGAACCGTAAAATGGTGCCTGTTGAAACACGATCAATTACCGGCTCTGTTGGCACAGGACCAGTCTATCTCAGGCAAGCTACCAGGAAGGGAGGTGTTATTTGTATTGGGTGTTGGGGCAGCAGTGAGAAAGCCATGATTCCCTGTGAAAGACGACCAAGAACAGGACAGTCTCTGTCTGGGGGAGTTTAGCTGCTACCAGCTTGGGTGAGATCTGAACTGATGACCGTCAAGTCAAAAGGTTCTGCAGTTCATTAGCTGCTTCACGCGCCAAACTGCTCTATCGCACCATTTCGGATTATGCCACGCTACAGAACGCGTCTTTGTATAACGCAGTGGAGTTTTGCTCACTGCAACGTGTGAGCGTGAGTTACTGCTAGCTAGGGGCTAGGGGCAGAGCTACTCCAGGAGCACGCCAGGGATAAAACTGGGATATAGAGTTATAATTGCCTCCTTGGAGTAGTCTCTCCTCCTTGTTCCAGTTGGGAACATGCTCAATTACTACCCATATTAGGGGCATAATATCTTCTCCTCCATGAAAGCTTAGCTGTGTTGCCTCACAAATTATTGGAAAAAAATCCAAAGCGCCATCCATTTATGACCGCTTCCATGTTCCTCCCCTCCCGCCCCTGCAAGAGCCATCCCACAAAGCTTGCTCAAGCAGCCCTGACCATCCCTAGCACTGCGAAGTGGTCTCAATGCGTGCCTGTCCAGAGTGGTGAGATGTAAGAGAGGAATACGTGGCTACAGGTTAGAAAGGAGAAGCTTGAAGTGCTCTTTCCTCCTTGCTTTATCGGTTTGGAAATGGAGGGGTGGGGGAGAAGAAGTAGTTTCTGGTTGTAGCACGCATTTTCCTAGCTCAGCTTAGCTGGAGTACGCATGCTTGTGGTTCATCCTCACAAATGCCATGTCAGGCCCTGGGCCAATACAAACACCAAGTCTGTCTTTAATATATGTAGTGAAAAAAATAGTTCCAGCTCACTCCAAATTAGAGTGTGTTTGCAGAGAGAGGGAGGAAATGAAGAGGGCTCTGGTAGTTGTAGCAGAGTAATGATGATCTCTGCCCTTAATAGGTTATGTTGCAGAAAGCACGGCTATTTTCCCTAGCTGGCATGCTTTAGAGTTGATTATAATACAAATAAAAATGTATTCAAACACACCAGGCCAAAGACCTCAAAGGAATGTATCTTAATTCTGTATGGTAAAAGTTTTGACCGGACTGTGGGAATTAAGGTGCCAGCACATCCGTAACTTGAGGGAGACACAGGTGCTTTATGCCACATGCCAGTGTGAAACCTCCATGTTCATTCCTGATAAAGACATGTTAACAAGTGACACGATATTTGTTGATTTTGTCTTTAAAATATTCCCATGTTGTAAAAGTCTGCAAAACCACCTCCCCCAAACTCAGGTGTTGGTAAAAACATTTAAACCTGACATTTAAATAGGCTAAGATCTTGAAATCTTTTTCATTTTCTTGCACCTGGAGATCCAGTCATCCATGCAGCCGAAATAGCATGAACAAAACAAAACAAAACAGAATAAAATAAAACAAGACCTTTGCAAGAAGGGCAGCAACTGAAATGGATCTTGATGAGTGTTTGATCACAACAGAAGACAGGAAGAAAAAAAGAGAAAAGTTAACTTTGTTTGTGGGTCACTAAATATTAAATTGAAAACAAAAGACAGCATATAAATTAATAAATTATTCATGGCAATTAGTTTGCCAAGCATAAATCCGTGCAATTTTCATTGAGAATAAAGATCCCAGTCTGGTTTCCTGGCCTGATTCCAGATAAGGTAATTACATTGTGCCTACTTAAATTTCCCCTTCAGTTCAGCATGATGTATGTGTCTTCCTCTCTGAAAACTGTTGTCTAACAAATCTAAAGCCTGCCACTCGCCTTTCGATGTCGGGTAGCTTTGGGTTTTGCCACAGGACTCTTTATACGCCCAGTAGGCTTCATATTTCTTAGCCTGATAGCACTAAAAATAGAGCTCAAGCCGTAGCATTGCTAAATCCTGATATTTCTAAGGTTTTCACACGATTAAATATTTTAATGCCCTTGAGTGAAAAGTTTCAGCCATGCCAATAACTCACAATTCAGCCCAGAAAGGGCACTGACTTTGCCCAGCCTCCACAAGCTGCTGCATGTTTTTATCATTAGTTAGGAACCAAATTTCAGTCAGGCTACCCTCCGCAGATATGAACCTTGCATCTTAATGCTTCCTTGTGGGCTGGGGATTATCTACACGTGACTTCAAGTTTCAGAGCAAGCTTAAAAACAGCTCAAAAGCAGCTGAAGGCTGTTCCTGCAGCTCCACCTTTTGGGAGCTGGGGATCAACCAGGTTGCTTGAGTTGGTTATTTCTTTACTAGAGAAGGACTTAACCTTGTTGTATTTGTGGCTGACATTAATCTCTCAAATAGAAAGAATAAAGCACCCTGGAGGTTTTAAAGATGTGTTGATTCCTCACAGAAAGCCCTAAAATGCATTAGGCTGGAGATATTTTTATTACAAGTAGTTTCTGAAGGCTACTCAGTATCAGCAAGGACCCCAATTTATATATACACTTATCATCATCATAATAACATTTTCATCTGTCCTTTCTGCTTAAGATTCACTCAAAATCATTGTGCCAGATTGAGATGCGCTGTAGGTAGACCATGTCAAATATAACAGCATCTGGTCCACATCAAATTCAATACTATTCTTGTACATTTGAGATGGATTTGGTTTCTAATCACCCACTTGCACCCTCACAAGTGATTGCAACCTAGAGGCTTCATGAAGTAAGGTGCTGAGTACTTTCAGCACTGTTAGGCAATTTCTGTGTGCCGGTGGGAGGTCAAATTATCCGGTCCCTTTCTAAAGAGGGCCCAGCACGCAGCAGGAGGAGATGTTACCCTGTACTGAAGGGCTGAAGACCTTTGAAACATGCAGAAAGCAACCTGGATGCCATGAACTTCCAAAACACCTGGATCTGGACTACAGCACAAGTCTGCCTCTGCTGGAAAAACCAGGGGTATGTTGGAGACTGCCGAAGGGACTGATCCAGAGCCCGCTGGAAGTTATGATACATACAGCTTCTGCTGGGACTTGAATCATGTCTGTGGTGAGCTTTAAGATGCAAAGACACTGCAGCAGCCAAGAGTGATCTTTAAGAGAGGAGAATCCCCCCTGAATAACTATCCTCACTTGTTGGTTCCAGAAAGTGGAGGGATGAGTGGAAAAAAAAAAAAAAAAAACCTCACAGATCAACAACATAAAAATCCTTTTTACCTCTTTTCACTACTCAGCTGTGGATTAAATTGCTTTGATGAGTATCAGACATGTATTTGCCTTTCATCACTTTTCATGTTCTAAATCTTGCCCCCAGACTCGGCATCTCTGTTTCAGACTACTAAATATTGTATGTGCACAGGAGCAATTTGGTGTATATAATGATAGGCATGATTGTTAAATTGGTTTCCAGTGTCTTTCAGGCCGCGTCCCTGCAGAATTGCAATTAAACACTCGACAAACCACAAGGCTATGCTAATCCCGCTTCAAAAAATCTCTGATGGCAAGGATGGCAGTCTGCCTTCCTTCTCCACTGAAAGACAGAGAGACCCAGCGTTACTCAGGCTCTTCATAAAAATACTGGTTTTCCCCTTTGGCTCCGTGGTTCATGTTTCAGCTGTTACATTCTGCCCGAGTTCGCTATTGCCATGTAACAATCTCCTCTTTGTTTAGCCCTGCTACCTCATTTCTCTCTATTAGCCTTTAATCCCTGTCAGGGTTTCACCTTTGCAACGATGAGGTCACAGCTCACGTTGATTGGGAAAGGAAATCCTGATGATTGTTGCTGACAGAAAGCTGATAATGCTGGTTTGGGCAGCAATAAATTCTCAGTCTCTAAATGAAGACTAATCTTTGAGCCAGAAATCACCTCTTTCAGTAGTTTTTTTGGGCCTCATTCACAAATATTTTCCCATGCTCAAGCTGCTTGACCTTTGGGGCATTCAATGCACCTATGTTATTGTGCAGAACTGTTTTCCAGGGATCAAAATAAGCAGCCATCTATCAGTGAGAGGCAGGTGAAATTATGAAATAAATCAATGATGTTATCCTCATCGGGAATGCAGCACTTGGAGCTCTCTGAAGCCTCTGCAACCCTAAGTGCAAAATTGTTATCTGCTGCTGAGCAATTCTGTCCTGTCAGCATTTTTATTTCTTCAAATGACTGTTGTCAGGACCAGTTATTTTGATTTTTTCAGGACAAGAGTGCATCACGCAGAGGGATAAAAGAGGTGAGCAGGAGGGGTTTGTGCTGTTAAATTCATGTTGCTGACCCGATGAGTGATTCAATAAAGATAGTTCTTAAATAACCCTGAGCAATGCAGATGCTTCTTTTACAACATCATAAATGCTGTCTTTGGTGCCGTTCACCGCTTTAAATCAAGTATGGCCATTGAGCTGGCCCTTCTCCACTGCAGTATCCATTATATGCAAACTCCTTGCACCTCCTGCAATGACACAGCTCCTTGCCAGCAGCGAGCAGCAGGAAAGTTCACCAACGGTAGAACAAGGAGAACTTTACTGGAAATGCACTAATTCAAATCATTGACGATACTGTCAAAAACGTAACTTCTGTACATTATATTGTCGTCTTCCTTCCGTTCCTCCTGCTGTTCTCCAAAACAGATGTTCCTTCAGCACACTGCAATCTAATCTACTCCGTGTCTTATCTACCTAACAGAGCCTCTGTGCTCCCAAATGCAGCTTCTTTGTGCACTGTTTCACTCCTGGACAGCTGTATCCAGGTTCAATACTCCAAGAAATGGGAAGCTGGTGGTTGAAAGCTTCAGCTCGCTCTCTGCCAGTCCAGTCGGGCTATTGTTTTCTGTCTCTGCAGCAGGCTATACTTACTCCTTTGATCAAAAGAACCCTGGACTTTGGTCTGAATGCAGATTTGAACTTTACAAATTGGGTCTCCCCCAACTAATAAAGTGGGCATTTTACTCCCTTTCCTGCTAGCGGTAACAAAACTCCCCGCTCCCATGCACAGCTGGTAGCATTTTAGTCAGGCAATCCCTGTGTAATCTATTATAATTTTTTTCTTCCTTCCACAGTGTGTTGGTCTTCCCAATGATGAAAATCCACTATTGCCTGGCTATAATTCTCTCTGAATACAGGCTCCAGCAGAGCTCCTGAGGGGAGCAATTCAGGTGCCTGAACACAGATGTGCAGCACCATAATAGATGATTTAGGCTAGCCGAGATACACGCACCAGCCTGGCAGATGTGATGTAGGAGCTATGGAAGATATGTACCTTTCCGGAGGGGCAGCCAGAGCCCAGGCAGGCTGTAATACAGTCTTGAAAAGATCTCAGCTGATTTCAGACACCTGCAGCCTGTCCAGGCAACACCGTGCCATCAGAGGGGCGGATTGCTTCTGTGCTCATCAGCTGAATGGATAAGTAAGTTTGCCCCAAACAGTATCAAGGGTCAAAAATGGATCATTACGTGATGGTATAGAAACCAGCACTCCAGCATTTATACTGACATTCCCACCTTTGCAAGGACAAACATCGGTATGTTTGTATTATAATCCTTATGCCTACAGGTAACTACTTTATGTATCTTACACATGCCTGCATCTGTCTGCATGTATCAGCTTTTCCAATCCTTTTGTCAACTGTATCTACTGGCCTGTGAGTTAAACTCTTCAGAGGAGAAAGGGAAAATTTGTTCCTTGAATTCTTTTGACTTTAGGGTTTTTTCCAATCTTGCTTTAGTGAAAACTCTAGCATTAGCTACACTTTGTTTGTGTGCAAGAGAGATTTCTCATTAGAGAAATTTGGCTGGACCCTAAACCTGCCTGCCTCACATCCCAGCCAAGAAACCATCTTCACGCATCTGCATCCCACTTTCTGTCAGGGACAGCTCAGGAGCTAAATGACAGCAACAAACACAACGGCTGTGGGTCAGACCAAAGGTCTAGCTCTCCGTCGCGGACCACGGAGTGCAAGCAGATACCTGGGAAATGCTTAGGGGTCCAAGGAAGTACCGTTCTTGGAAAGCGGAGGCTGAGGAGCCAGCACACGCAAAGCAGAGACCCAACGTCTCCTTGGGGCTGGGGGAGAAGTAAGGAAGCAAGAAGGGTAAAAGCAGGAAAGCAGCTGCGATACAGAGAGCGCAAGCAGAGATGGTGGCCTGCGTAACCTGGTCTCCATTACCTGCCTTGGCTGAGTAAGAGTGAATTTCCTTAATTGCAAGAACATTATCTCTGCAAGGGATTGAGCTGGAGAGTCTGGCTCTTGTTTCTGCCCTTCATTTTTATGCCCTGGGATGCTGGCGAGACAAAATACTGCATAAATGCATGGGTAAATACGCTGCAGTGTAGCAGTCAAACTCAACGGGACCGCGGTGTCATTGCTCCGGCGCTCCCAGGACTCTACTCCAGATTCCAGATCTCACCGTTTTGTGCTGACTCCTTTGAGCATCTGGCCATTTTCTGCCCATGCTGCACAGCTCCATTTCACAAAATTTAAACCTCAGACTGAAAACGGGCATAGTAATACATCCTGGAAGGGAGATATGTGTGGAGATATGCTAATTGCAGATGGATAAAATCCCAATAGATGGCACTTACTTCTCCCAGACCAGATCACTTCCTTCCATGCATTGCAAACAGCTTTTCGTGTGCATTCCTTTACAAGCAGCTCTTAATAACAAACACACTATCCTGCTTTTCATACAGATTGGTTGCTAAAATGAACATGTATTATGGTTTTACAGTCACTTTTTTTGGCATCTTACATTTTATATATCACTATAACATAAAAGGTAAAGGAAAACAATGTAATCCTGATATTGCTAAAACATTTACCTAACCCATCCACACTGGCATCCCAAGGAAAAAATAAGCAGCTCAAGACATGGAAAACCCTTTAAGGAAGAAAAATCGGGATGTCAAGTACAGTGCAATGCCATTTTAATCCAGTTACACAACTAGAACTGAGTAATTAAAGTCACCACAGAGCTTTCTTCAGCTCTGCCCTGAATTCATTATTCCCATTTCAAAATATAATCGCTTAAGCTGAAGTAACCACAGTATTATTCTCACAGCTCTGTGCCACAGCAGCTAGATAGGATACATTTAATCTTTCTCAAGCAATATAACTGAAGGCAGACTCTTGCAGCAGAACAGCTTGAATGCCATACCACAATTACATGACAACCTTTGGGACTGAGAATTGCTTTGTGTTTGGGAGGTTTTATGTAAATAAATGCTCTTTCTTGAAAAACAGTTAATTTCATCAGTATTTTAACCCCATTGGTTTCAGGCATTTTTCCTTCAAACCCCATTTTCCATTTTAAGATTTCTTTTTATCTTTTTATCACCTCTTTTTGTTCAAAGGTTGTATAACGATTACAGCCAGGTCCCCTTCAGAATATTTGGCGTAACCTAAAGGTGGCATATAATTAGTCTAGTCTAGTCTAGTGCCTGAGAAGAAAAGGGCCTGGCACACCTGACAAGCTGGGTTTTCTGGGGAACTGAGAGTCTGCAGAGATGCCCGATCCATGAATCCCTCGTGACCTAAGGCAGGAGGCAGGAATTTCGAAGGTCAGATTGACACTTCAGGGCATGCTCCATGGCACAGATTTAAGCTTCTAGCGCATTTGGTGATGAAAACTTAAGATGATTCAATACCAAAGAGCCTTGGTGAGATCTGGTGGTATCACCTATAACAGATGTGCACCTAAATTCTACCTGCTTAAAAAGATGTAGTGGCTAGGTGCTAAAGCCTAACATACCCCTATTGACTGAGCATTTGCAGGCTGCCGGTTTCCAGAAGTTTCTCAGTTCTTGTATTTTTGTAGATTTTCTTGGAGATGGAAAAAGTTGCCTGCCTGGCAGAAACACCATCCCACTTGGGAACTAGGGAGCACTTGCTCAGCAGCCCGAGAGCATGCCAGCAATAAACCAAAACCAAACAAGCAAAAAAAAGAGGGAAATCCATGCTTACCTTAATAGGAAAACTGCAAATTTAGACTTTTCATTAGCAACAGGCAGAGCATCATATGCTCCTCCATGGCAGGACGCATGTTCACCCCCTCTTCTGGCACCTATCAGACCAGGTCTGTGGTCATTCTGATTTGCCACAGTTTCATCCTTGAAAACATCAGGCCTGTTTTAGCTAAGAAACAAAAACTAACCTGAGGCATAGAAAAATTCTGCCCAAACACTAAGATTTTGCCAAAATCCTAGCACTGAAAAGAGTATCACGTAACAGGGAGTGTTGAGCAGAAGTAATGGTAGGCTGCACTGCCAGCTCCTCCTGTAAAGCAGAAAAGAGGAGCTGGGAGTTTGCCTCTTACTATCAGTTACCATATATTTCCTTTTTTGCAGCACAGAGTGCTTTTGATCTGTGCAGCGTTCTCCATACTTATAAACATACCTCTGATAATGAGAACCAATGTGCTTTCAGGTAACTTTAGAAAGTGGTTTAACTTACCTCTGAATTTTCTGAGAAATTAACTACTCTGAAAGGATGGGGTCAGGTTTTGAAAAAAATCTACTCAGGCTTTACAAACCAGGAGGCTCACATCATGACGGTTTTTTTGTTAGAACTTATTAATCCCTAGGAGGCAATAGATCAATACCAGCTGCTTCACCTCCATAGATGGGATTTCCTAATCGCCACCCCCTAGCAAAATTTTATGGCTTGAGACAGATAGATCCAAAAGGAAAAAAGTGCCAGACCTCACCCAGTCTATGGAGAAGGGGTTAAACAGTATTTCCTGCAATGTCAAGCAGGTTCTAGCCACTGGTGGATAAAAAGTCCACATTTTGAATTGCACAAAGAACTGTGCGTGGGACTGTGGAAGAAGGCTGCTTGCTTTGAGGCCAAAATTTGGACAAAGGAATTACAGTCACTACCAGTATAGGCACAGCAAACTGTGTGTACCTTACTTCTACGATAAAGAGGAGGTAATTTTTTTTTTCTTTTTTTCCACACCCTTATGCTGTTATTTATAGCTGCTTTGTTGTGCTTACGTGATCTTTTAAGGTTATGATCTATATACTGGACTGCTAAAAGCACCTGGGTTAAAACACCTTCCACAGCAAAACAGTGATTTTTTTTTTTTTAATACAGACCATGTAAAAGACTTGGTTTACAACACAAGTTCTTAAAGACTTGCATCAACCCTAGTGATGGGACTGCAAAGCACCAGGGAGGGTTCGAAAAAGCTGCTGAGCAGGAGATTCTCAATCTGGCTTTGAGAAGAAAACCCATCACATGGTATATAACCCCTCTGAGTATTACAGAGCTGCTCTCAGACCTGGTTTGAGCCACCAGAACATCTGATCCCCTGATGAATATGGAAAAGTCCAAGCTTGGCCAACAGTGACACTAGCTGCTTGTGTCCATATAAGCTGTAGATTTATACTGCATCTTATGTGCGCACTGAGGCTTTCCACCAGTGGCAGATTAAAAGCTTCAATGTGAGCCAGTACGGGATTTTTTTTTTTTTTTGCCTGTTGTTTGGTGGAATGCTGAGATTTGGACTGAACAGATTTGTTTACATAAAAAGCATCTGGGTTCCAGGGAAATCATAGTTCCGTGTAAAAATGTGAATGCCCAGTCCCCAAAACATTGAGCCTGAAGTAGCAACATTCGGTTTTCAGTACTCCACCACAATATCATTGAGACAGTAAAGTTTGTGTCCTTCCCCATCAGGGGCCACTTCCCAACTTTGGGGGAAGACTTGTGGCATTACTGTGAGACTGAGTCTGTAGAAGGACCTCAGCTGCTCTGGAAGAAGGAATATCCAGTTTCCCTCTCCCTGGGGAACCCCAATATCATTTCCAAAGAGATATATTTCAAATAAAAATAATTCAAAACCTGAATCACTGAAATTAATTATTTGAATGACTAAATTTGAAAAATCTAAAGCCTTTTAAAGAAGTGACCAATTCAAGAATTGTATAACATGTTAGATCAGAGGTCTATCTTGCTCCATTATCCCGTCTCTGGCAGCAACCAATATTGGGTACTTGGGGGAAGCACAATTCTTCCCAAGGACACTCTATGATCCTCCAGCAATTCACAGCTCAGAATTCCTAACACACAGGAAAAGTCTTTGAAAAGATACCCTTCCATGAACTTTACTTCTGGGAATCTGTGCACCTACTTCTGTAACCTTGTGAAGTTTTAGTATCTACAATATCCTGTAGCAAGGAGCCCCACACCTTAATTACCCATTGTGTGAAGAACCACCTCCTTGTTCATTGCTAATTATGCACCTACTAAGCATAATTTAATTTTTGCTTACGTATTGTCAGGTGAATGCTGAAATAAAATATGCTATTACATCTACTGTCATTATCATAGTAGCTAAACGGGTCACACATAAATGAACCTAGTGTAGCAATATCCCTATGAGACAGCAGGAGTAAAAGGGTTATCGGCATTGGCATTTCAGTTTGCACCATTAGTGCACTTCTGAAGTTAATCTCCTGGTTGTCCCCCCCTACTCTGCTTTGGTTTATACTGTGGAAAGGTCATAGAGTAAGTGGTGGATTCACCCTGGATGACAGTAAATCAAGATGCATACCCAGAGGGCTCCTAATGTGCTCCAGCCTCATGGATGTTTGGTACTATGGACAAGACTAGACTTCTTTTGGGAAAAAAAACCAAAAACCAACCTGTAGAGTTTGTGTGTTTATGGAGGGTGAACATCAACTCCTCACCTTCAACTGTTTCAGTCTCCGGCTCTGATCCTTTTATGCTTCACTGCTCGCTAGTGTAGACAAAGCCTACACAACTTGCTCAAGGCCATAGAGAACATCAAGGACAGTGTGAAGATAAAGCTCAGCCCTCCTGAGCTGCTTCTTACCTCTTCAAGACGTGACAC
This sequence comes from Harpia harpyja, assembly GCF_026419915.1. Classification (NCBI taxonomy): domain Eukaryota; kingdom Metazoa; phylum Chordata; class Aves; order Accipitriformes; family Accipitridae; genus Harpia; species Harpia harpyja. The sequence goes on along the minus strand of NC_068945.1, from coordinate 3,020,311 downwards.
AATTAAGTGTGCAGTTATAACCTATTGCATCCAAACACCTCGGGCTACATATAGCCTCCTATCAGGATGCACACCTGATCTGTCACCAGCTGCAGTCAGACAAGATGCTCCCCTCCATCACATGGGCCTGTCCCTCTCATCTTTCTTTCTTTCCCACAGAAAAGTGCTTTTACTTCCATCAATGAGCTCCACAGTGGGGACCTGGGACAATTCCACCCACCGGCTTCTGACAAGCCAACTTAGTCGTGGATGATGATATAACCTGACTAATAATAGGTCAGCAGTGCAAATACTGTGAAGCCAGATATAATATAGCATGGTGACGACAGCCTCTTCGTGCTGAAAGGATAAGTGGGCAGTATTACTTTTCAAATGAGATTTATTGACTGTAAGCTGAAGGTGAAGAGGCTGCAAGTCATTCCATCAGTAGAGACCTTCTTCCACTGTTTAACAAGTGATTATTTGCTCTGCTGTGCAGGTGGTTTACAGTTAGTTGATCATATTGCCTTGGTGTCTTATAGAATATCAGCATTTCTATTCCTCAGTCCCAGTTGAAGGGCCAATACCATTGTCATTTTGCTTCAAGTTTTACTTACATAATCTCTGTTTTAAATTTAAGGGTGGGCAGTGGGAAAGTACATTACTTTCTAGCAAGTCCAATATATTTTATTTTCATGTCCTAGTCAGGAAAGAATGGTATTTAAAAAAATGCCTTTCTGTAAATACCTTAGCACATACTTTCTGATTTGTTATACAGCCAAATTTTGAGGAGATTAAGGACTTGATTAAAAAAAGCATTGACATACCTAAATATCACAGAGAACTAATCTGTCTTGACTCTTATGACAATCTCACTAGGCATCTGCAGATCTTCAGAAACGTGGCCATGTGGAAAATGGTTTCAAATCCACAGAGCCTATCAAATATTTGTTGGGGCATTTCCCCCCCCCCAAGAGTTTCCTTTTTGGTAAATACAAAATAAGGTTGATGTGTTATAGAGGGTCTAATGCATTTAGCATTGTAGAAGAATCAAACAAAAAGAAAATGGGGTGAGGAGCAACAGAGAAAGAGGTTCTGTCATTAATAAAATTCTCTGGTCAAAACTAATGGCAATGCTCCATTGACTTCAGGAAAGCAAATTCAGGCCATGAGCCACAACTGGAAGAGAATAAAAAGCATATTGTCTGGACAAGACATATGTGCAGTATAAGTTCAGAGATGGATGCTACTCAGTTATTTTAGCATGTTGCATTTATGAGCCAGACCCAGGGCTGCAATTACCTGAGTGCTCCTTATCTGAGCGTGAATTAAGTTTCATACAACATTTACTAGCTGCAGAACAGAGCAGTGCTTGTTTGCATCAACACAGTGGCTGACGTGATATTCCAAAGAAATGCCAAAAAGCATGGCAGGTACTGAAGAGCTGTAGAGGGCAGGGAGGAAGATGACTTGTGCATGCCATTAGAATTGCAACGGAAATTAAATAAGCAGAACGTAATTGCCAGGTTGGTATTTAGCCTATGAACAGGCTATAACATACCTGCTTTCACAAACCCCTCCTTCAAAAAATCTGATGTAAACTCTTTAACATGCTGCAAATAATTACATTCTTGGATTTCCTTTAATTTCACATGTGTGGGGCTTAACACCTTGAGCGAGGCACCTGTGGTTTGAAGTGGATTTGTTGAACTTATCTGTATGTGATAGTCCCCAACACAGCACTGTAAATTAGTCATGGCTAATTTGGTTATAGCTATATTTATCTTTTTTGTTGTTGTTATGACATCCTCTCTCTCCAAATGAGCACTATCCTCACTGCATTTACTTCATCTGTGTTTACTTTTCCAAATGTTCGTGATCAGGAGCAGAAGTGAAGGAAAACAAGCGTTTATAACTCCCTCTTTTCTTGTCAAATCAAGACTGCAGCCTCCCTCCCAGTCTGGGGATCTGTCAATAGAATAAGATTATTTTTTCAGACTCTTTTTGACTGAAGTCCTCAAATTCCAGTTAAATGGAGCAGAACAGGGTGATTTAGAGTTCTGCATTTAAAGTTCACACCAGTTTCCATAAAAAGACCCTGATATTGGAGTGAATTCAGTTCAACAGCCTTTTCAGGAGGATTCCATTACAGACCCTTGCTGGCCCTCTGCTAAGATTCACTGGGCAACGGAGATTACAGATAGAATTGAGTTCCTTCAATTACAGTTTCATCGGACAAGACATTGATGGTCTATATTTATTTATGGCATGCAGTTGATGTGGTTTCCTGTATTGTTCTATTTATTAAGATTTTATTTTTGTAAAATGTGTCTACGTATTTTATATATATTTTTAAAAATATTATTTTAATAAAAAGATGCAAGTAAACTGAGACTAACAGAATGACTTAAAAGAAGATGAGATTTGTTTCATTCAGACTTCATCAATAAGTCATCCTGAACCATAATTTTGATGTGCTTTCTGTGAATGGGTTAAAAAAAAATTCATTTAACTCTGCTTTTTCATACATGACAGAAAAATAATAGGATTTAAACTTCCTAGCCTGCTGTTAGTAGTTCCTACCAATAGATCCACAAAGATGGATCCCACAAGACCCTCAGAGGTACTTCACAGAGAGGTCTCCCTGGGTATAGCTTTTGGCAGGCTGGGAGGTCTAATTGTTGGGGTTTTTTCTGACAAGAACCAGCCAAGTGATAGCACCTCTCATTCATATATTGGAGTTTGTGGTCTATAGATAACTCATTATCTGATTTACATACAGGTAGCTATCAAACCCTCTTCTCATTTGAGCAGTTGCACTGATATTATCTGGCAGCCACTCAACCACTTAGATGTAAACCCACTGGGCTGAAATTACTTTAATCAGATGAAAAAGAGAAAAGCAAACCCATAAACTGCCAAGTCTCCCCAACTCCTTGCTCAATATTTCTTTCTGCCTACATTGTGCTTCCATTTTGGTCAGTTCTCAGTTGAACATTTCCAGCTTCTTTGCCCAGTCACTTCTCGGTCTGTATTTTCCATCTTCCAGCTAAGTAAGATAATACTGAAAAATCTCCTCCAGATTTGCTTCATTGCTTATAGACCTTCCTCTACTGATAGCATCTGCTTTTGCTTATCCTCTCTGAGGAGCATGGCGAGATGACAGAAAACTTTTTTTTCATTGTCTACACAATTCTGTATTTTCCTGTTATCTCTGTTAGATTAAACCTCACTTTCCCTTTTACAGTGCCTTGTCAACAAATGGTTACAAAAGCCCATCAGCGTGAAGCTGTGCCGGTTTTTATGCTGCTGAATTCGGTGGTGAGGTTCCTGTTGATACAAACACCTGGATCCAACCCTGCATAAATAAAGCCAGCTCTCGCCTAATGGAGACAGAGAAGACACCACCAGTTTAGATGTGGCCACACCAGCGGTACCCACCCTGTGTCTCCCCACCAGGAGGCCTTAGTGCTTTAGGGTGCCCTGGACCTGGCACTGGGGATGGGGTTCAGATGCTGAACTCCAGGCAATTAATGACAGCCTAGATGCCTCCTGGTCTCCATCCTCTTCCAGAAGGGTGTGGGTCTCCTGGAAATCCTCTGTCATATCCCAAGCCACACACAGATATCTTGGCCACCCTGAGACATCTAAGATGGCACTAGATGCCCGTGGTTAAGCAAGTGAAACCCACCCACCAGGTCCTTGTTGACAGTGGTATTTCTGACTGAACCTCCACCTTCACAACACGTGGTCTTGGAGCCACATGGAGGAGAGCAGGACAAATTCAAACACAACTCTTGCTTACCAGTCTGCCTGGGGTCATCATGGCAGGACTGGGTGGGCTAGCTGAAGGCCACAGGGGGCTAATGCACAGGGACTGGTATGTTGGAGAAGAGCCTCTGCAGCTGGGCACCACGAGCTACCAACTCACCAAATTCCCTGGAGACCCCAGACTACTCCTTACAGATTAACAGCCTGTCTTGCTTTTACTTCAGACAGTTGCATTTCCATCAGTAGGTGTTTTCAGACCGACGAGAGGTGGTTATTCCAGGGAGCCACTGTTTCCTTGGGAGGCAGCTTGACAACATGGTCTATGGTCTCCCAGGCTGCCGCTGCCTCTCCTCCCTCCTGGCTCTGCTGCTCGCGAGACCTTTGCTTCCCACCCGCTCACCAGGAAGAAAAACTACCTCTCCCACCCCAAAAGCAGGTATTTATGTGATTTTAAAGACTTCAGTCAGTTCAATGAAAGAGGGACCCAGGGACCAAGAGCTGCAGGTGGGAGTACCACGCTACAGGGCATTGAGACCTTAGACCGGCTCTGCGGGATCAAACCACCCCTTTGGGACCCTCCCAGCTCAGGATATGCCACCGCAGACCGCAGGAGCCGACGAACGCCACCCCGTTAGCACATGGCGGGGAGCACCCCACAGCAACATGGGTGCAAAGCTAGATCTCTGCACAGAGCTCAGGACTGCAGAAGATACCTTTCTTTTTGGCCTCCCCAATTACTATCGCCACCTTGCAGTGGGCCCAGCCAGCCTTTCCACTGTTTCTGTGAAGTTTCTGGGTTATGAGCTTAAAATATTTCCACAAACGGTTTTAACATTTTGATACAGCTAAAGCTACCTATTAAGATAAACCAATTAATAGTTTTCCTGTTCTCCTACAGAGTCTCTGCCACCCAAGGGATTAGTACAACTTGCATTTATTAACAAAACATCAAAATATGGATTTTTCAGGTATCCGTCTACGTAGTCTCCATAGACAGAAGAAATGGGTAAAACGGTGTGAAGAGGTGAAATACTTGCCCAAGGCCTCTTCATAATGTTGGGTGCCTGACAAAGCATGAACTTTTCATTAAGTTCAATGGACACCAATTCAGGCTTTTAGTATTAGTGCCAGGAGATGAAATAAAAGTCAAAATGTCCCGACCCCAGTGCAGTCATGGAGAGCAATTGGATAATACTGCTTTATGTAGCTCAGGAACCCCGCACTGGACCTCCTTGGCTTGCACTGGAGAAGCCATCCAGACCCATGCCCCGGCAGCCAAGCAGATAGGAAGCCAGGTCTGGCACAATAAGCGCAGTCAGTTGGAAATGAGCGGAGCCAGCATGGTTTCCCTGTACGCCTGGTGTTGCGTAGAGAGCAAAGACATGACGAGCCCTTCCTCCTGTTACAATCTCATTCCTTCCCTCCATGGGCTCGCTCAACTCCCCCCAGCTGCTGCGGGAACTTCCCCAGCTCTGAACAGCGCACGACTGTCCATCCAGCTCTGCCCAACACTTCCCAGCTGGGAGATCAATCCTGTTGGCTCTTATTTTTCCTCCTCCTTGCTTCAGTAGGAGTGTTTTCTCTGTTCTGCTAAAACATAATGGACTGCCATGGAAAAGAGGCCAAACCAGGTGTTTCCCAGTCCGTCTTGCGAACCCATTGCCTCCGTGTTTCAGAGGAGACAGAGGTCCGGAGAAGGGGGTGTTGAGTTCTGCTGCAGAGATATCAGAGAGGCCCTGTGGACCAAACTGCTCTTTGAACTGCTTATTCTCCTTCCCGTCTCCTTCCAGAAAGGCTCCTGCAGAGACAGCCTCTAGATGAAGCATTGACTACAAAACCACCACTGAAGAGCAGATCTCCAGATCCAGCCTCAACTGACCCCTTGTGCCTGTTCAGAGTCCTGCTGCTGCTGCCTCGGTAAGCCCATCTCTGCCCTAGACACGTAGCTCTGTTTTAGCTCCTTTCTAACCCCATCTCAGTAAACTGTTCATCTGCAGATCTGGGAAATCTTGTGGGTTTAGAAAAAAAAAAAAAGTCTCGTTTTGTCAATACCCTTCAATGAGAGCAATCTTCCAGCCACCCACGCCTATCAGCTAACTGTGTTTGGCCAGACATCAAAAACAAAGTCAAGCCTGAACCACCAATGATTTCAGTCTAACCTTCGCCTACGAGGAACTCAGGGAAGCCCACATGTTTTCAGACTGCATTAATGCCTGCTTCTTGGCTTGCTGCTTCTACCTGCCCGTGTCATCCACATAACCTTCTTCACTGGGTCTCAGACACGGAGCCAGGAACTTTACAAACATGTTGTCTTATGGGAGCAGAACATCTCAGTTCAGTTTGACTGACACAGACATTGGCAGCTGAAATACTCTGCATGTTCCCAGCTGTTCCACGTCTGAGAAACTTAAGGAGGGGAAGGTGGAGTAAGGGGTCAGGTGTGAAGCTTACTCAGGGTAGGGGAAAAAAGGAATTATAAACACTTCGAAAGAGATCAGCAGCCAAAGGTATGTAAGTTGGAAAGAAGAGAGTTGCCTGTACAAGTAGAAGAAACGTCACTGAAATAAGTTTCACACATATAATTCAAGATAAAATGAAACTCACTGTTACTAAAGAAAATGAAGTTTACCGTGACGTGTGAACTGAGGGGGTCTGATTAAAAAAAGTATGAAATTTAGTGGCTGCAGATGAGGTCTCTAATCCATAAGAGGTGAAGCACATCATAAGTTGAAGGCTACAGAGTCCATTTTTCCTTGTTGTGCAGTTGGTTTACAAATTACTTTGTCATCTCCTGATACCACAGATAACCTGATGCTTCCTGGTAGAGCTGGACAAATGGTCACCGGCTCAATATGTACGAATGTACAGCAATTTTTCCACTTTGGAAGGGAAAAAACATTCTTTTCTAATTTCTAAATACTAGACAGCTGGCCACAGTTAAAGCACCATCTAGTACTTTCTGGTTAGCCTTAGTTAAACACATATTTGTAATTTTCAAAACCTAAACTGTAGTTACAGAGTTATGATGGTATCCATTACACTGGTGCTTTTTTATCATTATTACAACTTCTGCCCAAAATGTTGGCAGTATTAGGACAATTCAGCAGCATGTAATTTAACTTACCTCGCATCCAGAGTTGAGGGTGGTCCCTCTGATCAGGTCCGAGGTCACTGATGGGGCAGGTTCAGAGAAAGTTGCTCTTGCCTTTGCCAGGGTCAGCCTGACGAGAGAAACCTGAGAGCTTTTCTCTTTTACCAGCTCTCCCCCACCATCACTGCGTGACCTGCACCAGATCTCACTCATGTGAGATCCATCAGCTGGCGGCAAAACAAAAGAGCTAATCACCATCTTGGGAATCAACTTGCAAAAGTCACTCTGCAAGAATTGCCAGGCCAAGATATTTATCACCTGTGGTGTCAGGCATGATACAACTGTGTTCCTTTCATTTGATTTTTTTTTTTTTTAATTTAAATGGGGTGAGGGGATCAATCTCCATCAGAGCAATACCAATGCCAGACTTAAGCTAGGTGTGATCATAAAAAACCCATGCTTTGCCCTCATGGGATCTCAAACACTGTGCATACTGTTAAATCCTGCATTGCACCTCCACGCCACGTGAATCATCACGCACTTGTTGGTGACCTGCTCCTCTCGCCACAGAGCAGAGGAACTCCCGTGGCCCAGTTGCCGTTGATGAAGTAGAGGGGAGCGAGTCGTGAGTCCTGTCTCCTTGCTCCTCGTGGTCGGCGGCTCAGTGGAAGTTATGAAGTTACTAGAGCCACTAGCAGATGTGTAGATGAAGGCATGGAGGGGCCGGATGATACGCCCAGTTACCAGAATAGTATCAAACAGCCCAGATCCTTAATCCTCACTTTTTGTCATTACCAAACATTATTTCAGCATGAGCTGGGGCATATCTCAGTGCTACAATCATAAAACTTCCAAGTTGTTCATAGTTACCCACATGACATTTAGTTAATCTAGTTCCGCTATTAAGCACGGTTCCAGGGAAGAGCCTTTCTCGTGCTTCTAGACCCCAGTTTCCCCAGTGAGCGACCAGCACTGGTTGCAGGAGGGGAGGGAAAGTCCCAGCTTGCTGTTTTCAAAGTCTCAGGTCTTCTGACGGGACAAGCCAGCTCTGCCAGTTGCCTTTTAAGACAGGCAGACCCCAAATGTCTTCTAACGCACCAAGAACCTGATTGTAGCATGAGTTGGTGGCGGGGCCATGACATTTCATGGAAGGTGAGAACACGCTATCGGTAGGACATGGGAACTAGTGTGGGGAACCTGTGTCTGCAAGTGGTTCGGACTCCATGAGGTGGTTCCCCACAGCCCTGACCCAGTGCCACTTGCTGCAATCCGTTAGTGTGGGCCCACGATGAGGGACTGACCCTTTGCCCCAGCAGCGCTGGCAAAAGTGTCACCTGGGACTGAAGCTGGCGAAGAGCACGGCGGATTCCCCCAAACGGCCATGCAGGCCTGAAGGACAGGTGTCAGCCAGTTCTCTCATCCGCAGCACACACACACACAGAGAAAACCCCAGTGAAACAGATCTGGAGGAAGAAGGGAGAAGGTATGTTTGTACCTTGTGCTTGCGTTGCTTCTTTGCATTAGCCACGGTCAGCAGGGATTTAACCCGGATCCTCCGACCCAGTGTAGGTGAAGCATGATTGATTCACATATTCTCTTTGCCACAGATGTGGGAAGCTCACTGACCCCCTCTGCGGCCCCTCTTCCCATAGGGAGTGACAAAGTACCATCCCAAATGGGAATATCTTACAGAAGAGGGCTTTTGAATCTTCTCTATTGCCCCTTGCTTTACATCGGCTATTGCACTTCGAAGTGATGAGGTACGTGGATTGTATGAAATAAGTTGAAAAGGGGGTGGCCATAAATTGTCCCACGCAGGTGTCCATCCTGGCATGATCTAGATGTGATTCAGAGTGCCATGGTAAAATGTCTGGGGTATGAAAGCGTGCCTCTGTCTGTCTGCAGCGATAGGTTTTCTTTCTGCAGCTCTTCAAGACCTCTCTTCTGGGTCTGGTGGACATGTTTAAGTTCAATTGCTCAGTTACAAGTAAACACTCAGTGATAGAAGAAAAGAAAAAGATGGATGTGGGGAGTGAAAATAAGGAGAGGGAGAAGAGAATCCAATAAAAAGCAAGGGAGAGGGGAAAAAAAGATGAAATAGGATAAGGTGAAAGCAAAAAAAAGGGCTCATTACAGAACAGATAGTGCATTCTTAGCCACAGCAGGAATGAAAAATCTTTCATCAGATCAGTGATTTTGGAGACTTGGTGGGTGTACTTTATGTCTCTCTTGTCTAGTAGCAGCAATTTCCACGCAGCCTCACACCTCCTGCACTCACCACAGGCAGCAGGGAACAAAGACGCTCAGAAAGCAGAAGTGATGTTGGGAAGGGCTTTGGCATTCCTTGCCGTTGCAGAGCGGGGAGGACGGTTCAGCGTCAGACCAGATGGGTAATTTGAGGGAAGGGCGTCTTCCACAGGCCCGTGGGGCCGCCCGGGGAGCCCTGGCCGCGATGGCAGAAGCTGAGGTGCGCAGAGGGCAGGCGAGGGTGCGGGACTGCCTGCAGGCAGGTTTGAAACCTCAGCCAAACTCGGGACCCCGAGATTTTCTGATCAAATCTGATTTGATTCTTGTCCCTCCTGCTTTCCTTAGGAGAAATGGTATTTCTTAACTAATGGCTAAGTACACGCTGGCCGACCAGAAGTGGCTCTGGCATTTTTGTCAAAAGTGCGCTTGCTTCAGACTCGGCCAAGAGAGAACAATCAAGCGCTATTTTCGAGGGCGACTGACTGCACGCCCTTGGAATGAGCATCCCTGGGAGACCTCAGTTGACATCTTTTAAAGAGCCAGCAAAAATCCCAGCTTAGGGAAGAGAAGGATTTTTTTTTGCCTTTCAGAGAGAATGCCTTTTCCACAAATCGAAAGGAATATGTTTAATTAGTTCCGACTGTGTGTTAAACGTACTAAAAAGCAAAAGCGAAGTGGCAGCCAGTGGACCCAAACTCAAATCTTGCTATAGAAAACAAATACCTTTCAAATGAGAAGGTGTAACATCAAGACAGCAGGTATGCCCACAGTAGAAAAAAATTGCAGAATGCTTTCATAAGCAGATTTTTATCTTCTCAAAAAGAAAAAAGAAAATAATATTAAGGAGCACATTTGTTTATTTTGATTCTACTGAATTCTGACAGCCTCGTCTTTTATTCTGCTTGGAATTACCTTGGATTCATTTTGAACCCCCAAATCTTAAGTTACTCTGTTGTCCGTAACATCGTTTGCTTATTTTGAGATGCACTAGATCATCAAGCAAAAAATAGAGAAGAGTGGAGTTTACCACTGCATGAATATTTTTCCTGCTATTCTTACAAATAGTATCCTCACAATTTACTAGCAATAAAAGTTAAATGAAACAGATATGGGGGGGAAAAAACCAACCAAAGTTTTCTACATTAACTCTTACTTTTGTACTGATCTAGTACAGCACACAGATCATGTCCAAAAGACAAAATTATTTTCCATACACTTTACAATCTCATTTAGAAGAAGAGAAAATGCTGACAAGGCACTTAACTGCAAGCGAGCCGACATCCCTCGGTCGTTCGGCCATTTCTGTAACGGAAGAGCGAGCATCATTTTATGTTCACAAAAGCTCTCTGAAATAAGTCACGGTGACATGACCTACGGGGAATTACTACCAGAGAGGATGTGGAGGAATCTGTGCTCATCTGACACGTATGGCAAGGCCGGACCCGGAGCCCCGGTACACACCGAGGCCGCTGCGGGCAGCGGGCTGTGAGCCACGGCACTTCCCACAGAGGCAGCCTCCGGAAAGCCCGGCTGTCGAGGGGTGCAGGACCCACGGGGAGCTAGACAGGGTGCACCCGGCCGCCGAAACTGGTGCGCATCGCCCACCCGTGTGTGGGCTCTCAAACGGTACAGCATCTCCCGCCCTGTGACACCCGGCGTAGCAAAAGCAAGGGACGTCCCCACGGGACGCCTGGGTTTTGACTTCAGATGGAAGTAAGCTGAAGTAGTTGACGTTCCTTTCTCAAAATCCTTGTAGCGCTACTGACTGGTCGCTCACGGGGTGTTTGTAAACTCTTTATTGCCACCGTGCAAGTCGCTCCTGTCTCAGCAACCCGTAAATGCAGTTGCTCCGACTTGCCTGGTCTGTCGTAACTTCCTCCACGTATTTTCCTTGCTCTTCAACTTCTCCATTACCATCAGAGTTATTTGCCCGTAACGGCGGCTGTGAGGGTACCAAGTCCTGTCGCAGCCCTGAACGCACCAAGCAGCTCTAATTAGCACGACCCACCTGTAATGCCCTCTCTCCATAACCCTCCCCTCCAGCTGCTTCCCCCCGCTCCCCCCCACCCGGGACCTTGGCCACCGGCGCTCCGGGCCGGCTCAGTGACGCTGAGCTGGCCCCTGTGGAGAAAACGGCGTGAGGAAGGGCTGCCAGAAGCCGCAGCTGGGGCCCGCACGCATCGATTCGGGACCCGCGCCAGGGCCCTCAGCCTCGGCCCTTGCCCGCGCGGCGCTGGCACGTTTGCCGTGCCCAACCGCGTCAAGCATGGCCCACCGGCACCCGTCCGCCGCGCCGCCTGGGCTCGGCCTTGGCGCTTCCAGCAGCAGCGAGGTGGGGTTTTCCAGGCCGGGCTTTAATGTCTTAGGCTCGGCTGGCCAGTAAATGTGTCAAGCTGTCAACTAAGATGATCGTCGTGTTCAAAAAGGGTATCATCTGGCAGCGTATTTAAGAGGGACAGTACTAAGTGCGTCACCCTTACTTCTGATGAAATACATTTTTACCCAACTGCCTCTAAACCTGGACTTTAACAGGAAAAAACTCATGGTGAGCTTCCCCTGGCTCATCTGTTAATAGCAACTTCCCCTGACTGGACACAGGCTAGACTTTGCTGCAACTTCATGGGAAGTTTGGAATATATGTGACATTAAAATGGCTCCATACGTAACATACCTGACTGCAAAAGGAACTGACCCTTCGTTTCACTTCTGTGAAGGACTACCTACCTGATAAAGCCCGTCCCACCGACAGCATCCCTGGGCTGGGTTTCCCGTCCAGTTGCGTTAGTGATCTCACCAGTGTCAAGAGCAAGAGACTTGGGAGACGAGCTGTCAAGCTCAGAAGGGCAAGATAAAGGCAATGTGGTCATGGCATGAACGTCTTCTCCACTCCAGCAGGTGTGAATCGCTCCTCAGGCATCAGGATTTCTTGTTCTGAAGAGCCTACCTAGCAAGCTACACCTCATACATACATATACACAATTTTCTTAGGCGATATGGATTAACACCATCACAGAATACAGAAAAGTCATGCATCCCTCTAAAAGCCTTTTACGGAATACTAAATCCAAGCCGCTGAAACATTGCAAGAGGATCACTAGATGCTGTTATTCACAGAAAATGTTTCTAAGAGCCCGTGCTCTTTTTTTCTGTCACAGCAGGCACCTACTATTATCTGCACCAATTACATTTTCACAAACAGACCAAAAATACAAACAGTTATTTAAAAAACTAAAGGTAGCAAGATCACATTGACTGATGAGCAGAGCATATTCTCTGTGTTCAGTGGAACAAACAGTGTATTGAAACATCTTCTGACATTTGCTCCTGGAAGGAGTTGTCTTCACAGCGGTACCTACATACCAGCTGATACAAGGCAGCCAGTGTTAAATTGGTGGCTTTGTGCCACTCTTCAGAATTAGATATTAAATAATAATTGCCTTCACTTCAGTTACCAGTATGCATGTTTTTGACTTGCTTGAAATACGGGCTGTCATCCACACACACTTGCTGATTCAACTACAGACCATTTCAAAGACTTATTGTATCTAATCTGGAAACCATCTCTGTTTTAATTCCTTTATAGCGGCATGGATGTAAGAACACAACTGCACTGAGCCTGCTTCCATAAAAAGTGCAGTCTGTCACGTGTTGGTGACACTGGTGTAACTCACCCTGCTCCAGAACCTTGGACCATGCTTTTCACTCCACCCCGCATTGCACAAGGCAGATTTCAGCAGGGCTGTTGGCAGCGCTGATCGATTGCATGTGTTCAGGCACAGAAGCAGTCACGAACTGGCTGGGCAAAGTGGATGCGATGGTATTTTTCATGGGCCTAACTCAGGCGTAGTGTGATTTTGCGGTTGAGACAGGAACACATTAATGCTGCATGAGCTCCAAATAATGGACGTATTCAGCGCTGACAAGCAATTTGCCATGTTGGAGTGTTAGAGTCAGTCACCGGCGCCTTCCAAGAGTGACCGTACACTGTAGTTAGGACAGCTACCCTGGAAAGGCACACGGTATTTCTCTCCAAATCACGAAATAACTTTTGTCATCACTGCACAAGCTTATCCAGCTACCATATGTGGAATGTACTGATTTGAACACTGTTATGAAACTTGTTTGTTTTCCATTGCTATTGTCCTTGGCTGTCATGCGCTCCCTCTGTAAAAGGAGTAACTGTGCTAGGATCACATATCCTATGCTATTTTGCCTTCTCTACCTGCTAATAAATTACGGATCCATCAGGAAGTGATTTTTAAAAGGAAGAAGTAGAAAGTACATCAGTCTATCAGCAAATTGATCTGAAATATTCCAGGTTTGTAATTATTTGACTAAGGCTACGGCCCCGATCACTCAGAACCGTCTATGTACACAGAATACTTACTCAGGCAAACTGTCGTAATCCCACTAGAAAAAACTCTGAGGCAATTTTCTCTGTCATAGGATTTGTCCTAGAAGCAGTCCCTGCAGAACACAAGAAGTCTTCCCATCTGTGCAGAATTCCTGACTTTTAGCAGAACGACCTGAGCCCTGCTGCTCCTCCCATCGGGAATCTGGCTAGCACCTGTGAGCCTTTGCTCATTCGAGTGATTTTTGTCTCTCCATACTCATCTAGTGTCAAATAAATTAGTTTATCAGGTAATTTGATCCTACGTAGTATCTGTAATTGTGTGTTGTTATTACTCATTCTTTTAATGGTGCGCAATTGTTTTTCCAAGGCACATGATACCATTCTGTGTATGACTGAGCAGATGACTCTTAAAAAGCAGACTAATGAACACTCAGCAGTCTATACTTGTTCTCATTGTTTTCTTCTAAATGCTCATTTGCTTGTGATTCTGTTTCCCCACAATGCAAATAATTTGAATTTAGATCTAATCAATCCAAGGAGAGCACAGCAAAAGAAAAGCCCTCAAAGTGAGTGGGTCTCAGTGACAATTTTGTAAGCACGTTCTCACACTTGAACAGCTTTAATGATTTGCCAATAAAAATTACAAGTAGTTTTACATTGTCCCATTTGCAACAAATGAAACTTTGTTGTCACAGGTTTGGATGAGACAAATATTTAATCTTTCCTACCATTACTGAATTACCTAGTTTTTCTGTGCTCATCTACTAAAAGTTAAGACACGTCACAGTGACCATGGCACTAAGCACTCTTTAATTTTATTATACACAAAACATAAAATCATCTGCTGGACCAATCTTCTCACATGACATCAGGACTATTTAAAAAGCTGCTTGAAATTTTCAAAGATTATTTGGGACAATGTAGGAAAGCAGTTTTCCAGGAAGTAGTGGTAATCCTTCTTCTATTTTTACTGAAAAATGCAGACAGAAGAAGGGGAGAGGTGTGTGTCTGCGGTGGTGTGCGGTTTCTCCTTTACAGAAAGGAGAAGTTTGTAAATTAGTTTGTTCATCAGTTTGATCCTAAAATTAGATTTCTGCTGTCCCAAAGTTCTTTCCACTGCAACTAAATACCACTTACAGGGAAATAAAGGATCAAAAATAACAGTCTAAAAAATCAGATGGAAACAGTTTTTGTATTTTTGGTACTAAGGCTACTTACTTTTCCTACACTGGCAAGAAAAAGAACTTGACTATATCAGGAGAGTCTTTCACCCTCCTTTTCTTTGACTGTTAGTGTAATAAAACATTTTACTTTCCAATCTAAATTGGAATTACATAGCTAGTAATCCCTGAAGTCGACAGTATCTCTTCTAATCTGGAGGTTTCTAAAATCTCCATCAGTTAGTTGAATGATGGTCACCTTCTACAAATATATCTGCTTCACGTCATTTTTCTACAGAAATATGGTAACTATTTATTGAAATCATAAGGACTGTAGAGGTAGCCACTGACAACACTGAACACATTTTAGGCTGATGGCACCCTAAAAACTAGGCTATGTATGGGGTTGGGATGCTCTGTAAGTGTGGGCAGAACAAATACTGTCAAAAGGGTATCCTTTAGTCAAATTCTGTTTATGAGAATGTGTTATCATAAAATCTTAATTTAAGGAGTGAGAATGCTGCAGGCAGAGAAGCTTCCCTGCCACAGAGAACGGAATGGAGACTTCTGCAGGTACACAGCAAAGTTGCTATGGTCTTTTATTTGCAATGGATCAGAGAGGACAATCTTTATTATTCAAAGATCATTCAGGTCAATGGAAAGATCCCTTTAAGCTTCAGGGGCTTTTGCATAAAAGGAAGAGACAAATGCCTAGTGCTAATAATGACCGATGAAATAGCAGACTGTTTTGAGTGCGAAATGTGAATATATACATATAATTAATTTGTTTATGGGAAATATATCATACAATTTTTCTGGTAAGCAGAAACCATAGCATATTTGTGAGTATTTCCCATCTGAGTTTCTTTATTTCCTCATATCTTAACAAACATAACAAACTGAAACATGGAGCTAATTATTTTCTGTTCTGTAATAAAAAAGATACATTACTTTGATGCCCAGAAAATACATTAAACATTCATTTATTTGTGAGAGTTTCATTATATTATTACATATGCCTTGGTTTGGTGCATAGGAAGTGTACAGTTTAACATGCTAATTTTATTACCAATTTTAAAAAGGTATGGAGCTTTATTCTATAATAGACAGGAGATACAGGTCTGAGTTTCCCATGTATTGCTGAGTACAGATGAGATGATTGGAATTTAAGCAATATGCCTTATCCTTGTGACAGGTTAATTACAATGACAGGTATTTGTTTAATTAGAATCAAACATAATCTTACAATCAAATAATAAGTACAAAAAAACGGAGTATTTTTTTAATATGTGCAATAGCTTCTTCGTCTTACTATTTCTAATTCCTTTTGCACTTCCTCTTGCAGCCGGAGCTGAATGTTGCTTTTTAAATATCTACGCTAAACTTTTCAGAAATTATTAGCAATTCTGGGTGCCTATTCAGTTATCCTACTGGGGCCCAAAAGCAAATATTTAGCACTTTCTGACAATCTGACTCCTTCAAGGTAGTTAATATTGAGGTGAAATTACTAATCCTTACCAAACTTCCTCCATCCAAAGATACCATATATTCATCCCAATGAACTCTGACATCTATTTTGTTCCACATCCTCAGCCACTCTGGTTATCTGGCCAAGGAACAATAGTTAAGATCTGCCTAAAATTTTAGGAAAGTTTTAAATTTCACTAGGCAGCTGAGCACTTTTACACACTACTTACTTTATACAGACTACTACATCAGGCTCACTTAATTTGCTCCACCCTATGTCTAATCAACATAATAGCTTGTTATTTGTCTTAAACTATAAACCAAATATTTAAAAATAAAACAAAAAAAACACTATTGGGTTTTACAAACAAGTATATGACATAATAGTTTGTGGTAATGATTTAGGTTGGAGCGGCTTGCTTGTCTGGGATTTTAAACGCTCTCTCAGAACCAGTACTCGGAGACAAAGATGTGAACATTGACGATGTTACGATGAGATACCACTCCACCCATGACGTAGTTCATCTCCAGTTTCAGGATGGCATGGAAAGGTCCAACAATGGGCCTCACCTGGCGAACTACACCTGTTGGGATAGAAATAGGTTGCTGAGATTAACAGGAGAATCAGATGGGTTTGGATGAGCTACACTCCCCTTTGTTTTCAGTACAGCTGATGGAAAGTTATTTTACCTATTGGGTCTGTAAATAGCTTGCAAGAAAGCTTGCAAAATAAGAATAAAACAGAACTTTTGAATCAAAATACCTTGAAGATCTAGAAAGAGCACTAAAATGCTGCTCATGGCAGAAAAACGACATACTCTGAAATTAGTAATATATTTTTTTTACCTTTTATTCAGAGAGATAAATTCCGTAAGTAGTCTGTGACACTGCTTTTTAAGTAAGTAGGACATAAGGAGACTTTCCCTAGGTAAGCCAGCACACACACTGCCCTGAGGAGTACGTGAGCACACACACCTGGGAATGCCATGCAATTGCTGGTACCGTGTTGAAAGCTGCATTTCATTTGGAACAGCAGAAATTATTTGTAATGCAGCAGTAAAATCAACGCTTTCCCTATAAACATCAGATGACACTGATCTCTGAATCGTTCGCGTGCCGCATCGTGGATAGACAACCCCACTGGAAGCAACGGGAAGAAAAACAGGGGAGTTTGACGAGGAAAGGGGGACTATCACAGCATGGGGTCCTACGTCATTCCTCACACGGATGGTGGCCATTCCCTCACCAACATCAGGGCTTGGTAACGAGGAAGGAAGTGGCAAGGGAGAAGTGAGCTGTGTCTTTTAGGGCTCTAGTCCTTTGGTTTGTTTTCCATGGAGGAGCCTCAGTGCCGGGGCGCAGCAGGACGAGGACTGCTGGGGGCCGAGAGCAGTGGGGTCCTCAGGGGGTGGCAGGGCAGGGCTTCTCCAGACAGGGCTTGTCCCACCACCCCAGCCAGGCAGCAGGGCAGGGCTGGGGGCAGTCAGGTTCAACCGAGGGCCCAGATCACCAGGCGGGTTCATGGCGACGGCGCTGGGCCAAAATCAAGCTGTGGTGGCAACGCGTGGGTCGGGCTCCAGAACAAGAGGACCTACGGCTGTGATGGAGCTGGAGACCAGGCTTCTTCCAGGGCTGCTCGGGCAGGGGCTGAAGCCGAAATGGGGCTCCTGGCCTCTGGGCTTATCGGTGCCTTGACATGATGTGGCTAAACAGAATACCGTTACAGCTTCAGATCTAAGCAAAAGAAAGTCAACAGGAGCTTTGCCATTGACTCCAAAGGCTGAAGATCAGATCGTAAACATGTTCTCGCTCCATGGTTATTTTCTAGGTCCGGTGTTACAGAGTAGGGAGCTACCAGATGGCTTCCATCTGAAAGGACGTATCCAAAAGGTCAAAATCACGCAAACTCGAAGTCAGCCAGCGGGCACAGGGAGTCTGGAGGAGACCCCCCCCTCCTCAGACACCTCCTTCTGACAACTGACTTATCTGACAGGGCGCTTGATGCAGAAGGAAATACCTAGTTTTATTTAAGGAGTTATTTTATTTAAGGATTATTTAAGATGTATTCCTTCTGCATGCTGGGGGTTATGTTTCACAAGCAGGCACCACACCAGCACCTCCTCGGAGTCCCAGCCGAACTCCTGCAGCAGTCCTCTACGAACACATTGGCTTGAGATCTGATGAGGGAGATAAACGTTTGCTTATGCAGGCTGTCAGCACCTTTTTCTAAGGCAGTGATGACATTACAGTTTTGTCCTGTTTAAATACTAACTAATATCTTCAGCATGCAGTAAAATTGCAAACTTTTCACCACATTCACTTTGCTTGCCATATTTGATGAATACACTTTTTAAGCATCCTTCCCCCTACAATTTATATGTACATACATATACTTGTTGTTTTTCTAGTTTTCTTGGCTACTCTCCTGCACCTTATAAAAATGACTGGGCTTGGCAGATGATATATTGAAAAAGAAAAGCCTTGCTAAAATTGCCCTCCCTTTAGGGTAGCTTTTAAAGCATTTTGCTAACAACACATCACATTATTGCAGGCACTGCTTTAACTGACAACCACGGAAACACACACCATTGGAATCACTCAGTACTGGCAAGCTGTTTAACCCACCCTGTTAGCAGCTCATGCAGTGATCACCAAGCCTCAAATGGCAAAGGTTGCTGTTTCCATTTAGCAATCTTTTTATAGTGTTCTACACTTTCTTGCTCTACTCTAGTAGAGTCTACTCTAGTCTAGAAGTAGGATTGCAAATTGTGGTTTTTTTTCTGACGTGATGCAATTCTACTCAAGATGGTTTATGCCATCTATCCATACATTATTGACGTAGCATTCAAAGCAATTAGTAACTTTCTCATTCTTGTTTGGATGCACTCTGCTAATAGGCAGAAAAATTGGAACATTTATTTTAGAGGTGGAATAGGCAAACACACTGATCCATGTGGCAGTACTTCTCCACAGAGTTCTCTTGCTGCAGTTTTAAAATCAAGCCTAATAATGGTCTGAGAAGCAAATGCTGCACATGTTAAGACAGCTATACTGAAGCAAGAAATTGAAGGAATGTACAAAGAAACACAATACTCTTACAATATTTATTTATCCAGTTTGTTGTGCCAATGTCCTAGATGGTCCTGAAATGACCACCAGGGCAAAAGAACTATTTCCCTTCCTCTCCTATTAAATAAATAGGATGATGCAGTGAGATGGGTTTGTGCTTGTATTGGGTCTGGCTGAGATGGAGTTAATACTCCCCATAGCAGCCCTCATAGCGCTGTGCTCTGCATCAGTAGCTAGAAAGGTGTTGATAACACACCAGTGTTTTGGCTACTGCTGAGCAGTGCTGGCACAGCATCAAGGCTGTCTCTCCAACATTTTTGCCCCCCCCCTCAATGGCAGGCTGGGGCAGGGCAAGATCTCGGGAGGGGACATAACCAGGACAGCTGACCTAAACTAACCAAACAGATATTCCATACCATATGACGGCAGCTCAGATATAAAAGCTAAGTAAAGGGAGACGGAAGGGGGGCATTTTTGTCTTCCGGAGCAACCACTACGCGTACTGAAGCCCTGCTTCCCGGGAAGTGGCTAGACATCGCCTGCTGATGGGAAGTAGAGAATAATATCATTTGTTTTTCTTTGCTTTCGCGCGCGACCTTGGCTTTCACTTTATTAAACTGTCCTTATCTTGACCCACGAGCCTTTTGTTATATTTTCTCCCCCCGTCCAGCTGAGAAGGGGGAGTGATAGAGCGGCTTTGGTGGGCACCTGGCATCCAGCCAGGGTCAACCCACTACAACACGTGTATAAGGATGCAGTCATTCTAAATGGGC
The DNA here is from genome assembly GCF_026419915.1 of Harpia harpyja. NCBI lineage: Eukaryota > Metazoa > Chordata > Aves > Accipitriformes > Accipitridae > Harpia > Harpia harpyja. Next base: position 3,000,400 of record NC_068945.1, on the reverse strand, counting down.
AGAAGAAAAAAAAAAAGTAAGAAAAAAAACCTTGAAATGTTCTACTGCACAAAAGCATACGACAGGTTTTCAGCTCTTGGCAGATTTACTCATTGAGAGCTTTCCACTTTTTTTTGGTGAAAAGTGCTAAAATGGAAAACCTGAGTATTTTTCTCCGCCTAACTCAAGGACAAATGCGGATGGAAACCATGCAACAGCAAAGCTGCTCAGAGCCTGAAACCTGGCTACACGCTTATCCAGTTCCCAGTGACCCTGTTGCAGTGGTCCTAGGACTTGTCTCAGAAATGCTGTTAAAGGCTACCTGCTATAACGTGTCACTGCCTTTTGGTGCTACCTGTGTCTGATTCTCTAATGTCTTGTGCCTTTCACGTCAAGCAGGAGGGAGGCACAACTATTCCAGACCCAAACTAGGCCAGCGGTGCCTTGTGCCTACTCTCACAAACGGATGTCTAAAGGAAAAGCTTGAGACTCAGGCCTCGTACATGTAATTCACATACGTGGCTTGATGAATCAGTCAATATCTGAAGAGCATTTAACACAGGACACATCTGAAGATGCCATGTGTAATAATTCTAGAAGTTTTTAAGTGACGTGGATTTACCAGTTACTGCAGCATTTGCATAAACATGTTGTTCCACTATGCCTTTTGGCAGACTAATGCTGGGTCCAGATTTGTGGTCTGGCATCCTTCAGCATTTATGGCTGAATATTAAGTATAAAAACATACTTTATAGTAATAGGAAGGTTACAATTTTTAAATGTACTGAAGAGTCAGGAAATGTAGAAATAAAGCAGCTGCGTTTTGATCTCTTTTGTACCAGTCTAAATCCAAAGTAGCTGTATGGAGCTGCTCAGATTTGACATGGGGATAACTGCAGACTGGGACTTGGTCCTGGATCACTGTAGCAGTACACACTGTCCTGTGAGTCACTCTCTATAGGATGCCACGAGAACAATGGAGTTGCTCATTAAATGACCTGAAAACAGAGGGCTCTCAAATACCACCATCAGCTGGTCCTCTCTGGGATCAAAGCTGCAGACTCTACAGTTGGTAAATGGGGTGAGTTTATTTAAGCAAGTTCACCCAAATCCTTTTCCAACAAAATTAGATTTCAGCTAGGTTAGCATTTTGCACAAAAAAAGCCAGGAGAATATTTGTCTATATTAAAACAGGGTGAATCACTGATAATAAATGAACACGGAGATTCGCACTGCTGCTGAATCCCATGTGCCAGGCAATCTCAAGCATCTGTGTTGTCTTGCCTACAGGCACATCTATGCAAGCAAGCACTGTTACCCTCCAGTCTGATGCGCTGCTGTTGCTATTCATACTCCTCAGTTCATAATCTGTGGCCCAAACATAGACTCAACCTACAGAAAACCCTATGTCACAGGCCAGGCAGACTACTTTCCATCAGCTCACCTTAGTTTGGTTTTGCTTTTTTGTTAACTGAGCAGAGGTGTTATTACGCCTCCCAAATCTGCTTGGGTATCTTCATGGTTGCTGACCTCCTTTTAGAAAACAATGATAAGACTTCTTTTTCTTGCACACTCTGCCCTTATTGTAAACAGAATCTATGCCAATCCTTTCCATCTGCTGATCTGTGTAAGCAAACAGCCTTGGCTTGAGAGGCAGTAAGTTTTTGGATGTCACAGTTATTTCTGCAGTGTTAGTCTGACCATGGCCCAGAACTTTTAAAGCTCTGTTATTAATACACTGAGCTGCTCTCTTGCCCTGTTTCTTCTTCTTTCATGTTTCATATTTTGATTTTGTCTAAGGTAAAACTATGTCACCACGTGTAGTGAAGACATTAACCTAAATAATATATAGTACTTATTTTCAAGTGAGAAATGACAACAACCAGCAATCTTAGAGCCACTGTCATTGGATTACTGAGGCTTTGCTTCTCAAAGAAGATGGGATAAATAAGACAGCAAGGTTAATATTGTTCATCTTCCTAAGCCTTTCAGCAGAATTTCTATTATTGTAATCAGATGCCACAGGTATTCCTTGGCTTGTCTATACCTCCTTAAGATATCATTACATTTCTCTGCTTTGAAATATGTGAGACCCTCAGGCAATTCACTTCTGTGTCTGGTTTCTGCTTGTATTTTTGCATTAGGCAGCTGATTTGCTAAAAAGCTCCATTTTGAACTTAGGAAAAACACTGCTGTTTTGTTACCACATTAACCCATTCTGCATAAAAAGCCCCCATGTTATCATGCATTAACATTTTGTCTCCAGAAATCCAGACTCCTGACTCTGACTTCTGTGCTAAGCTCACTGCCCAGTACACCAAAGGAGCACTTGCAAAACTCTTTAGAATACTTTTTTTAAAAAAACTTTTTTCCACTGCTAACCACAAAATCTGCAGCAATTACACTTGCAATGAATCTGGGTCATTGTGTTCCTTACACCTCTTGCTGAACACTGCATTTGAATTTTCTCTAGAGAAAGTTCCTCTAACGGGGATCTCCACCGTTTGCCAGAAAGCAAACCAGAACCAAAGCAGCTTATTTTCACACTGCCACTTGAAAAGGCTGTTTTGGATTGGTAGAGAGGATGCATTATGTTATCTGTTCCAGAGGTCAAGGTCATGGGATTTTCCACAGGGACTGACTCTTGAGTCTAGTCAAATATTTAAATCTGCATCATCGTAAGAACACAGTACAGACATAAGTTCCACCCATTCCTCAAAAAGAGAGCCTCAGATAACCTGAACTTTTAAGGACCCCCATGAAATCAAGCTGAGAATTGTCAGCGGAGCAGGCAGGGAATCAGAGGCTGAAAGGAGAGGCCACAGGGACTGCTGATTACTGGGGAGCTGTATTTGGTGACTGCTGGAAGAGGGGATGTGCTGAAGTAAACCTCTTCTTGCCTTACCCGCATATGCATATGCAGGCATATATATTTGTGTATATATAAACAATCTAAACTACCGCCAAATCAAAAGTTGTTCTTCCCAATAACCCATGGGCTATGCTCAGGAATATACAATAAACACAGTTATCAAAAATGGGATCAACTCCCTCAACCACATTTCAAGCTTTGTGTTAAGTAACAAGCACAAGAACTCTTTTCCTCTTACCACCTTCCCCTCTTTTTCCCCATACACAGGGTTACAGCTGTATTGTTTTGTTCCGGTCATCACATGCCAAAGGATAGTAACAAAACTACGTGGTTTTTTTTCCTTTGTGCTCACAGCAAGCACCCAGTCTCCTTTCTGTGATTCTTCTCAGGTGGCAAGTTAATGAAGAGACATGTGGCTTCTTACTATCAGTTGAATCCAACAGCATTGCCCCTTTTTCATTAGTGCAAGACTTCATACTTGACATTGAAAGCGGGTACTAATTTAGCCAGTTTTTCTGGGAACAAACAATTTATTTAGGAAAATTTGCTGGGGTTTTTTTTTCGCATTGTTTAATTGTATGATCTGTGGTCAGCTAAAAACTGACCACAAACTGACTAAACTTGGGAGGGATGGTAAGGAGTTACTGAGAGAGCATGAGGTGGTGAAAAGAAGAACAACCCACTTTTCTGATTCATTAATCTATAGTTAACATATTAATCCAGTCCTAAATAGAATAAAACACATCTTTTTATTCATTCTGAGATGTATTTTAAATTAAACACTCTGTAAAAAGTGTCTAAAATAGTAAGAATGGGATATATATTTGAAATACCAAAGGCAGACAAACAAGTCTGAGCATAGCTCATTGTTCGCTTTTCCTTCAAAATAAGCACACGCTGCTATTGAATTTTTTTTTTCATGTTTGCATCCTGGCCATGCATTATTAAAATTAACTTTCACAAACCAGAAACTACGAGGACAACTGAGAATTAGTCTTCATTCACTCTACTGCAAGTGGAAGTACTGACCATATATAAAAAAAAGAATATTTTGCATTAGTTAGAATTAACAGCAACTTGGTATATGAAATATGATATGAATTACTGTGTGGAATATGGCTCCATAAGAATGTTAACATCGGCTCCATTGTAAAATACAGTCATAGACAGCAAAGAGTCTAAGGGCTGAGGAAAGCTAAAGAATCTCCTAGGATCTTCTTGGTAATTCTCATGTGCGATGATGTTTCTTTGCCCCGATACACAGGCTGTTTCACTGGCTGCCTAGCTCTGAGTCCCCGGGCAATTTCTAATCAAGTCCACGCCAGCAAGGCAGGCGGGACAGCAGGGTCGAAAAGCTGAGCAGGATATGAGGCTTCAGAGGTGAGAGGCAGGAATACATACTAGGGCTGAAAAATGCATTGCTTGTTCATCCAGCATGTATGGTATTTTGGTAGCAATACACTCATTTCTATTCCTCATGAGATAAATAAAATCCCATGTGAGATGCATAAGAGCCCAAGCAAATGAGTTTTTCCCCTAAATTTCCTAATCCTTGGGCTATGAGTCTACAGGTCTGACTGTAAGCGAAAGCTAAAGTCCATCACAAAATGTGCCCCCTTCGGAAAAAACGACAGGAAGGCTTGTCAAGAGAACATGCTATTACATGGTGAGACATAGAGCTGTCTGGTTTTAGATGGAACTTTTGGGATGAGCTGCTAGTGACACCTACGTTTCAATGACACAAAAAACACCTTATAATTTTTCCTCTAGCTATTTTCCTTGTGCTTTAAATGGATACTTGGAACATGAAATGATTAATTTGGAAAAATTCAAGTACCAGAGAATGTGGTGAGAGCTGTGGAGCTGGAGCCTAAACTCAACTGAAACTCTGGTAATTTATTGGGCTTTATATTAACTTCCAAGTAATCTCAGCCTATGTTCTGAAGTCCTACATTTGGCTGTTCCGGGATCTCTGTTTCTCCACAAAAGACACTCTGGGCCTTTTTACAGTCTTCTCAGAGACAAACGGTCCTAGCTGCCACAATGCAACAGTAACTATCCTTTTTTAAACAATGGATCTTTGGGAATCACAAAAATAGCCTTTAAATAGTCTGCTAGTGTGTGTCAGGCCCTGGCTATCTATGATTATGTACAAAGGACAGACACAGGCTCCCCCCTAATGTTAGCAAACTTCTTGAATCCCATGTGGACGTTGCAGTAATGAAGCCGAGAGGTTATAATCTCAGCCTCCTGGAACCTAAAGCCATTGCATGGCTACTAAACAAAAGTAGCCTAAAACACCAGCACACTAGCAGTGTGTGGTGAACAACTTTTTGTAAGGGGAAAGCACGTTTATGAGTTTCCCTTAAGCAATACAAGAAGACTGATCTCCTCATGTTAATGCAAGATCTTGGACTATAATTTCAAGTTTGCTTTTCTCCTCAAGGCCTCTTGCTTTATACTGCTGGCCAAGATTTTCGAAATTAAGAGTAAACATCTCAGATGCATCAGTGTTATTTAAGAGCCTAGTCATAGTTTCAAAAGAGGTGTTCAGGCAATTAGGAAGTTTAGGACTAGGGAAATGATCGTTGCAGTGGCTATTGTAAAAGGCAAAGTTGATAGGATCATTCCAGAAATGAGCAAGAGAAAAAAAATCCAGCCATGAATAAATGCTTCCTTGGATCAAACCATAGACAACCAGTTGCAGGTTAGGCTTGAATACCAGACTATCTCAGTCTACAACATGTAAATACATATCTATAGCGTGAAGCCAAAACTATATAGCCAAATTGTGTTTTGGCTCTGTAGACCTCAACTCAAAGAAGTCATGTTAAGATTTGTAAGAAAAAAAGTTATTTCTTATTCAGTATTCATTACAAATATACAAAGTTCATCAATAAGGTTGAAAAATTATTCACATCCTGGTCACAAACAGAAAATACATATTTTAGGCTATTTTATCCATTTTTTTTTCTGTAAAAAGCTTTGTGGCTCTGCACACATTGAAGTTTAATTAAATTCCTTTCCTAAAGGCTGCTCTTTATTCCAAAAGGTTATGCCAAAGTAATGATTTTCAGTGCTTAAATTGCTCTGGCAACATAGTTACTAGAGTACTTACTGACCTATACCATGCCAGCGGAGAAGGGAAGTGAATCAACTGTTCTGTAATTGCTTAATGTATCTTAGCTTTGAAAATATAATGCTTCCAACATTGCACATTAGGGAATGTCTTACTGCATTTGGTAGAGTGAAAGCTGCAAAGTTTTTCCTTTCGTAGCAATCCAGTCCTGTCATGTTTTTAACATCACTGCAATCCAGAATCAGAATCACAGAAAAGCTGAGGCAGGAAGCACCTCTGAAGACCATCTACACAACCCCTTGCTCAAAGCAGAGTCACCTAGAATGTGTTGCTTTGGGCTGTGTTCAGTCTGGTTTTGAGTATCTCTAAGGATGAAGACTCCACAGCTCAAGGCAACCTGTTCCAGTGTTCAACCACCTTTACAGTAAAGAAAGGAAGTTTTTTCCTATGTTTAAATGGAAGTCCTGTATTTCAGTTTGTGCCCATTGACTCTTCTTTCCACACCACTGAGAAGAGTCTGTCTCTGCCTTCTTTACTCCGTCCCATTACATTGATCAGATTCCCCCTGAGCCTCCTCTTCTCCAGGCTGAACAGTCTCAGCTGTCTCAGCCTCTCCTCATAGGACAGATGCTCCGGTGCCTTCATCATCTTCATCACCCTCTTCTGGACTCCCTCCACTATGTCCATGTCTTTCTCGCACCAGGAAGCCCAGAACTGGACACAGCACTCCAGTGGTGACCTCACCAGTGCTGAGTAGAAGGGAAGGATGACCTCCTTCAGCTTGCTGGCAGCCTGATGCTTCCTGACGCAGCCCATTGGCTGCTTTTGGCGCAAGGGCATGTCATCAGCTCATGATCAACTTGGTGTCCACCAGGACCCCCAGGTCTTTCTCTGCAGAGCTGCCTTCCAGCTGGTAAGCCCCCAGTGTGTACTGGTACATAGGGTTATTGCTCCCCTGGGGCAGGACTTTGCATTTCCCTTTGCCGAACTTCACGAGGTTCCTGTCAACCCGTTACTCCAGACCATCAAGGTCCCTCTAAATGGCAGCACAACCCACTGGTGTATCAGCCACTCATCGTGATTTTGTTTCCTCTTCAAACCTGTTAAGGTGCGCTCTGTCCCATCAACCAGGCAATTAATGAAGAAACTGGCCCCAGTATTGATCCTTCGGATACACCACTGGTGACTGGGTGCTAGCTATGCTGCTGATCACAACCCTTTGAGCCTGGCAGTTCAACCATTTTTCAGTCTACCTCACTGTCCACTTATCTAATCTACATTTCCTTGGGTTGCCTAGGATATTAAGGGAGATGGTGTTGAAAGCCTTACTAAAGTAAAGATAAGCAACATCCACTAATCCAGAAATCTCTTCGTAGAAGGCTGTCAGGTTAGTCAGGCATGATTTGCCCACTGTAAATCCTTGCTGACTACTCCCCGTCACCTTCTGGTCCTTAATATGTTTGGAAATGGTTTCCAGTTGGATTTGGTCCATCACCTTCACAGGGACTGAGGTGAGGCTGACCAGCCTGTAGTTCCCTAGATCCTCCTTCTTGGCCTTCCTGAAGATTGCAGTGACATTTGCCTTTTTCCAGTCCATGGGAACTTCTGATCACCACAATCTTTCAAAGATATTTGAAAGCGGCCTTGCAATGACATCAGCCAGTTCCCTCAACACTTGGGGGGGGCATCCCATTAGCTCCCATGGACTTGGGTATGTCCAGTTTGTTTAAATGTTCCCTAAACTAATCCTCCTCCACTGAGGGTAAGTATTTCTTGCTCCAGACCTTCCTATTGCTCTGAGCGTTCCGGGAATCCTGAAGACTAGTCTTATCAGTAAAGAATGAGGCAAAGAAGGCATCGAATACTTCAGCTTTCTCCATGTCTTTTGTTACCAGGTCTCCTGCCCCATTCAGAAGCAGGCCCACATTTTTCCTAGTCTTCCTTTTGCTGTTGATGTACTTGAAGAAGCCCTGCTTGTTGCCCTTCACAGCAGTGGGCTGTGCCTCCACAGGCAGTCTCACAGGCATTATGTTCCTCCAGTCCTCTCCAGTTCATGACTGTGCCTAAAGGCACAATCTAGCTGTCAAACTGCAGGCATTTCCCAGACCACCAGATGTCTGCTGACTTCAGAAAGTTAATGTACACCTTAGATTCCTCCATCTCTCTAAAGCTAAATAGTCCTTTTCATTTTCTCTCTCTTTTTTTTTTGTTGTGAAAGCTATTTATATTTCTCTCAATTATTTGTGACAATAACAATGTAGGCTCCTGCTATGTGATGCTCTATAGTTTCTGATACAATCTGTTTTATTAATAAGTGCCTGCTCTTTGGAAAATGAAATATTTCTTGGTAATCATCACTGCAGGCATCAAATCATATGCAGAAAAATAGCTCTGAAGATATCATTAATCCTTGAGCTGCCACACCTGACAAACATAAATATGGTTAAAGGATTCAGAAAACTCATTAATCAAAATACAAGTACTGAAATAGATTTCCTCTTGCTTTGAAGTATATTGCCCTCATAACATTGTGAATTAGACCTTCATTCAAGTTTGATGGTGAACACTTCACAAAATAATAGATTTGGAGAATCAAGTTAGAGTTGGATATTAACAAGGTTTCCATGCTGATGGAGAACTGCTTCACAGGAATGTGGCTGGCTATGTGTATCTTTGCTGAAGTATCTGGGGACAAGATATTAAAAAACATGTACTTTTCAAACATGGACCCCCCAGATCTTTATTCAAGTTCCTAAAAAACGGCCTAATTTTCAAGTGTTGAGCAACCAAGTGCTTATAAAATGCTTCAGAAGTCAGTTTGGACACATAAAATCGCACTTTCATAAGCTACATGACACTCAGGGGAATTTCACTGTTGGCTTAAGCTGATCAAAAAGAGTGGTCCTGCTATATCCTCCATCCCTTCTATTGGATTAAAACCTGAAAGAAAAGAATAAAAAATGGAGCTTGCTGCACAAGCACTAATGCTGACAAGAAGGAAAGGGCTGGAGTGTTTGTTCAGAGGTAGACAGGAGAGGGGGATTTCCCTTTTGAGCACCAACAAAGCTCTAGATCAGTTAATACAACCCCAGTGTCCCCTATTAGGGAACAGAAAGGCAATGGTGATTTAGGTACTGTAACAGTGAGTGTTGCACCAGTGGCATAAACAGGGCTTCTAATGACTTGGGCCAGTTGGTGCAGCGCTGAATGCAGTGGCATGTTACCTCAGGAACCGGCAAAAATGCCTCTGTCCCTACAGCGATTCAATAACTACTACCCAACAGTGCAGCTCAAAGCTGTACTGTATCCTTCTCTGAGAGGTGTAAAAGAGGATCAGGCGTAGGGCATGACACCGCTCGGAAAAAAAGAGTAGCGTAAGTAGATGAGCCTGGGCCTGCGACCATAAGCAACACCTATTGCTCAGATCTCTCCCATGCTCAGAGTATCTATTGACCACAGTAATCATTTAAAAGCCACATAAAGACAAAGCTCTCCTTTAAAGACTGTCCAAACAATTGTGTCTAAAACTCTCCAGGTACTCATAGCCTTTGAAGTTTCCACTTAGGGTAAAGTCTTCATTTAAGTTTAGCTAAAACTGAATCTGCTTCTCTTTTTGCCTTTCGTTTCACCTCTAAAGAAAATGGAAATTACACTACAGGAATTACATTTCAGCATGAAAAGGGATCTTTCTGCCTTATTCAACAGTTCAGAAATTTGGGATTCAATTTATTATAAATGCTATCCTTCAACCACTCAATGAAGTTTAATTTCATTAACACTTGGGCTTCTCTAGAAAGCTTTGATTGCTGAAATGCATCAAATAAAGAGGCAATAAAGAGGCCTCATGGTATTAATACATTTTTTGGCCAGAAACAAATGGTAAATACTTTCAAAGCTATTATCTGTCATGTTGGATCATATGGAGACTTGGTATTATGAAAGAATTAAAAACAACCTTTGATTTTACTGAGGTTTGGCTAGTTTACAAATACTATGATCTTTATTAAGGATACCAAATAACTTCAGAGAGATGTGCTCTTATCTTGGTTTGGCAAACTTGAAGTGCTTTTAGATCTCTGGTTTGCCTTCCAGCCAAACCTTGCAATGGGTTTTAATGTTGACAATGCTGCGAAATCACTCATGCCGAAAATGCAATAACTGTACTTGAAGTAGCCTCATTAAAAAATAGTTTCCACCATATATTTTTTAATCCTTCCTGTTCCACCTTTGAGAACGTGACATGCTTTATGTAGTATAAGAATCTTACATATTACAAAAACAGGTGGAAAAACTTCAAGGCTGAATGTCCAAAACATGCAAAATCACATATATCAGCCTCCTGATACTTTACTCCCACTATCTTATTTACAGGCGTTTAGTATCCATCATGGCACATCATCACGTACATGCAATCTCTCCATTTAGTGAGAGTGGCTTAGTTTACCCTACCTGTCCCACAACCACATTATTCTGTTTCAGCCAAGTTTTGATACAGTAGCATATCCATGACACCTGAGCAATTAATTATTGTAACCCTAAGCATTTCTTGGCAAAAAGCCACATTATGGCGCACAGCACGATACGGCTCTGTGATTCAATTTACCACGGAAGAAAAAGTACCTAATCCTGAGGATTTGACATGAAAGCCCTTATATAGCTGCTCAGTCATCACCTAGAGGCAACAGCTCTGCTGGTATTGTTAGCAGAACTTCTGACAAGGCAAGCTTTCTGAATCTTAACGTGTGTTAATCCTTGACCAAATTCTCAAAATAAGGCTGAAATAAGGGGTCACTTCACCACATTCGACCCCTTTAAAAACAAAAGTTAGGGTGGGTTTTCTTTAAGTGACCCATGCATCTGTGCATCATATCGGGAAAGATTTACGATATGCCCCGAGTCTCTTATCTTCTGTCTCCATTTTTATAGGGTGTGTAGGTGCTACTGCAGGAATGAGATGTTTGCAATCAACACACAAACTCAGGAGCAGCAGCAGAAGCAACTGAATCAGTCACACAAATATTTCATGCTTGGAAATCATCAGAAAAGCAGGTCTCTGACTACTCTAAACTGGGGCAAAGCACCTCAGAAGGCTGAACTCACACAGACATCTCTCAGAGGAATTGCTATAGTATGTTTCTTGGTGTACTGGATTCCAAATCTGGCTTTATTTGCTCACTTATGTAGTATCTCAGCCCACCGTTTAAAATTAATACCAAAAAATGCATGCTATGTAATCTGAACCGAGGACCTTCGGTGGTCCTCTTAGCTGTTCCCTGACTCAGTCCATTTCTTTCCCAAGTCGGCAGGTTTTATACTTCACGCCACAGTTCACAAAACTTCGTCAGAGTTGCAGTGTGATTTATTTGTCTGCTGGCTTTATGGAAACTGTAACCGAAGGTGGTCTGTATGAATGTTTTTGTAATACGTTACACCTTCCTACCCGAGGGGTGAGATGAACATTGATCAAGGAGGAGCGTTTAATTAACCAGATACTTGCAATGTGCTAGAGTGAAATTTGGCATTAGGAAGGTTGTTCCACTTGAGCACGAGACTCATTCTCACCAGAAAAGCACCTTCAGCATTTCTCGGATACAAAATGAAAATTCACCTCCTGCTCGAGTTGCTTGTTTGCCTCCAGAAGAGCTCTCCAGCCTGACATTTTTTCTGGAGGGGAGGGAGGGTGTTGAGAGATTTGACTACTGAACAGCACAGTCATCAGCATCCCAAGAGGGCAGGTTCAGGCAATAAATCTAGGCTCCCATTTACCAAATGGCTTCTGGGCACCCTCATCTCAAATGCGTAGCTACTAATTTCGACAGGGCAACCTGGCATAGAGAAAAACTCACAAAATATTCTTTGCTGAGGGGCTCCTTTTGTGAAAAGGGCAAGCCTAGATGAAACCAGAACAAAGATACTGAAAGGGACTGTGTCTTTTTTAATGTAAGGCTGGAAGAGCCTGTCGAAAAACCTGCTGAATTATGTCCCTGCTCTGTGCGCTCACTGTGAATGACTGGACAACATCGGTTTTGTATTGCCAGACACCATTGTTGTTTCATGCTAATGACATTATAGTCATGACAAAAGGCGGCTATTGTTGCTTACTTTCTAGTAAGAGTATCCACAAGGGGAGATAACGTATGTGCTGAAATCCTCACCCCTGTGAACAGCAGAGCTCTCCTGGACGCCCTGGCTCTGCCTACACCTAGGCTCCACTTCCCCACAGAAAAGCAATTGTACGTGAACTGCTACTTTCAGCATCACAGCCGTGCCAGGAAGCCCAAATCAGTCCGGGGATCTCATTATGCTAAACACCGTAACAAATGCATGGTAAGAGCCAGCCAGCCTCTGGCCCAAAGATAGAGTCTAGAGCAACAGAGGATAAGGGAGAAGCAGAGAGGAATGTGAAGGTACTTGCCCAGCACTGCAGAGTGGGTCCAGGGACAAAGTTCAGAACCGAATCCTTTGCAATCCCGTGACTCTGAATTTAATGTCAGACCATACAAACATTTGCATGGTGGACTGTGAGAAGACTTGCCACACTGGGAATGTCCAAAGCACTTACAAGATACCCCTGTGCTAAGGACAGGTTTCCCAAAAAGTCAAATAAACCTCCAGTCTCCTTCTCCTGCCCCCAACCAATACGGGATCCCCCAAGCACACTTTCTTATGGTGTCTGGTTTTGTTTACCTTCCGATCATTTTTTAAAAGTCTCTCCCCAGCCTCTGGAACATATTAAACAATCATGATAGCATAGTAGAAATTAGACTACTAATAAATCCAGTGTTGTGCTATCAGTAGTTGAGACACTTTCTGTAACGGTTCAAAGGTAACATCATGAACTATCACATGTGTAAAAGAGGCTGGAAAGTCAGGACAGAGATAGCAGTGAAATCCTTGCAAATAGCAACGGAGAGCAGTAGTACCTTACCTGTAAAATTATAAGCAACTGTTGATAATCAGTGTATTCAGGCACCAGCACAACACCCCTGAGAAGCTCTATAGGTATGAGTGAAATATTATAATTGTATTGGCTCTGGATGTTTTTGATAAGAATAGTACCATTCTGCTTAATAGGCAAGAATATATGCTTAGGTTAGTATCAAATACAATATGGAAGATTTCAGCCTATCAAAACCACTTCTAGCTGTATTACGAAATTTTAAAATCTTCCTGAAATTTACCAGACTACAAGGTGGTATTACAGTCACCTAAGGAAATGAATGCATAGCTGAAGGGGGAAATGTTTTATAGTATCTGATAATACCTTAGGCATTGATAGGACATTTTTGTACAGGTTGAAAATGCATTCTTCATTTTTCACTGACAGCTGGTTAAGAGAGGAATGCAGTGAAAAGTCCATAAAAGCTTTTAAAAAAACCCCAAACCTGGATAGGTCTGCACTTCTGCTTTTCTCCCACCCATGCTAATAAGTGATGTCAGTTATTAACAGTATCTTTTGGATTCAGTGCCACCTTGGCCTATAACCACACGAGGCAACAGAGAGCCTACAGCACTTCTTGAACTGGGGAAGAATGGGGTTTCGCATCTCTTTTTAATACAATAGAGTAGAAATATTGGAGGCAACTTTTTACACAATTCTTTTTCTTCAGCTTGCATGAAGTCTATGCACTGCCACTCCAGCAGGCTGGCTTTCGTTCCTTCTCTTCCACTGGAAGATACTTCCTGTAGGTCAGCATAGCTAGTTTTGGAGTCTGTTCTTACTTCTTTTGGCTCCTCCATGTCTGATACTGCTGATCATTGATTCCCATTTGATGTATTTTCTTTCCGTGACTCTGCAATACTGTCCGTGCCTCTTTCTTCTCCTACCTTTGTGCCTGCTCCTCCTACAGCTCCTTTGGGAGACCGTGTTCTTTCTTTTTCTAACATTCCCTGGGGCAGCTCTTTCCTCTGTTTCTAGTTTCTTCTTTTTCCTTCCTCACAACCTGCTCCTACACACTCTCATCTCCTCCTATGACCTCAGCTGCTATCTCTCCATCAACAAATCACAAACCAGCCTGATCAGCCACTCTCCATCCAATCCCACATACTTCTCAGCTTCACTAACATCTTCTCCTTGATGTCTCAGTGTCAACTTAAAGGGATAATGGCTAAAACTGATGACATGACTCTCTTCAGTCCACAATTCTCTATCAACGTTGAAGTCCTCACTTTTTTTCTGTAAATCCATCTCTAACAGCTCCTCCCACTGTCTAAACCTTTACCAAAAGAAACCTGTACCTTTTCACTTTTTTTTAGTGTTACACTTTTGAGGGCATCTTGTTCCTTTCCATCCACACACAGTTTAGATGCAGGTCCTTCGTAAGGCATCATCTCTCTTCTTGTTTGTGACAACCTAGTAAAAAACTGTTTTACTAATGAAGGACTTCCTGCAAGAGCATCTTCATTGGTCTGTCCTTTCTTCCCCTCTTTTCTCAGCGCTCCCTCCTTTCTTTGAATTCCTTCATTGGTTTCCTCTGCTCTGACATCAAGTCAAGGTTTATTACACTCAGCTCTATCAGTAACACTAATAACTGTTTTCCTGCTTTTTTCCATATACTCTTATACATTTCATCTCTCTCTGAGCTAACCCATGTCTTTTCTTTAAAAAAAAAACAACCAAACAAGCTCCTGTAGAGTTTTTCTATATTTTCTCTTGTAGAAAAATTTGTGTTGTAAAGATATTTGGTGATCTAATTTCCATTAGCAGATAAAATAGCTTTGATACTCTAGTCATTTCTCCTGAAATATTACAACAGAATGAAACATGCTTATTATTCCTTTTACCTGTGCATCTATGATTTATTATCAGAGTAAATGTATTCTTTCCCCTACAATATAGGCAGCAAAAAAAGATTGAAAAATAGGCTACACAGATTCAAGAGGCATATGTCCATCAGTGGTCATCAAGGATGACAGTCCAGGTGTGCTTTCCCAGAAGCATATAAACTGATGATTGCAGCAAGTTGGAACATTGTATTTGGAGAAAGATTCCTGTATAGCTGTCTGTTACTGGCCCATATGTTGGACACTGTTACTGGGCTAGTTGGACATTTGCTCTGCTAGAGTCCCTATATTACATCCCCACAGTTCTGATGTTCCTGTAACTTAATGGGATAACCAATAAAGCTTTCTGATAACCAGTAAATCTTTCTGATATTGTCTATGCCCTTTGTCTTTTTCCACCCTTATACAAACCCTTCCCCTTTCTTTACAAGAGCGACTCACTTTGTGCTCCTGTGGACTAGGATCCCATCTTATTTATTTATCTTGAAAACTTCCCAGCACTTTTATGGGAACACCTAACATTCTGATTATTAATAACAAGAAAAACGATATTATGATGAGAGCAGCAAAACCGCTGCTGGCAGAATTATTTGCAAACCTAATTTCACACATACAACATGCTGTCCTGAACCTCTGCCCCTCCAGGTAATATCAGCTGGGGTTTTGTTTTGTTTTTCCTTTTCCAATTCTGCTGGAGGCAGTTTACTTTGCAGTTTCCATCCATTAATCTCAAAGTACTTTTACATAGAGGAATTAATTAAGACTCTTACATACAAGAATTAATTAAGACAGTAGTAGGCATGTTTTATCATCTCCGTGTTGCACATGGGGGAACTGAGGTAAAGAAAATGTTACCCAATTCTTTTGCAGAGCTGGGAATGTACTTAGGCATATATCATATCCTCTCAACCAGGTGTATAAGAGTATCCTTTCTCTCCTAATGTTGTGAGGCAGATATCCAGTTTACCAAGTAAAATACCAGTGACATGCAGTCCTGTTATTCAAAATGGAAACGCTTCCCTCAGGCGAATACCTCGGCCAGTCAAATTTCTAAACACATCCTTCTTTCTTATTTCAGACAGAAAGAAGTACACAGCACGGAAAGCAAACTACTGTAACTACTGCGGGATCTGATAACATTTATACTCTTCTAAAGAATCAACCCAATACCTGAAATCTGTAATCTTATCATCTTGCTTTAACAGACTCTCCCTCTTTCTCAGCATTCACATGTATACTTCTGTTTGATAAAGAAAGAAATATAAACCTAATGACTTATGATTTTTATCTACAGTTCATAAAACCTTTGCACAGTTGACGCTGCACTATCATGCTTCTGAAATGCAACAGTGCCACCTTCAGATCATGCTAAATATGACTTTTTCACAAACCATCAGTATGGAAGAAGCACAACAGCGATTTTTCTTTTCATCCAGACAAGTCCTGCTAGAAAGCCCAGAAGCACATGTATAAACCTGAGCTGAACCTGCACATTCACAAACTGAAACACAAATGTTCACTGGGAAGAGTCATCCTTTATTTTCACAAATAAACATTAACAAAGAAAAATCACATGCTACTTTTTAATACCCGGCATACTCATTCTCTAAGCATGAGAATCACAGCATATTCCCCTGCCACTGCACTAGCAACACACATTGGGCAGAGCAGCACATCAGCTAGGACCTGCTCCTGCTTTGCTTTGCAACCTTCACATAATTTGCCAGCTGCTCCTGGGTATGTTGGGTCCCAGAGTGAGAGCCAAGCTACAGTATACACTGGAAATATGTAAGTATCTGTATGCATGGATGTATATATGCTAGATACACTTTACACATTACATACTGGATACAGTATGCATTACATCCCCCAAAGGGGCCCTGCTCTGAAAGAAACCTACCAGAAAGTACGACCCCAGGTTGTGTTGCAGCCCTTCCCTGCTAAACGAGGAGATGCAGGTCTTGTGTATGACCCATGTACACAGGTATACCTCCTGCCATGTCTCCTCCCTGCCAAGTTGAGACTGTAAATCAAATGTATATGTTCCGTTCTGAAGTTTCTTCTAAACCACAGCATTTGACAGATCCCTTTTACCCTCAACAGAGGTATTTATTTAAAATTGAACCAGCCTGTCATTAAATATTAAAACAGGTAACAGTTTTGGTAAATTCAGTCCTGCTTTAAAAATTTGATTATTATCCAGAAATTGGTGCAATGCTGTTTAAACACGAAAGAACAGTTAATTAAATTTACAGTTTCTTTGCTGACATACTACATATTTTATATTTGGTTTGATTATAATGGGCAAACCTCATCATTTTAAAGCTAAGCCATTTGCATTTGTAATTAGACCCAGTTCTGAAAAAAAGTTAAAATACTTCTGAAATTAAAGGTTAGGTCTCCAGTATTTTGAATAAAAAGTTATCTGTGATATTAGTTGAAATTACACATATTGGACTGGAGAATATTAAATCAATACAGGCTTGAAAATCAAGGTGGGAATTAATTACTTGAGTTAATTTCTTTGACTTTGTTCTACAATATTATTGAGAGAAGAAAGTAAACAGAAAACATGCTACTCACCCACTGTCATACCATCCATGTAACGCTTGATGATATCAAAGGAATCCCTTAAATTTCCTTCTGTTATGTCAAATATGATATCTGCCTGGTTGGCCGGATATGTAGGTGTGATGGCACGAAGAAAAATAATCTCTGCAAACAAAGAGTATCACAGAATGTACTGAGAAGTATTTGAAAACACCACTGAGGAACCTGACAGAATTTGATCCAAAATGACTTGCACTCAAAGCTGGTGGACGACACCCCCACTGCCACTACTCCCAGTTTGTCCTTTAAAATGGAAAGAAAGAAGATCTGGGGGAAGGAAGGATTCAGATAGATTTATTTTCTCCTCCTGCACCATCCAAGAAGCCCTGAAGCCAAAACACTATTACTTTTAGAGTCTAGAAAGACCACTCTTAGAAACCAGTCAGACTTCCAGCATGTACCCAAAGAGGACAACACTGAGGATCACTGAGGGCAGTGGAGGGGGACCAAACAGATAAACCCCTGAACTCTGATTCCCTTAGGCAGTTACACAATGTATTACCATTAAATATTACAGAGTCCTTTTGAGTACTGGAGGAGGGGTTTAGGTTTTTTAAAAAGTGAGACTATTTTTCAAGCCCCTTGTGAGGGAGGTTAAGTATTATTATTCTCATGATTATCCTTGCTCTACAGATGATGAAAGTAAACCATGGGGCTGTAAGAATTCACCCAAGGCCATGCACAGAATTCAGTTTAGGAACGTCTTCTGGGCTTCAGTAGTGCTCTCAGATCACTAGGTCTCATCTCTTTTTATTAAATCATGAGGATGGACTAATGAGGGAACAGTTTGGTAAGCATCCTGGGCCAAATCCTTAGCTCTGCTGCCAGTGCACCTGGTGAAGCTGAAGGGGTGTGTATGGGAGTAGAAGTGGCTATGGGGCATTCCTCCGTTCCCTGTGAAGTAGGGCCAGCCAAGGTCTGAAACAGGCCTGACGCAATCTATAGCAGCTCTACACAGCTGAGTTACTGGTGGCTAAATTGTTCCTACATGAACAAGGATTGGGACGTCTCTTGCCCTACTCCTTCTGCCTGGTACAGAAGTCAAGAATCAGCTTCGGCTTTCATTTAGGACAACTTTCAGCGATAGCAAGGCTGAGACTGGGTGCATCAGAAATAGGGATTTAAGACCTTTAAAAACCCCTCCAAAATAATCTTCCTTTCCTCCATCCCCTTCTTCTCTGTGTCTGTGGCATGCAGTAAGTTGCTGAGTGGCTCGTCCTACAGAGAAGCAGGGCTGAAGGCAGTCATCCCACCTCTGGATGTGTAGGCAATCCCCAGTGAAGCTGCCAGAAAATGAATATAAATGCCAAGGAGCAAAAATTGGCTCTTGATCTGTAAGTTTATATGTGAACTAAGCAAAGTGAGTGTGATCCTTAAGAAACTGCAGGACTTAAAAACTCGCAGGTACTGCAGAGGCTGATGAAACTGAAGAAACACATGAATGCCCATGAGAGTGCAGCATCTGGGGCTGGAAAACTCACTTTGGATGACTGGACAGCCACTCACTTGGATGCTTTTTGAAAATCTTAGCTTAAAAACTTTCTGTCCAGTCCTTGGAATTTCCCTTCCTTTATTCTACATTTTAAAAAACAATACTTATTTTTTTCATAGGTCAAAAATAGGCAAATCACAGCACTAGAGAGTATATTCAAGATAATGTATTTTGTGATTAATCTTTGCATGTAGATAAAGACTATATTCTTGGAACAAACCAAGAACAAACCACTGTCAATAGTGAACAACAGACCATAAACAGATGAGAGAAATATAATGAGCACCGACTTCCTATGGCAAAATCTGCAAAAAAGGGAAGAAAAAAGTCACGCGGCACACAGCTATTATGTGAGTAAATGTGGTAAATAGGAATTCAGACTCAGTATTTCCTTAGACTGAGAAGCTGTATGAGTTAGAGCTCAGAATGACTTTCTTTGCCCCATAAAATTAAAACTCCTGGATATCGAAGGTTTTAATTAAATGAATAGTACACTGTAATTTGGAACTGTGCAAACATTTTACTGCACCAGTAGCTAGTCTGGCTTTAGGCAAGGATTTCCGGTGGAGGTTTTATATGTTGTAGTCTATTAAATGGAACAAGGAACAAACCACTTACCTTCAGGTCTTGTAAATTCTCTGAACGTGGGCAGTGAAATGACAGTGTGGGAAATTGTGTGGACTGGATCCAACACACAGGTGACATCATTTGGTCGACAAGACTTAATGCAACGGATAGTATCTGTCTTTTCAAGTCTGACACTAAGAGAAACGAGAGAGAGATGCATATACACCCTGCAAATGAATTACTTTGTGTTTTGCAATCTGGGGAGCTAGAAATTATAATTGATATAAGTGTTCGTTCTTCACCTCAAGAACTTAGACTAATGCAGATCATCAGAACTGCTGGACCACTGAAAAATTTGGCTTGGCTAAGAGTTGCAGTCAAAACCCCCTCAAACCCAGTTCTTCAAGCCAGGCATGTAAAAATAGGGAGAACTGTAGTGCGTAAGATGCCACATAAAGTTGCTTTCCAAGTACAAACAGGACCCAACAACTAGGCCCAGATCCTCAGCTGCAGTGTACTGGCGTGGTCTCAGCCATTTCAGTGGAGCTACACTTATTTGCACAAGACTTTTTGTATTCTATGTGATAATCAGTCACACAAAGCAGGAACAATTGTTTCCATTCTGGAAATCTGGCAGGAAATATCTGAAGGACCAACTCTCTTTCACGATTTTCAGTGCAGCAAGAGCCAGAAAAGCCTTTCTGACGTCTTTTTTTTTCACACACAGCCCTTTCCATCTAAACTGAGACAACAGAGAGGAATAGGAACTGGGGGAGGAAAGAAGTTAACCACATTATTTAAAACCTCAAAGATTGAATTCTGAGTTTGGGGAAATGGTAAGGGTCATTTCATATTCCATCTCAACCAGCTGCTCATTCGTCCTTGAAAGTCTATTAAAAGTTAAATGACTTCTTCTCACCCTTGTCCACTAGAGTGAATTTAAAGTCACTTACAGTTCAAGAACTTCACACAATACCCGGTCTGTGTTCATGAGAGATGAAAGGGCTATGCTGGGACTCACAATGTGACTAAGCCCCACAAATGATCTCAACTTTGACCTGCCCATTTCTTCATATTTCTAAGTGGAAAAAAGAAAAGACTGCAGTGTCAGTGGGGGGGAACTAAAAGATTAAAAGGAAGAAAAATTCACTGAGTAAAAGGGAAACAAAAATGGAAGCTTTACTTTGTCAGATACCTCTAGAAACAAATGGTTCTTGCTCTTTTCAAAATGTGTTACCCAAGTCCACACCTACAAGCCATCTTTTTTCAGATGTTCAAAGGGACTTTATGGCTCTATTAATAATAAATACATCAGTAACTTCTTATTATATGCTACCCACATTTGCTCATCAAAGAAGACAAAGCCAAACACGCTGATATTGTATGAAGCTAAAGTAAAGATAAAAGAGAAAACATGAATCAACATTAAGGAAACCACGCTCAAACAGATGTGAACGGGCATAGTCCACGGGAAGGCAATGAAGCTGGGTTAATTTACACCAGCTGAGTCTGGCTTGTTATTCTCACTCTGTAGTTGATGTTTTGAGACTGGCCAGGAGATACAGGCCAGGAGTGACCTTTTACTTCCCACCTTTACCTGGGTACAAAATTTCATCATTTCCTAGGCATCTCACAGGGAAGAGAATAGGGCTTTCTGCTGAAATGCCTCAGGCTGGTCATTGTAGAACAAATTAAGTCTGGATATATGGACATAAGAGCCTGACCTATGATAACAGATTCCATCCCCTTATTTTAAACATCAGCTGCCAAATTAAGAAAGGACTTCCAGCTAGCTGACCCTCGCGTCTGTGAAATAAGAATCAGCTAAATTCACAGTCTAGTTCCTGTGTAAAATAGTCTATTTCAAAACACGTAACAAATAGAATTGAGGTAAAACATACATCAGTTGCATTTGTTTTCCTCTCTCCTTTTTTTTTTTTTCCTTACTGTTTGTAGAGACGTTTAGTAGACATTTACATCTATACAGCCATACAAACAAACACTGCATCTTTCCTCAGGATCCTGCTGAGCTGGGGTCCCAACACCTCAGTCAGACTGGTGTTACTTCCAATAACGTGCTTACAAGTTCTGAAGAAGTTCTTTAAAAGTCTCTTTGCATTACATAACACATAAATAAATATAGCACCACCTAAAGGTTTTAGGGACACCAATAATCAGTAGCTTGCGTAACTCATTTTGGGACATTATTACCAAAGAAGTACTGGTACAATACATAGAGCATCCTAAATTTTCATAGCTGTATTTAGATAATAGAATTTGTATGCAAAAACATTGTGGTTTGAGTGTCTGAAGCGTTCAGTATTAGTCTGCCTTTACCCCTTCTTGGGAAGAAAAGGGAGCTTTACTCTTGACTTCAGCTGGAACAAAATTTGGCAAACACAAACATTTCTGAAATTCTCATCCAATAAAGCCATGAATTTGTTTAAGATGAAGTCCTAAGTAAAACTTACATTCATGATTCTCACTTCTGATTCACTGGAGTAAAGCATTCTGACATGAATTAGGTACCCTGCATACAGAAACGGAGGATTACAATGACCATGAGTGATTTGTGTTAGTTCCTAAATAAAACTAGTTTCTAGATCCATCCAGCTTGTAACCATACACGTGACAGATAAACGTTTGTGTCAGCTCTATTTCTTTGCACCGTTTCTTTCTCCTCTTACAAATCCCACAACCTTTTTTTTTGCATGCTCTGTCCACACTGCTAAACTTGAGTTTGTGCTTTCATTCTATCCTGCCTAAATATTCATTCTCTGCTCTCTTTTCTTTTGATATCCCTGCTAATTGCTTCAGCATATGCAAAGTGCAGTTGATAACACTTTTTTCTCTCATTGCTTTGACGGCACATCTTTAGACATCTTCTGGAGTAACTTCTTTGACAACTAGCATTTATTTCAAATCCTAATATTTGCTATTAATGATGTGCTCTGATCAAAATACTTTTTAATTTTATCCTTACACATCATCTTTGCATTTGATCTTCTGATTAGCTGATGTTTTCCTTTTTGCTCGCATCCTCCTATAGTGGGGACTGTGACTGACAAAAGTTTCTTCGTAAGTGCTGAGAACTTTTTCTTTATTCAAATCTTTCCTTCAAGTTTTCCCCCTCTAATAAAAATTGCAGCTTTGCAGCTGGTATCTCCTCCAGGCCTTTTTCATTTAAAAGACAAAAAAGTTAAGAAACAGCTCAGTTGCTCTGATTATTTTGCAAACAATCCTTTCCCGAATATATTTTTTTCTTTCTTCTGGGTCCTGGTGTCATTCCTTTTCGTATTCTCTGTTGGATTCAATTAGTAAGTTCCTTAGACCAGGAGCCATGATTTCATTTTCATTTGGAAAGAACCATGCACATAAATGGTGCTGTGTAATTACATACATGTTCTTGAAAGTTCCAGCTACACTGCAGCATTAAAGCATCTAATACAGGAGAATCTGAGCTCCATGTTCTTGAATTACTTGCTGAATGCAATTAATAAGGTAGCATTTTACAATACTGAGGGCCAAATTCTCACACTCCCTTCTTTTCCTGCCAAACGAATATATATTAATGCTTGCAAAAATGAATTTTATTTTTGAATCTTTATCCTACTTAATTATGGCCTCATAATGAACTGGTAGCCAGAGGGCATTTATATACAAGCATCTTCTGTGGCAGTAAGAAACCCCATTAGCTCAAGTAGCACGGGCTTGTGCTTTCAATATTTAAAGCTGGGACTCTATCCCCACTGGCAACTTCTGGCAGCTTTATAAGTATGTGTCAACAGACTTATTAAACATTGGCATTCCTCGTGAGACTTGAACTCCTGTCAGCCAGCTGGGATAAACTTTGCCTTAGGGAACATGTAATACTCTGGCAGAGTGCTGTGATCATGCCCCAATCTAGTCCTTGGCTGATGATGAGCCTGAGAGCCCACAGCTTACAGCTAATAGAGTAATTCCTTGTGTTCAGGTGGTTAAGGCCTGTGATCTTAGTTCAGAAGGTTCCCAGTTTCTAACCTTGTACCTTGTCTGTGCTGTCTGCATTTACACAGTGAAGCATTTTTTTTATATGTGCATTCACATGGATTATTCCTCATTCATCTATGGACTGACTATTCTGCCTATGTACCAGGCAGCAGAGATATCTGAGCCCAGGATGGTGTAAAACATCAACTTTTAGACCATACCTCTGGGACTGAGTTTTTAATATTTATCAATACAAGGACTGAAGAGTAAAGTAAATCCTTTTCCAGTCCACAAAACAAAAGAATTCCAAAGAAATTCCAGTTGTGTTGTCTACATTGTTCTTGATTGTATTGAAGTAAAGGAAGAAAGTCGTAAATGAAGAAAGATTTGGATATTGGAATTGTGGCTGACCTGTCAGGGCTGCTAGGGTCTGGTTGGGGTTTTTTTGTTGTTGTTGTGTAAAGTCTTTACAGTTAAAAATTTATCAGCTTTGATATGGGAGTTGGAGAGACAAAAATGTTATGAGACCAATTAAATATCTTTTTCAAATGTTCCTGTAGACACATCTCAGGATACAGCCTGTGAAATAGAAAGGAGCTCTCTGCTACTAGGTGAATGCTGTTAGGAAGTTCATTGTTGTTTTCCCATCATTAGTTTTTCAATTCCATGGAAATTCCACAGAAAGGAAGATGAAAAATCTGTAAAATGAATGTTCTTTAGAAGAGATTCTCTTTTGCACTGTCCTTAAATTTAGAACTGTGATTTGTACCTGGTGGAAATCAGCAGAAGCTCACTGGCCACAACAGAGCAATGATAACTAGCGCAGCTTGAGAATCTGGCTCCACACTTTCCAAGTGACTTGTGTGCTGGGCACCTCTGAGGTCCTAAGGGCCTAATTTATGCCCTTTTAATAGATTTTCAGAAAATGCACAGTATTTACTCCATAAGTAAGGAAACTCTCTAAAGATGTCTCAGCTGAGACAGCTGAAATTATGTACCTATTTTGTTTTGAAAATTTAGACCTAAACATATGCAGCTGTGTATCATCAAATGAGACCAACTCCACTACTGTGTGAAGTAAATTAATAGTTTTCAGTGCTCGGTATATTCAGGTAATAAGCTCTTACACACCAGTTTCTGCTTTTTATAATGATGCAGAGTACACATAAGAATCTCCCCAAATTGAGACATTCAGTGATAGGAGAAAGTGGAGAACTGTAATGATGATGGCAAATAAAATGCAAGTGCAGCATGCAACAGATGAACTAAACCTTTATTAAAATTGGGGAAAAAAAGCTACTCTTAGAAGAGAAAAAGTAGCCAATGATGCCTGTAAGATAGGGATCAGAGCTGTGCAGAGACAAAGATAAAAAGTTTGGCAATAAACGTGTTGACAGTTCCATGGCGGGAAAGTTGCATTTGAATTGTCAGAAGAAGGTCTCTGGGCTCTGTGATTTGCCGCTGCATGACCACAATGCCACTGTGGTTGTTCACTTTTTTTGTGGTGAAAAAACCCTCCTGGTTCCCGCTGATGATGGACAGCAGAATTTTATCCCCAGGGACAGCATTGGAAGGGCCCATGCGGAAAATGTCGGTGGGTACTTGAATGTTGGTAGGAAAAGAGAGGTGATAGTAGGTTATTCTCAGAGGCAGGCTCTGGCACTCCTTATTTTCATTACAAGGCAAGCGCTCACAGCGACTGCAAGAAAAGTGAGAACACAAGACAAGAGGAAGATTAGCGTACATTTAGCAAGCGTGATAGGAAAGCAAGGGCAGTGGGGGTGGGAAAAGATATGTTGACTTGCATACTGTCTCCATTCTTCAGCCTGGCACCTCAGTCATATTGCAAATGGACACTTATTAAATAAGGATGAACTTGTCTGTAGTTGGTACTTTTGGAGAAGCGTTGCCATTTTCAGAAGCGTTGCCCTTTCTTTGCATGCACAGATGGATTGAGTCTGACACCTCGGCATGGGTGAGAGTTTGTTTGCATTTAGATCAGCTAAGCTCTTCCTAGGGAGAACACTGGCTTCCCCCCCCCCCCCCTCCGCCCTGCCCCAAGTTTTATTCTTCTGTTGACCAGACATATGTTAAATAAAGGAAGAGATTTTAAGAGGTTAGTGAGTTGACTGTGTCCTACTTGGGGTGTCTGGCTGGATTTTAAGACTGGGCAAAGTATTCTGAAATCCACAAATGTACAAGGAGTTGGTCTTTCTGAGAGAGAAGAGGCACTCTAGATACTGCACTATTTATGTTCCTCATCTGACAGCATACAGAGGAATGTAAAACTTACTTCCAACACTGCCTGCATGTCAAGGTTTATTTGTTTTGAAGACAAACCTTCTTCCTCCCACTGTGGCACAGTATTTCTCTGTGCTACCAGGAGAACCAACTTGAGTCAGTCTAACACCCATCTAGGCAAGCATTGAAAACAAGATCCAATGGCCTGATGTCTCCAGCATGTGCCCTGCACATTCAGTCCACTCTTACACAGCCTTGAGTCACGGGAATGACGTTGGTGAGTGGGAAAGTTGCCCTCTGCTGTTTCCTTCCCTTATCACTAGGCACTATATTACAGTGAAAAAGCCAGAAAACTAGGAAGAGATCACCCATACAGGCTGAAAGTGAACAATGAACATCAGCACTAGAAATCATGATCTGCATGGAGGGAGCAATCTCCTCTCTTTCTGTTACTGAGACAAGTAAAGTTTGCCCAGTAAAATATGGCACAGACAGGTATGGGCATTAAAGTCACTGCTACTAAAGAATGTTGTCGTTTACCAGTACAATAATGAAGACCTGACATGTCATGATACCTGGTGGGTTTCAGAAGTGTTTAAAGAATTGCATACAAGGAAAGTTTATATGAATTTCAGATTGAAGATATGCCCAAATCACTACATTCAAGTTGGTATCTGAACATCCTCTCACACAGGTGCATAGAAGTAGAGGTAGGCATGACAATCTCAGCTGGATGTTGACTTTGCAAAATTTGGGGATGATCAGGTTGTGCATTTAGCTCCAAACTTGCCTCACGCACAACTATGAATCAATTAAATTATGTACAAGAGTCTCTCCACTCAAAAACAATATTCAGTCCACAGGCTGAGGTTTTGGAACCTGAACTATTTAATCGTTTCTTTACTAAGAAATGCTCCAGCATGAAAGCATGGTTTGTTTCTTACAACCTCAAGGAAATTTGAGTGCCCATTTCATGTATTTTATTTTGACAAAAAAAACTGAGCTCCTGTCAGGACTATCTGGTATCAACAGAACTGTGGCTCATAAGCAAGCCTCACTTTGTTGCCAGTGCATGGTGACCTGAATTCCAGGAACTTCTCATTACATGCAAAATAAGCATTTTCAAAAAGAGTAGTTAAAAGCACCCTCAGTTCTTCAGTTAATGTGTTCTATGTTTTCTTTTAATACCACTTGCAAACGAAAGTACAAAGCAATTCTTTGAAGACTTAGATGCATTCTTAATTTTATTCATGTGTATGAAGAGCACGCACAAGTCTTCACAGGATGGCCAGCTAATTAGGTGTGGATACTCTTGGAATATTTTCAGGTATAGTGAGTTCTGCATTCTTTTCTGAAATGTCATCAATAACTCCACTAAAGAGAATTACTTGGTTTTGTTGAAATCACAAGGCTACTTGGTTTTGCTGAAATCATGAAGCAAGTCAAGACAATTAATTTCTTAGCTGGAAATGTTTTCTTCATGTAAATCTTTTTGGAAGCGTGTACATGCTCATGAGCACTTACACGCTCATAAAGATGCCCTGATTTATTCTTTTTATAAAAGTAAAATACATTTTATAATAATAGCCAGAATTTTTTAAGAGACCAAAAACCCAAGGCTTCCAGCTTCCTAAGATTTGAAAAAGGACATTCTGCTGATTCAGAGTTATTTGTGGAGACAGATGTGCCTGAGGCTAGGAGCTAGAATTATTCAAAATTCATCTTCTTTTATCTTATTCTTTGGTGGTGCACACTACACACTGCACACTTCACTACAGGTTTAGTTAATGTGCACTAATTGTTCCGTCAAATAACCACAGAGGAGAGATAGCGAATATTATTGCTTTCAAGAACCACAGTTCATTCTGGGGTCACGCACCACAAAGGCAATAAGCAACGAGCATTTAAATCTCAGTGTACTCTCGAGACCTTGTTTAAATGCTTCCCTTCAGTGGGCAGAAGAAAATCATACGGCGGGGGAATCCAACAACCTACTGCTAGTGAGTGAGCAGCCCAAGATCCCGGGTGCTGCTCCAGCTCTGTGGCACGTCGGGATGGATGAGCTGGTCGTACAGCTACCGTGCCACCACGCCGCGTCGCTGTGGGAGACAGCAGGGGGGACCTGGCGGGAGAAGGGGAGTGCTGAGGAGGCAGCAAGATGCTACCAGAGAAACCCAACACTCAGCCCAAGTAAAATATGGGCTGCTTTGCAGTGAGGCAATTTTATATACATCTTTGCAAACCTCTGCAACTAGGCGCATGGGCTAGAAAAATAAGCATATAATGCTGCTAAATGCTCCTTCCTGAATTCGTTCCTTATTATTTTAGCTCACTTACTACTCTGTTCTCTTAGGTTTATTTATGTGGCTGAAATACTGGTTTCAAAGAATTACTCATAGTTTGAATTTCATGTCCCGAACACTGGTTACTCATAAAGGAAAACTACCAAAACTAGAGAGATTCCATTTTAGATAATGAATACAACATTTCCTAACAGAGAAATGAGGAGAAAATATTTTCTGCCTTCCCTCCTGTTGATTTCTGAGCTTGGTTTTCACGTGGTACAGAGGCAATTTATTCCATTGTGCCTAAAGGAGTTAAGTGGTATACAACAATTCCTCATGCACTGAAGGGGAAAAGAACTTTTTAGCAGGATTTATGACTTCGCAATTTACTTCATACAGGGGAACCATCTCAACATGCTGAATGACTAACCAAGTATTATTACTAAACTACACACTACACATCTCTGAAATTCGACCCTGGAGATTTCCAGAGCTGTAACAATCTTCCAGATCTCCTAGAATATACTCCACTACGAAGGCACTCACTCATGCTATCATCAGTGTGTATTTCTTTTCAGCTGGTTGCACCACACCTTGAGGCCCAGATGAGCCATCAGCTGGGCTGTATCACCACACTGTGGATCTCTACATTTATGTTAACAGAGCAGCTGTGTAGTGAAGGTGGTTTTTGTCTTAAACAGACCAGAACTTAAAGGGAATGAAACCAACCGATGGTTGGTTTTCACAGATATTTCTTAACCAGAGGAGAATCTGGAGTCCCACTTCAGGCTCAGGCAGGAATACAGTATACAGCAGTACAGTAGACAGAATGGACAAATACTTTCTATGTTCCTCCTGTCTGGAGCTGGAAAAGTCTCAAGTAGTTTTCAAGCTATAGAAGAGACAGACCCATCTTCATTTTGCCCTCAGCACTGAGCTTTTATGTCCTATCCTTGTCTTCTTCATCTGTCTTTCCCAACCTGGCTCCTTCTTCCTATCCCCTTTCCTTGCCTACTGCCCTTCCTGCTCACTCAAACATTTGGTATCAGGACTGTCTCCTCAGCCAGTGCCAATCCTCCTCTCTTGCTCCATCCTCTCCTGGCTGACACCTGGTTGTCTCCGTTCCTACACCTCACAGCACTAGTCCCAAAGCATACACCCCTTCCCTCAGTATCTTTCTACAGCCATCCCAAATTATTCCTTGCTCAGATGGTCTTTATCCGAATCTGGCATCAACCACCCTTAACCATAAGCTCCTGACTCTTCTGCTTGGTTTCTCCCTTGTCTCTAAATTGTTTTACCCAATTTTACCTTCCACCCCTCAAGTGTCTCCCAGATTCATTCTCCTCACCTGGTCATAGCTTCAGATCCATCCCTCTCTCCCTCCATTCAGCCTCTTTATCCCTAAGTACGCCTTTCCTTCTTACCAAGTCATCTCTTCTCCTACCCATGCTAGAAACAGCTTTCTTATCCACGGAGTCTGAGTGGTCTTTGAAAGCACAGAAGAAACAGGCTCTGGGGTTGTTAGGGCTGGCAGCACCTGGCCCAGGACAGATAGGAGCTGACATTATGGGTAAGATTGGGCTTCTTTCCTGTGGCTATATGTGGGAGTAGGCTCACACAGTCTCTGGAGTTGGTACCTGCACATTTTAGACTGCTTTAAAGAGCTGCAAGAATCTCAGGTCTGCTGAATCAGAAGAGAAATGTTGGTTGCTAAACAAGAAAGACCTCTCTACTGATAGGAAGAATTAAATTGTACTGAGGAAGATAGTCAAATGCAAAGACAGGTTGCCACTGAGGCTGTGAAATCCTTATCATTCAAGGACTTGAAGCAAAAGTTAAACAACTCTCAGAAATACCCCACGTAGACCTGACTCTATTTTGGCATACAGGGGTGGATTAAGATTACTCATCAAGGTCCTCATTTCCTAAGGTTTATGAAAAAAGGCTAAATGCAATTTCACGAAGTCCATAATTTCAGAAGTTTCAGAGGTTTTTGGTAAGGATGACTAAAAGCGTAAAAGTAATCTCCTAAAAAATTTCAGATTTCTGCTCCAAAACATGACAGCAAACTGTTAAAAGAAAAAAAAAAGTCACCAAAATGCCTTAAACACAAAAAACAATGTGTTCCTCCCTACCCTTGTTCTTGGAAATGACTGAACTGCTTTGGCTGAAATTTGCCAAAACTTGAGCCTGAGTCAGACACCTGGCATGTAAAATTTCAGTCGTTGGTTACGTTTTGGCAAAATTCTAAGCAGTTAAAAACAGGTCCTAATAATGAGAAGCAACAGGCAACCTTAATAATAATACACAGACATGTCTAGAATATAAAAATATTTCCCAATCTGGCTCAATGGAGCACACACTTTTCTGACATGCCGTCATAACTGTTTCTTTATCTTTTCTACTATTTTTCTTGGCTTAAATATTACAAATATTAGACTTCAGTGTCACGTAAAGAGAATTTGTTATGCAATTTGAAAACAAAAAGTGTTTGGCAAGGCAGTACAGCAAGTTAAGTCCTATTGTGAGTAGCAGTAGATCTTAATTTTCCTTGGAAAAATGCCAAGCCTATAGGCTGATCAAGGTAAAAAAAAAGGCAGAATTTAAGCAAAAGAGATAAGACCTTCAATAAAATTGTTACCATTAAGGATCAGACCACACCAGGCACTTTGCTGGTCTTTGGGGAAGGTTACACAGGCTGTTTCCTCCTGAAGCTCAGAGTATCCATATAGCATCCTGAGCTTTCAGCCTGTAGCATGGGATGATCCTGCAATTACTTCACTTGATGACAATCGCCACTGCAACAGCCACCATGCAAAAATCTCTGCTTTAAAGGTATTGGGTAAGGAAGCTTCTGGATCACTGAAGGCTGTTGCCTGTACATAAGGATTTTGAGGAAAAATAACAATGAACAAACTTGGATTTTGAGGACTGAGGCCTATTAAATTATAGCTGTTCCAAAGAAAATACTGGAGATAGGGTAAAAAATCCCATGAGGTGCCAACTTGATTCAAATGGAAAATGTGTTGTCTGTCTTATGATGTGCCAAGTTGGTGATACCGGAGTGTGTTCTGAATAAAAATGAGAGGAAAATGGTACCTGTAATAGATACGATGTTATGAGAAGCCAACTGTTTTGATTTTAGAGTCCTGGCACAAGGTTGGGTGAAAAAGTGATTTAATGTCATTATCATGCAAAAGCTAATGAAGATATGCTATCTATCAGCTATGCTAGGTTATATATGCCAAAAATAAATGATTCAAGAATACATAAATTAGTTTGGATGTAAAAAGGTGCTAAAAAGCTGCTTATGAAACTGTTCCCCAATGGGCACAAGGCAACCCAATACATAAACCCTGATTCTGGCATGTTGGTATAATACTCGTATACTGGTTAAGTATGAGAGTACCTATCTCCCCATTGAACTAACTTGGACTTTTTGCAGTAAAGATAATGAACTCATATTCTCTTTGGTTTATGCAAACACATTTTCGACAATAAATTTAGTAACTGTGTCTGTAGCTGTTGAGAGGGAAAAACCTAATAAATCCAACAAGATAATAACTCAAGGAATTAAAATAATTAGAACTTCACTGAGCAGCTACAGGATTTGTGTCTGACTCATAGCCTAATTATAGCCCTAGCACATCAGAAGAATCTCTCCCTCAGAGTCTGTTTGAGTTAGGCAGAGTAAGCCACTGCAGGGCCCCAACAACCCAGACACAGAAAAAAAAATTCAGACATTCTACTACTTCCCCAAAAGATCCCTTACATCTCAAATAGCCATTAATTTCAACACATGCATAAAAATATAGATAAGAAAGAAGATGAAATGGAATGTGTGTGTACGATGCGTATTTTATAAACTGAACTTTGCAACTCAGGGATGTCCATAAGAGTAGAAATCTGCTAATTCTGCTTAGTGGCCCATTGCAAATGACTTTTTGAATTAGGATACAAACAAACCCACAATATTACAAATAAAGAGCATCTGCATCACGAGGCACTGCTTGTTTATTGATATGATAAATGTAATTTAAAAAGTAATTACTACTGACACTTCTCAGAATACAAGCGTATTTTACAAATATCTGTTTTTATACCATGAACTCCCTCTACAGCATTCTAGTCAAATACATCTGCTCTGCCACTTATATGGCATTTCACAGACTAAGGTTTAAATGGAAACTAACTAATCCCCACGAAGTCCCTCTGATGAAGATGAGCATTAGCTTCATTCTACAGAGGAGGCACACAGTACTCAATTTTATGTAAAAGATGCTGGGCATATGAACACTGACTGTGAAAAGCAATAGCAGGCTGATGAGAAATGTGGTTTATCAGCTTTCCTCCCTAGCTGGTGGAGCATACACTTACCTGGGTATGGGGCAGATGAGGGGGACCATGGAGCAGCCTTTGCAAGAATCGCTGGAGTACAGGGTGGCCATAAAGCCACAGGGCAGGAGGAAAAGTGGTCATCTGCATCAGCCATAAACTCTAGCTACATGACTGAAATTTTGCAACAATTTCTCCGCTTTGCTAGCACCATTTGATGGGTATAAATGAGCTGCCAGCTGCCCCTCCTCCCAAAGCTGTCTCATATTTTCAACACCAGAATGCATACACTTTCTCTGAGCTAGGTTAAGAGACACAAGTTTGAGCAGCAGCTAACGTACCACCCTTGCTAGGATTCCCAGCTTTTTTAACAGAGGTGAAATGGTACTAAAAATAAGACATTCTTGCAATGCTTTGCAGCAGCACTGGTAAAAATTCAGAGGGAGCTAAAAAGAACTCTTTCACTGGAGTGTAACAGTAAGGAAAGACTACGTGTGAAAGGAAATAGAAGTCAGAATTTTGAAGCTGAATGTAACCCTCCTAACAGGTTGCCTGCAAGGTAGCCAGAGAGAGAACACCTGCTCATGGCTGTGGAGATCATTACGATGTAAACTACTGACACATGGCATTTTTTTAAGGCAATACCTTTTTCTTAGACTGAAACAGGAGCATGAGAAAGGGACCAGACCCGTGTGTGCAAAACATAGGGTAGGCCTACCAACAAAATACGTATTTGCCAGAATCCGTTATGTATTCAGTCGGCAGTGGCATGTCACCAAAAAACTGTTCAACCTTCAAAAAGAAAGTACTTACGTATCTCCTGACTTGCGGTAATTTTCTGGACATTCCAAAGACAGACAGCGAAAGCCCCCCTGGATGTTAAAGCAGGTCTCATTGAAAGAGCAGTTGT
Source organism: Harpia harpyja (assembly GCF_026419915.1). Classification (NCBI taxonomy): domain Eukaryota; kingdom Metazoa; phylum Chordata; class Aves; order Accipitriformes; family Accipitridae; genus Harpia; species Harpia harpyja. The sequence goes on along the minus strand of NC_068945.1, from coordinate 2,967,274 downwards.
GGCTTTCTGCAACACACTCATCAATATCTGCCAAATGGAAAAAGGTGAGTGGATTAAACACGTGCCTTTCCTCTACTTGCAGGTGCCAGATGATGAAATTATCATATTAGGTACTACAGAACATGGAGTGCTATTAAATTTTATTACAGGATTGGAAGGGGAGGGCAGGAGAACAAAAAAGAAAAAACATAACCCAAACAACAGGCAAGAACAGGAAAAGGAAGAGCAGCAGTGCCACTAAGTGGACAAGACCTAAATATTTGCTGAAATGTTTACAGGGTATTTCCTTTTAATGGCTAAACTAACTCATACCATTTCACAGTGGGAATCTCCATCTTCAGAATTTTGTGTAATTCCTTAATAATGTTGTAAAAAGTATTCTCTACTGCATTGTATAGTTTGTAAGAGAAATTTCCTGTATGTTTATTATAAAATATTGGTTTCTTCAGATTTCAAGCTGATGTTTACTGCTTTACTTATAATGTTCTAGGAAAGGCATTTTTTTAAACATAAAAACTTGCTAGAACTTTTCAGAAGTCCACAATCCAGTTAGGTCTCCCTGCAGTTATTGAACTCACCTTGGCAGTTGCGTGCATTGGGTGCCAACCTGTAACCAGTGGAGGGACAAGTACACTGAAAACTCCCAGGAATATTAATACATCGAAAGGAACAGATATGCCCTCCAGTAGGTAAAGCACATTCATCAATATCTGCAAGAAGAAAACACCACTAATTTACTATGTGTTCATGACATTCAACCAAGTGCACATGTATGGCGTTGCCGCTGCAAGATTCAAACACAATTTCATGATTCTAATTGCTGGGCAAGGAAGAACATCATCAGACAGGTGTGGCTCTAGTCAGTAAGGTCTGTCAGGAATAAATGGAGGTGTGAAGAAAATTAAAAGCAATGTAAGGGCCCGAGACAAAGTAAATGGGTACGAGCAAGCACTTTACAGTGATGCGTATCATAGTACTTTACAAAAGGGAGGGAAAGGAATCGTTTTATCCTTGATCTTACAAAAAGGAAATTGAGATGATGTGTTCTGCCCAAGGTCTTACTGTCTAGTAAGTCCTGGAGACCTAAGTTCAAATTCAGGATCTTACCCGCAAGGTCACACCCTCCTTGTATTTGAGGAGAACCTACTTACACATTAGTTTAGAACCTGCCACAAAAAGAGGATATATAAAATACTACCTAGTAATATTATATATTACATATGTAACATATAAATGTGTTTGTATCTTCACTTGCTGAAGACTAGAAATTCTGTTAGTTCCTCAGAAAAAACCCAAACATTTCTGACAAGTTACAAAAGTACGCCAAGCTAGAATTCAGTGTAAACAGCAAAACTGACACCACAAAAGCAGAGGTATTTCTAGACTAGGACATGGGTGGGAGACTCATTAAATACAGTTTCATAGTTTCACAGGAAAGAGAATCAAATGTTAAAATGAAACAATTACAGGTACATGGAATTGTTCATGTATGTTACGGTGAGAATAAGAAATGCTCACTCATCCTCCATCTGCAAAACAATAATGCTTACCTTCACATGAAATCCCATCTATGTCACTAAGTTGAAAGCCACGGCGGCAGTAACACTGATAGGAGCCATACACATTGGCACACTCTTGACTACAGGGGCTGCTCTCACACTCATTTAAATCTGAAATACAAAATTATATACCTGAACCCCAAATTTCCTGCTATGTTCCTCACTCCTATTACAGGACTAAAACAAAAGTTTGGAAGACAATTTTTTTAATTAAAAAAGGATGGTATGCATGTTACTGAATAAGCTGGAAATAGGAGGGGTTGGGTGTATTATTCTCAACAAGGTCTGGCAGTATAGGTTAATCTATACTGTGCTATTATTTCCCACTGTCCTTCAAGGTGTGTGACTTGGAGGGAGTCTTTAGGACTACAGTGGCATTTTTGTATCTGGGTATCAGCAAGGCTGGTTTTGAAGGTCTTGAATCTGATCTAGCTGAATCACCCTTCAAAATGCAGTAAATGCGGACCCACACACTTCTGCATGATCTAGCCTGAGGGCAATAAATTTGAACTGTGGGCTAGAGTGGCCTTGATTAATCATAACAGCATTCATGTAATCAAAGAGACCACACTGGGTTGATTTCTCATGCCATTCCAGTGCAATCTTACAAGTTAAAATCAAATGAAAATAGGTAAACAGCAATGAGCTCTATCTCACACTATATAGCCAAAGCATATGACAGCTGTACCTTCACATGACCTGCCATCAGTTGAAAGTTTGAATCCCATGGTACAAGTGCAGTAATAGGAACCAGGAGTATTCTCACACTTGTGAGCACAAAGGCGGCCTGGATAGCGTCTGCATTCATTGATATCTGCAATGATAAACATATAGAGAGGTCTATGTATTGGCTGGCTTCACTGCAGTAGTAGTCTGGACAAGAATGTGGTCATAAAAGTTTGATTTTTAATTTCCAGATCTAAATTTCATACTAGAGAGGGAAGGACTTGCCCAAAATGCTCATTTAGAAGCACCCCAGTGCATAATTGAATTAGATCTATAAAGAATAAAGTTCCTTTGATCTTCCAAAGGAATGTTTTGCTGTAGGTGCATATAAAAATATCACAGAAAACAATTACACACGCTGTCATAATCTTACCTTTTAACAGGATAACAGATAACATGTTGACAATACTAATACAGCTTCCTTTGAAGTATCAGCAGCTCTTTAATATGGTATTAGATTTATACAAATAATATAGTAGTCAATTTTACATTCAGATGAAAGAGGTTATGCAGAGAGCAATAACATTCTTTACACAGGATCATTTTTTAAAACGCCATGGCTGCATGTATTTAAGTCGACAGGTGCAACTTACCCATACAAGTTCTACTGATGACATCAAAAGAATAGCCAGATTTGCACTCACAACGGTAATTGCCTGGGGCATTTATACAAACATGTCCTTCTCCACACGGCTGATTAGAGGATGAGCATTCATCCACATCTAAAAAAAGGAGAGAAGTGATTGAAAGTACACTTCTGAGCATGCAAGTTGAGAGAAGAGCAATATGTTAACATATTTCCATGTCCCCTAGTAGTTACAAAGTGTTTTGAAACAGAAAGCAAGATTTTGATCTAGCGCTCAGCTTCTACAAGAAGATCAGAGTCCCAAATCCAAACTATTCCTAGTGAAGCAGGTTATCTCTCGGGTGTCCCGTTAATGTTCATGGACTTGGGTGGGAAAAGAAGTCAGGAAATCAGACAATCTTCGGAGGGAATCAGTTGCAAAATTGGTTTATTATGCACACTCTATATTCATGGATCAGATCTTCAGCTAGTGTAAGATGCCAGAGACCCACAGTCAGTAGTGCTTTGATAAGCCTTTTACAAAAATGAAAAACACATGCAAAAATACCTCTCTTAGCAAAAGCCACCTTAGTTAAAAGCCAGCCAAAGGCATATAAGCCTTTCAACATTACTTGAATGGCTTCTGTGGGACATTAAGTGGGTCTTGTGTTATACCTCTGTATTGAGGAGATTTGAGACCACACAGCATTGTTCCAATACACTAATATAGTCACAGAAAATGCCATTTTTGGGAGGTGATTATCATTTCTCTTATTCTCAGAATATAGGGTTTCATGAGTTATATGAAGGACAGAGGGTGGATCCTTGCCATTCTACACTTGTTGGGACTGCCATGAGGGAAAGAACAGGATCAAGAGTCAACTGTGGGAATGAGAAAAACTTGGGCAGAGTGCAAGAAACTGGTAACCATAAACAATAGATGTGATTTATTGTCTTCAAACTGTTTTTTCTTCCAAACTGTTACTTACCTACGCATCTTGTTCCATCTTCATTGAGATGATAACCTCGGCCACAGCTGGGTGAGATTCGTTGGCAGGTATACGAGCCATCAGTGTTAATACATATCTGTCCAGCTGGGCAAGGCATGTTGGTGCTTAGGCATTCGTTGATATCTACAAGAGCACAAGTCAGTGTAACTATCTGCTGTCTGAAGATGTTGAAGGTAAGATGCTTTCCTAATGTAATCCTTCAGAGGTTTACATCCTGATGTATCCTTGAGAGTTACAAAAGTTCTGCCTATGGGAGAATACAAGTATTTCTGCCACTTAGTTTCACCGATCTAATGCTTCCAGGGTAAAGATCTGCAGAGGTATGAGAGGCCCAGATGCCACTGAAAAGCAGTGGAAATTGGGTATAGAACTTGTATTTGTTTAAAAGCCTTTGGAAGTCTCTCCTAAACATACGAAGAGAGGATCAACAATTCAGTTCACCAGCTCAACCAGTTCTGCTGCAGTCTGTGGGTTGTGGCTCACGGTGAATGAGCTATTTGGTAGTGTGTCCTAATATAGGTATTAGCTCACTCCATTTTTACAGAGAGATAAACCACTGCTCACAGGTATTCACCATGAATACCCTACCTTGTCTTATGGTAAGTTGTCCATGTAAACACATAAGAATGTGAATAGCTTATTTCTGTATTCATAAGGCTATGCAGCCCTCTACCATCCATCAAATGTTATGTCTGTTTTTTTACAAACTGGACATCATATCACTTTGTGACAAAGATAACCTTTGCCTGGTAAGAACCCACTATAAAGTAGAATCTCAGAAAATGTAGTGAGATGAGACTAAGCTGTATTAAAGTATGATCTGGTGTGCTATATCTAGCCAAGAAGGTAAGGAACTCACTGTTATGCAAGGTTAGCATGTGCTATTAGTTTGGGGGAAAGGAGTTTCAGAGTTGGGAATCAGTGGCTACAGGAGGTACTGAGGCAGCCTTTGCTGCCTGGAAATGTTAATGTAACTAAGACCTGACAGTTTGTAGGAGCAGCACTGCTTGTGAGTATATGGGCTTGCATTCCATAACCTTCAGCAAAGTCCAGCTTCATGTGAGTACTTCTCTGCCTAAAATTTTCCCAACTGTTTCACTAGGATATTAGCATCATTTTACACAGGGGGACTGTTAACTGTTGAAGAGCTACTGTGTTCCAGTTGGTATGGTATGGTATGGTATTAAGTACAGCATCCAGCTTGCAAAATGTTGGCTTCCTGAAGATGGGGAAGGGGACGTAGTGTAATGTGAAACATTTCAGCCAGGCCTATCCCAGCTCACTACAGTGTAAAATTTTCAACTTACGAAGACAGTGGATAGACAGGGAAGTTTTCATACTTCTTCCCCTCAACACCACATAGGGCAGCATTTGATTCACAGTGTGTAAAATGAGCCTGTGGAATTGTTCTGGTACATATTTTGAGCAAATGCATTTTAGGGGACATAACTATTGCTGCTGCAAATTGATGTGGGTTTACTAATGTCAGTGAAGGCAAGCTAACTACTAACTGCTGTGGACCTGGTGCTAGCTATGGCAGATACACGTCTTCAAAGGGTTTGTTGTGCACAAGCACTGGCCCCTTCATTTTAAAGGCTGCAATTTTGTTTTCAGGCTCAGTGTTTCCAGTGTCAGATTTCGGCACTACAGGGTATGATATGGTCAGGAGAACGAGGGGTTGACAATGAGCTAGACTTGGCAGCTACTGCCGCTCAGCCAGTTCCACAAGTCCAAGACACACTACGCCGATGGGCAAATTCAAAGTTAAGTTGAGACTTGAAAACACTACTCAAGGGAATAACTGATAGATTTGTAGGTCACATTAGACAATTCCACTTAGAGTCTGCTGGAAACCAGTAATTCTAACATATTTATATAGAGGTTATAATTCTGTTTTGTAGGAGTCTTGGAAACAAGGCATTAGCCCGACAGATTGTAATCAGTCTTTAAAATAAAACTCCTCTCCGCGGTGTGTTACACCTGGCCCACCATTCTCATACATAGTAAGATCCTTGATAGGCTATAACTAACGGGGGACAGGTCTGGAAAGACCTACATACCTGTAAAACCACACATACTAGTATCAACAAAGTGTGTTACAGAGGATGTCATAAATTACAGCTTTTTATACTAAGCTTTGGCTAAAATCTTTTGGATAGAGGTAGATAAAACATATCACAAATTTTTTTACAAATTTTGTTTCAGATAGAATACCCAAAGACTTAAGGAAAATGCTCAAATGCAGCTAAGTGCCTTAGGTAACCAAATCTTATTAAAAATAGAGATCTAGTATTTAAATCTTTTATTTAAATGGTTTTCGTCTGTAAGTCTTACCTGTGGGACCAAGCCTGTCTTTAAAGGAGCAGAAAAAACACACAGTAGAGCAACGCATACATGCATGAAGAATGACTTGAGAAGCTCAGAACTCACCCAGTGAAACTACAACTTTTCTCATAGGCAACACTTAATTATTCACTGAGTTAAGAATATGTCTTACCAATACAGTTGCCTAGCGCATCTTGTATAAACCCATTCATGCACTGTAGCTTGGGTCGGCAACGGAAAGATCCTGGAGTATTCTGACAGATAAAATCGGGGGGGCAGTTATGAGTACCAGTCTCACATTCGTCAATATCTAGTACATCACAAAAAAAAATTGTTAGTAAGAGTTTGACAGAAGCTTTTTCATCACATTTAAAACATAAGACATAGTTAAAAATGTCAGACAGATTAATCCTCAGCGTACCTTCATGCAATTCAGTGCAGTGACCCAGGATCAATCTGACCTACTACCTCAAACAGAATCTCAGTAAAAACAGGTAGAATAAGTTAAAGATTTTTTAATTATTTCATTATTAACATTATATATGTGGGGGTGGGGGGGTGTTTATTATGCTTTACAAGTTTAGTTCTCACAACTAAATGATTCAAAATTATTACAGAGCACCCGAAGCATCCTGTTCAGCAGTGTTCAGCCTTGATTCAGCAATGTGCTTATACATGGGCTCAGCTTTGAAATCAGTAAGATTTAATCATATGTCCAAGCACAATTTTAATTTTAACCTTAGATCCAATGCAAACATTGTTCATTTCTTTCATAAGTGAATTAATTGGCCTTGATTCTCATCCATATTAAGGCTTGCAATATCCTTGCATTATTGTGCTTTAAAATGCACATAAATATGATTTCTGCTCACTTTAATATTCCATTCCAGTTCAGAATAGACAATAAATATTTGTGAATAAGTTATGGTTCGGATAAAGCAAACAAGGGCTAATGAGGCTTCATTCACAAATGTAACCCCGTCCACATAAAAGCAACTAAAAACTTAATGTTTGCCACCTTGCAATGGGACGAATTCTCCTAAAGCTATTAAAATACAGAAACTTTATAGCAATAGGATGCTTCAGCCTTCGCATTTATGCAGCTGACACAACAGTAGATGCAATTGCTTATCCCTAGAGCTTTGTGAGACTTAAGTAATGATTGTGGAGCCCCTTTTAAGTTTAGGATGGGTTAATGCCGAATTGGGTTCAGCAGGGTTCTACATGTTGCACAACTCAGTTGTTTTACTTGGGATTTAAAAATCATACATGAAGATTATTCATTTTCTATTTTCATTGCTATTAACATAACATTAATAATTAATATTATTAACATATCTTATCCAGATAAGAAATTTCTAACATTAATGGCATGCATAATTTACTGTCTGTACTCCTTTTTTTCCACCAGAGAAAGATTGTTAATACTTGCTGGTGAGCTATTTGTTGGCCTATATCTGATGTGATTCAAATCAGCAGAAATTTTACTTCAAAGGGATCAAAGTTAGACCATGATACTTTGAAAAACATTGTCTGTATGTTCTGCAGGTTTTGCGTTGGAGTTTTTCCGTCAGCTGTTTTATTCAATCTATTATTCATCACTGATCAGTTTCTACAATAAAACCCTACCCAGAATTTTGGTTGAGTTAATTTACTCAGTGGAATGAAATTAGTCTGTTTATAAACAATTCTAAGCACAGGGGGAACAGACTTTCTCATAGTGGAAACCAACTCCACATCAAATGGAGTTCGCTGCTAATGTATATCTCCGTGAAGTTAGCATGTCAGGTGAAGTTATGGATGCACATAACAGCATACATTGAGCTAGATGCAACTTGAAATCAGTCATTTCTTTAGTAAAAAAAAGACTGTTACCCTTGTGTTCAAACACAGGTAGTCAAGAACAGTGCTTTTAACTCTTTTTCATTTGTAATCCTTAAGAATGTTGTGATTAAGAAATTAATCCCTTTGTAACACATTTAAACCTCCTGAGGATAAAGGCTTACTTTTTTAAAAAGATGCATCTACCTTAGCATCTTCAGATTGAATCACCTAGTCACTCCACTTGCCACACTTTGTTTCACACTCCAAAGTGTGCAAACTTGATTCTTTCAGGTGAAACTAAACTATTAGGTATGCTCCAGGAGCAGAATTTAGGCACTCCATTCACTAATGAGCAACCAATTCACAGGACCAGATTAGAGCTAGCCAGAAGTAAACACCAGAAAAATGCGTGTGGTCTGAATGCTGGGCCTTCAAAATCAACTGTTTCAGTTCCCAGGCCAGCTCCTGTCACGCAACACAAATTGTCAGTGTAAAATAAATGTAGTTATCTCTCCTGGAAGTCTTTGTTGTAGTCCACAGACATCCTGATCTGGTATCTGTAAGGTGACAGGCGGAAAATCTTTGACCGAGAAGAACTAGCACTGTCTGTGTGTCCCTGTGTAACTACAGCTTACATGTGTATTTACCAAAAGTAAAAGAGCATGACATGATGATGTACTTATTTTTTTACTTAAGTCTGGAAGATTTCAGTTTCTCTGCACAAGACGTACCTTTGCAACGACTGTCGTCCGTTAGTTCGTAACCAGTTCCGCAGCTCGTGTCCCGCTGACAGCGAAAGGATCCTAATGTATTCACACAGGTCTGTCCAATCCCACAGCTGTGTGTCCCAGTGATACACTCATTAATATCTAAAATATGCAAAACGATTAAAAAAAAAAAAAAGAAAGTAAATAGGAAACATGAAATCACTGGGAAGAGATGAGGTCAAAGGCTAGCTGTGGGCATACCTCCAACCAGTCATTACTTTGAGCATCAGGATACAAAGAATGGTGTGGATTTGGCCTCACACTCACACACCCACAACATGGCCAGTAAAGACATTTTGACCCCGCTGGTAACAGCACTTATGACTGCTGATTCACTGTACTTAAGAAAGAGGAGGAAGTTGTACTGAGTGAGAGCAAAGGGCCAACTTCATCTGATTCAGCCCAGTAGCAGATGATTATAGTGACTATATGAATGAGGCAAACTTTCAGAAATCCTTCCCTTGCACTGCCTCCCACCAACATATGGCTTAGGGACTCCCCGAGCCACAGATTGCAACTTTCTACTTAATAGCTACTGATAGACATTTCTTTTGTGAATTTTTTCATTTTCTCTTTGAACGCATAAGAAAATTTGGCATCCACATGTATCAAATGTAAAAGTTCTTCCTTTTTATATTTCACACTAGGTTAGTGTTAATCTGACCAATCATCAATATCTTTTTTATATTCTGAAGTTTGTATCTGAGCTACTTACCCAGACTCCCTCTTCAGTCAATGACAAAAAAAGGCACTCCTGATGAGTAACGCTTTTTATCCTAGAATAGCTACAGAACAGGCAAGGTGAACTGTGCCCTGGAAGCGCTTGTTTCTCTCAGTTAGCAACAAAAGGAGTCTAGACTGACTAGCTCAGAAGCAAATGTCTACATTGCACATGTCTGAAGTCAAGTGCGATGAGATCTATCCCAGCCCATTTCATTTTATGTCCCTGTAGTTCTTCTTCTGAGAGAAACTTAACAATTCTTCCCCCTTGACTATTCCCATACCACTCGCACTAGCCAAAACTTTCATCCTTTCTGTCAGTTGTTGTGCTGATTTTGGCTGGGATAGAGTTAATTTTCTTCATAGTAGCTAGTATGGGGCTACGTTTTGGATTTGTGCTGAAAACAGTGTTGATAATGCCAAGATGTTTTTGTTAGTGCTGAGCAGTGCTTACACAGAGTCAAGGCCTTTTCTGCTTCTCTCACCACCCCACCAGCGAGGAGGCTGGGGGGGCACAAGGAGTTGGGAGGGGACACAGCTGGGACAGCTGACACCAACTGACCCAAGGCATATTCCAGACCACAGGACATCATGCTCGGCATGTAAAGCTGGGGGAAGAAGAAGGAAGGGGGGGACGTTTGGAGTGACAGCATTTGTCTTCCCAAGTCACCATTATGCATGATGGAGCCCTGCTGTCCTGGAGATGGCTGAACACCTGCCTGCCCATGGGAAGTGATGAATGAATTCCTTGTTTTGCTTTGCTTGCGTGTGTGGCTTTTGCTTTACCTATTAAACTGTCTTTATCTCAACCCATGAGTTTTCTTACTTTTACTCTTCTGATTCTCTCCCCCATCCCACTGTGAGGGAGATGAGTGAGCAGCTGCATGGTGCTTGGTTGCTGGCTGGGGTTAAACCATGACAGTCCTGTCCTTACAAGCAGAAGAATCCTACTCTATTTCATCTGCCCTATCAATTACTATCTACTATTGTAAAAGAGAACATGTATTTTATTTTGGTTTTATGCACAACAATAAATTCAAGATCTTCTGACTCTTCTCCACTCTAAATCCTCCATCTCTTCTACCGATTCTTTCTTAACTCCATCTTCCCACAACTCTCATTCCAACACTCCATTTAAATCAACTTTTAATGATCTCACCTCTTTCCCCAGCTGGCATAAGCATATTCTGATCTCTTCTGACTGGATCTTTTTTTATCTATTCCTGCTGTTTTAAAACAATGATGTTGATAATTGAGGCAATGGTTTTATTTCTTTTACCTTCACAGTTGACACCATCTGGTTGAAGCTGATACCCAACAAAGCAGGAGCAGACGTAACTGGATCCTGTGTCTCTGCACTGCTGAGAGCAGGGCCCACCACCTAATTGGATATTTTAAGAAGTCTGATATGTAAGAGGCTCTTCACAGGAACTGAAACAAACCATTAATTTACAGGATGCTTGCTGATTTATTTAGAAAAGCAGATAACTGAACACACACATATACAAAAGAAGGAAAGGGCTAAACACTGAAAGAAGCATTTGTAATCACTGGATTCTTTTAGTTCTGAAAATGAATACAAGAAGGAACTAAATTAAGGCATCGCTCATGGCCCATCATTGTTAGAAGTTGAAGGGAAAATGCTGATGAGCTCAGACACCTCCTAAGGTTTTGGCTGGCAAGTTAAAACTTTATATGGTGATTACTGTAAAATGAGGAAGACAAGATGCATCACCATAAGCTAATGAAACATTTTCACTATTAGCTGCATTAGGCTTTATTTTTAGCCCATCATTATTAGGACAATACTCCTGCATTAGCTATAGCACATGCTCTTTTCCTACTCAGCAGGCAGGAAACATGAAAGGGAGAAGAGGGTATTGTAGGTGACAAAGGCTTCAGAGAACCTAAAGGAACCAAGACTTACTACTGGGGTACTAACGACCTAGTGAGATGTGTGCAGGAGTCACAAAGGATGTGAAAGAGAGCTGGGGTTATTCTGGCAGACAGAAAGAGAGAATACTATAGGAAATTTACACAAAATTTGGCTCATCATTAAGAAAACTTACTTCTTCTGATCTTGTTAAGAAATAAATTAATATTAAAACCATTTAATATTCTCACAATAGAGAAAAGGTTATATACTTCCAACTACTTGTTGTAAGAGTACTGATATTCTTAGTATAAATAGAACCTGTTGTCTTCCATTTTTCAGAATAGCTGAATAGGCATTAAACAAAAGGTTTGGGATAAGCACAATCAATGTGGTCAAATGCAGCTATAATACTTTAAACTTTTGAGTGAATTAAAATAATTTTTTAATTTGCAACAACTTCTAATGAGGACAGGGCCATTAATACACCACAGAAAATTAGGTCTGTACACAGTACTGGCAAAGGCAATGACATTAGAAGTAACCACAGTCTTGTGGTTGAGATGGACAGCTACCGCTTTCTGAACCTCTGCTAATACTGAGAGCTCCTGACAGCCACAGTAAAACCTATCGTGGAGGTGTTGGAAGAACAGAATTAATTTCCTTATATACCATGAAGGTGCTCCAAAACAAACTGCTAGAAGTTCCTCTGCCTAGGAAATTTGTTTCCCCTGGTGAAGTTTGGAAAATCACAAGTAATTCTGGCATGCCAAGTTTATCAGAAAATATACTGTAGACAGAAACTCTAATTTGTAATTAGTCATACCAATTCATCTCTTGCAGGCAGCTGATTAACTGACAAATGCAACAACTGATTACATAAAGAAATAATGCTAGGAAAATATATAACACATTTTTCTATGTCATCTCTTGTAATCAGCAGCTGGAGACAAAGAGGAGAGCCAGGGTTGGCTTTGACTAGCTAATGACCTAGTAGACATTTCCATCCTCTCTTGAGTGTAATAGCTATACAACATGCAGCACAGTAAATCATCTCTCAACTGGAATATAAGTCTATTAAATTGATTTTATCCTAAATACATTACTTAGTTCTGAAATGCTTGTAGAAAATAATAAATCACTGCTGGTTTAAGTTTATAGACATGTAAATTGCATGCGACAAGCAATAAATCAGAATACTTAGCAGAACAATATCCCAATAACACATTCTTCCCAGGAGGCAGAACAGCCTGACTAATGAGGACAATAGCCGCTTTTCTTCCTTTTTTTCAGGTGATGCATCTCAAAAGGAAACAAGTTTCATTTCATATTCAATCACCCTGATCATCCCAAGAGGAGAATAAAAGAATGCACCTATTTAATATAGGATCCCCATGTTCTGAAGAATCCAGAGTACTCCACGGGTTCAATGGGTAACACCTCTGAGGTATTACCCACTAGAAGTTAAATAAATTTAAATGTATAGTCTAAGCTTCAGTTGGATAAGACAAACTCCACTACGGGAGACAATGCCTTGTATTTAAGAACTTTTGAGGCATCACATAATGGCCTGCTATTTCTTAGAACAGATCTTCATTCTGTTATTTTTACCCATAACTAGCCTAGGCTAAAGGTTTTGGCTAATCTCTAGATCTAAGTTTGCTTCACTTTTATTGGAGGCAATCACAAAAGAGCTGGCTAACAGGACTAGTTACCTGACTTACCTCTGCAGCCATCATGCAGATAAGGATCTTCTTGGTCTAGTTCCTCCTTTGAAATTTCAACTAAAAAGAGGCGAGATAGGCATTAGAGGAGAAAGCACTTTTCTTCTCACAGTAAAAAGCTGCCTGCTTGGGACAGGACTCAGACCAGGGTTCTGCATAAACCAGGACAAAATTAAAGAGCATTATTTACATATTTTACAGCTATTTCACACTTAAATTTGACATTCAAATGCACACAGCCATGGGGCATTTTCCATCTGACTGATTCAATATGAAAATCACGCTGTGATCATAGATTACACACGCATTGAGATTTTCAAATGCAGGTTCTTAACATTAGGCTTTTAACCAGAGCTTAACCTCATTTTCATAAGACATGTTGTTGAGGCATGCTTGGCTTCCACTGACTTTATAGTAGCTTGGGGTACTCACAGTTTTAATGAAAATCAGATTAACCTCAGTTATTTATTTAGACTTCATTCCAAAAAGAACTCCACACCCAACTTTTGGGCACCTACTTACGGCATTCTTTCAAATGTACTTCCTATACCTTAATTCTGAGAGCTCTGATGAGTGGTACTTCTATGTCCATGTGTCCTGAGAGTTCTTTCTCTCCACAAGGAGGACATAAAAGAGCTGAGTAAATCCACTGCCTGAACCCATTGCTTGCCCAAAGGACTAGCTAATGGACTTCCTCCAATCCTGCCACTTTGAACACAGGGGAAATGGTAGGTTGGTAGTGAGCTGTGTAAAAACACAATCTCAAAATACTCTGGTTATTGAATAGGAAGCTTAGTCTCATTTCAGTGATTGTCCATAAGCCTATTCAACCAGCAGTCACTTACAAGCAAATAATATATCACGGAAGTGAAAGCAAGTTTTTGTGCAGTGGCACAAGACTGGGTTGGTACACTGAGTCCTCAAGCCATAGGGGTACATTTTGGTCACACAGAAGCTAATGAAATCAGTTTGCCCAAGTCTGGTCTGATTTTGTAGAGGTCTCTGGGGACACAGTACCAGACATTACTCTTTACGTGACTAAGAAAGTGTCATACAGGAAGTTAGCTTGCCCCACCCTGTGCAGCAGAATGCCTTGCATGCCTTGCTATTGCACAACACAAACACAAGGTGCTAGTCCAAGAAGCTGCCTTAAAAAATGGAGACTGATCTCCCCTTCATGACTAACAAAGGTGTCTATTCATGTTGCCTGCTCTGCCTTTCTACAAGCAATTTTTATTGTCAATAGGGATATTTGACATACATTCAACCACCTGCTTGTTTCTTAGTTTAATGATAAGAACATTGTCCTGCCCTGCTTGTTGACATAGACCTATCTTTGCGACGCATAACGGTTATTATGTGTGCCATAATAACAATACTAACCATATGCATAATGGTTGTTACGCGTGCCACTTGCCCACAAGGGTAAGTGGGGAAATACTGTACGCTGTGCTCACAATTCTGGATTTTCAGGTGTTGGTATATTTCTCATGTCATGCAGGTACTCTTGAGTCTGCGATGTTTTGTTATTAGCAGAGTGGTCCAAGTACAAGGTATCTACCAGTCCAGTCACTTCAGCCAGTGCTAATGGACAACGGGAATTCCCCTGCTGAGACAGCAGTACACAGAGGAACTGGCAGGGTATTTCTAAATGTTATTGGGTAAGTGTGTACACTGACATAAGACAGGTTTGAAAAACCTGAAACAAGTCTGATAACACACTGGCTCAAGCAGACCAAGGCAAGCTTTTGTGGTGGGGTTTGGGTTTAAGTCATTGATTAAGATGAGGTCTCCCAAAATCTGTCACTGGTGATCTGCAAGCCAGACTGCATGTTTTCAGTGCTCAGCTGCCCGCAAGGGAGGCAACACTATACAGCATGACTTTTCTGCACTTTCAGGTCTGCCTGCTAAGTGAAAAAGGCAAAAAAACCCCAAACCCCAGGTCTGTAAGGGTCAGTATGTCCACACTCACTCACTCTCTTCAGCTCTGTGGACTAGGTGCGGAGAAGGGTGTCAGGAGCTAATGCCACCTAGACGCCCCTCTCTTTTGAAAATGTCGAAAGAAATGCCGATACCACGTTTCCCAGAAATGTTCAGTTCTCCCAGACAGTCCAGGCATTTCAAATGCCCCCAGTTTGTGGACATTTGCCTCTCACACAAAAGGCAACATCTGGATTCTGCCAAGCTGGCAAAGGCCATTTTAAATCCAATTAAAAGCATCGGTTGTCAAATTTCTTTTTAATTAAGAATTTATCAGTGGGAAAAATACTATTAAAAATTAATAGCTTATACTCAGTTACCAAGGTAAGATCATTAGTGGCCAAAATAACCTGTCTTACAGTTAAGTTCTGACACCAGGAATTGAATGACCACTTTCCAGCTCTTTCAGCCTCCTGTACACAATGTCTCAGCTATTACTATTCAAAAAAATGAGTTCCAAAACATGCATCATTAAATTACTCAGAGGAGATCTCAAGTTAGAGGAATTCCAACAGAAATAATTTAAAGTACAAGCACTCCTTGTACCCCATATCATTTTGTGTCTCACTCTTTTATATTGCAACGTAAAATACCTTGCTCCTTTTTAGGAGCATCATCGCTGATGGACACATCAATGCCTTCTTGACCCTTCAAACAGCAAGCTCTGAAGACAATTCCACACTGGTATCCTATCTTCGGGTTGGGTTCACAACTCTGTCCTTGAATTTGGGCAGCCCTTCCCAGCAAACAACAGTAACAACATATCTGTTAAAAAAAAAAAAAAAAAAAGTCAAATCCTAGCTCTGAACAAATCAATACAAATTTTGTCAGTAGTGTCAATAGCGTTATCTCACCTTGGCAAGCTGATGGAAAATTTTCTGCAAACTCTTTAAGAACTCTTGGTATACTTAGGCTCAGACATTTTAATTGTAGTTGAGTTCCATGAGCTCTGCATCTGGCCTACACAGAGCCTGGATCCAGTTCTCACAAATATTGTGCATGTGTGAATGTGTGCGCAAGGTGATGTGAAGGACCAGAATGGTCCACATATGTATATGGAATTTCATTGCTCCCTGCCTGCATAGCCTAATTTCAAATACCAGTGAACAGTGGGAACTCTTAACATCTCTGCTTCCCTTTTGTGTCCAGTCCAATTAAAATGGGACACGATCAATGAAGTGCATAACTCAGTTTAATTATAAACTGCTTACCCAACCTCCCAGCAAAAAATACACCTCTCTGAACTAACAGACAAACCAGCAAACAAGCATGATTCATCCAAGGTTAGTGTTAACAGGTCATAAAGAGAAGCTCTTCTGCTCTGAAAAACAGACTACAGAGTCAAACATTATTTAAAAGCATCCCAGTCCTGACATGGCTTCCAGCAACGAAACATGATCTACCTCTTCCAGACCTGCTGAACTACGCCCCGGAATACACCACAGAAGTGAACACAGGACAAGTTAATCCCATGGAGGTTTCCTTTTCTTTTAAATTAAGGGGACACTGCTGATTATTCAGTTTTCTTCCTTGCTGTTAGAAAGCAGCAAAGATGTTTGGTTCTCTGGAACTGGTGTCTGCCAATTGCTACTGTCATGTAAAAGCAGATTTAAGCTTTTATTGTTAATTTCACTATTCTTCCAGACTCTTTTTTGCTTGAAGAAAATAGCCTGCGCCATTAAACAGAGCAGATGGAATGTAAAATAACTAAACATGGAACTAAATTTCTGTAATTCTGTAATTCGGTGCTTTAAGCACCACACCTATTGAAAAGAAGGCAACTATTACATTTCTTTCATTACTCTCAGATGTATACCCTGCCTATATTCTAAGTTTTCCCTTATATGGTATTATATATGTTTCTCTCTCTGCAAGGCAGTGAAAGGCTCTTTTAAAACCTACAGCAGCATGAAAGTAAAAGAATAAAATCTTTTTTCCTTGTTTCTTCAGTATTTTTTACTTTACAGCATTTTGAAGTATGTAAGTATGCTATTTTGTACTTTGTCTTTAAATACACAGCTGAATCCTTTCCCTGCTGCAGAATGCTGTATGGCAAGAACTATTCCATCCTGGCCAGTGCTGGGGTGTTGTTTTCATGCCCACCGTAACTTTAAGGTACATGTTTTCCCTTATTAACTACTGTTTGGTAGGATGGTTCCTCACTACCTACTTTTTTTACTCGGTTCTCCAACTACTTTCATCCAGTGGCGGATGCTCTGGTTTCATCACTAATATGTCTGGGGTATTTCCATCTTTTCTTGCTTTTCTGGATAACTTTAGAAATAAATACTTGAAGATCTCTTCCAAGAATTGCAACATTTCTGAATATTTATTCTAACACGTCTAACATTTTCCTGAGGCATCCTTCTCAAAGTTTTTAACATCTGTCTATAATTTTGTTGGATTTCCAATTTTCACAACCATAAATTAGAAGACAGAAATGAAAACTGAGCTAAAGATTCTTTGTTTGACTTAAGCTTGCATATTTTTGATAACCAAATCTTATTTAAGTTACTGAATACAGCTGATGCCTTGCCAAATTTTGACATTATATACTTCTGGATATCCTCACTGGCTTCTACTGTTAGTTATATGAATTGACTCAATCTATTTCTTTGTCTTGTCACACAATGCTCAGTTTGGGAGTTATGGAGTTTCTCTGGATTTTTTTGTAAAGAGCTATCATTAATTGCCATTCTTGAAGTGTTGAATAACCTTATGTTCTTTATTTCTTCCAGGTTGAGCCACCACTTGAAAGACCTCTGTCTCCAGCTAATGTAAATCTTCAAGTACAGAACTTGCCAAATCTTGCAATGTCTGTAAGAAACTGTATCCTCATTTAACATAATTGTTGGAACCATTTGTTCCAACCTGTATTTATTCTAACTGTGCATGATGCATCTTCATTTAACATCTTGATAATGATAATAATTTATGTTGCTATACCACAGCCAAAATGATCCGGAGATGGAAAGTGTCAAATGTTTTCTTAACTGATGTTTATGGTAACTGGCTTTTAATATTGACCCTAGAAGATTCTGCACTGGCAGTCCTAAAGGCTAACATTTCCTGTTCAACTAAAGAAAAAAGATGGAGAAGCTGATGAATGGCCTTGTGCTCAGAGCACAGCCGGGACTCTGTAGACTCGCATACATCTCCACATCTCTCACCTGTGAACTGGGAAAGTCACTTTTTCTTTCAGTTCTCTCACTGTGGAATGGTAGTAATATAGCAGTGATAAGGCTAGTTTAACTCATGTTCATGGAGCACTCTGGTATTCTGAGACACAAAGCAGTATGTCATTATAACTATCACTATCCTGGTAAGATTAATCTCAACACTTCCTTTTTCACACTGATTTTTTTCAGGGTTGTTAGTCTATTCTGAAAGACTTTAATCCTTTAGTCCGGAGTGCAGTCTAGACTCCATATTAGTTCAGTTCTTGATGTGTTTGCAGCCATTTTCGAAAGATTGCCAGCTGCCCAGAGGCAGGTTGCAATGACCATTCACCCATTTGCTAGAACCATCGCTGCCTTCAGGGATGGTACAATCTAACAATCGAGTTGTTATTACACACTTTCACTGCCTGTAAGCCTTTGCTTCTTAAGTGATCCCAATAATAATCTCAAACATTTTTTCCTTTGCCTTTCCCCTGTTATTAGCAAAAGCCTATGCAGCTTCAAAGCCATGCCTTGATCTTTGTGTCTGGATACAAAGCTGTGTCCTACTTGAAGTCCTATGATCCCTTGACTGCTCTTATACCTGGCCTTCTCACAGAAAAGAATAAAGATGGAAGGAAAAAAGGAATAAATAGTTACATGTGAGAAGTTTCAAGATTTATTTTTGGTGTGATTAGGAAGAATCTGAAATTGCTTTCATCAATAAGCTCTCTTAATTAGTTAAATTTTCTAATAGTTCTTTATTCTTTATGTCACCATATAAATTACCAGATCTGGAAGAGTGGACCATGTATTAACATTGCTTTTGTGTATCTGTCCACAAGAGGTCTCTCACTTGCTGAAATCCAGACTAACTAGTAGATGCTATGAAAAACAGACAAAAAAATACAAATAACTCAGCAGAATTTTTCAGAACTTTCGAAGATCTGAACAAAAATAGAAAATATGTTCAACAGTCCAAAGCAATAAAACTTCTGCGCTCACCTGATATACACAACCAAAGTATTCTTGACAAAAGTGGGGAGATAAGGCCGTATCTCAATCTTTGGAAAAAGAAAGTACCTATGACAAATTTTGGGGAAAATTTCAGAGCACCTTAAAGAAGGTCAAATTTCTAGAAGGTTCACTCCTTTCTCCAGGGCTGTTGTGGTGGAAACTTTCATAAAACCATTTCTACATCCCCTGTATCGGCAACAAATCTGGAAATTGATTACTGTCTTTTGATGAAGATTTTAAATATTAATTTTGCATCCTTTTTTTCAAGGCAAGAAAAGCTATGCTTCCAAAAAAATGGAGGAGTAAAATTATGCCCATCATTAGCTATGCCTATTGCCTTTAAGTGTAAAAGCTGAGGCAAGTGTTTTCAAAATATGGTCTTTTTATCTTCTTTCCAATCACAAGTTTTGGATTCAAAAGAAAGATTAGCTGCCTCATTTGCTGCAAAGTGCTGCGATTAATCCTACTAATTGAATTACTAAATCACTCTTTCTGCTTCCTTGAAGGAGACAAAGAAGATCCAAGAGATTTCCTATGCTACCTAAACTAAACAAGAACAGACCAACTCAGGCAAAATGAGATTCAAGCCCATGTGAGATGGGCTTGGTGTGAATTAAGAAGTTTGTTTACCACAGCAGGGAACAATTGCCAGATACATGTATGTCTCAAGGTCATCAGATTCAAAATGTATTCAACAAACAAAATGATGAATTGTTCACTGATACTAGATCATAAATCATCTATGTCCATCATGGATCAAAGAGATTATCTACAAAGATACTCCTACAGCTAACTCAGTACAGTTATTAAGTGTAGGATATTCCTATTGGGGGGGTGGGGGGGTGGGGCAGAACATGGCGCACAAAGATTAAATAACACTGACTACGTCTATACCAGTGAATTAAACAGGGACAGAATATGGGCTCAGGCATTGTCCCACAATCATCCGTAATGTTTAAATATTAGCAAGCTCTACTGGCAACTAACATCCTCTCAGACAATGCTGAAGCATGTTTGGAGGTTAGGACAGGCCAGCGAGTGTTCCCAACAGCCCTCATGCACTGTGTTTTGCAAGGGAAAGATGTCAATTATGTGACATGAGCCCAGGCCATTTTGTTTAATAATACAGCTGTCACCATGAAAACCTGCCATCTTTAAAGAAGTCTGGCCATTTTAAAAAGCAAAATCATTAACTTTTCTTCCTCATGCTGACAAGCCCACATAGGAAAACATCAGTCAACTGATGGGAAGTGGGTTTCCTTGAACAGTTTTGTTCTGTTTTAGAGTTGTCTCATGGCATGTGTTTAAAACAGTGCTGCTATTATAAACCTGTCCCTGGTAGCAAGCGCTTGAATCTGCAGAGTACTCGCCATCGCAGTCCTTGTTCATCTGTTCATAGCCCTTCAAAAGTACTGACACAGAGGGCTAAGTATTTTTTCATGCTACATTCAGACTGGGGTGGACAGGCTTCCTAATGGTAAAGGCTGCACAGAGGAATCTCTGTGCTAGGAACAGGGCATACCCTGGACGTGGTCAACAGGTAACATATGTCCTCTCTGGGGGACATGCTCCACCATGGGACAAAATCACACTACACATGCAGACAAGTTTGTGACAACCCAACAATGCCAGCCTCATCAGCATGTGTTACCTTTCTTCTACTCACAGCGAGAACGTGGATTACTTCACAGCCCTGGCATCAGCAGCATCCTACTGCCAGGAACACGATCAAGCAAGCATTTTAAAGAAATATGAAACTTGTGAGTCAGACATTGTCTGCCATCTTCTATAGAGTAGATTTTTTAACTGAATGAACCAAAACATTCAGCATCTTTGAGCAATGGGAAGAATTAAAATCACTCTATTTTCATCACCACTGAAAGAATCCGTAACAGGACCAGAGCTGTTCATGACTGGGTCATGGTCAAGATCATGATCTTAGTGGTGGAACTTTCTTCCCAAAACACTCTGCAGAGTGGTATGTGGTATGAATACGCTCCCTTTCAAGAAATGAGAGACAAAGACAGTAATAAAAGCAGAGGGCAGGGCACAGATTAACTAACGATGCAAATGATAGGCATTTTTATTCTAATATCAAATGCTATTATCACAAGCTTTCAGATGTCTCCATTCAATTGTAAATCAAAGTCATGTTAACTAAGGACACATACACAAGCTGGAATTGTAAGTATGCTGAGAGTATTAACTTCAGCCCTACCCCTTTGGACCACCAATACTGAAAACCACTGAGTTTGCTGTTAGGCCGTGAGGCTCTAATGAAAGCTAAAGTCTGAAACGCATCTGCGTTTCTCACCCATCCCTTCCTACAGCATTGATGTCTTCTCTTCATGCAAAAGTAGTTTCCTAGCCAACTACCCGTTCAAGACTTTCAACCCTTTTGCATTCTACCCTCTGCCTCTGCTAAAATGTAATGAGACAGTCTGCTTCACTCAATAAGGAACTGTCTCTCTCAAAGAAGCACAAAGTGGACAGCCTTAACAGAGACATGAGGTGTAGATGGGAAAAACTTGTTTATGTGCATCAAACTGAGTACAGTGATGTTCAGGGTCAACCCTTAATACCAATCTAGACAGTCAATACCATTTCTTGAAGCCAAACAGGACTAGCTCTAATGTCTTACCTTGAAGTATTCAGCTTCACAGGTAGAATTTTCACCAATATGAGAGTCACACTCCTCACGCACGTTGGCAAATTCAATCCCATCTGAACAGTACTGCTTCTCCAACTGGCTGCGGCAGCACTGTACCTGAGTCATGCTGACAAAAGGATGGAAGCAATGGGAGAAGAATGTCATATATAGGTCAAGAACAGATAATGCAAGTTTTGATAATTAACATTTGTGCTAGTCTCACAGAAAGAGGTTACTGTGGGCACACATTTTAGTTACAAAGTAAAAATATTCTCTAGGAGTAGGCAGAATGTCTAGGTGATATGTTTAATACAGTTTAACTACTGGTCTACCTTGCAGTCTGTCCTAAAAATTTTTTTAAGCAAATGGATAACTTCAACCACATTTGCCACAGGAGCCAAGGTCTCCAGGACTTGCATTCTTGCATGTTTTGTGAGAGCTGGTGGCTGAAGAGAGGACGGTGAGAACCAAATTGGTGCTCCGACTGATGGAAGGGAGAAATCAGGCCCTGGACATTGTGAGAGTCTGCAATCCCATGGGCAGTGTACCCTCGCACCTGCTGCCCCTTGCTCAAACAAACAGGTACGGTATGTTGAAGGAAGCTCAGTGTTGCTCTGTGGGACAAATGGAGATATGGGGAGAAGCGAAGATACCAAGCGAAGTCATAGTGAGAAACAGAGTATATTTGCAAGCAAGAGGTGAAGAAAGACAAAGGAGAGAAGAGTAATACAGGGCAGGAAGATGTGGAGAGGAGACAGGATAAAAATCTGCAGGAAACTCAGCTCTGTTAGTTCCACTGCTCATAAAATCATTCTACTTTATCTCGGTTTCAGTGAATAAATGGAAAACTCCTTCCTGTGGGAA
Organism: Harpia harpyja; assembly: GCF_026419915.1. Taxonomy (NCBI): domain Eukaryota; kingdom Metazoa; phylum Chordata; class Aves; order Accipitriformes; family Accipitridae; genus Harpia; species Harpia harpyja. Next base: position 2,944,512 of record NC_068945.1, on the reverse strand, counting down.
AAAGATCTACGTGAGGAAGCTTTAAACTCCTCCACTCCTATTGCTACTGCCACTTGAATGCAAGAATGAAAGCTCACTGAAGGAGTTATCTCCCCTCTGTCCACTCTGTTTTTATGTGTAACTCTGCTTTGTTAGGTAGCATTGTGGGTGGAGCTTGCAGTTTAAAGCTCTTCCACTGCTATGTCCTGTAATAGACACCAGGAAACACAGAAAAAAGTTGAAGAAGAGTTACAAATCAGATTACACATACAAGGACATAAACATATCCATGTGTTTTGTGATAACCCAATTTCACTAAGAATAATGTTACCTGAGTTCCTAGGGGGAACGGAAATTATCCCAAAGGCAATCCAAGCTGATAAATTCTATTTATAGTACAAAAGGGGCACCTAAAAGGCATGCCCTGATATGTTACAGCTCTGTAAGAAATGTACAGAAAAACCCTATAAACACACTTTTATACCCATCAGCATGGGAAATCTTATGCATCTTACAGACCAACAACATTGAATGCATTCTCTTTGCTGTTAAGAGTATTCACCTATTTTTTTCTTCAACTCTAGTTATTTGAACTGATGAGTAACATCTTTTCAAGGATTACCTAGAAATACATAAAATTATGTAAAGATATTCAGCACACCAATACCTTTTACTCTTAAAAATCCTTTATTTACACTGTTGCAAATTTTGGAAGTATAAGGAAGAGGGGCAGGTTAGCTGCACCACTGAACTACAGGCTTCTCCTACTATCATCTGAGATAAGTGGATTTCCGTGCACCACCTTTGGAGGAGCCTCCCTGCTCTTGATGACCATAGGATAAGCTTTCAGCTCCCAGGCGGCATGAGAGACTCCCTCAGCTCTAAGATCAGGCCATCCAGTCCAGCCCACTAAAAGCAGGGGACATGTGGGTAGTGGGCTCAGATTCCGCATCTCTGTGCATATTGGTGAGGCGAGGTTGTCAAACTACATTCCTGAAGATTCCCCATTCTTATTTATTGGGTTTTGTAATGGTCTGACTGTGCAGTTCTCACTTGGACAAAAACAGCTATGAGATTTCAATGCATAGGAACAAAACCAGGATAAGTTCATGAACAAATTATTCAAAAATAGACTCTAAAGTCAAGAAGTTAAGCCCAGGACAGTAACTTTACTTGGCAGAATATTTGAAGGTTTTGATATTTGATTTAGTTCCAGTTTGGAAGAATATGTAGCTTTTTTGTTGCTGAAATTCCCTCTGAAGCAGAATTTCCATTCCCTGCCCAGCTCTGGGGTGGTCTGACTGTCAGGATTTTGGAAGCCTGTAAAACCTGAACTTCAAGCCCAAGAGTGTGGGAGCTGAGACTTTCCAGCTCCTTCAGCCCTCCAAGTCCTGTTGAGGAGCTAGATATGTTAGCCACAGACAAACAAACAAACAAACAATAGCAGTCTTTCAGTAGATCTGTTTGATTTCCAGTGTGGCTTTTTTTTTTTTCAAATAAAAGTAATATCTTTGAAATCTCTGACAAATTGGCAATTTCAACCAAAACAAAAAAGTTTCTTAAAATGTTTCCCACAGCTGTATTCATAAGTCATGTGGCCCACCCCAACTGTAACAAGGAATTAAACATCAATTGAATACTAGATTAAAACACCATTTGTTCATTCTCAGAACAACAACAATAAAAATCACACTTCATTGCCCAAATCCTACAGTGAAGTTGCACTGGTAGCAAATATTGCTGGAGACTGTAAACACTTGTGTGGCTGTAACAGAGGTAGAAATCCTTGAAAGATGGCAGAGAAAAATGCTAGAAAAATCTGCACAGCACTGGTCTTCCAGCTGCAACTTAGCCTGCCCAGCTGGCCATCCTCTTCCCTTTGCACACCAGCCCACGTGCGGATAGTCACTAGAGTATACCACCACAAGCTCTTCAGACTCCAATACTGTTGAGATGAAGAGTGTTTCTCCCTGTCTTTGGTAAGTTATGTGTGTCTTCCTGGCTTAGACCCTAATATAATAAATACCCACTTTCTACTTCACAGCAGAGTAAAGGAGCCATCTCTACCTGCTAATAGGACATCTGGATTTGTCTCTTCGTGTAAAACCTTTCAACTCTTCCTGTGTAGCATTCCTATTAACTTCATGTCTACAGACAGCTTACAATATTGGTGTCTAAAAAAAGAAAGCAGAGGAGTACTTTCCTGTGGGGGTTTTTTTTTAATTACTCATAATAATTAAAAAGGCCAAAGGCTACTTCCTCCTTATCTGCCCTATTTTGAATTTCAGTTAAAACAGTGCAACAGAAATTTATTGAAATAAATAGGAATTAACAACATGGCTGAAATCTTAAAACACTAAATATGGAATCTCTAGGAGCATGAGGCCTCACAACTGACATTCACTCAGGATACTTCAAGTAAAATCATGCATCTCTGAAAGACAAGTTTTATTCATGGCTCACTAGTGAATGGAAATCACTCAGACATTTAAAAAATCCTTATTCTTTGTTGCAGATGCTGATCTAAAATTAAATTTATTTCATTACTAGGTAATTTGATTATAAATCAAGTTAAGGAATCATGTTTTATATTCTCACTTTTACTTTCCGTTAAAATGTAACCAATGTAACTGATTTTTCATGGAATAAATTTCCAGCTGAAAATCTACAAGCCCATTAACCTCCACAATCCTTTCACATTTATTATTCTCCTTCCCAGAGGATGCACTCCTAAACCAGCACGGATTTTGTAATCACCTACTTTCCCTTTCATTTCTTTCCATACAAGCATTAAAATTTAACTTTGCTCTGAAAACAATGTCTTTGTTGTCAGTCTAATTTCATTACCCCCTGCCTCTCTCATTCTACTTACTAGCCTGTGTTCAAACTATGTCAGTGCTATTCATGTGCACAGTGGAAGGTCTTGGACAAAAAATATTAAACTTAAAAAGGGAATGATTCCACTCCAGAATTATTTTGCAAAGACAAGCTGGGTCTTCCACCCTTAGTCCTTTCAGTTTGCAGTTCAACATACAACAGAAATGAACTTAGGAAAATTAAGAGCAAGAGCAAGATCTGGTATTATGAGTGCCACAATATGACAAATGAAAATAATAAAGAGTGCCTTAACAATGAAAATACATATATTCGATCATGTGCTATAAATTAGCAAAGGACTCAAGTAAAAATAATTGATTCAACAAACCTCAAAATTTATCAGCTGCAATCCATAAACAACTTTGTAGATTACATAATAAAAGTTTTCTTGAAGGTGAAGGGCAAAATTATATTGATATCATATATTATGTAGAGAAATAATACTGATAACATTGTGGCAGAGAAGGACTGAGTTTGACATTATTCACAAAGTGAAGTAAGCAAGTTATCCTAAATGAGTGGGAATAAAACCCTGACAACATAGAAGACTGTTCTTCTATCCCTCTGACTGTGAAGCCAAAAATCTCAGTGACTGTGAGGCACACTTAGTAGGCTACAGTGAAGAGAGAATAATTAATAAAGACAACTTCTCCAAAAATAACTTTAACAGCTTTTTCAGACATAAAACTGTCACAACTTTGATGTCCAAAATCTCAGGCTCTTCCAGACTTACAATGGCATAAATCAATAAACATCTATCAGCAGTTAAGCATCTGGCGCCTATCACTCCAAACACTCTTGTCTTATTATTTCCTTGTGTTCCTGTCTGAGTCTGTATCCAAGTGCTGCCACTTGTCTCTGCTTGGGAACACAGATCACCTTTTTGTTCTGTTTTTGCACAGTACCTAGCAAAGTGTTCCGTAGCTTCTTCTTTTATGCATTCTTGCAACACTAATAATAAATAATGTTATTCCCAATGTAACTCCAAAAAGACTTCACACAGTGCTAAAGACATGCAATTCTCATATGGAGATACGCTGTTTCTGGCCCAGGAATTAAGTTCACTTGCTAAGAGCTCTGGGCAGGGGAAACTCTTCATTTTGAAAGGAAGAAGATTTATTGGGCAGGTTGAGTTCCAAAAATAAATGGCAGCTGTTTCCAGCTGCTGCAAGTTTAAGCACATCACAAGAAAATGGATGAAAGGGGAAAAAGCTGCTGTTATGACAGCCAAAGATATTATTCATCAAAACTCTACACTCGTATTTACTGATTCATGAAGACACAGAGAAAAATACTGTCATTGTCCAGAGTGATAATATAATGAGGTATACTCATTTGTGGGACACGCAACCACTATAAGAGATTGCAGACATCACTGGACATTGAGCCCAGAGCCTTGTTTCAACTTAAATGCAACTGAGTAACAGTAGCCAGATGGATCTTACTAATTCAGGTGAACTTCAGACAGCGGGCTGGCTCATCTGTGGTGTAGGACAAGTACATCTGCAGTTTGAACTGTACCATATTCAGCAAGTAACACTCACACAGATGGCAACTCCCTCAAGGACCACAAGAAATTTCAGGGGAAGAATGCTAAAAAGACATTGAAACCCAGAACTGTCAGCTTGTTTCTAGGATGCACAGCAAATAAGAGAATGTCAGTGCTTGTGTGGAAACCCTTCTTGATTACTATGAATGTGCTTTAAATGCCTGGGAAAAGGTCAAGGGAGTGCAATTCTAATTCAATAAGGCAGCCTGTTCCTCACACAAACAAAATAAACGCAAAAGAAATCCTAGCAGTGGTGGGCTTGCTTTGAGTGAAGGACTGAATCTGAGATGTCATTATGTTATTACTATTCTAAGAAGAGGATTCAAGAACAGCACGTAAATTCTTGTAAAGCGTGCTGGGCAAAGTACTCACATCCAATCTGTTCTGTGTTGCACGGTCTTTGCAAAGTAATTGCACAAAATCATTTTTACTTCAGTAACTTCATCAAATCTGCTCACTTCACAATGTATTCTTCCCTTGCATTCAACTGCTAACCTTGCAAACCCAAGCTGAAATAGGCCGGGCAAACAGCTCCATCTGGCATGAAGTAATATGGGTTTGTACACCCAAGAGGCTTGTTTTTTAGAGCATGCACTCACATGATGTACACTGTCCAATGCTGTGCTGCACTAGACAGTCAAAAGATCCCAGCTGGGGTTTAAACAACCACATAAATGATAGGTATCTGTCCCCCAGCAGCTCCCACTGCGTGTAGGTATCTAAATGGGAAGCAAGTTCTTTTGAAACTCTGTAACCAATAAGGCATCCTGTGCCATATTCTCACCTGCTTAGACCTCAGCAAGTGCAATGAACCTGGTTTTGCTCGCATCTCTGTGCAGTAGGAATAAATGTACCAAATCAGTGTCATTACCCTCATGTGCTTGCAAAAGCAATCATGCTCCCTCACTGTTCATCCTGGCTCCAGTCACACCAGCAATTAGGAGAAGAATTGGCCCTTCTTTTGTGTCTGAAATGGCATCATAAAGTGACTTTGCTGTACCTCTCACAGACATGCCAGTTTGCAATCATAACTGGAGCAAAATAGTATTGCCATTGAAGAAAGTAGTCAAAGGTGCCAATTTTACTTAGTCATTTTTAGAGTGGAGCCAAGATTCAGGGGGAGCTATGTTTATTTATCATACAGTCATGAATAGATGCATGAATTTATCCACTTCTTTTTTTGTCAATCAGTGCTCATGCCTCTCACAGAATATGTGAGATTTCCAATTTACCATTACACCACTATAATTTTCTTAATTATACATCAGTTATGCACAAAAACTAGATGAACTATTAGTAAGCTTTTTTCAGTTCCTAAGAAGTCCTAAAGACTCTCTAAAATGGCAATCTTTAAAAGAATAAATTACACTTACAGCAGAATCGCAACTCACATTAATCAAATGATCATTAAATCATCAAGATTCTCGCTCCCAGATTGTTCAGTAAACTTGGTTTCCTGTTTTTCCTGCCTCTGTTTTGTCTGTAACTCTTCTGACTCTTCAAGTATTTCCTAAATTGGGATTTAAGTCCTATCTGTCAATTCTTCTGCGTAAGAGACTGCTTTCAATGCCAATATAAATGCAAAAGTCAGAAAACATGGACAAGCTTGCCTGCAAGACACATTCTTTCCGTAATAAAGATCAATCCAACACTTCTACTATTACCAATGTTAAATGTTAAATCACTTTGCAATCCATTTGAAAAGATAGAGGGAAGCAATGTACTCTGTTTTAAATATAAAGTTCTCTGTGAAACTGCCCCCAAACTATCAACCACAAATTTAGCTCCACAAATTAAATGTAACAAGTGTATTTAACAGCAAAAATAACACAAACTATCAATAGAAAAAATATGAATGCCCCAATCATATAAAAGATTCAGTTTAACCAAAATATTACTGTGGAAATAATTTTAATATTTAACTTCATTATTTCATTTTCTAGTTTATGTAATAGAAATTAGTATCCTATTAAATGTCTGCAGAATTAAGAAATCTATTTATAAAGTAAAGGTTACTATTTTCTACGGTGAAATATGTTTGACAGAAGTCGGACACTCTAAGTAACTAGGAATCTTGAGTTAAGCTTGAAGTTCCCCCATCCAGCAATACAACTAATAACTGCAAGACAATTATCTGCGTGGCACCACACAGGAGAAACAGTTTTAAAAGACTGTCTTACATACATACATCTGTATCTATGCAATCTATAGATTATTCATGTAGAGGATCTGCTGTGTTTCTTGAAAAACTTTTGGCCAAGAATTTGGACTGCCGCTGGGCTAGATTCACAATCAGCATAAACTGAAGAAGCTTTGCTGACATTAGTGGAGACATGCTGAGATACATTGACTGTAGGCAGAGTCCAAGCTCTGTGAGTAGAGTACAGCAGAAAAACTGACTAAGAGAAAGCACACGTCAAACAGGTTAGAGCTGGGTGACTCTGCATTAGACTAACAGCAAAAATTAGAAGGACTTAATGGAATAAAAGTAGGTACTCAGGTTTTCCCAAGGCTAGACATGGATTTGGAAAACTCGGATTTAAGAGCTGGGTGCTTCATCTTATAATCAGTTTTCATACTTGCCATTCCCATGGTTCTACATGAAAACATAAACTATAGTTTAATATATAATACGTAACTATATACCTGCATTCTCTGGACTCAGATATTAACGGTAGAGAAGTACATATTCTGTTTTTATTTGCCCATTCAATACCCTTGTCACAGCATTCTTCCATTGAAAGATCTGCAGAAATGAGGAAAAAAAGAAAAACACAACAATATATTTAATACAACCTTAGTAAATGGTATTGCATCTGCCAGTTAAAAAAAACAAACAACAAAAGAGGGTCAGTTCATTTTTCCCTCCCTAATGTACACACAGAATAGCGCACCCATCCAAAAGGCAGCCATGGCCAAATGAAGCATCTGTTAGCACCCTGCATCAGCCCAAGTGCTGGAAGTATTCTTTCCTCAGTGAAGCAAACTGCAGTTTCGCTTAGCCTTCCACAGGGACTGATACTCCAGCAGAAAACAGTTCAGATAGATAGAGTCCTGCACAATAAAAGGATCTGTTGGATTGCACTCCTTTACTATCAAAAGCTGCAGTAGCAATAAGCAACCTTTTAAAATCCTGAAGAATACAGGATAAATCACTATCTGATATGAAAGAAAGATGAATCTCATTACAAGTTAATTTGCAGAACTATTTTTTCCTGAGGTTATTATCCAATTAATCTGTTTTACTGAAAAGTAAAAGTCTGTAATTGCTAAAGTATTGTACAGAGAGACAGAAAGGTATATGGTATTTTGATCACTTAACATATGAAAGAAAAATTAATATAGATACCAACCCTGAAACTAAGGGGAAAAGCATACTGAAGGTAATTATTTGTGCAGAGTATGATTTTTGCAAAGGTACCTAATTTAATAAAACTAAATACTGTTAATGAACTGACAAGCACTACAGGTTTGCTTCATATTCCAAGTGCAAAAGTTCACTGCACAGCAGGTGTATCAGAACTTGGAATAAAACATGAGTCACATTTTCCTATTAATTATCTTGTAGTCCGGATGCTGAACAGCTCCTTGTATAACAAATATGCAATCTGTGTAAAAAAAAATTTGATTATCAAGAGGGACAGCTTTGTAATGTTTTCTCTTTGATTCCTAAGTTTTTTGACTGATGGCCCTGACAGGCTGCACTCAGGAGTGCTGAGGGAGCTGGCTGATGTCACTGCCAGGCTACTCATTATTATCTTTGAGAGGTCATGGCAAATGAGAGAAGTTCCTGAAGAACGAAAGAGAACAAATGTCCACCCTGTCTTCAAGAAGGACAAGAGAGAAGGTCTGGGAAACTACAGACTGGTCAACGTCTTCTCACTGTCTGGGAAGGCGATGGAGAAAATCCTCCTGGAAACAATGTCCAAACACATGAAGGACAGGAAGGTGATCAGGAGAAGTCAGACTGGATTTATGAAGGGGATATCATGCTTAACCAACCTCACAGCCTTCTACTAGCTAGCTTGGTGCATGAGGGGAGAGCAGTAGATGTTGTTTACCTTGACATCAGTAAGGCTTTTGACAGTCTCCCATAACACCCTCATAGACAAGCTGACAGTGTACAGATTAGGTAAGTGGGCAGTGAGGGGGACTGACAACTGGCTGAATCGCCAGGCCCAGAGGGCTGTGATCAGGGGCATGAAGTCCAGCTGGAGGCAAGTCACTAGTGGTGTACCTCAGGGGTCAATACTGGTTCCAACGCCGTTCAGCACCTTCATTAACGACCTGGACACTGGGAAAGAGTGCATCCTCCACAAGTTCACAGATGATACAAAACTGGGAGGAGTGGCTGATGCACCAGATGGTTGTGCTGCCATCCAGAGGGATCTCAACAGGCTGGAGAAAGGGGCAGTGAGGAACCTCATGAAGTTCAACAAAGGGAAATGCAAAGTCCTGCATCTGGGGAGGAATAAGCCCTGTGCACCAGTACACACTGGGGGCTTACCAGCTGGAAAACAGCTCTGCAGAGAAGGACCTGAGTGTCCTGGTGGACACCAAGTTGATCATGAGCCAGCAATGCACCTTCACAGCAAAGGCTGCCAACACCATCTTGGGCTGCATTACACAGAGCACTGGCAGCAGGCTGAGGGAGGCGATCCTTCCCCTCTGGATTCCTCCAGGAATCACACCTGGAGTACTGTGTCCTGTCCTGAGCTCCCCAGTTCAAGAAAGATAGGGACTTACTGGAGTAAGTCCAGTGCAGGGCCAGCAAGATGATTTATGCACTGGAGTATGTTTCATATGAGGAGAGACTGAGAGAACTGGGACTCTTTAGCCTGGAGAAAAGGCGGCTCAGGGGGGATCTGATTGATGTTTACCTAATGGGAGGGGATGAAGAAGAGGGAGCCTCTCAATAGTGTCCACTGACAGGACAAGAAGAAATTGGCACAAATTACACCACATGAAGTTCCATCTGAACAGAAGAAAACACTTTACTGTGAGAGTGTTCAAACACTGGATGATCCCAAGAGGTCCCTTCCAACCTAAATGATTCTGTGACTGATTACTTAATGAAATATAAGTAAGTCCCTTTCATCTGTAGGTTGCTGTGCTGCACAGGGGAAGGTAAATCTCATTTATTTCTTTTTGATGGAGAAGCCAAAGCACAGAAGGATTAAATGACTTGTCCAAATTACACAGCAAGCTGGTGGCAGAACAGGGAGTGCACACCAGGTCATTCCCAGACCATCTCTCTCCACTGGATCATAAAATGCCTCACATGATTTTCTCATTCTTAGTTTTGCTCCAAGCACATCTAAAGGGTGCAAAATTCAGTAAGCAGCAGCATTATATTCAAGACTATCCATCTTCACAAATGACTTCCTGCAGAGTCCGATAAGGACAAGCATCTGTCTCCTCTGGTTCTCCCTATACTAGTTACAAAGCCCAGGTGTTCCTGATGTATGGGTGCTATAGCCTCTTCCATCTGTCCATGTATCCACCTCCTAACCTGCTGCAGTTATCAAAATAAGCAGAAATATTATTTAACCTGTTCATGATCACACTTACTTTGACACACATCAGACAGAGTTTACATGAGTACCTCAACTGGCAGATCTTCATATATGGGAAAGTAAAAAGCAGCTGAAAGCAAGTAGAGAAGATAACCCCCTCCAGTAACTCAGATGTTTGCAGGGAACAACGTATATTCCTGACAAGTGATTATAATTGTGATGGGTTGACCCTGGCTGGACGCCAGGTGCCCACCAAAGCCATTTTATCACTCCCCCTCCTCCTCAGCTGGACAGGGGAGAGAAAATATAACAAAGAGCTTGTGGGTCGAGATAAGGACAGGAGAGATCACTCACCAATTACCATCACGGGCAAAACAGACTCAGCTTGGGGAAAATTAACTCAATTTATTACAAATCAACCAGAGTAGGGTAATGAGAAATAAAACCAAATCTCAGAACACCTTCCCTCCACCCCTCCCTTCTTCCCAGGCACAACTTCACTCCTGGATTCTCTACCAACCACCCAGCGGCACAGGGGGACGGGGATGGGGTTTACGGTCAGTTCATCACATGTTATTTTCTGCTGCTTCATCCTCCTCAGGAGGAGGACTCATCACACTCTTCCCCTGCTCCAGTGTGGGGTCCCACCCATGGGAGACAGTCCTCCACGAGCTTCTCCAACGTGGGTCCTTCCCACGGGCTGCAGTTCTTCACGAACTGCTCCAGCGTGGGTCCTTTCCACGGGCTGCAGTCCTTCAGGCACAGACTGCTCCAGCGTGGGTCCCCCACGGGGTCACAAGTCCTGCCAGCAAACCTGCTCCGTGGGCTCCTCTCTCCACAGATCCGCAGGTCCTGCCAGGAGCCTGCTCCAGCGCGGGGTTCCCACGGGGTCACAGCCTCCTTCGGGTGCCCACCTGCTCCACCGTGGGGTCCTCCACAGGCTGCAGGTGCATATCTGCTCCATCGTGGACCTCCATGGACTGCAGGGGGACAGCCTGCCTCACCATGGTCTTCATCACCACGGGCTGCAGGGGAATCTCTGCTCTGGCGCCTGGAGCATCTCCTCCCCCTCCTTCTGCACTGACCTTGGTGTCCACAGGGTTGTTTCTCTTACATGTTCTCACTTCTCTCTCCGGCTGCCGTTTCCCGTCTGTCCCAAATTTCTTCCTTCTTAAAAATGTTATCACAGAGGCGGTACCACTATCGCTGATTGGCTCGGCCTTGGCCGGCGGTGGGTCCGTCTTAGAGCCGGCTGGTATGGGCTCTCTCGAACACAGGGGAAGCTTCCAGCAGCTTCTTACAGAAGCCACCCCTGTAACCCCCCCCACTACCAAAACCTTGCGACACAAAGCCAATACAATAATCCAACAATTCAAAGCAAAAAGGAAAGAGTTAAATGAGATTTTAGGATGCATCAGTCATCTTAGGGTAGGTACTCTTAAGATAGTTATCAATTCTACCTTGCAAAGCTCTGGAGTACTGAGCATAATTCTGGCTATCCCTCTTTAGGAAAGATTACATCAAAATGGAAAATCTGTAAAGAAAGGCTAGGAGCATGGTCAGGGGAATCAAAGCCCTATTTTATGAGGAGAAACTGGAAGAAATTTTAAGCCTAGATAAGTAAAGCTTGTGAAAGGATGTGGTGGTTCCTGTCAACAAATATTACTGCAGTAAACAATAATCAGAATTATGGGATCAAGTAAACCAAACATTTTTTAATAAGAAAATCATTATACTTATAAACAGAATTACATTAAATGTTAGTTTATAACAGCGTTCTGTACTCTATGACCCAGGTCACCCTTCTAGTCTTACTCACATACCCAAAATAATGGTTAAAATTCTGTCATTATAAAGTCAAGCCAATATTTCTCTTGAATTCCTCAGCGTGTCCAGAATTCATGCCAGTGTCTGAAAGCTAATTGTAGTTTATAATGCTACAGACAAAATCAGTCTTGTAAATAAATATCCGTCTGTGGCGAAAGACATGAATTTGTGTCTGATCTCTTCTTTGGGAATACAGACCCTGTCTGGTGCTCTCTGTCTGCCAGTGTATTGCTAACAAACATTATATGCATCAGATTTCATACAACGTGTTACAAATAACCGTATTTTTAGTGCTGTTGTCTGCAATCAATCTTAACTGTGTTGAAAAATGATGCACATTTAAGTGAAGTGCAGAGCTGGCTGCAGGTTTTTGCAAGGCTTTGTACAAAAGGGTCTTCAGCCAAGTTCCTGCCCAGAAGGACAATCCCTGGCTCTGGACACCAGTTCTTCCCTCCCAGCTCTGGCAACACACCTCTACTCCAACCAAATAACTCAAGAATTCAAAGCAGGCCAAGCTAAGCAAGCTCGTCTGTAGGAGTGCATCCAGACAAAGAAGGATTTCGGATAGTTTGTTGAGGGAAAACTGTGGTCCAGGCTCATTGTTTTGGTGACATCACAATTCATATCCTCCAAAGATCCTGCCAAAAATCTCTTGAGAATAGAGGGAAGTGAAAAACAAGCAGTAAAAAAAAGACTCCACCCTCAAGGCCATTCTTCTAAAACATAACAATAAACCAGTGAAAAACATTTTCTCTAGCTTGGCTTTGCAATTTGCTTTTAAAAATGGTCATTCGCAGACAAATCTCTACTCTTTCAAAGTCTCAGAAAGTGCGTGTCTCACACTTTGGGTGTCAACTCCTGATTGCACTGGAATTGGTTCTGACTATTTTGGCATTAGGAGTTGTTAACGAGTAGAAACAGGACAGACTTATCGTCTCATAACTGTATTTTTCCAGTGTTGTGGATTCAACTGTACATGTGCATATTCATGTGGCTCCCAGTTGGAAATCTTTGGGCAGGCAGTTCATACCGAGGCCATTTGTGCCTCCTTACAACCTCTTCAGGGGACCAACAGCATGGGGGGGCCATGGCCTCTCTTCAGTTTCTCATAACTAGAAGTTTGTAATGCAGGGTGTCTGAAAGGAAGGGGTAGTGGAAAGCAGATGGTAGAAACTACTCCGATTACGACATCTTGGAGAATCTCACTTACTGTGCAGAAAGTGATGGTTCTTTTTTCTCTGAATGTGACCATGTGTCTTTTACTGCAGTTTTTGGGGTTGTGGCACCCCTCAGAGCTGGAGTGCCAAAGACGATCAACTAGAAATTACAGTACTGCTCTTCTGAATCTGGTGCCCCTTCAACTGTTTTGCCAAGTGCATAATGTTTCATGCAAATCAGACAGAGAAATCTCAGGTGTCTGAGAGACAAAACACTTCTAGGAAAGGCTGATGATATTGTGTGTGTTCAGCTGAAATGTGCCCTTTTACTTGGGGGAGAAACCCTACAGGAAGGTTGTAACATGCAGGAATACACTGCCTGGTCCATTTTGTAAGTTTGTGGAGCAATTGTTCAGCTTTTTGGTATCACAAGACAGAAAAATATGAAGATAAAACCAGAGATCTGTTAAGATGGTAGCATGTTTACTTCCTTTTCACTCAGATACATTAATTTTGCACACCAATTGACTAATTGAGAAAAATCCAAGTCTATTTTGGATAAAATCAAACACAGCTTTATCACTACATTGTCCCTGTAAAAAAGTATGCGCAGCAAGGCATCCAAAAGAACTTGAGTCATGTTAGTATGATAACAGCAAGGATGCCTGTCTTGATGTTAAGGTGGTATATGTAGTATTCTGAGAGAGATTTCAGGAGTCTCAGGAAGAGGACAGTAGAAACACAGCTGGAAATCAGATCTCTAATTTTACTAAAGCTGTCATGAAGAAGAGCTATCAGATAAGAAGCGATTAAAGGTCACACAAATTCGAACATTTTGTGCATGATGCATTCATGTGCTAGCTATGAACTATGCTTACATAGACAAAATGTGTATGAGCATATGGTTGTTTTAAAAAAAGGTAGCTTACTAATCTTAACAGGATTGCCATACTGTGTGGGAGTTCAAAGCAAAAAATGTGGTTAAAATCTGTATAACCTTAGACTTTTATGATGTAATAACTGCTTATTCAGCTGCTACAGTGAATATTTTCTGCAAAAGAAAGATAAGCTTAAGAATGTTACCCAAAAGCATGATTCCTGGAATGAGAAACCCTGAATTGTTTCTCGGAATTCTGCAAAAAATAAGCAGAAGTAAAAAGGACTGGCTAATTTTCAGGGCAGTAGCATTCCAGCTAGATCAAAAAGGGACAGATTTTTTTAAGTAACAATCTACAATGGCAGCTATTCTGTACCGCTGATGATGATGGAAAAGCCTATGTACAATCTGGCATTAGATAGCTGTTCATTACTCAGTGCTGATCTATGGAACAGTTATAAAACTGATGATAATATCAAACCAAATCTACACCTGAGCCTAGGCGGGCTTATCAAGCTCGTGCTAGTAAAGCTTTCCAGTTCTTCAATGCACTAAGTGATGCGACTGTCAAATTCATCGACTTCCCAGCCCACATAACTAGTTATAGTTGGGTATGGATTTGGAAGTGAGTCCAGGTCAAGGGGTCAAAGTCACACCTCCTTATTGAGATGTTTTCAATCTTTTAAGCACATTAATTAAGTTTGTAAAATGTGGTGCAGGTCTTGTCATTCACTCAATTTACTCTGTAAGAGACTCAGCACTATGGAATGTGAGAAAACAGAACATGATTATCACTTCTCAGCATATGCAGATACAGGCAGCAGATGGACTCTGTGAAAGCTCAGCACTAGTCCAACACGTTTCAGTAACAGTATGTCATCCAGAATTTTTGGAACTCATGATTACAACAGACATGCATTGGTTTAGGTTTCCAGTAAGAAAAATACTTTCAACTTTCACAGCGTACCTTTCTGATGAAACCTTTCATGTCCTGTCAAGAAAACTGTCTTACTAGTGATGCTCATCCATCTAACTGTCAGCTGAAAAAAACCCCTAGACTACATACACAATTGCATCCTCAGAATGACAGACTGGCCATCCGTATTATTCAGCGTCACATTCTTTGTCTTCTAACTTCCTTTAACATCTGTACTCTCCTGACACAAAACCACAGCAACTGCATATCCCTTTGGCCAAGGCTCCACTGTGCTATAGATTCAGGGCAGACAAAGTGTGCTTGGCCTCATCTGCTATGCCAGACCAATTGTTCTTGAAACAATGATACCTGGCTCATATTAGGTGGACAAGTCAGCTGCCTCTGTGGCAGGGACGGCAGTCAAGTGCTGGCAGCTGGGATTTGTAGTCTTGATTTTTTGGCTGTCCTTACAATAAACTGTGGAAATGCTGTTTCTGGCAATGCAAATACACTCTGGCTGGCCACTTAAGGCATCAAATAGACCCAGAGACATGTTTAGACAAGAGGGAAGCCAGATGACTTCAAAGGTCCAACTGGTAATAAAATAACATGGTAAGTACAGCCTTGTTGCATCTTGATTTTGCGTGTAAACCTAGGGATTAGGCACACAGAGTAGAGGAAAGGGTGAAGGAGACCTGAAACTATGAAAGGGAAAGACATAAAACAGATAATCTGCCCTCATGATTCCCAGAAACAAATGCTTTGAATTGGGAGTAATGGAGTGATGCAGTAAAGTATTACCATTCTCCATCTGAGATGATGTGAGTATTTGCTGGATCTCTTCAGACTGGAGTTGGAATGAAGACACCCTCCTCCATTTTATATGCAGAGAAAGAAGTAAAGTGAATAGGACCTTTTCTTTTTCTGCAGACGTTCTCGTTTACCTCAAGTCTGTACATCAAAAACACCAATACACTGATGGGGTAAGATGAATAGACACAGCTGAGCTGTGGCTTTAGTCACCTTTGGACAGTAAGCTATTCTTAGTTCTTCCACTAGGTTGTTCTTAGAATACCAGCTTGAACTTCATAACAAATGCATGAAACTTGGAGCCAGGATGCCCTCTCCTGTAATACCCACAACAGCACAAGCCAGGAGGCAGTCTCCAATGCTTCTGTTGCAGCCTGCAAAGCTGTCCCTCTCCTGTACTGCTCTAGACTACTGTTTGCCCTCAAAGAGGGCCTCTGACAATAGTGCTTCTCTCTTCCAAGTGTGGAGGTCGTACTGGATCTTTATGGACTGACAGACAATCACTCACAGTTTGTGTGCTGCTAAGAAATATGATACTCTCTCTAAACTGGCTTAAAGGGTTTGAACCTTTACCTTCAGATTAATTCTCAGCTGAATGTGATTATTTTAGGATAGCTGAAATCACTGAAGAAACCCAGTTAGCACACTAACTAAAGAAGCAGCAGCACCCTAAAGGAAATGCTTGGTATGTTAGTGTGTTTTGTGGTTGGTTTAAAAACAGCCAACATTTTACTGGAAATTTTCTTAGGTCTGGAGAACACTCATTTATGGGGAATGTGGCTCTGGTAGCACCAGCAGTGGCCATCACACAACTAGGGGGATTTTTCAGATATGACCAAACCTCATTTTACGAGGTATCTGTTTGCAGTTTATAAAAGCGGCTCTTAAAATCATTCATGGCAATAGCCGGTGATGAGGTAGCTGCTATGTTTGGTGATAAGGACAGGCCTAAGGGAGGCAATGCTATGTTGCAACATGCCTTGTTTTCTCTGGTGGGGAAAGCAAGTGCTTTACTGTGGGTTTTTTATTTTGCCTCAGGCCTAATAAAAAAAATCTTTCAAAAAAGCAGGCAACTGGCTACTAAAAAAATTAGAAAAGACAACTCCCATCTATTGCAGAAAGACTGTAAGGCATCCTATATACATATCAAAATACCACAAAAGATAGGGATGTAGGAGCCCTCAAGAGGTTACTTTGTCCTACCCACTACTCTCAGGAAGAGCTGATAAAATTTGGTCAGTTCTAGGCAGATTTCTGTTTAGTTGTTCAAAACGATATCAAGTGAGGCTGATTCCACAATCTCTCTAGGCAATGTGCTCTTGTGCTTCAATGTCCCTAATGACAGAAAATTTTTAATAATATATTACCACACTGTCCACTCCAAAAGACCATTTAAATCTGTTCTTTTGTTACTACCTCTTATACACAGGCTCTTACACACTTCAACAACCTTCTACGTATCTGAAGACTGCTACTTCATGCAGATGTCTTTTCTGTGAACAAATTAACTTGAATTTTTTCATCTTTCTGGATAGGTTATTTTTTGGACTTCTGTGAGGGGGCTGGAGTTCAAAAGATACTAAGACTAGAAGACAGAAGGCTGTTCTGAAGATTTCTAGAAGACGTAAAGATATTGAGAGAAACTTAATACTGGAGTCCACTGAGTCAGCATCATGTAAGCAACTTAGTATAAGTAATGGCTGTCCTAGACTTTACATACTCAAAAGAACATGAAAAAAAAGAGAGTGCATTCACAGCTCTGATGGACACTGGTGGCCTTTTAAAGAACCCAGTCTCACCAAGATGACACAGGTGGACCTACAAAAAAGATTCATATTTGGAAGAACAGCAACTGCTCTTTCTGACAAGCACGGGCTAAATTTTGTCCTTCACTTCTCCTTGTATGAAAAAATAATGCAAACAACGAAATTACTTCACAGGGTGTTGATAGCCCGAAGTGGCACTTTTTCTTTCTCATTTAAGAACAAATTTTTATCTTCTCTTGACTTCTCATTTCAAATCTTAAAAAAATGTGCAATTAGAAAATTTTATATAAGGTGTTACAATCGATCTATTGTTAGTCCTGCTCATTTGTATAAAGGCCATAATCCAAAATGTACTGCAGTAAATAACAGTCTTTAGCTAGATCTTAAAGATCTTTGGATCGAGTCCAAGTATATGTATATATTCAAATCAAACCAACTGAAATAGGAAGGATACGAGAATATGACAGAGCAGCACGTCTTAGAGTATCAAACATATATATGCTCAAGAATTCCTGTACTTTCTCATGTAAAATGGTTACAGGAAAAACATTTTCACACTGGCATTTCTCTATTTTCATCTGACCAGAAAATTAGCAAGAATAAATATGCTTTTATATACTGCTTAAGAGAAACATATCGACGCTGTAGGCATGTTTATTGCCGAATATAAAAAAGGGATGGACAATGATGAAAGATTCTGATGTTCTACTACTGCCATATTTAAAGAATACTCTGGAAACACTAAGTAGATGGGATAAAATATATGGCACAATGGGACAAGGTTTAAGTATGTAAGGAACCACAGACTTTACAGAACAGGGAGAAAATAAAGATCCATTTTTTTGCACTTAATTATATAGCAATGATTTAGGGGAAGGTTCCCTTTTGGAGAAAACATTACTAAAACTCTCTCTTACATGAGATTTTCCTCATTTTTTAAATTATGTATACTGAGCTGCGAATTGGTTATCTAGCTCTTCCAGACTTTCTGCCAAAGTACTGATATTAGAAGTATTCAGTAATTGAAATTTAGTCAGTGATAAGAGCTTCAAAGCTGGAAGACTGTAATATTTCAAATGGGTGTACTGCTGGTAACATTTGTACAGTTTATTCTTCCAGTGCTTAGTAAATCCTAGGAAATACCCTGAAAAGCTGGAATATACAAGACAAAATATTCCTATATCCATACACTTACTTCTGCATTGATACAAAAGATTTTTTTAGGTATTGCTTTCTTTATTACTAAGCTTAAGGTCTCAATTCAGATTTTGACTAGACTCAAAAGTGAACCCTTTAGCAGGGAACATCTTACATCCTTGTGCAGCATGCGTCGTTTGTGGGTGCTACCATAATACAGAAAATAATGTACTTCCTATACTTGTGTATAAGTGCCCAAAACTTTAATTAGAGATGCCATTCAGCTTTTTTTGAATGAAAATTTTCAATTAAATTGATTAACTGAAAAGAATTTGAATGAGAATTCCTGAGAACCTAGAAATTCAGTTTCTTCTTAAGATCCAACAGCACATGCTTGAAATCCAAAGGGCAATTTCTCAAAAGTTTTAAGTCTAAAGTAGGTTATACCAAGTACAAAGCAGAGACAAAGTACTCATGAGTGCTGGGGAAAAAAAAAAAGCATTACTTGTTTGAAAAAGACAAGAAGCTTCATTAACTGCATTAGCCAGAGATGTGCCAGTGTATTCAGGAAAGCATTAGCACTGGAGATCCTTCTCTAGAACTGCTGCATCCTGTTGATCAGAGACGACTTTCAACACAACTTTTACTGGACTGCGCCAGTGTCTTGCCAGAGATGATTTCAGCAGGACAAGAATCCTCACCAAGTCTGATAATCAGGCAGGTTACTGTCACAATTTTTCCCATACTGTACGCACTCTCCCTGTCACTGTAAATTACCCAGTACAACATCTTTGTAGGTACTACTTTTACTATTCCTTCTCCACTTACTTGACTTTATTCTGAGCATTTCTAAACTAATTTTTACTCACAAAATATTATGGCCAGTAATTCTTTATATTCTTCTAGGGCTCTTCACTGATCTGTACTGATCCTTTCTCTCCTTTATATTCTGTCTTTTTGCTTCTTGTGGCCTCTTGTTCTGTTTTCCCTTTTGCTCCCAATGACTCCTTCATGGACTTCTTTGTGGACAATTTTTCTATTTTTTCCTCACCCTACAGTCTTCTCAGTCTTCTGCCTCCACTTCTACATCTTATCATGGAGCAATGTTATCCACTCTCCCAGTTTAATTATCTGTGATGACTTAGCTATTAAAATCTCAACACCTGGCCTACTTCCTTCCATCGAATCTACATGTAAATACATGTGCCTGACATTTCCTGAGTGCTTTACAAAAACTTTTGCCTATTCTGGCTAAAATGACCCGCTTATTTTGTTCTTTCTTAACTTTACTCATTTTCCTTACTCCCTGTCACTGTCAACCATCACTTTTTGCTACGTTTTTCACAAAAGCTTTTGTTCATTTATCTCTTTCATACTAAACCACTCTATGCTACCATTAAAATTCTTGCTCATGCCCTGATTTTTTTTACTTGGATTTCAGCTCTCTCTTTCTTGACCTTCTCTGTCTCGTCCCCTTTTAGTCTCTACAGATATTTTACTACATCTAGTAAACCCATATTCTCTGTTTACTAAATTGATTTTGCCACCTACTTCTTTAAATCTATCCATAACTCACAAAACCAAACTTATATTTTTTCATAGTCCCAGGTAACTCTATTTCTGTCAAGTCCCAGAGGGCTAAGACCCATCTTTCATTTCAGAAAATGTTAATAAAAGTATTGTAGAACAAGTTGGTCTTAACACAACTATTTATTAAAAACACATGTGAAGTTGATATGAAACTCGCAGAATGGGCTAAAGTGCAACAATAAATAAAATAACTTTTGAAAATGCATTGACCTGCTATCAGATAATGCCTGAAATCTGACAGAATAGTATAAATACACTGCAGTAACTTGATAAGCTAGTTTATGGATTTTCATCTTGGATTTCACTAACATGTCTGCTTTCAATTACACAGATGAAAAACGAAAGTTTAACATCTTGCTCTTCCCCTGATTGCAATAAAATGTCATGTCTGAAATTGGACTATTAAAACAAAACTCAACTGAAAACTGATTTAGAGATAGCACTCATATTTTAGAACTGTATTTTTTGGTAGTATGTGATTTTGGGGGGAGATTTTGTCTATGATAGCAGGCAAGAAAGCATAGATTTAGCCTTTTATAAGTCCTACCTCCACCCATATAATTCTTATAAGTTTAGTGCTATAAAAGCACATGTAAAAATCATAATCTTAAAATAAAACTCATTCCACAAAGTCAGTGGAACATTTTTTTTATTACAAACTATAAGCTCACCCTGAATAGACACGTTTCCAGATGTTTAGTGAGTTAAACTGTCTGTGCCTGTAGTACCAAGACATGACAAAGACGCAGCTAGAGGATGAACTATTCATACACTGACTGGACACAATGATGCGAGTAATTAATCTTCTTTAGTAGATGGTAGTTTATATCACAAGGAAAAAAAAAGTTTTAAAAAAATGCAATGTTTACAATAAAATGAAGTTGCATTATAAAATTTAGAAGGCTTTTAAGACCATTACTCTTGCAAAGAATGACGTGCATACCTATATTCACATGCACTGGGCAGTTCCACTGAAGGCAGTCCCTTCTGTTTTTTCAGAATGAGGACTTCTAATTAATAGATACTGATGATTTCATGATTCATTAGTAAGGAAAAGCAATTAAGAAAACTGATGGTCACAAGCTTAGGAGGAGGCTGTATTTCAGAAATATGTCGTCCTAGTAACTTGGCAATTGTATCACTAAAGCATTAAGGAGCTCGTCTTTGCCCCAAGCCCCCTTATCCTAGTCATACAGAGGAACACAGGCTCTGCCCCAAAGAGCCTGCACTTAAACAACATGATCTCACAAGGTAATTACTTCCTTTGCCTGCAAAACACAGATGGCCATGTGAAATAATGCAGAAAAAACCCCACACCCTCTTACAGCAATTACTAGTAATTATTAAATTAATAATTACAATTACTAGTAATTATTTCACCTGAGCAAAGTCTACTCTTCAAAAGGTAGTGTCCTAAGCAAGGATCCTCATCTGCTTTTAGACATTTAAATCTAATTTTATCCAGTGCACTGTTTTCAAAGTTCTAAGGATGCAGAATTCTCAGTGAAATTAGAGCATGGATTTTTATTTGAGAATAAAAAACTGATATACCCTTCACTACCCCATTTGGCTATACTTTGTGTTAAAAAAACTCCAAACTTTGAAAACCTGAACTTGTACATTAATTACTTACCCATAGTCCAGTAACTATGGTTAAATGTACAGAGATTACAAAATGAAATTCTTTGGCATTTTACAATAGTGTTGAATGCTTCAAATTACTATGTCCGTTCACTGTGATACATTAAAGCCACAGTTTTGCTGATGTACTCTGTCGTCTGAGAGAAAGTAGGAGCTATCTTGGGATTCTGGCAATACATGTTGCTTTTCTAACCTTCTTTATTCTGTCCCTCCTTCTTTAAAAGGAGTGGCTAACATCTCTCTATCAAAAGCAAGTATTCTGAAGGATATCTGTGACAAGTGCTGTGCTCTATGAAAATCTAAGAGCCAAAACGCTGCGATAGTAACAAATGAATTACTTCACTGACTTTTGTCTGCCATTGTTAGGCCTAGGCCAGAGACCATATGTTTCCAAATGTTTGCCCGGAGTACAGCATAATCAAGCCTCAACTTTGAATGGCGCCTTGGGGTTACTCTAATAGAAAAAGTCACTTACCTGTTAGCTATGATAAATTCATTACCACCATATGAAAAGTAGTTTCTTTGTCATATCTTACCAGTTATATTCGCACTGGATTGCTGCACTGAATTAAATCAAGTGAATATCCTCTTTTTATACAGTATTAAGAGAACAGGAAAAAAGCGCACAGTACAGAAAGGGACTTATGGCCTGGATCCAGATCCCTGCTTTCAAAAGCAACCACATCACACAATATCTTTCATAAATGTTTCGCATTTTGTCATCAAAACGCCTGCATCCTTTGCTTCACTATTCCTCCTACTCCACCGAGACCTGAAGTAACTGTTGATCCTGTCTCCCATTTTTGGGGGGTGTAATTTGATCAGACCTGACACCCCTCCTGACCGCCGGTTTCGGGACACATCACCTTCGCGGTGTGCAATTTAACCCGACGCCCACCGCCGGCTGCCTTTCCTTGCACAGGGTGACCGCGCTGCGGCGGGCGGCAGCGCCGACCGCCCCGACGTGTCGCGATTCCCGGGACACGGGGCTGCGAAAGCCCCGGAGCCGGCCCCGGAGGCCCGGCCGGCCCCGGGCTACGGGGGAAGAAGGGGGGGAAAGCGCCGGGCGGACAGCACAGCGCAGCCCGGCCCCGCGACCGAGCGACTCACCACCTCCCAGCAGCAAAGTGCGTCCCGGCGGAGCCTCGTATCGACCCTCCGGAGCGGAGCGAACGCGCTCGGGTAGCAGCGGCCCCGGGAGCCGGCGGTGGCAGCGGGCGGCTGCGGCGGAGCCGGTGCACGCCACGCCACGCCTTTCTGCTCACTTGAACGTGGCAGCGGCGCTTTAAAGCCTGCCCGGGACGAGCAGGGGTACGGGGAAGAGAAAGGGGGGGACACCGCGGGAAAGGAAGCCCAGCCGCCCCATCCCCCGCGGGCGCGCAGCCCGGCCGCCGGCGCCCTCCGGCCCCGGGAGAGGGAGCGGGTACGGCCGGGGCGGCCAGCCCGGGGGACCGGCGAACCGGCGACGCGCCCCGCAGCCTCCCGGCCAGCCGGGGCTGCGCGGACGCCCCGCAGCCCGCCGGGGCGCCCGGGAACCCCACGCCGCCCGCCCCGGGGGCAGAGCCGGGCCCGCGGGCGCCGGGACGGCGGCGGGGGGGAGAGCGAACGCGGCGCAGCCCGGCGGACGCCCGCTGGTCGGCTCGGCGCCGCTCCCCGCACTTACCTTGGCCCCGGAGCGAAGGCACCAGCGCCAGGAGCAAGAGCAGCCGCAGCGGCCGGGCCCCGCGGAGGTTGTCCATCGGCCGGCCGCAGCTCCCCGCCGGCGGGAGCACTCGCACCGAGCGGGGGCTTGGCTCTCCTGCAGCGTCCGGTGGGCTCCCCCCTTTTTGCTTGCTGCTGCTGCTGCTGTTGCTGCTATTGCTGATGTTATCCCAGCCGCCTGAGACCGGTTGGAAAAGAGCTTGCAGGAACCCCCCACTCAGTGGGCTTTACAAAGATTTAATTCACTGCCTACCCGGTTAATTATACAGCCTTCAAGTGCTTAGCAGAACAGAGCCGCCACCGCAGCTCGGAGGCAGAGACCCTGTTGCTTCTGATACCCCTACCTCTCTCCCCGCCACCCCCACACACGCTCTCAAAGTGACTCCCTTCAGCTCGGAAAACTTTACAGATACTCAGCGTGAACCTAGGGCCGGCGTGACTGATTCTGTGAAGGAGAAATGCAGCGACTTCTCTCGGTGCCAAGTAGGAGAAAGCCACAAACAAAGGCCAAGCAAAGAAAAAGAAACCACCTAGCAGAGAAAGAAAGGTTTAACCTCTGGAGGGGAGATTTTTCAACCCCCGTTCTTGGCCTTGCCGTGGATTTTACTCCAACGCAACTTTTGTCAACAAAAAGTATTTTAAAAAGGAGAGAGATTCTAGAATGAAATTCACTGGGGAAAAAAATACCCTTCTTTCCTCCCCCTCCTCTTAAAAAGTCAGGATGAGAATTTCAACCCAAATGAAGCAGTCAGCTCTGCTCTATCTCTCTCCTCCCTTCTTTTTTCTTTTTCTTTTTTTTTAAACCTCCTTATCTTATTTAAACAGGAACACAAACACTGATAGTGGTCAAAGAAGAGCTGGAGTTGAAAGCACTCAGTTGGCTATTCTGTTGCCAAGATCTTTTAAGATAATGTGGGGGATAATATTTGCAGGCAAATGTGCATAGAAACAAATGGAGAGTTCATCACCCCTCTATACTTTGCCCTCGGTTTTACTCAAAGAGTTGGAAGTCAGTTTATGTTTACTTTCTAGTTGTGCCACATGAGCTGTGATTGAACTATTCCTCTTAGAACTACTCAACGCAACTTTTGAATATCTCTCCTCAAAATGTCCAACTGGAAAAAGTATTTAAGGCAGTAAGAGTTGAAATTGTGCATGTTTTGTTCTGTACCAGGTTACTTGCTCTTTTATTTTCTTACACGAGAACATAAAAATGGCCATATGGCCAAGGGTCCAACTAGCCCAATAGCCTGTCTTTAGCAATGATCATAAATGGTCACCAAAGGAAGAGTATGCACAAGGAAAACACACATAATTCTCCCAACTACTCTCCCAGCCTCCAGTTGCTTTTGAGTTTGGAGCATTTCCTCAGTGGAACGTGGTTTCTGTGCACTCAGTAGCTCCCAGTGAATTTCTATTCCAGGTATTTATCCTGTTTCCCCATGAGTTCTTGTAAACCTTTATCATCCAAAATATCCTTTGGCAACACATTTCATGGGTCTACCAGTGACTGTGCAAAGGGCCATTTCCTTTTGTTCCTCTTGAACCTGGCTCCACCAACCTTCTCATGGTGCCTCCTAACTCTACTGCAGGAAGAGACATCAAAGAACTGACCCCTACCCACACTCTGAATGCCCAGGTCATCTTTTTTTCAACTGCTGTTTCTTTTTTGTTTGGGTTTTTGGGTTGTTCACCCCCCCCCATTTTATTGGGAAAAGCTGGAAAAGGGGAAGAAGGATGGACGGCTGACTTTATTTGGGGGTATTTTTTGCTTCCTTCTTCTACACATGCACGTCTACTTCTGTCTCTTCTTTAAATGCCCTAACCCAGTTTACAAGGATCTTACATCAGTTATAGTGGGACCTTGGCAGTGTTTCAGCACAACATCCAAGCTACTGTTTTTCACCTATCAGACAGCTGCAGGACGTAACTAACAAAGATCACACCTTGTCTAAAGTCTGGACCAGCTTAATTGAGCCGGTGGAATCCCCTCTATAGAAACTCTTGATTCAGTTCAGTATTGGCTTATTTCACTTTACTTTAAAACCTCTCCTAATTGATTAAAGGTGGGTAGAAAGAAGTTCACCAGTTCGACTACAACAGTGTAAAGTCACACATAACAGCCTGTCCACACATGGAGTTACCCTGATTAACACCATGTGTGGACATTCTTACTCCAGAGTAAGAATTCCTTGTTCCTGTTTAGTTTGCCACCACAAGCTGTTTACCAGAAATGAGGCAAACTCAAGTAACAGTTTAAGAAATATTTCTAGAAACCATCATGGCTACGGTCATCTGCAGATCTGATAATAGGTTTTCCCTTGGTTTGGGGCGGAGTTTTTTGCATAATATTAATACACATTTCCAGTATAAATTGGCACTCTCACCTACAATTGGATTCAGTGGCCTCGAGTACATGTGATTCTAATTACTGACCCCAAGCTTTGTAGTGAGCTAAGCCATGCACTTCGGGCTCAATTCAAAGGTCCTGGAAATCAATGGAAAGTAAGGGCTTAGAAGAGGGAACATTTTGCATAACCACATTTTTTCTTACATCTGTTTGCAAAGGCCCTGTAATCCTTTGTGTAGCTTTTAAAACAAACAAATTCTTTAATGAGGATTTTATTTTTACTTCAGAAGAATAAAAATCATTTGCAGAAGCTCAGATTAATGAGTAATGACAGCGTAACAAATCATTGCGCAAGTCATTTCCAGGGATCGTGTTGAGAGTAGATACACGCAAGTAGACTGACAAAGAATTTAGAATTACTCTAACAAATCCATTACCATCTATGGCAGCAGGTTCACAGTTGTCATTCAGCTACTTAGTTTCATGGGAACAGGAATTCTTGAGATGGCCTGACTAAGCCTATGTAAGGACATCAACCTCTGACTAACAAACAAAGCTGCCCCATGGTCCCAGCTGTTGTACCTCCCAGCTCCTCAGTTTTACTGCAGCTCCCAAATCCTGATTTTTTTTTTCCTCCACTCATCTGTCCCAGAAATAGAGCAAAAGAGAGGGAAAGGAAATTGCTGTATCTTCCCTGTTTTCTGGAAGAATGTTGCAAGGAAGAAAATAGATTCACCTAGAAATGAAAT
Source organism: Harpia harpyja (assembly GCF_026419915.1). NCBI lineage: Eukaryota > Metazoa > Chordata > Aves > Accipitriformes > Accipitridae > Harpia > Harpia harpyja. The sequence goes on along the minus strand of NC_068945.1, from coordinate 2,918,070 downwards.
CGTTACTAAAGGGAAACTCCTTGGGCCCTATGGCAAAAAATGAAGCTACATATTGGCTCTTGTTATGGAAACATGCCACACTAAAGATGCATAAAAAGTCCCCTCTTCCTTCTTAACAGGAAGAATACATCACTGGCTGCTACAGATGCACAAGGATTTAGAAAAGCCCATGTGGATCTTGCCATCTCCCACCGTAAAAATAAGACCCCAGACTCTATAGTAGGCAAATCCGTGGCTATTGGAGTACAAATGACCCACTCGGCTTAGCTCCAGACACTAGTATGTGCAAACTACAATTAGCATTCGGCTTCTTTCCTCGAGAAAACACTACCTGAGTCTTTTCTGAATTAGAATAGTAAGGAAGGCCTCTGTCCAAAAGACATGTGGCAACTGTGTCACATAATCATTTTAATACTGGAAGTTCTGGAAATTTTTCAGTTTTAACATCTTAATATTGGAAATGGATTTTTAAGGTTTATGGGCACCATTCTGACTCTTTTTCCTGTCCTTCTGAACAGTATTGGCAGGTTTTCCGATTGAACTAGAACACACCTTTTACAAAAAAAACTTGTCAGAGTTTTCAGAGATGGATGCACCATAATCCTTGGTTATTTTTTGAAACAATGGCACTACAGATAACAATTTGCTGCTTATTTTGAGTCTAAATCAATCCAGTTTAGTTTTTAATTGATCTCTAGGCTTGTATTCACGTTGAAGTTACTGTGACGATGTACTCAGTGCTTTGTGCGTCATCGGTGTCCATCAAAGCACCTTAGGGTAGTGTACGGGTGGTGTGGTACTGAAGGGTGTGTGTATGATAGTGAAGGGTGGACACTTCATATGCACCTACCATAACTTTGTTAGGGATTAGCTTGGAATAAAACCTCCCCTTAGATAAGTCTGTCCCCCATGCCACTGGCTCATCTTCATTCTCAAATCCTAAACTACTAACTATCCACACCAAATGGCTACCAGCCTGAGTCATGCCAGGCCCTAGATAAGCAAAGGAAGGTGGGAGGACTGAGAGCCTCCTCTGTTCCCTAGTGTGTATGAAACTGTGCCTCCAAGTCTAGTCAAGAATGCTGACCTAGCCATCACCTTTACGCCATCTGGCTTATGATGGCATCTTGTAGCTAAAGTCAGGCAGAGAAGCTGGCTGAGGACTCCTTCCAGAATAATTACAATGTCAGATGAAATTTATAACCATCCTAAATTTGGACTGCTCTTTATATAAATAATATTACATATATATATAAGTAATATTACATACATGGATATATATAATTACGTGGATGCCAATAGCCCAAGCCGCTTATACCGTATGGGTAACAATACAGATGCTTGTATCCAAACCAGGCTATCTACCTGGGCTCTATGTTTCAAATACCTAAAGACTGTTAGAAGAGGCTTGCCTTACTTTATAGAGCTTTCCTTGTACAGACAAACCCTTTCACTGCTTGATTAATCTCTGAACATTTTTTCCTCTTTGCATGGATCGGTTAAATATTCCAGACTGGGACTCATTACCCGGAGTCCTTTTCAACAACATTGCTTCTAAGAGTTTTGAGTTTTTACCCATTTTGGAGTTTGTATCCATTTTGTAAGTGTTGCCTACGTTTTCTTTTCTTTCCTGTCTGATTAAGAAAAACATATATAGCTATCTTGGACACTCAAAACACACACTGGTTTTCTATTAATATGTATGGGGTCTGCTTCTAAGACAAGGAGGAGTTTATTGGGGCATAAAGGAATGCTTTGATGATCCATGTCATTTCCCTTGTGGCATTACTTGTAGAATTCAGGAATAACTCAATCTGACATTCATAGGGCATTTCTGGCCTCTCCTAGAGATGCATCCTCCCAGTCTCTCAGATCTCCCCCTTCCCATAAATTTCCTTTCCCCTTCTAGACTCTCTCATGTCACTGCAGGCAGCGCTAGTCTTATGTGTGAATAAGCAAGGCGTTTTCCAGGACCTGACGCCTAGGAAGGCCGGGCTCTGTTTGGTTAAGCTGGAGAGCAGTGTGAGTCACGCACACATGGGTTGGAGGAGACAATGGCATCTGCCTTAGACTCTGCTTGGGGCCTCCACAAATCTAACAACAGCAGGGATCAGTCATTATTTTAGCTGCAATCTCTCAGAGGGTGACTCTTAAATTTGTCAATCAGCATCTGTACCAATGGTTATTTTCACTGTTCCAACAAAAATAAAATCTCATTAAAAAGGGTGGGGAAAAGCCATCAATAAAGTAAATGGCTATCCTGGCAAAAGGCCATTTCCCTTCCTGACATCCCAGATAAATCTGAGCTCCATCCCTGTCAAACAAAAATAACATCCAAGTATGTGACCAAATGATCTTTGGGAAACAGAAAATATACAAGTGAATATAAGACATTTCAGGTTTGCATAAATAAAACTCCTGAGTCTGTTGTATCTAATAGCTTAAAAGCAGGAGCACACAGTTTTCTACGCTTCCTCATGATCACTTAAAATCTGCTTCATTCAGTGCTATTTCATTGTTGTTTTATGAATTTGCTGTATTATTTACAAATGTTTTTGCATAAGTCTAAGAAAGAAAGAAGCCATCCTATCCATCTGCAAACAGTCCCAGCCTGCCAGAACTTTTATCTTACCAGTAGAAACTGTGATTTAAACTCAGTATAATGTAAGCAGACAGTCAGCGGAAAGAGTATGAACATTGATAAAACTTTACAACAAATTCATGTATACTGGGTTTCCTCCTTTTCCCTCAGCCTCATAGACAGCCTCTGTTTCTTTTCCTCAGTCTCAGTTTCTTTAACAGAGGTTCCCAAACTTTATTTATTCATGTACCACATCTTTTAGACTTTACAGCCTTGGGCTGTAATATCTTTGTCCCAGGAACCCCAGATCATCCTTGGTGGCCTGATCCTACAAACAGATGTTAATAATATACACAGGGAGTGGGGCTTGCATTTATACAATGCTTACACAGTTGTGAGCGGTGTCTATGGGAGGACACCTTAATACAAATTAATTTAAAAGTTATTGTAGTGTAGCAAACTGTTTGGAAGAAAAATATTATAAGCTTACCATATTTTCTGGCACGATTCTACAGAAGCTGGCTGACATCTGGGATATGTGAAGTTGGTGGACACTGTCTCTTAATTGGAAGGGTGGATGGATCAGAATGTCTCTGGACAGCTGCAAAAGGAAAAATAAACAGATTAGCCCTATTAAATGAACCTAATGGGTTAAGCTGTTCCATGCTGCATGTACCCTGTGGCTCCCAGTTCTCAGGGCAGACATTTTCATTTGTATATACTACATCATTAGCCACAGGCCATGTAGATGAGGAGACTGGCTCAGAGTCTTTGGAGAAGAGCTGTAGTATAATTTAAGTTTTGCATAAAAATGGAGTTTTCTGTCTGTCAGGGACTACTCTGACACTCCTTTCTTAGCTCCTGGCTGAGCTCTGGAAGCAGAGCTAGCAACAGAATTTAGGTTCAATCTAAAAAAACTCAAACCAACCAGCCCTGTACTACCCATTCTATTCAAGAAAACCCTTTGTTCTCACTCTTATTTCTTTCAACTGCGATCTCACAACTGTTCTTAGATCTAGTCATAGAGTTTGGGACTGGATCAATGAGATACTCCTATGAGAGGGAAGAACAGTCCCCAGTGCAATGTCTAAAAAGAGGGTGTGACATAGAGACAGCAGCAAGTTACGCCAAAGGGAGGTAGAAAAAACATGCTCAGTCTGCTCTCAGAAATGACCCTCCACCCTCCCAAGTCCTAACTATTTAGGAATTAATTATCTGGGAGAAACGTGGCCTGCTAAACAGCAAGTTTGAGCAGACTTCAACAGAGGTTCTCTTTCCAGCTCTCTAGCTGGCTTATGTCTTTTGGCAAGATATTTACCACTCTGTGCCTCATTTTATCTATAAGAATAACCTGATTTGTAAAATGTTTTGAGCTCCATAAAATTAAACACGCTGCATAAGAGTTAGCTGTTATAAACTAGCAACCTCGAGCCATTAACTTCTCATGAATGTGTTACGAAGTAATTTAGACCAATTTTAGCTTAACTTCTATTTCCCCTGTTTAAAAGCAGCATCCTATATAGTCATCTATATTAGAATAATGTTAGCATTCAGAATAGCTCTCATATTCTTTTCTCTAAACTTAGAAATGTACAGACAGCCAAATTTCCAGCTGAATAGCAGATATATATATTTGCTTTGATAGTTATTCCATAATTTGTACTTTACTTCCGAAATGTTCCAGAAACATACAGGCCAGTCATTATGAGGATCTCACTTGTGCATGTAATAGCTTCATTGCAAGTCAGAAAACAGGATTCTTTAAAGATTTTATATTTCCCATTAAATAGGTATATTCTCTGTGTATTCAGGAGTAATATAAATTGTGTTAACTCTGCTTACTATAAAGCAGATAGCTAGTAAGAAAAGTATTTGCAGAATCATTAACGTGAATCCAGAAAAAGAAGTTTCTTTATTTGTAGCTTTCACTTTTTCTCTCAGTTTATGCAATATACTGTATTTAATAGCTCTGCTAAAGACGAGTGAAATCTTGGCTCTACAGAAATCATTGGCAAAATTCCCACTGACTTCAGTGGGGCCAATACTGCTGTTAACTCTTCCCTACAAGGAAAATCCAGATTGCCTAAGAAACTGACCTGCCTCTGTTAAGACCACAATCCAGACTGCTTGCAAATTGAACTGACCTTGTACAATTACTAATGCTGTTATTCTTGAGAGTTTGCCAAATCCTTAAGACAAAACTAGCATCATAAATTATCCCCAAACTTTTACCCTGGGGTAAAACAAACCTTCTCACTTTATAAATGAAAGCACCTATGCATACTTATATCTTCCAATAGTTTCACTGACAGTTTTACTTTTATAGAAATTAAAAAATTAATTCTCAGTTTCAGAAAGAAACTGTGTTTCTTAAATAAATACTGATGAAATGTTTTGCCCTCAGGTCCAACTTTTTACTATAAATACACTAAAATATACAAAATTTAGTGAAATATTAGTATATTATTTTGTATCTCCTGAAGCTATCAGAATTAAGGATCATTTAAATGTATGTTTACACCAGACCATTCATTACTGTGCTTGGTATGTTTCAGCTTGCTTGTTACCATCAAAATATAAAGATGACTTTGTGAAAAGAAAAAAAAGCACTTAAAGGACATATACGCACAAAGTACGGAGATGCACAGATAACATCTCCACACCTTCCATTAAACACTTAGCAATCTACTTCAGTAATCTACTTAAGTTTCTACACTCATTTTTTTATAATGTACCTTGTTCCTCAGATCTGTTCCATCTAACAGCAGCAATACCAAAAGCCAACACTGTTTTGTTTGCTTCATTTACTGAAGCCAGGCCATTAGTATCAATCATAATTTGACCTTATACTGCATATTCTACTACTTAGCTATACATTACAATCATGACTGGTTTGGTCACATCATGTTTTATGTGATGCATTGTGTGTAACTTAATTCTACCCATTCCCTGACCACTACAGAAGGATTGAAAGCCAGGTCCTGAACTGTCACCAGATAAGAAGAAACTCTGCATTCAACATGTAACAGGAAATTGAGCAACATTGTCATAGTGCAACAAAACCCCTAAAAATCCAGCAATGGAGAGTTCTCTGTAATGATATACTGAGGATCTTCCATATTTAAAGCGCTTTGCTAAACATACTGAATGCAGATGCATGTTAGTGGTCATTGAATAAATCTCTGTGTCCCCTTGAGAACTCTTTCTAAGTGCTTAGATGCATTTTTCTTTTGAACTCTGGGAAGTTTTGCAATGGATGTTAAAGTACTGTTGTCCTAGGTGTTCCTAGGTGAAAGAAATTTGACTGCTCTGAACCAGCAAAGCTAAGAATAGCTTTAACTTTGTGAGTAACTGCCACTGAAGTAAATGGTAATATTTCTATTGCAGTGCTGTAAGACTTGTTCTCATGAGATGGTATGTAGTCTGATTTCAATATAGCAAAACACTTCATCATTTTTTAATAGTCTTATTAACTTCAGTGGGATTACTCACACACCTTAATTTATATATGCCCTTAAATTCTTTACTGAACTGGGTTATATAAAGTGTCCTAAACAGAAAAGCTCACTCATGCTTTTCATTTTCCAAAGTATATGTTGGGAACTGTAGTCTTTCACTACTATTTCTCAAGTGCTATTTAAAAGCTAGCATTTGCCAGACTCCATCATGGGTCAAAAGAATCTTTTTTGCATACACGCTACTCATGCCTCCTTCTGTATTTTCTGACAGCTCACACAATTTGACGTCCTTTTGACTTCATTTGTTGTTACAGTGATCTATTTCCTTTATTAGAAAAGCCAGCCTTACTAGAAATGTCTGTAAATTCTCTCCTGTTTTGCTGTTCTCTTTCTGGTAACAAAATCCATGCTGGAGCTCCTAAAATTTGCACTGCTAGATTTCTATTCAACTCAATATTGGGGAAGAGGACATGAATAATCATGTCAGCATTGCTTTTATATGTCTAAAACTGACCTTAGATTTCAAAAAGGTGGAATAGTCCGTTTCTGTGATATTCTGAGTTTATTTCTTCTGTGAAGGAAGCAATGACTGTTCTCCTTTCTAGCTAGCTTGTCACTGAACTTTTCTTCAGAAATTACCTTCTTGGTGAACAGACACAAGAGTGTGTTTGTATCTCAGGAAAGTGTATCCAATATTCACTTGAATCAGGAGTGAAGACACAGTAGTGGGGACTTTCAGTAGACTACAGGCAAACACACTGTCATATCACCGTGACTATTATTCATTGTGTTAGCTAAATGTAAGCTGCTTCAGGCATGGTTATACATGGTAGAATCACTCCTTTATTTCATTACACAGACATTAGCTGTATACTGCTAGAGTATCTGGCAGTGTGCTAGCAGGATAGCAAGGTCAAAAAGTGCTTATCAGATTTTATCAGCCTTTATACTGCTTTCAGCATGGGCTCTTTCAAGCTTATTATGAGTATTCACAGTATTTTCTAAATGTTTTCCTACGGTCTTATGTCCTATGTGGCCCTTACGTCCAGACATACGATGACAGGGGAACCTCAAAATACCTCTTCCTAAAATTTTTTTTTTTTAACTAATACAGGTCCTAGAGAAAGCTTCTGTCGTATCTATGAACAACCATCTATAAAGCTTTCATTTAAGAATATAGCCAAAGAGCAAGAAGTTATTTGTACTTTTCCTCCATCTCAGGCTGTAGTTTTAATTATTTCACACCTGGTATTCTTTGGGTTTTTTCTTTTTTTTTTTTTTTTTCTTTACAGTCATTTTGATGATTGCTTTGGCTGTCATGGAACCATTGTGTTCCACGGTTATTCTCTGCTTTTGTGACGCACTGATTAATAAAGTCACTTTAAAGTTCCTTTGTTCTGTTTAGAGTAATGTAAAAGGGTTTTGTTTACAATCTCTCTCTTATTAACAGACACAGTTGAGCAATATATACAGCAGCCTGCAGCAATTTTAAGTTATACACTATGACTGCAAAGGCTGTATACCACTTGAGAACCAGAATGCACACATAATGATTTTTGTCTATCTCTGTCTGTCCCATGTGACACTGTTTAAAATTTATACTTTTTTTTTTTTAGAATATGAGAAAATGCTCAGCCAATGTGAGTTTGTCTGGCTCACATTTTACTCAGTTTGTACTACTTTCGGCTTTGGCTTTCCCATTTACCACCCAGGTTGTATTTTATTTGGAGGCATTTTCATGGTGTTCCTCTCTATTTCAGAGGACTCAAATAAAAGTGAAAGGAATAGCTGTTTTCCATTGTACATAGGACAGTGGGCTGACATTTCCTTTGCAATGTGGGATTGGAGCTGTCACTATAGCACATGTGTAATTACATTTATACAATGAATTGGTTAAGCACTCTTAGCTATCACAAGAATAGGATATGTATTTTCTGGGACACACACACACACACACACAATTACTTAATTTACTTAAATTACCACCTTCTCTTTTGACTCTATGAAAAGCACCCATAATTATTTGTGAAACAGCACCAAAATGCTAATTTTGAGCATGTATTTCTTTGCTTGTTTGTGTATTTATGTATATATGCTTGCGTTTTTATGCTGGCCTGGTTTTTGGATCAATACATCCCCAGTTCCAGCTGAAATGCATTGGAGGTTAATGTTCAGGGTCTCTCAAAATGAAGACTTCTTGTTTAAAAGACCATTTGTACATTTCAGCAGGTTAGATGTTTTTGCCTCAGGACTCCTGCACTCCAGCCATAATTTCAGAAAAAGACTGAACAGATACATAGTCTAAAAAGTCATCCATGGCATGAAGAAAAACAGAAGTCATATCATAACCAAAAATGCAAAGAAGTATAAACATAAATATAGTCAAGATTCTCAACTGTGCAAATCCTCATGGCTCCACTCATTTTAACAAAACTGTGCCAATTTACAACAGAAGAAGATTTCCAACTCTTGGAAAAAAAGGAGGTATAGTATCCTACATATTTCTGTATTTCTATATGTAGGATAGGAAGTTTATTAGTGTTTCTTCAAAGATACTATAGTTCATATCTTTATTAAAAAAAAGAAAAAGAAAAGCCTTTTAAGACATCCTAGCCAAAGTTTTGAAACTTAGACTTGGAAAAATATCAATCACTGTAAAATCAGACCTTTAACACATCATGGTATAAAGCACTACACTTAGCTGTAATACTTAAAAATATTCTGACACTGCTTGTAAAATCATATATAGGACTTGGATTTAAAGTTCTTTCTGTTATTACATTTCCCTTCTCCTTTTTTTATGTCTTTTTTTTTTTTTCCAGAGTAAAAACTTCTTAAAGCCTCTGCTTCAAATGAAAGAAAATCTGGTCCCAGATGTCACTAATTGGGAACAGGTTAGCAGAGGGATTTAAACAGAGATGCCTGAAGTTACAATTTATCATGTGGGATCTGACAACAGCCTATTTCACTAGGCTCTTTCATTAAGTTTGTATGATAATAAGCTTTAACTAGTACCATGCAAAACACAGAGGATACATTTAAGCAGGAAAATTGCATTAATACAGGTCTTTCTAAATGCTATTAGTGTTTGCAATATACTATATACCATATAAACATCTCCTTTCTATCCATAGGTTTGGCATAAGCACAGATTGAAAAAGAAGTCCCTTAATCAAAGTATTTTGTCTCATAACAAGCAACCTGTTTCTTAACTTCTGACATTTAAAAAGTAAATTTAAATTGAAAGAGTTAAATGTCTTTCACCAGATCATTAGTTAAAGAACATTTAAAAATTAATTTTCTGTAATAAACAAGATATTTGGAGAGGGAAGGAGTAGAGGGAATTGTGGTTAGTTATGATGTAGACTTGGTTTTGCTGCTGGAATCAGCAGGAATTTTGCCATTAATTTGAAGGGTAGAAGGATCAAGCTAACTACATTACAGTTGCACTAAACAAATCAACGGAAATACTTACTGCCCACAGGGTTAAAATAGGCCATACTTAATTTGAAATCTAGTCTTTAAAAAAATAAAAACATCTAATTACAAATAATCAAGACAGTTTTGTACATTTACATGCAAGCTTGGTCCAAAGACCACTGAAGTCAACTAACAATTCTTAACGCATTTCAACTAGGTGAAATTGCCTGATACGGCTTACTATCTGCTAATTATTTAATTGACTAAGATACTAGCACTTGTGCTCAATTAAAAATGTTGAATTAGTATTTATAAGCCTCTTTTCCTACAGTACAATGTAAAAATGTAATCGGACATATAAATTCAGGCCTGCTCCAAATTACAGTATTTTGTGGGCCTTATTATCCATTGTCCTGTGTCTCATGGTAGTCATTAACACTAGTACTAATTGTGCGTAAGACAGAATAACAGTGGGGGTCTTCTTTCATTTTCTTTGCATTGTCTCAAATGACTATATAAGCATCTGAGCAAGAGTTAGGTCCATTGAAGTCTATGGCAAAATTCTCTGTACTTCATGGGAAATAGGATCCAATCCAAGTTATGTGAAACATTTTATGTTGTGGCAATGACTATAGACATACTCTGTCCTTCAAATAAAATGAAAACTAGCAGGCAGTTGGTATGTACACATATACTAATTAACCATATATTTATTATTCTAGGATGTCATTTATTAATGTGTAAATTCTTCTTACTCTTAATTTCATGGTCTTGTGAATATTAAGATCTGCATTTGAATACTGCACTTGAGATACACTGGTTCTAAAAAGAAAGGTTTTAAATGGTGAGATCCCATTTTCTTTTTCAAGATTGCTTTTTATTGCTGGATCCATAGCTCATTATAATTATTCTGATATGCAATACTACAGAGTCTGACTCCCTTTCCTGTTATATTAGTCTTTGCATACTGTGATGTATTGTGGGAGCCAGACAGCTACTGGACATTGAGGAAGGTGTATCCCCTTTGGAAGCCTCGGCTCAGAAGGGAGATGGAAATTAAAACTGAATTTCAACAAAAATTGAGTTTTTCACTTTGAAGAAAATCGTGGTAAATTTTTTACTTAGTGCAACTGGCAGCTGCACCTGAATCCTAACATAGAGTCATCTTCCTGTTCGTGTAAAAAGATTCTGTAGTTTTTCTGTTCATTTAATCCCTGGTTTCTTTAATGGGTTCATATAAAGCCTCCAAACAGATCAGCTCAGAAGGCTTAACAATGTGGATGAAATGGAGAAAAGCAAACTGCCATCTTCTTATAACAATTGTGTGAAACAAGCAAGTAAGGCCACAAGTTAATTTTTCACCAATTTGTCTTAACAGGATATTTCAAGACCTCGAAGGCAGTGTCCAAAGTACCCTTTCAAGCTCAGAATGTCTTATCTTCAGCATTTAGTGAGGAAACAAAATGGTATCCACCCTGAACAATAGCAGGAGTGGCAACTTTGGCTTGGGAAGATGACGGGAATTGCCATATCTGCTTTATATTATGTTATGTAGCCATACACCTCCACACGAGACTGGGAGAGAAGCAGGCACAGCCACAGACATTTTCAGTGCATGCAACAAGCTTGCATGAAGACTTAAAGCAGACCCTCATGACACAAAACACTGAGGTGGCAACATCACTACAGAATGCAGTAGTACTTTTTTGCCCATGAACTGGAGCAGGCAAACACTGACATACACTACTCAGCTCCCATCAAATTGTAAATATATGCATGCAATGTGACCAAACACTGGAAATACATGAAGTACAGCTGTTTAAAGTGATAGCCAGACATATCCAGCATAATCTTATAACTAGTAATGCAGGTATACAGAGGGATAGGAGCAACTCATTGAAGCATTTGCTCTGCTGCACTGGATTTGGGGTGTTTCCTTCCAGCTCTGTGACTGTTTGTGTCTAGTCTGTAAGGGTCTAACAGGTCCCCAGTTGAGGCACTAGCAGAACCTTGGAGGGGACCTTGGAGGGGTCAGAATGAAAAATGTTAGTTGGAGGCAAAATGTACAAATGCTATTTCTGGTTTTATGATGTCCATAGTGTGCTCACAACATTACTGGTAGTTACTTTTAGTTATGAGTTGGACATTAAATTCATTATGGAAACTAAATACAAGCCCTGAGATTACTATGAGAACGAAAATCAACATTATAGCATTTTTACAATTCTCTCAATCTTCTAGAAGTGCTAAGAGAAGAAGAAAGAGACTGTAATGTCCCAAAGTAATTTAAAAGCACATCTTTTTGTTTGTACCTTCTGTGTCTCCTTTCAAATAGCCAGTTTGGCTTCCCAGTGAGGAACAGGAAAAATAAATCTATTATGCTCATCGGAAGTATAATTTTCAGACTACACTCAGTTCCTATTAAAAGATAACCATACAGGCACAGGTCTCAAATCTGTCCTACAGGGCTAAAGAAAACAAGGCAATGCAACTTCTGCTGTAGACTAAAATTTTCATTGCTTCTTAACTAGCCATTTGCAACTGCTTTAGAATCTGAATTTCAAACAGATTTGCCTATACTAGGCCCTCTGATGTACTAAGGAAATTTTTTAACAATACAAGAAAGATAATATAGTGGAGCCTTTTTGGCAATTTGCCTGAATCCAAACACGTATCATCTGTTGGCAAGATAGAAATTGTTTGGTTATGTCAGAAGTGGCATACATTACTTTAAGAAACAGATCTATTCAGCAAGGAATTTAAACAAGACCTTAACTTTTAAGTACCTGACCAATGCTCTTAATCGAACAAGATGACTCCTGTTTAAAGTGATAAACTATGTTAAGCATCTTCCCAAATGAAGGCCCAATACACAGGAACTGATGCACTCTGTCTTATGATTTAAGTAATATGCTAAAATATAAAAAATTCTAATTGCCATCAAGCAAACTGGCTAATAGCATTATTTATTAGAGCTAGAGGAGGAGAAAAAAAGTTAAAATAACAAAATTATGATCTACACTGCTTGTATTTTTAGACTTGAGTCTTGGATGCTCTGATGTTGGTAGCAAAATTCTTAGTGTGTTTTCCCTCCTTCATTCAAAACTTCAAAAATACTCTTATTCCAACTGAAAAATTTTGAATTTTTGCACTTTGTTATTTACTAGATGTGCAGACCAAGAAACAGGCTGCTGTCTACTACCTGATATTGTTTTATTGCACATTATCTGACATTAAGAACTAAAGTGATGTGCTAACTACAGAAGATTATGATTACTGAGGGTTAATATACACTGCAAGCAACAAATAATATAAGCAAAAGCCTTAATGTAGTAAGAAAATGCCTAATTTGATCAGAAATCTTGTACTAGATTGCTAGATATACTATATACGTGTGTGTATATAAATATAAAAATACATAAATTTTCTAATCACTCAGCAGGAGTCTAGGTGGAATTCAGAGTCCTAGTGTGCTAACTAGAAGACTTACTTAACTGTGAACTGAGTAGGCATGTTAATGATGGACAGTGTGGTAGCATCTGGATAGACAGTGAATAAATAGTGATTTCACTATTTATCCCTTCATTAGTAGTTTTATGCTAATATAACAATATTATTTTCAAAATCCTAAACTTGCATAAATCTCATGAAGTTGAACAAAAAAGAGGATTAATTGCTGTTAACAGCATTAACCTGAAGTTAATAATGTAAAATACACTCATCTTAAATCCCTGGAATCCATTAAAGAAATGTTATGCATTGTAGCTGTGGTGGACTGAATGTTAATCTAATGCATACGCTTTGGGAATGTCCATTCATACATAAATTCTCAGATGAAACATTTGAAAGCATTAATATAATCTTGGACAGCAATATTCTTCTAGATCTTAAACTGTTTAGTTTGAGGTTTTAAGAAATATATGCATTAAGGAACCACATAATTTTTTGTTGAGTCTTAGCTGAAAAAAAGCCCCAGTTGATTATTCAGAAAAAGACATTCTAAAGTGTTACACATTCTGGAGTGTTATAGGAGTCTCAGTGAATCAGCAAATGCAGAACACTATTCTGCTTGAATGAACAACAGAATGCATTTATGGAACAGTCATGTTTCCTGGAAAATCATGATTAAAATCAGCTTGGGTTTGAGCTCTTTGGTTTTTTCTCTTTTAGGCTTCGGGGATGAAAATTTAAAACAGGAACATGAGTTTCTACTCACCCTCTACTGAAAGTGTGTATGGCAGCTCAATAATCTTAAAGAATAAGAGAAGAGATGAATCCGTAATTAAAGTGCAAAAGTCAACATAATTTTAACCAGAATCATTACTCTTTAATAGTGCCTGTATGTTATTTTATGCCCCAGTTTTCAAGGACAACAAATACAATGAAATATCTAAACCTGACTGCAATTCAGTCAGATTTGGAAGCCAGGCTCCCTTAACGTTTTATGAAAATATCAGCTCTAAATTCTTACTTAGGTGTCTCAATAGCCTAATAACACAGAACACCACATGCCCAACAACCTCTAACTGGGTGACTTTGGTCTTTATTGTTTTTTAAAAAGAAACACATTATTTGCACTTCTTATATTCTCAGCATGAGTGCTCAGCATCTGCAACTGAGCAAAAGAAGTAAGGCTCATACAAGATCAGAAATGCATCTATGGATTTGAATCAGGGGTCTGTTTAGCCTGGTATCTTTTTTTCTAACACTAGCTGTAAGTGGATGCTCAACGAAGAGCAACAGAGGAAAAAACAGACTTGACTTTCCCTTCAATAGCCCCTCAGTCTACAATTATATTCAGGTCACACAATTTCCTGAGCTTAATGGAGTTTTTCTGTTTTGTAATCTTCAGTGGATTTCTATTATAAGTGCTTGTCCACTCTCCCCTAAAATACACATGAGCATCTACAATGCCTTTTGGAGAGCAGTTCCATGGATCTATTACCCTTTGCCTGGAACAACGTCATCCACAAATGTGTTGATCCTCTGAAAGATCACCTAGAGGTCTGTAAGGCAACTTTCCTTTACAGAAGCCATATTGAGTCTCTTATGTAGATCATATTTAGTTAGGTTTCCATGCATTTTAATCTGTATTATGAATTTATAATAGAGTTCTGCATGGAACAGATGACTGCACATTATAAACACTAACAAATTAGTATTTCCAAACCCAAACAGGTAATGTTTTTACAAATATGGGGGCAATAAGGCAAAGAAAGAAATGCAGTGACTTAAGGAGAGTCAGATGATCCATCTGTGCCATAGTTCCAGTGGCCCAAGCTATAAAGGATGGGGTAATACCTTACTGTTCTGCTAGACTGCTGGGAAAATAATTATGGTTCAGAAAATCAGAAATTCCTTCTTGCTATCCTGGCACTTCTGAGGAATACAAACTGACTTAGGGGCTGTGTTAGCTGTAAATTTGCACTGTCATGCACTAATAGTAGCCGAGCTCAGCAAGTAGCTCACCAAAGCTACATTTAATCCTTCTCACTTATGTTCAGGCTGCCTGGTCTGGAAAGGGAGCAAATGAGTATGTTGCATCTTTTACTTTTGCATGTCAGATCTCAAAGTTGAGAACGACATAGAATGGTCTTGCTGCTCTTAACTTCTTTGCACAGATGTGCAGCTGAATTGTTATCTTCTAAACTTCCATTCAGGTTTGAGAACACATGAAAGAGACCTTGTTACTCACAAAGCACAATCTGCCATTCTGTGCTTCTGAAACCTGCAGAGTCAGCTCAAACAGAAGACACTAGCATCTTTCAGGGTGAAGGAATGGCTCTGCTATATTCAGTCTATACTACTGTAGCCTTAGCAGAGGACACAGCCAAGCTATTTCTAGTCTTTAAGCTGCTAAAATATTAGATTTGTTAGTGTGCAAAAGCAGCTGCTGATGAAGCTGTATTGATTTACATCAATGGTAAACTGGATTGCTTGGCTTTTACTTTCACTGGAATGTGCCATTCTGTAAGCCAAAATCACAGGTTTTACCAAAAACGTAAAGTCAGATAATTCATTCTTTTTCTTTAATTCATGAGAGGGAAAAGAACTAAACAATTAATTGTGAAAACCTAGAAACCTGGAAAGCTAAAGTTATATGGGAAGCAAACTCACACAGTTATTATTTGAACCCTTTCTAGGCAAATGAAAGGTTATTTAAAGTACCTAGGAAAATCTTCAAAGAAAAATACAGCATTTAACTGCGAATATTTTCATTCCCTATTATAGAATTTGATTTAAAAATACCTGCATTAAGTAAAGTTACTTTTTTTAAGTGATACCTACAGCCAGTGTTCCACAGCCAGCTGCACTACCCTCTATCCTCTATCCACCACATCAGCTCATAATCCCTAGAATGCTCAATCTAAACAGAAATATTTTCTTTTTCTACTGTCTGGAGGACGACTAGTCTCCTAGGCCCATCCACAAAAACTCCCTATGGTGCAAAATCAAAGATGAGTGAAAAAATATTGTCTGGATCATGGCATTCCCAATGTAGTGGATACGTTTCTAATTAGTATTTGTATTAAGGGTGGCTACATTTGTAAAGATACTTGTTAAGGCATTTAATTCTCTTTGAATTCAACATGAATTAGCACCTAAATACATTTAAAACTCCACCATGTAGGACAAAATGGGAAACAGAATTTTCTTTAGAGGCCAAACAAAAGCACACATGTGCTAAAATATTCGTTATTAAAATTTAGGACAGAAAACTAAGAGGTGAACACACAAATGGAGGACAGGCTAATAGAAGGATGGCAGTGTTCACATAAATTAGTTGTCTTGTTTGTCATAATAGTTGAGCTGCTTAGCACCATCCTAGTGAGTATTTTCAGCTTTTTTTTCCTTTATCAATAATAAGTCATTCATCAAAGTAACTATAAAGTAAATTCAAGAGGTGTACAAGGACAAACAGTGTTAGTAGAGCAGCCACAGATTAGTGTCCTGGGTGCGGGCAGCAGCTTTACATATATAGAACCACTGACTTCAGTTTCTCCTGTTTTAATGAAGACTAGTTTATTACAGATCTTTTGCAAAAATGAACTGATGTAAGATGCAAGGAATAAAGAACATGAGTTTCTGAAGATGTGTTGTTCATGTCTGTTGGTAATAGCCAGAGTCTGGTCAGCACTGAAGTGTAGAAACCATATGGTAAGCTTCACAAACACTCTGAAAATACTGCTGTGAAAACTACTTAAGACAGCAAGGAGCATGTTACAATCACAGCATTCTTGCCATAAGCTTCGTCAGCATGGATGAAAGAGGCAGCTATAGCAACAAGATGAAAATCAGAGTATTTTAGGGGCAATTGCTGGGTCTTCAGCAATAGAAGCTGTGCTTGAGTGAAGAACGTTTTGGCCTTTTGTGGTTATAATAATAATAGTTACAATTAAACACTATTGCATATAAAAAAAGTGTGTTGTAAGCTTTACAAAAAAACCCCAATGTACTGTAATCATTTGAGACTGTAATAAGTTGTAGGTTTGATTTGTTTGCAGGGCATCTCAAACAAAAAGCATCTTCAGCATAAATACATTTTTTGTCTAAAATAGTAGCAAAACCCAACGTCCATTCAACTGCATTCAAAAAGCCAGGCCACTGTCTGTTCCCCACTCAATCTGCTGTAGAGTAAACAGACATTCAGTACCCCATAACCTTTTTATACCTTAAGAACTGGGTGGTAAAAACAAAATCCTTTGCTTTTAACACCCCTGGGAGCACAAAGCCTAAGCTACAATTCTGCACCTACAGTTATGCTTCTACCTAAACTGATCTGTTAGGAACACTTAGCTGTCCCTGAGAAGGGAAGCTTATCTCCAATGCAAGTTTGAAATTCAATTTACCTCCCTCTTCAGTGCACCATATAACATGAGATTCAAGAATTTTCCAAAAGAGAATAATCTTCTTAAGAAGAAACTTCTTAAAAATAAAGAATCTTATTAGAAATCCCTCCTTTCTCTATCCAAACACTGCAACTTGAAGTACAAATACTGCACCTCAGCATCAAATAAAGACTAATCTCTACGCAATAGAAAACCCATAGGTAAATGATCATGATTTGCCTTACTAATGAATGCCAAATACTTCCCACTGTGAACTGCTGCTTCCCTGGGTACACTTAGGCTGTGTTACATCTTAGGGAGCTAACGTAAGGGGACAATGTATTAGACTGGTCTATTCAGCACACTGGCAAATTTGCAAAACAATTTTTACCTCAGCACATTAAAATTTCCCGCCTGCAGCTGATTCTTGCTGTGTGTTACTCCAATTGCATTACTGCAATTTTCTTTTACATTTAACTCTCCTGCGTAATTTCTAGTTGAGCTGGTATAATCTTTGTAGATAAAAAGTCTTCTAGGGGAAACATTAAAGGCTAAAAAAAAAAAAAAGAAATGGAGTCAAAAAGGAGGTTAGATTGTCTAAAATACTTTTAAAAAACTAAATTAAATTGCTCTTTTGTTTTCCTAGTGCATTCACACTTCTGTCTCTTAGGCAGTATTTTCACAGCCAGCACCAAATTCAACAGACACATAAATGCACGAAAGACTATTAACTTCCATTAAGGCTTGTGACAATAGGTACTTGGATAAAGAATGACCTTATCTGATCTCAGGTCACTACTTAATTAGATGCCAGAGAATTATTACATGAGAGGTAGCAGGTGAGAGAAAGAAACTTCTCAACCATGGGCAAAGCTAAATTTGCAGCTAGAACTTCTTAGACTCTGAATATGAGACACGAATATATACAAAGCAAGCATCATTAGTTGTTATTTTGCACATAATTTTACAAAAAATACTAGTGATAAATTAGGAACTGGCATAGCAAACTGCAAAATGATCATATGCAGCTGCCTCAGAGATTCTCAGAAACAGAAGTTATAATCCACAGATTGCTTTATTTCAGTTTTATATGAGGAAGATTGCATTACAGATGATAAAAGAGATTTTGTATCATGCTGTAGGAAAGTTTATTAATTCCTAATCACTCGGAGGGAGTCTGTGAACTGGAATGTGACATTGGCAAATATATATTTTTGTATGTAATAGGCTGACTATAACAACTAAAAATAAGCAACCAGATCTTGGATTCTGTCATTAAGTAAGAAAAAACATGTCATTTGAAAAGATGGACAAAAGATGGATTTTTTTTTTTTTTTCCCCCCACAATTTTAAATGGCAAGTTGTGTGGCATCTACACAACTCCATGGCTGCCTCAAATTGTAAGTGATACGGTTTCCATACTCTTGAGAAAGCGGGAATCCACAGAGTCGTGGATTTGCTCTTCATATTCCAAAATAACCTGGGATATTCTGCCTCAGCTGGGAGGGAGCATGTCTCACAGCAGCAGAGGACAAACCACCACCTTCCCTACCTCCCCAACAATGGTACCTTCCCTTCTCTGTCCCATAGGACTGCTTCAATTGCAGTCTATTGGTACTATTTATGCAGCTTGAAGTGCTTTCTCCTATTTAAATGATAGAAAAATATTGGTTCTGCTTCCCTACAACTACCAAGAATGTATAATTTCTGAGTCTTTGGAAAACCTACATTTCATATGTATATATGGGTGGCTTCATTATGAACATAGAATGATTAACTCTGTCCACAAAAACACTACTGAATAAATTTTGGAAACACTACTGAGTAATGGAACCCTAAACTCTTCCCAGAAGGGATTAAAACTTCCTGGTTTTGCATAGAATTTTACTCCATAGGAGGTTTTTTTTTCTCCGTGGACAGCTGTTACTTTTATTACAGTATTCATTTAACCTTTTTTTTCCCCTTTGCTTTTTCTCCTTTTTTGTTATGTTTTTCCTTTCTCTTTCCTTTCTCTTTCCTCTGTCCAAGACCTTTTAAGACTAATTTAATAACATGGAAGAACAAATGAAAGCAATGAGAAACCAACCTATGGAAACTAACAATCTATTTTGCTTGTATATTATTTCAGAAATGGCTTATAATATCTTACCTTGATAATTATAGTTATCCAAATGGTCTGGAGGTTGTGCTTTACAATGGTATGGTACGTAGCTGACATACAGATGCTCCTTCTTTGTTGCACTGAATGTCACAGTGTCACAGTGACACTGAGATGAAAAGATGCTTAGATACATAGATGAACATTTTAAATGAAAAAAAAGATCTACTTCATATAGCTGCCACTTCTTTTCTCCTCCAATCTTCCACTTCCTTTCTTGTTTTCTTCTCATCATTTTTCCTGGACACTAGGTAAATATTAAGACAAGTCACACTAAAATATCAATACTAACACTTGGTTCCTGGTGGTTTTTTTCCCCATCATTACTTCAAAAAGATGTTTAAAAAGATACAAACTCCAGTTGAAGTGTTTCCTGTGGCTGAAGAATTAAGATTTTTTTTCTCCCATGCAGTGTTTTTGGTGATGAATACAGCTGCAGGCTTTTCTTCAACTAGACCTTTAATGAATCCTTCTCCATTACCTATATTCAGACTTATGGGAACTTCTCGCTGAGACCTTTCCCATTCAGTTAAATGTGACTGAAATTGGCTAAGGAGTGCCAACTTATTAGGGGAGCCATCCAGACAAAATGACACATACATATACACTTTTCCCCCAAAGGCTAGAGTCTCATACTGTCTATTTGATTGCACTCACCAATTAGGAGGGATAAGGTTGTCCCCCTGTTCTTCTCAGCCCTTATCAGGACTAGAGATACATCGAGTACAGTGAAGTCATTTGCCTCCTCTCCCCCTGACAACTAATAGGTAGAGAAAAACTGAAGGACAATGAAGAAAATCAAGAACCATATTAACTTTTCTGCATTGGAAACTTTAAAAGTTTTTTACTGTGACATATTGAGTATCTTCACAAAGGTAGCTCCGAATGAAGAACAGAATTCTTCATCTAAACACCAACACATATATTCCCTTCTTTTTTTAGAAGCAAGAAATGAAATCACAGAATCACAGGATGGTTACAGTTGGAAGGGGCCTCTGGAGACCATCTGGACACTCCCTAAGAGCCCAGGACCACGTCCAGACAGCTTCTGACTTTTACCTTCAAGGATGGAGACTCAACAACCACTCTGGACAACCTGTTCCAGTGCTCTGTCATCGTCATTGGAATGACCTCCATCCCAAGTACAAAAGGACAGCCCCATGCAAAAATGGCACTATACACTGTTCTATAATGAAATATAAATGTTTAGGTAAAAACAGAAAAGCTAAACCTGAAAATTCATGTTGGCAGTCAAGTAAATCATCACAAGAATACGCTGCTCATTCTACTTCATATCTATTTGTATATTCGTATCTACTATTAGGGATACTATTTTCAACTAAAAAGTTTCAGTCCTTGTTTATTCTCTGTAAAATAAATATAAAGATAATTCTATATATTCCCACTCAATACCATCATATCCTGTGATAAAATTATAAGCACCCATCAGAAAACAGAGGACACCAAAAGCACTGAGATCCCACTATTAACTTCAATGATTTTGGATGTGGACATTAACCACTTTGAACCAAAACTCACGATGTCTCTTCAATGTACATCTCCTTGAAGATTCCACAAAAGACAGACATCAGTTTAATCAGATCAGTAAACTTGTATATTGATGCAGCATAATGACTATTATATGTATTATACATTTATTTTCTCTAGACATTCAAGAAAACACAGCTAAAACTTAGAAACACAACTATACTTCCCATGGAAAGCAAGAATAAACGAGACTTCTATGGTATCTAATTTGTGCACAACTTACTCAGGGCCTGAGACTTCAGCATTTGAATCTTCTCTTTCTCTTGTACATAGTCCTAATTCAAGTCACAGTATGACAGCGCTATTTAGTCAGATGATCAGAATTTGATTATTCTGTGCATCTAGGACCTCACATTTTAGCATATTAAAACTATTAACATGGCTCCATTCTAAAGATAAACAACAGTTTCCAGACACAACAACAGCTTTTGTTTGCATAAATGCTTTTTACTGAATCTGAGCAGCATTTGAAAACCATACATTCTTTGTTTAATGTTACTTGCCAAGAATGAGAACACCATTTGGGCTACAAGCTTAGTGACATCATTGCTGAAGAATGAAATGATTTTCCCATCTACTTAAATAAACCTGGATGCTACATAATGTTTAAAAAAATGTAATCTCCATTGTCTGTTCCTAGCATTTACATTTATAACAATTTACATTTCCTAGTGGATACACATCTTCTATTTTTAGAGAGGTCAAACAGATCATGCAGAAGATAGGGCTCATAATTCTTTTTCCTCTATGCACTGCGGAAAAAGGAATAATAAAACCAGCATTGAAAAATTTCTAGTTATAGGAAAATATAACATGAACTACCCATTGGATCAGACCAGTTGTCCATCTATCGTAATATCCTGCATTTGACAGTAACTTATACTATTTGTTTTAGGGGAAAGTAAAAGAAAGATGTAATAGACACCTTCCAGAAAACCTGCCCATAGTTGTATTATCTTTCTACCGTTGAACTATCAGCTCCTGAGCCAGTAAAGCACTTAAGTGCCTATCATCTTTAAGCATGAATAGTTCCATTGCCTTGAATGAAACCATACATGTTAACATGTTTTAGTGATTTATCAGATGGTGGTCTTAAGAATTGGCTTAAGCCCTGAAACATCATTTACATAATAATTTTCACACCATGCCCAAAGTAGTTCAATAGATTCTCATTAATCATATAAAGAAATTATTTTAGATTTTATTAAACCTTCTCAAAGATTCTATTTCCTTACATTACGTGTTGCTTTCAAAGCTTTCCTTCTACAATTTTAAGCATATTGGCTTCCATTTCCATTTTCTTCCATCTTACGTTATCAGAGAATAAGATGGCCCATTCACTTTGTCTATGTTCTCAGCTATACTGTTTGTAGAAAGCTTGAGTGACTGGAGACACCTGAGCTAGCCCAACCCGGGCCTAATTTAGACTGCAATTCTGTATGAATGGAACTGCTCTACTTTCAAGGCTGGCTGCATTTCAGAAGCAGTTGGTGTTATCACATGGCACAGAAGGCTCTTAAATAAGTCTCTGCAAACCTGAGAGGATGCCCATAAGAACTACAGAACTAGTAAGTCCAAATAATATGAGACTTGTAATGGCTCATTGTATGTGTATTAGCTGAGATATTTGAGCCTACCAGTTGCCCAATACAACTTGAAGTCCATTGTTGTGGGAGCAGCTCAGAACACCTGGCATTTGAATCAAGAGTGAATGTTAGAACTTGTTGTGCTGCACGTTTGCCAAGCCTTTGAAGAACTAGTTTTACAAGGTCAGGTCGGAGGATTGCCTGGTGTGTGCCTGGGAAGATGTGGCTGAAGACAGTCACCAGTATGCGTGTGGAGTGTGTTTACCTTTAAGTGTTCTGAGGACTGGCAAACATCCCAGCATGCGCTCCTGTTCTAGTAACGTGTAAGTATGCTGTAAGAGACAATAAAGAGGTCTTTTTGCCGTTGCTCATTGTAGCTATCAATTTATCTTATGTATCTTTATATCATTCTATGGTAACATAAAATCTTCAGTATATTTATCTTGTTCTAGTCAGTTCTTCCACTTTAGCTGTCTTTATAATTTGATGCAATTATTTAATCTTATGATTTGACAGTAGTGCTGTGAAATAGTGTCTTCAAATTTCAAGTGAGCATAGAAAGTAGGAATAGATCTAATTTAAGTATTTGTTTATATTATTTGCTACAGAATTACTCTCATTTTGCAGACTGGAAATTAAAGTGGAGAAAGCTAAGAATGCTCTTGTGGTCAGACATGAAATCTGTGGCAGACCAAGGATATGCAATCATGGTCTCCACTGTTCTAAACCATTGCACAAACTATTTTTTTCTGAGATTCAAACTTTTTTTTCTTTCTTATCTCCAAAATGCCCCTCTACTTTAGAATTTTTTGACAGAGGACAATCAGAGCCAAGCTTAAGGTATTGGGTAACTTGTTACTGAGCTATGTAATTTCTTAATGTTTTTTGGGGAAGTGTCAAACTGGCTATAAGCTTTTCCCCATCTGTCTGTACTTGTCTCAGCTCTTTTATTTCAGTGGCTACAACTTCTACTTGATAGGTGTCATTATTATTTATAGCATGCACTGTCTTTCACTAGGTTTAACGTATTATCATGCTGCTTACTGACTTTATCAGCGAAGTGTTCTATGTAGTTACTATTATACAAAAGTGCTTCCTAACGTGTCTTAAATTTTTAGAGACCTGGGCTAGAGAAGATATGATATTTCTGCTATGTCCACAGATCACCGTGACTTGCTTGTTTCCTATGGAAGTAAGGCTTGCACAGTCACAGTGCCCATATTACCTATCTTGCATTCCTGCATTCTCTTCACAGTAACACACTGAATCTCTTGCCAGTTTCAACCAAAATAAAAGCAGCTGAAGTTTTCAAATATAAATTCCTTTGAATTTCACAAGTTGAGCTTGGAGAAGGTAGAAAGAACAAAGCTAATTGTCCCATTTAGGGAAAGGATGCAGCAGGAGCTCAACACTTCTGTTCAATGTGGCTTAGGTGACAGTTTGTGGTTAGGTGACATAGGAGGGAGACTGGGAATTTTATTGCAAAATTGCATCATCATAGGATAAGTTTAAATACCGTTATTTCATTTATCTATGAAGTCTTTTCTATAACTGTATCATAATATCAGAATACAGTAAGTCTTATACGCTAGAGACCTATTGTACAAAGTGATTTTTAAGCAGAGATGCTAGCATTACTGAAATACTTTCTCTTGACATTTACCTTCCATAGAACAATCCAATATTTAATCCTGGAGTAGCTAGTTATAAACTACAAAATTTTCCAGTAAACTGAAACATATGAATTAATACACACAATGCAACTGAACAAACATTTAAATTCCCAGTAAGGCAGGTCACTAAACCCTTGGACAATGATTGTTACACAGGCATCTTCAACAGTCCCATCTTACTAACAAATAATACTAGAATAACTACAGAGAAGTTATTTGCTGTGCCGGCCAAACTTGGTCCACTTTTATTGTTCATTAGGTTTCTCTAATAAGCTGATCTTTTGTACTGAAATATGACAATTAAACAGTCTTCTAGCACTTACTAAGGCACTGAAGAAGGAAGTTGAGGCCTTTCTTTTTCCCCAAGCCTTTGGTACGTTGAGCTATAGATTAGTAACTTCAGAGCATATGGGTTTTATCTGACAGAAATGCAAAATGTATTTTCTCTAGCACAAATCGCATTTCCAGAAGAGAAAAATGTGTACTATTTCTTTAAAATCTTTTCAGCCTTACTTATGTCTAACAGAGGCTTTTTTCTGCTCCACTCTGATGCATTTCCTCATAAACTGAATTATTTCACAGTTCTGTAGCTTATTTATAGACAGGCTAAATTTAAAACCGATGCTGTATTCCAGACTTAATATGACAAGGGCTTTTGTCTTCAGTGAGAACGCAAAATCCTTTGCTTCCTGAAGGTATACAATGCAAAACTTGAGTTTTATCAGGAAGAGAGGAAAGAAAATTGCAATGCAGGAGAACATTGCTGAAAGATCCTCTTCTATACTACTCACTTTTTGTGCTTAATTTATTCCAACGTGGAATATAACTTGAATTACATGCCCATTTGGTAGCCTGTGATTCTTCCATCTCTGCACAACCTGGGTCTTGAATATAATCATGCAGGAAGAAACTTGAAGATTTCTGTTCAATGTCTCAAAAAAGAATCCAGACTGTAAGAGGAGCAAGTCTCTCAAGTGTCCTTCTGTGTTAACTAAGCCTGTGCAGAACATGTAATTTCTTGTCAAACTGGCAGGTGTAAACAACTACATCAGGAACGGGCAAGGGAAAGATTATAACAGGTGTGCGGCAAACCATGACATCTTTGCAGAATACTAATGAATCAATGCACCCTGTAAACTACAGAATAACAGGGGCTGACTTATTTCAGAGTGAAAGAGAAGTTACAGAAACCGTTGCCTTCCATTGTCTTGACCTTGGTACATGCCGCTTCCCCGGTTTAGGGAGAGTGGTCACATCACTGTAGACATTTTCACTTTCAAATCATGGCTGCAGCCAACAGTGTCCATAATCACGACCAGAACCTCAGTGACCTCTGCTCTGTTTTGTTCATCAATTATCTCTCGAGAGGCTCAAAAGTGCAAAAATTAGAAGTATCAATTATTACTTCATAATTTACTCAGATTTTCATACAGCCATGATTTGCTGTTTCTGATTTTTCATCAATTATTATTTACTTAATTGTTTTTCTATTTTTTTCCATTCTGTTTCTTGGTTAGGTATCTGAAAACAGAGATTATTTAGTTAACTAGCGTGAAATCTCTTTTCCCTTGTCTAAGACAAATCTTGCCACTAACCCTTGTATCAGTGAAATTCTATCCATCATCTTACAGAAAACTATAGGTATATTTTATACGAAATGCTAACAATGCCTTGTCATACTAGTACTGGGTGGCAAGTAGGAATGAAAAAAACCTGCTGTTTTGTTAACTCCACATTGTGTGTTAATAGTTTTCAGGAAACACAAGTCCTTTATCTATATTTTTCATGTCCGCACACAATTTTGCTAACTAAAAGTGTGCAGTAAGCAAACACTTTTTAAATGAGAACAAAGCGTTCTTCAGCTTTTAAAATTGAAGTATACATTATGTAACAGAAACTTTTTCCTACTAATAATATTAGCACTCATGTTAATTTGGTGGCTTTCTGAAAGCTTTAGAGATTTTTCATTTACTTCTCATTTCAAATCTGTTAAAAAAGATTCTTGCATTTTTACTGTACTGCCATTTGTTGATTGTTTAGATCTGTTTCCTATTCTTTCCAGATCTTAGAATGTAACATAGGTCTGGAAAGAAAAGAGTTTACAACCTTTTCCCTCTGTTTGTGACTAACTCTTCATGTTTTCTTCCATCATTTGATATGGACAATCTGTGTAAAGCTTACTGGGGAGGGGGGCGGAACAAACCAAAAATCAACAGGGAGAGATACCAGATGAAATTTTGGTTTCACTCAGGGGTTAGGTTTTCACATATTATATTCCTTTTAAACATACGTAAGTATACAACACCAGACTTACTTGTTGAACCATGCATGACTAATGCTCTCAGTTTTGCAAGAACTGTTATACATCCTACTAAGGTCTCAAAAATAGAAAAGCTAAGAGCCTTTAGAGCATGCCTTAGTGCAGTTCATTGAAGAAATAAGCTATTTCCCAGCTCTACACCAGCTGTATAACACTTGGCTAGCCTTGGCAGAATCTCTCATTTTTCAGTCATTTAAGCTTTCAATGAAAAACATTTTCTTTGTAGAAAAAAGCTTATGATCTCTGTCAGAATGAACTCTGTTGCTGGCCATCCTTCCAGAAGGCCTTTTTGTTTGGTTTTTTTTTTAAAGTCAACAGGAGCTAAATAGATGGCTTTGAAAATTGCACTTTCATTTATGTGCATGTATATGCATCTACACTTACACAGTACATGCTCATATATGCAGTGGTAGGCTAAAAAACTGATCCACTGCAATTTCAGTTATCCTGAATCTAGACTTAGTACTCAGATCTCTGAGCTGGATTCGGATAACTACAGATACAGGGAGACGTAAATCTCCCAAGAATTCACAACTCAAACTTTTCATTGCTTCAGACTGTAATCCCAGCAGGAGCATAAACCTGGGAATGACAGTGGATCCTTCTGCACGTGGTAAGACAGACAGCACTTTCCAGCCAGATGGTTTGCTGGACACTGCTGAGTAGCAAATGGGTAAAATAATCAAACGCTAATTATTAAGTGTCTGCGCAGTTTCTTTTAACTGAGTTTTCTCATATACTACAGCATTAAACTGTTCACCAGTTTTCCTGTTTTCTCATCTATCTTTTCACTAATATCCTCACTCATCCCGATTCCAGAGCAGTGTCATTGGTTTCAAGTATTTTAACCAATTTTCATGATGTCTATGTTGCAGTATCTCATCACTTAATTGCCAGTGACAGCATTAAAACACCAACTAATATTTTAATATTACCAAGAAAATCTTCTGTTTTAAAAAAATGGTAAAATCTTTATGTAACTGGCAGTTTCTTTTTGTCAATTTTTCCTGTATATGCAGTGTTTTCCAATCCTCACTTCCTTCCTAGCATTTTCCATTAAGGAAGTGGTATGAATTAACTCTTAAATTGTATTGATGGAAAAGGTCATAGAAAATTTAATAAAGCTCAAAGCTAAATAATTTTCATTTTTATATGCTGTGTCATAGATAGCTAGTACTTACAGTACTCTTTCTTTTTTAACATATTTCAAACACCACCACTGTAACAGCAAATATTCTGTTAAGAAACGCAGAGCACATACTGGAGTGCTGTTTTGTTTCAAGTTGGTGTGATGATGATGTATCTGGATCCTCAATATTTCCACTCTCTTCTATTATTGCAAAATGGCATAATTAGATTAGATCGTGTATTATTACAAAAGAATTACTTACCCTTATCCATCTTTTCTAAGGATAGAAAGAAGGGGGGCTATTAGTTTTTGGAGCTCAGCATGAGTATCTTTAGCTATGTTAACTGCAATTGTGCAATTTCTACTATGACGTCTAGTGGCTGCTGTTTATTTTCCGTGGTTTCTTCTACAGACAAGATTTTTGTGGTTTCTTCTGTGCAGAATTAGGATTGCTAATAAGAAGCCACAGGAATTAGATTTCTCAGGGTGAGAGTTCACTATAATTTTGCTAAGCAGCACTACATTTCTGAGTTAGAGTATCAATAGCAAGAAAAATTCTAACAGTAATGTCCTCCTCTCCTGACTGGCAAATACTCACTCTCTATACATCAGTGAAGTAACTAGTGCATATTTCTCTAGACCTGGGACAAATATATATGCATATGGCACTCCCTTTTCATGACTAGTCACCTGTATATATTTTGATCAATTCTTCTGGCTGGTAATTAGTCAAGAACTATGGCTTTAAACTGCAGTAAGGACTATCTTTCTGAAGCTGACCACATAAAATGCAGGTAGTACAAACAATCAGTAAGGTGTGTGGCTGTATAATGCAGTCCCGTTTAATAACTCTTGTAATAAATCTAGAAAAGAATATGACAGTATATTTGAAAAAGTATTTAAACCAACAGAAAGTATGCTGAAGTCCTAAAAAAGTATTCAAAGAATCATGCAAAAATAGGCACAGATATATATATGTGTAGCAACAGGAACTTACAAGAACAGTAGCAATAATCTATTTAATAAAGGTAACTAAACAATAAGCTAAACCAACCTTTAAATAAATTCATATTTAAATAAAACTCTGCTTGCAAAAAGAAGTATCTATCCTGATTAAATGATCACCTTAAGTACTCCTCATACTCCCAGTGCATCATCAGCCTTTAACTGAGTAGAATGTCTGCTAGATATTCAATTTTTCCAGGTTCTGTGTGCTGCCATCTGAAAAGCATTTCACTCCATTAATAATTGCAACATGGTATGACAAAAATCACACATGCAATTTACTGGAACAGACTTAACATTAAATTTCGCCCTTGTTCATACAGAATATTTCCTTGCTTCAAGAATTTGAAGTACATTTTTGTTGTATTACAGGGCTGGGAATGAGCACAGTATCCTCAGGAAATAACTCTGGAGGTATATGAGAAGCAAATAGAGAACAGTACAATTACAGTAGGAAAATCAGAACTGACCTGGCTTCCTTCATTAAGTGCTTTTATTTATTAACTTTACTAAAGTAACATTAGATAAGAAGAAAATACTAATAACATTTCACTAAAAGATGCAAATAAAACTTAACTTTGGCCTTGCAGCAGGAAAACCAGGAAGTCTTAATAAAGTGCAGTTTATCCATTCAGAAACTGCTTTTTTTCCCATTCAGAAGCTATTTTTTTCCATTTTAAAATCTGTATGCCCCTTTGTCTATGAAGTTTGCCTTGTTGATTTGTAAATTAAATTTGTGATTATGTAATGTATCTGTCTACACTGCGAAGTTTTTAGGTTAATGTCCTCTGAATTGAATTTGATATGAAACACTATCTTTGGTTTAACACAAGCAGCTAAAAACTGGTTCTAAGAAAGTGTTCTAAAAAGAATTCATTTGAAAAGAGAAATATCAAGATCCTCACAGAAATATGAAACAGAATAGAAAGAGAATTATTACTTTTTCTCATTCTATAATGAAATTTCAGTATTTGAAATGGCTATATTTACAAGAGCAGAATCTCTTTAATATTACTAACTTGAGTCTCCACTACTTGCTTATGCAACTTGCCAAAGTAACAGCAGCAATTTACCAATGGAACTCCTTCAAATCCATATTATTTATACCAACTTTACACATGAAGATTTGCACTATTCCAGCAGACATTTCTTCTATTTGTATAGAATTTAATGACTTGTGATGATATAAATAGAATGTCATTTACCCAACCAAATACAAAATTTAGTAATGTAATAGTCCTAATTCTGATTAGTTCAATTAGGAGGTTAATTTTACTCAAGTCAACAGATGAAAAAATTTAGTGAAGGGTCAAACTTGAGCCAGAATAACACTAAGAAATTATTTTTTAAGGTCTGTTTACTCCTTTTGGATTTATGATGCTCTGCTGGGTTTTTTTTAACTGAAAATTTGCTTTGTTTCTCCACATGTTTTGATTAAGTTGGAGATGCCCTTTAAACATCTTTCTTGTACCATGCAAACACCCTAACTTTAACAGAAGTATTAAATTTTACTTCAAAGCTGTCTTTCATTAGCTACTGCAATGTTTAATTGCAGTAATTTCTGATTTTTTAACAAAAAAAGCTGAACTTTGCCTACACACTTCTGATCCAAAGCTCACTAATATCTGCAAGACTTTTATTAGGCTTTTCTGAGTTTTGAAAGTTGGAGAAAGAGATGGCATTACATTATCACAACTTAGTAACTCAGCCATCTCTTCTTGTAAAATAGCAAATAAAACAGCAGACTTATTTTTCTTTAAAATTTTAATTAACCAATAAACCTGGAAAATTCATATATTTTTGGAAGAAAATGAACTGCCCACTGGCATGAGGATAAGAGGGGGTTTTTTGTTTGTTTGTTTCATTTAGTCTCTCTCACCTATATAGTAAAATAAACGCAGTGGAAATATTTTTAACAACATGATCTTTTAAATTGATTTGCTAGAGGTTATGAAAATTCCTAGTTAAGAAAAAAAAATACTAAAAAATAAAAGTAAGCAAAATTAAACATTACCAAGACCTTAGAGAGAACAAAACTTCCCCAAGCATCATTAGGCAACAAAGTAAACTTTTTCAAGGATGTCATCTTACCTCCAATGGTCAGTGTCAGAAGCAGTGGGAAAAAACCCCCGAACTCTGGCAAGTTAAATGTAAAACTTAACAACACAGACAACAACAAAGTTTAAGGATCTCTAAAGTAAAGGCATAAAATATGTATTCATTTCTGAATACCTCAGTAGCAGGTAATCTAAGAGAGAAGCCTGTAGGAGATGAAATTTATAAGAGCAGCAATTGGAAGAAATAAGGACATTGCAAACAGATTTAAGAAAATTTTTGTGTGTTCACAGTGCAGGAGAGTAGGGATGTTTCCAAACCATAATCTTTTATTATGTGGAACATATTGGTAGATGTCTCAAGCCATTATGTTGATCACAGAGATTACAGAACAGCATAACAAAATGGACAGTAACAGGTTGCCAAGAATGAATGGTCTGCTTTAAAGGGAAATAACTCATCAAGTCCCACAAGCCTTTGTCCTAGGTAAAATGATATTCAACATACTGAAAAAGGAGGTAAATATTGTGATCATACACTTTACTGATCACATTAACCTACCTGTGTAGTAAAAAGATGGTGAGAAGAACTGCATAGGAACTTGGTGATACTGAGTGATGGGGAGACAAAATGGTAGGTGAAGCTCGATACAAAAAAACCGCAAAGTGACGCATACAAAACAAAAAACCCCACCTAATTATATATAAATTATATACGATATATAACCCTAATTATATAACCCTAATTATATATAAATTTTGGTGGCCCTGAACTAGCTGATACCACTGAGGAAAAACAAATCTCCAAGTTACAGTACAGAGTTCTAACAAAATGCATCTCAGTGCTCAACAATGGCCAAGAAAACAAAACAGATGTTGGGATTATATGGAAATATACATATATATACTATGGAAAATATGGAATAAAACAGAACACACCATTATTACACAATCTTCTGACCCCCCCCATCTCAAAAAGGTTATAGAGTAAAATTTTTAAAGCTACAGAAATGGGTAACAAGGACTGACAAATCTGTGACAATTTCTTAATGAGGAACAACTGGACCAACTAAGGATTTTTCAGCCTAGAAAAAGGTAAGATTAAACGGTGATGTGACAGATGTCTAAAAAACTGCAAGGAATACAGTGAACAGCTGTTCAACTTCTTAAAATATTTTCATAAAAAGATTAACAAGAACCAAACGAAGCTTGAAGATGTCAGGTTGAAAAACAAACAAAAAAAGGTATGGAGTCTGCAACAATACATCTGGATGCTGAATTTATGTGGATTCAAAAACTGTAAGACTTTTCTATCACAGTTACTAATTGTAATAACAACCACCTATAGCTCTAGAAGTCCCTGAGACAGTTTGCTGGAAACTAATGTTCCTCCATCAAAGAAAGGACAATGTCTTAGTTGGATACTTACTTTGTTGTATTTCTTAGTCCCTCTTCAGGGAAAAGAACAGAAGGGTAACCATACACAGAATTTCAAACTCATTTGCTCACACCAATTACTATCACTTCAAAGACTTAACTATGCACTTTACCCTCTAATTCCAACAGTTCTGATTTGTACTTATTCCAATTAGCTGTCCATATCCTCGTACACAAGATGCTGTCTTTTTCACTGCCATATTTATTAGAAATATCTACAAATGTCACAAAGAAAAGATTACCTCAGTAATGGAAACCAACAAACATTTTCAAACAGCACCTACAAACAGTTAACGCTCTTTTAATACATCTTGTCTACTTATTCCAATATTCAGCAGTAAAAGCAAAGAGAGTGACATTTCAAAAGCTGTAGATACCAGTCCACACCTTGTTTGTTATAGAGCCATACAGGTTTGAGAAGTTCCTGCACCTCAACCCCTTATTATCACCTACTCAGCTAAGATATGCCTACTGAAAACATGGCTTGTTTCTGTGCAAAATAAAATAAGTTGGTATAAAATATCAATGACAATTAATCCTTTTTCGCTTTACATTAAGCATGTTCTCTACGACTTAATTGTGCTTCTTTTTTAACATCTAAAATAAATTACACATTTTGTATTCTGAAACAACAGGTAGAATGTAGTATGGTTGTTCTTGCAAATATAATTGATAATGCTGAAAGTTTTCCAGGGAATTTAATGATGCCTGATCCTACCCAATTATTGAATTGTCAGTCATCTTATTTGAATTTCTATCTAAAGGCTTATTTGTAGTATAACTGAGAAACCTATCCTTTTTGTAACTTCATATAAAAAGTTTTCAAGCAGGTGAGTAGATAAATACAAAAAGGCTTTAATCATAAGGTCCTTCCTTAAGGAAGCTCAAATGTCATCTGACTAGGTCCAGCGTATTTTAGTTAAACTGTACAGCTGTCAAAGCCTGTAAACACATACTCACACAAGCTGGACAAATGAAGACAACTTCATGAACATTTCATCACTGTCTATTCATTTTTCCATCAGGTAACTAAAACTTTAGTTGGGAAAAAAAAAAAAAAAAAAGTCAGAGCCTGACACATTCAACACAGATCAACTTCAGTTAAATGAAAACTACTACAGATAGCCTATTATTTTATCCTCCCACCCCATTTGATGGCCCTTCTATTCTAAGACAAGTACCTGCACTCCTGGGATTGTCAATTTAATACAGTATTTGGTAATACTACAAAGACATCCGGCCATGTGTGAATCCCAGTCTGACAAATAAATGGATCTCCAAATGCTATCACATTAGAATCTCTTGAATACCATCCCTTCTTACTTCTTTGTGGTCTGGCTCGTCATTAATGGTGCAAGTGTGATCCCCTCTCAGCTTTATCTTCCAACTTTTCTGAATAGCACATTCTTCAGTTCCTGTATTCCAGCCACACTTCTTTTCTACCTAGTTTCTGTCTATACTGCAATTAGTTCCAGTTGTATTATTATACTAAAATTGGAACATATCTTTTTGCTATGGGTTATTCTGTCCCAAGACACTTCTTTAACCCATTTTTATATTCTCCTTACTTGATTTCCTTCCTCCTTTCCATCTAGAGGGATTAACATGATGGTCTTTTGCAAACTCCTGTTGTTATTACCTGGTTCAACATGGTAATTAGTATTAATAGCCTGATCCCACAGGGCCACTATTTCAGCTGAGCAAACAGACTTGTTTGAACAGTCCCCTTTCAAGGAATGCTTCCTTCAACATCTCAAAATCCTCCTAATAGTATCTACCTTGAGAAGCATGCATTCTTCATTATATTCACAAAGATGAGAGTAACTCATTAGAGTTTACCTCAGCCTCAGTTTCTTTAAACGTCTTTCCTACTTAGCTTGGTGTAGTCATCTTTAACCTGTTTCACCAGCATTCAAAGTTATCACTTATCCTGACACAAAGAACAGTCAGTGGACTCCATGCCAATAACATAAGGATGTTTTTACCCCAAGTTTACATCCCAGATTCTGGCAAGCTACACATACTTATTTCAAGATCTATTCTCATAAATGGCCTCCCTATTTTTATTAAGGGTTCACAATCTTAGAGGTCTTGGATGTTTAGCTGAATCTCTCATCTCTTTCATCCCTTCTTCTGTTTTAGATCATTAAGTCTTTTAAACCTTCTTCCAGCCCTCTGTATATTATCTCTTTTCCTTCTGGATTTAATTTTCTGGTTATCCCCATCATCCACTTCTCTTGTGCAGTTCGTTTCTTACATTGCTTCTCCATATTTTCCTCCCGTGTGTTTCACTTGGCCATTTTTCAAATATCATTGATTGGCTCTTCCATTGCTAAGTCAATTCTGTAACCATAAAGACAGGAAGCAAACTGTTTCCCTGTATTACCCTGCACAAGCTGAGATTTTTCTCCTTGATTTTGTTTGGTGCATGCCTGCTTTTTCCTCCCCTCTTCCACCACATCTGTAAACTCTCCCTACACTCTCCTTTAGAGGCACACTGCCTTTAAATTTTCTCCATTATTTCCAATGAGTGATGGTGTATGTAGGAGTACTTTTCCCCACTTAACTGTAACACACATTCCATTTCTGTGTCATGCTTCAATGCTCTAACTACCTTGGTAAATATTGAAATCTTCTCTTCTTATTCCCACTATTCAGGAAATAAAAGCAATATTTCTGACCAACTTGTCCATTTCTTCCTCTGTGCTTGCTTTTGTGTCTGGCTGCTTTTTTAAAAAAAAAAAAACCAAAAAAACACGAACAAAAAAAACCAAACAAAACCAAACCACAAACAAACAAAACCAAAACTTTCTGCCTAGGTCATCTTTCTTCCCTCCCACAGAATCTGCTAAGAGTGCGTCACTTGTGATCTATGTCAGGCAGCATTCCCCTCTGACCAAGTTGCATAAAGTAGCATTATATTTTAAATTGTGATTCCTTTCCAGAAAGTGATTTCTAAAGGCATGGGTCATGTAAATATGACAGTTAAGCCTGAGACACTGTAGTCAAACAACCTAGTACTGAATCTACTAGTACTTTTTAGAAAAACAATCAAGTTTAAAAATTATTACAGTTTTCCTCTTCTTAGAACAGATGTGGCCTAGCAGGCTGTCCTTTAGATTGAATGCACTACTTAAACAGAGTAGGGACCAGATAAAAACATGGGATTACTCAATTAAAAATTTTAATATGTCTCTATACTTCTGTATATTTCAGGTTGATTTGTCCAGAATGTCATCGGCTGGTTGTATTAAACTGTGCATAATACTGGCCTGTTGGAAAATTTGAATATGCTTCTTCTTTAAGATAAATGTTCCTAGCAAGGAATAAAAAAAATGCGGTTAGTAAATGTTTTCTCATTATAATATAGAAGTAACCTGAGAAACCTAAAGAAGATGTAATGCATAAGCACTCAAAAATACTAAAAAAATTCAGAATTATTAGAAATGGAATATAATATAACTAGATGTTATATGTCTAAAATGTATGCCACATCTCAATATAGCAAACTTTTTTTTTCATCCTAAAATAACCTTCAAAAAAGTCTCACAGTGAAAAACTAAGGTAACACAATTCCGAATTTTTGCTTTCATAATAGAAAAAGCATCAGGTACTGGAAATTCTTTTGCAAAATGTATGTATGGATGGATGATGAAAAAAATAAAAAGAAGAAGAAAAAAAATCAAACCTGGAAGAATAGAACAATGAATCACTTGGTTTGATTTTTTTTTCCTTCACATATTATCTTCCTCCTTTCCCATTAGAGCAGATGCAAGATGTGTCCACCAAGACGTGTCCAGTGGTTAGCCAAAGAATCATCTAGTTTTGTCATACATAATGCAAGAGCTCCATTTGTGCCATTAGTTTAACCCTGAGCTATCAGAAACCGGTAGCCCTACTTATACCCATCCTTTTCTGTTTCAGAAAACTAAGGTAAAAAAGAAACACATACTGCTTTACACCTGTTATAATTTTCTGCATAGTTAACTGCATTTATTCTCTATTTTGCTATTGTCGACAGACAACCATCTGTTGTCAGTGGAACACTTTTAAGAATTCCAGCTACTAATTCATACATGTAAGTCAGTAACAATCATAACCTACTCTTTGAAGATTGCTTAAATAGTACTGAAAAACACACTTGAGCTGAATTGTTGATTTTTTAAAAGTATAAACTTGTAACAAGTGTATTTAAAAAGTAACAAACAATACAAGTAAAAACACTCTTTGAAAGCCAAGCCATTGTGTTAATGGCAAAGAGTTTCATTTGAAAAGAAGAAAACTCTTTTGGTACTTACTTTGATTTCTGCTCCTGAGATAACTCTGCATTTACGTTATCTAAAGCTCGGCGGCGTTCCCGATTCTGTCGTTGTTGATGCCGTTCTAAAACCAAGTGAGCTCTTGCAGCCTGTATACTTTGCCTGTCCCATTCAGCATCTCTTTGGCGTTCTTCCTCTTTTAGTCTCTACAGGAGTCAAAAAAATGCTTCATTTTCTCTTTGTTCAAAGATGAAACAGTCTATATAAAGTCTCATTGGTAAATTCATCCAAACTTGCTTGCCTTTACTGAACACTAGGGGTAGCATATGAAATAGAGAGAAAAAGTAAGCACTTCCAAACTAGGTAGGAGCCCACATGCTAGGCAGAAGTAAGATACTGCAGATGAGAAAGCTGTCCTTTTCCAGGGAGCAAGACAGACTCCTACCTCTCCATAAGGTAAGAAAATTAGGATCTGCTGCCTGGCAGAAGTAAGTTAATCAGTAGATTACTATTTCTTTCTGAGATATTAGCTTTCTAAAAACCTAGAGCAGCAAGACAGACTTTTTTTTTTTAAGTTCCTGTTAGCAAGAGTTGTAACTTCTTGAGGTCAGAAGTTAGTATACATCAGTATGGCTTATAATACGGCTAACTCAGTGTGGTAACTGAGCCACCAACACCAGATGTGTAGACCCAAACTATTTTTTCCTCTGCCCCTGTTATACTATCAGTTCCTCACTTCTTGTCTAACATCACATTGAACTGATTCAAGAAACCAGGCCTGCAAAAAACCTCACTTTTCTTGGTGGGGCTCATTTTCTGCCAGCTTAACTACTTGAATGGGTTCACTTTAGGGTCATAGGAGAGCCAGGAAGATGACAATTCTATCTTCAGCTTTAATAACAGCAGTAGATAAGACACAGTGTAGCATATGGTATTGTAGGGATTAAAAAATAAAACTGAACAGCTATTCATTAGCTGTTATGAATCCAGCCTCTGCACTGAATGAAGTAAGTAGCTTCCTACTTCACAATACCTAGGCCTGTACACTCCTGACTGCCTAGGAAGGGTAGATGTCTTCATTTTGACTGCCTGCTTCCATACACCTTTAGAGCAGCAATTATTAGCAATATTTAGGGGTTTTATTGAAATTCTACCCCAGAGCATGGCTCATAGCTGTGTGGGATGGTAGAAAGGAAATTCCATTGCATTCATGAACTTTTAAGACTATGAAACATGCATGAGCAGGATCACTGGACCTGCTGTATTTGTCTTGCTCGAGTACCCTTGAGCATGAGAACCACTGCTCCGGCCTGCCCTGCTCTCACCCTTAGCTCCTGGCTCTTCTTCCCATATGGAGCAGCCCACTCCTGCTCAT
Source organism: Harpia harpyja (assembly GCF_026419915.1). Lineage (NCBI taxonomy): Eukaryota > Metazoa > Chordata > Aves > Accipitriformes > Accipitridae > Harpia > Harpia harpyja. The sequence continues at coordinate 2,880,238 of NC_068945.1, read as the reverse complement.
CCCCTGCAGACAGCTCATGCCGTCTCAAGTCCTAAACTGCACCATGAAGCCTGGGTCTCGGGCTGTGCAGGACCTTGCTCCTCAGCTAGGCCACCATGGACCATGCCCCAGGATCCCCCAGGCCCCTTAGCCCTGAGCTCCACAGCAACCTTCCTCCTAGCCCAACTCCAGGGCTCCAACCCATTCCTGCTGCTCCATGACATTTCCCAGCTGCTTCAGAGACACTGTTCAGTTTGATTTATTAAAGTTTGGGTAAAATTCAGATCAATGAAAAACACAGTGTTATAATGCGATGTGCAGGGCAAACAATAATATTTTCTTCTGCAAACACTGTATAATATTATTACAACCAGGAATACAGAATATGCATGTAAGCTTAAATACCAGCTTCTCCAGAACTTGTTGCTGTTGAGAGTAACGGATTGCCATCAGCTGATCCTGATTCATTCCCTTCCATCGATCTGTGATCACACGATGTCTACCAAAGGAACTGACTGCTTGTTCAGGGTTTTCCGAAAGTAAGTCTCCTTGAAGGAGGCTGGAAATTTCATCCATGTCCTCTTTCGTTTTTTGACACTTTTCCAACCTCTTCCTGTCAGCTAGTTCAGCAGCCTAAATTCAGTGAAAGGAGAGAACTGATAGTTTTTTCAAGAGAAAATATTAACTAAGGGATGCAACAAAGTTAGCACATCACAACAGATTTCTTTCCAACTTGCATACAGTTGTCAACAGCATCACATATGAATACTATGATCATGGTCCTATCAGCTAAGATTGAAAATCTAATAGTATACATTTCTTCAGTGTTGTCAGATCACATACAGAAGGTAATTTGGGGAATTTTTTTTTTTTTATAAGAAAAGCAAGAATTAAATAAAAAATAATTTCACATTTATCCACAAGCAAACACCAGTTGATATTTGGAGGCCAGACACAATATGGAAAAAATTTACAATAAAAATGTACAATCATCAATCACTAGCCTTGATATATATTACATATTAAAATCTACGTGCAGAGCACGGTTAAGCACTCAAAACTGTTAAACAAACAGACAGGAGATGCCTATGTTAAGCCTGAAGATGCAGCCTTGAATCTGTTCCCTTTGCTGATACAAAATGCAAACTTGAATCACATTATGTGAATGTATCTGTAGTATTAGAAATCATAATATGCATTTCCTATGGAAATCACTGTTCCTAATGTCTACTCTAAGGTCATAGTCTCCTGTTCAGAGGAAATTTTCCCCTTACAAAACCCCAGAAAGCAAATATGATGATTTTACTTCAAAGTAATTATCTTCTAAAGAAGAATTAGACTAAGTAAACTAATTCAAAGTAGAATGATACTGCTATGCATCATCCATTTCTAATCCTGTCTCATTCTTCTGTAATGCGTAAACTAAACCATCTGGAACAATGCACAGTGCCAGCTTCCACCTGGACAGGGGATAAGTAATCAAGCTCCTTGCTAGGGCACAAAGAGCACAGGTTGCCAGACCTGTCTCCCACATATGTAGCTTTATCCCTATATCTTGACTGCAACAGACCAGTGGATACCCATCTCTCCAGTTTGTCCAGGATTGTCTCATGCTTTGTTCAAAAATCACTGGCTTGAGAATATTCACCTTACAAGTTAACTAGAACAGCTCTGTATTTTTCTTGCCAGTAAGTAGCTCACTGGTTGGCACATACACATTTAGAAAGTGGATAAGGACAAATGAAAAATGAAAGGTTATGCATCAAGAAAGTCACAACAGGTAAAACAGTCTTCTGTAGCATATAAGGTGAAGTGAAAATTAGTAGGCAGAGCAACTAGAAGATATAAACCGAGAATGACAGGAGTGTCTAGACACATGCGTGGGAACTTGTTCCTTTGCAAACTTTATGGAGAAGAATCCTAACTCAGTAAGCATAGTGATTCATGCCACCAGAGGAGGCTGCTAACCTGGGTTTCTCTCTACATTTGTATTTATGGACTTCGGGTTTGGATGACAGCAGTTCTCCCAAGCGTAAGGCCTGGAGAATGTAAAAAAGCGACCTCTATTTGCTCCAAGCAAACATGGACAACAACCTGTTAGGGATCAGACAGAAGAAGAAACAACAAATAATACTATCCCAGATTAATAAATTCCATGGCTGAAAACAGCCTCGTGGTTTCCATTAAAATAACAAAATTATGTGATGTGCAAATAAACTAATAAAAGATAAATTAGGGGGTTTTAGAATTATAAATTAGCTAAGCCACAATTCAACTTAGATGATGCAGAAAACCTCATATTTAAAAACACTTACCACCCATCTAATAGGAACATCCACTCTACTCTAGAGCAAGAAAAGAAGTGTCTACTTTTAGACAAATGGAAAAACTCAAGCAAATCAAATTTCAAGTGGCAAGACATCAACTTCAGGTCTAGTAATTACCAGCTCTGCCATCAGAACATGGAATAGTATGTTGGAAACTAAAGGCCACTTTTTCATCTCACTTAAGTCAGTGAGTACAATTTTTACCAGAAGATTAAAGCAATTTTTTCAATCCATAATGTGTTCCCCGAAGTTTGGGTTTTTTTCCTCTGGAAGAGTCAATAACAACTTGAAAGGAACTATGACATTGCACTTTCCAAGAAAACAAAAAACCCAAAGATTTTCAATCATCTGATATTTTTGGGACACTGAACCAGAATATCTTTGTATGTACTTTTAGCTTATTAATACTATGAATTGAGCAATTATTTTTAGTTCTGAAAATGCTCTAGAGTAAATCACATTTAACAGAAAGTCATTTTGGATGGAACTCACATACTTACTGGCCTATGACAGAAGTATTGAAGCTTAAAATGCGTAATTTTTATTTAGATCACTCTATTAATGTCATTCTACTGTGATCTAGCAACAGATCCAAAAAAGGCACTTAGACCTTGTAACCCTAACCTTCCTAGTAAGAGGGAGAGCCTAAAATTTCCGAGCTGCCTGGGAATCTTACTGGAGGAAACTCCCAGCTCTATGCATAGGCATGCATGTAGCACTACTATGCAATGATTAATGACACTGCAGAAGAAAGATTTTAAACTCGGAAAATGCATCAAATTTAACCTATCAAGTCAAATCCCTAATAAAACATAATTCATTGGAGTAGCATGGAAAAGAAAACAGATGCACAAATACATGCTCCTTCGTTTATTTTCATTTGTGATCCAATGTTATTTCTCTTCCCTACTACTAAATGCTTCCTTTCGCTGTTGATTCAAGTCATAAAGCAAAAGAAGAAACACACATAGAAGCATTATGAGGCCAGGACTTCACATGCTTAGAATAACACCAAGTTTTGAGTGTGTGAGGAACTAACTGCTGCCAATACAGGAATAAAGGAATGCACACCTTCTGAAGTCCTTATCACGAAGTCACAAAGCTCACAGATTACAAGACTGACCTATCCAGGGTCTTAGGAACTTGTGAAAGAAGTATTATTAATCTGTAGAGTAAATACAATTCCTTTGTCTGTATTCTACAGATACTTCTCTCGTAGTAGATAATTGCATATCCAGCACATTCAAGCTAGGAACTTCTGCTTAGCAAGGTCTGTCAAAAATCAGTATGTGCACTATGTTTCCTCATGCATGAAAACGTGGTAAAATGTTGAAATATTGATGATTCTAGACATTGAATATCAAGAATAGGAAGTAAGTGATAAAAGATATTTGCGCAGCACACTTTGAAAAATGATAAAAAAGTTACTATTCTTTTTCTACATTTAGGCACACAAATGTTTCATTTCAGGTGAAAAAAAAGCCTCTGCAGTTAATGCAAATACATTATTTACTCAAAGCCTGGAAAGCTATTTCTCTGAAGTGCCTGCTAGCTCTGAATGTGTTAGTAATGGCATAGTGTAGAGTGAATGAGGAACCAGAATAATGCCATGAAATGTCCATGATGTGGTATGCCCAGGAATAAATTCTAACTACATAAGGTCTGTAAGATTGTTAACAAGTCTATAAATATGAGGTCATTAGAGATCCTCTGTAATCACATCCTCACATGTTCTTAGCATTACCTACAAAATGTCTTGGAAAGGATTCAAGTCCTGTGCTATATAAAGCAAGATGACTCTTTCTTTCCGATTTCAAGAACATAATCAGTATATCTATCACTGTACTGCTAAATTGGGCATTCCCAAGTGTTATTATCCTTAGTGAGAAACCTCTTTCTGCAACAGTAAGATTCTGCTATGGAATAACAATCCCATCAAAAGAAGTGAAAAACACATATTCTAGTCAGGACTCCAGGTAGCCTTCATTTCTGTTACCTGGCTTCCCAACTTAAAATGACTACTACTTATGAATGAATGATTTCAGCAGGAATAACTGACAGTTTAAGTGAGTAGAAGTCTTCTCTTATACCAAGGACAAAAGCGATATTGTTGTTCCTGGTTAACACATACTTAGGTGAGAGAAAATCTGAGAGGAAGGATAGCATGGATTTTCTAGACACTACACACACTTAGAAAGTTTACAGTACAGGATCCTTCACCACTGGGAAATATGGTATCAAACATATCATCAATTCTCTGTCCTGCTAATTAATTCCAGAAGAACAGAAAGAACCACTACTGATAAGCTTGTCAGCAATAAAGTCATTGGCAATGGTATTATGGTAAGGGGAGGAAGCTGAACCACTGTCACAGGGGGCAGCAACATCAAATCTTGTCATGAAGCAGGCTGTGAAGGACTGAGATACCCTACTTTCAGTCATCTGCTGGAATTCTTTACTAATTGACTAGCAGACTGACCAAAACATGTTTTGCCTGGAGTATATGACTTGCTGGGTTTTACGTCAGTTTTTTGTTCAGGTTTGCGGTTGGGGGTTTTTTGTTGGGTTTTTTTTTTTTTTGAAATTATTTTATTCTTTACATCCCCTAAAGATACTGGCAACCGTAAGGACTACAGAAGATGGCCACAAAGACAATGATTGAGCCAAAGCCAAGTTCTAGGAAATTTCTTCCTCTCAGAAGATGCATTCCCATATTATACTTTATCTAAATGCCTTAGAAAGGGTGGGTTTGCTTTCTCCCTTCCTTTACTGCCACCTGTGCATTCACTCCTCCCAGTCAGATCTGGCAGTCACTCATTCTAGACCAGAGTTCATTTTCTTTTGGATTTGAGAAATGATCCAACACATCCTGAAGCTTCATGACCATTAGATCGACTGCAAGAGACACAGCAGAAAAAAATGAATGAAACTTAGGGAACGGGAAAAAGGAGTTCCTCTTTTGGCAGCCACCAACAGGTAGAGCAGATGTGTGTAGAGCAAAAACGCAGTGTGAGACTGCACCCTCAAGAGGTTAAGATCTTCAAACCAGCTACTCAGAATGCTGAAACTGCTGGAGACTCCTGTTCAATACATTTGAGGTCAGACATAGAGATTTCTTCTGTGAAGTTCATTCTCAGGCTGAATGCCCTATTTTTCTCTCTTTTGAAAAAGGTGTATAAAAAATCCCTCTGTAACGTAACTTTCTCTTAAAGACAACGTCACTGAAAGGCCTGGCAACCTGAAATCTCTGGCTTGCATGTTTAATAAAGAAAAGCAGCAACTGTACAAGCACATCATTTCAGGGAAAAAGAAGAGCTTTTCTCAGCCATTCAGCAAATAAAAGGAAAAGCTGAAAACAGTATCACAGATGAAAAAAAAGTAAACTAACTACCACAGAAAGAAAAAGAGCTGCAAGCTGTCACTCAATCTATACAACATAGCAAGGGACAACAAGAACTAAGAGGACCCCAACCTCCATTACCATGCCCTTATGTTAGAAAAAACAAAGAGCAAGACTTTTTAATATATTTAATATGCATACCAGTCAAGTAGAATTTTTACGTGGAATCAATTGGTATGACAGCAATCACTTGGAATACTACTGCTACCCTAAGTGCACCAGCTACTTAGGGTACTTTTGTGGCTATTAATGTAAAATACTGTTCAGTAGCCATGACTTCAAGCAGCAAAAGCGTTTTCAATTACCTTGGGCTATCTATAAACAAAATTATATGCCAAATGTGCCCTGAAAGGCTCAAGCAACACTGACACAAAGACTTGCACATTTATATACTTAAACCAAAGATACCATACTTGATGTAGATAAATTTAATGTGGCTTATGTTGATGTGACTAAATAAATATAAAGCTAAGTCACACTAAATATAGTTTAACCAAACTAATAGCGTCCATGTAGCCCTTTGAGCTGTATGTATAAGCTGAACGGGAAAAAAAAAATATCTGTGCAGCAAGATAAAGAACTGGAGCATGACAGATAATGATACTAAGACAGATAGAGAAAGGTTCATGTCATGTTTCAACAGGTTCCAAAGCACACTTGGTAAACAACCAAGAGACATGTACACAAATACCAAGGAAGCAGCCAAAGTGCCAAAAACAGCGGTTATGGGGAATTAATGTAAGCAATAAAGACAAAAGGCTACTGGTAGTGATGTTTCCACACAAGCAAAAAGAAAAGCAGGCAGACACAGCTAAGATTATCCGATGACTGATATAAAACCAGAAGAAAGCATGGGAGGCTTTTGCTGTACCCCAGTTTACATACTAAAAGTCCTGAGAGACTGGGGAGTTGTTGCTGCCCTCTAGTCAGCAAGCTGAGAACCAGGTGGGAGAATTTTCAGAGAGGGTAACTAGATAGAGGATAGCTAGATCCTTGGAGAGGACAAGGTGAATAAAATCTATCTTCCAATTACTGAAACAACCTTGGAAGTTAGCTGCTAAGAAACCTCTGTGAAACCATCATTACGCATTGTACTTTTGTGCACCTTATATTCTTTCTGTGTCACCACTTATTTTAAAAACAAACCAACCAACCCAATATTAATTTACCTGGGTTCTATTGAAATCTTTAGTAGCTGCACAAACAGCACGCCTGCTTTCTTCTTCTTTTCGTTGTTGCTCTATAGTCTTTTGGTCAAGTTCAATCCTATTCTTGTCATAAAGATCATCTAAATTAGATTAAAACGAAATTTAGTCAATATTCATGGACATGATGTGCCATGAGTAAGCCACTATAAGACACAGAGAGAGAGAGAGAGAGAGATGGACAGACAGAGGAGCTATAGATACAGTAAGCTAAATTACATAACTATATCCAAATCCTACCACCGAAGCTTTCCATCTTGGAATTTCAGGTGACTCATGAAATCAGTTTATTATGTAACCCATCTTGTCTTAACAGTTAGACAAAGTTAAAATGAAAAAGTATGTTAAGTACTGCAGAAAAAAGTGTTTCATGACAAGCTAGAAAAGAAAAATCAGTATTATTTCGTCTGCTCTAGAACAGTAAGGATTGTCCAATTTGGTCTAATGAAGTAAACATACCATGTAGTAAGCAAAACAGATGTTTTTTCAGAATGCTCTGGTACTTCATTTGAGGTGTAAAACAGAAATGAAACCTAAGTAATATTATACTCATCACATGTTATTAAACATAGATTTCTTAAGTGAGATATTGAATACATTAGAGCTTGTAAAGTAAAAACTGCTGCAGTATTTCTAAAAGTTAAATATTGAATATATTAAAATACTGCTATGTCAAACTGACACAATAGGCTATACCATAGTTTTGTCAGATACATCAGAATTTCAGAAAAAGCAGATTAAAACCTTATTATCTTCTTTTGTTACCTGCAAATTTTTGATCAGCTAATGCATTCTTCCAGTCTCTCTGTTGCTGAAGAGACCACTCTCTTAACTGCTCCTTTTGAAATTTCATCCTCTGATGATAGTTTAAGTCTTCACCCATAAACTTTTGCAAGCCAGATATAGTACATCGAGGATCATTGTCTGAAAGTCGAGCAGGTCTATCCTTCTTTAGGGCTTGCGGATCAGACAGGTCAAATTCACGTCTTGTTTCTGGCTTCTGAAAGTTCTTCTGAAATTCACTGATAGCCTTATTTACGTTTCTGATATCATTTTTCTGTCGTTCTTCTAACATACACATGATCTTGTCATTTTGCTTCATTTCATTAGCTAGAGAAAAATGAACACAGTGAAAATACAACTCTTAGAAGTGCACGTGTCATGGAAGTGCACATGTAAGATGAAAAATAGAGTTTTGAAGAGGAATAAATAGAATATAAGTCTTCAAATGCTTACATCTTAGGAAAGACTATTTGACCTGTGAGTACCAGCCCAGCAAACACTCTCATGTTAGTAATATTTACTTATAAAACACTTTCAGTTTTTTAGGTTATCAATTCTCTTATTAATGTTACAGTGACATATATGCATGTGAAACAAAGACAATAATAAATACTTCTAGAACTGTGGGGTTTCATTTGATTAAAACATGCAGTAATGCATGAAATGTACTGTATACTAATTCTTCCCATTTACTCTTAGTTTACAGCTACAACTGAAATACATTGAGTTGCTTATTAAGAAACAAACAAAAATTGGGCTCCCAATGAAAGGAATATGGATAGTTGTTTCATAGTTCCAATGATTTTTCTAACCATAGCACTAAAATAATTGGCTGGCACTAACAGTTTTTGAAAAGCTTAATATCTCTTGCTCGTTTAATCAAAATGCTATAATTGATTTAGTTTTAAAGAAAAACAAACAAACAACAAAAAACCCCCACCCAAAACTAGCCATTGTAGCCATTCAAATATAATTCACAAGGACAGATCATTTCCTCTGTTGCCAGGCTACACACAGGTTCTGGCAGTTTCCTAGGAGTCAAAGTCTGACAGGTATTCTGCCAGGAAAATCACAAGCAGCCGTAGAAGCACAGCATGGAAGTTGGCGGCTCATTCTAGCTCTTCTTGAAACCCACAGAGAGCTCAGTCTGTGGAACCTTTTCACATGATACCACAGGAAAGCATTCCAAACACAGAGGGCCACAAAGGGTTTTGAGGTCAGAGGACACGGATGAAATATTTGTGTGGCTACGTGTTCTGACTCAGCAATGGCTCCAAGTTACAACCCTGTTGCACATGATTCATGCTTCTAGCAATAATAATCTGTAGAGGATTCTGTAGAATCTATATATTCTATTCAAGAATGGCCAGACAGAACACAGGCTTACTCTACAAGAAAACAATCAAAAAAATTTGCCACCACTATTCTGAAAAGAACAGTATTAAGTAATTAAGTTTTTTTAAAATGCTCTCGTATCTTCAGGTCTCCAACCAATGCTATTTGTCAACATTTATTAAAAGAAAACACTGAAAATTCCAGCCTATTAGGAAATGCATACCAATTTAATCATGTCAATATAAATCTTAAGATACTGAGGAAAACACATACTGTACCAATGCAAATGTATGAACATAAATAGGACTACACATTATAGTATTCAGTTTGTATGTCTGAATTTAGAGAAAAGCCTACAATTGTGCTTATATATACCTATCTTGATTCATAGATTTGTATAGATAGAGCTATATAGCAAGATTCAAGGAGGTAGGCTCAATTTGGAAACAAAAACGGCAGTTTGAAACACATGAAGGGAAAAAGAAAGGAGGAAACAGATGGTAAATTACATTTAACTCTTCACAGAAATATCATAGTATCTATGAATATACCAAGTTCTTCATTTCGTGCTTTTTCAGCTGCTTCTTGAATTTTCCTTTCCTTGACCTGGGTATCCAATGCATCTTTATCAACCTATTAAAATGAAAAAAAGCAGCTCTTTAAGAGATACTATGTCTGAACAATTAAAACCAGGCATTGTTAAGCTACGTTGATTCACAGTTGCATGAGATAGATATAAAACCACTACCAACAGAGTATATACACATCACTATTTAATGTGGGTAACATAAGAAGCAAATCCAGAAACAGCAATTTTCTTGTTTGTTTGCTTTGTTTTAATAATGATAGGTATATTCTTGCACCAAATCAGAACAAAACACCACATTTACATGATATATAGAGCTAGAAATGTAAACGTTTTAAGCTGCATTACACAGAATATGTTTTCCCCATTATAGCCAGCATTTTTACTTTTTCTTGTTATTCTGCTTTCATTTATAAAGCAGGTAAGTATTCTGACAGTCAAGATGACAGGAAGTTGTAATAGTTCAGATTTGAAAAAAATAGAGATGATTCATTAAAAGTACATTGAAGAAATAATGTGAATGGAAAGAAATTTTCTAGTCTTATCTGATAGAGTGGGATTCATGTAGTTGCCAAAATGCAATATTGGGTGCCATTTGAGATACATGCAGACATCTACAATGAGCTGTCAGATACGGTACAGAATATTCACATCCCTGGATAGTGGTACCTGAGCAAAGCATAATACCCTAAGGCACATCATCAAATGGTAGCAGCCACCCACATTGTAGGCAAAAGAATCAGGTCCCATATTTGTTGACAGAAGGTGGCAAATTAATAGGCAGACACCTGGATTTTTTTTCCTTCTTTTATTTTTTTTTTTTTTTATACTGGTCAAGTCACTTAATGTCTTTAAAAGATTTGTCAAACAACAATGACAATTCTTCAAGAATCTAAACTGTTTTATAGTCTTTGCCTAAAAACTATTCAGATCAAGACAGAAAGACCTGAACAGATCATGGCTGAAAATACACATTGTTAATGCTATGAAGGACTACTGGTTATACCAATCAGGCAAAGAGGTAAATCTGTAAGCAACAGTGAAATCCTAAAGAATTCTACAGGGTATCACTGTCCAAAACCAATGGTGTCGTGGGCATTAAATATCAACTCATTTAGAGGTCTCATTTGGGAAACCAACCTTTCAATATAACTATAGGAAACACTGTTAAGACAAATTCAATATGACTTCATTAGTAGTTTCTGACAATAATACAGGTAAGTCAATGCATCAACTTGCGTGTGCAAATTCAGTTATGCTATCAGCTCTCTCCCATTTGAACAGCTTTCATTTGACAAGAATACATCCCTGAAACAACCATTCCTAGTCACATAAAGCTACAGGTTTAAGTGTTAAAATAACAAATCCCTTACTATGAACAGTTTGAAGCAGCTAATTTCTGATCTACTTGTATTTATGTATAATAGTTCATATATAAATGGAAAGTAATTTTTCATTTCGACTACTCATCTGAACTTTTTTGGGAAATGAGTGATTTACTGAGGATAAATTCTTAAATCTCTACGTGAAGAGAGCAGTACCTTACTTTTGCATTACTCAGATGAAGAAACAGATACAGAAGTCAAAGTAATAGTAAAACTAGTAATAATCAAGAAAAAAATTTAAAATCTTGGTTCCCATTCTGCTTTCCAGTCAGTATATTATCTCCATGTTTTTAAACTACTCAATCCTTGCTGAAAGGTTTGTGGTATCTAAGTCAAATACTGCCTTGATTTTTTAATTGTGTCAGAGACAGCTGCTCAGCTGAACTGGTGAGAGACAGAGAAAGCAAAGAATGTAAAACCACATCGGAAATACTGATACAGTATATCTCTGTATAGATTTGTGGACTCTTCATGCTTTGGACTTGGCCTAACTTCAAAGCACAAGAACAGCCCCTTCTGTCAGCAGTCATTGTTCAGCCAATGAGCAAGGTACATTGAATGATATTAATTAAAATATTTACAAAATTCTTCCAATGGGGTCTCCTTCATTTTAGATGTCTGTCTCATGTAAATGGATCTATCAAAACCAGTCTGATAAGTTAGTTCTGCAAAAGTATTTGGGAAAGACCTTCAGATGGTGTACTTCAGTATTAATAAAGTACACCAAGATATGCTATTTCATTCTCAGCTATTTCATTAGCTGAGAATTTATGGTTTACATTTCATTTTTAAGGCCCTAGAAAAGCCATCTTCCAGAGAAATTATGTGTTTCCTGATGAAGAAATTTGGACTATCTTACTATACCCATCCCACATCTGTTAAAAAAAGGTTATTAGCTCCTTCCACTTAAGTATATTGTTGGCTACCGTATGTGTCAGGATGCTGCATCAGGTGGACAACCTGTCCTGTTTGTTTGCTCTGCAGCTACGATGACTCTTGCATAAGAGTGACAAGAATAAATCCAAGGTGCTGTCAGAGACAAGGTGAAGATATCCTTCCACTGACTCGAGGCACGTTTCTATACCCGAGACAAGATGGATCAAATTGACATCTGTTGCAATTCTACCAGTCCAATGAAGTCAACAGATTGGACTTCTTTTCACCAATTCTAAATTTGGTTCTATGTAAGTTAATGCTACAGCACTTACACATGATATACGCATCAGCACAGAGCACTCAAAATACTTTACAAGCAAAATTTAAACTTCCTTGACCTCATAGCACTCCTCCCTCCATGCACACACACAGAATCTTAACGTGGGCCTTTGGACACATTACAGGAAGATTAAATGAACCATTGCATCCAAAATTTAAATAGGTGTCAAATATAACATAATTTCCTTACATTCAGGGTGCAAACTGCATAGATGACTCTAGAGAAAACCCACCAGAATGAAGCTATCATCCCCACAGATCTTCACAGACTGAAGGGCATTCACATTCTGACATCCACTCCAAGAAAAATCAGACACATCAATTAATTCCATATACCTAAACGTGGCCTGATTGATCTTATTTTGCCTGACGCAAAATAGGGACCAATTGCAGGATCCCCTTCAGCAATAAATCTCTCACAGCACCGATTCTAGCTTCTAGTGAGAATCAAGCAGATGAGGGAAGTACCAGCAGAGCAGCAAGGTAAAAACACTTATTTGTTTATGCCACTTTGCGTGAGCTGAGTTGGCAAGTTTCTGGCTTACCCCCCAGTAAAGCATCCTACATCAAGTTAACTCCTACACAGATGCTGAAACACAGGGCTTGGTCTTTCTGTCAAGGAAACATGAAATCTTGCCCTTGAATCCCTCAGCAGCGAGACACCAGTCCTCCTCAGACTCTCTCACACCCCACACGCACCCCCAGCGACAGCTGCCAAAAATAACCGTTGACGGTGCCTACAGGGCATCAACTCGCTTTCCCCAGCAACTTTTTAAAAGCGCCTCAGCCCTCTAAAACACGCGACGGGGCGTTTTCTCCCCGTTTCCCTCCCCAACCTGGAACCACCCGTGCTCTCAGGCGCTGAGGGGGCGCTGAGGGGGCGCGCGCCGCCGGCAGCCGTTGAGGCAGCCGCTTCCCGCCCTCCCTCGCCGGCATGGCCGCCCCCTCCTCTGGCCTGCCCGAGGGTTCACCCTCGCTTTAGACCGGTCTCCTCAGAACACATCGGAGCGGAGGGGGGGGGCGGGGCGGCATCACCCCTCCCCGCTTCGCCCTCACCCCTATGGTCCGGACTCGCGCGTTGAAGATGCGGCTCTGCCGCTGCAGCTCCCTCTGCCGCCGCCGCTCCAAGGCGGCAGCCTCCCGCAGGTCTCGCTGCAGCCCCAACCAGCTCATGGCGCCGAGAGGGGCAACCGGCCGCCGGGGCTGAGCCGGAGACGGCCGGGAAGAGCTGCCCGCCAGGAGAACAACACACCGGGTCGCGATGGGAACGGGAGCCCCGCCCCCTCCGCCGCTTGCCCCGCCCCCTCCGCCGCTTGCCCCGCCCCCCCGACGTGGCGGCGAGCACGAGGCGGGCGGCGGTTGAGGGCGCGGCGTCGGCGCCTGTCGCCCGCTGAGGGGAGAGGGCGGGGGTCGGTTGGGGAATTAGTAAAATTTACTCGTTGATGATTTAAATCTTGTGGAGAGGCGGGAAGTTCTCGGTTTCAGCTTCTCCTCGCCCGCTGCTGCAGGCATGGGTTACCTCAAGCTGTTGGTGATGAAGGACTTCAAGTCGTGGCGGGGGCAGCAGGTTATTGGCCCCTTCATGAGGTTCAGCTGCATCATCGGGCCCAATGGATCAGGTAGCAGGCTGGGGAGAGGGAGGGTGGAGGGTTAGTGGCCAGCTGGTGGCCCTTCTCCAGCATAGCTATCAGGATTGAGGTTTTGGGGTCTTTGCCGGGTCTTTTCTGTGAACGCCGCAGGCCTGATGGAGAAGAAACAGCAGCAGTGCAGGTGCGGGCTCAGGAATAGGGCCAGCATGGCTGCACTGAATGGGTGAGGATGGTGGTAGCTTGCCTGTTGAGGAGGAGAGTTGCAGGGCTTGGTGGAGGGGAAGTAAAAATTCGTGGGCCTGCTTAAAATCTCTTCATCTGCACCTGAGGGGGTGACAGCACAAGCAAAACTTTGGAGGCTCTTGAACTGCCATTGCTTCTTTAACTGAAAGTATAGATTCTTCCAGTACGGAAGGACAGAGGTGGGGTGGTTGAAAGAATTTCCATCTCTAGTTGTCTTCTTTACTCTTTCCAGCCCTTGTAGAATAAGTGATTTGCAAACAGCACACCTTGCTTTTGCCACTCCAGTTCGTAGTTCAGCTTATTGAGGTCACATAAAGATAGTTTACTTTGATACTCTGGGTTGTAAACTGTAGCAATGGAAAGCTGCTTCTTGATTTGAGTCTGTGGTTTTTGCCATATGCGTAAATGCCTCTGGGAAAGAGAGAGTAGCTTTGCAGCATGGTGGCTGCTTTGTAGTTTAGCTCACAAGAGCCTTGGTTTGTAGATGTGACTCCATGTTTTTATCCCGTGGATGCTGGAACTTTTTAAAATTTGATTCACTTCTTCTGAAAGCTCCATTCAACAAATGGGATTTCATCTTCTATTTGCTAAAGAACAATATGATAGGAGGTGAGGATTGTCCTAACAAAGAGCCACAAGGATGGGCTTAGCGTTTGATCTTAGTTTCCCCAGTCTGTTAATATTTTAGTTTATGATTTAGATTTTTAGATCCTGTTGTTTCTTCGCTTATCTAATCAAGTGAGATCTATGAATGTAAGTAACTATTATTTAGCATTATGATCATATTCCTTATCATCCTATCCTCACTGTTCCCTATTGGGAAGTCTCAGAATTATGGATACTTTTTCCAGGTACTGTTCCAGTTAATTCTGAATACATTTTATAGGTGAATCTGGGGAGAAAAACTGTGACTATTGTGTAATCTCTGAATTAAGTATTTATCTATTTTCCCCCTAGTATTCTTCCTTTCATGATGTTTTGGAGAATAAGTCAAAATACTGCCGAAGTAGCAAGATTGAAGGCAGGAAATAAGCTGTCAACAGAAATGCTCAAGACTAAAGGGGAAAAACAAAAAGAGGATTCAGTTAAGAGAATTGTTGTCTAAGGAGTATGATCAGATAACTTTGTTGCTGTGGTTAATGGATCTGGGAAAGTACTTGTGTTCTTTAGAACACTGGAGTTCCAGTGTAAAAGTTCTAGTTATGTGATGGAGTGCTTATGCAGCAAACCTCATTGACTGCATTAGATGAAGGAAACTACCAAGTAAGGATTATGATGTTGCTCACTCAATTTAAGTAATGATCTCTGGAGATGCCTGGGTAAGAAAAATTTGTTCAACAAGGCTGAACAAATAACAAATCATTTTTGTGATGATTTTTATTACAGACAGGCCGATTATCTGCTGCCAGTGTGTTACATCTTAGAAATGTATTTCTTTTTTATGTGCAATATTTTTGTCTCAATGAAATACAGAATTAGAAGTAGAATTAATAAAGACTTCTGCTTTTTTGTATCTTTTTTAGTTAATTGTTAATCAAATGCCTCCGTTTCTGCCATGTCAAAGCAATTCTTTTTTTTTTTTTTTTTTTTTTAAGGAAAATCCAACATAGTGGATGCTGTTAGTTTTGTGATGTGTGAAAAGGCATCTAATTTGCGAGTTAAAAGTGTTCGAGAACTTATTCATGGAGCACATGTTGGAAAACCAGTTTCTTCTACAGCTAGTGTGAAGATAGTATATTGTGAAGAAGATGGGGAAGAAAAAACATTTTCAAGAGTTATCCGTGGTAGGTAGGAGATTCTGTTGCATGTACTTTCTGTTGTCTAATGTATAAAAAATGGAGACCAAGAATATTCAACTTTGAATTTCAAATGCCTAACCCTCTTGCATATTTTGGAGGATTAAGCCCATGAGTATTGCAATACTTCTTATAGTCCTTCAGTAGCATTTTGATAGCCAAGTGTTATGACTGAAAAAACATACTGGGGCAAAGTTAAAAAACTAAACAAGTGATTAATACATGTTCTTTGCTCTGTACATTGATCTGTAGATATTCACTTGGAATATGTAGATGGTGTAGGCTTTAGAAAATGGGGTCTGACCTAGCTGCAGGCATGAGCACTTAAGCATCTGTCAATACCTTTTGGAAGCATGCAACTAGAATTTTCATACAGAAAAATGAAATTATTGAAATGACTAAGGGAGTAATCGAAATCTATTTTCTTCTTTGAGGAAATCACTCAGTTAAATTGTTCCACTAGTTTAGTTCTTTTCTTACGGACTTTGTGTTGTAGCCATTTTATAGTAATTTTTTTTTTTTTCCTCCTTTAGGTAGTTGTTCTGAATTTTTTTTCAATGATAAACCTGTCAGCCGATCTACTTACATATCTGAGCTTGAAAAAGTAGGCATACTTGTCAAAGCTAGGAACTGTCTTATTTTTCAGGTGAGCATTTAAGGTACTTCTTAGAAGCTTTTATTTTCTTTATGATTATTTCATAGGAGTACACACTTACTATTTGACAGAAAAGAGGGCACCCTTAGCTAATTTCAACCCAATACATTTTTTTTTTTTTTCTCACCTCGGCGAAGAATTACAAGACTGCAAAATAGAAATAATGGGGTTTGTGTGTACATGCGTGCACTAGTAAGACAGAAGCTAATCTGGAAGAAATTGAGTACTTGTGTTATTCGGAGTATATATGAAAATGTGTGTCTCTATAAATGTTTAGTGTATTAAATTCTAGGACTGTTATATTTAGGAAAACATAATTTTATCTTAAAACACTCCTGTTGGTCAAGATGCATGAAAATTTACAGGATTTTTTATTAAGACTGTGGGATTGAAAATTGTACTGTGTTATTAGTTCACAAGTATTTAGCAACA
The DNA here is from genome assembly GCF_026419915.1 of Harpia harpyja. Lineage (NCBI taxonomy): Eukaryota > Metazoa > Chordata > Aves > Accipitriformes > Accipitridae > Harpia > Harpia harpyja. The sequence continues at coordinate 2,863,308 of NC_068945.1, read as the reverse complement.
TAGGTCAGAAATGCCATATACTTATGATGAATATATTTCACAGGATTGCCTGCCTTACAGTTGCTGTGGCAAATTCCCAAGGAAGAACTGATTCTTTCTTTTTGTAGAAACCCTATATATGCATTCTTATTGTGATAATAGTCTCTATGATGAGGGCATTTGCCCACTATACAAATAGAATAAAAATCACAAAACTTATTTCCTACACTTGCCTGAAAATAGTAACTCCTTCAGATCTGTGAAGATTTGAGCAGCTAATGCATGGACAAAAACTGTGTGCCCATTAACTCTGGGAGTTATATAATCTTCTAGTGCATTGATTTGAGCTGTTTTTCTTTTGAAATACTTGGGGGGAGGGGGTGGGGAGCAGTTCGTTTTTCATTGAAAATGAGTTTCAGTTCCTTTAAAGAAGCTAACAAGATTTAATTTTGTCATTGTGATATGCTCAGTGATTGATTGTGCAGGTTGATTTAGGTTGAAGGTGTTTTTCATAGACCATATCTGACATTCTAAAACTTTTAGTGATGTCCTTTAATTAAAGTGAGGTGGCTAGGTGATATTCCTTTTGGTACTAAACTTTTCCTTGGATTTGAATCTAAAAGTATTTCCATGCAATTCTGTTAACCAGAAATATATCCGGAGATAAATCTCTACTATATGCTCTTAAAGAAATTCATTAGACAACATAATGATCTACAGTGCTGCATTTTTTTTGCAACTTTGTTTTAGGGAACAGTAGAATCAATTGCAATGAAGAAGCCGAAGGAGAGAACTCAACTTTTTGAACAAATCAGTAATTCATGGGAATATGCTGAAGACTATGAACGAAAAAAGAAAAAAATGCAGAAAGCAGAAGAGGATGCGCAGTTTAATTATAACAAGAAAAAAAGTGTTGCAGCAGAACGCAAACAAGCAAAGATAGAGAAAGAGGAGGTAACTCAAAGTTACTCCTTTTTTTGCATGTTAAGATCTCAGATTTTACATCTTTTATGAACTTAAATACAGGTTTTCTTAAAAAAAAGGACACAAACTTCTGTTTTTCATCTAGTGTTTTTTTCAGTATCATGTACTATATAATAACTTGGTATAATTTAAAAGGGTAGAGGAATACATGTAATAAAATGTAAATAAATGAAAGTGTGGTTTTGCCAGTATAATTGTTGACTTACACGTTTTATGACTAGTGCACGTTACTGGAATTACAGCTACTGGTCTGTCATCTTACATCACTTTGGAGTTGAAATTAGAATCTTAATGATTAAAAATACTTTTTATAAACCATGAATAAAATTTTGATGTTGGTAGGCAGAGCATTACCAGATGCTTCTCAAGGAACTGAATGAAGAAAGGATTCAGCTGCAGCTTTTCCAGCTTTATCACAATGAAAAAAATATTGACTTTGTGAAAAAAAGGTTGGATGAAAAGAATAAGGAGACTAGTATCAAGAGACGGTCTCTTTCTGCAGCAGAAGATACATTCAGAGCCAAGAAAAAAGTGCTTGGTGTACTAAACAGAGACCAACAGCACATGGAAAGAGAAATGAAGTAGGTTTTTGAATCAGATTCTCTGATACTTGAGTTAAAGCATAGTCTGCACTGGGAATTGCTTGGCAGGCATGTATTTCCTGTTAAAGCAGTTAGGTGATACCCCAAGGCTATGGAATTCAGTTTGTAGCAGTTACTTTAGTAATATCTAGACACTGATTTCATCTCCACCACCATGCCCAGGTTGTTGATAATTTCATTATATAAATATTTGTTTGCTATTAAATTTTTAGGAGGTTATGCTTCACTTCTTAAATTTCTATTTTCAGTGGATATTTAAAAAAAAAAAAAATCACCTGTGGGTATGTAACCTTGCAGTTGATAACCGATTGTTTGCATGTGTGGTTGGGAAAGGGTTGTTGTTTTTCTTTTTTTGGTGTGGTTTTGTTGTTTTGGATGTGGTTTGGGGTTGTTGGTTGCTTGGGTTTTTTGTTTGTTTACTTTGGGTTTTATTTTTTTAGGACTCTGGAAGCATCACTGATTCAGCAGAAACCCCTCTATATAAAAGCCAAGGAAAACACTTCCCACCAAATCAAGAAAGTAGAAATGTCTAAAAAATCTCTAAGGGACAAGGAGAAATCCTGTGATAAGGAAAAGCAGAACGTAAAAGAACTAGAGATAGAATTGAATGATATTGAGAAGGCATGGAGAGCATTTGAGAAGAAAGCTGAAGAGGAGATACTACAGAGAGCAGCAGCTATTGAGCTGGGAGAAAGTCAGGTGAATTGGGAGGCCAAAAAGTACTGTTTGCTAGTGAAGTCCAAAAATCCCCACTGACAATGGAGAAACCATTGTTTCGCCAATAACCTGTAATTTCTAATGATCTCTTGCTGTTGAGCTCAAACAAAACCGAAATTGTAACTTTTATTTAGAGACTGTTTCATTGGATGAAGAGAAATGATGATGCAGCCTCTTGGGAGTGGGCTGTCTCCTTTCTGGGGGCAGGGAGGGGGAGGAAGTCAGATCTCACAGAAGTTCCAAGTGTGGAACACTTCTTGGAAGTAAATTGCATAAGAGAGAAAGTTGCACAGAGATTTAGAAATTCACCATTGTGAGACTGGAAATGGTAAGCATCTCTCCTAGGCTGTGATGTGCATCTTCTAAGCAATGTGAGAAGATAATCTTATTAGACGAAGCAGTGAATTTTCAGTGAACAGGGAGTTGAGAAGAGTTTGATGGAAACTTTGGAAGGGTTGCACACAGGGACTGTCATCTGTGGATTAGGATTATAGCTACATGTGATTATCCATGGTTAGGTTGTTCTCTCTGGTTTGGTGTTTTGGGGTTGTTTTCTTTTTTTGCCCTTCTTCATGGAAGCCCACATAAGTACATTGTGGGAAGATAGGATAGAAAAGATCCAGTAGGATTTCAGGGTGAGAGGGTAATATTTGAGAAACGGTTTGTGAGCTGAGGTACAGAAATATGTCTTCAATGAGGAAAAAACAAGACGACAACAAAAATGGAAACAAGACTTGGTAGTATACATACCATCTACTGTGGGTCAGAATCTAAAACTGAGGTTAACTTACAAGCTATTTTAAGTTATTTTAGAAGGAAAGGACTGCATCACTTTCCAGTAAATTCACATTTGAAGAAGCTATCTTTGCAACCATATGGCCAGAAACACTTTTAAAACTAAGTGCTAGCTTCTTTTCTCCACTGTCCCTTCCTTAAAGTAGTTTCTGATCAATTAATGGAGAACCTCCAGGATTGTTCTTCTAGTTTGTGAATCTTCCTACTCTGCATTTCAGTGGCATTTGGTCAGTTAGTCATAACTTTGCAGGATTGTTTAAAATGTTTATGTTTACCTTTAAAAGAAAAAAAAAAAAACATGAACATGAGAATGCTGTAATTATAAATACCAAAACTTGCACTAATTTTGGGCTGTGCAAAAACTTAGTGTTAACCTTAAGATTGACTGTGAAGTACTGTAAACTTTATAAACTTTCCTGAAACATAAGAGTCATTAGAAGTCTGAAACAAGACCGCAGACGAGAACGTTAAGTGTAAGCTTTGGGTTGAATCTTTCTCAAATAAAATACAGCTTTTTATAATGCAGTTAATAGCTAGAAGGTCTTCTGGATAATTGGGTGGTTTCATAATCTTAAATATGATAAAGTAGGCAATTACTAATTGAGGCTGTAACAACATGAATCTTTCCACTTACAGTGGAGTTAATTTTTTTGTTTGTTTGTCCAGTTGGAGCGCTATAAAGAGCTAAAGGAAATAGCAAGAAAGAAAGTAGCTACACTAACCCAGCAGCTAGTAACACTTCGTTGGGAGGAAAAAGCAGATCAAGAAAGGCTGAAACTTAATCGAAGGAAGAAACAAGAAGTTGAGGTATTTGTATCAAGCTAGAATTATGTTTTAAGGAGAAAAATGTTTCTTTACCCCCCCCCCCCCCCGGTATAAATGTGTTAAATACTTTGACATAACAAATCCTCAGCAAAGGAGATACATTACAAGTGTTAGTTCAGTTTTCATATTGCAACAGGTTTAGCAAAATGGTTTCTAAATTTGTTCAGAAAAATGGTTGTGTGGGCCTACACTGAGGGTTTGGTTTTGAAAGCTCTAGTATTTTACAGTTACTCAGAACATATGCTTAGCTGTAATCAGTTCCTATTTCTGTAAGTGCAGTTTTTCTTTTCTGAGATGTCCTATCACTGTTGTATATCTGTATGATACTCACACCCTTTAGAGGTTTCTTTTGATTGCGGCTACCTTTTTGCTGAGATGTTTTTAAGGTCAGTTATGTGTATGTGTGTTGTAGCTGGAAAAACCTCCTTGGAGTCCACTCTTTTATTGCACTTCATAGGCGGGGTGTTTGGTGTGAATACAGATCACTGCTGTTATTTTGTTTCTGATTTCTGTTATCATTGTAGATCCAAACATGTAACAATAAAATAAGTAATTGTTTTCACTATGACTTGGTCACTATGCCCAATTTCCCCCCCCCCCTTTAATTTGCTTTAGTTAATGTATTTTTATTCAATTTGAGTAATGGAAAATACTTGTTTCAGCGTTGGTTTGTTTTTTAGTACAATGTTTTTCTGTCAGTTTGGAACCTCTATGTCAACTTCTTCACGTGTTCTTCTTGGGGAAGATTCTAGTAATCTCGGCCCAAGAAAAGCATCTTTTTTGTTTTAAAACCTATAACTTATTAAAACTATGTTTAAAGTTATTTTCTTTGATGGTGCTGTGATTCTTTGTGCTGAAGAGGTTTTCTCTGAACTGTAGCCGAACATGAAAAATCCAGTAATGGCCTTGATAAATTAATTTTCCTTTATTATTCATGGTGCAATTTGGCATCTACTATTGAAAAAGAGATGCTATTACTTCAGCATGAAATACTAGCAAGGAAGAAAATATCTATCTCCATACTTCTTCTGAATTAAGAGCTTTATATCATGCTATAAAACTGTTGTATTCCTCTGTCTTGTGTTTAACACATGCTATTTGTGATTGCATAGGGAAACATAAAACAGACTGTGGAACAGATAGAAGAGCATAAAAAACGAATAGAGAAGTTGGAAGAATATGCCAAGATATGCACGTATGTTTAAAAAATGAAAAGCTAATTGGATTTCTTGCTTATTACATATTTTCAAATTAACATAGCAGGTTTAGAATTCTGATTATTTTCTGTTCTTTCAAATTTTAATAAGAATTAGAATTCTTACTAATTCTAATTAATAGTTCAGGTACTTCAGCTGTCAGAATAAAGTAGGAAGTACGTTGTTTGAAACAGTATTATAATTGCTTCTGATTTCTTCTAGGTGTGCAAGTTACGTCACTACAGGTAGGGTGTGGGGCTATTAGTGTACAAATTCTAAGTGAGAGAACAGGGCAGTTCTGTAGTTGTGCTACTCTAGGAAGCAGTTAATATTTACATTGGGTATTAGGAGTACAGCTCAGTTCTTGCTTCCTGGGTCTTGTCTTCTACCTGATTTTTACTCTTTGTGAAATAACATATACAAGCCCTTCATTGAGCAACCTGAATTAACTTTGGCATTAGCCTGTGTTTTGTGGAGGAGGTCAGAGTAGGTGATCTCCAGAGATTTTTTCCCAACCTGTCTTTTCCTGTGCCTCTGTAATGTGTGCTTTGGCTTAATGCTTGCTGTGTGTACTGAACAAAGTTCTGCCATGGACAGGGAGCAGAAGACCCATTGTGATTGGTGTAATGCAGAATTACTTTAAGTAGTTGTAGTAGAGTGTGGAAGAGCCTTAGTGACTTTGGTAACTGTGTAGTGAGTCATAATTTTGCATGAGAATTCTCAGTCCTTAGTTTTACAGTATCAGACCTTTTTTTGATAGAGGATAAAACAGTATGGTTGCATGTTTCACAGCCAAAAACTCTCACTTGAGCTCAATTTTGAAACGTTAAAAATAGTTTATACTATAGAATGCAACTTGTCTAAGAAGTAGCTTCTTACAGATACTTAAAATCTTTAATGATTTTCATAGTCTATGACCGCAGAATGACTTTAATTTTATAAGCTAAAGGCTTGTATAAATGAAAGAGTAAATTGCTTTCCTATTTTTGCTTCCCTTCAAAGTGAATCATTAGCAGAGAAAAAACAGCAAGAGGAAATGCTAACTAAGGAAATTGAAAATTCAACAGTACGAATGGCTGAAGTCAATGAAGAATTGAACAAAATAGTTGGTGAACTGCAGAATGCCAAAATTGATTGCCATGAAGGAAGGCGTCAGCAAATGAGAGCAGAGATCCTGGAAAGTCTCAAAAGACTATATCCGGATTCTGTGGTAATTGAATGGCCTCATTTAAATGCCTTATTTTAGAATTAAGATTTAAGAGTTCTGCCTTAGACTGAGTAAGCAGCTAGAGTAAATTGGACTGCCTTGAATATTATTTTAAACTTTATGCTTGCTTGAGTGTACTTGGTGAAATAGTATTACTGAAAGAATAGTAGCATATACTGTCATTATTTTTCACAGTGTCCTGGTTTCAGCTGGGATAGAGTTAACTGTCTTCCTAGTAGCTGGTACAGTGCTATGTTTTGAGTTCAGTATGCGAAGAATGTGGATAACACTGATGTTTTCAGTTGTTGCTCAGTGGTGTTTAGACTAAAGTCAAGGATTTTTCAGCTCCTCATGCCCAGCCAGCGAGAAAGCTGGAGGGGCACAAGAAGTTGGCACAGGACACAGCCAGGGCAGCTGACCCAAACTGGCCAATGGGGTATTCCATACCATGGGACGTCCCATTTAGTATAGGAACGGGGAAGTGGGGCGGGGAATTGCCGGTTGGGGACTAGCTGGGTGTCGATCGGCAGGTGGTGAGCAATTGCACTGCGCATCATTTGTACATTCCAATCCTTTCATTATTACTGTTGTCATTTTATTAGTGTTATCACTATCATTATTAGTTTCTTCTTTTCTGTTCTATTAAACCATTCTTATCTCAGCCGACGGGTTTTGCTTCTTTTCCCGATTTTCTCCCCCATCCCACTGGGTGGGGGGGAGTGAGTGAGCGGCTGCGTGGTGTTTAGTTGCTGGCTGGGGTTAAACCATGACACACAGTTTCCAGAAATAGACAGATTACTGCTTGCATCAAAGAATAGTTTTGATCTCGTGTGATTTTTGTGGTGTTCGTTTATTTTTTTGGTTTTGGTTTTGTTTTCTTCTGTCCTCAAACATATTTTTGACTTACTTATTTTGAACAAATGAATGGGAAGGTTAGCTGTGAGACCATTTATTCCAGAAAGAATACTTCTTCCAAAGGACAATTTTGCTTCGGTACATGATATTTTTATGTTACCAACTGGTCTGTCTTTGCTTATCAGTTACCATATTCTACTTAATGGCATTACTGAAGAGTAATTTAAGTGTTTTGTGTATTGATTCTGAATTGTCAGCAGACATTGTTTTACAAGGCATATTTACACCTTTTTTTGACACTTAAAAATATTTACTCCAACACTGGGAGCCATTCCAAATAAGAACTTCTAAATAACTCTAATCGATTGAATAGTTGGTCTCTGAGTATGTCTCAGTATAATCAACCCTTTTTGATATATGTAGTCATATATAGTCAGTTGATATGTACAAGCAGGGAATTTTTTTTTAAATGTTTAGAGGGTGACATATCTCTGCTTCTTAGTGCTGCTATAGGAACATAAAAAATAAAATGTTTTCTGTTGTTTTTTGCTTCGTGATCTTTTGCAAAACCTCCTCAGAATCTGGCAAGTGTCTGATCCTGTTGTTTTCTCAAGAGATTTAAGAAATTTGCTCTTCAGCTGTTATTCAGAATTTTTTCATCCATATTAACAAGGCATTCCAAAAAAATGAAAAAAATGATTGGTATATCTTTTTGCTCACTCTTTGCATTGTGTCCCTATTTGAAAAGAACTGGATCAGACTGGTGATACCATGCTGACTTAGGGGAGAGATGGTATTCAGCATGTTCTCTGTTTAGCTTCAGGAGCTGCAAATTTAAGAGTATTTACAGATGTGACAGCTTCTAACAAATGAAAACTAGATAAATCAAATTGGTTACATAAACTCTCCCATTACAGAAAGTCTTAACAGTATCTACTTCAGCTACCCTTGTTCCTGCAATAGTTTTCCCAACACCAGCATGTGAGGCAACAGCATTGCTTCTGAGCTGCTCCTTATACTCTGGTGTACTAATTCCAGATTACTGAACACAATCCAAATTAGAGTCTCAGGATGGAAGGGTCATGACACATTTCATCATCTGGTAGTCCACTAAATACTCGGGCAGAACAGGAGGAAATCTTGGTGTCAGTCTTCTGGATTTCATAGGCAAAAAATGGCATACTGCTTCTAAATGTTTACTTCTTGGATCCATTTTAAAGCTTCTGTTCTTCTGTCAAAACATTCTTGTAATGGTTGGTGAACATTCTAAATAATGGAATAGCCATGCAGCAATGTGATTCCTGCATTATGAGTGACGTATGCGTTTTCATGGATTTGTCTGATCAACAAAGTGAATTTTGCAGCTGATGACAGTTTTTACAATTTAATCTTCAAAATGGTGTTCCTACATTGGTAGTTTTAATTGGCAAGATTGCTATTGTTACAGATTCAGTTGGGCTGTGTCAATATTTGGTTTTACAGAAATCTGGCATTCCATCTGGACTTCAAATGCCTGTGTCTGAAAGTATGTAGATCCTCTGTATAGTTTTGCATGTCTGAAACATCACATGTCTGAGCTGCAGATAGAAACATCCAAGTAGATGACACCATGTGAGAAAACTAGGAAACTAAATAAAGACCTTTGTGGTGTTATCCTCGCTTCTACTGTTTTTCAGAAAAGGGAAAAACATTTGTCAAGAGAAGGGTAGGAAAGTAGATCAACAAGCAGAAAAACTGTTCTTGCATGAATTCACAGGTTATAACTTTCAGAATGTGTATTAGTAGCTTTAATCACTCATGGAAAGCTCAACTGTACCTATAATTACAGAAATGGAACAAAAGATCTTTAGGGAGTGTGTACAGCAAAGAACTAATTACTCCTATCTATGGAGGTGTTATTTCAATATATGGCAAAACAGGCTTGATTATTTGGACTATGCAGTACAAGAAAAGCAGTTTTTATTCTTTTCATGCTATTAAAGTAAGCAGACACTTCTTTTTTGGGGGTTGAAACTGGAATGGTGCCTCTCTTGCTACCATTTTGCAGTTAACAGTTAGATTTATTTAAGACCTTATTGTCATTCAAAGATCTTACTGTGTGTTAGATATTTTCTTTCTCTCCAAACAAGATGGTTAGCTAACTTTGCTATTGTCACTCTGTCATACTTCTAGAGGTGTATGCTAGAGAATCAGAGTAAAACATTGAGATATGTAACTGTAACCTCGGGGGAAAAAATTAAATCCCTTCAGATTTTGAAGGCATACTTTGCAATTTGGATTGACTGCTACAATTTCTATTTTTTTCTGATGTATAGCCATTGTAAGAATGCAGCTGGTAGATATGCAACACATTTTCCTCTTACTACTTCAGTATCTTGTATGTGGAAATATTACTTGATAGGTAAATAACATATTAATTTTTCTCTATATTTTTATCTTCAGTTTGGAAGACTGCTTGACCTGTGTCATCCTATCCATAAAAAATACCAGCTTGCTGTTACCAAGGTATTTGGCAAATACATGACTGCTATCGTTGCTGCCACTGAAAAAACAGCAAGAGATTGCATTCGGTTCCTAAAACAAGAACGAGCTGAACCTGAAACTTTTCTTGCTTTGGATTACCTTGATGTAAGTACACTTTTCTTTTTCCTGTCATCAGGAATGTATCTCAAGTTAATACAATTGTAAATCTTGATGTTGGCTTATTTAAGCTTAACTAAAATAGGCTTAAGTGTTAAGGCAAAGCACTTAGGAGGTGAACTTCATTAAGTTCCTGTTAGCCTGTTTCTCCAGCCTGTGGAGGTCCCTCAGGATGGGAGCATGACCATCTGGCATATCAGCTATTCTTCCCAGTTTTGTGTCATCACCAAGTTTCCTGAGAGTACATTCTCCCCCATCATCCAGATGATTAATGAAGATGTTAAACAAGATTGGTTCCAGTATTGACATGGCTAGTTACTGGCCTCCAGCTGGACTTTGTGCCACCAGTCATCACCCTGTGGGCCTGTCTCTTCAGCCAGTTTTCAGTCCACCTCACTGTGTGTTCATCCAGCCCATATTCCATCAGCTTCTCTATAAGGATCTCATGGGACACAGTGCTGAAAGTCCTGAAAGGCTTACTGAAGTCTGGGTAGACGATATCCACTGCTCTCCCCTCATCTATCAGGCCAGTCACTTCATTGTAGAAGGCTGTCAGGTTGGCCAGGCATGACGAACTTGGTGAATCCCTGCTGACTACTCCTCCAAGACTTTCTTGTCATTCATGTGCCTGCAAATGGTTTCTAGGATTAGTTGCTCCTTCACCTTCCCAGGGATCAAGGTGAGGCTGACTGTCCTGTAGTTCCCTGGGTCCTCTCTCTTGCCCCTTTTTGAACATAGGAGTGACGCTTGTTTTTTTTTCCAGTCCTTAGGCACCTCTTCCAGTTACCATGATCATTCTATTAAGAGTGGCCTTGCAGTGACATCAGCCAGCTCCTTCAGCACTGGTGGTTGCATCCCATCAGGGTCCATGCATTTATGTATGTCCAGTTTGCTTAAGCATTCCCTGACCTGATCCCCTTCCATCAAGGGTACATCTTCCTTGTTCTACACTTTACCTCCAGTCTCTGGAACCTGGGATTCCTGGAGGCCAGTCTCGCTAGTAAAGATGGAGGTGAAGAAGGAATTCAGTACCTCAGTCTCTTCCATATCCTGTATCACCAGGTCGCCCATGTACTTAGAGAAACCATTTTTTTGACATCCCTTGCCAGACTGAATTCCAATTGGGCTTTGGCTTTCCTAACACCATATCTGCATGCTTAGACAGTGCCTCTATATTCTTCCCAGGTTACCTGTCCCAGCCTTCACCTTCTGTATGCTTCCTTTTTGTGTTTGAGTTTTGCCAGGAGCAACTTGTTTATCCATGCAGGCTTCCTGGCATTTTTGCCTGACTTCCTGCTCATTGGGATGATTGCTCTTAAGGCTGGAGGAGGTGATCCTTGAATATTAACCAGCATTCTTGGGCCCCTCTTCACTCTGGGACCTGATCCCATGGGACTCTAGGAAGCAGATGTTTGAAGAGGCCAAAGCCTGTTCTCCTGAAGTCCAGGGTTGTGAACTTGATTTTTGCCCTGCTCCCTCCTCTCAAGATCCTGAACTCCTCTCTTAGGCTTGCTGCAGCCAGGGCTGCCTTTGACCTTCCCGTCTCCAGCAAGCCTCTCCTTGTTGGTGAGTATAAGGTCTACTGGAGCACCTCTCTTCATTGGCTACTCTGTTACTTGGGTGAGGAAGCTGTTATCACTGCTTTCCAGGAACTGCCTGGATTGCTTATGCCCTGCTGTGTTGTCCCTGTAGCAGATACTGGGGTGGCTCAAGTCCCTCATGAGGACCAGGGTCTGTGAATGTGACGCTGCTTTTAGCTGTCTGTAGAAGGCCTCATCCCCTTGTTCTTCCTGGTCAGGTGGCCTGTAGCAGACACCCACTACAACATTACTTTTACCAGTTCTCTCCTCCGTCCTTACGCATGAGCTCTCAGTTGGCTCATAATCCTTCCCCAGGCAGAGCTCCATGCAGTTCAGCTGTTCCCTCATGTGTAGGGCAACTCCACCTCTTAGTCTTCCCAGCCTGTCCTTTCTAAAGAGCCTGTATCCCTCCATTGCAACAGCCCAGTTGTGGGAGCCATCCCACCATGTCTCCCTGATCCCAAGAAGCCCTGCAACTGCATCTTGTTTATTCCCCATGCTACATGTATAAATGTGCTTGCATTTCATGCACAGTGAAACAGCTTATACAGATTTAAGGACTATTACATACAGAGAATATGAAAACCAGATCTGTTTCTAGTCTTAGAGCAACTGAGACCCCCATTCTGTTGATCTGTACATCCTGTTCCCAGACCACTTGGATTTAGACATGCTTTGCTATTACAACGTGGATTCTAAACACTGCTTGTTTGCATTACAGGTTAAACCAATCAACGAAAAGTTAAGAGAGATAAAGGGAGCTAAAATGTTGGTGGATGTTGTACAAACTCCATTTGCTCCACTGAAAAAAGTGATTCAGTTTGTGAGTGGGAATAGCTTGATCTGTGAAACAGTTAAAGAAGCAAAACAAATAGCATTTGATGGACCAGTAAGGTTGAAAGTAAGAAGCTGAATTTTGTTGCATATGTTTTTCATTGCAGTTATGTATTTGATGCCATTTAAATCTTCTATAAGCATCCCATGAAGTATTGCAGATAAACACAGAATGGTACTACGCTGTCTAGTCTGTTCCCACATAAAAAAAACCCCAGATATATCACATGATTGTTTTCCTCTGTATGGTAGTATGTTTAAGTGATTTCCTGGGAAAAGGAGGCAAATTAGAGGATAGGTGGTCCTAGTATGTTTGTTGGTATGGTCTTTGTGATGAAGAGGAGGAGGAGGAAGGAGGGATAGTCCTGTTCTTAAAACTGTCTTATTTAAAAATACAAACTTTATCTTGCTAGCTTTTCTATGAAGAAATGCTTTCAAAAATTCTTTAAAATACCTGACAGAATCTCTTAGTTGTAGATATAGACTGTGTTGAGGACTGGAAGCTTCTCTGTCTCCTCCTGCAGTTTGTTTGTCTTGTCCATATATCTATTGCTCTGGACAGTCTGTAAAGCCCTTTTATGTACTTAGTAAACCTTTTAAAATCTTGACTAAAATGGCTTTGAGTGTGAAATCATGTTTACTTGGAATCAAGTTAAGTCACAAAAACACCCATGATGTGTACTACAATTTACACTTTCTGTTTACAAACGAGTTGTTTTGCTTCACTTCATTATCACATTGCTTGGTTAGCTCTACTGAGCCAGACATAACCTCTTAAGTTGCTAGTGTATACACAAATGTCTCATTAATTTCCTAAATACTAGGAAATTACATGATCTCATTTCCTTTTCTGATCAGTTGTAATAATACCAAAATGTGACTAGTGCCAAGAAACAACAGACTCTATTTTTGTGGCTTCATGTACGTCATGTTAGCAGGTTTGGAACAGGAAAAAAAATTGGAGTCCTAAATGTAGTTGTTGCTTGTTTCACTACCGTATCTTGGTGCACTAGTTCGTGGGATATTTTGGCTGCTTTTTGTTCAGCTTTATTTGGTTTTAATTTATTTTTTTTTTCTTCCAGACAGTGGCTCTTGATGGAACTTTATTTTTGAAATCTGGAGTGATTTCTGGAGGATCAAGTGATTTAAGATTTAAAGCTAGATGTTGGGATGATAAAGAAATTAATAAAATGAAAGAAAGAAGAGATAGCTTGATTAATGAGTTAAAGGTAGGTCTGTTTAAAAGCACTTTAACTGCAAAAGGCATAAAGGAGTAAAAGTGCCCAATTCAGCTATGGGAAGATGACTTTCTAAAAAGGTGACTTTGGAAACTTCTAGAAGATGCAGATAGGACATGGTAGCTGTTTATCCTCTTCTAGTTAATAATAATCAACTGCAGGTCTCTGTCCTTAGCTGGTGGGTTGGCTCATGTATCACAGAGGTGGAGAACCAGGACAACGCTGTTGATACAAGTTCCTTCAAGGAAGAAGCTGTTGTTCAAAGTACCTGAAAAATTTTAGTGGAAAAGTTGATACATTTTGTCAACATGAAAATATTTGCACGGACCAAAACCTGTCGGTGTAAAATGATTTGTCATACCTCTAGTTATTTTGGATGAGGGATGGAGTAGGAATTTAGGAATTTGCAAGCATATGCTTTCTTTTGAGAAATAACACTGTTACAAAATTACTGTTGAATATGACTAATGCTATCAGCATTTACCTTGAATGGGGCCTATGTCAGTAAGGCTAGCTTTATGTAGTGTGTAAATCTGAAAAATGAGTAATTTCCAAATAAGTCACCTTTTTGTTTTAAGTGTTTTTTCTCCCATCGTAATATTTTTCTAGAACTTAATGAAGATCAAACGTAAGGAGGCTGATTTGAAGCAGTTGCGTACTCAATGCCACGGAATTCAGACACGACTTAAATATTCACAGACTGAATTAGAGCTTATTAAAAAGAAACATCTCGCTAATCTCTACATGGTATAGTAGTAAGACTTTATAACTTTTATATTTAATAAGAGGGGGTTTTTTTTACCTAAGCTGTAATTATTGGTGAAGTAAATACTACTTCCTTACATAGTTTTTTTAAGTCAGTTTAAGTTTTACATACAGCAGTTATGACTGAGGAATTAATAAAATCTAAAAACCAAGATTACAAAGAAATTTATGTGAGGCTTTTACTATTTTAGGTTATAAATTTGAATTTCTGGTAAGCTTGGCTTATCACTTAGTAACCTGTAGAAGTCTGTAAGTCACAATGCACTTCAAATGGTACTTAAGTAATTTGCTTTTCTGATCATTAAAACTATAATCATTGCATGCAAATCGGCAATAATAGTGGGTAAGTGGCATTTCAGGAAAAAAATGTTCAATATTTTTTAATCGGAAAAATACAATTAGCCTCAAAAACTGTCTCTCAATTTCTAGAAAGTTGACCATCCTATTAAGTAAAATTGCCATCTTTTTCCTCTCTTCGTATCTAGGAAAAATCAAAACTGGAAAGTGAACTTGTAAATATTGAGTCTCAGCATGATATGCTGAATGAAGGAGCAGCACAAAGAAGAGAAAAAATAGAAGAATTTCAGAAAAAAATTAATGAGGTAATGCTTTCTATCATAGCTGTGACAGCTTATGCTGTTATACTACAGAAACTTCTTTCTGTTCCTGCTGACTTTTAGAACTTGGACAACTTTTTACTTTGTAAACTACTTTGTCGACAAGGTTTATAAGTTACTCCAGCAATCTTCCTGCCTTCTCTACCTTTTTTACCAAGATAACTGTAAACAGAAGTGCACGTGGATGTTAGGATAAATGTATCATAGCTTTGCAAGTCAATTTCCTTAAAATCAAAATTCTGTGACTTTTATGTGCCAAACATAAACCCAACCAACCAAATCCATCTACTTGAATTTTAGATTAAACTTTGCTTAATATATACACTATAATTTCATTTGACATAGGAGAAAATTTTTGAGTTTGAAGAAGGTGGGTTGATTTTCCCCTCACCTCTTCCTGCTCTGCTAATAAATATGATTTACTCTCTGTAGTGTTGAGCAGGAACAATCCATTGAAGTTCACAGCTTTAGAGCTCTCAGTGCAAACTTTCGCTGTAGATCAAATACCAGAAAAATACTGTCTAGGTCTCGGGGTAAAACATGGTAAGCATCAGCTTATTCTTTCTCAGACTCTAATGTCCAAGTTCTTCGTAAGAAACTGTAGTTACAGGATCTTTCCTTTTTTGTGGAGAGATAATTATGCAGCCTGACTAGACCGTAATTCTTTTTTTGACATGAAGTCTTCCTGGCCAATGTGGATCTGTGATAGCATGTACATACACTAAACTCTGTATGCACCCACAAGATTTGCAGATCTCTTGGTAATCAGTGCACCCACGAGGTAGACAGTCTCTGTATGGGTTACTATCGTTCTGAAAATCATTCTCACTGCAGTCATAGCAGGACCCATTCAGTGTCTATGTGGAAATGCTTTATCAATATCTTTTCATCTGGAGAAAAGAAGATCCACCACTTCTAGTTTTCTAGAGCTGAGAACAGCTCTCAGCAGTGCTAGAGTGCTTTGTTCTGAACTCTATAGCTATCGTGTCTAGGTGATACACCACTATATACTAAAAAAGTAGATAAAGAGCAGCATAGTGTGAAGATTCCTTTTTCTTCTTGGGCAAGTAGCCAATATCTGTGCTTTATCTTCTGTGCACTATGATTACCCTGGGAGAATGGTTGAGGTGAGCATGACTCAATTTGTCAGCAAATTCCTCATTCCACTGTTTTGTTTTGTGTGTTTGGGTTTTTTTTTGGGGGGGGGGGGGGGGGGGGGGGTTTGGGGTGGGGGGCGGTTCTTGTGGGTTTTGGATGTTGTGGTTTTGGGGTTTGTTGTTTTGTTCTTTTGGAGTCCAGTTCATGGAAGATGGAGCTAGCCTATGATATAACTGAGTCATCTTTGCTCTCCCTCTTTTTTGAAGGGTAGTTGATGCAGAGGTTATGGACCTTGTGCTATCCCCACCTGTCCAAATTCATTATCTGTTATGATACTAAACAGCTGTTGTCATTAGAACCTGCTCCTTTCTGCTTTTTATCAGCAAAAGGAAAAGTTCTCCATGATACATCATCCAGCAGTTAGATTTCCCAGCAGTTTTTTCTGTAGACTGTTCTGCCATCTCATACATCAGTTTCCCTATCATTCTCTAATCTTCAGATGGTACCCAGAACAGTTTGTACAGACAGCTGCCAAATTCAAAGGCATGGTTGTCTTGAAGAGACTGAAGGCATTCAGTGAAGTAAATAGTAGTAAAGCCTAATCTGATACCAAGAGGGTTTTCATACTGTGTTCTACTGGAGTAGACAGTAACTCTGGCCTCTCTGAGAAATTAGCACCTCATCTCTACTACTCTCTGGAAGCTGCCTTTGTTCCTACTCTTGCCAAACAAAGAAATCTGGTACAGACTGTGGAAGAGTGGTGCTGCAGTTTTACCTGGAAAAGTCACAGCCCTGCATCTAGGTGCTTGTGTAAATGTAGATTCTTAGAAGAAGAGAGATGCCTCACCACTGTCTGCAGTTACTTGAGGTGTATAGTATGTGTGTAATTTAGTTCCTGGCCTCTGACCCAATCTCATCAGTCTTTCTTGAATTAATCTGACTGCAGTTCTGCATGTAAAAAGAAGCCAAAACTGCTGCATGTTCATTCTTTTGCTTGTGATGCAGGCATGAGGGAGTGCAGATGTTTGTCATCTGCAAACACTGAGAAAGTCATTGATGTTTAGGCTATAAGAATTCCAGACATCCAGGGAGCTTTTCTTTTGCTTGTTCTGCAAAAAAAACCAAATGGAGGCTGGTCATCAGTTTCCAAAGAATAGTGTTACTTGAATAGTGTAACTTGATTTGATGTAGTATTTGATATCTGGTTAAACAAGCGTGCATACCAAAAGAATATAAACAATACTGGGTTTTGACCTGTAAAATTCTCTTAAAAATTTGTTCAGTCCATTGGGTTTCCTTTTTAAATGCTGTAGGCGGCTGCTATTTGTTTGTTTGTTCAGTCCTGCCATATACACTGTGCCTACTGTTAGCTTGCTTAAATTTTTCATTAAAATTTTAGGACTGGTTTTGGTTGAAGCTTTTGTTAGCATATACTGTATAATTAGGAAATGAGAGATTCTGTAGCAGTTTTTCTGCTGTGGCTTTGCTATAAATGGAACATAGTAATTAATATTTATGGATTACTTGAAAGGATTAAAATGAAGAACTGAACTACACCAAGAAACCTGGTGTATCTGATTAGTGTCCTGTATACCATTCAGCTGTCTCTTCTTTGGTTGACTGGGAACAGACAAAACTAGGGAAGTTGGTTACACTGTGATGAATTTAATTGTCTTTGGAATGACCAGGTCCTATCAAGAAGAGCTTAGATCTGAGTTACTTTTTGCAGATCATGTGCCTTCTATCTGGCATTTGTACTGAAAATGTTATTTGAAAATTTCAAGTATGGATTATTTCTCTGTAGTTCAGTTTGCTGTTTCTTAAAGTACCTTGAAAATCCAGCCTGTAGCATGAAGTGATTGTCTGAATGTTTAGTTCTGTGAGTTGCAAAATAGCATAAACATTTTTTTGCTCCATTTCTCTTTATTCCAAGGCTGAAGATGCTGTGTTCCAGGAATTCTGTGAAGAAATTGGGATAGAAAATATTCGTGTGTATGAACAAGAACATGTGAGGCAACAAGAGGAGATTGATAAAAGAAGGTGGTATTTGTAATTGAAATGTAAAAAAGTGGTTTGTATTGGATTGAGCACACTGGTAAATGAGTAACTCCATCACAGGAAATACCACAAAAACTTAGAAGACTGTAAAAGGTTATATCATCACTACAAGGATTGGTTAGTAGTTGCACTGCTATGGTTGGGGTTTATTAGACAGTTATATTCAGTGACATTTTGCAACAACTTGAAAGGTAAAATTTACTATTTTAGTAGCACTATTGTAGAAAAATAAAGAAAAGAATAGTTTTCTAAAATCCACATAGAAAAATGGCTCTA
The DNA here is from genome assembly GCF_026419915.1 of Harpia harpyja. Taxonomy (NCBI): domain Eukaryota; kingdom Metazoa; phylum Chordata; class Aves; order Accipitriformes; family Accipitridae; genus Harpia; species Harpia harpyja. Next base: position 2,845,042 of record NC_068945.1, on the reverse strand, counting down.
TCACAAATTGAGGATGGCATGAAGGCTCACTCGTGTATCAAAAATCTTAAAGGAGAACTGGGTATAAGATGCAGTGATTCGGTATAGGAACATACTGTTAAGGAAAACAGAATCTTAATTTTCTCAGAGGCAACCTCAACAGGTATCCCACTCAAACAGGCATATGTCACAGGACCACAACTTTATATCTTAAAGAATGAGAATGTTAAAATGATCTATCTCCTTGTGCTACAGATGTTTTCAGGCAGATGATAGTTTATGCATTTCCTGACATTATTTAAATCCACCTTTTCTACATGACTAGTGTAATGGCCAGCACTGAACTCCATTTTCTTTTCAGCCATGTCTTCAGCCTGCTAAGAGATTCTGACTGGTTTTCAGTAACTAGTCCAAATGTATGGTTTTGGCTAGGGCTGCAGTGAGGCAGTAGTGCAGTGCATTTGGTTGCAGTTACAGCACCTGCTGGCTGAAGTGATCATTTATGTTTGCAAGTACTGAAGTCTGGTGAAGTGTAACAAGTTAGTAACAGAACAATGAAAGGAGGAGCTTTTTGCATGGCCTTACGCTACACTGCAGATACAGCCTTGGCCTTGCTTTTGCCCTAACTTGCCATCATTAGTCCTGTAAACCTGTGCTATGGTGCCTTCTTGCCCAGGTCTAAAGAGCCTGGAGCTGGTGGTGTGCCAACCTTTTTGCCTGAACAGCAGATGCAGCACTAGTAGTAAGTCATTTCGGAAGCTCAGAGGCAGACAGTAACAGCTGAGAGGAGACCTTTCTGTAAACAGCTGCTTAGTTTTACTTCAGTCCTCTCTCACAGCAGCACGTGAAGAAGTTTCTGCTATTGTACCCCTATAAACAAATACAGGTCTCAACTGAGAGATGATGAGCAAGGCTGAATATGGCTTGAAAAGCTCTGGTCTCATGCTTGTAACTGCAAGCTCCCAACTGAGATACTTTCCTTATAATATTCAGATAAACATACATGCCAGCTGACTAGGAGGCTTGCAGAGGCTGAGCAGGGAGTGCAGGCATTGGATAAATACACAGCATCAGTGTAGCTTTTGCCCAGCTCATTTCTGCATCATTTACAGGTATATCATTCATACTGAGATACTTGAACTCTTAGCGTCACTTTCCATATTGAATGTGGCCATATAGTATCTTTATATTGTATTTTTTGAACTATTATCACTGTATTTTTGTAACTTCCAGTATATCCACAGGATGTGGTGTAGTGGAGTTGATGATCCAAATGTATGCAAATTTTTGTGTTCGTGTAGAAGATTTTCACTTTGACTATTAAGATAGCATTTTTTGTATCTTGTAATAACTTAAAATCACAGTTACTGGCCTGCTTTGTAAGTGTTGGTTTGAAATACTGTACTTTGACTAGAGTGGAGTTTGAAAATCAGAAGACACGACTAAAAGTTCAGCTGGAATATAGTCGTGATCATCTACAAAAATTAACAAACAGAGTCAGCAAGTTGAGGGAGACCATTCATAAAGATGAAGCTGAGATTATCGGGCTGCAGAAGGTAATGGTAAAATACCTATCTCTGTCTATATCTCTATCTGGGACTGAGAGGAAAGAATGCATCGAATTACAATTTTGAATAATTGTAGTTGATGCTGTTGAGTAATTGTTCTACAGCTTAATTCAGTGTTGACTTTGTAAATGTTAAAAAAATGCAGTTGCATATTGTCATTTTCACCATGGCATAACCTGTCATATTGGAGTACTTATTAAAAATAAGCTTACTAAAAAATAAATTTGGGGTTACTGTATGTACAGTGTATATGGTGTTTAGTTCATATGAAAAGGCAGCATATGACTACAGATAAAACTAGTAGCATGTGGCTGAGATTCTTTAGAAGATTTTATGAGTAATAGTAAACAACTCTGGTGCTTTGCATCTTTATTAGTGGCTGTGAAGCACATTAGACTTAAAATAATTCTGTGAAAACCAATTTAGATTCTTAGTTGAAGTAATATGTATAGATTCCTCTTCATAGTGTTCTTTATTCATAAGTAATCTTTTGTTGTGTTAATGTTGCTTGTTAAATAAACTATGCTTGTGGTGCACTGGAAAGTGAAGGAGGAAAGATGTGTAGTAGTGCTTTGAATAAAAAACAAAAGTGAAATGTAAAACTGTCCCAAAGTGGGCAAAAAAACCCACATGCATCATTTGAACTCTGTATTTTAACATTAGAAGACATGTATTTCTGATACTGAGGAAAAACAATAGACCCTTGTTCAGTTATGCACAAAAACATGGCTGACTTCATGCCCGTGTGTGTAATTCTTCTGAAATATGACTTTGAGCAAATTCAGATATTTTTGTCCTGGAGAAGGATTGTTTGTATTAAATTCTGAAGGTACTTTGTTTGGATACTGCAACAGCAGTAAGTCTTGATTAGGTTGCCATAATACTAGTCTCTTAAGGACCATGTCTTCATGCATGTAGCGTTAGGTTTACTTTATTCTAGCACCTAATTTCTAGCAATTTAGCGGTGGTATGGGTTATATAGGGAAAGACTCTTCTAATGTACTGCCACAGATTCTTTGTTCTCTGCAGATTACCTCAGGATTTATCTTTAATGAACAATATTTCTTAAATGATTTCTGGTTACCTTAGGTGTTGCTAAATATGTTGTAGATGTACAGTAGATGGGATCCTTTTTGCAGCGCTAAGGGACTAACTGAGGAAAAGGGGGTAGCCTACAGATCTTAGGCGTTCTAGGATCCCTGCCTTGTTTGATGGCTTTATAGTTTAGTCTGGTACAGTCACAAATCCAGAGCTGTCTCTGCCTATGTATACAAAACATTTGGATATTCCTATCTGTAACACAGACTTTTTTCCCAGTGCCTTTCAGATTTTGTGCTGTAACACATTTGAATATATTGTAACAGGTTTAAACTTTAACTCTTTCTTTCTATATAATAAAGGTTCCATGTCAAGATTTCTGGTGAAGGTTTAAAAATGTAAATATTTCCCTGCAGGATGAGGAGAAGCTTCTAAAAAAAGTGAATGAAATTGTGGAGGAGAAGCAACATCTTAAGGATAGATTAAGTGCTCATAAATCTGAGGTTATAAAGACCCAAAATGAAATTGAAGAGTTCAGAAAGACATTGTTAACTCTTAATAGGTAATTACTAATTGTACTCCTGGGAAAATTATTGATGTGATAATATTTAGAAGAGTTTTAGTGATCACATGTTTAAATTTCTCTTGGTCTGTTTCTTGTGAAAAATTCATTAGAGACATGGTAACTTACATTTACAGTATGCATTAGGTAAAAAGTGTTTCTAATTCCGTATGTGGTTCCCAAAAGTAATGTGAATGAGATTATTTCATGAGAGCCATCCCATATACCATATGGAATTAATATTATCTTATTATCTACCTAGTGTGAGGTCTCGTGATTTCTGATAAATATGTAGTGACTTCTGATAAGCATGTATTGGCTTATAACTTGATCGCAGGTGGCATGTTAAGTTTGCTGGTAGCTTCATATTTCTGTTAGAGTTGTATAGTTGGTTTGGTTAATGAGGCTTTTTTTCCTGATTTCAGTGTTCTCATCTTCTCTAGGCCTTTCAAGTGTTGGATACCTTAAACTAATATTAATTTTAGGTCACTATTTTGTCCTTGCTGTTCTTCTAAATCAACAGCTTTGGGGACAGTTTATACTTTGGGTTTTTTATGCTTGCTTATTGTTGATGTGTTAAATGTCTGTTAATCAGGAGTCTTTATGTTTAAAAAAATGTTGACACTATGGCTAGGTAGACTTGTGGAATTTTACATAAACATAGATTGTATGCCTAGTAATTAATTTTCTAGTGTGTAATTTTAACAATATAAGACTGTTAATGTCTCTGCCTTATTTAGCAACTTGATGCTATCAAATGAATTTGTTGCAAAGAATTGAGGTGTATTTCAAGTAGGGTAATGATAAAAGATACTTGATTAAATTTTGAAAGGATCAAATCTCTGTACATCTTCAGCAGAGCTGAAGAGAACAGAGTTTAGTTGTAGTTAGGAAAATGGATATTTGAAAATGCTATAGTGTGAACTTAGCAATATACTGAAACAATGTCCGTGCTGCTAGCATTTACCTTGCGATAGAGTTAAGAGTTAATACAGACAGCAAGGTGTTAGCTTGTGTGCTAGAATAGTGTGTGGTTCCCAGCTCCCTCTTTAGTAATTTGGGAAAATTAAGGAGATGGAAGAAGTTATGTACCATTTTAAGTACCATTTTCCTTTATGTTTGGTAGGGATTATAGAGGAAAAAGCCCTCTTTTTGTGCTTGGTAACTGTTTTTCATGCTATATGGCTGTGGATGTTGTTGGCAGCAATGCTTCTGCTCTTCAACTGGTTTGTGCCTTTTGTGTACGTAGGGAAACTACAAAATTACAAAAGGAAGCTACAGCTATAGAAACCACTCTGGAAGAGAAAAGATTAAGACGGCATAATATGCTTCTTGAATGCAAGGTGCAGGACTTGAAAATAAAACTCCTGTCTGGATCACTGGATGACATCAGTGAAGTAGAGGTATTTAAAAGATTTACAGAAGATAGATATCATGGAGCAGCAATTCTTCAGTCTTGAATTTAAAGATACTTATTTTTTCCTTACAGGACTGTTTGTCTTGCACGGTAATGTTAAAATAAATATATTGTTTCCATGTGATCAGGCCTCATCCATTCAAGAGAATAATTTGGGGGGTTTTTTTTGTAGAGGGGACTATTGTTTGCAAGTATTTTTGCTTGTGCTTGAAATGTATTCCTGTGAAATATGTAAAATCGCTGTCGTACAAGCAAATCGGTATGAAGGAGTATTCTAGATACGCATACGTAAGAGGACACACAGGGGTCAATTCAGAAATATAAATAGCTATGGCGTGTACATGGATTGAGATAGTATTTGGTTAATCATCCATAATATAAACCCTGTCTAAAATCAACCTTTTCTCTTCAGTAGATGTAGATCCTCACAGAAATCAGGGATACACTACAATAGAAATACTCCTGCTATCAGGGGATTGACCCTCATTATTTTTCTCAGTCTTCCCTTTTTTCAGCCTATCTTTTGTGAGGAGAAATTAAACTTTCTCCACTATTACAAAAAAGAGCTATGGGTTTTGAAGGACTTGTAACAAGTCTGTAAATTTGGAAGGAGTCTTGTTGAGCCCATTCCTTAGAAAAGTACTTTTGCTGGAGGATAGATATGAATTGAGTGGGTCAGAAGACAAAATGAAGGCAGTGAGGGAGGCAGTCTTTGAAGGGAAAGGACATGAACTGCTGATCATCAGAGTATGTAGGCAGCTCAGCCCTTGCTGTTTATGAATAAGGAAGAGATGAAACCAAGGAGGTGTGCAGTAGGAATAACAACTTCAATTCCTAATTAATATCACTGAGAAGACCAGTAAGATTTGGTTCTGAGAGAATCTTGGTGGGAAAGGGACTGATGACGACATGCAGCATGTGTTTCATTCAAGGGAAAGTAGCTGTTTGAAATCCAGGCTTACAGCGTCCAGAAGATACTCTGCTTATGCTGTACAGAATTGAAGCTACTCATTTCTTCTGAGGCCAACTGAGTGGAAGAAATGCCTTGACTTACACACTTCAGAGCCTTTCCTTGAAAGGCAATTGAATTATCATGGGAACGTAAATCTTTCCAATCAGGAGATTTACAGTATGCACATTGTTCTAAATATATTACAAATAAATCACTGCTGCTTTCATCTTAGCTTCAAACTGAAATTAGCTGACGCTTTCATCTTTAAAAGGTGCGTTTTTTAATTAGACTGATAAGGTCTTAACTAACTGTTCACTCCATTTTGGCTAGGGGAGGAGCTATGGGAATAAGTTTACCTCATACCATGTTACCACTGTCTCATCATTTTATATCCTTTTAATGTATTGTTTTAACAGTTTAAAAATTAATTGTCATGTTTCTGAACTGCAATGTACTTCATATTTATAGCTAGGAACTGAAACAGAAGGCACTCTAACTATATCAAGTATCTATGAAAGGGAAGAGGCAATTCAGATAGACTACAGCAGCCTAGCAGAAGACCTGAAGGTAATATTTTTTGTTTGAAATTAGTAGAGATCGAGTTTTTTATTTTTATTTAAAATACTTTAGTTGTTGAAATTATTTATTCTTCACCCTAGTCTTTAAATGAAACTTGTTAAAAGCACTGTTAAGCTTAAGTGCATGTGTGTTTGTGTTCTGGTTTTGCAATCATACGTAGCACTAATGTATGGGATTTCTGGAGACATCAGTTTCCCATATAACTAAATCTAATTTAAAGCTTACCTAAACCATCAAAATAGAATGGAGAAATAGTAAATATAACTCTGATTTTTCCTTCCTCCTTTACCTTCTGCCTTTAAGTTCCAACACTATAGGTTAACGACTCAAAACTCTAGAAACCAATGATTGGCTGCTGGGGGGGGTTGTACCACCTTCTCTCTGTAGTATTTTCAGAGACTGAGACTTGCCATACTTCCCTCTGTAACAGTCCATTAGGTTATGTTTTCTCAGCAGTTTTTTGTAAATTTTTTTCTTTTTTCCTTTTTAATCATAAGGAAAATAATTACATGTCAGAGGCTAGGTACAGAGTAAGGGATGAATCTGTCATCACTGGAGCTTGGCTCAAAGAATTCATTGAGAAACTTGTCTTCAAAGGTTTCCTTTACAAAACAAGTAGAGAAGCCAACTAATCCTCCTCCTATGTTGTATTTTAACTCGGACTTCTAGCCTGAAGGGAATTTGTTGTCTGTTTTTAAAGGTCTTGTGGAACAATGCTTAGGATCTAGTAAAATTATTCTGAGAACTAAGACTCTGAGTGGAGTTTTTTGTTTTGTTGTGCTTCCAGTTAAAGCTATTAGATGAGTGGGGTACTTCTTCCAGAAACCATGAGTGCTTGCTGTATATGTTGAAATGCCTTGGCCTAAAAGCAAATTTTATTGTTTTAGTATTTTTTTTTTTCTCTTTAGGACCTAGAATCTGAGAAAGATATAGAGGATCATCTGAAACAGATGCAGCAGGAAATAAAATTTAAAGAGAATACTTTAATCAAGACAGCTGCTCCAAACCTGAAAGCAGTAGAGAAATTACAGATAGCTCGGGACAAATTCCAAGAATCAGTAGATGGTAACACTGAGTCTTTCATAGTAATCCCTTTTGTGACTGTGAGAGTTTTCACCCTAATTGAAATTCTTCTTTCTGGAGTTGGTCCTGCTGTCTTTGCTTCTTTCAGATAAAGTATTTTTTGTGCTCAAATGTTTATCCTCAGTTGTCTTTTTAATTATATGTAAATGATTTATTAACATACACTTTACTCTGTAGTAGTTTACTGAAATACAGTTTGAATGATTGGAAAGATACTTTGTTGGCCAAATGACATCATAAAGTATTTTTACTTATTTTCTAAAAAATTACTGACTCTTATTATAAAATTCTTTAAATTTTTCTTAAATAATTGAAGGAACATATATGTATTGTCCAGAACTCAGACAAAACTACTGGTATCCTCGAAGAGCATTGCAGACTTTAACATATTAAGAAAACCAAGGAGTTCTGAAGCTGTAACAGGTAAATGCTGGTGCTGCTGAAGGCTACCCAGCTTACAGAAGGAATTAGAAGAATTTCGTTCATTGCTCCAGACAAATATAACATGGAGCAGATTGAATACATCCCAGCCTCTCAGGTTTTGGGGCCTCCATTTGAAATCTGGAAGGAAACTCCATAGTATTGGTATGCTCCTTGTATGTGCATGAGAACCTTTTTCTGCAATAAATATTTTCCTTCATGCTTATGATGGCACACAATACATATTTGTTCTGTGTATTTGCTTAGAGGCTTATTATGGAGTAATTTCAGTAATTTTTTTCATAGCTTTTGAGACCAGCAGAAAGGAGGCCAGAACATGCAAGAAAGAATTTGAACAAGTGAAAAAAAAGAGATATGAGCTTTTTAGCCGGTGCTTTGAGCATGCCTCCATAGCTATTGATCAGATCTACAAGAAACTTTGCAGAAACAGTAGTGCTCAGGTGTGTCATGTTCTTGGGTGCTTGGCTTAAAAGGCCTACTTGATGCTTTGTTATCTAGAATAAGAGAACTTAGTAACACTTTTACTTTCCAAAGACAGTTTCAGTCCTGAAGAAGAAAATTACATAAATAATAAAGACTTCAGAATTTTAAGGTCAGAGGAGGAATAGGTAATACGCCAAAGCATGCTTGACATTAGACAGAGAGATGTGATCTAAAGTGTTAACAGAATTGGGAGCTACTCAGTTTAGGTTAGTTTTACTCTTTTTATTTAGCATACTTGTAAATTATCATGACACAAATGTGAAATGTATTTGAGCACGTCCTTTAAAAATAACACTGGTTTACAGATCTAGTGATACCAATAATAAGTAATTAAAACCACTTAATCATTAGTATAGATAAAACTAAAAATCATAAATCACTCTTTCTGTGCTAGCGTTTTGTATGAGGTTTTGAAGCTCCTTATACCCCACTTAAATATTTAAAAAAGAGAGACTTAATATATTTGCAGCTTTTAGGAAACCTGTAGAAAATATGTTTCACAATTGTATTAATCTTTGTTAGTGTTCCAGTATTAATGCTGAAAGGAAAGAGGAAACTCATAAATGCTTTGGTTACAACAAATTCTGTAGACAGTTGAATGTTTAAAGGGCTCAGGCTTGAATTCCTTGTCTGTCTTTAAACTTCAGATTTTGTGTTTTCTCTGAGTCAGATATTCAGTGAACACCTTAAATATCTTTAAATATATCCTTTCTGCTTCTAGGTTGGACAGGATAATAAAGCATTTCTTCATAATTACTGGGCACATACCTTCTCCCCTGGACTAAACATGAGGCAGGATCTTGACTTTGTATCACTCTGAAACAACCAGTATTTTCCAGATGCATTGCCAAAAATAATTAGTTGGGTGCTTTCTTTGAGGTCTGTGATGCTGTGCCTTGATTTGAGCCATAGTGGTAACCTGGTCGAGAGATTTATCCTGTGATTAGCCGGGAAGCTAAAACTGCCTACTAGATACTAATATAGCAGCTGAAGGAAGCTGGTCTAATTGCATTGGAAGAGTAAACGATTGCTCTGTGTGTGGTGATTTGTTCTGGTTAGCTAAGGAAAGGGTTAGCTCTGAGTTTTGCTATTAGAGGAGGTGGCCTAGGTTGCAGCTTGAACAGATGCTTTTTAAGCAACCTTAATGGTTTTTAACATGAAAATTTCTTGATAGTAAAATTAATATTTGTTAATATTATTATATTGATAACATTTACTAATAATGCTTTACTATCCAGTCCAAAAAAGGGAAGCTTTGATTGAGTTAGTTTAACTTCTAGAGATTCTGGACTCAGAACATTGGTGCACTTAATATACTGCTCAGTAAAATTTATTTCATCAGCACATTGTGTGTTGCAAGTACTTTAAAAGAAACTACTGCCTAAGAAATTGTGCATACACAGATTCGCTGCTGGGTTTGCCACCAGTTCTCTTCCATTCTTCCTCTGTGGAGAGAGAAGTGTTGTTCTTTTCGTATCTTGATGAGCAAGGAATATCTGTACCCTAGCACGCTACAAGATGGTTTCTGCTAACAGTGTCTATACATCTGAACGCTTCCTCTTGCATAGATACATGCGGTAGCATAGAACTGGGAGTTGCATTGCAAGATATTTGATATGTTTATAGCCTGAAGAACATTGTAATAACAATGACAGGCATTCTCTCAGCAGAGAAAAACACAAAAATGTGCATACCTCCAACAAAACAAAGGTACTGCAAGAACTGTATCTTACTTCCAGACTATTTACCATAGAAATTATTTTAAATCAAAGTACATGTAGTGTTTTGTTTTCTTTTTCTTCCACTGCATCTATGATCCAAGAGGATAACTCATTTGAGTGTCAACTATGGAAATTTTTCTTCTATCTCTATGCATTTGTGCAGAGGGGAAGAGACTGTATTTTATTTTCTCTTCTATTTAATGGGAAAAATAAACCATATAGCAATTAGCTTATCCATCATACTTTTTAATGGTTTGGTAAAATGGCTATTCCTTTAAAATAATACTTTTAATTTTTGGACCTGGGAACCAGGATACAAAGTATAGAGAAAGCCTACTTATATTAAAATCTTTCTCCAGCTCAAAGCTAGATTTTGTAAAACTAACCTTTTACAAAAAAGTGTAATTTTGGAAGTATATTTATTCCCAAACAAAAGAGAAAACTGCTTTTGAAGTCTAAAATTTTAATAATTAAAAAAAATTAAAGGAATTACATAAAAGGTGATAAAATCAAGTTTAGTCGTTGAAAGTTTGTAAATGACAAATATGTGGACCCATTTCCAAAATGGTTTTGTTAATTAGTCTCCCAGCTCATGGTTTGTTAACGAAGGCATATTCACTGGGAAATTTTATAGTGCTGCTCTTCTGTATAGATGAACAGGTGTCTCCTACAGATGAAGCTAACTTAGCAGTTTCAACACAAGCTCAGTATTTAAACCTAAAAAATATCCACTTTATTTTATAAATGTCACTATTAATAATGAAATGTATGTGTTTCCAGGCATTCCTTACTCCTGAAAATCCTGAGGAGCCTTATTTGGAAGGCATTGGCTTTAACTGTGTGGCCCCAGGAAAACGCTTTATGCCAATGGACAATTTGTCAGGAGGTGAAAAAACTGTGGCAGCTCTGGCTCTTGTGTTTGCTATACACAGGTAAAAGAAATATTATGGTATTATCCAAGTGTGTGGCTGAATAAGTGGCAGGAAGATAGACATTGTTACACTTACAAACATGTTAAAAAAAATCTGCTAATAGAGTACTTAAACATTACTAAAGTCCTTACTCTTTATCTGTCATTGCTTCTTGTCAAAATTTTATGATACAGTAAGTGAGTCTCTAAAGTAATTAGAATGGTTATTAACATTTTTGCATCTAAATGCAAAATACTGTCTTGTCTTCTACAGTTTTCGGCCAGCACCTTTTTTTGTTTTAGATGAGATAGATGCTGCCTTGGATAACACAAACATTCATAAAGTAAGTTGGTCCCTTTCACCTCAGCCTTTTATTGACAATATAATGATATCTTTTGCAGAAGGATGGCTACTTTCATTATAGGTTGATGGGATAAAGAGATTGATTGCACTGTCTTAACCTGTTTTAAAATATTACTGGGTTTAGGATGGAAATAGTTGTTGTATGAGATGTTAGACTAGGGCTAGGTTTAAATTCATAAATCTAAATGTGTTTTAATCAGTGCCCAAAATCTGAAGTTGAGAAAAATGGGTCAGGAGTGCAAAAGAATGCCGCATAACCACGTGGTGCAATCTGACATGAAGGTTACTCGTGAATTGCTGGTTGGGGTTGGTTGGTTGGAATTTTTAAGGCCTTTGAGTTCCCCTACCTCTAAGAAACAAAGGAGCATATCTGCATGTTGAAAGTCAAGTCATCCTGTCACTGGAGTATTTATTTTATATAATTAGCCTACTAAATATTTTTACATTAACACCAATTAAGGGCTATCACTCCCATCATTTTAGTCATGTGAATTCTTGCTTGATTGAAGTAACTTCCTGTCCTCCTTTCAATTTCTCTTTCCCTTTTTGCTGATAACTATTCAGTGTAAAAACTTGGCTCGTTCTGACACATCTGGTAGAAGACATGTCCAGTTTATACCTAAGAACATGCTAAGCAGCATTCTTCTTCAGAACACTATAAATAAAGAATAGCTGATTTTTTTTTTTCTTCTATGCAACTGCATTTCTCAATTCAAACATTTCAAATCTGGTTTACTTTTCAGATAAAAATCACATTTGTAGCCCACAAAAGATGGTCATATTAACAGTTGTTAGCCAAATGGTTCCTAGGCTTATAACCCTCAACAGGGAGTATTTTTAGTTTGAAAGTATCATATTTCATTTGACACACCAGTATGTTTTTAAGATGTATAGTCAAGAAAATAAAGAACATCAATGCGGAAAGCTTAAGTATTATAAGTTCTGGTCTAATGTGTAGTTATAAAAGTAACATGCATAAATACCACTTTATGGCCAAAGAGCTAATAAACTTGGATTATATTACACATTAGGGTTAACCCTGAAATCGCCTTAGTTGTCTACATTAAGCCTTTAGCCGAGTCCTTGGGGCCCATCTAATCTGACTGGGAAGTTTTGCTGAGCTTCCTGCTTTGAAGTTGAATTGGGCTTCTCCCCGTTTTGCAACCTTCGTGGCTAGAGACGGGCCCGTCTCCCCTGCGGCTGGGCCATCCCGCTGCAGAGCCTCTGTCCGGAATGCCCGCTTGCCTTACTGCCCTTCGGCAGCCCTTCTGCTGCTGCTGCTGCTGGAAGGAGACGCAGCGTGGAGGGGTCGGGGCAGGATTACTAAAAGGGCTGCTCTCTTCACCTGAACTACACGAAGCAGGCAACCTGTGGTACGGGCTGTGATGTATATAATATGCTTGGAGAGCAGGTGCCCATGGAATGCAGGAAGAGGGTGGTGAAATAGTGGTTTCCTAGAAAATTCCTTTAATTGGCTTCAGTATCTATCTAGCTATTGTTACAAGGAGGGTTAGATTATTCTTTAAGCATGTGTGAAAAGTGTCTTAAACTGCAGAATGAGCAATAGCAAAACTGCAGTGATCTGCAAGTACAATTAAGTTAATTCTTCCCTGCTCCCAGGGTCTTTCATATCTCTTTCCTTACCTGTAAGATAGTTGTTATTGGAAAGCACCAAAACCTTCAGACAGAGGAATTAAACATTGCAAGTGAGCAAAAATGATACATGGAAAACTGTGTTGCTGGTGCTCACTCGTACCCAGGTTTTATGCTTAGAACTAAGTGTTTTTATTTCCATTCAGCTTAAGGATTTACTAAAGCAGATGTAAAATGAATGTGAATTATGTAACTCACTAAAGACAGTTCTTCCACTAAAAAATGACTTCCATATCACGTAGATATAACTGTGCAGACAAATGCCTAATTAAAAATGTACTGCTTTTCCTTTATTCAGCATTTAATTTATGTTGTGGGATACTGCCTTATTCGGTCACTAATTTACAACTTAACATTCGTACCTTTATTTTGCAGATCATTGAAAAAAATGCTGCTGTCTGCAGTGAAATAATATGTGTTTAAGATCTTAGTTTACAGCCAGTAACAACCTTTTCACACTTTCTTTCCTTATTCAAGAATTTCCACCTTCCTTTGTAGTTATATTAAGTAAAATATTTTTCATTGGCACTGGCCTTTTTCTCTAACTTTATTCATTGGAGTAAATGATTATTTTCTTAGCATTTTCAAAAAGCAGCAACTCTGAGGGGTTGTTCTAAGAACGTGCAAAGTGTCTTAAGACCATTAAATTTCTCATTTTATCCTGCTTATTTCATAATTGAATTACTGAATTCTGCAACTAACATAGTTCAGTTCTTTCCTCAGTATTCCCTATTTATAGCATGGTTTAAGTCTGCCAGAACTAACTTACTGAAATATTTGGCTTCTTTCCAAAGGTATCAAGTTTCATTAGAGAACAGGCGCATGAACAACTTCAAATGATAGTTATTTCTCTAAAGGAAGAGTTTTATTCCAAAGCAGACGCATTGATTGGCGTGTGTCCAGAGGTAACAATTAATTATTACCAAGTTTTGTTAAATAATACATGCTGTTTTTTGTTGAAGTACTGACACCTTAAGGGTTACTACAGTAAATCATGTACATAATTGTGCTGCTGGATTTGAACTACTTTGTGTTCAGAAATAAGTGCAGGTACTGGCTAGATGAAAAGATTGTTTTGGTAACTCAAGCTCATTATTGTATCTCGTAGTCATTTATGAAATGCTTATTTCAAGTAACAGAAATGTTTTAAATTGTATGATCCTTCCTCTTCTCAGCATGATGACATTATGTTCAGTCGAGTACTGACTTTGGATCTTACCGAGTATCCAGACATGGATGACCAGGAGAGAACAGAGGATAAACCCAGTTCTGTTTCAGCATAAAGCATGGATGATTTCAGGGCCAGGTGACAACAGCAAGAACTGGGTTTATGGCCAACTTACAAATCTGAGTTTGGATGTGGCTGTTAGAGGTTGATAGAGAAATGTTTACCTTTCAAAAGAAGCAGTTTTCTAAAATATTGAGGGAACTAACTGTTATTCATTGATATGGTTTTGTTAACAAGTAAGAGATAGCCAGAGGTTGTCACTTAAGTGTGTACGTTCTGGTATGCAGTGCTTTGTCTTCGAATGTTTTGGGGGTTTTTTGCCTTAAGATGAAGGATTACAGGTTCACATAAGTGCACTATTACAAAGATAAGCCTCTTGCTTTTCTTATGAGAAGTAATGTGTTTAGCCGCATCTTCAGTACGCTGTTGAGATGCATGCTACCACTGGTCAAGACCTTCACAATTTTTCTCTTGTGTTGCAGCTGCATCTATTTGCCTTTAGAAAGGATTATTTCCTGTTTTTTTTAAAACAAGATACTGAAATCTGCCCATTATCTTATGTGGCTTTTGTGACACCCAGTAAGGCTTCAGTCTTCCACTGCAACCTTACGAAAACATTAACTTTACAAAAGCTCATGATGTATCTCTATAGGTGTGTTGTAACATGGAAAAATTTCACCTTTGAGGTATTCTACCCCACACAAAGGTGGAAAGAATAAACCAGGTGTGAGTCAGATGCCATACACGTAGCAGCCTTAGAAAAAAGTAAATTGGTTTGCAGTTGAGATTTATTACGTAGCTGTCCCAGTAGTGTCAAGTTTATTTTGATGGCCACGCTTCATCTAAGAAGCAAAGTTAATTGAGTTGGTTACAGAACACCGAGAGAGCTTGAATCACTTCATCTGGCTTAAGTTTCACCTCAGTGTATGCTGAAGAGCTTTATTTGGTTTATTGTTGTTCGTAATAATTATATCTTACGTTCATATACTAGCTTCCTTTTGTCCATCATGCTGCTTATACACGTCTACCTTGTAATGTGTTGCTAATACTGTACTTGTTGCACACAACTGATGATGTCTGGACATGTGGGGTCACTGCACAAGGAAGGAATGACGTGAGCAGTAGGTAATATGTTCGTATGGGAATATAACAATGTAAGTCTGTCCACTTACACTGTAGACCAATGTTTATCAAATACTTATGTTGCTGCCACCCTTTATTAATAAAAATTATTTACTCTGAGTGTAAGTCAGTCATGAGTTAGCATCAGTCCCTTAATTCAGAATCCATTGACAGATGTGGAAACACTTACAGTTGTGTGAAGGATGAATAGAAGAGCAGCCTCTAGTGATTTTCAAAGACCTTTGACCCACATCAGTCTGGGTATTGCAAATACAGAAGTTTTGTTTTGGTTTGTGGGGTTTTTTAACCATTTGCTAGGAACAGTTCATTGAAATAGAAAAATACAGTAAAGAATTAAACTGTCTGAAGAACAATGAAAGCTACACATTTTAGTTACTATATAAGAATGGTCTATTTGGCTTTTAATAAAATATTTAAAGAGCATATGCTATCATCAGAGATGTCCTATCAACATCATTACACAGCCTGAGCAAGACAGGATAATAAATGGTCAACAAGTTTGTTTTCAGTAAATATCTTACTCCCATTTTAAAAAAAAAATTACAAATTAAGTAGAAAAAGAGCAATCTACATTAGAATCAGCAAACATCATTTAGTTCTTTCATGGCACTTCACTAATAATTTGAACAGGGGCTTAAACAACCTTACTCTTTCACTTAACAGATAAATGGAACAGATGAGTTTCAGGTTCTGTCCCTTTTGACTGTATTTTAAAGCCTGAGGTAGCTGCAAGGCAATCCCATCCCCAAGATGACTTAAAATATATAGGGGAGGGGGGTTGTGTAACAAAACCCAAACTAGGCATTTCTACCTTCTTATTGTATATGTTAGGAATTAAAGTAACTCCTTACTTACTCAGCTGCTTTTCAGGATATGAATAAATGGCACTTAAATGGGGGGAGGCTGTTGCATAACTTGCAGTTCAGCAGTGTCTACAAAATGGAAGAATCGCCAATGCTAGGTGTAAGCTGATCCTTACTAAAGGGAGGGGATGTGATTTCCTAATGTGGATCTGACTTCAGGCACAAGATAAGGAGTTACATGACTTTAGGGTTGGGCTTAAATAATTAATCACGGTTATAAATAGCTCAGCTCATCTGATTAATTTTGTTGCAGCTTGAAGCAACAATTTAAGTGTTCTAAGCTGATAATCAGCATCCAAAATAGCATGACAGATCACTTTTCAAAACAGCCAATTCATGCTGACTAGAGAAGCCAATTTTGGAAGTTAGGAGTCTTACAGATAATGCTATATGCAATGCTAAAAGACTTAATTTTCAAAAGTGATGTATGCATAAATACAGTCTCTCAAAGGGAGAAGATGGGTGTGGTCTATATTCAGGCTAGTTTTGCTTTTGATTTTTACCTTTTAAAAAACACAGCTGAAACCTTGAGAACTGATACTTAAGGTGCTTAGCAATGATATTGCATACTAAAACCCAAGTATCGTTTCCAGACTGTCAATCATGAAAGATGACTGGGTGTTTTCTCCTGGGGTAGAAGAGTCAGTGTGCATGCATTGTTTAAGATTGCTTTTCTAGGCAAAATGTCTTCAGATCTTTACCTGCTTCAGAACAGGGACAAAGACTTCCACACCACAAAAACTCCACCCATCCCAGTAGTTACTAGCCTAGAAAGAAGCACGCACCTCACTTTTAAGCTTTTCATTTTGCACGCATAGATACTAGAGAACAAGGAGAAATTGGTTTTGTGACATAGGAGTAAAGAAAGAGTTGACATACCACAATTCAGACAGAAAGGTCATCTGACAGACCCATCACTTCCATTCCCTGTAAAACCTTATTACAGCGTAGCGTGATCTCAGAAGGCGTAACAGATCAAATCCACAGGGAACGTAAGCAGAGAAATGTGACTGAAGCAACCCTCCAGGACTGCCACATACAAATGTGCAGGTAGCAGAACAAAGAATGGTCCTGAACGTGCTCTCCTACAGGCATTGAGGTGAGAGGCAGCTGACTAGAAAATTTCAGAAGGTTAGCGGTGTTAGCAACTGAACTACTAACTATGTCAGTTCAGTGCTGAGATGAGTGCTAGGTGAAGTAACAGCACCTCAGAAAAAAACAGTTAATGCAGTGCCTGAGCTTATCAGTGCCTACTAATGATTTGAGTAATTCAAATGAAGTCAAACTTCTATGTTAGAAATGGTCTACAGATACATAATTAGATACTAACTGGTTTTAATTCTGCTGCATTAAGACTATCCGTTATCTGCTTTCTGGCTGCATACTCTGTGATTTAAACAACACTATTTTAACTATTTATTTCTGTAGAAATACACTGCAAATAGGTCAGTAAGCCCCCATATACATATGGTATGTCCTTGCCAATACATTACTCTTGCATCCTTTTTTTCCCCATGTGATCTCATGCTTGACAGACTGACAAATGAAAACAAATACACTAAAAGTGTAAAACGGGCAAGTTATCATGATGCAGGTTCTATAAACGTGACACAACACTTCCTGTTCCTAACAGCTTAGGGATCTGAATCTGAAGCCTTGTGCTAACAGACCCCTGAAGAGTTCAACCTCCAGCAGCCTAACTGCAGTTCAGCTGATGAGAAAAGAATAGGAAACCCTTCATTTTGAAGGTACCTAACAGATAGTCACAGGTATGCTAAAAGTAATTTTTGACAGATTCAAACATTACCTCTCTTGTGGCTTCACCTTGGTAAGAGTTTGGTCCAACTGACTTGAAGGACAGGCAGAGAAAACCTGCACCTGCTTCTAAATGACCCCGCAGACACAGTTTTAGTAGTACGGAAGTGCCTGGAGAGTGACTAGTATGACTCAAGCTTTACATACATTACACATTTACAGCTTTTTATTCCACTTAAAACTATGGAAATACTCAGCTCAAAACTTTCCATGCAGCAGATGTAAAACACCTACTGTTAAAAAGCTTCTGGGTTGGGCTTTGGGGTTTTTTTCGTTAAATAGTGAGTACACCATTATCTGACTGCTTGATTCTCTTAGAAGAGTCAGTGCCATTTTCTCCTAATTTCCTTTTAGCACAGTCCACACATGAAGTTCCTGTGGAGGGAGAAAAAAAGTGAATTTAATGTTGCTACATACGTGTGCTTTGTATACTTTTTATTAAAAGCACCAAATATTAAGACAAACACAACAGTGGTCCACTGAGGTTCTTGTATTTGGATTCTGAAGTATAACCCTAACCCTACTGAAAGTCTGCACCAGTTCAGTGATCTCCAGCCCTTCCCCAACCCTGAGCTCTGGTACTAACATATAAATCAGGAAGTAGCTAATTATACAGCTGCCTTTTCAAGAAAATAATTCTTGATTTTGTGTGATAATGCCTGTGGAGTTCAGAGGTGAGAAGCTTCTTTAAAAAGTTTGGATCCCTTATTCAGAGGAAGAAAATTCTTGGTGTGAGCTACTGTTGACAGTATGAACAGCATAACGGACAGTAAAAACGAATGAAGGGAAATTCCTTCAGATCAGATTCATCAATCACTTAAAACTCTAGATATATATTTTTTGCAGGGTATTATACAAACCTGTGTTAAGGAATAATTCTCCTTTATTTTTTTACTTGCTATGTATTCCAAAATAGAAGTAAATGGGTGCTAAAATTACTTGTAAGGAGGGTGCTAACAAGTTAGTGAAGGAGCTTTATGTTAAGTGGAACTGGAATAAATTGTGCTCAAGTTTTTTGTTTATTTTCCACTGATGCCTAATTGTACTTTACTGAAAAAGGGATTTATGAACTCATCAGAAAGACAAGTTTAAAATCTATTTGGAGTTACAAAAGTAATCTCTGACTTTACATCTGCTCCCAAGTATCTTGGACCTTGTGTACTTTTTGACGGTGAAGAAGTGGGGGGGTTTAATATACTGCAATGCCAAAGACCCTTATGTCCAATAATGAAATGATACTTCCATACAATTTTTATAATTATTTGCAGCAGCGGCACAAGTATCTTAGAAATGTAATCTTTTTAAGTTGAAGTGGTGTTTCAAAGGGAAGTTTTGCTATTTTATACCATAAATTGGGATGTATTACTGCTCTGCTTATTCACAGAAGTATTACAAGGATGCCTGAAGAACGCTTAGCCAAAAATTCACCTTCAGTACTACACACTTAAGCTTGAGATTCACTCTTCTATACGTTCTTCTTAAGGAGGGCACTCAACATAGCCAAACATATGTTTGGAAGTTTAAGCCAAAACCACATGGATGTTAATATTATCTGGGAATATTATCATTAGTAATTTTTTATATACATTTTCTGGAGCTTTTCCATTCTATCATTTCTCATTTTATTGACAGCTGAAAGCCAGCAGTTATCTGCTAATAGGTGGAAAGAGGGTAAAAAGAGAATCTGTTAAGCAGACTTTCAGAGCTAAATGAGAGTACTGCACAATAATAATTTAATTACTTTGTAATCAGAGACTTATTTTTATCTCTCCAATAGATTATGGAACTTTCTGTAAAAATAAGAATGTTACTTACCCAACAGTGTTGTGCTGTCCACTCGATCAGCATCTAGAGAAGTGTCAGAGACAGCAACAGCCCAAGTTAGCATCAAAAAAGCTTTTACACTTTTATGCAACATCCCAAAATGGCAAGGTTGTATTTAGAATCATATGTCCCATGGGCAGGGACACCTTCCACTAGACCAGGTTGCTCAAAGCCCCATCCAGCCTGACCTTGAACACTGCCAGGGATGGGGCATCCACCACCTCTCTGGGCAACCTGTTCCTGTGTCTCACCACCCTCACAGTGAAGAACTTCTTCCTTACATCTAATCTAAATCTACCCTCTTTCAGTTTAAAGCCATTATCACATGTCCTGTCACTACACACCCTTGTAAAAAGTCCTTCTCCAGCTTTCTTGCAGGCCCCCTTTGGGTACTGGAAAGCCACTATAAGGTCTCCCCAGAGCCTTCTCCAGGCTGAACAACCCCAACTCCCTCAGCCTGACTTCATGGGAGATGTGCTCCAACCCCCTGATCATCTTTGTGGCCCTCCTCTGGACTCACTCCAACAGGTCCGTGTCCTTCTTATGTTGGAGGCCCCAGAGCTGAACACAGTACTCCAGGTGGGTCTCACCAGAGCAGAGTAGAGGGGGAGAGTCCCCTCCCTCGACCTGCTGGTCACGCTTCTTCTGATGCAGCCCAGGATACGGTTGGCTTTCTGGGCTGCAAGCGCACATTGCCGGGTCGTGTTGAGCTTCTCATCAACCAACACCCCCAAGTCCTTCTCCGCAGGGTTGCTCTCAATCCACTCATCGCCCAGCCTGTATTTGTGCTTGGGATTGCCCTGACCCGTGTGCAGGACCTTGCACTTGGCTTTGTTGAACTTCATGAGGTTTGCACAGGCCCACCTCTCAATCCTGTCAAGGTCCCTCTGGACGGCATCCCTTCCCTCCCGCGTGTCGACCACACCACACAGCTTGGTGTCGTCGGCAAACTTATGGGGGTGCACTCGATCCCACTGTCCACGTTGCCGACAAAGATGTTAAACAGTGCTGGTCCCAATACTGACCCCTGAGGAACGCCACTCGTCACTGGTCTCCGCTCAGACATCGAGCCATTGACCACAACTCTTTGAGTGCGACCATCCAGCCAATTCCTTATCCACCGAGTGGTCCACCTGTCAAATCCATGTCTCTCCAATTTAGAGACAAGGATGTCATGCGAGACAGTGTCAAATGCTTTGCACAAGTCCAGGTAGATGACATCAGTTGCTTTTCGCTTATCCACCAATGCTGTAACCCCAAATTTGTGAGGCACAATTTGCCCTTAGTGAAGCCATGCTGGCTGTCACCAATCACCTCCTTATTTTCCATGTGCCTTAGTATAGTTTCCAGGAGGATCCGCTCGATGATCCTGCCAGGCATAGACGTGAGACTGACTGGCCTGTAGTTCCCTGGGTCTTCCTTTTTTCCCTTTTTAAAAACAGCAGCTACATTTCCCCTTTTCCACTCAGCGGGAACTTCCCCAGTTTGCCACAACTTTTCAAATACAGATAATGGCTTAGCAACTTCTGCTTCATCAGTAGATTGAGAATTCTACCAGGGCATCGTTGCTGCAGCCCAGGCTACGTCCCATCTTGACCTCTCTGATAGTGAGCAACAGGTCCAGCAGTGCCTCTCCTCTGGCTGGGCTCTCCGTCACCTGTACTAGGAAGTTGTCCTCAACACACTCCAGTAGTTTCCTGAGCTGCTTGCAGTTTGCTGTGCTGCTTTTCCAGCAGATGCCGGGCTGGCTGAAGTCCGCTATCAGGATCGGGGCCTGCATTTCTCATTTCTTTCATATAAGCCTTTTAACAAACTCCTTCTGCTATTTTTTTAAAAGAGAGTTTGTAAATAAGCATGAAAAAAATGAAACCTGACAGTCTGGTAATGTGAAGAGCAGTTAATGCACACTTGAAAACAGTTTTGTTTCGGATCTCGACTTGCAAATGAGATCAACAAGATTCTGCAGTCAGAGTAAGGTCTCTCTTCTTGCAAGTATTAATGCCAATCAGTAATTCCACTGAACAAAAAAGGGAGGATTATAGTCTGATTTTGCAATCATTTCCATTTAGAGCTTATGTAAATATATCTCCCACCCTGTTTTGATATCAATGGCTGCTTTGCAATGAACTGGATACTCCAGACTCCACAGGCTCTAGACACTGCCCAGACTGTGAGAAGTATGTCCATCACATCCATCAACAGCAGCATGTCAAAGAAGAAACTAGCAGGCTGAGGCTACTTCAGTGTCTGAAATTGCACCCCAACTTACTTCTGGGTGTCTACACTGCAGACAAACTTCCTGAAACCTAGATGCTGTGCTAAGTATTTTTTCTAGCCTTCATGGAAAGAAAAATCTAATCCAGTGCAAATGTAATGTTCATCCAGTTACAAAAACCATTACATAATTTGGGCATACACCTGCAGTTTTCTTTTACGGAGGGCAAGGGGAAGGTTCCTGCTATGCACCACTTGGGAATAATTTTAGACAAAACAGTTTCCCTGACATGATAAATAAAAGAGCTGTGAAACAGTATTCTTCCCAAGGTCACTTACTCTAGTTATTCTCCTCAATTCTCTGGCTAAGCCAGAGTAGAACTGTCCTTGTTTGGAAAACACTGAAGAAATCTCCTTCCTTCAACATACAGTTGTTTTTCCCTGGTTTTGTATTAGAGGCTCTTCATTGCTACAGCTAAGGAATTTTATGAGTTGAGAGAGACAACAGGATGGAAGGGAGCAGGGGGGGAAGTAAGCGAATGGACCTAGTTAGTAAAATTTAGCTCCCTGTTGATGCAGGACTACTCGTTACCTTCAGCAAAGGTAACAAGGTATTTCCCATTTTAGCATTAAATGCCCTCTACAGAACGCCATTCGCTGTCGCAAATGGAGTATTACTCCACAGCCTTATCTATTTTATTGTCATAAAACGTTACCCTCACACTCAGGTTTTCTCCCCATTTGTCCTAACTGCGTTAAACCAAACACTATTGGGTGTACTGATTTAATTTCCCATTCTATGCTTAATCAGATATTGAGGCTCAACCAGCTTATCCCACCAGTTAATTCCTTCAATTCTTTTAGTCTTTTTTACTGACATGTCATATTTCATATAATTTAATACTCAATATGCTGGAGTAGTTCACGCCAAAAAAATACACAAAGTAAACATCTTAACTAAATGCTAACAAAAAGACAAATTCAGAACTAAAGATTAAATTTGCAAGAATCCACAGACCTTACAGAAAGAAATTTGGTTGGAATTTTGTCACGTGTTCCTACTCTGCATGCCATTCATAAGCAAAGATGCTACACAGGCCAGCTACACATGAGGTCAACACCTCAGACCAACTGCTGATTGTTCAGACGTGGCATCCTGCTACGTAGCTGCTCAAAATTTTCTTACTAAAGAGGAGACATTACCTGGACTTCTCTGCTTGCAGATTTGAGCAGTCAGATCTTGTACGTACTCTGGGAATTGTTTAAAACAGTCCCCGTAGGACACTACTTTTATTCCGTGCAGCAGCATATCTGCCTGGAGCTTGAAAAAGTGGTCTTCATTTTCTTTAAGCACCAACATATAATGTTCTAAATCCACTTTATTCTTTACAGTATAAAGAAAAAGAGCTTGGAATATCTGATCGCGCAGAGTCTCTCCACAGCCCAAAAACAAAAAAGACTTGGTTCGATACAAATTTTGAAGAATTTCCTGTTAAGAGACAGAAACATGCAAGAGCTACATTTACTTCAGTAGTCAAAAGGCCAAGGTAAGAACTTTTAGAATGTCAGACTTAAAAGGAGAAGCAGAGCAGACATCGCTATTGAACTGAATTAAGCATATGTTTTAGGATCAGGGCAAACTGACATTTCGTAAGTACTGTTTCTACGAAGAAGTTTATGTTCAAAATCAAAGTTACTGTACAAAAATAAGTACACACGTAAATATTTCCAGTAAGGGAATTTTAAACTGAAAGAATTATGGTGACAGAATATCAGGCTCCCGTTAGGTCAACCTGTAAATAAGGAAAATTAATATTCCTGACCAAATGTTTGACTTCTTAAAATACCTAAGATATGACATTAAGTCCAGAATCCAGAGCTGGTAGCAGCTTAAGCCCCTAAAAAATGAATCCAAGCAATCAGATGGTGATGAATCCTTGTTCTGGTGTCTAGTATTTTATGGCTAATGTTCTTTCACGAGATAAATACAAAGAACTCTAAAACTATGACATACAGCTGAGGGTTTTGATTGTGATTTACAAAGCAGCAGTATACAAGAGCACACATTGCCCTACCAACATAGCTGGCTTTCTGAATACTGCCATTTTTCTGGGCCCCAATTATTTAATCTATATGATAGGTAGTGCGTATGCAGTGATTACAATAAAATAGTTTGGCAAAACATAGTAAAAATTTTAAAGATCACACGAACCATGACTTCAGGATCTTGAGTAACATCTTTATATCCTGAGGGATCTAGTACCATTCCACAGGGATCAGTATATAAGCCATGAATATGAAGAACTCCGTATTTTATATGACCTCTTGCCCACTGAAGAACCTAAAGCATATCATGCAAGTTACATTCTTTTGTTATAATATACTACAATAACTGAGATTCTGAAAAAATATACAGCTGTCCTAACTTACAAAGCCACCTAAAGCAGAAGTAACTTCTTTTGCACTTGTCTGCAGCAAGAGGTAATTTTAATTACTAATTACACAGCTTGCTTTAAATTATAATAAAGAGGTGATTGCCAATACTGAAGATACCTCTGGCTTTTTGGTCTAAACAAGCATTCAACCAAGCAGCAAGTTCCAGCAACGCTGGCACAAAAGATACGAACAGCAAATTAACTACCAGCTAGGTGAAATCGTATTTGTGATTGTAACAATTACTTCATGTAAGTTAAGTAATTTTGTGGGTTTTTTCCAAGGAGTGGGAGGGAATTGGTTAATAAATGTGTCACTGAAATTCCCTTTGGTAACTGTTACCAGATTATTCAGAATAAAAAAGACACGTAAAATACATGTCTGTGCATCTGCTGTTAGCTTATAGACATGCTTTACCAATTAAGAAGTTTTAGCCTTGACACTCTTTAAACAGGAAAACATCTTTCAATGAAGCTTACAAGCTGCCTTCTCTTATTAGAAGTCTAAAAATTTTACTGTTCTTATCATACCTTATCCTTATCTTTCAAGTCTAAAGATTCCATAGGTTTACCCTGTTGCTGACCAAAGATTTCAAGTAAATTGTCATAGTTTGTAGTCAGAACCATTGTGCCTCTCTCCATGAGTCTCAGGATTGATTGCAGAACAACAGGATTCTGAATGTGTTGTTCTAAATTATCAAACACCTCCATTAAGCAATCCTGGAAGAAGTTGGGCTTCGTATCCCCAGTACGCTGAAGAAAGAAAAAGAGGAACACTTCATAAGGACCACATGCACCATTAGAATTGCCTCCAACAGAAAATCCACCTCATTTGTCTACTTAATGCCAAAGCGTTTCTTTAAAAGAGGGCTTACGTGGTATACAAAGCATAAAGGTCTGAATGTACAAAACCATCAAAACCAACAATCTCAAATTATTCAGGTGCTCTTGCCTCTACTTAATGTAGCTTTAAAATAGTAGTCTGGTTTTCTCAAGGAAGCTTGTAATACAGGTACAATAAACAAAATTATTTTGCTACAGTTAAATCCTCACTCATCACTTCTAAACAAACATGAAGGTACGCTTTCCTAAAAGCGCAGGCTGCATT
This sequence comes from Harpia harpyja, assembly GCF_026419915.1. Classification (NCBI taxonomy): domain Eukaryota; kingdom Metazoa; phylum Chordata; class Aves; order Accipitriformes; family Accipitridae; genus Harpia; species Harpia harpyja. The sequence goes on along the minus strand of NC_068945.1, from coordinate 2,819,665 downwards.
TGCCCAGAGTATCTGCTGAGACTGACAGGAACTTGTAATAATTCTGTAAAATATACAGGCTTCCTATTCGATAAATTGCACTAGACGCAGCACAACTGTCTGTTTATAAGCCCAATACAGTTACTGGCCTAACTACATGGAAACCTCACCTTTCTCAGTATGCTTTTACTGCTGTGACAATGAGTTAGTGTACTAAAATTATCATTCCCTGGATTCAGAGTCTGGGATATACCATTAAAGGGGTTTGGGTTGGGGTTTTTTTTGCTTCCTGGTTGAGAAAAATGTATTAATCATTAAATCTGCTACAAAGCCAAACCATACATGCAGACTCCTCCCTAAAGAGAGAGGTGGTTATTACACTTTGCCTGTAGAGAAGCTCACCACGTGTTGCAAAACGCTCAACACATCCTGCAAATTAGCAGTATGTATGTCACCCTAACTATTTCAATTAGAAGACTCGGCAAACCGATTAACATGATCTGAAAATCTCTGGAACCTAAGATGAACAGCTGAGAACCTGGGCATGTATGGACTGTCTTCAGCGAAGTGTGAGCTGCAGCGGTGATTAAGTCTGTGTGATCTAAGGCTATCAACAGGGTCAAGGTCTACCTGTACTTTCAGGGTATCTCTAGTTTTAGCCGACAGAGCTATAAATTCCTCTTTCAGTTCCAAGAAACATTATTGCAAATATTTAATAGTTCGGACTCTTGCCTGCATTAATTAAGACAAAAGCTTACTTACACTAAAAACAAGGATTTTTTAGCCTCTCCAAAATGTACAGTGTACTATATGATTACCATCAAAATTTCAATTTTTACCAGAAAAATTTCCAGTTTTAGAAAGCTGAAAAGAATTTTTGTTGATAACAAAATAAAAGTATATAATTTTAGAAATCAATGTAAGTTATAAACAGACTCACTGGTGACATTTTCCTGATGAGATCATGTGCAACCACAAGCAGGTCTCTATCTTTGATTACTTTTTTACGAAATTCAGCAACATCTCCCGGATGAAGCACCTCCAGCTGCTCAGCTGCTTCAATTACAGCCTCAATGCAACTTCTCCAGGAGCACAGCGCTGGGATTCCTGGTGCTACTGCAGCACTTACCCCGGTTCCAATTACAAGAAGAAGGTCCCGAGGCTGCTTTCTTATTAGACTTTTTAAGAACTTCCTTTAAAACAGAAAACAAAAATCTTCATTTTTTACAGTGCATTTTCTAACTTGTCTGAAGATCTCGTGACTGACTCAAGAAGTCCGTATGAACTATTAACACTTGTGCAAAATACTAACCAGCCGAAAGGAACCAAGTTCTCCATTGCTACACAGAAGAATAGTATTGGCAGCAGTTCACAGCCTTTCCCAAACCGACAACGTACTTTAAGTCTTTTTGTCATTTTAGACAAGTAAGTGTGCATAATTGATTTAAGCCAAAAAACATCAACTTCAAATCACTAATGTCTTTGAAATCCAAATTGACAATTACCAATTTTCAGTCCACTGGGCTAGCTAAACACCATTTCAAATGGAATTTTGAAAAAAGTAGTCAAAGGACTGTCCAATGACTTACTTGAAACATGCCTGATAGAAAGTAAGTAGAACTATTTCAAAGGGACAAGTCACAGTATTTCAAAGAAACAAATTTTGGGGTTTTTTCTGGGAAAAAGCAGTATCTTTTATTCTCATTTATTCTCACTTTAGGATACACGAACGTAAGAACAGTCATGCTTGTTCCGATCAAGGGTTCACCTAGCCCGCTATTCAGATGTTACTAACCACAGATTACTCTCAAAGGCGTATTTGGTTCCTCGTCAGTATTCACTGCGCAAACCAGCACAAGAAACTGTCGAGAAAGTCTGGCTTTCATGACTACTTTGCGAAGAAGTGAAAATGCATTTAAACCATACAGTGAAATGACTGTATACAAGCAAGGATTTCAGTAATACAGAACCTTAGAATTCCCTTGACTTTCAAAACTACCTTTACAGATTTTTAATTCCTGTTAATCTGATAATCTGGGTGTTTAACACCTCTTATTTCATGATCATCTGAAACGATCTAGCTAAAACACTGTTTAACTTGAAATGGCCCTAGGCAAAGCAATTAATAAAACAGGCAGATAAGGTTGCTAGCTAATGCCTACAAAGAATATGTTGCTGATAATCCCCATGCCTTCCTGCTACATTCAGCACGAATTGTTTCTTCTCAGCAAGTGTATTATTTATTCCTCACCAACAGCTTAACTCTGAGTATGAAGCACTCGGTCAGTGGAGAAACTAGTTTCTGGGATCATTTCAAGTTTCCAAGCATGATGTATCCAATTTTCAGTAATGTATTTCCATTGTGTTTTCAGATTTTCATTAAGAGACAGTTTCATATAACCGTTTCAACACAAGTTACCTGGATTTCTGCTCACTTCTAATTGTTGATCGTTCTGATGAATCCATCTCTGAGCCCTAAGTAAAACAAAAAGTAAAATAATTCTTAATGCTTCTACCTTAAAAAAGGCCAAAATTAAAACCAGATGTACGACTGTTAGCATTTTCTATTTATTCTTATCAAGTATTTTATAATCAAGACTCTGTATATCACATCCTAGTTAAGCAACGCACCGACAGAAACAAAGCTGACAAAGTATGAGCTCCATTTAAACTCAGTTGATTGACATTTTGAAGCTAACGGAGATATGGCTATTCACGCAGCTGAAAAATATTTGTGTCTGAATTCAAGATAAAATTTATCATACCTACTAAAATGTTAATTCTTTTCAAGCAATGAATGCATCTCTTGAATTTATTTTTTTCATAATAATCAGCTCATTCAACCACGTTTGTGGAAACTGGACTTCTGCAACACGAGAGGCCCTCTGCTAACCACCTGGCTACATTACCAGACCATATAATGTGAAAGATCTTTTTTCTCAGCAAGTACTTTAAATGAAAACTTATTTTTGTATCACCTATATTGTCTTACGTCTGAAGCATGAGAAGGACTGCATCTTGGCACGACAATTTGGCTACAACATCGTCACTTAGAAATCCCCAAGTTTCATTACATTGATTCTGGGGTTTGTTTTTCTAAGGATGTATTTTTTGTTTGGCTTTGAAACACATCTTAGTTTGTGCTTGTGGAGATTGCAGACCCTAATCCCTCAAATAAGCATTCTGCCAGACCCTATGACTCATTGGCTACTTGCCAGCTCCCAGGTTCACATGCTGGAAGCTAATTTGGAAGCAAGAGGCCTAAGTTTGGAGATCATTTGACCAAAAAAAAACCCCACCAACCCCAAAGAAAAGAACAAAACCAAAAAAATCCCCCCCCGTGACAGGGGGACATGAGCATTTGAGGAAAACACAGAGATCTCTTCTGCAAATGCACCCAGAATGTCTCTTCAAGTGGAAAAATCTTTTCTTGTCGAGATACTTATTTTCTCCATGCTTCCTTCCTTGACAGTATCCTACAAAGATGCTACACTATCATCTGAAGAACGCCAGCACATCCAAAATTCAGAACAATAACCTGTCTAGAGCAAAACACTTCAAAATCTAGAGAACAAGATTCCTTTACATATGGAAAAGTTACGAGTTCACAATGCAAAACCAACACGTGAAGAAGTGCAACTTACTTATTCTGAAAAGGATTGTATTATTTTATTACCACATCCAGTGAAGTGTTTGGGAAAGAATCCCTAAGAAAGCTTTAATAATTACATTAATAACTTACCAAAATTAATAAAATAAGCATCTCGCCACAGGATGCTGTCAGTACCAACATTTTGGACCTCATTGTTTCCTTTTATCCCTTAAAGTTGCTTCCTGGAAGCAGAAGCTGCGCAAATAAGTGGCAGCAATTGCCACCAACCCCTAATAGCTAAATAGCTGCAAATGATAAAGTCTGAATTTCTCCATGCCTTTGAGTAGTGAGTAATTGTGACTAGTCTTGAAAATTCTCTTATTAGATTTAAGAAACACTTCTTCAGTGAGCATACCTAGAAAAACAGAGGACCTGGGCACCAGCATTCAAGACTGGTTTACTTTTAAAAAGAGACACCGGACCAACCAAAGGCACGCGCAGCTGCTTTTCAACAACCTTTCCTCATGGCAGCCTGGAAATCGGACCCCTCTATAATCCAGATTCACCTGAAAGCGCTGAATGGGAGCTGGGTCTTTACTCCAAACACAAGGAGGGTTCATCAGAACAAATTCTGATTTTGTCTTTTCTTCCTGTTCAAGAAAGCAAGTTCTATTTAAGGCTCTACCCGTGAAATCGGAGCTCTATTCACTGACTGAAACTCCAAGCCAATGGTCTGACTGAACCAAATGGTTCTTCCAGGCAGCTTAATATAGGAAAACAGCCTAAAACGTTCAAGGCAAAGGAAGCAGCGGGCGAAGGAAACCCTCTTTCCCCGTCCACCCCGCCCGCCCGCCCGCTGATTCTCTCTGGAAAAAGGCCAAGAGCAGCAGGCAGAGAAGGGCAGGGAAGGGCAGCAGCCTCTCCCTCCGGTAACGGAGCCGTTACCTCCCTCCTCCTCCTCCTCCTCCCTCAGCTGCAACCGAAGCGGACCCGCTCCCCCGGCAACGCTGCCGACTCCGGTCTCCCCGGGCCGGGCCCGGCCCTCACCGGCGGCCCCGCTGCCGCCCGGCCTGCCCGGGAACCCCCGCGCCGAACGGCAGCCGGAGCGGCGGTTCGGTTCGGTTCGGTTCCGTTCGGTTCGGTAGCAGGCGGCCCCCCGCCCACCCCTCACCGCCGGGCCGGGGGGAGGACGGCGGCCGGGGACCCGAGCGGTGACACCGGCCCTCACACCCGCCCCGCCGGCACAGGGCCCGGCCCCGGCGCCGTTACCTCAGGGGAGCCGCCTCGCTCCGCCGGGGCGGGCCCACCGGGCGGCGGGACCGTCCCCTCCCCAAAGACTTTCCCCGCCGGCCGGGAAACAGCCGCCCCGGGAGCAAGATTCCGCCCGAGAAGCGGCTCGGCCCCGCGGGCCAGCACTCGCCTCGTTAAAATCCGCCTGAAAACCGCCAGCCGTTTCAGTCACAGCGGGCAATGGCGGAGCGGCAGCCGAGGCGATGCCGGGCGAGAGGGAGCGCGCTGCCGCGCCTCGCCCGGTTCCCCGAGGCGGAGATGGGTGACGCTCACGCACCTCCGAAAAACACCCGAAGCCCTTTCCAGGCAAAACCAGAAACGAGCAGCCCACGAGTCTGTGTGAAACAGGAGAACCGACTCTCGGCTACAGGAGAAAGGGAGCTGGAAGGTAAACTCGAAGATGAACGGGGTTAGTGCCATGAAAACTGACGGATGATGGAAGCACGGAAGATGGGAAGCGTTAGGGCCAGGAGAAAGCAAAACAAAGCACGCAAAAAAAAAGAGAAACAAACCGCACAAAGAGAGCGTGCGGTTACCTTCCGTGGCTCCACCGGAGGGTCGGCGTGGCAGCCCGCCGCGGGCAGCTCCCCGCGCACCGGAGAGCCCACGGCCAAAGCTCTCCTCCTCTCCAAAGCGCTTTGCTTTTCCTTTTTTAGTCTCTTAAACCCGAAGCCTAAAAACTCGCAGGTCCTTCGCCACGGTTTATCAAGGCGTTTGACTAACATGGTTGCCCGGCTCCACCATGTTTTCTGACGGCGGGGCCCAGCTGGCGCTGCAGCGCTGTGGCTTTGGTGGGGTGACCCCACGCGAGGAGTCCGCCACGGCGGTCTGGCGTGTAAAGGCCACTCGTGGTGCCTAAGGACACTGTTGCAGAACCGTACCCCCAAATTCTGGTTGCAAAACTGTGTTGAAAACGTGTCCTCCAATTTTGATTTCTTAGCTGGCGTTCTAAAAACTACTCGTGGTACCATTTTACAGACTTTTGCGGACTTGAAGTACTTACTGGCGTCAGCTTCCCCGAACATAGGTCTTAAAAGGTTTTCTTTGTTTCTCTAGTCAGTCAATTCTATCGTTTTGGGGTACAATCAAGATTCACAGGTTTTGCATGCCCATATGATGGATTTGACCACTCTCTTTTGTTCGTTAAACATCAGTGTTGCATTGATATTCTGGTATAGTTTTAGGAAGAATTTTGGTAAGCATGGCCAGTTTTGCAGATGAAACATAAACCCACTGTTTTTACTCCATATCCAGTGTTACTTTTGGCAAGAGTAGTTGTGTTGACCGCACTGACTTCACTAACTTTCAGTTTGCGTAAGAACATTGTGTCCTTGTGAACTGTCTGTAATATGCCCTAGACATCACTTCTCACTATGTCATTTTTTTATATCACTACCTTGCAGTGTCCCTGGAAAGTCTTAACAAACATTTGGAGCATCATATTCATAGCGATAAGGAAGATGAAGGATAGGATCAGAGAGAACAGAAAGGGAGAAAAAAGAATGTAACGACAGTCTCACCTGAAAATGGAGGTTTGATTGAGTTAGAGAAGCTCTGCAGTGCTTCTAGCTCTTCGCCTTCCACCCTTCGCTACTGCCAGTCAGTCAGCAATGTATTTTAACATGCTGATATTTAGGGTTCAGTAACCCTGAAGGTCAAAGACCTTGTGTTTTAGAAGAACCAGGTGATACTCTGCTCCCTAAACCCCAGTAACTACGTCTGAAATCCAGCCTGCAATGCCATTTGACACTACATTGTAATAACGTTGGAATGTATTACTAAATAAGTTGCTGCATATCTTAGAATATTTTGTCAGCTGTAGATAGGAGTCACAAAGACTTGCTAAATGTTTTCCAGAGCTTGAGACTCAAGGTCAGACCTATCCTGTAGATTTACAATACCTTATATTCTTTGTTTCACATTAATTTAAAAAGTAATGAGAGGAAATATTTGTGAAGAAAGCTTTTCCATTTTTCAGTCTGAGTCAATTCATCTGATAAATGTTATTACCTTTTCATGTAAGCCTTGTTCCTTTTATATCCTTAGACTACAATAACTATTATTTTAAAAGCCCCAACAGTACTCACAACAATAATAAATTACATAAGCTCTGAATTCCCTTGCAAGGGGTTAGGAAAGTCACTAAGGACAAAGAATATCAATACTTTCCAATCAAATACAGTACAAAAGTAACCATATAAAATACAATCAAAAGGATTTTTGGTATACTTTTCCAAATGTACAACAAGAGGTAACAATGTATTGTTTTCCATTATATTTCCTTGTTATTACTGAAAATGTATATGACAGACAAGAAAACGCCTTTACAAGAAAATTGGCATAAAGTTCAGTAGCAGAAGTCGCAGTGAGAAGAGGATGCTGAAGTGTGTTGAAACCTGTAAGCTTTGAAATAGGAAGGAGTGTCTTTCAAGAAGCAACAAAGAAAGGCAAGTACTGTTCTGCTACAGTCAAGAAACAGAGAGGTAAAATGCATACTCAAAATAACTACAGAAGCTTCCCACTTGATTCAATCTAAGATTTATCTCTCATATTATAGTAAATTCATATGTTTATCCAAGTGTACCAAACAATATGTTAATTCAGTTGTTTATTTTGGGCTTTCTTGCAGACTTTGGAAATACTACTCAGTGTGATGTAATCAGGACAAGAAATGCAGCTGGTTGGTTTTGGCTGGAAGAGCCAATGCATCTGATTATTCAGCTGTGTTTTTATGCACCAAGATGTAATGTTGATTTACTTTTGACATCTTGCTGTTTAATATGTTATGATAAAATAAACCCTAGTTTACATTATGCCAGAAACTGCTGGTTAGAAAGAAAACAAGTAAAACTCGTAATGAAAGTTTATTGAGCTTGCTGAAAAGCATCTTTAAGACACCAACTAACTCATGTCTTAATTTTTTTCATAGCAGGAAGCCAATTTGCCCCTGTTGGTTGAGATAAAATTCCTTCTACGTGCACAATGGAACTGCTAGTTACTTCCAGTTAGGTGAGTACTTTTTTCTACCTCGGAGCTGACTGGATCTTACTAGTTTGTCATCTTTGTAAACAGAACAGTTTATAAAATGCTTTGAAGAAGAAAGATGCTATCAGAAATTCAAAGTATGTTTTCAAAAGCCAGTGTCAGTTCACTTAGAGTTTACCTGTGATTGAATATAGAGATTAATTTTCAAAGACAACCTTTTAATTTTTACTTCCAGCATTATGTGTGTCTAAGCCCTGCAGAGTGACATGATGTGTAAAATAATTCTGTATGTAACTGCAGGTGTACACCAGAGCTTATTTTTAAAGCTGCCAAGTGACAAGCACATCTTCAGTGACAGACACCAACAAGGTCTCCCTACAGTCAACTTTTACTTAACAGAGCATAACTACATGCAATTTCTGCATTACCTCGCACCCACCTCTCTCACACTGTCTGAATCGCAGTCAGTATTCTTCAGTGTGTACAATTTGCTGCTGCTGTCCTATGCTTTCAATGAGACAGGGAAGAGATGGTAAGCTACAACTTCTTGGGGAATTTTTTTGAGGTCTCTTTTGAATAGCAGTGTAAGCTTTAATAGTAAAAGGCTTTAATAACAGATTTGACTCTACACTGAATACAGGACAAAAGGCCAGAATATAATTTTATAGCATGCTCCCTTTTACAATTAAATACAACCTGTTCTGTCCATTTACCATGGCTTTTTTTGCCCCCAATAATAAATTAATCCAATAATTAACAATTATTAAACTAATAATTATTGAATTAATAATTAATAATAAATTAATTCCTATAATTAAAATCCATTGTCTAGAGTCCAGTAACATTAGCATCAGTGAGACTAATCATTTCAGTATAGTCATATGTGGAAAAAATACATATTAAAAAATGATGGGGGAAATTGGGTCTGTTAGCTGCAGTCTTTCTGACCTTGAATTTAGTTTGAACTGTTCATAACAAAGTCTGAATATATGAGTTTGCTTTGAAGAACTGAGTGTAACTGACTGGAATATCCTTTGATTAAATAGGTTGTCTTTTGCACCTTTCTGACAAAAAAACCAAAGGAGCTCTGTCACAAGGTCCTTATCTGTTCTGAACAGCAACAACGGGTGAAGCAGTGTGAAAGGGAGAAAAGCCATTTCAAAGGAGAGGCAGAACTGTAATGGAAAAAGGGAGCAAAAACAAAACCAAAGTGGAGACAGTACAAAAAAAAAAAAAAAAGAGAAAAGATAAAAGGAAATAAAACGTTATAGAGACTGGAAGGAATGGATTTTAATCAAGCATATTACTGTAAAGAATGGGCAGAGACAAAGCCAGACAGGAAGTTGCAAATACTTAAATTTTGCTTGAATAAGTTGCTGCTGTTAAAAAACATAACTAGATCAGAGAAATGAACGGTGGGAATATTATTTTAAGAACTTGTTGGTGAACTGGCATAAACATCTGTCTTGGTTGTCAAATATCAGATGTTGAAGATGTTAGCTAAAATATTTGCAGAAATAAAATATATATAAAATAGGGACAAAAGTAGAGGTGTTACTCTGCTCTGTTAGAACATATCAGGTGCAGTACTAAGTAATAACTTTTGAGTTTGTTTTTTTTTTTTCTGCTTGGCGGGGCTTTTGTAGTCCAATGGCTACTTCTTCTACCTAGGCATATATTTAACAAGATTAAAACCACAATCAACAGATCAGCAAACAGAGAGGTATAAAGGCAACCAGCACATGGGTCCAGTATGCAGTGCAGAAGTACAGTGGAGAAGCATAGGTTAAGATCTTCGACTTTTCTTGAACTGCAGCAAAAAGGAGCCCTGAGGACAGGAACCCCGTGACCCTCTGCAGTGGTGGCCAGTCAGACTGGCTGTCTGATCCAGTGTACAGAGGATCACTGCAAAATTGTTTGCATAATAATACTATTGACTGCCCAGATCTCATATATTTTCTAGTAAGGAAACTTTTGGTTTGAGGTGGTTGGTAATATGATCTCTCCTGTAGTTTAAATATTTGTGCCTAACTCCTAATTTGGGGTATAGTTGAGGTTATCTATATTTGTAATTCCTATCAAGTCAGGATCAAGTCTACAAAGGAAGCTGCAAATGTAGCACTGAAGTCCAGGGAGGTAAGCCAAATGAAATCTTACTCAAGAAGCAAAGTTCTTTGTATCCAGCCAGCTGCCATGCCTTATACCCTCTAGTATGCCTAAAGAGAAATGAAGCGTTATACCACATTTACGTTACACTTCCTTGGATTAACATCACCAACAGATGAGAACCGTGTTATGTATCATATATGATTTTTGGTGTGAGATCTCAGCTACAAATCTCATTTAATGCATGTTGTAACAAAGTGTTTTGCTATAATGTACGCTATCATTCCAATAAAGATTACAGATCCCAGCCTAGGGATATTTGGACACTTACCTTCTATTTTTTCATTTGAGAATCTGGGCCTTCATGCAGACACTCATAGATACTATATCACAGAAGGAAGACATTCAGGCAGCATTATCATAGCGTTGTCTTCAGACCTCACCTTTAACTACTTGAATACTGTGTAACCCATAAATGCTTGAAGAGTTATAATATGAAGGTCCTGTATCCTACAGAAGAAAAAAGCTCTGAGGTTACTTTTGAGTTTAAATATTTTACTAGTATACTACAATAAGAAATTTCTGTAAGAAATTTCCAGTCTGTTTTGTTAACTGGCTCTGGGTCTTTTTAACTAGATGAGGCATAAAAAGCTCCATATTCTCCGGTTTTACTGGATTTATTGTGGAAGTTATCAACTCCAGTAGAGACTCATATTGCAATATGGCTCTCTCCAGAATTCCTCGTTCTTAATAAGAAACAATGAAAGTAGAATTAGGTTTATTCTACTAATGCAATCTTGATTATAGCAAGTGCTAGTTAGTTTGGGGGTAACTTTTTAAAAGTCAGCTTCCTAATAAATGGCTGCCTTCTCCTACTACATCCCTTACAGTGACTCTTTGCAGTAGAGATGAAAAAAAAATTAAAAAGTATCAAACCCAATTTACCTATGCAGTGTGTTCCAGGCTGAAAAATTTCCTTGTGAGAAAATCCAGATACCTCCAGATAGTTTCACCAAGTTGTTAGTCCTGGTTTTTGTGGAAAGATAAGACAGTTAAAAGGTTTGAGTAACAGGAATTTCTCAAGATTTCAATCTCATTCAGGCTCATTGTTCATTTTCACTCGGTATCTCCTCACCTGCTAGCTAGAGCAAATACTTGCACTGCACACCATGAGATGCCAGAGCCAGAAGGAATCCTGTGCAATGGCATTCTATTACTCCTATGTAAAAGGCTAAGGTTTGATTTGGTGTCTTGAAGTGAACCAGCACTGTGATTAAAGCTTTTCAAGAGTTTTCGTACAAAAAGCCATTGCCTTTTATTTTTCACTCTTCAACTTCTCGGAAAACTAAAAAGCCAGTCTTTTGATTTTTCTGCAACAAAAGATCTGTAGAAATAAAAAAGATGATCTGTACTATCACTAGACTGGACAGCATAAGGGTATACGCACCACAGATATCTGTCTGGTTAACATTTATAAAGAATATTTGCAAAGACAGGCATCCCAGAAGTATTTCCTGGAAAGGCATCAGAGTATGTTGTAGTAATGCAAGGCTGTTAACAATCACAGAAAGGTCAAATTCAGTCTGCAGCCATCCTGTTGTGGGCTGTGTTCCTGTTACATAGCACAAGCTACAGAAATTGGTATTTGGGCAAGGGGATTCACAGCAACAGTTAGTATACATAGAATTTGGTGCCCATAGGTAAGTCAGCAAGATCTTTCTTTTGCCCATACTAACTAAAACAAAATTCAAGGAAGACAACAACAACAAACTGTGCTATTCTTCTGATGACACAGAAACTTAAATGACCTAAGTATTAATACTTGTGACTTAGTCAAATCCCTAGTTGAATAGTTCAGTTCTGTTTAACTTCCTCTAGTAGTTTTAATTGGATGCCTCCTGTCCATGTGCTTAAACCGTTCCATGATTTTATACAGGAACATAGGGAATAGGTTTAGAAAGAATCCCTTGGGTTTACAAGTCCAGTTCTGTGCTTTAGCTGTATTATTAAACAGTAGGAAGCTGAGTTGCACCAGCGGGCACAGCAGTCGCTAGCTGACTTAAACGCTTTGGAATGAAAGCATTATGTAAATGTACTAATGATTAATCTAAAAAGAGTAATTTAAGGGACTGAAAGTGAGCAGAATAAATGATTTAACTGGAGGCTGAAGAGAATTGCAGACTAACTTGGAGAAACCGACTGCAAGGTTTGTATGTTAATATAAGCAAATTCAAATAAATCCCTTGCAAAACTGTGTTAAAAGAACATTACAGTAAGGTTCAAGCTCAAATGCTAAGAAGCCAGGAAATAGAAAAGGAAGCATTGCCTGTGCATCCCTGATTTGCTTCACCATGGATTTGCATTATGATGCTACTTTATAGGAACGCATACTTCTTTCCCCTGCCCTACCTCTCCATCTTTTAGTACATAGGATGGATGGTGTTTGCTTCAAAAATTTTTCTCATTATTGTCAAATGTGCAACCTTTGTGCTTAACATAGTGCACATTCTCTAAACCATCACTGAAGATGAAGCTACTTGCGTATTTGCAATGAAATATTCTCTTTATATAATGTCTTGTAATTTATTTTTAAAATTCCTGTGAGTTGGAGAGGAAAATTATCTCTGTTTGACTGATGGGAGAAAAAATGCATGTAGAAATTAAAGTAAAATAATATTTATAATTTGGTTGCCTATTTTTAGATTACTAGAATCTATTTTGTTCTACTACTTTGCATTTTATAGTACCTTAAATATTCAAAGCATGGTTTCCACTGACTACAGCAGTAGGTGGGAGTGTTAAGTATTTGCCCAAATCACATATGGATCCTCAAACTTTGTACCCAGATAACAAAGTACTACTGATCAGACTAAAAAATTTTTGTTGAGGTGTTTTGTCCAGATTAGCACAAGAACTCTATGGTAGCTGAAGAGACTGAATCTACCTCCTGAGTAGGGATGGACTGCCTGAACTTTGAGACTGTCATTTTCTTCTCATTCCTTGTTTGATCCAAAGCAGTGGTGTTATCTAGCATACAGACCCGATTCATCTGCAGAGACAGAAGCAGAAGAAATAACTGTGACTGTGTAATTCAAGTACCATAACACCTGTAAGTAAGATGTTAAATTAATAGTACAGAAATATCCCTAATACAGATTTCTACTCTTAACTAACTTGACTTTGCAGCCATAGTGTTCTTTTAACACTGTTATGAGTGTAAGGTTAGTGAAAGACAAACAGACGAAATTGCATTATGTGGTTTTAGGACTGGAGACTTTAGAAGCAATTCAAGGACCTTTGTCACCTAAGTGAAGAAAGGAACTGATAACAGGAGAAGAGTTAGCATGCTCTAAATACACAGATATTTATGATGGCTAGAGCTCTTTCCCTGTAGGTTTCACAGATAGCAGGAACAGCAGAGGAATGGTGAGATTCAGGAACCCTGGTCTCCTTTTCAGGTTTGCAGAGAAGCATTTTATTCCCAATTTTATGCATGCAGCAGCACCACCTCCGTTCTGTTCCTGCTGGTCTGTTAGAGGGTCCTGCCTCTATTCCAAGTTGATCCTTTCTCCCTAGCTCCTTCTATGTTTCTCATTCTTCCTATTCCAATCTTGATTTCTTTACCCAGCCAGCAGTACTCTCATTTTGAGAAAGAATGATTGATTCTCAGTACATTCAATGTAGTTTCTTTGCCAGGTCACATTTAGTTTCCTCTTTCCCTATCCCTCAGCACTTACCCTGCTCTTGTCCTTTCTTTTGAAGCCTGAGCCTTATGGAAAACTACCAGACAAGACCCTTAACTGGCATCACTTTGCACCATGAGGTGCAGTCCTACTTTGTCCCTTTTCTGGCTCTTTGTGTCGAACAACCCTCTTTTCCTTGAGCATCTTGGCTCCCTGTCAGACTTGTCATTTCTTCCCCAGGCTCACTGCCCATCACAGGCATCTGCTTCCCTCACAGTCACAGAGTCCCTCCTTCTGTTTTACGTGCAGACAACTAGATCTGGCTATCCCCTCTTCTTCTTTTCCTCTGCCGTCGCCCCAATATATGGTTTCTTTCCATCTTAGTTACCCTGCACATCACGTTTCAGCTTCCCTTTCTTCCCGTTGCCTAATTCTGGTCTGTTTGCTCCACAAATCCCATTCACAATCACTCTCTATCCTTCCCTTCAACATAGTTTTACCAATCAATCCCAGTTTTACCAGGTGGGATTGCCCTTATCTCTTCCTTCTCCCATTATGCACTTTCTCCCTTGAGACATTTAACCCAAACGGTTTCCTCCCTCCTCTGCAGTCGTGTAGCTACTGAGACAAGATCACCCCTGGGAAATCTTGTCAAGAGTAACCTAAGCCCTTGAGCAACCCTTGCAGGGAAGGGCAGCCTCCCAGCTGTACTCCTGAGGCAAGGCACCCTCACCGGCTCACTCACAGCCCACTCAGGGTGGGGAACAGGATGAGGCCCACGGATACCTGCTGCAGGCAGGAGCCAGGCTTTCACAGCCGTGAACAATTTCCCAGCCTAACAGGGCAGCGTGCACGGCACCTGGGCCACCAAGGCCACCGCCGTGGCCTCAGCCAGGGGTTCCGGCAGGCCCTGTGGGGAACATCTCATGAGCCATCCAAACCCTCCCGCCACCGCCTACCAGCAAACCCTGGTCCGTAGCATGGGGAGCAAGGGCAAAGGAAAGCAGCTACCGCTGCAATGCAGCACTGGGGAGAGCCTTTTTTCGCCAAATAGAAATAAATTGCAGTCAATTACTTCCTAATCAGCAGAACTAACAAACCTGCTCTCCTATACATTAGCGTCTTTCCAATGAGTTAGTTATACCAGTGCAGCCGCTGGTTTAAAGCCAGATTCATGCTGCTTCTGCTGCCAAGGGAGAGGCAACAGTTTCTGCCTGCCTTCCCTGTAGCAGGGCACTTACCTCCTCTGCCCAGCTGCTGCCATGGCTGCTAATTAAGTGGAATCGTAATTATTTTTGAGATCACCACACTTCACTTGGCTGGAGGCGCCCAGTGGGTTCAAGAACTGTTGGAGGAGCTGGCGTGATGGTGTGCGCCCTATTTCCACAGGTGATCAAGCTGAAAAATAAAAGGGAGCTTAAGTTCCTGGCCCAGATACCAGCAGAGATCATTCACGCCGGTGGGTGTCAGCTGTTCGCTGGTGTGTTTTCAGCTATGGCAGCCGCTGGCTCCCAGCTGGAGGCTGTGGGCAGGGGTGGGCACGGCAGCCCCGAGCTGCCCCCCACAGCAGCCAGCCCCTCGGGAGGGTCACAGGGCTGGGCCCTGGGAGATTTGACTCTCCAGAGGTTGCCTGCCCTGTCTGGTGGCTGCCGGCCATGGCTGGTAGCTGCCTCTTGGGGCCCGGGTTGGGCTGCTTGGCTCTCCTGCCTGCGCTCAGGAAAACTCAACCCTTCTCCCGTCAGGACGGGTTCAGCCGCCTCAGCAAGCTAGAGCTGTAAGTAGCTGGGACTGGTTTTTTTTCTTAATGGAGAAAACAGCCCTTTATGAGATTAGTCCCCTCAGCGTTTCTGTACCGGTCTGCCTGGGAACCAGGACCCACTCCCCAGCCTGCCGCCAGGGTGGTGGCAGCCCCAAGGAGCCATCTTCCCCCCACACAGCCACAGCAGCACCATCTTGCCTCAGCCATCCCTTCGTGCCTGGGAACCAGGGTCCCTGCCAGCCTGCCGGCTTCCCTGCAGCCCCCAAGCTCTGCTTCACCCCCAGTTCTCCAAGAGATATCTGTATATTCAGCCCTGTTTTCTCTCAAACACCAGAAAAAGACACCCCCCCCCCCCCCCCAATACTGTCAAGTAGAAGCTGGTTATGCAGCAGCCGGGCACAGGGCCGTGTCACTTTCAGCCCCTGGGCTGCCGGATTTTTTGGGCCCAGAGCTAAAGGTGACAGCCGTGCTGCCCTTGCCACGGGCAGCCATTGATGACCCTCTGGTGTCTCCAGCTGGAACTTGTTTCCCAGTTTTGGAGAGGGGCACTTGAAAGGTGAGAGCAAAGTCAGATGATGAGATTGCTAGGTCTTACCCGGAGCTTGCTTAGCCTTCTCCACATGGAAGCTTATTTAAATATGTTTTAGCTTGTTATGGTTTACTTTTATGAGGAGAAGAAGGTGAGGCAATTTCTACTCTGCACGTATGCTACACCTTCTCCCCTCCTTTTGTCTCTCACATGAAGTTTCAAGCTCCTGGCAGAAAACACTGCAGTGCTGCAGGCACTCAAGGGAAAAAAAACCAGGGACAAACCAAATTACTTTCCTCAGCCTTGCTCTTAGAAAGTGCTGAATTGTTTAAGTCTATTTTCTAGAGTATTTTTTAGCCTATTGCAAAATGTAAGCCAGAATGGTTAGATGTTGGGAAGATCGTAAAGTAGCTAAAGACTGGGTCCTTTAATGGAAAGTGGTGGGAAAACTTACCTGTATATGTTATTATCAGTGCTATTATAAAAAAGGTAGCTCACAGAATAGAGACGTGGTAGAAATTCCAGATTACTTGTGAAGAAACTTCTGCCAGAAACAAACAGTGAGCTATTTTACCTGACTCCTATTTTCAGATGATCAGTAATAACACGTAGTATGTACTGAAAATACATGCACTTCTGCTATACATGAGCAAGCTTGGTATAGGTAATACATGAAGCTGATGCAGGATATAACTTGCCAAATCAAGCTAGAACACTACCAGTAAAAAAATTTAAACGTCTCCTGGAGTTTTATCTTGTTAACTAAATGCATTTTAAAATTTTACTGGGTTGTCTGTTTTCCAACAGCTCAAAAGTGGTTTTAAAATTCTCCCAGAACCACTGCTTCTCTAGGCGCAAATCCAGGACTTGCGGGATGAGTGCCCAGGGGGCATTGTAACTGAAGCAATATACACTGGTTCAGCTATAGATGATTCAGTGTTGATAAGTCTTTGGAAATAATGACGTTAATATTCCATTTCTAAGAAAATTGTGCGTAACATTGGGAATGTGCCAGGCATATGCAATACCCCAGGTTTCAAACAGAGTGGAGGAATAAAAAAAGGAATATATGGGCTTGAAGTAATAAAATGTATGATATAAATGTTTATCTTCAAGCAAATATCTTTTTCATCCTGGGATGAAGTATCTTGAATAATATAAGGGGGATCCTGCATTCCATTTATGTTATTTAACTCCATACTAATAACCTAGTGTATAAGAATACAGCGGTTTGCAAAAATCAGTCTTTTCCAGGTATGGGATCTGGAGCTTTTCTCTGTTGTGTGGAGCAGATTCTGTGGTACCAAACAAAGCAGCACTGTGCCATCCTACAGTCTGAGCCAGGTTTGCTCTCTGCAGAACAGATAGCGCAAGGAGCTCTTGTTTTTACAAGAGACGATCTCAGTGCAATAAGGGCAACAGTATATACACAAGTAGTTCAACTCTCGATGCCTTGTGTATCTTAATAGTTCCTAGGAACCATAGCTGTGTAATCAAGCAGAAATAATTCCCTTTATTGATGAACTCTGTGCAAAGTGCTTTATGACTTCTAGGACATTTTAAGCATTGCTTGGGATAATGCCCTGCAGCCGAGGCATCCGTCAGATGGTCTTCAGAGAAAAGTAAGACCTATCATGCATTCTGATAATAATTGTTTGGAGGATGCACTTTGTATTATCGTTTATGTGTGTGGCAGCTCTGCTGTATAGCTTATGTACTCTGTTCATACCATATTTATTTTTAACTGTATAATTGTACATTTGTGGGTAGTTTATTTCTGTATTACAAAACCAATATACACTTGGTTCCTGGTGTGTATAGGTGAGCATGTAAACAGTATCATATCATAAAATTTAGGTTGGAAGGAACCTCTGGAGATCATCTAGGCGGGACTGTTGCATGGGGTTATTCCATCTCAGGCACAAGACCTGGCATTTGCCTCTGCTGAACTTCACGAGGTTCCTGTCAGCCATTTTTTCCATCCTGTCAAAGTCCCTCTGAATAGTAGCCCTGTCCCTCAGTATACTGATTGCTCACTCTAATTTGGGGTTGCTGAAAGCGTACTGCATCCTATCATCTGGGTTATTAATAAATATTTAGAGTTTTATGCCCTCATGTAATTTATTGGCAGCTTAATCTGCTAAAGCTATTGAAATATGCCCCGTATTGACATTCTCAGTGATAAGAAGGATAGGTGCTCTTCTCTCACCTTGTATAGCAGGCAAACCTTCCAATCATCAGCAAAGACAGAATTCACCATGAATTTTCACAAACAGGAAAAAAAATCTGGAGGTAAAAAAAGAGTGAAATCTTAGATTCATGGAAGCTAATGGACATTTTGCCACTGGTTATACACGTTATATTTTAGACCTTTAAAAATCCCAGCTAGCTCTTATTAAAAACACCTATATGAAATTCAGATAATTTACTGTCTTCTACTGTGGCTTTTTTATGCACTGCTCAGATTCTCCTACACAGTTTTTAACCCTGAGTAGATATATATCTGCAGATTTCCCTATTAACTGAGAACATTTTAGACTTCTCTGGAGAAATTCTTTGCTATCCAGGATCAGGTACTAATTAACAGTACACAGGTAGACTTTGTGTGTCATTTAGTTCAAAATGGTCTAAGTAGTTAGCACCTAAAAGCGCTAAAGAAACAAACTAACAAGACTGCAGGTACAAACTTCCAAGGCAATATTTGGAACTATCAGAGTTTCTTGAAGCCTAAGAAATACCACAGTGCCTTCTTTCACTTTTCTCTCCTGGGTCTAAAACCAGTTCCTCCGCTTGAAATAAAACGTATTGGCCTCTGTTATTCTGTTGGTGGTATAGAAACTTGTACTAGCATGATGTTAGGGTATATTTACATGAACAAGTGTAGTCAAGATTTTTGCTTGCAAATGTAGTCTGAGCTGGCCTGCCACCAGCCATATCTGGTTCTGGGGCTGTGAATTAGCTGGGAAATAGGACATACCATCACAGGTTCAGAGCTGTGCTAGCGTGGCTACCTGTCTTCCAAAGCACCAAGTTCCTGTGCAGCACAGGAATGCAGAAGCAAAGGTCTGCACATGCGCGTGTGGAGGTTATCTTCCACACACCATGGTTCAGTAACAGTTTGTGTTCACTTCGAATACACGTGGACTATTAAATGAGGGGGACGTGATGTAGAATAAAGCTTCAACTACAACAGAAAGTTAGATTGCTTTGATCTTCCCATAAAGTCACAGAGTACAACTTAGATTGTTTTAATATTTCTAGAAAGTTACAGAACACAACTTGCCTCACATTAGGCCTCAAAAAACTCTTAAAGGTGCTTGTAGTTAATTATGTGCAAGGGAAAAGTTAGGCTGCATCAATAACATACACTCTTTCCTTCAGGTGATCAACCTTTTCAGAGTCACACTTTAGGTCTCTCTACTGTTCAAAAAGTCTCTGTTCTCGGGAACTGCAGTGGTATCTCACTACTGAAAGAAGGGACTTGAGCACCCCTCACTTCCTCTACACATCAAACACAACTTCACCAGCTCAGTCCCTCTTATCCATTGGCTTGATAAGAGCTTACTTCTAGGTCTCAGTAATATTACTGCATATACATTCCTTATCTATAATAATCTTGTTGTCTTACCTTACATTATTTTTCTTTTGCTGTGCCCTATTTCTGTTTGCCTTCTGTGGGAGAAAGCCTTCTCTTCATCAGCTTTGCAGTTTTCTCAGCTAAGTCATGTATTCTGTGACAGTTTTTAAGCGACTAAGAGCCAGCTCTGCCTTTGCCATCGGACGGCAGAGCTCAGGCCTAGGTTTTAAGCAGCGTGAGAACCACCGAGATGCTTCTGCCCTGCTACATTCAGCGCCAGCATCGCAAAACCTCTGCTGTGTGGCAGCAGTCACACCACCCAGGGCAGCGCCCAGGCTCCCAGTGCACGGAGTGGGGGTCCCGCAGGCAACACGCTGGCTCCGTCTGTTGGCACTGACATCACGGTCCTACCTGGGTTTGGCTTGTCCAAATCTCTGTGCTGGCATCTCCCACACCTGAATGTTGGGTGAGTCTCAGAAATAGAGAATGCATCTTCCTTCCTGCAGACTCTAAAATGCATATTTTTGCACCTGAGTGGACCGTATTTTTCACGTCACGTGCGAGTAAATCTTTGCCATCCATAGGTACCACCACTCCTCTGATTCCAGATCAGTGCTACGAGTGTCAGTTGTACCTTTGGCTTTGGATGAGCCTCCCTGCCCTCACCACCAAGGAAATAAATTATCTGGGTACTCCAGGGCTAATCTTCAGGTTTTCTTTAGCAAACAGAAGGCAGTATCAAGACTTGTCATAGATGGCTAAAACTGACCCATCACCTGTGGTTTGACCGCATTATAGGAGAGTTCAGGTGTTCTCTATACTATGATTTAAAAATGTATCTGTATCTAAAATTTTTAGTAACAGCCAACTTCTGCTTCACCCACACCTTTGCCAAGCTTTATGCTATGGCAGATGCTACCAGCTGGGATACAGTGCTTGTCAAAGCTGCTTTTCAATCACTGTTTTCCTAAATACTCTCAGACTCTCTCACACATAACAAGTATGCTTCCTAGAGTACTGACTGGGGACACCCACAGTGTGAATATGCAGTTACATCCACAGAAGAGCTTTTGCTTGTAAATATGGTTTCATAGGATTTAAAAAAAAAAAAAAAAATTATAGCCCACTTTAACATAGGTGTAACTCTCAAGTATTGAGCAGGTCTAGTTGAATTTAGAAAGTATATAGAAGGTACTAAAAAATTCTTATTAAATGTTTTATGATGTGATTTTGGCTTCTTTAATAATTCACCTTTACAAGCAAATTATTTTAATCTTTTTTTTTTTATTAAAGAACAGTCTTTCATTCAAACAAGATTCAGTGTTATTGCAATTTGAATTAGGATGTATTTGTAGTTATGTTTAGCTTATGAACATCGCTCATTTTTACTTGACACTCAAAGTAATGGCCAGAGTGTGGGGGGGAAGGAAAACTGGAGTAGGAGAAGTAGGAAAAGAATTCACATTTGTTGAAAACCCAAACATTATAATTTATCAAGACCATAAAAAGTAGATAATTGTGCATTTTTCAGCTAAAAATGTGAATGCCTAGTGAGAATCTGAGTAGTGAAATAGTAAATTGTAAATAATGGTATCAGTAGATACAAGACAACTTTGCTAATAGATCACTGTTAATATATTTCAGGTGTATAGCTTGTGGGTTGTTTTGGTTTTTTTATTTCAGCAAAAGTGTAAGCTAAATTAGCATTGTATTTATGGCTTTTAAATCAGTCAGCACATTCCGTGGAGTGCTGCAGAGCTCTCTTTCCCCAATATAGGCTAGAAGAGGACTCTTTTCCTCGGTATGGGTTATCTGAGAATTACAGCTACGTTTCTATTGGCATAATTCTTTTTTATTTCTTATTGTGGGTTGTTATGCACTTTGATATACCATTGTCATTTTATGAAAGTAATCACCAATTACTGTCTTTAGCTAATTCTTAGGTATTGGAAAAGTTCATTTTCTGAAAGATAAAAACCAGAAAGAGATTAATTTTAAGTCCACTGCATGTGTACAGAATGTTTTCTGTATGAATTCAATAGGCTTTGGATCAACTCCAAAGTAGTAGTCTGTGCTTAAACACGTGAGGTCCCATTGAATTCAATGGGCCTTTCATGGGTTGGACTGAGAATAGAATTCAAGCGAGAATGGTCAACTGAAGTTGAAGGCAATTTCTGTAATTTCTACTTAATTATAGACAATACGTTATATGAAAGTTATTACAGAATTTTGCAGAGGCTTGGTATATTGTTATTTTATTCACTCAGGCATCACCATAACAATTTGCAACATTGCTTTCTTTTGCAAAAATTATTTAGCATCTTTCCACCTTGAGATCACAGCAGAAGCTTTTTAGATGCAACTGCAACTGTTATAAGATCAAAATAAATTCTAATCACTGAGATCAGATCTGCAACCAGCAAAACTATTGCAGGTGAAAACTAATCAGTTACGTGAGCAGTCTAGGTAGCCTCCGCCAAAATATTTCAAGTGGTAATGGACACAGAAAGTTTAGAAGATTAAATGATACTGTAATTTGGCACAAGAAGTAGGCAACTCCTCAGGTCATCTCCAGCATAGCTATAAGTCTGGATTTGAAGATGGGCTGAGGCCTGCAGCTCTCAAGTATTAGTAAGGAGCCTGCAGAGCTGAGTTAGCAGAATAACTGATGTTCAGGTACTCTGAAGATCAGACACCACTACAGTGTATCATAAATTGTCGCACTGATATGAAATATTAGATTTGAATCTATAAGGCAGATGACCTTTGACTCAAGGCTATAAATAGAATGTCAAAGGATACATACCCAGGATAGTATGCTCATAGTTGGCTATTACACATCATATATGTATATGTTGAGATGCAAAGTCTGGTCTGTCTGTCAGAAGTTCTCAAAAAATTAGAAGTTATGCCTTCTCCTATATTAATATCTCAATTAACAGCAAGTTTTCTATTATGCCCCAGAGGACATTAATTAAAGGTTCAAAGTAATCATCACTGTTCATCTTGGGCTTAGAGATTTGATTTGGCTCATCTCTTCCGTAAGGACTTGAGGTAAACACTGTCACTGCACACACTTCATAAATTGCACATCTTCACTACCCAGTTTGCATTATTTCTAATTATTTATGCTACCTGCATGATATACTACTCTTTACGTCATGTTATTTTCAAAATCAGTTCTGTTATATTTGCAGTTCCTACTATCTGGAAGTAAATCATGATTTGGCTGCTTTATGGTTTGGTTTGGTTTTTTTTACTTTCAAGAAATGTTGCTACAAATAAGCCAAACAACAGGAAGCATCTAACAACAAAAAGCAGAATGGCACTCACTGATGTTCTTGCCACTTGGCCTTCAAATGACCCATCCTATGTGAAACTTACCACTAAAAAGCAAAAAAACCCCCCAAACCCTAAAACTACAAGACATTAAAGAAGGTGCAGCAGATTTTCAAAGTTGCCTTTTTTGGTTCTGTATCTGAGAGTAAGAATATAAACAGTATTTAAAAATCTAAATATAAGATTTTATATTGTCCTGGTTTCAGCTGGGATAGAGTTAACTGTCTTCCTAGTAGCTGGTACAGTGCTATGTTCTGAGTTCAGTATGAGAAGACTGTTGATAACACTGATGTTTTTGGCTGTTGCTAAGTAATGTTTAGTCTAAAGTCAAGGATTTTTCAGCTTCTCGTGCCCAGCCAGCGAGAAAGCTGGAGGGGCGCAAGAAGTTGGCACAGGACACAGCCAGGGCAGCTGACCCAAACTGGCCAACGGGGTATTCCAGACCATGGGACGTCCCATCTAGTATAGGAACTGGGAAGGGGGGTGGGGAATCGCCGCTCGGACACTGGCTGGGTGTCGATCGGCGGGTGGTGAGCAATTGCGCTGCGCATCATTTGTACATTCCAATCCTTTCATTACTGCTGTTGTCATTTTATTAGTGTTATCATTATCATTATTAGTTTCTTCTTTTCTGTTCTACTAAACGGCTCTTATCTCAACCCACGAGTTTTATTTCTTTTCCCGATTTTCTCCCCCCATCCCACTGGGTGGGGGGGGAGTGAGTGAGCGGCTGCGTGGTGCTTAGTTGCTGGCTGGGGTTAAACCATGACATATATGGATTTAAATACTCATGCATTCAGACTCATTGCAGTTTAGCTGAAGGTATGTCTTTAGATTAACTATGTCAGCTACAGAAATTAAGTTCAGTAAGACTGGACTCAGTCAATGCAGCAAGGACTCAGGGTTATTTTAGTAAAATTAGATGTAAATTGATCTAAGACTACTTTCATTAAGATATTGCAATGGATTGACTAAGTTTTATAGTCTGTATAATTAAGCCAATGTAATATATTGCCTACAGGTAAGCTTTTAGATGTCTTAGGAAAAATGTTAAATCAATAAAGTATTGAACCAAAACAGATTTTTCTTATCTCTAGAACAATTACAGTACAGACTTCTAAGGGAAGTCTACTGTGATAGAAACATTTGCCACATATATACGTACGTATATGTGTGTGTGTTATGCAAGTTCAGTTTCTGTGTATCAACCCTTTGGAGCAATATTGCCCAGATGCAGAAGCCGTTTGGAACTTCTGTATATTTTTGTCAGTGCTCACCCTTCAGTCCTGCCCTTCACTGTCTTGGGTCTGCAGGTTCCCTGGGCACAGGACACATCCTGAGCCCATGAAGTCCTCCAGCTCTCATCTTCCTTCTACATTGTTCCACAGCTCTTCTCTCTCTGGCTACATTTACACGATGAGGCACGTGTTTTCTAGGACACACTCGTGTTCCCTCATCCCACACACTGGAGAACTGGCAAGGCACAGTGCAGCCCTCTGAGAAGTTTTTTTTCCTGTAGAAATGAAAGATGGGAAGAGTAGATGGGTATTGGTCTCACCTCAATATAGAGCAGGATGTAGCTGGGCCTTACAATTTAGACAGAGGCTATTGCCCGTGAGCAAGGAAGGCCAGAAAAGAGAAGGCTGACTCCTAAAAGGCCTCTACATTTGATCTAAGCTGCAGTGGGAGCTGTGGCGCAGACTGTAAAATGTTGATTTAGCTCATACTGGCTTGGGTGGGCAGGAATCAATGCCGGCTATCAGTGCAGCTTTAACCACCAGCTACAAACATACTAATAAGCAGGATCAAATTATGAACCTGAGCTCTGCCCCATGGTTGTCCATAATGTTCTACTGCCAGGCTAGTTCCCGGCAGAGTTTTGGTTTATGACAGCTAGCACTCTCAAAATCAATGTCCAGACAGAACCTTGGTGACAGGACTGGGTGACACCCAGGTGTCATTCCCCACAACAGTATGGACAATGCCCCTCTGTTTCAAGAGGAAAGTGTTTAGCCAGGTGGAAGTAAGCCATGCTGTGTCACTTGCTGTGAAGGTCAAAGAAAGGGCTGTGATCTGTTTTATTTACCAGTGTGGATGTAGCCAGGGATCTGACTCAGTTTGGAAAATAAATGTTGCCATTTGAATATAGTACATATGTAAACAGTTATGCGAAGTGAATTGTAAAAGAGCAGTAGAAATTTTGCCAGGTTATTGTTTAGAGAAAGGTTTCAGTACTGGGTGTGTCTACTGCAAGGTAGTGCAAGGTAAGAGCAAATAAAGAGAATTGATGAGAACAGCTGAACGATTATGTTATGATCTTAAAGACTGGGCAATATGTGTGAGTATTGTAGCTCCTTCATCCAAAATAAAGAACTTAACCATGGGAAAGACCAAAAAGGGTACAAAGAGTCACTTTAGTAGAGTCTTATGAAATTAGCATACTGTATTTGCTTTATTCATTAGCTCTGCATTATGTTTTTTTCTATATTTTATGTCTATATATTATGTTCTATTTATTATGTCACTTCAGTCCAAACAGTAATGAATATTGTTTTAATAGAGGGAGACTGAAAAGGGCAGGAGCATGTGATATCAGTCATTGGAAAAATCTAGATCAAAGCCCTCCACAGGATTCGATTTACCGTTGTTCAGAGGAAGGAGTTTTGGAAACAGAATTTGGGTTAGATTTGTCACTATTTCTTATCCTCTTAAGAAATGTTTATTTTTACTTTCAAACTTACCCTAAATCTGTACCTGTGCTTCTGAGTTTATCCTAAATATAGTCACTCAACCCATTTTTAGGTTATCCATTTAAATGGAGCCCTTTCATTACTCTACCAGCAAGACAATTTAAGAGTCTGGTCTAAAGCCATCCATCATAAGAAAGACTCCTATAGACTTTAGTGTGTTTGGAATTAGGCTGTAAATCTCACACCCTTAAAATTGGAAACTGTTATTCATGGTATTTGGCAAAAGGGAGAGGTTTGTGAAGCTAATGCATTACATTCTGGATAGAATTTAGACATACTTGAAATGGTGCAACATAAAAACCAATTCATATCCTAGTCACATAATGCTCATGTATTACTGAGTGTTCAGATATCAATTTGTGACTGTAGACAAGAAAACATCTCTTTGCTTTTAAGAATGAACTGTCTCTGTTACTTTCAGTTCTGCTGTACTTTTTTTAAAGTTACTGCCTATGGACTAGTCGTTCCTATAATTCACCAGTACATCTCCTAGTTCTGCGTAAGGATAGAAGGCGATCAGGAAAAGATGGTTTAGTTTTAGGCAAGTAGGTAACCCCTGTCCACCACAAACCCTTGTACATTCCTATCATTGGTACTAGCGTAAGAGTTATTTTTTTAAGAGGTAAAAGCTTCTAAACAAGTTAAATGAAACAACAATATTATTATTTCACTTGGCTGATGCAATACGTTTAAAATGATGATGACTTAAGGATGTGATTGTGGAAGACCCCCACCTAACAGCTTGTAACAGTCATCACACTATAGTTCCCATCAATGTCCATTTTAAAAAAAGATTCCTAGCTGCTATAATAGAAGACACTGGGATTCTCCCCAGCAGTATATTTGTATAGTAGAGAAATTATGCACAGATGTGATCCAATTCATGTCCAGCACAGCTTGCAAAGAATAGCAGGAAATGAAAGTGTTAACTATGCAATTGAAGGAGCACAACAAAATATTTATACTAGACTATGAAAGTGTTAGCTCAGGATGTAACATAAATTGTAGTAAAGTGTGTCAGGAAAAGGCAGCTGTACAAAGAGATCTTTTGTATAGAGATTGAGGGTGTTAAAGCAGGAGGGGAAGCAGCGTCCCTGGGGGTATATTTTGTCCTCCAAGACACAAACAATGTCAGGTTGACCAGTGGCACAAGGAGGGAAGCCAGCTGAAGATAGCTGTCACATGTTGTGTCCCTCCCAACATAGGAAAAAGCATAATCTGAACAGTAACTCTGTCAGGATGGTGCTGTCAGGCCTGGAAAGGGCTCCTACACAGCGATAACTAGCATCAGCCTGTCCTGGGTGTTTGCTTGCTAGCAAGGATAGGCACTGCAGCTCTCCTAACTGTGGAAGCAGGCTTGACGTGTGGCAACATCAGAACAGGTTTGGCTTATTGTCCTGTTCCAAGCTGCAATGATCAAACACAGTGCTGCCTGTGAGCTATGGACAGTCCCAGTTAAAGTATCTGCATGCCTTATTGACCTTTTTGTGTTTCTTAACCATCCCTTTCTCCAGCTCAGCCCCCTCCTAAACAAATAGTCTCACTTTTCCCTACCAGTCCCAGTTTTGCTACATGCATACCCAAATGTGTAATTTCTGATATGATTTCCTAGGTTGTCTTGGCCTTAAGGTATAACTGACATGGCCTTGCAAGGTTCTGCTCCCTTAAAGGTCCCCAGCACTGCTCTCCAGTCACCCATGAGGTTTGTCCATTTCTCATATAACTCCCCCTTTAACCGCATGTGAAGTCCAGCCACTCCTCACAGCACTATCTGTAACTTTTGTCAGCTTCTCACATCGTTATCTGTCACATCCAGCAATTTTTCCCATCATCTTCAGTAGTTTCTCACATCCTGTTGAGTGAACTTAACCTCAGGCCAGGGCCTAATCAGCAATTTAGTCATCTGCTTGCAGCTCTAACAGGCTAAGACATACAGTCACTGTTCATCTGACAGCATCCATCTGTTCCTTTTTAAATTTTTTTTTTAAATGTTGCAGGGTGTTAACTTAGTTAACTGTGCATTTTAATGATAAAAATAAAGAACAGACATACATAGACAGACCTATTCTGATCTCAGGATGCAGGGTCAGGTGAGTGGTGACCAATGCATTAAAAAGGACTGGCTTAAACATGAGGACAACTGGTCTTGCACCAGTAAACGATTAGCATTGCCTTTGGCATGAATCCCATGGTCTTCCTACACAGTGATGATTTCAGCAGTAGTACACTGAAGGTGACTGTAGTCTGTTATGGGCATGTTCTCAGTTAAAGCTTGCCTGGGAATACTACTGGGAAACAAGTGGAAGACATTGACATCTGAAATTATCTAAATGGTTTTCATTCAGTTCGTTGTAGACTGCAAGCCGTATGCAAGAAAGCCGTCAAATTATAACTAGTTCTTAAATCCTTTGAAGCACCAAGGCGTGATGGACACAGACATTGAACTAACCTTTTCCATATAGAGGCGATGTGCTAGAAAGTCATAGATGAGGAAGACACTTTCATTGCCTTGACTTTCAGTGAAGATCAGAAACGTATTTGTGAGGGTGGCAAGACTTTCCCACATTTCTAATTGGTAATGCTCCAATAAGTTCAAAAACTCCTGTGAATCCAAAAATAAACAGGGCAAACATGAAGTACTTGGTGCAGCAATTCAATCTGCAAGAATAGCTTGTGCTGCCTTGATGGCTGGCTATAAACTGAAAAGGTGTGTGGGGGATACTTTTGGGAATATGACCAACATAAGAAATAACCATTCTTGTTGCTATAATTTTGTTCATTAAGTGGACAGAAAGGCAACGTTAAAATAAGAGACAACATTAGAGTAAATTCTTTCCCACGCAAGTGTGTGATGGACAGAATTCTAGTAAAACATGAGTATAACATCTCTATTTCAGCTGGTTAGGAAATTATTTCTGCCTTCCTCCCCAAAAAACTACCAAAACCAACCAAAAAACCCCCAGATAACCTGGATCAAGTGTTTTGATGTTCACTGACATTTTTCAGGTTCTTTTTTTCCTTTGTGAAAACACATTTCTGATAAAAACAATACCTTTTGCTAGAATTCTATGTATTGAAAAGTCTTTTTCCAATACTCACATGCTTAAAACTAGGTTCAGGCTCAAACTCATTAAACTAGAGTTTAAAAGTGATACAAGAATGTGTAGAATTAGCCTCATCATATTCTCTTGTAATTACCTCGTATGCTATCAGTAATGCATGAATCTTTACTGACATTTAAGCTGAGAATTCCTCTTCCTGAGCCAAATCCAAGAAAACCCTAGGGTTCTCTTGTGGCTGCCAAGAGTAGATCCACCGTTTCAACGAGACTGCAGAGTGATGTTCTTCTATGGGACTAGTCCTTGTGCGCTCTAGCTGGGCTCTGGCCAGTTGTTCTGATGCCAGGGAGCGGGAGGAAATGTGGGAGAAATCATACATTGATAAACTGATTCCAACTGTGCATAATCTTTCAAACTGTAGGCAAATCTCAGTGGGGATGTTTCCTGAGAAAGGGCTGCAGTCCTGAATACATTCAGCTGCTAAGACATGCTTGTGTAAGTGCAGAGAAAATGGGCAGGCTTCAATGGATTTGGCTTGGATTATGCTGGCAAGTGTGGAAGAGTATCTATCCCAAAGTTACTCATACCATTAAAGAAATAACAACCTGTTGTATTTAAATAACTCCTTTCATCCAGAAAGAATTTACAATGTTTTGAACAAAATATATATCATTCTCCAAAGTCATGATACAAGAGCTTTAAAAAAAAAAAAAAATCAATGGTGAGACTAACTGAATTCAGCTGGTGCTTCATTTTAGCCATAAGGCACCATATGACTAAGTGCAATAATGAAATGTCACAGATCCTGTTTATGAATACTAGCTTGTGGATAAATGAGGAAACAAAGCATTACCCTCAAAAATATCAGACTCCTAGAATATAATACCATCTCTGTCTCTCTCGTATTAAAATCGTAAATAAAACTATTCAGGTGAATTAATTCAGGTGAATAGAAATAAACTTACATGCTGCACCCATATACCTCCATACCCACTTTTAATCTTGAACCTGTTGATACAGAACTAGGGATTATAAACAATTTTCCTTTTTGCCTTCTTTCATCATGAGAAAACTACTCCTAGTGCTTTTAAACCTTCAGATCTCTACTGCTGAATTCTGCTTGGACTGGGGAAAACAGTTATATGGCAGCACATGCTTATCCCAAGCTTACTCTTGCAAGCTACCTCAGAACAAAGTTGTTCCTGTATTCAGGCCAAATTAACATAGTTATTAGGAAAGTACAAGATTTTTTTATGATTTCTTTTTAGTCACGTATGATGCCATCTCAGTCCTCTTGTGTTCTTCAGTAGGTATGCTATTATTATGCATTTTGAAAGGTCAATATGCTTTATAGCTGGATGTATCCAGAATAATTAATTGAATATTATTAATATTTTTAATACCATCAGAAGCAACCATGAAAATGATTGTATAAGTTACTTTTAAAATATGCTGTTAACATTTAATTATTAAAAAATTTAGCATTAATAATGCTAAATTATAAAAATATTTTTTAAATATATGATTAATTTCTTCAGCTTAGTAGTTAATTTAACATCAGTAGAAATACTTCAGATCTATTTTCATAGAATTTGTTTGTATGTAAAGTCTGTAATGCATACAAACATCTCTTACAAATCATTATTTTCAATGGAAAGAAATGATAGTTTCCAACACAGCTGTCTATACAGCTATACACACACACAGAACTAGGTATGTAAGAATGCTACAGAATATAAAACTAAGTATTGCCATTTCCTTGTCCTCTAGATTTCAATTACTCAGTTACAACATATTCTTTAACACCCCCCCAAATAGCAATTTGGTGTATATTACAGTATAAAACCCAAATGTTATTCGTTACTGCTGAGATGACAAAAGGGCACCTACAGACATTGTCTAAACTGAACAGCCCTTCCTATTCCAAGTGGAATAGGACACAGTGGGGAAGTAGTCCAGCTTGTCCATCAATTGAGAGGTAGTTCTGGGGCTGTCAAGTTGGTATCACATGAGGGAGGGACAGATTTGCATTCATTAAACAGAAGCAAAGAAGGAAGATACAAAAAAAGGGGAAAGAGAAAATGCTGATGTATGTACTCTTTAAGACAATACTTTTTATCACATGTAAACTTCTAACAAAAAACTTAGATTTGATATTAAATGCTAAAGATGGTTAACTTGCTCAGAAATTAATAAACTTTTGTTCAATAATTCACAGTAAATGATACTTAGATAACAGATCCATGTTGTAGCACAAGCCAGAATCCTATTTCTTTTTAAAATGAAAAAAATTCAGTCCAACAGAAAGCATTTGCTTTTAAGATGCCACAGCCAGTTTCAAGAATAAGACAATCCAACATCAAGTCAAAAATTTCACCAGGAAATGCATTCATTAAAAAAAAAAAAAAAGACAAGACAAATAGGAGTAAAAGATTCTGCAGTTCCCTGGTTACTACTTTTTGACTGGAGGAAGCTTCAGCTGAGTTTGTACAGTTTGTAGGGAAGAACTATAATATTCTGCTCGAAGCGTGACATCCGTTTTCTCTTTCCAAATCACTATTTATATAAAGAAGGGATTAGGAATCTTATCCTGGAAAGAACCAGGGTTATTGCAAGAAGACTAATATAATGAGGTCCTTATCAATTAGATATGAGAAAACAACACATTACCCTCTTATCAGAGTTGTATTCTTTCAGTTTTCTTTACCGCATGTGGAAGATAGTTATCAATGAGTGGATCAGCCAAAGGTGTGGAAAAGTCCATCTAGTTTTCAGGAAATTTTTTCTAAAAAAGATACATTAAAGTTTCTAGGGAGACTTTCTACCTTATTCTTTACATCCAGCTTTGGGTTATAGTAGTAATGCATATAATATAGTCAACTTTGTCAGAGAACATAAGTCATATTTTCTGGCATCTTTGAATGTTGGTTTTTAGAAGGCTTGAGGAAGAAGTGATAGCAAATAACTTCAGCCTTCAAATACTGACTGAGGCATGTGAAGCAATAGTATAGATTTGGATATATATAGATATGAAAGGAAAACAGAAAATAAAAATCAGACATTCCAGACTTATTTATCAATGTTACTAAAACTTGGCTAGGTCTAGAGCTGTGCAGACAAAGCATTAGATGAAAACGTTGGTGCCGGAGGTTGAGGAAGAGAATGACGATAAATGACATGCTATTGTTTGCAGTCAAATAGAACTTAATGTCACAGGATGGGAGCATAAAACTAGTGCCCTCACCAAACAAGTCGTAGATACTTACGTTCTGCTAAGGCAAATTCATCTGGGAGTATTAACACTTGTTGACAGTATTAACAACATTATGCATCACAGTATGCCTAGTTGGGAAACGGCAGTATATTATGCCAATATGTTACCAAAAGACAGTCTTTATCTTGAGGAATTTACAACCTGATACAAGATGAAACATCAAACCCACAGAGGAAGGTAATGCTTGGATAATTTTGATAATTGATAAGCATCACACCAGCAAATTTAAGCTTGATGATCTTTCATTGCAAAGTGTTTTGTAGTTTCACTCTGTAGGTGAAACTTTCATGCCTGGGAAGCTGTTTTCCAATGCATTATAATGGTGCCAACAAGGAATGTCTACCACATTGTACCCCAATCTAGAATACCCTTTGAAGGGCCTCTGGAAGAAAAGTTGTTTTGTGGGGTTTTTTTGGTACTGTTTTCTAATGCAAAGCCTTCTACTCGGTATCCCTGAGTGGATAAACACAGTGAGCCAGCAACTGGTCTGATTGATCCTGATGGCCACAGTTTATTCTGACTGTTCCCCTTTTCCAGGGAGGGGGAACATCCAGGGAGGATGAGAGTCTACCTGGAAAAGGGGAACAGTCAGAATAAACTGTGGCCATCAGGATCAATCAGACCAGTTGCTGGCTCACTGTGTTTATCCACTCAGGGATACTGAGTAGGACTCTCATCCTCCCAGATTCAGAGCAATTTTTCATTGGGTGGTTCACATCATCTCTCTCAGGCAAGCAAAAAAGCTTGTGGAGGCATAACATCTGGAATACTTGTGGCATTGGCAAAGTTTGTTCATGCATTTTAACTTCAAGACATGACACCATGACTTAAAAATCACCTTCATGTCAGACCAAAGGACATTTACAGTAATTGTGATCTCAGTGTGTTGATACTGCCATCCTTTTTCTGTCATTAAATCTTAACTAGCTTAGTATACAGGTGCTTGCTGCAAACTTCCCTTTAGAACAAGGAATCAAGACAGGTTCAATTTAACCATTTAGAGGCCTATCCATGAATTTATATAATATATGAAGAGGGAGGAACTCTACCTAGCATTCAGCATACACCAAACTAATATTTTTTTAATCCAGACAATTTCAAAAGCTCTTTATACATTGACTCACCTACTGTGAAAGCTGAATCACTCTAAGAAACAGCCATATGCATGAGACATGATCACTTTTCAGTTCAGTTATTTTGCTTAGCTAGGCACGTAGCCCCTGCAGGCAAATATGTAAAAGGTCAGAGCATTTCTTCAAGAAGCACTGGCAATACTAGGATTGAAAGTTATCATACTTGACTTTGTCAGGGTCAGAACTAGCAATAAATCACATATGGAGGCCAGTGCATTTTACAAAGCATAACCAAAGAAGGCTTGAATGCCATTTAAAAACCATTTGAAAGCTGGTCATTCTGCTGAAACTTTTGCCAACAAAAGTGAAAGATGGTATTAATTACAGGAGAGGATGTGTAGTATATGCGCACTTGTTCAAGTGGGAATGGCTCGAAAATCAAACTTGTCTCCCAAAAAAGCAGCCAGCTGATTATAATAATTTTTGGTTACAATCAGCTTCAGTTATGCATGAACTGTACATGAAAGATGTGCCAGCCTGTTACTATTTTTCAGTCAGATAATAGCGAGCGTACTTTTCAGGACAGCTGAACATTGAGCTTACCCAGGCAGGTATTATAAGAAAGGACAAGGTGCAAGAAGGGAGGGGAGTGAGAAGACAGCTGCTTACTTAGGGCCAAGACCTCATTTCTATAATTGATTAGGATTTAGATTTAGGGGGTGTTGGTGCCATACTATTACACTTTCTCTGTAGTTGCTAGATGTCTTGATATCTCATAGGAATGTGACCTTGCAAAGACAGAACTAAACTGTAACCAAGTTGAAAAATTAGCACCAGCAGTTCAGTAGCACGCTGTTGTAGTTTCTATTGCAATAGCACTCATTTTTTTTTTTTTTCCCCCAGAAGTAGGCCCCACGTGTCTAAGTAGAAGAAAAATACACCAGGGTCTCTCTGAAACAACAGCCTACGTATGCAGTTACAGCCAGAATTCCCAAATAATTTCTGAAATTTGAAAAAGAATAGAAACAATTTAAATAAATTCAAAGGATGGGAATTTAGTAATAAGGTTGTTTGTATTGCTGAGACCAATGTCTTGCATCTTAGTCCTGTTTCCAAGCGTTAGAGGGTAGGTCAGGTCAAAATTGGAGTTCACCAGTGAGTGATGGACCTTAACATTGTGCATGGATTACTACATTGGCTGTAGTGACATAGGCATGGACTAAACAGTAGAAGCAGGAAAATACAAGCAAAGAGCAGTCAGAGCCATGAAGATGGCTCAAGTGCAGTGACCAGAGTGGCAGAGCTACACCTGGAAGTCAGTACTTTTCTGAAGTTGGCATCAATGGAAAAAAGCAGTACATAACTCAAACTTGGGGCAAAGATTTATTTTTAGTCACCAACTGAGATCATGAAATGAAGGAAGAGAATTAGCTTAAAAAAACCCCACCGGTCTAGATACTAAGAAGTGAAGAGTGCTGGCTTGCAGCTGCCTAAGGTAAAGAATGAGGCTAAGCCTGACAACAGTGAATATACTCATGTGTCCCACTAGAGCAGTATGTCCTCTTCACTAGCCCACCAACAAATTATACAGAGCTCTGAAAGAACACACCTTCTTTGAAGCAGTTTTGTTAGCTTTCATCCCTGCAAAGCTGTTTGAGGGTATTTAAGTATTTGAGGTCAGAATTACTCTGCTACATACAGGGCACTTGCTTGCTTTCTTTTAGGGAAGGAAAGGAAAAAAGGGAAGTCTTATGACACAAATAGTCACTAAAATCCTGAGGAAGCAGCAGTAGCTCCCTGTTGTCTACCTTTTAATCCCTAGTTTTCTCTAAGAACATCTTTTTCTAAAGCAGCCTGTTTTTCTTTATTCCTCATCAGTTACTATAGAGAAAGGTTGAGACACAAATGGCTACATCATGTTCATCTGATCACAAGAAGCAGATGAGAGGTCTGCAGTAATGCTTACTCCAGATGAGATGCATGTACTAGACAAGTTCTGATCACACCACTGAAGTTGAAGGATCTTGTGATGATTCTTTCTTCAGTCCAGGCATTCGATATGTTCTATACAGGGCAATTAACTAAATCAAATCTCATTAGGACAAGACAAGATATCACATACTGCAAGACTTCAAAAAAGTTGTCCTTATTTCATGTATGCCATTCATCTTCAGTTGCCTGGGTTGCGCTCTGTAGCTTGTTTTGGACTAGTGTTGAGTAGAAGAGACAGTCCCTTAGGTCTAGCACATGTAGCAATTCAGTTGCTTTTCCACCATTGACTTGAATCAGGTTGTTCACTCAGAGCTTAACTGCGGTCTCGGTTCACTTTGTTGAATAGTCTGAGACATGCACCTTGTCTCTGCAGTAGAATCTTTTGATCCCCTGGTGGGCAAGTGAAAGGCTTTATTAAGTTCCAGTAGAGACTGAGTGGAGCCTACTGTCACAACACTTTGCAAAGGCTGATTGCTATTTAAATCATTCAGCATCAGAGAAGCCCATAGATTTTTTTAAGTAATCATTTGCAATGCAGTTTTTGCTTTCCACATCTTTAATCCAGGAGAGCCTGGCAGAGCTGACAGAATACAGAGCACTTGCATAATTTCCAAGTGAATGAAAGAAGTGAGTGTTAGCAGCCCTGATAACCACCATTTCTAAAATTTAGTTAATTCCCTCCAAAATGAACATGCATAGACTAGTTGAGTTATACAGCTCCAGCAAAGCCTCACTTATTAATTGAAAGGGGTAACTTATTTCTCTCTTGTGGAGGAGGCAAATAAATTAAAATCAAGGCATTGATTAGGACATTATGTAATCTTTACAAATGCCTGCACTCCTCAAGACAGTTTCCAAACTCTTGAATAGATGGAAAGCTGCAATATGTAAGAAAAAAATACACAGGCTTTATGTACAACTCTACTGTTTTTTTTCCAGTAGTCCCTACTAAAGCCTGGCAGCTAGTAACCTTAAGGCTGTGTAATAATTACAAGAGCTGCTGATCTTTGGGAAGATTATGATAAAGTAGTCTTTTCCTGTTACCAGCTTCAAAATTTGGAGGACACCATCTGGTCTGTCATCTCAAACAAGACCAGCAACAGTGGCTTGGAGCCATATGGAAGGCGGCTGATGACTGAGAGGTTAGGTACTCTTACTGGAAGTTGTAAGGTGTAGCAGTACTTACATGGCAGCAGAGGACACAGAGGCAAGAAAGCCAGCAAGCAGAAGGAACACAAGAACACTTAGGATCGATGTAATGACAATCATGTCTCCACTCCTTCGACCAGGCCAGGTGTCAATTTTCAAGGGAAGTTTAACTAGAAAAGCATAGAAAGACTGTTCTTATGATCTATTTTTGACCATGAACACCCCTACCAAATAGGAGAAAGCTGGTGATTTAGGAGAGGCAAACTGATTATGTCTATACTTGAAGTCTTAGATGATTTATGGGAAACAGGTTTAAGACTCAATGTCAGCATTTAGAGTTTATAAGCTTTCCTCAGCAGTTTAGCCAGTATGACAAGTACCTGTATTACTGAGAAATGTCAACAGCACCAGATACCATGACGTGCATCAAATCTGAAACTGCATGTACAAACTTTCTCTTTACTAAAAAAATTGTTCTGAAGTACACAAAAGTAGAGAATTATTCCATATTTAAGTCTGCTACTCCAATACTGAAAGGCTGACAAAATTGTTAAAACTTTGGGAAAGGACTAGGTGTTGCTCATAAAGCAATAGTGTCCTAAGGCAAGCACAACTACTCAGAAGACCTGAGCAAAGCCACAGACTTACCTCTTCTGGTTTTGATTGGATCAGACCAGAGAGTTTGGTCTTTCATGATACCTTCAGTGCTATCTAGCAACACATATTTAAACCTATGGGGAAAAAGTTTTAAATTAGGTGTTTTAAATTTGAGCTTTCTTACCAGCATTTTTAAGGTATTGGATTAGCTGGTCAGACTGCAGGTTTTGTCAAAGCATTAGATGGAGACAAAGATAACTGACTATTTTCAGAGACCTTATAAAGAAAAAATAGAATTAATCATGGAAAAGCATTCCATGCTATGTCATGCACAGTTTGCACTTTGTTCTTCTGAGCCTTGGCAGTTGATAGCTTTCCAACAACAGTTTTTCCCAGCTTGCTGTTTCGTGTTGTGAAGAGCCTCATTATTTAGGACAGCAAGTGGTTTTGATTTCCATATGGAAGTCAAAGATTTTGTCCAACAATAGAGATCTTTGGCACTTTCACTGCTAGAGGAGAGTATTGAAGAGACAAGCCAACATCAGATTTGGCAAAGAAATTAAGTTTCCATTCCACAATAGTTTGAGTTTTCAGAAATGTCCTGAAGAGACAGAAGAGGCAAGACAGTTTTTGCAAAACTAAGAGCTGATAGTATTTTGTTTCAGAAGTGTATTAGGTCTCCAGAGCAGATATGGCTCCATGTGACTGCCATTTTTACTACAGCTTTTAAGTAGCTGGCTAGAGCAAAGCAAGTGTTTCGGGTAACAGCTGTCAGTGTGCCTGAATTCCCCAGATGGCCAGCTTCCCCAGACAACATGGGTCAGACAAGTCTGCAAGCCACTGTGAAGACTCCAGTAACATTAAGGGCTTCCTGGAGCTGGAGACCAAGGAGAGCTTTGGCTCCCCAGAATCCCATCAAAACAAAGCAAGCAGAGCCAGATCTGTCTGCAGTTTGGCAGAATCACCTAACACAAAATACATGGTGAATAATCTCAACATCATTTCCCAGTCAAAATCCTTTTCTACAAGCAGTTTCTCATCAGATGCTGTCACTGGATTACCTACTCCAACATAGGTATAGATTCGGCAGTTCACACGTTGAATTTTCCTACTGATCACCGAATTGAACCTGACAGAGCTCACCACTGCTAAGGTACCACAGGGCACCATCTGCAGGGTGCTAGACCAAAGCCAAGCCATCTTCACAACTACCCTTGCAATAGAGCATTTCGGTTAGGGACTGGTAATTCACATCATACCATTACAAAAGAACATTACAAACTCCTATTTTGCTCCATTGCTTCCTATTGTGTTTTAAGAGCAGCAATCACCTTGTAAGAAATAAGAATTATACCTGTATGTTGTATCTGGTGCAAGAGGTGGGTTACAGACAGCTAGGAAGTTTGGGTCGTACAAACATGTCCCATCATCCCCGACTCTGAAGAGGTATCGTTTCAGGACATCAGAAACTTTGTTAACATCTCCTACATCAGCAAATCTGGGAGGCGATGCACAATTGGGTACATCAAACAAGGCAGCTTTGTAAGGTCCAAGCTGCCCGCCACTTGTTTGTTGGAAGGTGCTGTCGAGTGGTTTGCCGCTGTTGTCAGTCACCAGGGAGCTTATTGCACTTGCTGCAGGAGAGATGCTTTTTAACAAGGCTGTTAGAACTACTTCAGCCCTTTCCATTCACCCTGTATTTACTTGGCAACTTGCTCTTCTACCCCAAAACACTCAAAAGGGAAACAAAAAACCTGCTACCAATTTGGCTGTGTAGTGATCTTACCCCTTCCTCCTTATCTGGTGATGAAGCTCTTTACAGTTGTCCCTCAGAAACTGTGAGGGATCCACAGAGTATCTCAGAGCACTGCTTTAGTAGCCACCCTCCCAAAATTCCTCTTTTCCAAGGAGAATCTGGTGGAGTAGGGGGGAGGGTGGCAAAGGCCATGCCACACATGGCTCCAATAAACATTCAGTAAATGCTGCCATTTCAGATTTGATACTATAGCCAAGGCAGAGTTTCTATAGAGTCACAACTCTCCCATCTCCTGGAACAGAAACCCTTAGACCTCTGGTCATGCAGCAGCTGGACCTCCCAGAACCACACAGTATGCTGAGCAGTGTGTAGGGGCTGCATGAATGGATGCAGTATCTACATTTCTGGCCAGCGAGGCATGTCACTGCTTCCAGGCAGCATGCCTCAAAGTCTGAAAGTCCTCACAGCTTCAAGCAAAGTGTGAATCTGTGCCCAGTCCTAAAGCATAGTTTGGAAGCTCAGTTGCAGCTCTCAAACCTTTCCTGTTGCAAAGCCAAGGCACGAATCCCAAGACATGCTCCCGAGTTCTGCAACTGTAGGTTAAATTTTTTTTGAGAGCTCCCTCCAGCTGTTCAGTGGTGTCAGCAGCAAAAGAATGCCAGTTTTTACAAAGCCGTGGTACATTGGGAACTACTTCAGTTTGGAAGTGTTCTGCTGTGCTCCTGGAGCAGAGTTCTTGCAGCTGCTTGGCCATGAGTTTTTAGCTATGATCCAATGCAAAATTAAACCTGTTTTAAAAGGGAATAGTTTCTAGCACAGGTTAGAAATACAACTTAAGGGTCAGCGCTCAAGTTTGTTGAGCTCTGACATCCCTCTCTTCAATGGGAGCCAATAACATGAAAGCAAATACTAGCTAAGACCTGCTCTATTCTTGGGCTTGCTTTCCCAAATTATACTTCTCACAGCTAGGTCTTACTGCTCTCCCAGTCTCCATCCACTTCAATAACTTAGCCTGGCTCTGGTGAGCAAGTAAGAGCTGATGCCTAAGCAAGTTCGTTTTGTGGGGTTTTTTTGTTGGGGTTAGTTAGTTGGTTTGGTTTTTTTAGACTTTACTAGGTTTACTAGCAACATTAACAAGAGGAGAGCTAGAAGTTACATTACTTCCTCAGAAATTTGCGAGACCCTCAGCTTTGTAGTATGCCGACACATTTCCTTACCAGCAGAGCTGAACATAAGGCATTAAAGAAAATTAAGTTCTCTTCAATTTTCCTTCTCCCTGCTCCAGGAGGCATCCAAGGGTGAGCCAACATGCTTCTCTGCAGACCAGAGATAAATCCAAACAAAATTCCTCCCAGTCTGCAAAGTAATGTGTTTGCGTCTGCTTGCCTTAAAAGCAGCAGAAGAGATCTCTCTGTATATAACCCCTTTTGTAGGGATTCATCCATCTGCGTAGGAAGCTTTTGGCACAGAAACTGCAGAAGATGGGGTGGTTGAGGTAATTTCCAACACAAACCTTATTTGCAGGTCTAACTAGGTATCAGTAGCCTTTTATATAATTATAATGCACTTATAGTCTGTTTTAAACGTATAAAGATGTGCACTTCAGTTATGGGATGTGTCTCAGAAGGCCATGCATTCACAATTGTCTATGTTAGCTGTATGGGATGGTGTCTCTGATTACGGCTTCTGCCTATCCAAGGCATCCTCTTTCCACCTTTTCCAAAGTGGCAACAATCAGCAGTGGAAGTTTCAAGCCTGTTTTGTCTGTTGGTCGGTTTCACTACTGCCCCCTCAAGATCTCTTCTCAGTGCCTCTCAAAAAAGGAAGCTGCATACAGCCTTCAGGGGAGAAGGCGTGATATATGGAAGTAATTTGTTTCTGTCAGCTTATGGAGTAGCTCTAACTGACATTCAAAACAGTCTGCCAGAACAGCAGGGAACAGAGAAGGCAGTTCTTGGTCACTGCCAGCAAATGTTTCATTGCCAAGCAGTTATGAAACTCATTTTATGAATGAGCCCATGGGACAGGCATCTTTGACCACAAGTCTAGCATGACTTGCCTTTGTCTACAAAAAAAAAAAAAGTAGTCGTTGCAAGGGCTGGCTACCCTAACTATGATGCAAACAGCAGCGTTACCCAGTTTCTCCTAGCAGGTTTACTTAGGGGAATTCAGACTTTTATACAAGGCATTTGTGTTTAGACAAAGATAAGGTATCAGACTGTGGACCACTTGGTTTCATTAGCAAGATTTGGGCAAAGGCTTATAGCTGATAGTGCTGCTCCACACCTACTGGGAGTCAGCTAGCACAGTACTAACACTTGCTATCATTAACCAGCCCCATTGAAATACTATGGTTATTTATATTTTATAATAATACCCTAGAGAAAACTAAGGCCAGAGGCTCAGCTTGTACATAGCTTACAGCTACAGATTTTTCTCTTTCCCCCCATTCAGACCCAGTCCCATCAAATCGTGAAGAATTGCATGCAATGGCCACATAATGTAGTTATCTTCCAGAGACGCATAATGCTGGATACTCACCTGTTTCCTTCATTGCATACAAGTAGATGACGTAAGATTTATTTGGATGCAGTGAGCTGTCAAACATACAGAAAGGTTTTTCTAGAGCAACTGTAGTAAGAGTGGGATTATTTGTAGCAAGCTGAGGGGCTGCAATCTGAGGCTTCAGGCTTTGATCTAGAAGAGAAAGTTACCAAAAAAGTGTATGAAAAATCTTCCTCCTCTCCCCCTGCAAGCTCTGACTCAAAAGGAAGGATCTGGCAGTGCTAACAAACAACATAAAAGCATAAAAGGGGGATATGAACTGCAGCTGAGCAGGAAACAGCCTACCTGCCCTGTGAAAGTTTGAGAGTTAGGGGGTTTGCTTTAATGCAAAACTGGGACCCCAAGGATTTGGGAAAGGAGGCAAGAGATGTTACTCCTCAAACATACAGGTCACATCACCTCAGAAGGTGAAAGGCAAAGCCTCATTATAGGGGATACTTGAACATCTGTCTTCAGGGTCCCACATACAGCCTCCCCCCTCCAGTGGCAGCACCAGAAGCAGTACAGTCAGTTCTCAAATCCTTTAGCAGTAAGGAATCTTAAGGTTTTTAAGACCAGGCTTGTTAACATTCAGAGAGAGATATAGCAAAACCTTACAAAAAAGGAAAACTGTCTGGGAGAGGCACTGGAAAGAGCAAATAGTCTTAGAATAAAGTTTATGTCAGATACTTCCTCCCTCTCCACACAAGCTCATCCCATCTACAGTCTCCTGGGGAAGATTAACTAAAAACAAAGAGAGAGATTCAGCAGCGCCTCCTCCTTCCCAGCCTAGCTGCAGTAGAGACACTTTAACAATATTCCAGCAGAATACATGTTTGAAGCCCTAAACTCCCCTCCCAACACAGGTCTTAGAGCAGAGAGTTGACACCCAAGACAAAACAAAAAAAACCACAAGAAAAACAGAAAGGGAAGAGGTACAAAGAGAGGAGCAACAGGAAAGGAGAAGAGACTGCAGATAGATGCCTCTTACCTGCACACAGCTGTCCCAAGCAGCAAAAGGCTAATACAACCCAAGAGCTACACATGCTTGAGCCCTCCAGAAACCTGCCAGGAAAGGAAAAACAATGCTGGGAGGCAGCCCCCATCGAAGAGCTCCCAATTCCACTCCCTCCCTGAAGTCAACCACACCTACTCCTTTCCACAAGCTCCCTGTGGTTAGAAGTTACCTACTCCCCCCAGCACCTCCCTATATGCTTATTGCCCCGCCTGCTCAGATGTCACCAATCCCCCAGCTATTACCTGCTCCCAGGTGAGGAAGGGTGTTGCAGTTTTGATTTCCACCTGATAGTGGGCACCAGTGTAGTTCTCAACAGTGTTATGGGTGTAAAGAGTTTTTTCCCCACCTGCGTCATTGATAGGTGGCTTTGTTCTTCACCTTCTGTCTAAAAATTTTTGAAATCTCTCATGTAGGAAAAATTTGGAACTGAATATCTGAACCCTTCATCCAGTCTGCATCATGGATGGTTCTGATTCAGAGCTCTAAATTTGGGCAGCCTTAACAGAGGTTACAATTGCCTTCTGAATTGTGTTTCCTGGGTTACATCCTGAAAAACATAAGCTTTCTGCTTCTGGTTAACCCTAATGTGATTCAGGGCAACTACACGAAGAGCAAACCACTGGGAAATCTGAATCCGTCCTGTTGTACCAAATTGTTCAGCTGAGAATATTCTTGATGAGTAACTGCTATTATGAATGGTCTATTACGTAAGAGCTCAGATTACAAAATTATTAATCACCCACTTAAAATAGGCTGAGGGGAAAAAATAACTATCATCAGCAAGATTTTACAGAATTAATGGGGCTAACATGATGTCATTGCAGCCACTCCAGATTTACACTAATATCACTACAGTTACAATACCAAATCCATCTCCTTTATGGGTATGCCATGGGCCCCAGAAATCTGTTTGAAATATGTAATCAAATTATTATAATGCAATTTCCTCCCCATATGTGTCTCATTTTGTTTCAAATTCTGCACATCATCTTCAGTGTGTTTGGTTTTACTTTTTTCTCACACTACTTTTGAGGGAGAATATTGAATACAGGAGTTACCCCAGATTTGCACTGCTATAGGATAAGAATGAGTTGCAGTATTCCTTCTCACTCTGCAATGCACTCAAAGCCTGTGCTGGCATTAATATTCAGATAAATCAGATTAAACCAGATTCTGTCTTTTATTCCTAGGAATCTGATTTTTAACATTTACGCTAGGGGGGTTAGTTGTACAAACTTGGTACTGATCTGCTCAAGAAAGTTTTAATCCCTTAAAGCACTATAATAACGCTCAAAACCTGTAAGGTTTCTGACTCCACAGTAAAAGCAGAGCTTAAGAACAACAAGATCTCTTTCTCCATCATAAAATCAATACTTTCTCCAAACAGTGATTCCTGTAAAATCAGATCCTGAATTCTTTACAGAAGTAACCCTTCCAGAGCAATCATCAGTAGCTTTTTGCCTTTAAGACAGAAAATAGAGACATTATTTGCCTAATTAAAAAAAAAAAAAAGATACCAGGACATACTGGATGGCAGAGAAAATGCAATATTCTATTTTATGGCATGCAAGCCATTTGTATGTACTACAAAATACTTTTTCAAGTTTTATAAGAAAGCACTGCTCCCTCATTCACTTTCTAAAGCATCAAAACAGACAACAGAAAAAGATATCAATTTTAAAAATCAACAGATTAAGGCCCAGAATCACAATAAAATATTTAATTTAAAGGTAGCAATGATGTTTTTTAGATTCACAGCCATCAAACAATAAATTTAGCACTTATTACTCAGGCAAAACTCTGCATGACCTTCTTGGAGTCTTGCCTGGATGAAGAGTGTGGCAAACTGCTCCTCGGGCTACAGTCATGCAAACTGTTACGTACGCAATTCATTTGAAAACAGCCAGGAGTATGTCAACAGAGCTGCTCATCACAGAAAGTTAATCACCTTTCAAAGTGGCTACAGGATGACAATTTTAGCCATTATTTTCCATGACGCTATTTTTTTAAGCCATCATGATTTACTTCAGTACAAGGCCATCTTGTGCTCTGGTGGAATTCACCAGCCACAATAAGAGGGATAACATTGCCTATGTTGCGAGATTTTAAAATTGTTGGGTTTGTTCCATGCTCAGAAGAATCTCAAACAAAGGTAGAAAATTAACATGACAATAAACTCTCTCAGCTCCATCTGTGCTGGCAGATGTGTCCTAAATTAGGACCAGATCTCATCCTTGCTTACACTTGCGTAAATCCATATTAACTCCACTGAAGTCGGGGAGCTGGTCTGGATTTAAAGGATGTTACCATGAACAAACTAAACCTCAGTAAAATCACAGTGTTCCCCAAAGGAAGTGCAAGAGAAGAAATCAGTGTAAATTCCTATGTCTTCATTTAAGCAACAATGCCAATTTTCTTGCTCTACGTTGCCTTGTAGGCAATTCTGGAGTAATTCATAGAAGCCTCCAGAGTCAGTTTGGATTGATAGCTCTGTGAGAACAAAACTTGCCTGTAGCTTTGGCTTTCCAGGGCTGTGTGAAGCCTGTAAGGGTTTGAGGAG
Source organism: Harpia harpyja (assembly GCF_026419915.1). Classification (NCBI taxonomy): domain Eukaryota; kingdom Metazoa; phylum Chordata; class Aves; order Accipitriformes; family Accipitridae; genus Harpia; species Harpia harpyja. The sequence goes on along the minus strand of NC_068945.1, from coordinate 2,775,054 downwards.
GATGAGGCCTGAACTCCTGAAAGGCCGCAAAATGTATGGAACACTCCAGGATCTGAAGTCCAAACCTTCTTTGCATTCTCAGCTGTGGGCATAGTGGAGATAACTCTCCATACTCTGCTGTGCTCCATCTCTGCGTTCCACTACACGGGCTAAAATTTATGGGCCACTTACAAGCCCAGCTCCATGTAGAGACATTACAGTGTTTAATAAAGAGATTAAAAAGCATGGTGGTGACATCTACCAGTCAAGAGATAATCTAATCCAAAGGGTGAGGAAGACAAATAAAACATAGAATCCATTTTAAATTATTTTGAAGATCCTTACTAGTTTTCTGCATAGCTATTATTAGCTTGTAATTTCCTGCAGATATCCTGGTGGGTGTAGACCTTGAGGAATGGGCTGAAAAAGGAGACAAGTAATGCCTTTGTGAATTAATTTTTAAAAAGCATTCCATGAATATGGGACATCTGGACGAGGGTGCAGAGATGGTTAAAAAAAAGTTGATAAAACAGGTGATCAAAGCTTGGGACAGTGGTGGAGAGCTGACACAGTTAAAAAATGGGGAAGTACAGAGATGCAGCATTATAAAATATTGTGAAAGTGAGGACAAGCTGGAATGAGAAACAATGGAAAAGTTTTTCCTTCTGTCCAGTCACTGTTCTTCAGACATGATCTGGCAGGAACTATAACCACCTCTACTGCTCAATTTTATGCACCATCTGGTCTGCAGAGGTTAACTGCAAGGGAAGCAGCTCTCATACTGCTGTACATCAGTCCATTTGAGAGTGCCACTGTGTCGTGGTTTAACCCCAGCCAGCAACTAAGCAGCATGCAGCCGCTCACTCACTCCCCCCCCCCGCAGCGGGATGGGGGAGAAAATCAGGAAAAGAAGCAAAACCCGTGGGTTGAGATAAGAACGGTTTAATAGAACAGAAAAGAAGAAACTAATAATGATAATGATAATGATAACACTAATAAAATGACAACACCAATAATAAAAGGATTGGAATGTACAAATGATGCGCAGTGCAATTGCTCACCACCCGCCGATCGACACCCAGCTAGTCCCCAACCGGCAATTCCCCCACTCCCCTTCCCAGTTCCTATACTGGATGGGACGTCCCATGGTATGGAATACCCCGTTGGCCAGTTTGGGTCAGGTGCCCTGGCTGTGTCCTGTGCCAACTTCTTGTGCCCCTCCAGCTTTCTCGCTGGCTGGGCACGAGAAGCTGAAAAATCCTTGACTTTAGACTAAACACTACTGAGCAACAACTGAAACCATCAGTGTTATCCACATTCTTCGCATACTGAACTCAAAACATAGCACTGTACCAGCTACTAGGAAGACAATTAACTCTATCCCAGCTGAAACCAGGACACACTGAAACCGAAAAATCTATTCGAAGAGGTTACTGGTCAGCTACTACAGACTTCAGAAGTGGCTGTTCTGGGGGCTGGTATTAGTAAGAGATTGTCAAGGGCAGCGTCTGGAAATCCAAGCTATCCTGGCAATGGAAACTTTAATCTAATGGTAAATAACTTGCAGACACTACTGCACTGTATTTATATCATAAGGCTGCAGATAAAAGGGAGAAATTTCCCATTTATCCAGGGAGAAAACTCCTCACTGAAGCAGGAGGTGAAATACATTTTATGACATTTCTCTCTCTCAAAGTCTTCCCAGAATACTTCAAGACAGTAGGAGCTTCACATCTCACAACATCCACTGCACAAAGGCCACATGGATGCCTGGTACTTTTGTTCAGTTCTGAAATCTCTTTGATATGTCTTTGGCTTCCTGGAGAAGTATTTCTGTCCTTCGTTGCTGCCACAAGGAGCATTAACTTCTGATCGTAAAATCTACACACCTATTAACATGGCCTCAGGATTTATTTTCAGGGTCTCTCTTGCACCTTTCCTAATAAAGTCCCTTTGCGTGTACAGATTATGAATCTCCAGAAGAGCTCTGCAAACCGCTTTGTTAAAAAGGGACCGGTGTGATGGAGATAAGCCCCATCCTACATTCACTCAGTACAGGAACAGACTTATGTGCTGAGTGGGGGTCCCATCTGTGCACAGATCGGAGCAGCATGACTCACTGAGCCATTGATCTCCTTAAATTAGAAATCTTGCATGTGTCCATAAGGAAATATGAAGGCTCAGTTAGAAAGATGAGAACTTGGAACTTATTTTATCATCTGGTGAGAATTAATTTTGTGCAAACCTGAAAGGACAAGCAGTGGAAACATCAGGAAGGGAAAAATAACTTTCTACTTAAGAAATCAGGGCCACACCCTTGTCCAATATAAATTGGCATGGCTCCATTGAGGTAGATTCCTTACGAACAGAAGAACCAGTCCTTCTTGCATTCCCCTGAGAAATCACATATAAGATCTTATCTCTCCAGTAAACCCCACACGATCGCAGAACACTGAAACATCTGCAGCTTGGAGGAGCTAGGGGTTAAAATGAAAGGCCTCTTTGTTACACAGAAGTTACTGTTTTCTTTGCTGAGGAAATGTCTTGCTATCTACAGTTATCTGCTTGAACTTTCATCTCATACTGTTAAGAACTACTAAGAAGTACTTCTTGTTATTAAAGTCCTGGGCTTATGTGATAGTGTAGATGTCCCTAATAACAGCAAGCACCATTTGCTGGAGCCTTCTCAGAACTGCCCTTTGTGACAGATCATTTGTGCCAGGCAGGTCAACGTAGGTTGGTCCCACATTTCTTCACTTACAAAATGATACTTCAGTGAATCCACTGTTGGTTGAGGGGCGTGTTCTAAACATTAGTTATAATGAGGAGTCACACTGCTGCAGAAGAGGAAGAAGAGAAAGTATCTTTGGTAATTCAGACTGGCTGGATAATTGTGGTTTATATCTATGACAAAAGTAACCTGGCTTTTGATGAAGAACTAAGCAAAGATAACAGGGGGTGGAGTTAATCTTCCTGGCCTGTGAACTGGCTACATTCCCTAGGCTGCAGTTTCTGTTAACTGGCTTTGTGCAAAAGTAACTTGACTGTGTTGGCATGACATGGGTCAATGCAATGACCCTTTCCCTGGCTGATGTGAGGAAGCAGGCCTCCCTAGGCGGTGGGTGTAATCCCTCACCTTCATCCTCAGGTTGCACATGATTATTTTTATAATGGAGCCCTTTTAATTTAATTTTGCCAGGTAAATAAAATTTAGCTTTCTGGGTTTGCAAGCAAGAGTGAATTTTAATGACATGAAACTTGATTAATATTTGCGGTTCAAGAAGGATCTCTCTGTAATGGCTGAAGAGTAGGCCCTTTCCTCACAAAGATTTTTTTAGGGCTTGGAATCCCTCTCTAAATCTAAAGTCCTGAAATATCACTTCATGAAGCCAGATTAATACCCTTGAGACTCAGCTGAACTTTGGTGCAGTTGCTGTGGTTTTATATGAATGTGAAGTACAATACAACGAGGCTCCTGTACTGATCAGTGTGCCAAATTCCACTGCAGTCGGATCAGGGTAAAAGTTTTCTAACAAAATGATGAATTGGGTCCATAATGTTGTAATTAATAATGGAAAAAGCTTTCTGTTAGGACTTCCTTTACTCACTGAATTGTAACCCACTAGCTAATTCACTGTTCCGGAAGGACAGAAAGTATATGCTGGTTTTGACTACAGTTTTTATGTTGTAGCTGAAATGCTTTATGCTAAATTCTGATAGATGCTGTTTGAAGTTAACAACCAGATAAAAAAACCCTAAACCAGAACTACCCCCTAAGAAGAAGTACATGAATCAGATGTTGCTTAGTCTGGATCCTCGTTCTTCAGACAATATCACAGAAATGCCCCGTTCATTTGCCTTCCAAGAGGTGTAAAAGGGCTTCGTGAAACTATTCTGATATGCAGGTCCATGGTATTCATGTCCATGGTTCCAGTGCAGACTATGCAGGAAGATGGAGTAATCTGTAAGTGTAGGTACTGAATGCCCATCTGTTGCTAGCCAAAATTTATGTTCTAAACAACATCCATATTCCTCGTTACTTATGCTCATTTTGTTTGTTGTTTGATAATGTAGTCCTCTATAGAATTTGCATATAGGTTCCTACTGATAAAGTTTAAATGGCTCAGTTTCATGTCTGTTCCTCTTCAGTATTCAAAAGACATACTTCTGAGCAGTGACTTCTTTTTCAACTCTTAATTGAATGGAAGCCATGAGAACATGTCAAACAGGAATGCTGCCAGCCCTGTATTGAGTTATCTCTGTAAGTCAATGAGCAGCACCAAAAGATTGCTTTTTTAAGGAGTTCATTCTCATGATTTGATAACATGATACACAGCAACTGCTCATGCACAAATACAGTTGGAATATGACAAGAACAAGAGATTTGGGAAAAAAAGGATCCCGATGTAGTAAACCACTGTGATTCACAATTGCTCTAGGAAAGGGAGATAAATGCTTGACCCAGCTGTGTTGGTGTGGTTTGTAGTTTAACGTGACATTTATAGAGTTTCAGTTTGCAATAGACTGAGATGCTTCAGTGTTTTTCTACAGCTTCTTTGAGATAATGTGCATAGTGGGTTTGCTTGGCAGTAAATATCTTTGGTCAGTGATTGAAAGTGGAAGAAAAGTCAGTCTGATGCTGTAGAAGGCATTTGCAAAAATACATCCCAGAATAATTTTTTTTACCTTGAAAAGTGAAACAACCACTCAAGGAACAATATACGAAAAGGAAGACAATGTTTCTCCTGACTCATATGCTTCTGAAGTTCTAAGCTTTCAGCTGATACTAGTGGCAAATACAAGTTAGTAATAATTAATAATAAACAGGCAGGATTCAGTGTAAATAGCTGCTGGGAGAGGGATGCGATAGATAAAACAATATTAGAATTTCAGCTATGCTGGTGTAAGTTTCTTTGCAGTCAACAGGTTTAAACCTAGAGCCCTGTAAAGGGAGATAAAAACTGAATGAGTAAATCCAATTATATTTATCATAAAAAGATTATATGAAAAAAGTAAGCATTGCTGTGACCAATGTCTCAATGAGGAAACTGATGCATGTTAAAGTGCAATGACTTGACTGGAGTGTTACAGTAGTAAAGAAAGCCCGTGTCTCAACTCTCATGGCTCCTAGTCCAGCATCTAATGGGCTGAGCTGGCTCCACTGTAAGCTTATTTCAGGGGACTTTATGATTAGATATTTTTACTTAACCTGGTAGGCAGAAACTAATTTTTTCTTATATAAAGCTATTTAAACCCTCTCTTTCTCCTCTTAATGGGACTCAGTGAGAGACATTTTGTTGAACTCTGCCTACCACTGCAGTGCACTTGTCTCAGCTCTCAGTTGTTAATTACTCCCTTAAGGAAGAGTTGTTTTGTGATTTGGACCTTGGATGAAGATCTAAAAGATTATGCATAGTTAGAGGCTCCCTCTGAAAGCAACCTATTTAATCTCTGTTTTTCAGCTGCCCACCTGTAAAATAGGAATAAAAATTATTCTGCTCTCAGCTTTTGGTATTGTCTATTGAGACTATATGTATTTGGGGAAAGAGTATTCTTTATTAACTACGTCTGTGTATTGGTTATTTTAGCCTTTAAAAGAAGAATTATGTAATACAATTCACTGGTCAATTTTGGGCAGACATAGAATACAACCCTCAAACTCACTTTCAGTTTCCAAGCATTCCTGCACAGAACCTCTGGAAATAAAGTCCTCATGATACAGCTTGCCATATGTACAAGCTGTTGAAATAATTTAAATACATTTGGCTTCCAAGAGTGAATTTCATATGAACACAGTCTAAACAGATATTCCTGCTCAGGAGCTGAGACCCAGTTGGTTTTTTTCATACACACAGCATTTTGTTGCATGACAGGTCTTGATTCTTGGGCAATTTGGTTTCAGTATAGCCACACGCCAAGAGTGCAAACTCTGAAACTCAAGGTTTAAGCTATGTATATATGGATATGCACATCCTCATAGACAAGCTGATGAAGAGCAGACCAGATAAGCAGACAGCAAGGTGGACTGAATGGCCGGGCTCAGAGAGTTGTGATCGGCAACATGAAGCCCAGCTGGAGGCCAGTCACTAATGGTGTACCCCAGGAGTCAATACTAGGATCGATACTGCCTAATATCTTCATTAATGACCTAGGTGATGGACCAGAGTGCACTCTCAGCAAGTTTGCAGGTGATAAAAAACTGAGAGGAGTGGCTCATACACCAGAGGGTTGTGCTGCCATCCAGAGGCACCTGGACATGGTGGAGAATGGACCAACAGCAATCTCACGAAGTTGAACAAAGGAAACTGCAAAATCCTGCACCTGGGAAGGAATAACCTTAAACACCAGTACACAATAGGGCCAGTTGGCTGGAAAGCAGCTTTACAGAAGAGGAGCTGGGCTCCCGGGGGACAAAAAGTTAACCACGAGCCAGCAGTGTGACCTTGCGGCAAAGGCGGCCAACAGCATGTGGGGCTGCATGAGGATCATTGCCAGCAGGTCGAGGGAGGTGATCCTTCCCCTCTGCTCAGCCCTGGTGAGACCACAACTGGGATGCTGTGTCCAGTTCTGGGCTCTCCAGTACAAGAGGGAGATGGAGCTACTGGCATGAGTTCAGGGAAGGGCAACTAAGATGATTAAAGAATTGGAGCATCTTGCATAAGAGGCTGAGTGCGCTGCAGTTTTTTAGCCTTGAAAAGGGAAAGCTCAGGGGGACCTGATCAATGCATATAAATACCTGATGAGAGGGCGCCTATAACAAGAAGGTAGCCAAAGGAAGAAGCACATGGAAAGACAAGACCAAATGGATTTACTGGAGTCTGTACAAAGGGGCACCCATCGGCAGTATAAACAATCAGCTAACTAAGAAGGAAAGGCTTTCTCTAAAACTCATTCAAATGATTTAGAAATGCTTTCTCAGGAAGGCTGCAATGCAGCATGATGTGAATTTGTTTTCAACTATACTGCAGTAAGGATAATCAAATAAGTCAGATTAGAAAATGCCCATGTGGAGCTATATGGACCAAAACTGCTGTAATCTAGACCAGAGACCAAGCGGACTACCTGATTCACAAAATCAGGAAGTGGAAAAAAAGTAAAACTCGTGGGTTGAAATAAGAATGATTTAATAACTAAAGTAAAATAATAGTAAAATACTAATAACAGCAACAACAATAATAATAATAATGAAAAGGAATATAATTTAAAAAAAAAATCCAAGAAAAGACAAGTGATGCACAACGCAATTGCTCACCACCCACTGACCGATGCCCGAGCAGCGATCCACCCCTCCCAGCCAATTCCCCCCAGTTTATATACTGAGCACGACGTTCTGTGGTGTGGAATATCCCTTTGGCTAGTTCAGGTCAGCTGTCCTGGCCGTGCTCCTTCCCAGCTTCTTGTACACCTGCTTGCTGGCAGAGCATGTCCTTGACTTAAGATAAGCGCTACTTAGCAACGACTAAAACATCAGTGTGTTACCAACATTATTCTCACACTAAATCCAAAACACACTGTACCAGCTACCAAGAAGGAAATTAACTCTATCCCAGCCAAAACCAGGACGAGTGTGTACAATTTTATTTGAGAACACATCTTTGCTCATCCTTGTCCCTCCTGCAAAGACAAGAAGGAAGTCAGATCCTTTGTGCTGCTTTTGGTGATAAAACAAAACCAGGTGACTTTGGCATCTCATTTGCTATGCTGGTTCTGGGATTAATAGTAAACATTCTTACACAGTGCCTGCTAAAGCATAGACCTAGTACAAAAGTCCTAAAAATGATAATGAAAAGGTGCTAAATAGACTTTGTCAAATGCATAAGAGCTTTTCACTTCTTTCAGTATGGCTGTAATTCTTGTTCTACCAGGCAGACCAGAATGGTTCATTGCTGTCTTCTGCATTTAAAATTTTTAAGATATTTTCCCCTATTTTTGTTGTTAAACATTCAAGAGAAAAGCATAGCTCCAAAAGGCCATTTCTGTTTGGTAGAATTATTAAGCTTCAGCACAGATAATTCTAAAGTCCAGCACCTCAGGTCATTATAAACATTAAGGGATGGTGTGCTATTCCAGCCTTAAATACTTTTAAAACTGGGAATGAAATAGACCCAATTTCTTCTTTCACTGCAACTGGTATGACGATTGTACTACCTGGTGACTGCCTAGAGGTAATCACAGGTAATCAGTAAGTTGCTGTGATTTACCAGCTTCCAGCTTGTCAGCTGAGCCACGTGAGCTGGATGTATGTGATCTCCCAGGCCTTTGCAATTGTGGAGTAAAATGAGTTAAATCACTTAACCTGTCATGTTTCATTACACATCTGCAGCAGTGTAAGAGCACATTACACTGCCAATTATTGTGTATTATTTGATGAATAGTAGAGCATTAAAATGGGGAAATTTGATCATTTGCAACTATCTATACATATGGATCACAAATCAATCCCACTGGTAGCCTGAAGTGAAAAGTTTGAGCAAGCTTAATTCATTTCCTAGTTCTTCTAGGAAATCCTTAAAAAGGGATTACATTTAGCTTAGCACTCATCCAACCCGACAACTTCCTATCAATAGCTCTGCTATTTCAGTGTCCTGTCTAGTAGTGGCAAGACTTAGGCAGCTACAAAAAACCCGAAGAAAAGCTCCAAACTTGTACTCAGATCTCAACCTGGCAAAGCTTAATTTATGTCCTGATGCTTCTCTCACATGGCATGCCTTTTATTTGTTCACCTACTAGAGGGCTGCATTTTGGCTGCAGTTATTTACACATTTTTTGCTCTACTTTCCATTAATTTCAATTCTTCTATTAACAAAGAATTGCACATCTCAAGGAAGATTGCTTCTTGTAGATCTTTATTCCATCAAGCTTTCTGTAAGGGCATTTATAACTCAAAAAGGGCTAAAGTCTCCTCTTAAGAATCAGTTCTCCTAAATGCAATGGATGTATGGGGGGCAATGTGTTTAATGAGAACCATCCAGCAGCTCAGGCATTTGCAGCTGTATTACACAGCTGTAGTCCTGCTTGGTCAAAGCAATTTTTCTACTAAAAGCTGACTAGTGATACTGACACTGACATGTCAGAATCTGGAGAACATTTGTAACACAGGCTTAATGTTATCATGTGTGGCTTTCTACATTAAATGCTAAAGTACCTCACTAATCAGGGCAGCAAAAATACATTTTAAAGTATGTAATCCATCTAGTTTTATAACAAGTCATTGCCACTATCCCAGCTATATTACCACATAGCAATACACATCTATCATCCAGGAGGAGAGCATCATAAATCCAACATCATAAACATGAATACCACTTACAAAGCCAAAATGAGCCGAACCCAATGGAGCTACATAGATTTATATCAAGTGTTACATCTGTAGTCTCCTCCAAGCAGTAATCCCTCTTAATTGACCGTAGTGTCTCGTAAGTGTTCTGCAAACAATGAGAGGGAAAGACACAGGGAAGGCGAAGGCAGAGCTGTATTTCCTCTAAAGAGAAAGGTTTGATGAAAGACATGATACAGCACGTATGTGAGGGAGACAGATTTCTCAGCCTGCATAATAGACTTCCATGGAAACTAATAACTGTCAGAAAATGAACCTCCTTCCATCCAAGAACACAGCATATATAGCACCATATATATAAGAAATGCAAGCAAAGCCTTCCTGAAATAAAGCATTACTCTGCATGCACAAACCTTTCCTTGGGGAAGGGGTGAAAAAGTGAAATGAACTGCACATGCCAGCTGTTCCTTGTGCTCCTTGATGCTGCCAGTAATTCTTTAAAAAGGGCTCTTGAATAGGAGAGGAGAGAACAGAGCAGAACTTGCTGAAGAGAACTGGGGGAGAGAAGGTGGTGGAACAAAGATTTTGAAAACACAAAGTTGACAACCAAAGCAAAAAGCTCCATGACGTCAGAAACAAAAAAAGAGACAAAGTTCTCCATGACCAACATGAAAAGAAAGCCAGCACATACCGAGTCAAACAGCCTTTCTCTACCTATTTGTCAACAAATTACCTTACACATTCCAAACACAGTGACTTGCTCCTGAAGCAACAAGTAGAAAGCAGAGGAGCAGCAAAGACCTCCTAAGCAGCACGCCTGTGGCTGGCACTGCAGTTCCCCCGTGTCCCTTCCCACTGTCAGGGAGCAGAGAGTGGGTAACGCTAAAGCAGTGCTGAGCCTTCAGCCAGGCTGTGGGAACATCACACATATCAGGTGGTGCTGAATAAAAACAGTGCTGCTGTAGGAAGCGTTTCAAACTTACAAGCCGGTAAGATGGTAAAGGAGAAAGGGCTTTTTTTGAAACAAAAAAGGAGAAAGTTGGAGCAGTAATCCACGCAGAAGTACTGAGTTATAGAAAATATTCCAGCTCACAGCAAAGCAAGTTGCAAGTGCATTCATAGCCAAGGACAAGAGTTTGGAATTACATAAACTTTTAGCTTGAAACCACAAACACTAATAGAATAGAAACAAAAACCTTAAAAGTTATTGGAAATTTTATTCTCTGTGCAGTGTTCCCAAATGTTGTACATCATCCAGAGACATTGCCTGCCCCCTCCATCTGCCACATAGTTCAGAGACGGCTACTAGGTGCCTCATGGCCATCTTCACTGCTGTCTGCCTGTACTCACACTGTCTCTCAGCATTTACCCCACCAGCTGGCACTGCAAGTCTGAGGCTCAGGTGTGTCCAAAGAGTTGTGGCAGGAGTGCCCTGGAGGTAGGGCAAGGACAATGCCAATGCTTTTTTCCAAGTCCTCAGCTCTGAGATCGGCTTTAGTTCATTTTAAATAGGGTAGTTTGTGAAACAGGTAATCAAAAAAGGTTTCTGGAGAAAAATCTATGGTTAAAATAACACTGATGTCAGCCTTAAGTACAAATGGTGGCAGCATCCTGTGATGGTGACAGAAGGGAATGGGTTACAAAGTATAGCACTGGTAAGCAGGGTAAAGAACAGTCTTTTCTGCTGGCTGCAAATGATGTTCCAATGAATTTGTAAAAATAGGGAATTCAAACTATGTTGTTAATGGTTGAGAAATGATACTACATAATTTTTAATAGAATAATTTACTAATGATGAGTAAATGCTGTATGGGTGCTATTTATCTTTATTATTATAGATCCAGACCTTTCCCACACACACACTTAATCTTACCACAAGCTAAACTACAGTCAACTTCAGGCAGACATTTGTTTGAGCAAAAGCTAAGGAAGAATAAAGGGCTCTGTTTTGTTGTCCATCCTTTAAGCAAAGCTTCCTTTATTCCACAGAATACCCATAGAGACATTAAGATGTGCTAATAAAACATATTAAAAGTAATATTAAATCCTAAGGCAGTGTGCAATAACTTAAATTGTTATTCCAACATGTAAATAATTTCATGGAATAATGAGTGCTATACTAATTATTTAATTACATTAGAGATCACAATTAAATGTTGAGAAAAAGTGTCTGGCAATATTACTCTAATGAGTTGCATTACATTATCTGTAAACAGAAATGAACTGGGTTTGAGTCTCTTTATAAAATGATTTCCTCTCCAGCTGTACCTCCCTACCCCCCATCCCCACCCCGCCTTCCTTTTATAACTGTTTGGGAATGCTGGATTAGATACGTGAGTTTAAGAAGAAATAAGAGTTCTCTGAAATAGGGTATTGGTTTGTAGCCCTTAAATTCATTGCCTTTTGAAATGAACCACAGAGACCCAGAGGTCATCAGAATCTCTTCTGAAGCCTAGTTTTTATGTATAGCTTAGTTTGCCTAGTTTCCCTAACAGTTCCCCAAAGAGTCTTGCATTGTATGTGTCTGTGACTTTGTACGTATGTTGTTCACTGACATTCGTACATGAATGTACCGTGCTCTGGTCCAGTGATCTAAGCAGCAGTCTGAAACTCAGGATTTGGGAAGGATCTCTTTGGTTAGATGATAACCAAAGAATATAATGTCAAGGCAGTTTGTATGTACAGTTTCATCAGTGTAAGGGTGAATTCAACATTGTCAGGAATGTAAACATACATTCTGTGAAGCTATATATCAGAATTTGACCTTTTGCTTCTGCATCTCAGTCTGCCGAGGAATGGCCCTTGTTTGATATTCTTCTATCTTATAGGCATCCAGGGATATAAAACCAATGAAGCGTTTCATACTGGAATTTACTCTACACTGTAACTGCAGAATAGGCTAGTATCTCTCAGGAAAAATCACATATTTTCTTCCAAAAATCTTTTCTTTGAGTGAAGTAGTGACATCTGATCCAAAGCCTGCTAAAATGAAGAGTCCTGCATCTTTGAAGAGATCAGAGTCTATAATGATTTGAAAGAAGTGTACTATAAAAGGTGAACTGTATGTAATTCATCTTACCAGCATTATGAAAAGGCTCATCTAAAGAAAAAAATAGTCTGAGGAAGAATAGATGTTTGTTTTTATAGAGCATGTTAGCTGCACCGACCCTTTTTTAAGCATTTTTTTCATCCACTGAAATATTTATGAGCGAAGTTAGCATCTCCATTAACATTTAATATTCTTTTTCCCCCCTTGCACCAAAATACTAGATGATGAATGAAGTGATAGCTTGAGGGCTGAAGACACAGCGCTTAGTGATAGCAATCTCTCACCTTTATATAGCACTTTCTCATCCAGATGAAACTGGGCACTAAAGACAGCTTGCTTTACAACCTAGTTCAGAGCTCTTGAAAGTGGTCAAGGTTACAGTGACTTAAAGAGAATGGTTTCTGTCAGTCCTAATTTAAGAGCATATTTGTGTGTGATCGAGTGTATACACACTTATTTGCTCATACTTCAACCTGACCTGTAAGAATAGAGTTCTACTGGCTGGTTGTATAGCTCCTTTCAATCTTCCAGCTCTTTGAGATCTAAAGTCATTGAAACTTGGGCTTCTAAATCTGTATTTACAGTCATAGAATGGTTTGGGCTGGAAGGGATGTTAAAGTTCATCTAGTTCCAACCTCCCTGCCACGGGCAGGGACACCTTCCACTAGACAATGTTGCTCAAAAAATTTACACTATTTTAATGAAATACAATGTTTATATTTGTAGCATGAGTTAAATGGGTAAAAAAATTCACTTGACATATAAGGCTTAGTTATCTAAGCCAAAGAATTTTTAATCTGCCTTTACTAGAATTCTATTTTGGACATTGAATTAGAGTCAGACGAGCCTTGAATTTTCGGATGAAAGTCTTCCTGCAGTGAAATAGTGTTTATGATGTAGACATATGGCACAGAATACAAATACCCTCCAAGTAACAGAGGGAAAGAAACCACATTGAATAAAATAAACTGCATGCACTTCTCCATTATGTATATCTTAAGTTGCTGCAATTAATATTTATCTTTCTATTATATTTCAGCTGGACATAGAAATCCCACAAGAGACAATGTCTTCGCTGTGCAAGTCTCCATATAAACACAGAAGAATAGCCTCCACCTTGAAAAGCTTGCAGTATAAATAGGTAAGTGAGGAAGGAAAGAGCCATGCACAGAGTGTAGGTCCTACCAACAACAACATATACTGTTGTCTTATTAGTGACATTACCAGAAAAGCCCCGGATGTTACAAAGAGAGATTTGTTTTCCAAATGACTCCTCAGATTTATAGTTTCCTTTATATATGGATTTCTGAACAGTTTGACCCATGCTCCTACTTCCCCATGGTAGTATGGTCTGTGTCTGTGGGGGAACTGTGTGGGCAGCATGCTTCTCCTTTCATGCAGTCCAACTCCATTATGCTCCACAGGAAGATGAGGTATTTTCTCCTTTTCCCCAGAAATGCTTTCAGTCCAGCTCAAGCTTATGAGTTACTCAGATTAGCACAGAATGGCTTTACACCATGCATGGAGAGAAAACACAGGGTTCATAGTCTCCTTTTTGTGCACAAGAGAGCTATTTTCTTGATCCAGCCCCTGATTTTAGGCCTGACCTTATTAATCTCTTTTCCTGAGGACCCGTATCGCCTGTCCTTCTGAATAAACCCTGCAGATGGCAGTGATCTAGCTTAGAAGGTAGTACTTGCAATTGCTGTTATTGCCAAGATAAAAACCAAACAACAGAGGAGATTAATTATGGTGCCAGGATTCTGAGAACAGGTGTTTCTAAATTGCCATTTTTCTGTCAGTGGTGTCCTTTCAGTCCGCAGGTGCATACTTAAAGGCATACGCAGTGACTATGTGGTCACAGCTAATGAAAAGTCTGCTTGTTAAAGTTGCGCTTGTGGAAATAAAGCACTTCAAGCTTCTTAGTGTTCCTTACAGAGTTTCAGACATAACATATTTAAAAGATGTAGAGCAAAAACATGGAAGGGGAATTGTCTTCAGATAATTAATATCTGGTTAAGAACTAGGAAGTGAAGCACTAAAAAACATAAATCAGAAGATCTTAACAACCAGGGCTGTTTCAGCATTGCCTGATCACTGCACTTAAATGTCTTGTAGTTCTGACCCTAAGTGTAAATGCTGATATAATACTATATTACTAATTGGTATTCTGCTGTAACTACTATTGTATTTGTGCAATGTTTTGTATGAAATGATTTATGCCCGCTGAAGTCAATGTGTAGTCTTTCCATGGCTGATTGATTTGGCCTATGTGAATATATTTCAAGATACCCTACAGGAAAAAAAAAAAGTCACTGTGCTTACTCATGATTGAAGGGAAGTGAGAAATGCAGCACATGCTCACTCACCAGGTCAGAGAGCTGGGAGTGAAACCAATAAAATGTTTACTGACATTATAAGCACTTTGTGAGTACGATGTCCCTGACATTAATAGGACTAGCAATTCTAGAAAGGGAGGACTAAAAATTTATCTAGTGAAGATAAAGAAGAGATATAGATAAAGAGCACTGTTACTACCCAAGAATGAACCCATCTTTCTCTGGCTTAGATTTAATCTAGCATGAGATGCCTACCCGTACATATTTGCACTTTTAAATTGCAATGCCATTGCTGAGTCCATGATAAAGGAAGCTGACATTTTTCAGTGGGGTTAGGAATGGTTGGCTAAATAAACATTGCGTACAGATCTACATCTGAAAGAGACATTTTGGTACACGGTTTCCAGTATCACTCACCGTAAGAACCCAGCTGCTCATGTACCCAGCTACACAGTCCACAGACAGTATTGCCTGGAAGTCCGAGAGCCAGGGGTGGGTTTGTATCCCAGCTGTCTGAGGCTGAGAAGTGCTGTTCCCATTTTACAGCTGTAGAGCTGGAGCAGACTAAGTTGACAAGTATATGGGAGGACTGAACAGGAAGGAGGGGGATGGCACAGGAACTGAACATGTCTCTCTTCCATCCTTCGTCAGTTGTACGTTGAGTAGGCTGACAGCTCACAGTGGGGGTGACATGCCAGAGTATATCCTTCTGCCTCGGATGAGTGGCTGGCATGCTGCTAGAAGCCCAGACGGGCTCTGAGGTGCTCCCAAGCTGTTCAGATGGGAGGTGACAGCTTGCCTCCGTAGGAAGCAGTAACTTCAGCAGAGCTGGAAACTCAAGGGGAACCAAGAGCTCACAGCCACTGTGTCGTGGTTTAACCCCAGCCAGCAACTAAGCACCACGCAGCTGCTCACCCACTCCCCCCCACCCAGTGGGATGGGGGAGAGAATCGGGAAAAGAAATAAAACTCGTGGGTTGAGATAAGAACGGTTTAATAGAACAGAAAAGAAGAAACTAATAATGATAATGATAACACTAATAAAATGACAACACCAATAATAAAAGGATTGGAATGTACGAATGATGCACAGTGCAATTGCTCACCACCCACCAATCGACACCCAGCTAGTCCCCGAGCTGCGATTCCTCCCCCCCCGACTCCCCCAGTTTATACACTAGATGTGCCGTCCCATGGTCTGGAATACCCCGTTGGCCAGTTTGGGTCAGGTGCCCTGGCTGTGTCCTGTGCCAACTTCTTGTGCCCCTCCAGCTTTCTCGCTGGCTGGGCACGAGAAGCTGAAAAGTCCTTGACTTTAGTCTAAACACTACTGAGCAACAACTGAAACCATCAGTGTTATCCACATTCTTCGCATACTGAACTCAAAACATGGCACTGTACCAGCTACTAGGAAGACAATTAACTCTATCCCAGCTGAAACCAGGACAGCCACTAACTTGCACTGGTACCTCTTTCAAGAGGTTGCAGGGCCCTGGGCCTAGGTCTGCAGTGGCCACGTTGTGACATCCAGAAGTCAGCCGTGTGCCAGGTTTGTCACCGAGGCCAGAGGTTCCCAAGCCCTTCATCAGAAAGGGGGCACCCTTTCCTCGTTTGAATCTGCACAACTGGGATAGCTGGAGAGAAGGCTGCAAGGTCCATGAGAGAGCTGATGTTTGGAGCAGACTGCCATCAGCAGCAGATTTCAAGAGGACTTCTGGGCCTCATCTCCACCTGCTCATTAGGGGCAGGATGAGTTCCAGCATGCACAGACTGTGGGTACTCCCACACCTAACTGCTTTTTCTGTTCTCACTTGCCTTCATAGCAGCAGACTTTGCACTGGTGCTAACTCCAGACTTCACCTCAGGGCACAGCACAGGCCAGCTGCTCCCTCGGGCCAGAAGCAATGGGGGTGCCAGAGCCAGCAGGGCAAGGTCCTCAGCAGGCAGGGGACACTCCACGGCCCCAGGCAAGCAGGGCAGGCCTGTGAGTGCTGGGGAAGCACAGGGTCCGGGCCGCTGGGCAAGGTTGTGGTAATGAAACTGGTCCAGCATCAAGACAGGAAATCATTCCACGAGTCAGGATCAGATCCGTTGATGGTAACCAGGGTTAGACAGATCCCAGTAACCGCCAGACAGGTCCATGGTGACACTGCAGGCATGCGGCCAAGCCAGAAAGTCAACCCACGGGTCTAGATCAACAGGGTCCATGGCCAGGCAAGGGCACAGCTAGACTGAACACAAGCACTCCTACCATAGAGCTCAGACAAGGACCATAGCACAAGGCAGGGCTTAAATAGACCCCTGGGCCCATGGGCAGGGGGTGTGGTGGGGGCCCCAAGTGAGGCTGGTCAGGGACATTAGGGCCTATTTGTGCCCTCAGGGCTTTGACACTTCTGTAGAGTTGCCTCCATTTACAAGGAAATGAAAGAGCATTAAGTTTGAATCATATCATGCTGGTATTATTTCTTTTTATAAATGGCTCAGTTTAGAGGTTTACACGGCAGAAGACAAAACCTGTATATTTTAACTGAAAGAAAAATATAAATTTTAATCATGTGTCACTTTGTTTACTGACTTAAAGCTGCCATTACTCAAGCAGAACAAGGGAAGAGAAATCCCATGTCTCCCTTGGAAACCCATATTCAGTAAAGTGGGAACATTTCAACACATGTAATTGATTTATACTTCAAGAAAATGAATGATTTCTTTCCTCCCCACTCCTAAGCTGCTTGATTGGAAAGTAATTACTCTGCTTTCAGGAAGCAAAGAGAGTTACAGATCCAAGGCTTACGTCAAAGCTGGTAGCCTCAATGCCACATCAAAGCCACACAAAGGTGACTGTGAGTGAAACCAGATAAATGTGGTGATAGTCAGTCAGCATGAGCACTGGCCAACTGAGACAATATTTATACATCTGCAGGGAGTGTATTTTATTTAGTGTTTAGAAGGTGGTCATTTGATCAACCAGAACTTGAGTTTGTTTGGTGGGGATGAAGGGGCAGGGGGGCTGTGAAGGTCCAACCAGATGTTCTGGTTGAAGACTCTAGTGCTGATTTCTTACTCCGTGTTGCCACCTAGTGAATTCAAAGGTGATTTTGTGACCGCTCTGCATTTGGGTTTTTGGGGTCTGGGAGCTTTTTTTTTCCCCCGTTTGAGATTTTTGTTTTGTTGTTGTTGTTGTTGTTGTTGTTTTCTGAGGCAAAACAAAAGGGAAGCCCAGAAAATGTAACTCTTGCAGGGAAGGAGTGGAGAGAGTCTTTTCTGGCACATTTGCAGGTCTGATGTTCTGCTACATGGCCAAACCCAGGCAAACCCAGGAAAGCTCTCATCAGCTCCCAGGTTCGTGAATTTTTACTGATGTTCCTCTAACTGCACACTGGTTGCCTGGTACCTCACCATTGCAGTAGGATATGTTGTTACTTCTTATTCTCCCACTGCAACAACAAGCTTCCTCCTCATCAGCCCCTTCCCCTTGCTCATTTTGGCGTCTTTCTTCCTCTCCTCTTCTGTTTCCCCTGCCTTGCAAATCTTGGCCTTCCTGCTGCCTCCCTCCCACTCTCCCTTGCTATGATCAAGACACCCTCTCCATGTTGTGTTTGGGAAGTAAATATCTCTTTCAGTCACTATTATATGTTTTGGCAGGAGTAATGAAACTGCCTTCTAATCGGTCCTAATCCCGCCCCCTGTCATGACCCTGAAACATCAGGAAAGGGGTGTGATACAAGGAGAACTTCTGGCTAAGATGCTAAATTTGGCCTTGGGAACTCCAGTTCCTGAATCTCTTCTAGCTTTCTGTGCGACTTTGGCAAGTCACTTAATTGTCATGCGCCTCAACTGCGCTATCCTGAGAATGCCCCTAGTCTTCATGCTTTGCATTGTGAGTCTGCTTTTATTACTAAAACATGTGGCAACGTGAAACAGACATCACGGAACTTATGAACAGATAGAGTATCATAGTCTCTAATATATATAACATTCATCCCTCTGCACTAAAACAACATTTGGTTGATTTCTCCGTGCCTTTGTTGCCATCTGGCTCACCTTCCCTCATTTGTTCCACTGTTTTCCTTATGCTTTGAAGATCTCAAGAGCAATATGGAGTACAGGGTAAGTAAAACCCCCTGCATTTCTGCTCCTTAGGAAAACAAGAGTCAATAGACTCATCATAGTTTGACAACATGTCTATTGCAACCTTATTAATTTGCATTGGCACCTAAGAGATTCTTTAAGAGACATTGCATTTTGCACACTAGTAATTTGATTGACAAAAGAAAGATCTCAACAAGGTAATGCCTCAAATAAACACCCCTTGTTCAATTTAATACTAAATGAAGCAATAAATTACAGGAGTGAAACACTTGAAAATCTCAGAAGCAAAAAAAATCACCCCTTGGAAATGGCAAACATTGATTTAACTGTAACTTTGAAGGGGAAAGGTTTGGCTGCAGAGGTGCTTCATTTATAAATTACAAAAAACCTGCTGAATAGAAAAGCTGGTAGAATTAAAAGATCATTTTTCTCAAAGAAACCACACATTAATTTTAGGAGAATAGTCCTTCTGGAATAGTATTAAGACCAAGATAATTTATTGGCTGAGGTCAGAAAATTAATAGGTGTTTTCATACTTTGCACTTCCAAGGCATTTTATAGCTAAAGATTTCCATACTCAATACCTACGCATAGTTGTCTCAGTGCTACAAATAAAAACATTGTGGAAAGTGTTCAGCTTCAAAAAAAGGTCTGTAAGGTAAGAACTTACGTATCTTTGAGGCACACCAAGGACATCCTATATAAGGTGTGTTCCAGTTATGTTGCGTAGGCAGTTATTATCGAGAAGTATGTAACAGTTCTGTAATTTCATTTGCACGTAAGAATTTCTTCCCCAGTGGTAGCTAAGTATTGCTGAAGTAGCGTAAATGAAAGTAGCAGAAAACTGTCATTTATGACGGGGAATGGACACTGCTGGTAAAATTGCAGGTGACCCTAAAATTGGCAAAAAGGTGTACAATGGTAGCAACACAAAAACTGAGCTTGAGAGTCTAGTAAAATGCATAGCCAGATACAAATATTACACATCTGAACACGGAAGGTAAACCTTGTCTGTGGACAGGGGAACACGAAGCTTCGAATCAGTCACTCTGAGAAGGACTGAAAAATCACAGGGAGGAATGAACTGGAGAGAAAACTGCCATTGGGATGCTGAGATAAAAATGACTCATGTCATTCTTTGTGAGTGGGAACTGGGAGATATTTTTACTAAAATATTAAGACAATGTGATGAAGATCACTGGAAAAAATCATGTCTGCACAAAATGCCATATATTTCTTCTGGCAAAGATTTCAGTTTGTCCAAAAATAATGCATGAAGAGAGAACTTGGTTACAGCATGTGAGAGCCTCTGCAGGAAGAAAAGACCAGGTACTCTAATCTCTTACTTTCAGCTAAGAGAAAGGCAGGAAGAAGCGAGGAAGGAAAATGAAGCCTGGCAAACACAAAGCCTGGCAAAGCCTTGTCCATGAAAAACTGACATGTTTTTAAACATAAACTAATTGAACAAGCCATGACAAATGATGCACTAATGAATCACTGGTGAATTCAAATCATTATTGGATAACTGTAAGGTAGGAAGCAGAAGTTACGTGGATAATGCAGCAGTGGTTCAAAAGCCATGTTCCATGACATACAGGCGTGAGACTGAATCATTTAATGCTTCCTTCTGAGTTTAAATTGCGCATTCTGAACAAGAATAATTTTCAGATTTTCTGAGAACAGTAGCATCTTGTATTGGCTTTGTGTTGCAAGGTTTTGGTAGCGGTGGCTTCTGTGAGAAGCTGCTGGAAGCTTCCCCTGTGTCCAACAGAGCCAATACCAGCCGGCTCTGAGACGGACCCGCCACCAGCCAAGCCCGAGCCCATCAGCGATAGTGGTAGCGCCTCTGGGAAAACATAGCTAAGAAGGAAAAAAAAGTTGCTGGGACAGACAGAAACGGCAGCCAGAGAGAGGAGTGAGAACATGCAAGAGAAACAACCCTGCAGACCCCCAGGTCAGTGAAGAAGGAGGGGGAGGAGATGCTCCAGGCACCGGAGCAGAGATTCCTCTGCAGCCCATGGTGATGAAGACCATGGTGAGGCAGGCTGTCCCCCTGCAGCTCAGGGAGGTCTACGGTGGAACAGATATCCACCTGCAGCCCGGGGAGAACCTCACGGTGGAGCAGGTGGGCACCCGAAGGAGGCTGTGACCCCGTGGGAACCCCGCGCTGGAGCAGGCTCCTGGCAGGACCTGCGGATCTGTGGAGAGAGGAGCCCACGCTGGAGCAGGTCTTCTGGCAGGACTTGTGACCCTGCAGGGGACCCACGCTGGAGCAGTGTGCTCCTGAAGGACTGCACACCATGGGGAAGGGACCCATGCTGGAGCAGTTCATGAAGAACTGCAGCCCATGGGAAGGACCCACGTTGGAGAAGTTTGTGGAGGACTGTCTCCCATGGGAGGGATCCCACGCTGGAGCAGGAGAAGAGTGTGAGGAGTCCTGTCCCTGAAGAGGATGAAGCAGCAGAAATAACGTGTGATGAACTGACCGTAAATCCCATTCCCCATCCCCCTGCGCTGCTGGGGCGGGGGGGGGATAGGTAGAGAATCCAGGAGTGAATTTGTGCCTGGGAAGAAGGGAGGGGTGGAGGGAAGGTGTTCTGAGATTTGGTTTTATTTCTCATT
Source organism: Harpia harpyja (assembly GCF_026419915.1). Lineage (NCBI taxonomy): Eukaryota > Metazoa > Chordata > Aves > Accipitriformes > Accipitridae > Harpia > Harpia harpyja. Next base: position 2,753,700 of record NC_068945.1, on the reverse strand, counting down.
ACCCTAATCTGGTTGATTGGTAATAAATTGAGTTAATTTTCCCCAAGCTGAGTCTGTTTTGCCTGTGATGGTAATTGGTGAGTGATCTCTCCTGTCCTTATCTTGACTCACGAGCCCTTTGTTATATTTTCTCTCCCCTGTCCAGCTGAGGGGGGGAAGGGATAAAATGGCTTTGGTGGGCACCTGGTGTCCAGCCAGGGTCAATCCACCACACATCTAAAACAGTGTCATTTCATTTCCAGCCATTTCCCTTTGTTGGAAGGGTTATAAAAGTAGAATTACAGATATTAGTCTTCAGGCTTTAAACTTTCATTTTCATAATTTATTCCCTCATAATATAGGATCCAATTCTGTTTTTACTTAGGGGATATATTTCACGTTATTTCACATCCATTACTGTAACTGAGTTACTTCTGAAGTAGGCAATAGTTGGCCTTTACTTACTGTCATTTTTATTTTCCACTAATTAAGAATTTTTGGTTTACATATTGCCTAACAAAATAAATTACTATTCATCTCAGTTTTCAGGAGATATCTCCTTTGACTGTCAGAGAGTTCTTCTAGATAAGGTTGTAATGTATTTTTTATAGGAAGAAAGGGAATAGTCTGCATCTTGAATGCATTATATGTAAAAATGGACTTAAATTAGATGGAAAGAGAATAAAAGAGTCGAAGTCTCAAATGGGAGTGAGGTGAATAATGTAAGTACAGAAGAGCGTAGCTCTTACTTTTGTATCCAGTACTCAACTGACTGCCAGCCTCTCAGAAAAATCTTTCTTCCAAAAGCAGGGGAACCCGATGTCATATAGAAGAAAATTCGTGACTGAGAGGACATCAGAAGACAGTTACTATTCTGTACCAGAAATTTTCTGTCTCCTCTGGTTGGTTTTGGTGGAGCAGCTACTAACCGATACGAAATGGCAATGGCTCCCTCTAGTGAATTGCAATCCCACAGACACGCAGGTGTGCAACCATAGGGACTCCCATTTTTTCTGCCAGAACATCCCCCAAACTCTTTTTCAGATTCAGTACTATCACATACTAATTGCAAAGTAGAACACTCAGATCGAAATCCCTGGGACTTTAGAAAAGCTTAAAATGCATCTGTATCTAACTGTATGAAGCTGTAGTCCATATTCTGTACCAGGCCAGTCAACAAAACTGTTCTCCTACAGCCAGGATGAGAAACCATTGGGCTTCTTGGGCTTACGCTGGTAAGAACGAGCTTGAGGAGGAGTCTGCAGGTGCTCCAGTTAAGGTCCTATTTTGCCCTTCCTCACAAACAACAGATGGTCAGGCCCAAGGGACCTCGGTTTCCATTTCTTCTCTGATGAGGACACGGAGAAACAGGAGTTCTAAGAGGTATGGAGGAAAAGGTTTTTAGCAGAGGCTGTCAAACTGTCATGCCTAACCATCAGCATCTTAAATACTCCTCTGCCTTTCAGATTGTTCATTTCAAGTGCACAACCCATTCTCTTCTCTCATGCCAGCTAACATTGCCTCTTTTTTTCTCACTCTTTCCAAGCCCTAAGCCTCACCTCTCTCCTTTCTGCCATTTCTGCAAATGACAGGTACAACAGTAAGAAAAGAGAACTGGTGTTTCTGTTTGTCCTTCAAGATAAAACAAACCCTTGAGAGGAATCACCAGTTATTCTGAACAGTGAGCTATGAACTGTGTCTTCATGGCTATTGCTATTTGTGCTGCATAAACCCCTTGCAAAAGCTTTTAGTACAGCTATAAATACAGAAATGTTTTCTTGTCAGCTAGTTATTTTATTGCTTTTCCCTTCTGAATTGATATTAATTAATCAAGATTGCAGCCTGCAAGGTGCTGAATGCCGCGTTCCATGTAAAGCAAGTCATGGAAAGCAAGTTTCCCTTGACTGTGGAACAGAATGAGACAGTAGCTGAACTAGAAATAATATTCCTGCAACTTAATTCCATGATGTCTTAGATTAACAATGTAATTCTGAGCTTCCTCCAAGAGAGAAGTATAAATGTCTTTACTGCCAACAAGCACTGTTCAACAAATGATTTTATGGCCATCTTTCATAAGTGTTGCACAATTAGGAGTGTGACTGTGACTGGAGGCATATAGCAAGATTCAAATATCCTTCCTGTGTAGCATTGGATAGAATTAAACAGGCTGAAAACTAAAGTTGCCTGGGCTGCCTTACCCACTGTGGGGTGGGGAAGACATCTGGGAGTGGTGGAAAGGAATCCGAGAGCTGACATTCCAGAAAGTGTTGGGCTAGATTACATAGTTAATGCTAAACTAGGAATGAATGAAATCCACCGTAAGTTTTGTCATATTCTTAGTGCATGTGCACAGTAGCATGTTTTACCTTTAATTGGATAGTAAACTAGCTTGCGTTAAAGCTAGTGAGGAGGAAAAGAAATAATTTTATAAGCAGACAAAGCAAGGGGTGCTCTCATCAACTCCAAAAAGACTACAGAGTCTGCAAAGGAAAAACTGAATTGTAAATCTTCATCTCAAAGATTATTTCACCCTTTATCTTTGATTATGAAACCTGGAAATCCACCAATGTTCTGAAAAATCTCAGGAGACAAGTACCTCAGGAAAACATTTGTTAGTGTATATAATGGATTCTTAGCAAGTGTTGAGATTGTCACATAACCCATCAGCTTTATCCAAGAGAAGATGGATAACTGTGAGACACAACGTAAGTGAAGCCAAAGTACCTACTGTGACAAGCAGGCCTTTGGGCAGTCCAAGAATAAAAGGGAAGGGGTCAATCATCAAAAGAATCCCTCTGCTGAACAATACTGAGGAAGGGAAAGTGTATTGATTTTAATCTAGAAAATATGTAAAGCATGGCCCAGGATTAACAGGGATGGAAGAACCTCTTCATGATCTCAGCAGTGTTCATCAGCCTGGAGAGAAGTGAACTAATAGTGTCATTCTAGTTTTACTGACCACATTTCAACAAGCAGAGCTCTTCCATAGCTTTGATTCTGATTTTTAATTAAGCAGGCTTAATTATTTCTGATAGGAGTGATTAGAGGTGACATAGTTTGAGAAAAACTACTTGTTCATTCAGATTCACATTCAAAGTAATTTTGAATGCTTTCTCTAGAGCTTCCTGTAGTAGTCCATCCTGCCTCCAGCAGTGTCTCAAACCATTTCCACAACTGGCAATACAAAAGGAAATTCATAATGGCTATATTGTTTTTGCAAATAGCCAGGCACAGCTCAAGTGCTCCTGAATGTTTAGTTATGGATATGGGTGCTTTGCACATCATCATAACTTCACATATATTCATCTTATGCAGCCTAAGCACTTGTAGTTTTTGACTGGTACTTTAGCTGATATTTTTATATTGCCAACTTTTACACCCTAAAATTGTGTGTGATACAGATGAGTTGTGGTTATAAGGGAAACCATATTGAAAATAGTGCATTTGTAGTCGTTGTATTACTTTGCCTTTTATTTCTGTGTGACTAAAAAACCTGAGTATTTTCTTTTTTTCTAGTTTTCTTCCTGTCCTGCTTTATTTTTATCCCTTTGTTTTCACATGTTCTTACTCAGCTCTAACACTTCCCAGGCTATTGCTCCCAGAAGTCACATGATAATGTGAAGCATCAGGGTTAGGACAAATTAAACATTTTACTGTAATTTGGCCTATTAAAATGATCAGGACTGTTTCAGGGAAATGCAAAAGGACTTTGTAATAGAAGTCTGAAGTTTAGTGGTCTGATTTCTGCCATGGAGAAATCTTTTAATAGCAAAACACAGAACAAGCTAGCAGAAGTGAATATGGTGTCCAGATTTTCCAAAGGACAAGCAAAATTTATTAATGCAAGCCAAACTTGGTTGGTTTGGGAAATAAAAATAAATCACCTATTTCTGTGTGCCACAGGATCATGTGAGGGGGTGAAGAAGGAACAGAACAGTCAGAATTTATATGGTGATGTTGTGTAGTACTGGTTGTGTTCTCTTGTCTTTCAGTGCATGTAAAGCATGCAAAGGTCTTTTTTGCTCATCACTTCCTGAGAACCTATTTTTAATTATCATGTATGCACAGATTAAGAGTCTGTTTTAACGTATAGTCTGAGCTGAGATCACAGAGAGAAAGTGGGAGAAGAAAGTGACTCAGTAAGACTGAAAAGAGAAAAAAAATCCCAAAAGACAATTGAAGTCATTAGAAGAATCAAACACCAGACTGAGGACTGCAGGCCCTCCAGCAAAGTATTCTCTGCACTGCACTGGATATCTCTTTAAAATGGGACATTTTATCCTTAATAGAGAAAGAAAATGTAATTAAATGAAAAAAACAGGAAATGGCTTTTGATAAGTGATTTGCTCTAGGGAATTGTATTCTGGCAGACAGAGAGAAGCTTCATCTTCCATGTTGTACCTGACACTTTCTAGTTTAAAGAGAATTTAGGAAGATGTATTGGAATAAAATCAGATAACATAGAATGAAAGGTACTTGATCTATGTTTGATAGTATTGTGCAATACCACAGGGATATTACTCATTAATTTGAAACCTCAGAATGAATACATAAATGAATACATAAATGAATACATAATTGAAAATATCAGTGGAAACAAACAAAGCTAGTGCTTTGCATGTTTCCAAAAAATGACATATATGCTTCTTAAAATAGCTGTAACAGCTTCTAGAGCAAGTAGACATGTGCCACAGCATGCCATGATTTCAGGTGAGCGAAGAATAGTTGTGGAGGAATTGAACAATAAACTAATATATGGCACCTTTAATAATTTCTTAAAGCTTAATCAGGCTGTATACCAATAAACATGAAATATTTCTCAATGGTAACAGCACATTCAAAAGATTCAGTGCATTTCTATGAAACATCAATTGGTTCAAAAAGTAAACACAGATGCTAACCACAGGAAGATGTCAAAGATATTACTAAGAACACAATACGCGTTCTCTTAACGTACAAACCATCTGTAGTAAGCAGCTAAGGGATGTTTTGAAGAAGAGGATTTTTATTATTTTAGGTATGAAGAGACTGTTTTGTCAGCCTGCGAATTTTATTTTTTCCCCTCTCACAGCTACAGACTGCACAATGAAACAGCAGCAACTGTATTGGGAGGTGAAAGACAAAGCAATTACTAACCAGTTGGTTTAGAGAGAAAGTCTTCTGATGGACAGATTATTTGTAATTTTTCTCAATGGGCTTTTTCCCAGTTTCTTCAGACTAGTCCTGTAAAGCCAGACTAAATGAGTAAGGAGACTAGTGGTGTGAACTGAGTGGACAATTCCGTGTGTGTGTGCTGACTACCTGAGTGTCCTAAGTGCCTCACACACAAATGTAAAGAGCAGGGAATATTTCCAGCTTGTGTTCAGAACAAGGATATTGCCTGTGTTCAACAAATAACTAATACCCAAACAAGTTTCTGGTAATGCAATGCTGAGTTTAAGGAGAGGTTTTGCAGAGAACCAGGCAGATCAGCTCAGGCGTTGTGTCATGTCAATACTGTGAATTGGCTGCTGGATGGGAGCTGGCTCATCTTCTGGGTGACTTGGAGAGGAGGTTAAAAACCACACAGCTATATGAGTTCATAACCACAGTGAGCTAGCTACAAAACCTAGAAGAGAGGCCACATGCCTCAATTTCTAGTGCCCTAGCAAAATGAAAATAAGAAGGGGTTGCTATTGGTATGTAAGAGATTTATATATCTTTATGTGTGTTAATGGTAGTTCATTAGTGCTTTGATGGGTATATCACTGTAAATTCTCAACACAAAAATGATTGACTCAAAAGGCAGAAGCCAAAATAGAAATCAAATTATGTGTGTCAACTAGCTCTTGATAAGCTTCACTGGATGCATCTTCTGAATTGGCTCATCCTCAGGCTGTCATGATTGTGTGGCTGAGAACATGCTTGAAATGATTACTATTCTGGGTTTTAAATTTAAAGACGGCTGATTGAATCAGCTTAAGTATTAACCAATTTTATCCCCATTTTAGCTAATTGGAATCTCAGTAATGGAACATCCCAGCCCTTTCACATCTTGTTATGGAGACACATATTTCTGGCACAGCTGGATGACTGAACTGTTGCTTGAAACAGCCTTTATGATATTTCTGTCAGCTTCTCCCAAAGAATTCAGGGAGGGGTTTTTTGCCTTGTTTTCATGCCTGAGTCAGCATTTGGTAATTATTCTGTGCACGTGCGTTGCCAAACTGTTCTTGTCCTCTAATCTCTGAAAGTGGCTGATGAAATGCGTTGTTGTTGCAGGAAGGTATATCTGCCATGGGGGCTACCTTCTTCACTTACTTGATATACTGCAGTGTCAAGAGTAATGACTGAGTTTGGTTTGTAAGGAGGTTTCAGTCACTCATACTACCACTACACACCTTTTCCTGGTCAGTGTTTTCCTGAGCAAACTCTTGCTTATGACTTTGTCCATAGCTATTTGCCAACAAATTCCTCTGAAAAGGCCTGAGGGAAGAGGCCCATGAGCAGGTTGCTCTTTGGGAATATTCTCATCTCAAGCAGTTATAGAGCTATAAAGTAGCTTATTGTTTTATGCGGCATATAAAGGTTCACTGTGGAAATCAGAGTACCTCAGTTTCAACAGCTCCCATAAGCAGCCCTTTCTTGAAGTTGTTCAGTGTACTGTAACTCCAGACTAACTGCTTCTACCACCTTTCTGCATTTTGTGTGTGAGATCAGCCTCTTTAATGCCAGAAGGACGGACAGGAGAGCATTATATGGTCTTCTAAACTAAGCCTTGCTGCCTCCTTTTTGCTTTCTGAAGCAATACAATTGTCAAGGTAAAGTAAGACCTCTCCCAAGGAGGAAGAGTCCAGTGCTACTCCCTTGCCCTCTACTGCCTTCTCTTTGCATTCTGTGTTCTGAACAGGGCAGGCAGCAGATGAGGCAGTGGGCAGGAGGTGGGAGTTGTAACAAGAGAGTCACTTGCCTACACAAAGGCTGCTGAACATTTCCTGTCAAAATTGTTTTTCGTGGAGAAGTATTTGTTTCGTGTATTTTTTGTTTAAGATAAAGTACTTTTTTGTTGACAAATTACAGAGCTTCTTAGATTGTCTGTGTTACGGGGTGACAAGAAGTCATTTTTCTCCAAGAGACTTCCCAAGATATTTTTATGAGCAGCTCTGGTTTCCATATTTGACTGAGCTCGCTGTATGAATTAAATGTATACATTTTCTATAAAGAAAATGTGGAAAAGTTTATATCACGTTGGAAGTTGGAAACTGTAGAGTATATCACTGACTCTGGGAAGGGGAAGTGGGACATAGCTGGAGGTGGGCTAACCTACACAAATACATTTAATACTTCCAGTACCTCTCAGCAGAACTGGGTCTGACTTTTCGAGCCTAACAAGTGGGTTTTAAGTTTTCCCAAACTGTCTCTGCTAATTAAAAAAAAGGAAATAATAAGAATTTTATGTTTTCTTCTTTACTCCAAACAGATGGGATAGAGTGCTAGAAAAGGGCTGTAAACTTCTCATTTCCTTCTAGGAGAGGAGTCATGCTGCTCAAGACATACTATTCCTTCTTTGGAGTATGCACTATCATGGTGAAAATGCTTACCAGTTTCTGTGCTAGCAGGATGTTTAGCTTGGACAGAGTCATACAAACTGGACAATTTGAAACTAGGAACCACAAATGCAGTGGCTGTCAAGGTCAAAAGCTCAATCATAAACTCTCAGACTATTCCAGTAGAAACAAATTAAGATGCAGGAACACAATAAGATAGCCATTCTGGCAAGCAGCCTGCTAAAATAATGGGTTTTCTCTTGGCAGGCTTGATAAGCCTGCAAAAGCTACTAGGTAACTGCAGTGTTGAGAATCCTTCATTTCAGAGACAAAGCAGAGTAGGTTTGAGGCATTTAGAAAACTGGGTGCAACAGCAAAAGTTATGAGGTGGCAAAAAATGTACGAATGTCATTTCAAGACTGTTGGAGGAAGCTAACATCAGTGTTCAGGAGCTGATAAAAGTCATTGGCAGGTGGTGATCTGTTCCTGTCACTGCATGCCTGTTGTCTGTTGTGACTGCACGAACATTTGTGAGGGTGAACAGTGAATTGGTTCTTGTTAAAATCAACCTCCTGAATTAATCCAGAGAACTTGCCTGAAAAGGTTCATTGGAGAAACCCTCCAGGAATGTCTGAGCATATACAGGTGTTGATGTGGAAAGCAGAAATAGTTCATGTATGGTAAAATTTGAGATGAAACTAAAAAAATACATAAATCCTCAAAGCTCTAACATTTTACAGAGGGCAAAAAATTAACATAGAAGCATAACAAAAGGAATATAAAATTGAACCAAAGAATGAGATAAGTTTTGAGATGGTTAGACCAGTACAAGAAATCGGCATAGCATCTTTGCTGTGCCAATACTGGGGAAGCCTTAACAACTGCCGTTTTTTTCTAGACAAGCAAATCTGAAGTTTGATGAGTGAAGACACATAGACCTGTGTGAAAGAACAGCTGTGAGTTGAAGCTAGCATCCATGTCTCAAAAATACCTCCAGAAAAAGAAGTGGAACCCCCCCCCGTATAACATACATTGCGAAAAAGCAGTGCTAGGAGAAATGAGCAAATATGTGAATGAACATTATTACAAAAGCTGAAAAAGCTTCTGAAAGGCAACAGTTTAAATCACTTAATTAAGGAAAGCAGAGTTCTGACTGGCAAGTTTATATCAACTGGAAGACCTGTTACAAATAAACAGAAAAATTTTAGAACCAGAAAAAAAACCCAAGCCTATGGACAAATCATACTTAAGAGATGGAACACTGGCAAGCAGCACAGAAAACCAATGATGCTGACAAAGAGATTAAACAATCAGAGCCAAAACCCAAATCATTTCACATCACAAATAAAGCTGTGAAAAAGCTATATAAAATGTAAAACCAATACAGTTTCAGGTAAAGATGAAAAACTTAAAAAGAAACTAGTCACAAAAAGCTGGAATTGGTAAGGTTATCAGTAAAATCACCAAACTGTTAAAAAAACCCTATAAGATCAGGAGAACCTTTTACATCAGTGTGAAAACAGCATTTCATTCAAAATGCCAAGAGACCTAAGCGTATGCAACAACTATGCAGGCTTTAGGCTCCCTTCAATCTTCCGCAGACAAAGACAGTACTGACTTAAACAGAATTAAAGAACTAAGGCAAAAGTCAAGGAAGAGCAAGACACATTTCCTTCCAGAAAACCATGTGCCCACCAGATTTTTATCCTAAGAATAGTCATCAAAGAGATAATTTAATAGCAAAAGCCACTCAAACTTCACACATTTTAAGAAAGCTTTTGACAGGCTTCGGCATCAATGTCATTCTGGAACATCTTTAAATGTTATGATATCCAATAAAATAATAGACATCAAAACTTTCATAGCAAGGCTTAGCTATTTTAAGTAAACATAGCTTCAGTAAATGGTTTAACGTAGAACTCAGTGTCAAATGAAAATGTCTTCTCTTGTTTCACCTTCACGGAATTGCTTGTTCATTATGAGAATGGGTAATTATATGAGAAAGTATTTAACATTTGTTTTATATAGCACCAGATAGCTTAACAACAGTAAACTTGATTCAGATTTTGCTGATGATACTGTGACCACCCTACCAACATGGTTATAAAAGAGCTTGTCCAATATTAACCAAAAAGCCTTAATAATTAGTAATGACAAAAATCTAGGGAGAACTCACCAAATTTCAGTTCAAATTTTCTGAAAGATGTCGTCAATAGTGATAAAGGTGATACCAGAAGAGGTTTAATTAGGCAAGACAATAACAGCTTTCCCCAGCTTAAACACAGCTTAGCACTGCTTGGACTTGCAGGCATATCAAAAGCAGCATCCATTCAGAGCTCTATCTGCTCAATAAAACTTATTCATCCCTGGGTAACACTTAAGGTATGCATGTTGTATACTGAATGATGAACTTGCGTTTCATATTCATTACAGTGAAATAATATATTTACAGGCTTGAGAAATACGTTCAACCTGAAGAGTCATGCATTGACTTCCTAAGTAATCTGAGCTGAATGAAATTGAGAAAGGGCTAGAGATGAGGACCTGGGAGGCAAGATAATTTTGCATCTGATTATCCTAGGAATGTCCCTTAATTTGGTGAGCAAACAATTATTTATTTGTTTAATAATGCATTATATACACATTGCCATAGTTAGGTCTACAACAGACTTTAAAAACAAAACATCAGCTGTTTCCGTGGTATTTACGTGAACATATGAACACAACTGTTGAGACTACATGAGGGAGAGGTTAGGTGTCCGGTAGGTGGTAAACATACTTGGACTCCTCCATGCAAACAGTGTGGGTAATGAGAGAGCTGGACTAAGAACAGCCTTGGACCTCATGCTTAAGTGTCAGACTAGGGTACTCATGGTACTCCTTACTGCTTTTGATTTTAACAGAAGAGAAAACAAGCCTTGAATGTGAAATGGAAATGGACTAATGTTTTTTCTAGATCAACATTACTATGTGATGAGTGTAGCCTTCAATTCTGCAGTGGTAGAAAATAAGCAAAAGACTTGATTTTGTCTTTCAGGAAGGGCTTGCCCCATAGTTTCTCCCTAGAAGACAAACTCAGAATGGCTTCTTCTAATTCTGCTGGCTATCCAAGATGAACTCAGCCAGCTCACAAACAGGGAATCAGTTCTGTGGGATTCATGGGACTAATCACTACCAGTCAGTGGGCCTTAAATGTGAAAGTGGTTTTTTTTAAAACTTTCTGCCCAAGCTTAACACAGAATCACAGAACGGTTGAGGTTGGCAGGGACCTCTGGAGATCATCTTGTCCAATCCCCCTGCTCAAGCAGGCCCACCTAGAGCTGGTTACCCAGGACTGTGCCCATGTATTTTTTTAACATCTCCAAGGATGGAGACTCCACAACCTCTCTGGACAACGTGTGCCAGTGCTCAGTCACGCTCACAGTAAAAAATGTTTCCTGATGTTCAGAGGGAACCTCCTGTGTTTCAGTTTGTGCCCATTGCCTCTGGTCCAGGCACTGGGCACCACTGAAAAGACCCTGGCTCCCTCCTCTTTGCACGCTTCCTTCAGGTATCTATATACATTGATAAGATCCCCCCGAGACATCTCTTCTCTAGGCTAAACAGTCCCAGCTCTCAGTCTTTCCACACATGTGAGGTGCTCCAGTCACTTCATCAACCTTATGGCCCTTCATTGGACTCTCTCCAGTATGTCCATGTCTCTCTTGTACTGAGGAGCCCAGAACTGGACACAGCACTCCAGGTGTGGCCTCACCAGCACTGAATAAAGGAGAGGGATCACCTCCCTCTACCTGCTGGCAATACTTTGTCTAATGCAACCCAGGATGCCATTCGCTTTCTTTGTAGCAAGGGCACACTGCTGGCTCATGTTCAGCCTGGTGTCCACCAGGACACACAGGAGAGCCTTTTCTGCTAAGCTGCTTTCCAGCTGGGTGGCCCTCAGCATATACTGGTGCCTGGGGTTGTTCCTCCCCAGGTGCAGGACTTTGCACTTCTTGTTGAACTTCATGAGGTCAACGCATTTCTCCAGCCTGTCGAGGTCTCTCTGGATGGCAGCATGACCATTCCTCCCAGTTTGGTGTCATCTGAAAACTTGCCAAGGGTTCATTCTGCCCCATCATCCCGATCATTGAAGGAGATGTTAAACACAGAAATGCTAGACTTATTAATATACTAAATGTATTCTTTTACCCATCAAATTTCTGACTATAGTCTTCTTTCATGAAATCAAAACTAAGTAAATATTTGCAAATATTGTTTTAACAATGGATTACTTTTGATCAGAACTAGATGACTAAGAACTAATCCTCAGAAGTGTGGGGTAGCTGTATTTCCAGTTAATACAAGTGAGAGCTCATGACTACTTAAACCTGTACTTCTCATGGATGTAAACGGTTCTTCCTCTTTAAAACTCAGATGTATTTCATGCCATTTCATGCTCTCTATTCAATTGGCAATAGAACAGCTTCTTATATTTTTATGGTGTGGCTCACAATTATTTAAAAAAATCATTATTCAAGTAATGTAACATAATGTATTCTAGAGATTCTGCAATTAGAGAAAACTGCTACCACTGAAATGTCATTTGAATAACTCTGTATTAGCGTCTTTCACTTTAGTTCATTGATTCCTTAGGCTGCGTACTTCCAGCAGTCTCATCTGGGAATTCTAGCTCACAAGGTAATAATGAGTTTCAAAAATGCATCATTAATGTCATTCTTTCTTTGTGGTAAAGGAGAAAAAGCTGGGAAGAAAGGGGGGAAAAGAACTTATTTTTTTTCTTGTGTTCATGGCAAACAAATACTGCTGATAATACTGCTGATTCAGGGTCAACTGCAAACTGCATTAAATAGTATGAGATTATCTGAAGCCGTTGATTGTCTCTTTCCTAATTCACGGGGATGACTTCTCCCCTCTAACCCTTGACAATACCTGCCTCACATTGGCATTTCAGCTTTGGTGAAGATATAGCCCAGCTCCTAGAACACCCACTTGGTTTATCTGCAACACTGCTTTGGCTTCATTGGAGTATGTACCTCTACAGAAATCTAAAGCATCCCTAATTTGCCAAGCTCAGTGGAATTAATTTTAAATAGCAAAGAAACTCAAAATTAAACCAATTAGATTTATTCAAACAAAACAGAGTTAAATTTGAATTTAAAAGTGGAAATAAAAGCAAGAAACAGGGACTTTGAGTATATGTAGCCTTAGGCTTTGGTCTGGGGTTGTCTGGGGCACCTCTTAGCTGCAGTCAGCAGGGCTTGACTCAACAGAACTCAGCCTCGAGGGTGTTGCCCAAGGCTACCTTCCCATCTCCATTTATATCCCAGGTTTCCTGATTGCTCTTGAATGTCAATGATGCTTCAAAGTCTACCACAAAAATCCCCTATTTTCAGAGGACCTCGCCTGAGGTGCTGCCTTAGGCATCTGAGACATTGCTGCCAGAATGCTCTTAAGTTTACCTGAGAATGACTGCCTTTGAAGCATAGAGGGATAATTCAGGAAGCCCATTCCTCTTCTCAGGTTTATCTTTTCTTTTAGGAAGTCTTTTGAGTAATAGACTTACTCTAATATATTTTACAAATCACATGATAAATGTGTGGGAAGGGGGTTATTGTGTAGCAGTTTGTCCCCTTCTGGTTTACTGGCATTTCGGGGGGACCACATTTACACAGTAAAATGAGATGCTGTTTTTAAGTGGCATCCTGTCTCAAGGTATCTGCATCTAGATTTTTAGCAATCCATAAATGGGAAGTGCTCTGAACAGAGGCTTTGGCTTTAGTATAGAAGGAGAAGATCCATTTGCAAATGAAGTCCCAATTCTTCATAGGTCCAAGCATCTCTTGACAAAACAACATTCAATGAGTGATATTTAGGTAATATAGCATTCTAATTTGGACAGTTTACTGCAAATTCAACTTTTGACTCTTCTTTGGGCTTTTTCCACTTATTTCTATATCTTTTTTCAGACTTGAACAGAGTTTTCTGCTTCAAAGTTTATTCCTTAGTAAATTTTTTTGCCAGCTGCCCCCAAAACAAACTACCTAGGATGTATGTGGGGAAAGAATCCACTTTTAGTTTGGATTTTGGTGTTTGTACCAAAAGTCATGTAAAAAGCCAAACTTCCAGACTTCAAGCCCCAAAGTAGGGTCAAATGATGGGTTTATTCTCCGTAAACATACTTCTTTGTCATAAAAGGAAATGTTTAGCTATATTTTAATAAAGTATCTGTTCCCTTCTGGTGATGGTATCGTTGCTAGAAAGGGTTCAGTAGGATCCCCTTACTCAGAATCTGAAGGGATCTATTGTTTTATTGCAGTCTTAGCAATGTCCCAGTTAGGCTGTAACACAGAACAAGACTCCTGCCTGCTCACTGTTGTCAGTCACTGAAGACCTCATGGAACTGTAATTTCTGGAGCTCTGGCCAGCTTTCAGCTGAGATCATTCTGTATTTTACTCCTAGTAATTCAGCCTGTTTTCAGTTGCAGAATCCTTACGCCTCCCTTTCTGAACTGTAACGTTACAGTAAGATATTATATAGCTTGGTTTTTGCACCCTGACAGCAGCTGTATTTTACCAGTAAACCACATACAGGTTTCATCTTCCTTTAAGAGATATTCAAGACTTCATTAATGCTAAAAAAGGTTTTTTGAAATGTCTTGTGGAAAGACATTATACAAATGTGAAGTATTTTTATTCGTAATTGTTATTATTTGAATACCTTTTTATTGCTTTATGTATTTCTCTAGTATGTGAAATTCAGTCACTTACAGAGTGCTGGGAAAACTTCTGAGCTGTGTTTGTGACAGGACTGAGGAATGGGTAATGAGAAACCTAAGGGAAAACAGGCTTTGTGCAAGAGCTATCCACAGCTTCTCTCTTTCCCCTACAAAAAAAACCCCATAACATCAGCATCTACTGCTCACAGTATAAAATAATTTCTTTTGAAATTACCCTTTTCTACAGTGCTTCCATGTGATCTGTCTCTTCTGTTGTAATAAACTAACAGTGATACCCTTAATGAGAAGTGCTGCACATGGCAGCAACATCTGAGCCTTGGCTCGAAGGCAGTAGAAAATGAATTTCGATATAGAGCAACCTTTCTGAGCACGTTGCTGGCTGAGGTAAATGAGATGACTAAACTGTATTGATTAGAACCAGTCTGAAAGATTCATGTTTTTCAGGGGAAAAACAAAGAAAAAAAGACACTTTGGGATATTGGAGACTTACTTTCTTTTTAGTACACCTATTGTGTTCAGGACAACTCAGCATCTGTCTTGGCCTATTTTAAAACTACTGGATGAAGTTATGAAGGAGTTTCTTAAGAAGCAATGCAACAGAAGGAATTTAAATGTAAACATAGGACTGGATTGCAGTTTGAGGTATGTGCTGTCAGTTGTAGCCAGTAACAAAGTAGTGATAAGATATGAAGAGTTGAATATTTAGCGAGTAAATGCAACAAGTACGGTACTGTTGACCATTTCTGCATTACAGTCAACCTCCTCTTGGGCCTTCTCTTCATGGGAAACTACTGTAGAATACACAAAGATCTGAACATTAGATGCAAGAGGTATTCTGTGCAAAAAATTTTTCTCAACACAGTACATGTCCCTTCTACTTTTTTTTAAAACTCTTTTTGGAATTAGACTAAGTTTACTAAATGACCCTGAAAAAAAAGCACCCTTGTGTTATAAAAATGCAAGCAGGTAGCTAAGGTGAAATGGCTACTCTGCAATCAGCCTTTTTGCATACATATGGGCCAACCCCCCCCCCCCCCAAAACCCTCAGGCCAAAATGTTTTAAATTGAGGATTTAATAACCTAACTCAAATTTAGCGTCAAGAGGTTTCTGGAGCCTAAAGACCTTTTAGTATCTGGCCCCTAAATAAATAGCATGGTCCTCAAAAGCCTAAGCACCTTAAGCACGTCTCACTGACAAAAATGTGCCACAGGTCTTTTGAAAATCAGATCATAGTGGGCATGACAAAATACAAATTCAGAGTTCACACTGTACATTCCTGGTTTTGAAAATGTTG
Source organism: Harpia harpyja (assembly GCF_026419915.1). Classification (NCBI taxonomy): domain Eukaryota; kingdom Metazoa; phylum Chordata; class Aves; order Accipitriformes; family Accipitridae; genus Harpia; species Harpia harpyja. The sequence goes on along the minus strand of NC_068945.1, from coordinate 2,738,160 downwards.
ATAAATACATGTAATATAGAATATCTCTCTTCTGGGAGGCTACCCGTACTCTCACAGTCCATCCAGGGAATGCACTGGGTGGTCTATCCTGATCTCTTTTTCTAGAGCTGAGCACACTATGTGCTGTCTGTACCCAGATATTGCCACAGGTCAGTGATACTGTAGCTCAACGGGAGCAATGGTGTCTGCAATGGAGCAATGCACTGTCTCTGCAGCCCACTGTACAAACCTTGCTTGAATCTCAATTGCCAGTTGCTTTAAGTGACTGTTCTTCCTGCCAGGATGCAAGCATGTACAGGCTGGAAGTGGGGAAGGGGTTAATGGGGAAGCTAATGCTTTTCTGTCATTCAGGTCAATCCTCTTACAGTCACACCAGGCTTCAGGCTTCATAAATTCAAATTGCCCTTTGTGCTGGGCAAGGGGAAAAGATAGGGTGATACATCTTTAAGTATGGAAGATGAGATCATCTTCTTTTTATAGAAACTGAAATCATCCAAAAGCTGCACAGCAGCAGGCTGAGCGAATTCTCAAGCTGCATGGAAAGATCACTATCTGGGAATTTCTTTCCAAATGAAAAGGGAGCACATACCCAGCCAGATCTTATCTTGAAATATGACTCTTAGACACTGCTTTTATTTCTTGGAGAGAACTGAGGGTTTGACTGGGTTTATGTTATTACTTCTCCAGTCATTTAATTCCATCCTTACAGCCATGAAAGTGAAAATCAGGTATTTCTTTTTCCACTGGGTATGACTGAGAAATCATTATAACAGTCTGAATCTCGTCTCAGAAAGGAAAAGTCTGTTGCAGTTATGGAGCTATTGCTAGTCATCAAGATAAAGCAATAAAGCCCACATCAAAAAGTATCCCACCCTAATACTGTTATCAGATAAGCACATAAGAAAAAGAGTGACTATTGTGCTCAAAAACCACCTTGCTCCCCCGTGCAAGCACACATGTAAACACATATAGACACAAACACAGACATAGTCGTATAGTCTGAGTCATTAGTGGGTCAAGCATAGCCAGGCAGAGGCCAGAACTGGGATTCCTGCAATAGCGATGATAATGTCACAGGGCGTGTTTGCAGTCATGGCTTGCCCCCTATAAAAACCCCAAGAATGTATTCTAAATTTAGAATACCACAGGTGCCTCTGTAAGTCAAAGTAATGCCTACATTTAACCACGCATTGTGAAACGTCATTTTTTTCTGACTGTTCTGTACCTTGCATTGCTTAGTGTAAGTCATGCTAGAATCAGCTTTTCTTGTGGTTCCTAATTTTAGCAAAGGCTTAGTAGTTTCATGCAAGAGCTGAATATGTTGTGAGGTTTGTCTTTGACTGGTTTCATACACTGTAGCTTTGACTGGCAGAGGATAAACAGTCCTGAAAGCTTAGTGAAAGCTCACAGAGAAGTGAAGTTATTTGACCAACAACTCATGCTGCATCAGTGGCAGCCAGAGATCAGGTCTAGCTCCCCAGACTGGCAGTCTGGTATCTTGTTCACTGGACCTTGGTGCTTCCCCATGCCAGTTCAGGGGGCAGGGTTCAAACGGGATTTTAATACTTGGTATAAGTGGGACTGCAGGGGATGAGGAGGGAGATGCATTGAAGGTCCTTACTTGCAGTAAAGGGGCAAGGAGACGAAGCGCTGCTCTGGTGTTCAATAGCTTGGGTGTGCATCCCACCTCTCTGTCACAGGTTCCCTGAGGCACAAAGGACATAAGATGGCCACGTGGGGCAACAACTATAAGGAAACATTTCTCTTGGTCATTAATGAGCCTAGACTGTAACAACAAAAAAACACAGTACAAGGATACATACTGGGCTGCTGGATCCTCATGCAGACCAGAAGAAATCTGTGCAGCTCCCTAGCCACATCCGTTTCAGGCAATCTCAAGCTGCTTCACTGCTTAGAAGCCCCACTCCGCTGTGACCTGTGACTGAGTAAGCAGTGGGACAAGCTGCACCAGGAGACCTGGCTGTCCTTGGCCATCCTGCAGCACCACCGGCTCTGAGCCAGCCACGAGGGGAGGGCTTCCCACACTGAGTACGTCAGCCTGTGGGAGGCAGAATTATACAAACCACTTTGCTAACTGGAAAGCACTTCAAAAGCCAAGTCCTACATGATCTTTTGGGGGAAATGCTCCCCTTGGCTGAGAGAAATGACCTCACCTGGTTTTCAAAACTAGTGTGTTTGTGTATATACATGTGCGCTCCGCAGTAGATATTACTTTGATTTATGCATATATTTGCTGAGTTTTATTATGATACAGTCAGACCATTGCAGTACAGTATTACAGTGTAGTAGGTCCTATCAGGAATGACATAGATCAGAAAAACACAAAAAGGTGATTACAATAGAATGTGAGCTTCATTTCTGAAATAGTGTATTGATTTACAGCTCTCCTTCAGTTTTGACTTTCATAAACCTCTTAGAAAATCAGCTGTGAAATTTCACTCCTCCTTCATTAACAACCAAAACCCAAGTACATTGCACGCTATGAAAAGCGGATAGTGTATCCAAGATAGTTATACGAGAGATTTATGATATTTACCAACACATAGCCGTATCCTTAGCACTCGTAGACTGGCACAGCTCCATTGGTACATAGCCAATACATACCAGCTGAGAACCCAACCTTCAAAATCTTACCCCAAGGACAGTCATAGAACAGTTATTATCAATTTAAAGAAGGCTTTGTTTCTTTGCTCTATCTTTTTTTTTTTTTTGGTCTATTTTTTATAAAGGGAAAGCCCTCATTTTATGTATTTTTTTTGTATGAAACAATGTATGTGATGGACATATGTGATGTTTTTGCATTTGAGTAGTTTATTATAGCTGCATTCTCAAAGTTTATAGCAGGAGAGTATTTTAATTGCAAAAATATACAGAAGGGTTCAGATTTCAAAGTCTTTCATTATATCTCATGTTTTTATTTTTCCTTGGACCCTAAGTTCATTCATAGAACAAGATGGATTATGACCAGTAAATAGAATGATTACTGATACCTTATTTTATCTTCAATAATCATTGCCTGACTCTGTCTTATTATGATGAATTTGAACTCATTCTACCATAGAATAATCAATATTCTTACATACATTCTTACAGTTTTCATCATAACTATATGATTATTTCAAAACCGATAACTGCATTTTCATAAAATCTTTTTACATAAGACAATGATAAATATTCATTTTACCATTGGAAGGCTGAGGGACAGAAAGAATCATGAAAAAAGTTATATTCATCTGGAATACCCTGGGTGAGAAAGCAAGAAGTATATATTTTTCACCTGTAATATTTTGTGTCATTTGTTCCAGGCACAAAAAGCAGGGACTTCAGTTTCAACTGAGTTGATCTTCAGGAGATCATATTTACTAGATGCATACCTAGTTTCTGCAACATCTGAACAGGAGATATTATAGATGACAAGCTAGTTCTCTACACAATCCTAAATTGACCCAAGAGCAGCTCCAGGTTGGGGGTCAAGTGTTAAAAATAGATGTGTAAAGTGAAAAAGCTATTTTCAGGTTGCACAAATTGTGTTAACACAGGTATTGCAGAACTTCTGAGCACTTGAGTTGTGCTACTTTGTTTTTTCTCATGCCTTTATGCCATGCCCAACATTTAAAAATGTTGATCAAAATTATGACCAAAACCCATCAATATATCTAGTTTTTATACTCACAAGTCATCCTCAGGTTTAGAAGATCTTGATATGCTGCAAATTGCTCTGTCACTTCACCTGGAAGGAGGATCACCACTGTAGTCAGGGGCCACCCCTCACACAGTGCAGTTGGAAAGATAATACTGCACTTTGACAGTAGGTTCAACAGTATTTGTGGGCAGACAGTGGAACAAAAGGGCTGAAAGGAGTGGAACCCACATGGAAGACAATATTCCCTTGCAATCACAGAAGCCCTTCTGCTCATCTTCATTCAGCAATCCCAGTATTTCTCATTGTGTTCCTCCAATTGCCCCACACCAGCAGTGAGATATTCCTTACAATTTGCTAACAGGCAAAGATAATGGCAATCACTACATCAGTGTGATTTCTGTACCTTCCAGTCCATTTGGTACTTAGTGGGAACCCTGGGCAGCCTAAGGTCTGTCACTACTCAAACTGCAGCCTACTTTCCAAGGCTTAGTAAAACTGATGTAGCCTTTAAATAAAAGCCTTCAGGGCTTTATTTTTTTACCCAGACTGAACAGCTAAAGTCTGAGTGTCATTTACTACTAACGAAATGCATATATAACCAGGAAACCAAGCAGAAGTAGGAGAGAAACCTTAAGTTGGATAACAACAAAGACAACAAGGAATGAGTGTGCATGTGCATGTGTGAATATATGTTCAAAAGAGATTTTTGTATCTTTTCATTGACTTTTCCTAAAAATCAGTCATTCTGCAAGTTATAATGTAACTTTAAAGCAGTCATTTCAAAGACATTGTGGCATTGCATTAAATAATTTACCTTTTTTGCTGTCCACCTAAGATATTGACTGTTCTAAAATTAAAACCAATGTCAATAAAAAGAAGGTACATGAATACATATGGCATCTTAACACTGAACAATTTTAATACCTTTAAAATGAAAAGCTCTGGCTTTTTTTTAAGGTTAATTGTGTTGCACAGACAGAAATTTAAAAACCAACACAAAACCAAAGCCCAGCGTGACTATTTTCTGCCTTAATTGTGTCAGGCTAGTAATAGCTGAACTGCTGCAGAGCTATGTACTGTAATTCCTTTAAAGCCATGCTTAGAGTGCAGTATGCATGTCATTAGGCAATTATATACTTCTCTGGGCTGCTTATCATACCGGTGGTATCAGAGCAGGAAGAAAGCACTTCCTGCACTGCCCACAGGCTAAACTTATAACGTCCTGTTAAGGTGTGAGACAAATGCTGAACCATCACTGGAAGGCAGCCATGCATTGAAGCTGCATACAGATGACAGTGGAAGAGTCAGTCTTCTGACTTCAACTTCGACTGATAGAGTAGGAAAAGATGAAAGTTATCCCTTCAAAATGTACTTATCCAGAGAAAAAGTTTGGTCAAGTCCTGATCTCAATTCTTGGTGATTTTGTCATGTTGTAAGTTCTGGTTTTACAAGCAGCTAATACGAGAAAATGTGCAGAGCTGTTGTCCCCTTTAGCAAAATAAATGCTGTCCAAGTCTGAACAGTTCTCAGTTGTACAGGTCTGGCTACATTTTTCAGTGAAATGCATGGCAGAGCAGCTTCCAACCTAGCATAAAGTTTGAGTGAACTTCCCTAAGCAGCATTTCCTGCTAATGCCGTCAAGTCTGAACTAGCTTATTTCAAGCTACTTGTGGTACTTCTACACATTATACACTGTAGACATATGGAATTCTTGGAGCTAGAATTATAAGACAGATTCAGCACTGTTCTTGTATAGTTGCTTAACCAGTGCAGAATAAATAATGCAGCCATTTTGATCTGTTGCTGTTTTCTGTCAAGCTTCCATAATGAAAAAACATGCACACAGATGATAAATTGTCATGGTTTCTTTCAGTTGTTTGGAAACCACAAACCATCATACATTTGTCTCTCAACATACAGGAAATTACTGTTTCCCAGATAGCCAAAATTCAGAGTTGCAGGTTGATTTCCATTTGAATCAAATATTGATGTCATAAGGAATGTATCTTTTTGGAGGAATTTTGTTTATTCATAAAAATTCATCTACAAGTCTGTGAAAGGAAACAATAGTTAACCATTTCTTTGATCAGGAAGAACATCAAGTATGCTTCTCCATGTTTTCTCATGCTCTTATCAATACTTTCCCAAGCTTTCTGCTAACTTTCATAGCCTATTTTATATACATTCTGCTATAAAGTATCCTTAACACTTTCTACAATCCACACAACACTGTCTTCAGCAGACCTTACACTGTCCAGGTGTCTAGTATAGGGAAGGTAATATTTCTCTCTTTTTACCTCTGTCGTGGTTTAACCCCAGCCAGCAACTAAACACCACGCAGCCGCTCACTCACTCCCCCCCACCCAGTGGGATGGGGGAGAAAATCGGGAGAAGAAGCAAAACCCGTGGGTTGAGATAAGAACGGTTTAATAGAACAGAAAAGAAGAAACTAATAATGATAATGATAACACTAATAAAATGACAACAGCAATAATGAAAGGATTGGAATGTACAAATGATGCGCAGTGCAATTGCTCACCACCCGCCGACCGACACCCAGCCAGTCCCCCGAGCGGCGAATCCCTGCCCCCCACTTCCCCGTTTCTGTACTGGATGGGACGTCCCATGGTATGGAATACACCGTTGGCCAGTTTGGGTCAGGTGCCCTGGCTGTGTCCTGTGCCAACTTCTTGTGCCCCTCCAGCTTTCTCACTGGCTGGGCATGAGAAGCTGAAAAATCCTTGACATTAGTCTAAACACTACTGAGCAACAACTGAAAACATCAGTGTTATCAACATTCTTCGCTCTGAACTCAAAACATAGCACTGTACCAGCTACTAGGAAGACAGTTAACTCTATCCCAGCTGAAACCAGGACAACCTCTTAGTATATCCATTTACTTTGATTAGGTTTCCTATAATTTTTGCATCAGATTCACCTAATGGCAGCTATTAGCATCTTTCTAATTTATTTCATTAGTGTAATGAAATACATGAGTATGTTATAGAGAGAGAGAGACTAAGGAAAAACATATGTACTGTACCATTTCACTGAAGAACAGAAAACCAATTACTTCATATTTTTGTACTCAGGATATTTACTATTCTTCAGAAAGGTTTTTATGTCTATGAATCAGTAGAAGTCTCAGGAAGTCCTTCAAAATTTAACCAGATTTTCAAAAATGCTGAAGATCAGCATTTTATCTGACCAACATCAGCAACTCATTACATTTTTCAAAGTTCAGCAACCACAACTAACACTTACTATATTTGTCCTTGTTTTTTCAAAAGAAATCAGTGCCAGATATATGGAATACTTCTCAAAACCCCACTTAGCTGTGGGCATTGAGTTACTTTGAACATCCTGGACAAATGATAGTTTAAGTAGTGTGCTGTGCCATGGCTATCTGTACTGGTATGAACTTCATGTACAAATCACAGTCAGAAGCTTGATTTCCTCCCAAGTCTAGGATGTTGATTGTCCTGCCTAATTCTTACTTCTCCTTCTACACCTCATTTTCCCACAGAAACATACTGAACAGGCACAGAAATCCATAGCCCAGTCTGGCTAGGAAGAAAAGTAACATTTGTATGGACAATAAGTATACAGGGTGAGGATATAGCCCTGAGCACTGGCACACGATTGTCCATACAGTTAAATTGTTAGTACAGTCATTTGCAAGCTTCCAGCCCAGACCAACAGCAGTCTCTCAGACATCACAAGCAAGTTAATGCAGCTCAGAGACCATTCCTAGTAGGGAAATTTGGAAGTGCCCATATTTGAATGGCAAGAACATTTAGGTTTGAGTGCAGACTGTCATAATAATTACCCCAAAAAGTAGACACTGGCCTGTGTTATTTACTAGTACATACATAGCCAAGTAAGCCCCAGAATCCCTAAGTCTTTGTGCACAAAGAAATTAAGGGGACAATAAACTCTAAATTGTCATAGCCTAGGTTCAAAATTTTGGATGTTTCTTTTGGCCGTTGAACAATCTTGACCCATCAAGTTTGCTTTTTTCCTTAAGTAGCTTTGGGCAACCTTTTTTGATCCTACTTAAAATCAGAAAATAAGACAAGGAAACACAGGCAAAACTTCAGAACTTCAGAGTACTCAGTTAAACATAGAGAGGTATTTCATGATATGTTTCTTTTTCTTGATACAAACCAAGCATTTTAAGTTAGAAGCAGGGGGGTTGGAACTAGATGATCTTTAAGGTCCCTTCTAACCCAAACCATTCTATGATTCTATCACCGTCACTAACAAAGGACTTTGGGTTGGATCTCTGAAGGACACAAAAGGAGCTGATTCACTTTGGTCAGAACCAGGTGAACTCTAGTCCTTGCTGCTTTTTCCTGTATGAAGGAAAAATAAATTACTGCTCTTAAGGAAAAATAAATTACTGCTCTTCAGTGGGTTTTTCTGCCATTTTTTTCTAATTGCTGTCATCCTATTGACAGGTTCAAGTCACTCGTATTTCATATTTCCAGTCAACAAGCTCTCCTGCTCTTAGCCTCTTTCTATCCCTTGAACTTTTAGGATTTGCAACAGGTTCAATCACTCATTTAAAACACTGAAGCATGTAATTGAAAAAACTGCAATATCTGTTAAAAGGTCTATGTCTAACGTCATTCTACTTCGTCCCAGTTGATTATAGCAAGGGACACTTGACAAGGTAAGGGCTGAGGACTATTTCTGCTATCTACAGAACTTCATGTGCTCAGGAGCCACATGAAATTCTCTGTTGTTTAATCTCACCTTTAAAGTAGTCCCATGACTGGCTTGATTTCTTAAATATAGTAGATACTGTAGGTTAAAGATGCTGTATCTTCATAGGCCTGTTAGAACAAATTAATTCCATTACCACACTGTTTACTGAACATAACCACACTAGAATTATCAGTACTTTGCTCTCAAATATTATGTGCTAGGTAGTGGGCCCACATGGGAAATCTGAGTAGTCATGCATCATGATTGCTCCTGAATACCTAAAACATTTCAATAAAATTAACATCACAAGTGCTGTGCTCATTTCTTCTGTTTCTAAAGTCTTCCTCATTACATGAGTGGATACTAATGAATGATAACTCCAAGGTCTTCTACCTCAGAACAGCACTTTTGTCAACCGTTTTGGAAACGAGAGGAAATATCATTAATGTGATCCATTCTTGACTCTAGAAATGGGATGAGACATCTGGATGCAGTTGCCTAATATCATTAACATCACTTGTCATTTTGACCAGATCATAAAGACCTGATATAAGGCAAAGCCATTTTTTATACACTTTTGACAGCACAGTTCCAAATCACATTCTTATTGGCAATGGAAGGAGCCAAGTCCTACTCTGCTGCTGGGCTGAGAAGCTAGATTATTTTCTGTCACTGGATTTGTCCTTCTAGTCCAAGATATAGATACATTAGAAGTATGGGAAAGCTTGTATTGAAGTTCCCCCCCATTTATATCATTCACTGCTTAAATAGGGAGCTTCCTCCTTTTTAGTATTACTATTATGGCAATGCCTGAAGGATCCATGGTGCTAAATGATCAGCTATGCTAGGCTGCATACACGAGTCTCCTGAAGGAGGGCGGGGGGGGGGGGAAATAAATCACTCCTTACTGCCTATACAAGTTTGAGACAGAAGAGGTACACTGCTCTAAACCGACTCATTCAGGACTGACCAACCTGTCAGTGGCACAGCCAGGAGCAGAATCCAGATTTCCTACGTTCCTAGCTTGAGAAGGTATTTCTAATCTTTGCCATGTATGGATTGCAGAGCCTCATTACCTTGCTGTAATGAAAAGTAGCAATCATAAAACACCCAGCAGAACAGCACATGCTGTGGGGTAGCCAGTAATACCTTTGAGGACTAGAAAATTCTCTATTGCTGCAACAAGTGCCAGCATCAGGTATGGTTGTATGGAAGGTGGAGTTTCTGCAGATTTAACAAGGAACAATCTGTGAATTCATCTGCCCTGAATGTTTTTCAGGCTATGCTAATGACCAGGGGCTGCCTGATAGCAACTGCAAAAATTCTAGTGTAGCTACTTTTGAATGCATTGGAAATGTTTCTGTAGTGTCCATGCTACTGTTTTGTATTTTGCTGTGGTCGTTTCATCTGTATCTGTTCATTTTCTCTTGTTTTGTGGCTGGATCATACATTCTTTGAGGAAGAGTTTGTATTTCTGTTCTGTTTATATAATATTGAGCAGAAAAAGGATCTGGGAATGATAATTACCATTATTATGGTAATAACAGCATTTTTCCATTATAGCCAGGAAATTTCCTGGTGTCACTCACAAGATCATTTTTTGTTATTCATTTTCCTTTCCTTCACCATCTTATTTTCCTTACATAGTCACCCATTTTAGTTGCTTATAAGAGAGCTCGGGTTCTCTCTCACCTAATTCGTTCAGGTATTATCTCAATCTGGGAGAGGAGGACAATCTGAGATAGACACATGTATTCAGAGTGCTCCTTAATCCCTGGTGCACATTCAGGATGCATCGAAAGCCATGTGATGGAGCTATCACCATGGCAGAAAAATGTTGAATCGCTCTCCAATAGAAAGTTTTGTTGATTCTCCCTCCTCCTGAGAAAGAAGGGGAGGAAAGAAATAAGGGAGTTTCTGTTAAGAGTTAGTTGTCCCAAACAGTCCAGTGCAGCTATATGAAGAGATTTTGGTTAAAAAATATATAACTAAAAAGGAATATATTTAATTTGAAAACAAAACCTTCTATGGAATTGGTAACTAATATTTCAATTAGCCCACACTGTCATGGCACCCCCTTAGTGCTGGACCATTTGAGCAGCAGACCCATACTCATCTTACAGCAGTGTTAGTTCCAAAACAAAGTGTTCTACTTCCAGCCTGATCTATTTTAGTGTCCAAAAAATAATCAACATTTACTGTGGTAACCTGCTGTCATTATCCAGCCAGCAATATTAGATTGTTACATATACCTACCACATGCAATAGCTATTATAATGCAAGATTATTACAGTTGTTGCAATGACATCAGACCCTTACGCTCCTGAGGGCTAAGGGAACATTGCATCAAAACTTCTTTACATTGGCACACGTTCCTCATGATTGAAAACCTCTCCAGGGTCACACACTGGTGAACGACTACCAAAAGTAGCTCTTGCCCGGGTGCTGAGACTGCTGGCTGCTCTGCAAGAGGAGAGCCGTGAGCTGCAGGGGATTTCCTCGGGGCTGGCAGTGCAGGGTCCTCACCAGCTAAAGCCTGTCCCACCAGCCCCAGCCAGGAAGCAGAGCAGATCTGGGGGGTGCCCAGGGACAGCCCCTAACCCGGAGTATCTGGCAAGTTCATGGCAACAGGCTGGAAAGTCAAGACCACAGGTCTGTACCCTGCTGATCTAGATGCCGGCCCATGGCCAGGCACAGGCATGGCTGCAGCAAAGCTCAAGCTATTAAAGGTGTGAGCCTCAGCTTGAAAGCAGCTTCCAAAAAGCAGTGTGAGGAGCCCCCACTGAGGCTTCTCAGCAGAGATTTTCAGGGGGAGCCTCTGCTGAGGCTTATCTTTCTTTCAAGGCTACCAGCTACATCAGCTCTGGGCTGGCCTTGAGCCCAGGCACTCAAAGCCCCAGGGCTCTGACAGGTCTCTCAAGCAGCTTTTCAACATTTTTATGCTATGTCAGCTCTGCCTCTTTACAAGGCTCTGCTTATTTTGTTCCTTTGCACGCTGTTAAGTCTGTTTACATTTTTATTATACCTCTAATATTTGAGAATGTGGTACATGGTGCTTGAATTCAACTACAGCAAGTTCCCTGGCCTGAAGATGTGTTCCCCTATATTTTCACGATTGAGGTCTTATTGCTCACTAGTTTGAACTTCCCCTACTGAACTTTTTTACCCTGAACTCTTTCTGAATTCTGCAGCTTCAGAGGCTAGCATATAAAACTGGACAGAGACCCTTCTCTGTCCCTTAAACAAACTGGCACAACTGACATCCAGACAGCTAAACTCCCTTATCCTGCAGGACAAGGTGCCACCAAAATTCACTGTCCTGTGCAAGCCCCCAAACCACAGCTGGAAATCATTTCCCCAGAGCAAAGCTGCACTAGTGACTCTTACCAGCATGGAAGAGTTGTGTGCCATGGTTCAGGGCTAGTCTCATGTCTGCTTGGTTTGCTAGTAAAGATGTGGTAAAACATTTCAAGAGTGAGCAGACTGAGCTGTAAACAGGTTTCCTTTCTCTCATGGGCTGCAGAATTCATCTAGCTTTGACAAAAACATTGGAGAATGGGAAAAAAAAACAAAATAAGAAGTGGGAGTGAGGCTTGCAGACAGCTATATGGAAGGCAGATTTTTGTGGATGAAATGTCAGGTGACATCCAAGTTATAGCAAAGACCTGACACTTTGGGATGCTTTTGTTATGACAATTTCTTTATCTTGATTGCTGTCATGTTGGATTTTTTAAATAGTTCTAATTTCTAAAGCTTTATGCATAAGAAATAACTAGTCTGTTTAATCTCTTCAGGACAGGGATTACCTCTTCCTTTGTGCATGCATAATAATTAGACTCAGCATAATTTAGAGCCTCTAGATGTTGCATGGGATACTGGAGCATTCAAAGCTATATGCATGGCATTTTTCTTTTAGTTTAATTTAAAAATATTACCCTTACCCTTTTCATACTGCCCAACAAATGAATATGATATTCCCATGTGGAATTGTCCCTTTCTACCAATTGCAAAGACTTACAGCTGTGTTTAACCTCTGAACATGTGGGCCTTACAATGGGAGTCCTGACCCAGGCTTATCTGCAAAGGTGCAAGCAAGCCACTATAATAAAGCATGACATCAAACTAGCTCATTAAGAGAAACTCTGGCAGTTATCAATTACACTGTTGAATGAAAGCATTTGTCAGAGCTAATATACAGCCAGGCATCCATGAACAGACAATGAAACACTAGCTAATTACCTACCAAGTCTTTCCATTTACTTGATTGAGTTTGCAAGTAGATACAGCATGTGAAACCACCATTCTGCAGGGACTTAATGCTTGCACTTAAGAGACATTAGCTCTTCCTGACAGGAAATTGCTTTTCTCTCTTAATGTTTCCACAAAGAGCTAGTAAGACACAGGAAATAATTCTGTGCATTTGGCATCTGACATTCATAAAACTTCAGCAGTCCCTGTAAACAGCTAGAACTAGACCTAAGAGTTGGCACGCGCAGTAAAGCCTTCCACTCAAAGCAGCCACAGCAGCACCCCTTGGCACTCCTGACACGCAACACTTATTAGATAAAGGATTTTCCAGGAGAGAAGCTGACAACCACACTTTGGGTGGATTGAAAAAGACATCTGCAAAAGAAGAAGATATGTTTGCAATACACTGTTGCGTTTGGCCTTAGGAATCAAATTCATGTTTCAAGAGTGAAAAGGTTTTGCCCGAATTTGACATCAAGTAATCATTCAATGCTCTACAAGTAATTAGAACTGTGAAATTCAAACTGATGTTCCTCAGCTTATTTATGTTAAATATGATAAGGGAAGCCTTTTTTCAGTGGAAGGAGGCATCTCACCTCCTGAAGCTCCTTAACTGCCTGTTTTTTCCATTACACTGCGTCAGGGAAAGAAATCCCATAGCCTTCTGCCTGAGATGAGCACATAATGACCTCCCTAAATCTAACAGATGTCTCTGCCTTTGTGGTGGGTTGACCCTGGCTGGACACCAGGTGCCCACCAAAGCCATTTTATCCCTTCCCCCTTCCCCCCCTCAGCTGGACAGGGGAGAGAAAATATAACAAAGGGCTCATGAGTCAAGATAAGGACAGGAGAGATCACTCACCAATTACCATCACAGGCAAAACAGACTCAGCTTGGGGAAAATTAACTCAATTTATTACCAATCAACCAGATTAGGGTAATGAGAAATAAAACCAAATCTCAGAACACCTTCCCTCCACCACTCCCTTCTTCCCAGGCACAAATTCACTCCTGGATTCTCTACCTATCCCCCCCCCACCCCAGCAGCACAGGGGGATGGGGAATGGGATTTACGGTCAGTTCATCACATGTTATTTCTGCTGCTTCATCCTCTTCAGGGACAGGACTCCTCACACTCTTCTCCTGCTCCAGCATGGGATCCCTCCCACAGGAGACAGTCCTCCATGAACTTCTCCAACATGAGTCCTTCCCACGGGCTGCAGTTCTTCATGAACTGCTCCAGTGTGGGCTTCCCACGGGGTCACAGCCTCCTTTGGGGGCACCCACCTGCTCCTGCGTGGGGTTCTCCCCGGGCTGCAGGTGGATATCTGCTCCACCGTAGACCTCCCTGGGCTGCAGGGGGACAGCCTGCCTCACCATAGTCTTCATCACCATGGGCTGCAGAGGAATCTCTGCTCCGGTGCCTGGAGCATCTCCTGCCCCTCCTTCTTCACTGACCTGGGGGTCTGCAGGGTTGTTTCTCTTGCATGTTCTCACTCCTCTCTCTGGCTGCCGTTTCTGCCTGTCCCAGCAACTTTTTTTTCCTTCTTAGCTATGTTTTCCCAGAGGCGCTACCACTATCGCTGATGGGCTCGGGCTTGGCTGGTGGCGGGTCCGTCTCAGAGCCGGCTGGTATTGGCTCTGTTGGACACAGGGGAAGCTTCCAGCAGCTTCTCACAGAAGCCACCCCTGTAACCCCCCCGCTACCAAAACCCTGCCACGCAAACGCAATACAATCTTTTAAGCTGATCTGAGGAGCACTTTTTTTAGAATCTAAAATATTTGGCTAAGGAAGAACACCACTACACGAAGGAGTGCTATGCTGGGGGAACCCAGAAACCATGAATGGCCTTAGATTCTGCTGATGGTGCAAACCATCTCTTCCTGTTCTGCTTCAGTCAGACTCACTCCTCAGTGCTAGTAGCAAGCAGAGATGGACACAAACTGTTAAAGTTTCACAACAGTCACGGCTGTGGGATCTCATCAGATGCATGGCTATGCATCTCACCTCTGATAAGAATTAACTTGTAGTTACTTGCTTTTGCTATTAACCCTGGCAAAATAATCTTAACACATAATTCCTAGAATAGGATAACTCATTCAAGCCCAGCATTCCCTAGGAAAGTGTGGGAGTGTACAGCTGGCCACTGAAAAACCTGCCACTAACACAGAAAGAGCACCAGACACCTCAAGTCTTCAAATGTTTCAACTCTTTAGTCCTGGTGTGACCCAGATGCCTTACAGGAGAGAGTAAGCTTGTCTACAAACAGTAAAGAAACTTTCACTTCTAAGACACGCAATCCCTCCAAAATACCATTTGGGGAATTCTTTATGCATTGTGAAAAGAGGCTACAAGCCCAGTTAAGATTTATACATATGTATATAAATTGCCTTTAACAGGAGACAACATCTAAACAATGTAGGAACACACACCCACCCTTCAGAAGTAAAACAATGTCCAGCCACAGAAAGCTCTACTGTATTTCACATAACTTCTGGTTTATGTAAACTACCAACATGCCTATAGAAAAAATGGAAAACAAAACTAATTTCACTACAGTTCAGATTGGTGGACCCTTGGATAAGACACTGTATATTCCAGATTTATGCTTTTATCAACATGCTTTCCTTTAAAAAAAAACTATTTAAATGATTAACATTCTTCTTTGGTTTTATTGAGCTTAGTGCAGGGTTTATTGCATGAAGCGTAATGGCCTGTGACATATAGACAATTAAATGAGATGAGCTATTGGCCCATTTTGTTCTTAAACCTCTGCATGTTGCTAAACCTATGACTATAGAACAGCAAGGTGAACAAATAAGAGCAAATTCTCTGCTTGTTCAGCAGACACCAGTTATATCTCCAGTTTTAGCCTTTATCCTTCCCATCAAATTATTCTTGTGGTGAACAAATCTACCATTCAAATGACCATGATCATGTGCAGCATAAGTAGATGAAATAAGCCAATGTTACTCAAAATTTGTCACTTTAGGCTGGTCATTGTTTAGTACTTGCTGATTAAAGTTAAGCACCTGGGGAAGCGTATGCAGAAGAGGGATCCAAGACAAAGTCATGTTCAAGAAAAGGGAGTGAGAAAAGAACAGCGTCTTGGAAAGAAAGAAATAATGCACTGATAGAAGATGTGGGGTTTGAGGAGCTGGAAGCATGTGGCTTTAAAAAGAGGAAGCAATATTACCAGAGAGTAAGAGGAAATGCCAGGGTAAAAGAAGTAAAATGGAGACCATAAGGAAGAGGGATTTCAGTGATGGCTTGAGAGAAGCACAGGGAGTGAGATAAAGAAGAGGAAGAAATGAAACCAAAGGTGTTATCTTGATATTTAAAGACACTTTCCTATAGGTTCCTCTGGATCATCAGCAGACAAAGAAAGGTGACAAAGATATAAGCCAGCCATTAATTTCATTATTCTAACTTCCATGATTTAAGATAGCATTTTTTAGCAGTCTGGACATCTATTGAATGCGAAAATGTTGAAAACCAGACATTTTAATAGATCCTGAAAGCATTAGGTCCACTCTAACTCCATTGAGAAGTTTGGCTGCATACACAGCATACACTTAAAGATACGCTGTTTCAGAAAATCTGAGCTTAGTGTTGCCCTCAGCTGTAAATACCAGGCCGATATGAAATACTAGGAACTTAGCTTAGATCTGTTCATATCAATAGGCTGGGAAAAGTGAACAGTTTGGAACAGGTCATGGAAATCTAGTTCAATTGACACTGACTGTTTGCTGCTGCTAAGTTCAGAATTTTTTTTTTTTTTAATATTTCCTTTCTCTCAATAGCCTGCTTCTGCTGAGAATTTCAAAATGCCAGTAACTGTTAACAAAGCATTCAATTAGTAACACCACATGCTTACATGGATGGGGAACCCAGAGCTCCAAAAAAGGTGGGTGGCACTAAACACTCTGGCCATTACGATTTGTGCAGACATGTAGTATATCAGTGACAAAATGCAAGACTCCTTATACTTTTTGCCTCCCAGTCCACTGTTCTAGTTCTTTCAAAAAGCTTATGTCCTTCCTTGTCACTAATTACACCTGTGTAAATAACCAAGGTCTATGCTGAAGTACACCTGCTACTCTTCAGATTCCTTTCACTATATCCAGGTGGTCTTCATAAAGGAAGACTTAACTTTAAGTCTAGGTTTGTTTTATAGCCATTACTAGAACTTCAAAAATTTTTTTCATCAAAATAAGATACCTTTCTGCCTCAGAATAAGCCAATCAAACTGATAGGCAATTTGTGACACTGAGGCCAGCATAAAGCATCTTGCACTTTCGCACCTTATGGATTGAGTGCCAACCACTGACGCAAAATTAGTCTAAAATAATCCAGACTAATATGATAGTTTAAGTGACACACCAATTCCTGTGTCCATGCAAAAAACCCCAGAATTATACTAGCTGGAGGCTTGGCTAAGTGAGAATTTAAGAACTAGTGCATGGTATCATTAGAGACAGGTTTGTCAAGTGTACTGGTCTGGGAGGCTAGGTGCTGGCCTTCTGGCAAAGCAAGTTCTTGGTTCTGGACTTTCCCTGACCTCAGAAGTCACTGTCCTTCCCTCTGCTGCAGTTTCCCTTCTCACTCTGTTTTGTGTTTAGTAAGGACCAGCTTTTTGCAGGTGTGTACTCTGCTTGGATTAGTAAGGTGCAAGGCTTCCTGAGATATCCAGGCCTCACCAGGATTTAACTCTTATTTATCTATTTCCTTAGGTCTCACCTCATGAGGATGAACTTGCTTAATTTTATTAAAAATATGTTCATTTTCAGAGGTACAGTTAATTCAAATACAAGGCATAACTTTCCAGGCATTGCTGTACATAAAACTTACTTTATAATACACTAAAAGTAGAATGTGTGGCTGTCAAATATATAGTCTGAAACTTAGGAGGTAATTGTTTGTAATTAAACTGGATGAACAAAAGTTCAGATGCTTTGAAGTAATGATAAACTGTTGTTATGAACTCACTAGATGGGAACCAGTTTAAGAAATACATACAGGTGTAATTTCTATACTTTCCTGCAAGAATAGCACATCACATGATTTATCAAAACACTTATTGAAAGGAGTATGGCTAAGAGTTCTCAGAAGTAATAATCACTCTGGGCACAATAAATGCTTTACAAGCCACTAAACAAATGAGACCATTTTCACAGCTTAAGGCTATAGCTACCCTAGCTAATTGCATTTTTTCATTCACCACTGGTGAATCATTAGCACTGATGGAAAAGGAAGATCTCGTGGAGACAACTGAGTGGGCTTAATACCTTAGCATCTAACCTTGAGCTAATGTGAAGAAAAATGCCTAATGTCATCATAAGATACTCAAAATCACCAACATACCATAACAGTTGGACACCCATCTTCAAAATAAAATTCCTGTTTTCACGGGTTTCCTTTCCCCACCTCTAACCAAAATAAAGATCATTGTTTTGACTCTTGAGAGAAAAAAGCAATATTTCATACACTTTCCTTTAAGCATTAATAATACCTTGAGCCTTCAGCTTTTGTTTTGCTTTACAACTTGAACACAACTTCTCCATCACAAAATCAGAGATTGAGCTCCTTGCACACATAAATGGCTTGATGCCTTTGTAAGAGACCTTTACTACCTATATTCTAGAGAGGCAGAAAGAGTATTGAGTAAGTTTAAAAATCACAAGATGAAGTCCTGACCTCACTGACACCCACTGGCATCTTCCTTTTACAAACTTGAGTCAGGAAGACCAAATTTCACCCAAGATCTTCCTGACAATAAAATTGTTTTTCCTAAGCAAGAAAGAATTTCTCTAATTTGAAACTTGATTGCCCGAATTCATGTATTATACATATTTATATGAGTACCAGAATATTTTGCAAAGGTGAAGAAATATTCTGATTAGATGTCAGTGAAAGAAGGTGGCTGAACTCTGCTCAGACCAAGTGATCTGTAAAGAAAACCTTTGTCCTAGAGGTAAGGTGTTGAAAATTACCTGAATTTTCTTGAATGTAGTTGATCCACTCTGAATGTTTGCTTCAGTAACTATGAATCCAAAGAAAACCCACCATACCAAGTTCTTTAATCTAAAGCTGCTGCTAGTGCCATTTATTAGAGCAACCCAGCCTATAAAAGCAGATCTTTTGGAAAGTATGATTTCTTTTGCTCTCCTCTCACAGGTTCTTTCTCATTTTGCCTGTTATTTAAACTATTAACTAGTGTTCATTAAAATTAATACTGAAATACTAACATAACTATACAATACAGTATAATCAACATAACATTAAAACCAGTAAAATAGAAATACTGTTCTATTACAAAAATTGTAAGCTTCTCAAATACCCTTTTCATTAAATATTTCTTAAAATAAAAGATTCAATCGTTACTTGTTGCATTTATACAATTGTTACTCATTCTCAAATTTGATTTTCCCCCTACATTTCTAGAAGCATACACAAAAATTCAGGAGTTTAAAATTTCATTTCTAAATTCCAATATAATTTAGAAATTACTGCTGAAAATTCAGTTTATTTTTTGAAAGTTATCACACATCTTTTCCCAAAAGAACTAAGAAGTTAATCACCGCATTCTTTATGAACTGTGCGTGATTTGATCACTTCTCTGAACAAGTGATTTCTTTTATACCCTCTATTACTGTCTGTTAGGATTTAACTTTCTCCTTAAGACAGGCTGAAACCTGTTTTTTGTGGTTACAAAGAGATCTCGCATAAGCCTTCAGCATCATCCGAAGAGGACAGCAGGCATGCAAGATCCCAGCAGCAGCAGCCAGATTGGTACAGCTTGGTGTTACACAGGGTCAGTTTGCCACTCTGACCCATTTTGCTGAGCCGCTGCAGACTCACCACCCAGTTCTCTTCAACCAGACTTGTCATCTCAGAGGATAGAGGTAATACTTGAGCACTCTTACATATTCACAGTTCAGAAATCCCGTGTCCCTAAGAAGCGGTGAACATTTCTTTATCTATTACTGCCTATGCACTCAAAGCCTGCAACATACATATAGGCTAAAGAGCACACATGCATAAAGGCAAGACATAGATAAGGTAAACACTTGAAGGAACTTAGCAATATATTAGCATCAAGTAACACTCCAGTGAAAAGCAACGCTAAGTTTGTCACCGCTTTGGACAGTCTTCTCAGCAGGCACTTGGCCTGTGCAAGCTCCATGTTACCTCTGCTGTCTGAGGCAACTTCCCAGCCAGTTCCATTTTTTCAGCAAAATCCTGTAACCTGAATGCAAAGCCATACGCAGACTGGCAGGGGCTGCCTTCCTGTGAGGGGCTTGCCTTTATCAAGGGACTGGCCCATTTCCTCTTAAGCAAGCTTAGCTATGTAATCAAAAAATAATGAATTCCTACTTGGACTTCAAATTTGCTGAGCTCATGGAGGGCTTCAGGTGGGTTCATAAGTGGCAAGGTGTTTCTGGATACAGTACAAGTACAGCTCAAGGAAAACAATTAAACATGGATTCCGTGCAAGTGGCATTAAAACCCAGGAGCCTGTTATCACAAGGCTACAGTTCACATCTCAATCCTATTAAGATAATTACACTCTCAGGAACAGCACAGGAGCAACCTAGGACAAAAGGCTCTGGTGCAGAAGGCTCAGTGGTTTTGGCTGCAGAAGAGGGGGATCAGGCTGGACTGAAAGCTATTCATATAAGTTCAGACATATGTTTCTACTCCTACAATGCAAGACTGATCATCTCTGGCTTCCATTCAGCATATCCCGTGGCAATTAACTGATGAAAGCAGTGTGACAGGGATGACAAGAGTAGTACAAAGAAAGGGGGAAGGACAAAAGAAAGCTAAACAGGTAGAACACCTCTATCTTCAGAAATACATGACCTTAAGTACTCTGCTGTGCATTCGGAGGAGTAACTACAAAGGATAATTTTAGCTGGAAAAAAAATATCTTGTAACACTATATAGATAGAACTTTCAGAAGCTTTAATTGTAGGTTTAATCTTGGGAGCAGAATTAGTCCTGTGCTGAACACCAGAAAGTTCCAGAAGTAACTTTGAATTATCATTCAAGCTGACCAATTTAACACAATTTATAATGGGAGGCCCAAAATGTCTGTGTCCTAAGTCAAAATGCCTTGATGCAGTTAAGGAGGCAATTAAGTAAAGATTGCAGAATTAATTTTTGCATATAAACTCACGGGATGGCTCACTGACCCACGAGCATGCCTTCAGCAGAAAGCAGCAGACTGTTGAAGACAGAGATACCCCAATTTATGACTAAAATACAGTTTGGATTTTTAAGCAAATTGTTTAATCTCTTCAGCACAAAACTGCATTTCATACCCTGTATCTTTAAAGTAGATATAACATTCATTTGCCAAATGTAGCTGTTATAAATCTGAATTCATTATTATCACTAAAGAAAGCCATTAAAAAAATAAGGGTACTTTGCATGCTTTTAATGGGTTCAATAGCACTTTCAAAGCTTCAGAATTACAAAGTCTATTCCTGCAAAAGTTCATGCACATACAAAGCTTGAAGCACATAACTAATGCTGATCTCTTTGACAGGCTATAAGTAGCTACACAAGTTTTGACAGGGTCAGTACTGTAAGGCATATATAGTATAGGCCTCATCCATTAGAAATACATTCAAATGCATTAAATAAGCCCATATCTGCTAACTTGCAAACTCATTTTAATTGTTAGGTATTCACACACCACGTGATCTTATCAACATGCACTGCAGACTGTCACAATTAGCTGCTACTAAAATAAATATAGTAAAGAAAACATAGCCTTATATAAATAACTTGCCTGACTTTTGTGTAAGCATGGCAAAGCTTGATTATTATCGACTAATTCAGATGACATTACCTCACAACATTGTCAGCTGGTTATCTACGACAAACTTGAGGTTTTGTACTGTTTTAGGTTTCTGCTGTATAGAACACACATCTGAAGTTAAAAAGATGCATCTAGCCTATTCTCTGACCCGTAGCCTATCCATCTTGTTGATCAATATCTATATTTCACATCAGGACATAAAGTGCATTATTATGTAAGAAAGCAGAGGGATCTATTGTCAGGGCACTGTGCAGGCTGGAAGCTCCCTGGGGGCCAGGGAACTGGGGGGAGGCTCCCAGACTGGCAGGGCTCTCTGGGGCTACAGCTCAGCACTACAGAACCTAAGCATGGGAAGAGAATAAATCAGAGCCTCGGTCAAAAGGTACCGCTGTGGTCATAGGGCAGGTCCATGGCCAAGCTGAGAAGTCAGCCTGCACGTCAGGGTCCAGTATCAACAGCATCCATAGCTAAAGCTGTAACAGAACCAAAGAACAACACCCCCTCCCCATAACTCAGGGAGAGCCTCAGGGCTGAGATTAAATAGAGTCCTCAGCCTGCCAGTGTGGGGGGGCCCCAGGTGAGGCTGGTCAGGGCCATTAAGGCCTATTAGTGCCCCCAGGGCCCTAACATCCATTACTTCTTTGCAAGATAGAGAATTTATTATTTTGTGTGTAACTGAGTTCAGTGAGAGCACGCATGGTAGGATAGGGCTCCTGATGCCCATTATAGTGATAACATGGTGCTAAGTGTTGGTGAAGAAGACCTTTAGGAGCAATATGCAAAGACAGAACACAATCCCCCCTCTCCATCAAGAGTTTGGCTAGACAGAGGGGTTTGTTGTTTTAAAATGTACCGTGGGATCTTTAAAAACCAAAATCAATTAGCATTTCGGATTTCTAACCGATCCTAAGGGTACTTAATCAATAGCTCCTTTAAGAAAACAGACTTTATCCCTCTGTCTTCTGATCAAGAGCTGTGGTCAACTAGGAGGTGCGCTTGGCAGGCCTACAAGAAGAAAAACAACTGAAGATTGGGCCTGTTTTGGCAGAAGCCGGAGAAAACTGAATGTAGGGCTAGGAACTGAATAGGGGCAGGAGTACCATTTTGTTATACAGAAGGCCTGGGTGGGGCAGCAGAAGGTTTGCTTAATTGCTTTTTTTAGAGAAAAGAGAACTATCAGATTTAACAATGGAAGAGGTGCTTAAGTCCTGTGAGCGTATGTCCACACTTTCCATTGCTTTGTAAAAACCCAGATATTTTACTAGCAAAATGCTCCATCGACTTAAAATTTGTCATGTGTCCAATTCAGCATAGGGGCCTTCCATAGAAAATACTCTTGTCTGTACCCCTGTAATGGGAAATCGGTATATGGTTGTAAATAGCATTCACCAGGCGTCTGATTGTTAGTTTATTGGCGTCAGAAGTTGACATGAAACTGAAATTGCAAACATGGTGTAAATGTATGCTATTTTGGAGAATGATCACGCAGCGTTTGAAAACTTTTCTTTCTTATAAAGCTGTAGCAAAAAGCCCAGCTCTCAAATGATGTCAACTCAAGTCTTAAGTCCTCTGTCCCCTTCTCTCCTTTCCACCGCCACCTTCAAGGCCTGTTGTTTCAAATAGGACTTCAGAGAGAAGAAAAGGCTGCATAAGCCTTACAACACTTTTAGGAACTGAGGAGAGCATAAAGTAATATTAGAAACAAAAAAATGTTGAGCAAATTGTTTGCAGAAGAACTGGGCAGGCAGTTGTATTGCTCTCCAGCTGTGGCTTAGTGAATCCTTAATTTATGAGCTGAGGAAGTTTTGGCCGTTGTTGGCATCTGCTAGGAGCAACCAGCAACAGCAGCAGCAGGGCTTGGGGTCCAATCTCTGCAGCACAAGCTGACTTATTCCCTGAGATCACCCGTTCCTGATTTACGTTACACCTCACTAGCAAGATGTGCTAATGCTAAGAGGTGAGCCGGCTCTTGGTAGACACTTCAGGGGATGCCTTAAGTTGGGTTTTGTCCCCACAGTGCTGTACACGTACGGTTACAGCTGGTGGGGGACAGGCGAGCGAGAAGGAAGCAGTAGTTCGGGAGATTCGATGTCAGCGGGGCAGGCAGGAGAGCTCTGCCTGCCGTAGCAGGAGCAAATCTGTGGGACACAGTGAGAGGGAAGGATGGGGAAGAAGGTGTCCAGAAAACCTGACTGGAAACAAAAGATCTTCAGACGGAAGGGACGCAGGACTGCGTGGGCTGCCCTGGGTGAGGGTCAAGCGCGTGGCTCCGCTCTCCTCGCAGACCCTGCCTGCAGGTGGATTTTCTTATCTTTCTGCTCGGCCTTGCGGGGTTACAGACCACCTGAAACACTGTTCTGCGTTTTCCGCTCGGCCATGCTTGGTTCCTCCTACAGGAAAAGGTATTTTTCACCAGTGTAGCACATGAAGAGCAGTACTTGTGGGTGGGAACATGGGGGTGATACCGAAAAGCCGGTCAAAGAAACTCTCTAAGACTCGTTTTGGAGTTTTAGAAAGCAGGCATTCTTTATTGCAGCGCTGGATGCATGGGGGATAGTTCCACCTAGCGTACATGCCACAGCTTTAGCGCAAACAGGTTATATAGAATAACTAATTGCATATTAATCAGATTAGTATACATATACATAAAAATGATTGCAACTGATTATCATAGTACTGCCTACATCCGATCATGCGCCATGAAGGATCCATTTGAGTCGAAGGGCTGCTTTTGCGACCGCCGACCCATTTGAAGTTCTTGCTGGCTTTCCTTGAAGTCTTTATTCTTGTCCTTGTTGTTTGATCTTGAAGCTTAACGCAGTTTTAATCACGTGGTCAGTTTCAGCATTGTTCTCATCTAGCGTACAGGAACATCTAGTCCTAAGAGCAAAGAACTGCAAAACTTAGGAGTAACTACCTCTACTAGTTAATTGCATGGCTATACTTTTGTCTATTGTTTCAATCATAGTGTTAGTATAAGATTTCTAATAATTATTTACCAAATCTCACTTTTACCGTCACCTAGCAGCAAACCAGTTTCCACGGCTGGTACAAATTATTAAAACCATCAAAATATTTAGACGTGCCATACAGAATGTATGGAGATATGCTATCAGGGGAACGAGCAGGGGGTTTCCCCCGGGGTGAGAGGGCTCTTGCTAACGTCCCCGGACCACCAATTCATCGCTGGTACCATACTGGTTTTTCTTTCTCTGTTTTCTAGCTTCCAGAGGCAAGTTTTCCCTTCCTAAGCCACGCAGCTGAAGGCGCGTTTGCGCAGCGAGGAATCAGGCCTCCAGCAGGTTTGCTTCGCGGAAATATTTTAGGTTTATATCCAATTATTGCCAGAAAAACGCTGCTAGGGAACGACGACGCGCCCGCCACGGGGGCGGGGCCGCCGCCTCCCCGCCCCGCCCCCGCCCCGCCCAATGGGCGGGGCGGGGGCGGGGCGGGGAGGCGGCGGCCCCGCCCCCGTGGCTGCCGTAGCAGGAAGCGGCAGCGCGCAGCCGGGCAGCGCCGGTGGCGAGCGATGGCGGCGTCCCGGGGGGCTGCTGGCGACGCCCGGGAAACTTTCTGAGGGGGAACCGAGGAGGGTTCGCGCCCCTACGGCTGCGGCCGGGAGGAAGAAGCGGGTCCCGGAGGGTTTCTCGTCGTCGCTTCGCCGGGCGGCTCCCCCGGCTCCGCCCGCCGCTGCCGGGTAGAGCCGTGCGGGCGGCGGGGGCGGCAGCGCCGGTTGCCGCGGCCGCCTCCGCGGGGCGGCCTGACATGAGATCATCGCCGGCGGCGGCGGCGGCATGGCCTCTGCCAGGAGCGGCGGGCGCGCCGGGCCGAGGGACGAGGAAGCCAACGGCGACCTGGACCGCTCCCTGCAGCAGATGCTGCGGGCGATAGCGGAGGAGCGGAGCCGCGCCGGCCTCCGCCAGGAGATCAGCGGCCTCGGTGAGTCGGCGGGCGCTCCCCGCCGGGCCGGGCGGGGAGCGGAGGGGCGAGCGAGCGCGGCGTCCCGGGGCCCCCGGCGGGAGCGGGGAACCCCCCCTCCCCGGCCCCTGCGCGGCCGCGGGCTGGCTCGGTGTCCTGGTCCGCCGTGGGCAGCCGGCGGCGGTGGCCTGGAAACCTGTTGTGTGGCGGCGGGCCGCGCCGCTGTCACGGGGATGGGCCCTTCTTCCTTCCGAAGTCCCCGAGAGCCGGAGGGAGCAGCAGGCTGTCTGCTCCATTGTCTGAAATGCCCGTGGAGAAAAACGGTCCGAAGGCACTACGCGCGTCGGCCGGTATATATCTATACGTATTTGAGCATAAACTACGTATCATCCGTTTTGGAATACAAACGGAACAAATCTTTTGTTACTCTTCCCAATGCGTGTGATCGAACGGCTCTCAAATGATCTCTGTGGATTTTCTTTCCCTCTCCTGAGTCAGACACCTCCCTTCTCGGAGTAAATGACTTCGCACCGCTTGCCACGGTCTAGCAAGCTCATAATGTCGTGGCTCTTGGTGGTCAGTTAATTTTTTTAATCGTGGAGGTTTTCTTTAGCTTTCTGGCTATCTTGTTTATTTGCATCCTGATTGATGCAAATTTTACATGACGCGTCTTTATTTACCTTTTGGCAAAGCTTACGCGTTGCAAAATAAAAGTTTGAAGTTGAGATTCAGTTGACTTTAGGCAACGGAGTGGTACAACAGCTCCCTTAACCAAAATCCTTCACATCAGGAAACTCTTCTGGCTAGGCTAATGAATAGAAATCATTCATTTTTATGTGTGACAGTAGAGATCATAGAAGTTTTTGATGTGAGGAATGGTTTATACCTTATTCAGAACTTTTGTATATCTGGGACTGGACCTGTGTTCTAAGGGGATAAATGCCCAGAAGTCCTCGCAGGGTCAGGGCTTTAAATCATGAACACCAATGTGCAATACTTCTCTCGTTTCTTCCATGTGGCCTTTATTAATGGCTCCTCCTTCCTGAACTCATTTATAAGATCCCAAAAGTCTCCATTTCTGAGTCTTCCTTAAAAACTCAGAATGAGTTTTTATTGGAGTTTCTCTGGCTTTGTGATGTGGATTGGCATGGGAAATCTCTCTGGTTCTCTGTCTGACCTTTAGCTATCAGTTTGTCTGCCAGTGCTTTATTGTGGTCTCCCCAGGGAGGAATGGGCTCTCCCTTCTTTATTTTTGCCTTGCACGTAATGAAAGCTTGTGCAAACAAAGAGAAATGATGAGTCTTGTTTCTTTGTGCTTTTTTCTAATGGAATCGGATCTCTAGGCTTTACTGCAGTGTAAAAACGTTACAGGGCCAAATAAAGTGTTGTGGCAAAGAAACTGTAAACGAAACAGGAAAACCTCCCACAAAATCTAAGTGCCTGTGAAATTGCATTCATTGAAAAGCCGTTGTCAGCTCATGTTTGGCCATATCATGTTTGGATGAAAATAAAGACTCACAGGAATAGAAATACCACCATTGCTTTCTTTTACTGAAATTGGAAAAGGGAAAAACTGGTTGCTGGTAAGAATGTAGGAATGTTTCCTCTCTGGGTGTGTTTGAACACACATATCCACAATAGCTCATCATGAGAAGTCCTGCTGTGTAACTTTGGGGTAATCACACAAGTAATAGGACAGTATTGCACCTCTCTTCTACACGAGATGAAGACCTGAAAGGAAAACCTCAGGAGAACTGCTTAGCTCGTTGCACTGAGGGGCTGATCCTGGCTGTGGAGATTTGCCTGTATGTGTCTGTACCTGTGTGGAAATAGGTTGTATGTCACCACAGGAGTGCCTCGGATGTTCAATTTTTATATCCAGGGAAAGGAGCTGAACTTTTAGCTGAAAACACTGCATTTTGCCAAGCCATTATGCCTTTCCCACAAGTGCAGTGTCCTGCAGGGGGAGAAGTGCCATAGATCTCCCTGCCCTGGGCAGCTGGGGGTGTGATGGACCTTCAGCTGTGGTGGCTGTGGGACGGCATGGTGATTTTAATGCAGGGAGAATCTGTTCTACAGGGGCTATTTCTGAGCGCAGTTGCTGAATATCAGTTCCTGCTGGCACTCCCCTCGCTAATCCCCACGCACTGCAGAGTCACAAAGTGGGACCCCTCTAAGGATTAGAGGTTGCAGACTCAGGTTGCCGTAGGGACATTTAAATTGTCACAGCATCTGACCAGCTTTTCTAAATCTATACATATTATTACTTAAAGTTTGGGAGGAACATGCTGGGAAGCTTCCTTAAGGCCTAGGAGACAGAGAATCTCTCTGTGCTGTAAATCTCCACTTTCGTGTATTGACGGATTTTCCAAGATCTCCATTTCATTGTGTGCTGCATGTTACCTGATATATAACATTGTCACTCCCAGTGAATGAGCGCTCTTTTCCCTATTCTGTGATTTATTACTGGGGAAGTAAATAGTTTAAATACTTCTTTTAGGAAAAACACTGAGCTTTTAGAGTGGTGCTCGACAGAGATTGTAGATGAACAGAAGGTTATCAGGTGTAATCCTATGGCTTAAATTTATGCATGTCTGGACTGCACTAGCAAATGCTGTTGCAGGGCATGCAATGCAGTCGGTATAGCCTGGGCTATTCCAGAATATGCTGGGCACCAGCAGCACAGCAGATGTAAAGGCTTCTCCTTGAGTTCAGTACTCGTGAAAGTAGTCACAGCCCCGAATGGGTTCGGGTGGCTAACACAGAGGTTTTGTCTGCTCTTTGTGCCTGGGTTCTGTTACTCAAAACAGTCCCGATGATCCAACCTGTGGCATATCACCTGTTGGGCTGCAGGAGGAGCATACCCACAGCTGGTTTTATATTAGTGGTGTTTCTTTCTGTAGTGGCCAAATCCTTTTCAGCTGTGTTGGTGGGTTAAAGGTGTTGTGAGTTTCTCTGAGTTCTCTTGAAATCAGCTGGCAAAGACTTTGACCATGTTAAATTCTGGGTTTTCCCTGAGTGATGTTAACCCCTCAACAAATAAAATGGGACTCGCTGGGTTGGGCCCCTACTCCCCAGCCTAAGGAGGAAATTGCTGTTTTTGCTGACAGTGGGTTTTGGTGAGAGGAATTGCTTTATTTCAGGAATATCACATGAGCATTCGGACAAGTTTTGTCCAAAAGTGTAAATCCCCTTGCATGGGATGTTTCATATTGTCCTGTTTGTGTAATGTAGAAAATACAGCAAATCTGACATTGCACTTCAAAATAATGACTCATGCGTGACTCCTTACCAAGCTGCTTAGGAGGAAGGATGATGCCTCTCTGAGAAGAAGTCGTGGCTGGATGTTAGTGTCATGCAGTTGTGCTGAGTATTACGCTTGTGTTGTGCACAAAGCTCACTCCGAAATGCCATTTGTTAGAACATTTCTCTGGCAAAATAGTTCTCCTTCTGGGGGAATGGCAGGCTTGCTATATGTCTCCTCAGTCAGGCTGTGCGTAAGTCTCTGAAGTTACCTTTTTGGCAAAGCCCTGAACTGGGAGAGTTTTATTTTTGGTTGTGCTTGAAACTACTGTGTAATGTTGTCAGATGCTTAATTACCCTGCGTCCTTCTGTCCTCCAGTGACAAATTGCCCTGCCTTTAGTGTAGCACAGTGTTCTTGGGTGGAGGTGTGACTTTGTGCATACTGGAACTTACAATGAGTAAGAAAAAATAAATAGGTAGATTTGAATAATGTCTTGAACCGTGGCTGACGGGTAATGGAGATGCGTAGCCGGGCAGAAGGCGGAGAAGTCGTAAGGATGCTGAGAAGCAGGTGGCTGCCCCGTGGGCTGCAGGAGACCGGGAGAAAACAAGCAGCTGAAAACTGCTGCCACCAGGCACTGGAGGTCTGTGGTGGTGGTGGTCCTCACAGGTGCTTGTGGAGAGGCCGGACCCTGCAGAAGGCCCAACAGTCTTATCGGTAATTAAGTGTTTCTTCTGTTTGGTTTCCTGGCGGTAGAGGTATTCTCGTATTTGACCGGCTGTTGGCGAGAGGGGGGCGGAGGAGGGTGTACTTGGCGTGGGGACAGCAGAAGGAGGAACGTTCATCCTCGAAGTCTGAGGATTGCTTGGACTTGTTCGCGCAGCGGTGCACCTCGGGGCTTGTCATGTGAGTAAAGACAGTGGGATGATTCATATGCCGAATCATCTTGATGAATAAATCCTGGAAATAAATAGGTCTCTAGCCTTCCCGGGAGAAGGAAAGGTGAGGTGGTATACAGTAAGCGCTCGTGCATGTGAGTTATGAAAATACGATGGAAAAATAAAGACCCAAGTGGGAAAATATGGGTAGAAGGTTGAAGAAATTTTTGGAAAGCAAAAGAGGTTAAAATGAAGAATTAAAAAGAAGAATGAATAATTTGGATTTGAAAGCACTAAATTGAGGCCTTAACTCTATCATAGTGTAATAACTTTTAATTAAATTACAGTATTCAAGAAGGATATATGTGCTTCTGAAACTTTGAAGAAAACGTAGCCACTGAGTAGGTGGAAGTGTCCGCTGAGAATTTGCTGCAGTACAGAACTGGTTTGACAGGAGTAGCTTTAGTGCAGAAACAAAACATTCATTCATGGTTCTTCCTGGAGTTAGTTCAGTGAGTTGTCCAGTCAAAGGTGAGAAACTACAAAAGCTGGGAAGCTTTGTTTTCTTTTGATATATGAATAACAATAAGGTACGAAAATTACATCTGTCCTAACAAAAACTTGAGGGACATTTCCAACCAAATTCACTAACTATGGGTAATGCTCCCTGTAATGAGTTGGTTTAATATACAAATAGGTCGATATATTTACTTTCTTTTCATTCAACACATTTAGAAAGATTTAATTCGAGTTTAAAATACGGGTTTTGTTACTTGTACCTTAATATTTGTACAAATACTGAAGAGAAAAAAATACTAATGTAAGTAACTTATAAATAGTAAAATAAAAAAAAAAGTGTTTATAGAGTAGCTTCGTAATCAGTAAAAAAAAAAAAAAAAAAAATCCCCCAAATCTCAGTGTTCCAGCCAAGAAGAATCTGTATTTCTTTCCAGGAAAGGTTTTACAAAGTACAAATGCAAAGCAAGATCAGAACAGATTATTTAAATCGGAGTTAAAGTAGGTACTTTGAAGTCAACGTGATTTAACCAGCTCACCCTGCGTATTGAACCTCAGATTTGTGTTGGGGAAAGATGAGCAAATAGCAAAGAAATTCCAGTGCAAAAATGGGTATAATGTGATTATTTCTTTTATTTAGAGGTAGAAGGGGAAGATGACTTTAAAGCTGCTTTTTTTGCCTGACATAGAAAACCGTGTGGGAGAAATTTCTGAAATCAAGCGTGCGTGTAGACATTCGTGCGTAGTTGAGTGCTTGGGTAGGGTGGTGTAGGAGAAACCACAAGTGTAGGGGAAACCACAGCTGGAGCCAACTCTGAGACCGAGTGGGTTTGACCATGGGATGGGAACGTGTTTCTGCTTGTCCAGCAGCCCTGTGTGCAGGACCGGTGCGGCGAGGGATGTGCTTGCCAGGTCCTGTGAAGGATCTGTCTTGCTTTCTATCCCAGCAAGGCACAGGGACGAGGAGCCAGGCTGGCCACGCTGGAAAAGAGAGCGTGGGAGAGAGGAGCCTGCGGTGCTGGCCTGGGATGAGCCTCAGCAAATAGTCCTCATGCAAGGATATCAGACTCGGGCAAGTCCGATGGAGGGTAATTTTGGATACTTGTATCAGGACTGGAGCGGGTAATTTTAAAATGAGGGTGCAGTGCCAATTTTTAAGGTAATGTCTCGTGCTGTAATGCATCAGTGAGGACAAAGTAGTTGAAGGCGACTGTTGGGAAATTTCTTTTCTGGCAGGGCTGTGCTAGGTGGCATGCTTTCTGGTGATGAGATTTCTTTCTGTTGGTATCACGGAGCACAAGAGGGGCTCTGCTCTGATTTTGCTGTGGTGTGTGTCTGTGCTGTGGTGGTGGGGACTGAGAGGGGGACAAATGAGAGAATCTCACACTGGGACTGGGAGACCTTATGATGTTGGGATGGGATTGTGTAGGATTATAGACAGAGGCAAATAATGATCTTTTAAGGCTGAAGAGAAAATAACTGGTGTCAGAAGTAGTATTGTTCTTGTGCCCTAGGATCCCATCCTGCCACTTCTGCAGACAAGCACGGGATATTTCGGAATATCTGTGTAAGATCAAGTCGTGGACAATGGCATTCTGGGGTAAACTCTAGGGCTGCAGCCCTCTGGGGTAAATACTTTTTTTTTTTTTTTATGGTGGTTCATTTAA
This sequence comes from Harpia harpyja, assembly GCF_026419915.1. Taxonomy (NCBI): domain Eukaryota; kingdom Metazoa; phylum Chordata; class Aves; order Accipitriformes; family Accipitridae; genus Harpia; species Harpia harpyja. The sequence goes on along the minus strand of NC_068945.1, from coordinate 2,706,483 downwards.
AATTCCATTTTCATTGTTTATTAGAACCTTGTTCATACTGTTGTCACTAATGGCCTGTCAGGTTTTCCATTACACATCAGTGTTTCAGGGGATTTGTAATTTGGCTAGGAAGGTTAGCTTCTGTCAGGAGCTTGACAGACATCATCCCAGATCAATAATATAGTGTGGTCTTTTTTTTATTACAGCTTTTACATATTTTTTGAGCAGTTGGTTTATTAGTTTATTCTTTCTCTTTAATGGAGATGAAGCTTTATGGGATTCTCATGTCCTGCTCCAGAGTATCTGTGTTCAAATTGTAAGGGTGAGACTGGAGATGGTGAAGTAAGGAGGCAAGATTCTTTAAAAAACAACCACCTCCTGCCCTGCCCCCCCCCCCCCCCCCCCGCAAAAAAACCCCAAACCCCACCCCAACAAAAAAACCCCAAATACCCTTCAGAACATTGTTGCCCCAACTAAGTATGTGGTTTAGTTTTTAAAATGAGGCATGCTGCTGTTAATTTTTGGATGCTAGCAGAAGTTGCTGGATACCCAATTTTTTTGAAAATGAGTCCCTCAGGGCTGAATTATGAATATGTAAGCCTGTCAATGGGAATAGTCAGGGTATTTTAAACCACCCATTTCTTATATATGTAATACTGTAGTTCTAACTGATATACCTTAACTGTTTGGTTTTGTTCTTCTAGCAGTATACTCTCCAAATCTTTAATAGGGTACTAGTCGCAAATCTACTTTGAAGTCTGGGTTCTGTTTTGAACTTTAAAATGAATGGGAGGTCTGTCTTGGGGATTAAAATACAGCTTACTCTTACAGTTCAGGATAGATCTTCTAAGGATTTAACAGTATATCCGGTTGGATTGTTTCCAAATAAATGGAAAATTTAATTTCCTGAAGGATGAAGTGTGTTTGGTCTCCCCTCTCATCGTCTGTGTTCAGGACGCTGATCAATAGAAAAAGCTCAGAGGATGCAGACTTTTCAACAGTTGAAATACACTGTGTCTTATGTTCTGGCCGCATTTCAGGAAAAACAAAAAACCCCTGCAATTAAATAGTTAGTAATGATTGTTGCCTCTACTTATCCTTGTAAACGGGTAAGTAGGATCAGGGTAGCAGCTCACTGACATTGAAAGTATTACTCTGAAGTGAATGATAAGGTGTAAAGGTGAAAGTCTGTGCAAAATCAATTTGTGGTCTCAGGAGCCCACTGAATAGTGAAGCTACTTTCTTCCCGTCGGTATTCAAAAGAACGTGAAGCAAGCTGCTTTTGGTCTGTTTGCAGTCCCTTGTGCTGAACAGGGTGAATGTCAGAGAATCAAGGTTGCTCTTTTTTTGTGTGTGTGATCTCAGAGAATGTATTGATTACTTTTCTTGATGCGGGAAATAAAATGCAGTCGGAATGCAGAAACACCAGATACAGCATCATGCTGCTCCTGTAGAGACGTGGTAACCTGGGCACACTTCAACAGCAGTTCTGCTGACTGAAGTTAATCAGATGCAGCAACAGACCTAAATAATTTTTTTTTTCTCTGAGTTCTTACTGTTTAAGGCATGAATACTACATGTAAGGTTTTATAGGGTTTTCTGCAATGCCATTTTAGAAACAAGGCTTTAAAACTGCAATTCCTGTTACTTTGGTTTGCCTGGTCTGTAGTACTGAATGTGTGCTAGGGCTATGCAGAAGTTGAACCCTGAAAACAATAATATTCTTTACGTTCCTTCTCTGGGGGTTCCTTAAACAAGTTTCATTACAGGTCTCAAAGTTAAATCCCTTTGAGGTGAATGTATTGTTTTGCAGGCAGATAGCGTGTTGTGACATGAAGAGCGATTCCTTTTGGGGCCGTGTCCTTCCTGCCACTGCAGAATGAGGAAACGGCTACTGGAGCTGGTATTTAGGCTGTATCTGGTGTTTCAAAATAGTCTTTGCATAATAATTTGCTTTCTTACAGCTGGATCTATCGGAAAGCATAGTGCACAGCAGGCAATCAGTAGTCCTTCACATGAGGACCAATTTTGAAACATTCCAGGGTGTTTCCAGGTATAACGGTGCGCTCGATGTTCAGAAGTGCATTTGAGGCCACCTAATCTGTTGTACTGTCTGGTTTCCCTTGTGGGAAATTCCATCGTTGGACTTACTGTCTCTCCCCTTTAACCAGGATGTGCTCAGAGAGTCGGTCTAAGGCTGCCCCTGGGTTTGGGTGATGAAAATCTTTATGGCTCGATAGCGACCTAGCTTTTTGTAAGCTACCACGCAGAGGAGAGAGGCCCTATATCGGTAATTGCCGGAGGCTGCCTCCATGCCCGGATTCTCAGTTTCAGGAAATTTGCATTAGGCATTGCTACCGCTTTATCAATGCGTTGGGGCTGCAGCATGTAGGGTCTTCTATAGGAAGATTGGCAGCACTTAGCCTTTGAACACTTGGGTGGTGTTTTCCTTGATCAAATGGGTGTGGAAGATGTATTACTTCTGATTTTTTATATCTGGAAGTAATATAGATTGTTTTAGCTCCAGTCTCTGTTCGCATGTCTAACTACCAAGCTTGGCTAAGAAGAAGTGAGTTGGGAGTTCTTGGTTCTGTCTCACAGGGCTCCACGTGATCAGCAGGAACTTGAGAAATGGATTAAAATGCCAATGAAGCTTGAGCTATCTTTGCACTATGAAGAATTTGATTTAATTGCCTGGAGATGCTGAAACATCATCAAGGTGAGGGAAGTGTTTTGAAATGCATTTACAGTATTCTGCTAAGAGCCGTGAAAGATTTCACCAGAAATTTATTCCTCTGCTTTTTCAGAGAACAAATACAGGAGTTCTTGAATGTTAAACAACGTTGTATTTTCAATAAGGAGTATGTTTACTTACCTGCCTTAAAGGACCTTGAGAGGTGGACTTTAAATTTCTGTAAAGCTCAGCACTCCATAATAATGAAGGTGTTTAGTGTGATTTAAGTAATCAGTCTTGAGGGGATGAGTTTATTGCCACAGAAGGGTCACTTCTACTTATTGCCTGAGCTCATCTTTTCAGAAACAAAGCAGCAAGCTCATTGCTTGGAGATAAAGCTCTGTGTAAGCCCAGTGGCTTCCTGAATAATCACGATCCAGCTTTTTATATACTTCACAGGAATACTTAACTACTTTTTTTTTTTTTCTTGGTTTTAATGAGAAGTTTAATTCTGTGTAAATAATGAAGATCTGAATGGATGACCTGTGTTTTTCATAACAAGGGTGACTAAACTCTAGTCAAAGTGTCACGTGAATTGTTAGTAGGCCATGTTTTACCTGAGTAAAGGGGAACTAATTTCATCCTCTGATATTACAAGCATAGATTACACTATGCTGTGTTTGTTGGTCAGACTTGTCAGATTCGTACTGGATTGTGTTTCATAAACAGCTTTTTTTTTTTTAATTTCAGTTAAAAAAGGAACAGAAATGTAAAGGTGTACATGAGGTGCTTTGGGAACGCAGGTGCTTCAAAAATGTGCCAGGATCGGAATAATGATTGTGAAATTTTTCACCTTCTGTTCAACAACTGTCAGGCTAACTCATTTGTTTTTTTATATATATATATATATATACACACACACGTGTATATAAATTTGATTCAATGCATTGATCCTATGACAAGATAAAAATAATTTTTTTATGGAAGAATGATGCCTTCAGTACTTGTTCCATGTTTGAGTGCACCTAGTTGCTCCTAGAAGCCAATGGGGAAAAAGTGGTTGTGAGCCTAACATGAAAAAGTAAAAAAGCAGGCAAAGTGTAAGATTCCAAGCACGCCGTTTGCCACTTTTAAAATTTTGCTGTTTTGCATTTATTTCTAAAATAACATTTCTAGGTATCTCCAATATAAAGAGAATAAGAAGTTTGGACTTGCTTGGTATCCTGTCTTGAAGCTTGCTCTGATGTTTTGCTCTGAGGCTTTATGATTTGGCTTTTGTAAATGGTACTAACGATGTAGGCGTTGCACTCTGAGCAGGCTGGTGTTCCGTTTCTGGAAGCTGTGCGATCCTCTGCACGAGAGGCAGACCGCTCCTTCCTGTGGCATGGCCAGGAAAACCACCTTCAGCTAGTGATATTTTACTGTCATGAAACTTTTTACAAGAGTTGCCAGGGGATAGAAGGCTGTCATCCATCTGATGCTTGCTTGAGACTTTGAGTCCTTAGTCGACCTGAGGTTTTATTATTCATGGTTCTTTTTACTGGATGTTTCTGGCACTACAGGTGGAGGGGAAGGAATGAGTCACTCTCTAAACTGGAACACAGCTGAGTCTATAACCCTGCATGCATGCACTGAGGAGGGATATACCAACCATTAATGCTGAACTTCAGAGGTCTGGATTTAGTGTCTGCTCTTCTGTGGATTTCTTTTGTGATTTTGGGCAAGTCGCTGGCACTCTTCGCACATGTGTTCCCCATCTGGTATTGGGAAATAACGAGCCGTTGCCTCAGAGGGAAAACTCTCCTATGGTTGACAACTCTGCTAATATCTTGGGGACAAAGGGTGAGTGGGAGCTCAGAGGTCCCTCTGTAAGCAACATCCCAGAGGAGTGGAATAGCATAGCCACAGTGGAGTGCACTAGGGAAAGCGTGGGTTCGTCCAGCGTGGACTGTCCTCTTCAGTCCTGAGCTCGTTGGTTTGGCAGAAAGATTGAGCAAATGAGAATAGCAAGGAAAACAGAAGACTGACAGTTCACATATTGCAGTGTTAAGTGACTTAATGGATTTGTTCCCTGTCTGAACAAAAACAATGCCTGTAAATAACATAAATTTTGCTTTATTAACAAAAACCATAAACACAGTGTTGTCTATGGGGTTTTTGGGTCAAAACTTGAATTCTGAGGTCCTTTCCAACTTGAATTATTCTATGTACCTGCCAGAGATGAAGAAAACTCCAGGTTCAAATTTTTCATCCTGTATTGTTCTGACTGGGGCAAAAGGGGGAAATCAAGCATAGGCATGTCCTTCCTCTTTCTACTTCCCTAGCAAGAAACTTCAAAAGGAATCACACATGTTTCTTCTTCACCAAAATCCCATGAAAAATGCAGCAATTAAAAGTGTAATGCTTACCTTATACTTGTTTGTCACTGTCTCTTAAATCTGAGGTTGAGGGCATTTTCTAAAACTTACAGAATACAAAAGGACAGAGGGGAAATCGGAGTTTCTGTGACTGTATCTGAAGCCTTTGTATGTCTCTTCAAATGTAAGATCTATGCTTCAGTGCTTTGGTGATTGAATGGAAGAATATTAAGATTTATATTCTTTACTTCAAAACTCTAGTGGCAACATCAAAAGGTAGTAAACTATGTAATCAAAGTCACAGGGGAGGGTGTTGGTAAGCCCAATGGTGGGGAAAAGCAGAAAAAGACATTGCCTTCTTGTGCTTTTGCTGAGGAATTTTCTAAATAAGACCTTTCTTTCTCAACTCACATGTTCCTACTTGAGACCTTGTAACTGTCATAAGATAGAGGTAGTGATTTCTCATCAGATAAAGGTTGTGACTGTTTCTGGTTTTATAAACTGTATTTCATAATGATCTTTTTAGTCTGGAGAGAATGGCTGGTTGAGGGTGATGTGGTGTGTGGGAGAGAGACCCAGGGAGGGAGGGAGGGCAGAAGAAATAGAGCTGAAGTGTCAAACTATAGCCACATTGCAGGTTGGAGGCAAAAAGCTAGGAAGCCTCTTAAATATTTATTCCATTATCATGTTCCCTGGGCCACTTTACTGTAGTGCACCCGTGTGCAAGCCTTCCAGATCTGTAGGGATTCACAGCCGTGCAAGTCTCTTCTTTGGAGGAGAAACTGAAGTAGTGATGCTGGTTACAAATGGAAAGGGATGGCATATTTTCAGCAGCTAATGTGTTAATGGTAGGATAAACCTCCACTTCTAAAACCGAATAATAGCTTTGCAGTAGTTGCTCTGTGTCTTAAGGAGTAGGGTGCTGCTGGCTTTAGGGCAGTTGTTTTGGGTTATTTCCGACTGAAGTTAGTATGTCATGGATGTTACTAAAATTCTTCCTTTTTTCTCCTCCTTTCTCTCTTAACCAGTAATGACTGTTTCCCCAGAGAGCGAGTTTTCCTTGTTTTCAATTGTTCTGCTGTGGACTAAATTAAAATCTCGTACCTTACTTGGGGCTGTCAAGGAACAATACCTTTCCTCACAGGTACAAGGTGCCTGCAGCACAAAAGGCTGGTGTGCTGTCAAGGGGGCTGATGGTCTCCAGATCTGCAGTTTGGCAACCTACATGCAGTGCCTACAGGCTGGCCTTGGACTGGTTTTTTGCCCTTTTGATGGTTTCACAGTGAAGTGATAAGCTGTTACAGGAAGCATTTTTCTTCCTCGTATGAATGTGGTTTGTTTAAAGAGAGGGGCCTGCTTTTGCGGTAAGAGGAGGTTTCACTGGGGTGTATGTAAGCGGGCAGACACGGTTCGTTTTTATTTTTAGCTAAACAGCTATATTTGTTATCTTAGAAGCCTGGTTAATAATAATGGAAATGCTAAAGGGAGTGCTGCCTAATTAACTGAAGGAGCTAGGCACTGGCAAAGACGTTCAGTTTGTTGGACATTAAGAACCACTTTGCTTTAGCCTGAATACTTTAGAAAGCAACCCAAAGTGGGATTTCTAAAGGGCGTGGTTTTTAAAGAAGTACGTCCTTCTGTAGATTAGTCGTCTTACGTATGCATGTCAAGCTGGACAACCAGTTGAGAGATGCAGTGTCAAACAGTTTGGTTTTTTTTAAAAAAATCTTGGCTGCAACATGGGTGAAAGTGTTGGTTGTCAGCTTCTAAAAGCGAGTGGGTTTGTGGTCTAGAAGGCAAGTGAGAATTACGGCTTCCAGGGTGAAGTTGCCAAGTACTCATTCGGGAAGCTGCTGCCAGTGTTTCTACTTAGAACAAAGAAACTGAATTTGGAAAATACCAGTGTGTGACAGTAGGCATGTGCAGGAAATGGGTCTGCTTCTGTGCAAACTGCTGTTGTAATAATTACTCCTTCCTTCTGCCTTGACAGCATGATGCTAATTAGCAGCCCACAGCAAAGATAAGATGTTAGGGGAGGTACATACGTGAAAACATCAGTAACAACCACACTCGGTAGTTTTGTAAGGCTGGAGTTCTTCCAAAATGCGATTTGCTGGTTTTACCTGACCTACCACAATAGTGTCTCAGAGCTTTGACAGTGGTATTTATTAAGTGTGAAAATAGAGACACTGGATGTCATAAGTTTACAGACCAGCGGTCTTGGAACAGAGTGATTGCTTTGGCAGAGAACAAAAATAGCATGCGTATATATAAGTGTTGAAAATGCACATTTGTCCTGTTACAGACAAGTTTCTGCACTCCAACAGTGCCAGCATGCTTCATAAATTACCAAGTGATCTTCCCAGATTGGATTTAGGTCTTGGAAAGTTTGGGACTGTTGCTTGGTGATCCTGGAGGCAGCAGTAGGGAATGTGTAACCATTTGTCCCTCTTCCACTGGGTTTAAAGTGATGGCATCCAGTGGAATTGAGGTTGCGTCTGTTAAGGGAGGATGGTTACACCTGCACTAAATTCCCACAGTTATGTCAGTTAGGAAACACAGAAACTTTCTGCATTAGCTTCTTATGTGAAGGGTGTAACTAGGTGATTCCTCTGGTGTTATGCTAATGAATAAATTAAATCTGTTAAACTGGTGCTTCAGTCCCTCATGGAATTGCACATGGGTTTGAGCGAGGTTTGGATGCAGGTTCTGGGGAACTGAACTACCATGTGCTACGAGAGGCTGAAGTACAGCAAAGTGGCTGATGACTGTTGGATGAAAATGAGTTTATTACTTCTGTGCACTAGAGTTCAGTAGCAGATAACTGTATCCTGTCAATTGTGTTGACCCTTGCTATGATTCGATATATAAACTGGCAGATGCCTGTAAGATGCTGTCTCGATTTGGTATTTCATACCAAAATTTATTGTATTTATTTCTCTCTAAATGTAACATCTAGGATTGTTCTGTCTTGGAAAATATTTCTCAAATTATTTATAGTTCAGTTTTAATTCCACTTTTTCAAAGTGGAAATCTGTAGATAGTGTGCAGTAGTTTATGCTTTTAAATCCTGTGGGCTTTGATTCAATGTTAAGTGTTAACTAAAATGATGGTTTCCACTGCATATGTAGTAATAGAAGAGAGAAGACTGACAGGAAGAGGTGTGAACTTTAAGATTATGTTTTACAATTATTTTTTTTCTAGAGGAGGTTGTGTTTGTATCTTCAGTCATGTTGATATGCAGCAATCTTCTGCAGTGGGAGAAGAACAAGTGGAAATGGAGAATTGAAACAAATATGGGTGAGAGAAAGTAAGGTCTCCTGCACCTTCCTCTTCTGAGTAATACAGAAACCATCCCAAGGAAAATAAAGGAGAAAACCACAGTGCCCACGGTCCGAGCACTGAGACTTCTTGATGCTTTTGTATGAGCAAACAGTTGTTTTCCTTCAACATTCTCATTACCTGCATGAAATGAAGTAACAAATAAGCAAGTGTGTTTTGGTGTTTTGTTTTTTGTTTTGTTTTGTTTTTTTCCCAGGATGGGAGGAATCAAAAAAGGGTCCAAATTTGAGGAAGCTCTAAAACCCTAGCCAAACTTTGTGGCTAGTGTTCAAACTCAGGAGTGTTCAGTTATACCTTTCTTGGTCCCTTTTAGTGGTCTTTCAAAACACTGCACAAAGATTTATATGTCCATTGCATTTTGGCAGCCAGCATCAAATGGATTGCAGCACTGTAATAGATGATATTATGTGGCTGTCATGTAAAAATAAGCATTCACCTTAATGTTTGTGTTGCTAAGTACAGGTATGCTTAGAATATGCTTTAGCATGAGTTTCAGGATTGGCTGAGTTGTTCTTTTCACATGACTTCCACAAAAATGTTTTGAGGAGTTGGACTTGGATAATACATGAACCTCTACAGAGGTCATTGTGCGTTCCTCTTGGTGGGAGAAAACAAAGTGAAAACAAATATGATAAAGGTGATAAAAGTGGCCGGTGGTATGTGAAGTTTACAAAGCAGAAATCAGTGTGTTCCAGAAACTGAGGTTTTCTGAGGTGACCAGAAGTACTTCAGGAAAGCAGTTGAGGACGTAGATAAGATGTGTTATTGGTATCTAAAATGGCGAGGTGAGTACTGGGCAGAAAAATCTTAGTTTAGTAAGAAAATAGGAAGGAAGAAAACCCCAAAACTATGAGAGGGTGCTTACCAAATCTAGTGTTTGAACCACGGTATCCTTTTTCTCACAAGGTAAAAGCTCTTCATGGGAGTTGTTCGACTGGTTTTTAGCTGTTTTCTGTAGAAGGAGGTGCTCAATTTGACCTAGAAAAAGCAATTCAGTCAGTGAAAGAACTTCTCTTTGTGTTGTGTGTTGTTGTTCTTTCATTGTACGTTACACATGTGCCTAAAGCCACACTTAGGATGACTTCTGTGAATCACTTCTCTCAATTGGGTGAGATTCAGTAGAACAGAAAATAGTGGAAAAGGATGGTTTGAATTCAGAAACAGCTGTACAAGATCTTAAGAGTAAGGAGGCAATGGAGAAACATGTTGTGTTGGTTGATTGCTCTTCAGTTCCAAGGGTGTTCCTCAGGTGGAATTGTTTCCATTGCTGATGCAGTGGGCTTTTATGAATTTAATCTTGGAAAATTAAAGCATATTAAATATTGAGCTTTCCTTTTTGTTAGGGCTCTTTTCCTGTGTTACAAATTGTTGATAAAGAGTATTCAAACCAAAGAGCCCTGGGCTGAATTTCCTTAATACAAAGCTGTGCAATTTCATACTATGGTTGTATTTTAAGTGTTGCCTGTGAGGGCTCTATTATACCCTCTTCTAGGCCTGTTAATGTGTCCTCTTGTACAAGAGCACATTTGAAATCTCGATCGTTGTTCCTGGCTGTGCATGAGGGTAGATTCTTTCGTCTAGTCACGCTAGGGCTCTGCAATGAGAAGATTTGAAGAGCAGGGAAGAAGAGGAGGTAGTTTTGTGGAAGAGCATGTATGTGCCCCAAAACTGGTTGCATTAGAAACTCTGCCACTGGGTTTAGCTGATTTACAGACATTATGTTCACAGAGCAAGTCGGTATGACCTGGGTTTGGAGCTGTTCCATAATAGCTCCTCTGCTGAATGCAGGCAAAAGAGGAACTCAGGTGTTAGAAGTTATGAGAATAGTTTTTTGCCACAGAATGATTCCATGGCACATGCTCATCTTTAATGCTATAAACTTGAAAAGGTTCAAAGGAGGGCAGCAGAGGTGCTATGGGGATGGCTTCTGTACACGGGATGTTTTACTGGTAGGCTAGGCTTCTCAGCCTGGAAGAAGGATGCTTCAGGTCTTGTGTGTGATGGAGACTTGTAAAGTGGGAGGCATGAATACAGTGTATAGGCAGTAATTGCTCACTGTGTCTTCCTGTGAAGAAAGCCATTGCATAAAATTGTAAATTGGTGGGTAAAAAAAACCCCAAACCACCAAAACACACAATGTATGGTAAAAGCTGTGGGGTTCACTGTCACGGACAGTTGTAGGTTGTAAAAGCTTACGTGGGTCCAAGGGGAGCATGAACAGGTGAGTAGAACGGAGATTCAGTGGGAGCTGCCACATACACAGGTCTTTAGCACAGAAGGCTGCGATGACCTGTTTTATGAGCAGACTCATGCTGAGAGGATTTGAGAGGCTGCCAGCCCCAGCTGTGTCCACCCTGCTGTGTGCTGGAGATGATTGCCTCCATAGCAGAGGTTGCAGAATGGTCACTGGGTCTGTTCCTCAGGTGCTCACAGCCTGGCAGACTGGAAAAAAAAAAAAAAAAAAAAAAAAGAAACCAGTGTTACTTCATGTTAATACTCTGAACTACAGCTGCTGAGGTGCAAATTCAACATCTGTTCTGCTGGCCCCGCTCCCAGGGCAGTAATTTATGGTGGAAGAAGGAACCATCAGCCACAGACGACAACCTTTGAATTTTTTCTGTAAGTGTATTTGGAGTCGCCTTGTGTGCATGTGTGGTGGAAAGGTGGTACTTCCACGTGTTCCCTCCTATCCCCAGGCTACTTGTGCTAGTGTTCAGGATTTGAACTTTAGTTCATCCCAGGAGAAAATCTGTGATTCAAATAGTGCACTAGGCTATTTTCAGTAAGTGCTGTGCTAGAGGAAGGCTGTGGTTTTTCTTCCACTTTCCTTCGTTACACATTTTAGTCAAGAGATTCATCTAACTGTACAAAATTCTAACATGAAAGTGTCTTTTTCTTGGCAATTTATTGTCCTGATACATTAGGTTTAGGAATAACTTTTTCTTTATTCCAGGCATTACAATTATCCATGTTAATATTTGGAGGAGAGAGAATTCCGTTCTTAGCTTCTGATTTATTTTTTATTTTTTCTTTCACCAGCTGGGAATCCTCTTTCACAATGATTCCTGCTATTTTCTTTTTTGTATTTTAATTTGACAGAAAATTTCTGACAAATGCTTTTAGTGCTTAAACAGGACAACAATAGTGATGTGGCAGTGATGTGAACGTTAGTCATCTCGACAGCTTGACAACTGATACACTGTGAAGAAAGCTCAGTTTTTTCCTGCAGAAATAAATGCATATGTCAAAGGTATCAAGATGTCAGATTTCCTACACAAAAGAGATCTGGATGGGGGAGCAGATATGAATTGAGGTTTTTAATTTGTGAAGCGCAAGTGCTGGGTCTCAGTGGTAACTCTTTTTTTTTTTTTTTTTTTTTCCCCTCCCATCTTCCCCCTTTTAGCAAATCAGAAGCTGTTTATCCCTACTCTGTTACACTCCTTTTCTTTCTTTCAATTGCCCTGTGTGCCCAAAACACCAGCCACTCACTCAGCTACATGTGCTTAGGTGTATTCTCTAATGGAATGAAGTTCTTGTTTCCCCAGAAGCAAGAAAGGTTGGGGTCCTTGTTAGTAAAACCAGAAATATTTCATTTCTCTCATCTGCTCAGCACATGCCTTTCAGGGAGATGCCCGGCATTTCTAAGCTATATTGAAAGGCTGTAGAATAATTGTTACGTATTTATGGCTTTTAATACTAAATTCTCCCTTCCTTAAGTTATTTTTCTTGCTTTGGTCTTTCAGATGTTCTGAATCTTGGTGCTGTTTGGCTAAGAGTAGTTGGCTCAAAATTCATTCATTCATTCCACGTAGCCAGAAGTATTTGTGTCAAAATGGCATTCAAAGCCTTATGGTAGATTCCATATTTTCCCCAATATATGCAGGAACATCCGTGGTTTGGTCCATGGTCTCAGGTAATACAAATACCAGAGAAAGCTGGATGTTGGTATGCAAGGAAGGTAAATGGATGCAGTTTTCACTTTGCGATGGTGCCATAAATCTGGGCTTTATGGGGAGAAAACCAACAAAATGAGGTTAGAAGATGTAAGATTAATCGTGTTCCCCTTCCTTTTTATTGTTTCTGTTGTACCCCTATCTTGCTTCTTTCGCTTGAAGGTAAGTCTGTAGGGCCACTTATCAACAAAATAGATGTTGCTGTGCACTGTGTAGTCTACTTTAGCTACTTGGCAAACAGGCTTGTGTTGAGGGCTCTCCCCTGTCAATGACCTGCTTGTTGATGGTGTCATCCCAGTTTGTGTTTTATTCATACCCTGCTTCAGATGTGCCCAGGCAACATTCAAGCAGAGTTCAATAAAGTCTCAGTACAGTTTAGGTATTGGAGCAGTTGCGCATACTGTCGGAAAGGAAGCTTGGTTCTGGCTCAGTCTCACAGCTAGAAGGCTAAGAAGAAAGAAAAAAAAAAAAAAGGAAAGAAAAAAAAAAAAAGAAACAAACACAGCCAGGAGGGATATCCTTTCTTATCCTTTGCAGCCTGAGTGTGAGGAATTTTAGACATTCAGCCTGTGGAGAGCTGGCATGTAATTCTGGTGTCACTGTTATGCTGTGAATAGGAAACAGTATTGACATGTCCCAGCAACCAGTGGCGGAGCATGCAAGCGTGCCAAGTTAAGGGGTGCGTACATGGGGATGCTGTGCAGTTACTGACATCTATGCAAGTGTCAAGCAGAAAGGGTTGGATAAGGTCTTGAAATAGTATCTTAAAGCTTCCAGAATGGGACTAAAGTAGGGATGGGGTGCATTTCGTTTTCATCTTGTTTTTTTAGTCAGCATAGCTTTCATTGCCTGTAGTACTACACCAGTGGAGAATTCAGAGACCATTAGAGAAATACAAAGCCTTGAAAAGGAAAAATAAAATTTAAAAAAAACCCTGTATGCGTTTTTGCAACTTAAAGAAGCAAAGCCAACCACAAGAGAAAGTGTCCCTTACCCTGTTTTGCTGAGAGAAAACTGGGCAGCTTCCCAAGGTAGCCAAAATAGCCTACAACAGAAACTAAAGCAAAAGCAAAGCGTCGGTGAGTGATGCAGTCCTGGCCGTGATGGCAGTCTCCTTTGTGCCACCTATTGCTCTGAAGTGCGCTTGATAATTTCCTTCTGCATGGTTGGTTTTAACAGGAAAGTAAGATTTGAAGGTTAGCATCTGAAAGTAGATTGGTGTGGTCTTTTGTTAGCATTGGAGAGCAAAATTATAATTGCTACCTTCGGTTAGCAGTTTGCTTTAAAACCAGCCTTTTTTTTCTCCTGAAGTGTATGAATGTAAGGATTTTTAAGACATAATCCTATTCTACCAGGATATTTATAGTCTCAGTTCTCACTGCTTGTTACCTCTGAATGCTTCTTTAAAAGAAACACTCCTGTTTACTGGAGAGCTATTTCATGTGTGTCTTTTGCATTGCGTTTTATAAAACATTCAAGACTTCTTAACTCCAGTTTGATCTTGTGATGTAGGTATTTACTGTTCAGTCGTCACTCCCGGTCTCCGTGTGCGCTTGCAACAAATCACAGTCCATTTGAAATTCCTGTTTTGTAGCCAGAGGAGGTATATTAAATGTAATACATTCAAAAGGGGTTTTTTTGCTATATTGATAATAATGGTCCGTTACTATCTTGTGTTCTTAAGTGACATATATTTTTAAGTACGTGGCTACTAGAATAGGGCTAGAATTTACACCAATTCTGGTAATGATGGCAGCTTGCAAAATCTGGCATCGTTTGTGGCAGGCTTTGTCTTGGCTCAGTAGATCTATTAGCATTTCCAGTAACCTTTCCGTTATCTTGATTTAGTCCCTCATTTTCATCCCAGATGCTTTTGTTTGCATTTAAAAAAAGAAGAAATCTGTTCATTTCTCTTTATGGAAAAAAGCTTAAAATAAATCATATTTAATGGAGAAATTCAGGGCTTTGGAAGGGGAGAGAGTATTAATTTCTAGATTCCATGCATGAATGTATTCAGGTTTTAAAAGACTCTCTGCACTTCTAAAAGACTCTACACTCTATCTACTGTCTCTTAGTTAGCTGGTTTGATATCCTGATTTTATTTCTGTGTCTTCTCAGGGAAGAGGAGACGTACAATGGGAATTTTGAAATAAAGCCATGGGATAGAGCAGAGGGAAATGTGTATAATATTAAAAATAATTAATAATGTCACATAATAGAGTGGCACTTAGAAACCCGCGTTCTTTGACTTTCCATGAAATTTACACTGCAAGTGCTTGCAGTTGCTTGGAAATGGGATCTGGATTTCTAAGTTAGATGTGTTTTTAAAATATTACCATTTCCTGTGATAAGTGCATCTTTTTGTCTTTCAGAAGCCTCGTGTGTGCTTGGATTGTACTTGCTTGTGTCAATATGGAAATGGCTATCTGTAGCAAAACCACCTGGGGAATATTTTGGCTGTACACTAAAATTTGTTGTGTTAGTCCTTGGTCATTGCCCTGGAAATTATACATTTATCGTCTGCTACTAGTAACCAGGAGCTAGTATTGCTAATCTGTTGCTATGACAGTACACTTGTTTCCTGTAAGCTGCAAGAGGAATTTTATCTTCCTCTAGGAACGCTCTACCTGGCTGTTTTGCAATGTGTTTTTTCCAGAAGTGGCAAAGTTAAAAGTTTTGACATGAGCCATATCACTTTTTCAATTATTCCTCTCATCAAAACTAGTTCTGCATGTTATGAAATACTAAAAAAAACCAACCCCCCCCCCCCCCCCCCCCCAAAAAAAAAACCCCAAACCAAACCACCAGCCCAAAACTACACTGCTCTTTTATACCAAATTAATTAATTGAGTCTGAGAACTTGCAGAGTTTCAGACAGGAATTCCTATATTCATAAGATTTTTTTTTTTCCCAAGTTATTGAGGAAAATAAGGGTAACTCCAAGGTTCTCAAAGACAAAAATCTTCATGTTTTAAGGTGCAGCGCAAGCTCCAGCTGCTAAGCACTAGGGTGAGACTTGGGTATGCAGTAGGTTACCGGTTGTGAAACAATTCTCGCTTTTCTGAGACTCCTGGTCCCTGTTCGAATCAAGATGTGGTGCTCCGTGGTCTGCCAGGCATGAGCTGGAATGGCAGTTCTCATATTTTACCCTTCATGTGTTTCCTTAACAGTATTCCCCTATGTTCTCTTGAAGTTCAAGATACCTTATTTATTTATTTATTTATTTATTTAGCTTAATTGGCAAGTATTTCTGGTCTTCAGTAAGCAAATGCTCCACATAGCTGGTGATTTATGTTATTGTTCATGTTAACAGATACTATTTTTATACTGCTGGCAAGATGGCAAACACTTTTTAATGCTAGTATGAAAAAGTGGTATCTTTGGTTTCACTGAAAGGAGTTCATTATTACATGATAGTCGTCTTGAAACATTTGGATTTCTTTAGAATTTTTTGTAAGAGAAGTTGGTCACTGTCATCTTCAAGTGATTTGATAGGACCTGTAGGTCCTTATCCATAAAGTAATCACTCTTCATCATGTAACTTCAATATTTATATCCTGTCTGTGCTGCTAAATTCATCATTGTAACATTTGACCTGAAAAGCTCAGAAAGTACCAGTTTGAAGCCTAATTTCAGTAAGTGTTTCTTGCCAAAAAGTGTAGAACATCTGCTGATTGTTGATACATATAATGTTAATTGTTCCTTTTTACAATTGGGGGTAATTAGTAGCATTAGAGCACTGAGAACGGATACCTCAATATGCAGAATTTCCTCCTCATCTCACTGATAGAGGCAACAGCCAAGGCAATGGATGACCCGTAGGACTAAGTCTGCACCCTTACAAGCTTAGTGCTTAAGTTCAGTAAATTCAGGATTTGGCCTTCAATTTATAGCTATTAAAAAGCAGGCTTGTCTAGGCCCTTTCCAGAAACATGATGATGGTGAAACTGTTATCTTTTCCTAAAAAAATAAGTTAGGGAAAGGAACAAAACATTTTATTTTGGTCTTATGGGGAGGATGTTGCTCTAAATTTTAGGCCAAAATATGTGTCATTCTTGGGACAGATTATTTCTCTAGAAATTGTTATCCTTGCGTTTTCTTGCTGTTGGAATGCAAGCAAGCACAGTCAATATTAGAAACATCATCTGTGTATAATATACCTTGTACTGTTTTCCGCAGACCCTTCACAAAAGAAGGAATTTTTAAGTAAATGATAGATGGATGTAAATTTTGTTGTCTGATTCTCATCTATCTCCATTCTATTGGTATTTTTATAAGGTACATTTTGTGGCATCGAAGTTATTCCTGGATGGTTCTTAGTTGGGAAGAATATGCACTCCTAACAACCTCGGGAGATATTGGGAAAGTTTAATTTGTATGAATTATTTTCTCTCCTAGGCAGGAAGGAAGAGGTTGTTTATCATACCCCAAGTGATGCTGCAATATAAATGAACTATTTCATATTTTCCAAGGAGACGGGAAACTGGTTGTAGTTGACATGCATGCTATGTTGAAGAAGGTGGTAAATCGTGGTGGCAAGATAAACTGTCTGTGAAGTGTCTGCTGTTTAGATGTTTGGAAATTGCTATATTGAAACCAAAGCGTTCTGTCTTAACGTTTATGGCACAAATCTATCCCATCCAAGGAAAGAGCAAGTGGCTAGGTAGGGGTATGGTTACGCTGCACGGAATCTGTACCTCATAAAAGCCATCTCTGCGACAGATGTCCCTTGATGCATCAGCCTTGACCCTGATTGTATAGCCTTTGTGGGTAAAAGAGAAAACTTCAGAATCTAGGCAAAGTCTGTATCTAATTATATGAATGAAAATGTGTTGTATTAGGGTTAGGGGACAGTCTTGAGGGGTCAGGAGGAGCATGGAGCAGCAGAGAGCCATCACTAGTGAACGTCAAATATACCTGAAGGTTCTACTTTGGTTCTCAGAATCAAAAGTTTTTACATTGTGGCATTTTCCTTCTTTTTTTTCCAGAGCGATATAATTCCATCACTTTGCAAGTAGGGATAGGTATGTGATGTGATTGACAGGTGCTTTATAAGTACGAACCATGAAGTTGCTTCGTTACAACCCTGGCTTGACTTTCATATAGTTTCAAAATTAAAGCTCTGTGGTATAGGAGAGAGACTATTACTGGGTAGGGTAAGCTGTGATCTTTAAAACAGAATTACATTTTATCCGCTATTGTTTAGTTCTGCATAAGGCTTAAGCACAACTCTGTTTAGTCAGCTCTGAGTCATTTCTGTGTTTCAGGAAATGGAAGTTATCAGTTGAAAACGAGCTCAGTTTCTCTGAATCTCAAGTGTTTTGGACCTATTATTTCATGGAATTGTTCACAGGCCTTCATGGATGACTTTATAGTCTATTCCTGAGCGTAGAAATGTGTTTATCTTTCCCTCTCCATGCAGAGGACCGCATTTGTCTTTGATCCAAGTGGCAGCTTCTGGCTTATGTTATTTTGGGCCTTTGAGTCAATTATCTGGTGAGAACAGGCTTTAAATTTAAGGTGTGTACTGAAACTGCATATTGATTCTGGGGATTTTAGTGATGCCTACCATTTAGTTGTGCTCCAAGAAGGTGATAAATATGAGAGAGGTGATACCATCTATTGGCAAATGAGTAAATATGGCATAGCAGCTGTAAGAGTAATTGGCCTAATGTTTTTCTCAGCCTTTTAACATTGATGACTCAATACCTGAAGCTCAAATTTTGTCAACTCCCTCATAGATATGCTATGAAGCCAAGGTTTAAATCAATTATATTGCTTTAAAAAAGTCTAATATATGTGTGTGCACTATTGAAGGCATGACAGAGGATATATTCTTGAAAGGCCTACGGAAGGAAAGGGAAGAGCAGCAACATTTCTTTTCGGTTTAGACTGTTCTTCTTCATTCAACTCCAAATGACCTTCCATTCATCCTCCTTGTAAATTACTGTCTGTTAGTAAAGAAGCGTGTGCTGTATTTGTTATCAAATTATTCTCTCATCTTTAATTATATTCTGCTTATCCTCTTTATATTATGTTAATGGATGTGTGCATGCAACACTTGATGGGGTGGGAGGATAGTTACCTCCATTTTAGGCTGAGAAGAGGAGGGGGGTTGATTCTGTGGCAGAGTTGGATGTTTAATCTGTGGCATCTGTCTTGTCCCTGTCACTGCTGTTACCATGATGCCTTCCTTTTCTAGCTAAGGTTCTGCCAGAAAAACTTATGTTGAAAGTATATGTTGTCTTTTCTGACAGATTTAGGGCTTCCGTGCTTGCAGAAGCGCACTTCTCACTGTGCTGTGTCATTACAGCTGGCATCAGTGGTGGTGCTCCTTTCCCAGCCCCAGTATTTAGGAGAGGAACGTGTTGCAGGGACGTGCTCTGGGGACCTCTCGTTGGGCAATGCGTTCCCGCTGTGTTGCCTGCTCTCGAACTGTTGGTTGCCAGTGAACTTCTGAAAGTTTGGTGAAGTCCTGTGTTTGTATAGGGTGAAGCTGAAGGGATTAAATGGTGTCCTTTTATGTAGGCCTGGGAAGAAGACTGAACTTTAGATTTCTAGTGATCTGGCTAGCTGGCAACTATCACTGGACAGGGAACATCCATTGTGATTTTATGCAGTCATAATTATAACTTCATAATATCAAAGATAGCTTTAATCTACATGAAGCACTTCTCATATTGTCCTTGCAGAATACTTGGCTAAACTCAAAACAAAAATTAAATACAGTGTGAATTGCTTGGAACTCTAGTTTGCTTTCGACACTGGGGCTGTAAAGATCTTCATAAGCATTTAATTAACCCCTAAACATCTAAGGATGCTCATTTTACAGATGCTAAGCACTGTGGCAGAATTGGATGAAAGGAGTTTTATGATGTTCACAGTTAAGAGTAGCTCATGGCAGGCTAGAGGAATAAAAGCATAGGAAGAAACTCTGTCTAGCTGAAATTATTGTTCCTCTCAGCTCTGAGTGGTACATGCTGCAAAAATTATTATCCACCAAATGGGAAATCTTTTCTTCTATTCCTTTGAAGCGAAATAATATGCTGACACTTCTCTTTATCCACTGATTTTTTTGGAAAGTATTAATTAAAAAAAAAACCAAACCACAACTTCTTATGTGGATCTGGAGTCAGTTCCCCAAAATGAATGCTCAATATAAAAATCTAGTAGGTAAAAAGAAAGACCTTTATTAATAGCAGCTGGCATAAATCTTGCTTCTAATGAGGATAAAATCCATGTAAATGAATCATTACAGTAAATTGTTGTAATTAGGATTTATTCATGACAAAGGTCTCATAATTATATAATCAACTCTTAGTGTATTAAGATTTATAGTCTGAACTCTTAATTCCATTTTATTCATTTAGAAGCAGAATTTGCTAGGGGAGGAGTGTTTTCAGGAAGCTGTCTTGCTACATGCTCTCAACTATAGATGGAATTTGATTCCTTTGCAAGTATCATTTAGTTCTGGTGTTGCAGAAGGCTCAAGCTCTCCTCTGGCAAAAATAAAACTGTTAGCATTTTAAAAGGTCTCCCCAAATACTGAAGTCAAAACTTCAAGGGCTTCAGGTGCCAGGTGCTTTATTAAGGGCCTTCCAATTTAACAGTAGTATATATGCGTGCATGCACATCTTCTGAGTGTTGTGCAAGCGGCAATGGACCGATGTGATAGAAAGCTGCGGCCAACTCATGATTGTCCGGGCTATGAAAAATTGCTTCTGTTTTTGATCTCAGTCCTTGCCAGGTGGCTAGAAGCAGTATTGAGTATATTAGCAGAGGGGTAAGGTCGTCAGCAATCCAACTGCGAGCCAAGTCTGTCCACTTCTTTGGTGGGTGGCACGTAATGGGCACAGAATTGCTCTCCAAGCCCTATCCCGAGTGCAGCTGAGGCCCCGCGACAGGGTGCTGTGGCAAAGGCTGAGAAATTAAGGCTTTAGACTTTCTTCTGTCTGTTGAAAAGAATAACTTTGTCTGCTGGGCTGTTAGCCTCACAGTTTCAAAGCCATTACCCAAAACAATTTTAAAAGCAGTTTCCAAGTTTCTTCTCTGCAAAGCTGGAAGGCTTCCAGTGAGATGCTGTAAACTACCAAAATAACTGTAAGGGTGCGCCATGCTTTTGGGGATCTAATAATTGAAGGCGAGCTTGAGTGGACACATTGGATCTGACGGTTTCTGGCTTGAAGTTGGAATAGATTTTTTCCCCCCCCTCTCAAGTTTTAAGAAGTCTGGATTACAATTACAAATTTTCTTGTCTCCTTTCCAAGTTAATGCTATTAATAGCATAAATATTAATATTTATTAATAGTAGATTTTAAAGGCTAATTCTTCTTGTGTGCTGTTCCCTGTCCTTCCTGCTTCTTCTAAAGTTTAACAAAAGCAGCTGTGTTGCAGTGATTTGGCTCTTTTTGGCTTCAAGAAAAGTCCTTTAGCCACTGCAGTCAGAACAGTTAGAACATCCTCAGGCTGGTTTTAGTTACAGCAATGTCTGCAAATATCCCTGAAGCTTGGAGCACAATTTTATATCTAATCTGTTGCAGGTAGAGTTTTGAATTGACGGCCTTCCAACATTGCTGTAAGGGTTTTCAGTTTTTTTTTCTGCCCTGCATTATGCTGCAGTGCTGAAGTAGCTTCACTGCTGCAGCACTTCTGTCCCCTGGTTTTCTGCTTAGACTAATATTGAGTACGTTGAATCAGTTTGTTCTGCATTCCCCAGCAAGGGTAAAAGCACACACAAAGTCCTGGTACCTTACCCTGTTCTGCTGTTCTCCCGCATGTATTAATGCCCTGTTATAATCACCCAAAAATAGTTCAGAAGAGCATATTAATTCATGGGCTTTATTGTGTAAAACCTATCCGACGGTGTAAGCAGCTTGTACGAGAGCGGCTCAGATTTTTGCAGGTACTGCCAGAATCTAAAAGTGGTTTAACCCTCTTTTATAATGCTGGGTTTAGATAACTTGATGATTTTTGCTTTTCAAGGGAAAAATATTTTCCCCTGATAGAAAAACATTCTAATATAAATTTAGGAGTGGCTTGGGTAGGGTTATTTTGTTCATTCATTTATGAAGCAAAACCAAAGTGGTGTACTTCTGAACACTATAACTTTTTCAGAGATGATTTTTACAGAATGTAAATTCTTTTTTTCTTTTTCCTTTGATTTTCCTAGAACTCCAGATGAACTCGGGCAATCCTGTTTCCCCCTTTCCTCCCTCCTCCCCATTTAATTAGGGCTGGGAATTCAGGTACTCAAAAAACCCATGAGATTTAATAAGTTTCTTTGAGAACATTAATGAATCACGATGAATGCATGCCCTGTTTTCTGCTCTTTGCTAAATATAGAGGCAGGACTGGGTCGTGGTGTCCTCAGCTGTCATGGTACCGCATGAACCTTCTTAACCAAGTTGAGCTCTATCTTTACAGCTGTATGGATTTTTGCCTTCACTATTCCAACCCAGGGGGCTGCTCCTGAACTTCATGGCTTGAATGCTTAGGAATCAACTTGGAATTTCCAGCCTGCATATGTATTGGTGGGTAGTTTAGAGCCATTTGTCCTTGTGTCAGCGGTATATCCTTAAACCTGAATTGTTCTTTTTCTCTTCTCAGTGTTTACTGTGAATATACTGACCAATGATGATCCTGTCCTTTCTCAGCCTAGTTTTGGGAGTCTGCATGAACACATTTGCATCCACTCTTACGTGGTAGGCTCTCAAATATAGCTGTTTGCCATACAGTCCTGTTCACCTGTGCCCAAGGGAGGGGTTTAGATGGCACAGGTGCCCAGCATCCCGTATCTCTCCAGTGCTTGACTCCTTTCCTCTGCTGGAAAAACTGGATAGTACTTGAGTGTATTGCAGATTTTATTCACGATTGTGCATTACGTTCTATGCCGCCTTAAGTAATTGAAATGACTTCACTGCAGCCATGCAAATAAAGCAATTGCAGCATGGCCTGGAATTAGCCTGCACTGGGAACTACCTACCTTGTCCTTTTTCTGTTCTGTCAGCCTTTTCATTATTATTATTTTTTTTTTTAATATAATCAACTATATATATATTTTCAAATACCATCCTACTTGATGTTGACTAATGTATTCTGTGCACGGTCCATCAGTGGAATTTAATTTTGTTTTCAATATTACTTTTGGGTTTAGCTGGGGAGACCTAAGATTTTGATTTCAATCACCCATTTGTCTGCTAAAAAATTTGAAAGTCTAATCTCCTACCCACCACAGTAATTGAAGATGGGAAGAAAGATTTGTCTTGCAAATATTGCACATACAATGAAGTAGGAAAATGTGCTGAGTTACACTTGTGGATTAAAAGACTGATTGATTGCTTTATGAAGCCCTGAAGTTAGCCACCAGTGTCTAAGAAAAATCATGTTCGTTGTTATGGTATGTGTCAGCTTTCTTGGCAATTGACTGGAAAAATCTTCTAAAGCTTAATCCAGGTATCGCTGTAAATAAATGTCACTTCTGTCTCATGCAAGGTTCTTCTCTCTGCAGAGCTATTTCATATGTGCAGTGTACCGCTGGGAGGGAAACACACCAACCTGAACGCTAGCCGAGGGCTGGGGAGCGACGTGGGTACCAACCTGGCAGCCAGCGTGTATCTTTTAGGGAAATAAGCTGCTGTAAAGGATAGGTGTTCTGGAGGTCGGGTTGTCAGCTGCCCGGGTGTACATACCCACACCCTCACCTGTCTTGCTGGCTTGTACATAACACTACTATCCATCATCCATTTCAGGTTTTGCTGTTTCTCAGCAATACAATTTTTTTTTTTTTTTTTTTTTAGTGTTTCTCTCTTCACAGGTTTTGAAACAGCTAGACTGTGGCTAACAGCCGTGGTTAACTCTCAGTAGGGCTTCGGGGAGAGGATGAAATTAGTCCATCAAGGAGCCTCCAGTAGGACTTGAGCAGCGGTGGAGAAATTCATCTCCCTTGTCACCAGGCAGAGTAGTGACTTCCCTCCTTGTCTGTATAAATTTTGGTCTTTAACAGTGTGCAAGCATTGCAGCATAGAAGAGGTGCAGCACCTTTTGCTGTTTTATTATAGTTAAGTGCTTTGAAGAGTTTCACAAAATGTGATGTCACTTCTACTGTGCCTCCTTTTCCTGGTGAGAGGCCAACTGCCGTGCTATTGCTGATGCTGATGTAATTTGTCTGTCTCCTTGAACAAAACTTCGTTGTATCTTCCTCTTCCCATTTTTCCCCTTCTCCCCCTGCTTTTTCTTGTTTAATTGGGATTCAGGACTTCAAAACTCCTTGTTTCCTTGAGGAAGAGCTGGGTTTTATTCTTGTCAGAGAGAGGGTGAGTTACAGTCACCCCTGCCATGGGTACGTTCTCATTCCTGTGTATCGATTTAAGGAAGGGATCAGCTGCTAGTTTCTGAAGGATTGGCTATACTCCCTGAGAGCACGTAATAAACCTGTTGGTAGCTGACGGCTTCACGTCATTAACTGGAGCATATATTGGCACTACGTGCCTTTGAAATTACTCCTTGAGTGCTGCTTTGATGGATTCTCAGTGCGCTGGTTCTGTCCTTCTCCATGGCACAGGCGTAACCAGGGTACACTCATGGGTCCTGAGCTGTGCGTGTTGTGCATAGGGGCAGCTGGGCTGCAAGAAGGTGGTTTTGGTTGACAGTGGCTAAAGACGGGCTGTGGGTTCGTGCCGAACGGCGGCTATGCTGTACGCTGTGGAAAAACTTACTCTGAGCTGTGAAAGACTATTTCTGCTACTGTTGGGCTCGACTGCACCATGTGTAGCAAAGACTTCGGGTGTCATGTTAAGCACAATCAAATGTGACATGCTAATTCCACAACTCTTATTTCTCCTTTCTTTTATGCCGCTTAGGATGTTTCAAAGATGACCGTATTGTGTTCTGGACTTGGATGTTTTCAACGTATTTTATGGAGAAATGGGCCCCCCGGCAAGACGATATGCTCTTCTATGTCCGTCGAAAACTGTCCTATGTCAGTGGTGATAGTACAGAGGGGAAAAAGGTAAGTAATGATATATTTTAACCTGGGAAATTTAAGGTAACATGGGATTTGGTGTTCTGGAGTACCTGACGCATCTGAAAGATAAGGAATCTCCAGCTCTGCCCACCACAAGAAATTACGCAAAATTGGCCCATAGAGAAATACCGTGGTTAATGCTGTGAACATCAGCAGCAGGGTAAGTGAGCTTCACTGTCACAGACTTGAGGAGATCAGAGAGTTTGCGTGCTTTTTTCGGAAGCTTTTATATTGGTCAGCCTGCATTTAGGGGGAAGGGGAGAACATACATGCTGATTTTTGTTTTGCTTTTCAGTGATGATACTTTATAAATTGAAACTTTAAACCTGTAGAAAGGGAGGAAAAAAGGAGGAGGAAGATGGTCACTGGTATTTCTGGAAGAACCCTTCCTGAGATACCAGAGTATCAGGAATGAACACCTATTGGGTAGTCAGTAGCAGAATACATGCAGCCTCCTGGAGCTGGGATACGGTAGTGACAGTGGATAAATGACTGTATTCTCATAATTTACATTTAAGACAATAAGCCCTCCTATAGAAGTACTGTTTCTTGAAAACATATAATCAGGTAGCCTGGTGCTGCTTCACAGGTATGTTCTCCTTAGAGATTTGAGAAACTTCTCAGCATTTCATGGCAGTTTTCATCTTAGGTGGGGGAAACAGAAGCAAGAGAAATGATGGTTTTACTGGGAATTAAGGAGATGGCTGCAGAGGATCAAAAGCAGGAAGATAAATGCAGGAAGAAAAGACTGGGATTAACTTCCTGACATATGTAAATAATTTACACTATTGTTGAATCACAGATGTATGCACGTGGTGTATGCGAGAGTGTTTTTAACCAGGTATACCAGAGTTCTCTGGGTTTAATTGTGGTGACATAAAGAACCAGAGTTGTCTACTCCCTTGAGAAAAGGGTCCCAGAAGATTTTCCCACACTTTTGTTGGAGATACAGGAATGGGCAGAATTATCTTGTCTTCCCCCTGACCCCTCCAAGTGCCATGATGACTACTGAGGAGAGGATGGCAAAATACTGTTCTTTCTCTGTCAGCTTAATTGTTCAGTAGTCTTCGGCAAGTGTACTTAGAGCTTTAAGATTTTTGGAGGAAACTTTCATCCCAATTGTTGTTTAAATGGCTATGAATGCATTCCTGTTTCGCATCAAACAATATTGTGGCTTTGTTCAGCCTAATAAAAGCATGGGTTGTTTAAACATCTTCTCCTTCCCAACAAGGAAGGTGGGTGAACCTCAGAGGAAGCCCAGTCGCTTAAGTTCATTCACAGACCCCCGGTCAACGTCTGTTTAACTTTAAACTGATTAATAAGTGTTTGAACCTCTCATGGAGAGGAGACAGCGAAATAAACCCTTGCATTTGCTCTCAGAGCTTCGTTTAAGCCTCCTAAAAGCATCATAAATAATTTTTATTTGTGAGAGGATTTCGTAAGTAGTAGTTATTACAAAATCAGCAGCAGTGAATCGCTTGCCATAACAACTAAGATGGGGAGTGTGCCTTATAGCACACGCAGTATTTTATAACTCCCCCTTGATTGTTTGCATTTTGCTCAGCCTCTGAGAATTGATTGTGAAGTACTTCAGATGCTTTGTGAAACTTCATAGTTTGGTGATTTTTTGGTATGTGTGCAGCTCTCCTCCTGTTTCGTATTAGCTGACTGCTTTGCAGTTCCAACTTCTCTTGTATCTAATTTTGGAGCCTGTTCTGTGCGCCAAATAACTACCCCTACTCTTTGAATTATGACTAGACAGGTTTTTATTTTACTTTGTAGTTTTGGCCATTCTTTCTTGAAAGATGGTGTCAAAATACCAAAGTTATATCATTAAAAGGGGAAGAAGCTAGAGACTGATATTTATAGAAACCAAATATATCTTCAGGCATCCCTGCCACCCACCAAACTGTGTGCTCTCATTTACATCCCCAGAGGTAGACCGAAAAGGCAGGTGAAGGGCAAAGGTTCAGAGTTGTTGGGGACCACGAAGGGCTAGAACTGGAGCTGCACTGTTGGCTCCTGCCTCGTGCGCAGGCTGTGCTGAACGGTCTGGTGATGATTTCTCCGTGGGCCACGCAGAAGTTGACTATTAGGTGACTGTAGAAGCGCATCTCTCTGTAGCTTGGGTATACAGTGAAGCGAGTTCATTGTAGTTCTTCCACAGATGGTATATATGTGCTGCGCAGTTGCCTGGCAATTGCAGGTTTTGACTGAAGAATGCTGGCAGAGATGCATGAGGTGAATCGTTGTCCTATGACATCTCAGAGCATTAGTTTATATTCATGAAAATAAGATGTGCGCAGCTTTGAGCACAGTAATCTTCTGTAGGACTGATGACAAGGACAACAAAAACGGATTGAGTGGGGAGGGGCTGTTTGTCTGAGTGCTGACAATGGTGATGTTTGTTTTTCTGAGATGACGAGCTCATGCAGCATGTTTGCATCATTTGCATGCCGTGGTGTGATGATTCATGTCAGTGAGAAACAAGTGTCGATTTATCAAACGGTTTTCAGGTTTTGATGGCTGTCCTGTGTGATTAACAGTCGTTCCTTCTTGTGGGTTTTTATTCTGTGCTTACTGGAGCTGAAGAGTGTCAGCAATAACGTTTGATTTTAAGTTGAAGTGTAGTAGAGGATAAGCAGAAAAAACCTGATAGGATCAAGATTAGAGGTTCTGTTCAATTTTAAGGCTGAATAAGAATGGCTTTGGATGCAGCTTAGTCACAACAGCTTGAAGTAATAAGTCTCACAATTTGGTAGCGATGATGGTAAACTCCTCTACCGTCATAAATTTTATTTTAAAAGGCCTTTTAAATAATCTACTTTGTAGACCCCCTGGTCTAAGCGACTTTCCGTTTGCTCCCCTTTTCCACCCCACCAATTTCTAAACTGCGCATGTATGGGTGAAACAGCAATTAAGCTCTTAATATGGTCTTATACCAGGGCAGAATTGCCACATCGAATTCTGGGCTATATCCATTACACAAACTTGGATTCCGGAGAATTGCATTCAACTCCATGTTTCCTTGGCATGTCTTGATAACACTCTTGCAGTTTTTCTTGCCAAGCTTTGAAGATATTTCTTCTCTCAGTATCTTTAAGCAAAACCATAGACCCCATGTGTCAGGATCTGTGCAGGCAGGGCACTGTGGAGCATAGCTCTTCTCAAGGTTAAGGGCTTTAGTAGGCTTTTTTAAGGTGGAATCCCTTTGACTTGTAGCTCTTTATGCACTGTTAAGTCAATACTCAAAAAACCCCTTCGCTGCTGCCTCACGCACCAGCTGATGTGACCTACCAGAAAATGTGAGCCCTGATCCTCACTTACTAAGGGTCCTGTACATTGCCAAAACCTACAGCTTTAAAAGGTTAGAGTGGTTGGACTTGGGATTCTGATTTTAAAATGGTATTCGATCAAGATTTGATATCTCTGTCTTTTTCCGGCGCACAAGGCGTTTATAAAGGATTATGCTTTGTTACAGCTGCAAGCTTCTGATCTTTCTGTAGAGAGAAGCTTTATTTTTTCACGGGACTATGGAAGATGCTAGTATGGTATTAAGAGATGACTGCTGAGTAGGGAAACTAAGGTAAAACCTCAGTGATATAGACCAGCAGAGCTAGGTTTTATTAACCCCTTCAGCCTTGCATCATGCTTTGTCACCTGAAAAGGGTGCTGTATTTATAGGGCAAAGCAATAAAGATAAATTTAAGACACTGTTGGTATATGTTCTGAGCTTGCCTGGATTTTGGAGTAGGTCCTGTTTTCTTCAGCGCCCTATAAATGTGGAGGAGCAGAGTTGCTGCCAAATGCATGGGGTAGTCATTCAGGCTGTTAAGTCTTTAAAAAGCTTAACCTACTGATGTTGTGGCTGCAGCTTCAGAAACAGAACTGAACAGGAGCCATGGTTTACATGTTTTTGTGCATCTGGACCTGTGACACAACAAATATTGGCTATGGTGGGAGACCAGTTAGTTTCCAAAGCTACATGACTTTAGGCACATGACTCCCACTGAAAATCACAGGATTTTCATAGCTGAATCTCTAATTCACTGTCACCATCTGTCTGGCTGGAAAATTTGACAACCTGAATTCAGCATCTAGCAGAAATGCAAGTTTTAAAAATCTTACGTTGCTGTCTTTGTTGTACCTTTCAGAGCAGTGCTTTTGGTTTTTTTGAACATTGTGAGCAAACAGGGTATCTCCGGAAGAGCTGTTTGGTATACTTCATGGTAGTTCCACATCACCATCTAAATGAAACAGAGAAACAAACAGCAAAAAAAGGCATCTTTTTTGCCAGATAAATTCTCTCCTTGTACATGGATGGTATGTGGGAAAAAACAATGATTGTAACATATGCAAGTCAGTACAGAGGCAGCTGTTCTGCCTCAACTCTTCTGTTGTGCGAAGTTGGTGGAGGTGTTGCAGTGAGTAGGAACAGTGGCTTCTGCAGCAGAGGACAGCATAAACGCATTGCTCTCATTTTGAAACATGAAAAAGGAACAGTGGCATTATCAGATTGATATGATTTTCTGTAAGGGGGTCAACATCTTAAATACAAAGATTTGGCTTTTCTTTTACAATTATCCTTCTCAGAATTTCCTTTGCTTTCTCATGCTATTTTGCTGATGTTTGGTTGTCTAAATACATGAACATAAAGGAGCTGCTACTTGACAGCCTCTGCGTATGGTGCATTTTTTGCAAGACCATCTCCATTTCCTACGTGTGCTGTGGCAGACTGCTTGGCAAAAGCGAAGAGAAGAATACTGCCACAGGTGTGCCAAGAACATCTCTTTTCCACACAGACTGGATCTGACAGTCTGTGACCTGCAATATGCTTCTGACCTACCTGGCATGCTAACGAGCATTCAGGGTGGAGATGCTTTCATATTCTGTCCTATTTCCAGTGTAAATTCATGTCTGAGGCAAAGCGAGCATGCAGCTGAAATATCCTTGTGGTGTCACAGTCAGTAAACTCCGGACTGAAGGGGGTGTGGACTGCAGGGGCATTTTTAATGAATTACTTTTTATTGCTTCCAGTCTTTGAAGAACTCTTCTTAAGCAGTGAAATAGGGTGACAAGAAAGCCAGGATCAGAAGAGAATTTAATGTGAATTGCACTGAAACGTGGCAGCCCCGAGTCATCTGGCTGAGAAGGTGCTCTATTCTCTGCAGTAGAGAGAAACTTCACTGGGAAGAAAAGAAGCCCAGACCTGGTCCTCCCATCTGATAGAATTGTAATGAATAATTCAGTATCACAGATGCAGCATATCTGAGTCACTGGGGGGTTGAGGGACTGCTAGGCTGGGCTTTGCACCCTGGAAAAGTTAAAAGTGTCTGCTTGGAGCTCCCTGAAAGCCTCATCAGGCTGCTAGTTCAGCAGAGCACTTAGTGTCTTTGATCTGTGGGTTACAGTCAGTGTCAGCTTGAAAATGTCTGTTTTCAGTGTTGAAATTAATATGCAATTGAATTGAAGCTCTGGAATATTGTAATCAAGACTCTAACAACACTAGTAATTAGAAGTTAAGTGTCTAGTCTATCCACCAGTATTCCCCCCCCCGCCCCTCCTACACTTTCTGGTCAGTAACCCAGTTGATGCATTTCCACATTCAACAGGGATGGTTTGAAATACGATGATTTATTAACATTCTGTAATCTTATTTCTCCCATGTCTTTGTTTGCTGCCTTTGTTACTGATGTAGCATGCCTTCCCTTGTTTTGCTGGCTGTATTCTGCAGGCGGCACACTAGTTGCTTCAGGCATGTGTGCTTTTCTAGGGAGGACTTCAGAAAGGCTGGGAAATAATATTACAGGAATAAGGTAGCAGTGAGCAACCTGTTACATCTGAAAATATTGGTTACTCTGTGGTCTGGGGCCACGTTTGATAATGCTTAAATAGTCACACGTGTATCTATCCTTTCAATTTTTGAGAGTTGATTTAGCAGATTTGTGGAGTGTTTGAATTGGGGAGTGAAAGTTGATGCGATTCACAGAGTACAAGTCTCCGGCAGCAGCTAGGACTACTTTTTCAGTGATTTCTTGCCTTGCTGATACTGATCAGCGTGTTTTAACTCCCAGCCTTGTCTTGCTTAGCCACAGTTACAATGGCTTTCTTGGTGCCAGAGTTATGCTGGGGGAAAACAGTTTCCACACCCCGTGTGTCTTATGATTCGCATGTTGTTGCTTTCCCCTCATTTGTTTGGTGAGCATCGTCAAGCATTCAGCCTGTTCCCAGTAATTTGAACAACTTGCGCTTTTCTTGTTTTTAATGTTTTATACCTATTCTGCTATTGCTAGAATTGCAAAGACGGAACTGTGACTTTTTGGTTTCTTTCCACATAAGTAAATTCAGTTATGGTTGGTTGAAGTCAACTTTGAACTCTGTGGGTTCCATTAGCTTTTCTCAGTCTTATAATTTACTTGTTCTTCTTATTGCTTCAGATTCTGCCTCTTGATGTACAATATACAGATACTGGAAACAGTTAGATGTGTAGGCTTGTTAAACCTTGTTTTCTATGACTGTGACTTGCTGATCCAGAAGGAATGTCTTGTGCTCATTAAAAAGAAGAAAACAATATGTTTGGTAGGAATTCCTGGTGATTAGAATTAATTTTGCAAGAGCTATAATTAATTTTAAGGTGATTAATATTGAGATATAAACTTACGTAATAATGAAGAAAGTAAGTGAGAATTCAGTGAGAAAACTCAATCTCAAGGCAGTGCAGGATCTAAAAGCTAATGTTTGCTGTGTGCCCTCAAATGAGGGAGGAGAACAGTATTTTTTTGTTACAGATTGGTGAAGTGCAAAGGTTACAGATGGGTGTTTTCTGTCTTTGAAGGGGAAGAAGCTGCTGTTTCTAGCTGCCAGCTGATGCTATAGATTGCCCTGCATGCCTTTTACTCTTGTCTCATTAGAGATAAATGGGGTCTGACTTTTTAAAGTTTACCGTTCAGTTCAGACCTAGTCATAGACCAAAGTCTGTTCTTCCCCCAAAAGCGCAGTTGGGTGGAAGGAAAGGATGCCAACAGATCGAAGTTGGGGGATGTTTGCAGTGATGCCTCATCTTTTCTGAAAGGAGTTGGGATGATGAGCAGCGTAATTAACCTTGAATTTTGGGAGCTGGACTTCACAAATCAGAGCATTTCTCACTCTAAGGTAAACTCAAGTGTTGACTTTAGGGGGGTCTTAAGTCATTAAGCCATCACCTGCAACCAGATCAATAAATGACAGGAGAAAGATTAGGTTGTAAGGAATTACAGCAGCGCTGAAATCCATGTGAGTAGTGGGAATAGCTTTGCAGAACTGAATATCAAGAGGAAAAGAAATGGGAGGGAATAAAGGCTACATGTGAGTTGACTTTGTTGTTTTCAAGCTTAGACTGCAACTGTGCTCGTTCAGCGAACAGGCGATGAGTCAACTGGTCTGCGGGTACGGTTACCTCTGTTATCCCCAGCCTGAGCCCTTCAGTGTTACCACACGTTAGTCCGTGGAAGGTACAAGAGGGTTGTGTAAAGAAGTGGTGCAAGATTAGAATTTTGCTCTCCTTCACAGGTGTATGAGGCTTTCTCCCTAAAAACTCTTGGTTAGCACAGGAAAAAGTTCCCAAGCCATCCAGTTCATGATCATCTTATTCCCTTAAGGATTTAAGTCCTGTTTGATTGTTAGAAGGGAGAGCAGTCAGCCTAGTCATCTTACTCTCTTTAAAATCCCAAATTAACTATGAAAAGAAAGCGTACTTCTAGCTCTTTGCCTGATAAAAGCTAAACTTAAGTGTTTGGAAACCGTGCTGAACCTTATCAAATATGGTGAAATCACTGCCTGTTTTAACCTCCTTAACTAATATCAATCCTCGGGAATAAAAAAACCAGTAAATATCATGCAAATCATGCTAATGATTCTCCTTGTAATGGCTGTCTTTCCCAAACATATCTGTCCAGTTTCATAATTGCAAGTGGAGTCTTTAAGTGACAACAAAATATAAATTAAATTTTTATAATGCGATATTTTACTGCCCTTTGCATTTTTGTACCACATAGAAATGTTTTATACAATCATGTGTTTTCTTTTTAGCTTCCCCAGCACTCATTACCTTTTTTACAATCATTAGTGTTGCTTTATATATTTCTCACATGAAGACTAATAAACCTTACAAGGTCTGTGGCTTTTAGCGATAGGACTACAAATAGGTCTATAAATCCAGCAAATTACTTCGGTCCAAAAGAACAGGTCCTGTGTGGTGAATCTTCATATTAATGAATGTTATATGTAATTATTCCTCTTTGGAATCTGATCATAGTTACGGTGGTTTGCCTGGTTTTTAAACATTTCAATCTAGGGTGTTGTAGATACACCAATGTCAAGTTTACCTTGAGGTATGTATCTATAAGTTACAAATAGTTGGAAAATCTTGAGATGAAATCCCAGCTCCTCTGAAGTTGCTGAGAATTTTGCCATTCACTTCAGTGGGCAAGAATTTCCTTCCTGTTAAATACAGAGGGTAAAATAAACTGAGTTGCAGAATGATGTAGCCGGGCTTATACATATGTCTAATCTCATGTAAAAATCCCCTTTGACTAATCTTACTTCTCATCTGCTGTGACTCTATTCCTGCAGTATTCCCTGTGCCCTAATAAAATACAGCTCATCTTCCTGCTCTGTCCCCGGTGTCCTTCCAGCAACGTACCATGCCTCTCAACCTGCGTAGTCCTTTTCTGTCTTTTCGGTTGCTACCAAGGCAAAAGGTAGCCGGTGCTGTGTGTGGTTCATGGCAAATGGTGTCTGAGAAAGATGGAGCTTCCCTGGCCCTTCTTCAGCAGCAGTAGTAACGTGGAGTTTGATTGCTGATTGTCACGATGATACAATCTGTGAGACCTCTGTTGAGTTTGTCTGAAGTTGGCCAATGCATTTGAAAGATGGGTGAGAGTGGGAAGGGACTCAGCTGTGTAAGCTCCACTTTCTTAAACCAGATGTTGCATTTTTTTCCCCAATGCATGCACCATTACGTCAGTAACCCTACAGCTTTTTATGCATGTTGCCGAAATCCGGAATAAAACTCCTTAACAGCAGCGAGAAGTTAAGAAGCAGGCACTCCTTTATTGCAGCGCTGGGCACACGGGGGATCGCTCTACCTATCGTGTGCACCTGTCTGGTTTAACTATGCAGGTTAAATACACACCTGTTATACATATTCACTAGATTTCCAAAAAATGTTATTCATAATCATTAGTTTTCCGGGAAACTATTAACATATGTAAATGTCCTTTACGCAGGCGCATTGAAGGTCTCTGGTGGTCTTCAGAAGCCCTCTGGTGGTCTTCCATAGTCTTCCTCACTTGTCTGCTTCTTGACCTCTCTTAGGTGATTCTGCGCAGTACGATTCTTGCCATCATATATTAGATTACACAAAAATACATTCTATGTTAATTCCTTTTCAATGATTGGTCTTTTAATCATACCACCTTATTAATATTCTTATGTTAAAACAATCATTGGTTGATCTCACATAATCCATTAACCAGAACTTTGATCAAAGTAGGGTTTCTAAGCAACAAAACTAAGGTCCATAACGATTTCTTAAAACAAACCACTATAATTAATCAATCTGTGTTAAAATTCTATGGTTAACTGACTGTCAACAATACTTGTATTCTTATGATTATGCTTAGCACATGTTGTAATGTTCCTTAAGTCTCTATAACTGCGTTACAAACTTCACAGTAATGTTCCTTATCCAAGTATTTGCAACATGCATATAGCCAGTCTGCTCTAAGATGACATCTCTCTGGTAATCCCACGTTCACATGAGGTGATTGCTGGTGGTGTGAAGTCCTAAGTACATGCAAGAGATGTGAGAAAGAGGACAGGGAGGGAGAAGACATTTTGCAAGTTCAGCTGCTTATTTAAACTAACACGCCTTCTCCAGGATAGAAAATATTGCAGCTATTCTTGCAACCTAGTCTGGATCGTTTTGACTTGAATGGGTCTCCCCTTTACAGGTAAGTGTGAAAAAACAGAGTGAATTGTTTGTTTACATTTCAATTTTAAAAGCGTGTTTGCTGGTAGCCACCTGTGAACCCCCTGTTCCTGATGAGTATGGGCTGGAGTGGGAACGGTGCCTGGTGCAGCAACACCCTTCATGTGTCATCAGCCATCCTGCAACTTGGGTGATGAAAGAGGATAATCCACTGCCATTCTCCAAGGCTCTTATTCCACCTGCAAACACCCTCCTGTGTCCTTGCCTACAAGTACCCATAGTATTTGCAGTAAGTCTTCAAGTTGAATGTTGAAGCTAAATGTCAGCATGGTGTTGGCAGAGGTAGGGCATAAATACTGCCTTTGGGGATGATCTGGGCTGCAAAGTTTCTCGCCTGCAGGTCGTGAATGAGTAGCAGAAGTTACAGTCGCCCAGCATTTCTCATGCCAACAAATGGAAGAGGGAGTCCAAAGCTATGAATAGACTCTCCTAGGTAACTGCATCACGGAAAAGATGAGCAACTGCTGGTGGGCACGCAACTTGTGCCATTTGGACCTTTGAAAGAACCTCTGCAAGGCACTGGAGTCTGAGAAATCTTCCTGCTGTTCTGATTTGTCCAGAGACACTAGAAATTACAGTCAGCTTTTTAGATCACTTACTGCTCTTTCTGTTGGTTTGGCTTTTGATTGTACAAAGTAGTTGTGGGGAGATAATAATTAATATTGAAACAAATTTTTAGAAAATGGATGGTTTTCTCTGTAGCTGAACTTTCTCTTGCACAAAACAGTTTACAGTAGCTTTATTGCAGTGGGCTTTGTTTCAGTTTTATAGCCAAGGTGGGTGTCAAGTTGCCATAGCTACTGGGCATTATGCTGCCTTTATGTGGGCTCCAGAGTTTGTTCCAGGAGGATCAGGTGCAACTTCTGGATAATTAATAGTATCTGGGAAAAAGAAATTAGAATTTTGTTTTGGAGGGCTTTCTTCTCGTTGTCATCTACAGTTACTGCCAGTGAAAATTACAGTAGCTGTAATCCTAAGAAGAAAACTCTATATGACATCTGAAAGAATCTTTCTTTTTCATTTTAGTACATTGTTGCATTGTTAAATACAGTTGTCCCCTTTAAATATTATCTCGAATATAAATATTCTAGGGAAGGTTTATAATGTAATCTGTTGTCAATGTCATTGTCCCTTCTGCAGCTTCTCTATGTGACAGGACTGGGGATGCACCCTTCCCATAGGGCTTCTCTGCATGCTCCAGAAAATACCAGACTTTGATTTTCTTCCCATTTAATAGAGACAGGTCTGTCGATGCCGAGTGGATGAGTGAGCAGATGGATCTTCATGGGTGACTTAGTCAGATCAGTTCATGTTGTCTTACTGGGTGTATATTCTACAATGATGCTTGGCAGCCTGTTACAAAACACAAACACACTGCTTAGTATACAGGTCTGTGGTATTGTGACTTCTCCCAGCTTGTTAAATACATGTGAGGCCAAAGTCTTTGGAGATTAGTGATCTCCATGACATTCATGGTGATTTCTTGTTTTGAGAAAATGTCTTATTTCTGTGCCAAAGAGTCCTGGCAGTTCCTTGGATACTGTCTTTTCCCTCTGAATTGCATCATGTTGTTGATATGTTCTAGTACGTAGGCAAGGAAGCAACGAGTGACCTGCGTCTCGGTGGTCTGGAGGTGGGGAATTTTCGTCCAAAGAAGCAAACGGCGTTGTAACGGTGGCTCCGCGCTATAGGGAAAGTTTGGACGTGTTTTGGCAGGTCAGCCTCTGTGCAGCCAGCCTTGTTCCAATGAGCTGGAGGAGACGCTGAAGCCAGAGACATTGCAAAGATTTCAGCATTTGTCACATAGATCTGGATTGCCGCTGGGTTTCAGGCAGCAGTCTTATTTTCCATGTTTCCTCTTTTTAATGAATTACCTCCACCCCCTCCCCAAGAGCAAGATGAACAGGAATCACTGCGCACAAACCCTCTCTGGTACTGGGTAGCTTTGGCTCAGACTGAATCTACCTTCTAATATCTGCTAATCTTAGACCTGACACCTGCTGGTAAAAATCCCATAAAATGTTCAGACCAGGGTAGAGTGCTCTGCATTAAATCACGGTCATGGAGCTTATTGATAATTTTTTTTTTAGAAGCAGAAATCAATATAACCCTTCCTTTTCCCATCACCAGTGTATTAAATTAGCTTGAAACATTTGTGAGGCGGATTCAAAATTTAGGGTTGCTACATCTTTAAATTAAATAATATTCTGAAAGTTATAAGGGGGTGTGCATGTATTTTTTTCTTTTAGCTAACATTGTTAGGAGCAAGCCTACTGGGATTTAAAGTGTTTCAGAGCTACAGGGAAAGTAAAATATAGAAAGTGAATGCTCTATCATTTGCATTCTAATGGAAGTCTACTTCTGGACCTGGATTTTTGTCTTAATGTCTTTTTTTAGGACTCTACTAAGCATTCCAATAGCTTATTACAGCTTGATTGCTGCCTCCAAAATGCATTTGTATCAGTGATAGCCTTGGTGACATCAGTCTTGGAGATGATGCAGAACTCCACGAGTATGTTGGGTTTTGAGAATCCATCGAAGGTACTGTATTTTCAGGTTACTGGAGACCTGAGGTTTGGGAGTGAGGATTGATGTCTTTGCATAGGCTGGGGAAAAATAAGTTAGTTTTTGTGGCGGAAGGAGCCGAAGGTGGCCGTTTATGCCCCAGAGTGAGTTCTTGCTGTCTAACCAGTTGGTTCTAATAAAAAGCTGCTGTACTCACAAATTCTCTCTTCTTCACATCCATAAACTGTCTTACTATAGTAGCACTACTGGTGTTGTATGAAGTGTTTCAAGTTACTTGTAATGTGTGTGTTCAAAGGATCTAGAAGGAAAAGGGGTTTTAATGTTCTGCCCAGCTTGGGAGTATAACTAGAACTTACATTAACATTGCAGTTATAGTTAAATAGAATTTAATTTTTTTTGTCCTGACATTGCTTGATGGCTGGCGTTTAGCATTTAGCACCATTTCTTTGTTGTACTTAAAATATTTTCTCTGATTTGTTTTTTTTTTTTTAAGATATCTTTCATTTCCCTAAGAGAAAAAATTTATTGTGATTGTTTATACTGGTAAAAATGTAATCTTTCACTGTCCAAATTTGTAACTAAATGCCTTGTGCTGTGTGAAGCACGGTATGTACCACTTATATTGATACGAAAGCAGCTGAGTATTGCACCTGCATGGGGGGCTCTCCTGATGCCCCGAATCCTGGTGAACCAACGCTTCTGCTCGGACGGGGTCTGGATGGGGTATGTGTGTGTCTGTGCCTGCAGACTGCGAGACAGCTCCTTACTTCCAACATCACGCCGTGGTAGCGGTGCGGCTGCGTGCGAAGCTGCTCAAACGGAACGAGAAAGCCGCACAGCCCGCGTTGGCGACTCGTGCCAGGCTCGTGCGGTTGCGGCTCCGCAGCGACGGGCACCGAAGCTACCTGGTGTCCTGCGGGCTGCAGGGTTAGCTGCTGGGGTGAGGGGACAGCGTGCCACACAAAAATCCCAGCTATGGTGTTAGGTGCTTCAGTAAGCGCCTGTGGAGGTACAAAACATCAGGTGTCCAAGAGTAAAGTGTTGTCCAGAAAATGGAGACATGCTAGTAATACCAGTTCGCTCTGTTAATGTCCATCTGGGTTACACCGTTTACTTAAAGGTACCTCAGTGCTGAACAGGGATTGTTAAAGTGGGAAGAAGTAGACCGAGTGGCTGGCAGGTAGTGCACAATTAGATTTCTAAGTGAGAAAGGCGCTTCTAATGTTGAAAGCCGCTAGG
Organism: Harpia harpyja; assembly: GCF_026419915.1. Classification (NCBI taxonomy): domain Eukaryota; kingdom Metazoa; phylum Chordata; class Aves; order Accipitriformes; family Accipitridae; genus Harpia; species Harpia harpyja. The sequence goes on along the minus strand of NC_068945.1, from coordinate 2,668,361 downwards.
CTTCACGATGGTTGGACGCACTGTGTGATGGGGGCTTTTAAAACTGTGTGCGGGTGAGCACATACTGGGGGATAATTCTGCTTTTGTAGAAAATGGACCAGTTTTTGAAAGGAACTTTTTTTCTTTTGCTGGTTTTTCCTGATCTTTTGAACCAAACCTGTCAATGTAAAATCCTAAAAATCAAATTTCAGTCTCTGTATTGCAGCTGGCTCTGGAGATAGTAGGAGTGTTTCCTTGCTGAACTTATATTGTGGAAGACGTCTTGAATTTTTGCACTGTATCATCTTCCTCTCCCTTTTCATGTTCAACCCCCTCCCATTTACTGTTTTTTAGTGAATGTGGTCTGAAAAAAACCTGAAAAGTGGTGCTACTACTAGATAGACCTGTAATCCCATTAATTAACAGAAAACCAGAATCTGCTTTTTTTGAATGCTTTCTGAATGCCAACAAAATAGTGCTTCTTGTAAACCCTCTTCTTCTTACCCCGTGCTTTCCATGCTGCCCAGCTGACAGGCTGTATCAATTTTGACTGTAGATTTCTTTTCAGGAGTTTTTCAAAGGCTTATGTGCTAAGCTGTGCAAACAAGGTGATTTTCAATTCACACAGGTTTCATCAAACAGCTCTGATGCCTTGGGAACTATATAGAATTAATGTTCTCCCGAGTGAGGGTTTTTTTGGCGGGGGAGGGCCTAGATATCCCAGTGTTCATATTATTAATACCAATGTAAAAGATTGATTGTGTTCTCAAAGTTTTAGGGAGCAAATAGGCATGCTGGAAGAAGTATCTAGTTTATCACAAAGATTTTAAACCTGGACTGGGGTCTCAGATGGGTTTTTCTGGGTTTTATGATAAAAACGTTTCAGCTGTCTGGAAGCGTTTAACTTAACGCGTGCGTTATACTGGCTTCCAGTACAAGATCTTGTGTGGCTTGAGTTCTTTAGCAAAGATAACCAGTCCGTAATATATACATCTCTGAAAGGCATATTTCTGTGAATAAAATACATCAGCGTTAATAGACGCTTTGCTCCGTTGCACTTGGGATGCGCTTTTTGTGCAGATGATAACTCCTGACAAGAGTTTCGACGATAACGTGTGTTGCGGGTGGGAGTAGCTGCCGCTGGAAGTAGCCGCGGGCTCCTCTCCGGGAGCTCCGGTGTAACTCCAGCGTAGGCACAAGCGTTGTGGCACAGAAGCCCGTGAGGTCCCGGAGACGGACCGCACGCATACGCAAGGACTGTGCGAGGTGGCCAGAACGTTTGCCAAGCACGGAAAAGAAATGGGCTGAGGAAAAGCAGGGTGACGGTGCGGGTCCTGGCTAACGGGAGTGGTAGAACGGAGCGGGCGAAGGGGGAAGCGATCTCAGGTGGGGGTGTTTGTAAGGGGGCTGTGCGGGGATCGGTGACTGGGATGATAAAATTACAGTGGATTCGGATTTGCAGATGACGCACATTGGTGCTGCGTAAATTATAAGGGCATGACCGTCGGACTGCGCAGCCTGATCTCTAGGAAACACGGATTCATTTATTAGTATAGTTCAATACTTCAGTGCCAGGCGTGCACACAGGCTCGGGAAAGGACGGGCAAGGCACAGAGTGCACGTTATTTAGCATGCAGTCGTGTTGCTGTACAGAAAAAGTGCAATCGTGAGGGAGTAGTAAGAGTGCGGACACCAGCGCTGTGCCAGTACCAGTAAACTCCAATACTGGTGAAATACCGAGAGGGTGGAAAAGGAGCACAAGTTCTGCAGAGGTGCCCTGCTGAGAGCCACGGAGACCACCTAAAGGAGTTTTGTCTGGTTTATCTGGAAGGCTAACAAATGAAAAAAAAAAAAAAAAACCCCAAACCCCCAAAAACCCCAACCCAAAACCCCCACACAACCCACAAACCAAACCTGAGTATTATAACGCTTCTTGATACAGTGGAAATAGGCATGAGAAGAACCAGAGGCTGGCAAAAGGAAAGCAGCTGAATTAAATGAAGTTGCACACTTTCAGCCAAGAGGATGATTAATCATTGGAACGAGTTCTCAAAATAAGGTATTTTCCCAGGCACTGTCTAGTCAAATGTGATTAACTGGGTTTTGTGAAGAAGTAACAGGGTGAAATGTCTGTGACACATAGGAGGTCAGCCTAGCTGATGTAATTCTCCTTTACAGCCTTAGCTTGGTAACCCCGTGAAAACTTTATAAAGGTGGCATAATGGATTTCAGCTTGCTGAAACTGTAGAAGGATCATCATCTTGACTTGAATGAGGAAATATCCAGCTTGGCTTTTGGATTTCACTGGGAATAAATAATTAGTATTTACGTAGTTCTTTCTATTAATAAATTTTCACACTTGCAGGAAGGCACATCTAACCTAAAGCCAGATAAACAAGCATAGAGGTGAGGCATGGCCAAGTGAATCAGCAGCAGACCTGGAAAAAGACCCAGTGTCTCCTGGATCCCCGGCTGAGACTTGTTTTCTTGGGAGGACTCAGTTATCTGAAATCCAGCATGTTCTCCAGTCTGTGTAATTTCTAACTCTGCAAGGCCAAACATGACAACGTGAATTAAGCCTAGAATATCACAAAACGGTGTTCTGATGAAAAGCATGAGGTATACTAAGAAATTATATTCTAATATTTTATTTTTATATCTATGTTGATATATTATTTTTTAGAGAGAGAGAGAGAGAAAATGAGGCTCACATTTACCATGCTATTTCTATGTAAATATAAGGCAACGCTTCTGTAAGACAGGCACTTCTCTTCATTTAGGAAGCACTGTGCTCAGCACGGGCAACACTGACTTACCTAAACTCACGTAATGGTTTCTATTACTGGGAACTCATGGAGATTTTGACAGTGCTCCTATTTGTTGATGTCTGAGTACTTAGAGGTCAGAACAGCAAACACATCGGTCTTCTGTTTCCCATGCTGTCAATCCCAAATGCCTACATTCACTTGAAATGATTCACTGAAATATAAAAGGTTAGTACTTACGCCTTGGATTGGGACTTAAATGAAGAAAATCCCTTGGTGACAGCTCAGGTAGCTACTTCTGCAGTATTTATGGGATCTTATAACTGCAATTGTTTTGCACGTAAGGAGCCTGAGTAATGGGGCTTTCTGAGGCTTCAGGTTTTGATTTTATGTTCTTGGCGTATATGCTGTTTGTACATAGTACCAGGAAGACAAGCGTAGAGATGCTGAGCAAGCTTCCTTGGGACATGGACAAATTAGGTCAGCCTGCCAAGAAATTTAGATTGCCGATTTTAAACAATAGTGATTAAGATGTACGGAATGGTGAAAATTTGTGTTTAAAGTTCTTTGTGTGAGGTTTTTAAAATTTTTTTTGTTTTTGTTAATCATTGATTTGGATGCCTCCTTCACTGGCTAATGCTGAACAAGTGGCTGCAGGGTCTGAATGGAGTCAGCCCCAGTCTTTCCTATGTCCTTGGCCCTGCCTAAGACTCCACAGTGTGCCAGCAACAGCAGGATCATTTGCTATGAGTTGAACTGAGCCTGTTGATTTATTTCATATAATATCGCATGGCCACCTTCACATGTCCAGCACTTGTGGCAGTAGAGGGTATCTGAGATTAATCTGTGAGCTACAGCACTTGCATGGGAAATTGAGCCCCTGGAAAGTGCTGTTTGTTTTGGCCAACCCAGATTTAGCACTTTGCTTTATGCCGAGATGCTTTATGGATGCCTTTTTGCTATTTCTGGAAGAATTGTTTAGAAATGAGTAAAAGAGATGTTGCAGATGGAGGTGTTTATGAGATAAGGGGTGAGATTTTTTTTCAAAAGTGACTTGTAATGTGTGTGCCTGCCCTGTGAAGCGTATTACCAGTCAGATGGGGAGCGGTAGTGCTGCTTGTTATAGCACCCTGGCGAGGGCTCGTTGTGCTTTATAAAGCAGATACTTCAGTGGTGTGGAAAGAAAGGCATCCGAAACTACGGGCTGCTGTAGCAAACGCTGGCTTCTCGGTGTAACTGCTGCCCTGGTGCTGGGTAGGGCTGGTTTGTTCCCCTGACGCTCACCAAGGACGCTTACCTGGGCACAGGCAGGAGCTGCAAAACACATCCAGCAGATGCCAGTGCCACGGAGAGCATCTGGAAGTCCGTTTTCTGTCTTTCTGAGGTCGGATGAGTGCTGCCTCTCAATTCTGGCTGCTGACGGTTCCTTTCTCGCTGGGAAGAGGTCGCCCCTGTCCTGCCTGATTTGACCTGTTGAACAGAGATCTATACCCTGTGCAGTTTTTTGCCTGGCAAAAAACCGAATTCCTTAAGTTGCCTGAATTAATTTCCTTTGGAATACAGTGTGGCTTAAGCACTTGGCTCAGGGAACAGCCATGGTGGTGATTCATGGTGATCCACCGTGCCCTGACCCGCAGGTTGTACTGCCTGGGAATCCTACCCTAAATTAGTGCATAGGGAAGAAGTGATTAAAGAAAGGCCCTTTTTCTGTTGTTATCAGTGACAGGGTTGGGGGGGCATTTTGTGAAAGAGTTGTGCAATGGCTTTGTAATTGCTGGGAAGAAGTAGTTCAGCGTGTGAATTAATTTCACCAGCAGAAAAAAATAGGTGGCTGACTTGTGCAAAGGGAGGTTTTAAACTTCACCATTAAGAGATGATTGAACTCTCCCTGGATTACAGTAAAGGCTCCACAGATACGGAGGCAGAAGAGACTGAGGTGGTGTCTGCGGAGTACTTGGTGTCGCTTACCCTGAGGTTGGTTAGAGCTGGAGTTTTACCCTCCAATTACTCAGTCCTGCCTTCACCCGGTCCTCTCACTGTGTCTTTCCTTCAGAGACAAGACGGCTTTTGTTTCACAGGGTATTTCTGGAATCTTGTGAATGTGATGTTTCCATGCTTTTAGGCACAAAAGTGCAAATATCACCTTTGTTTATTTGGAGATGAATTTAAATTAGATTATTTCCCTCCGATGCTCATGTCTTAGTTATTTACAGTAACTCTCATTAGTTTGAATAATTATATTGCCAATAGAAAAAATCATGGTTAGGAGCTTTAGAAGAAGTAAAAACAAAACAAAGGAATGATGTATGAGTCTATAGGCATTTTTAAAAGATATTTGTAAGTTAAAAGAAGAATGATAGAAAACAGTGCATTCAGCTTTCATGGTATCTGATGGTAGTGTCAATCCTGAAATATTGTACTGTTTCACTGTTTTTCACTGTATTTCGGTCTTGTAGCTTTATCCTTCCCAGAGGATTTGAAATAGATGCAGAGTTACTATAGGTCTTAATCTTATTTTGAATTACTATAGGGCTTAATCTTACTCTGTGTGATTCCATTCACATTTTCTGACCTTTATGACAATCTGTTTTCTAACAAATCAGCTCCACCCTTCTTTCTCTGCCCTGACCAAAGCAAAAAAAGGTTCATGAATTGCCCTGTTTATAGTTGTGTCAACTGGTCACAGTATTCCGGATATTTCTTAAAACATCTGTGTTAACAAAAAAGGATGTTTGACAAGCAAAGAGAAACAAATGCTTTTTCAGGTATTCTGTTAAGACAGTGCATAGCTTTGACATGTTAAGTGTGGTACTTGTCACCCTATTTTGTATTACACACCAGTTCAGAGATTAAGCTGTGCTGCAGATATTTTTTTTCTTTTTCCAAGTGTCAAACTACTGTTCAACTCTGTACTACATCAAGTCAAGTTTTACATTTATCTCAGTTGCTTCAATTTGTTAGCATCAGTAGAGTTGTTCCTGCTTTCTGAGATTATTTGGGATTTTTCATTTGCTTGTTTTTAGTACGGCTGAAAATCTCACATGTAGTTGGGTCCAATCAGTACTGTCAGTGTGAAACCTTTAGAAGAGGGGTTACCAGAATGTCCTCTGTGAGGCATTAATTAGTGGACTTCATCTTCCCAGACACTCCCACCCCAGGGGGGAACAAGCAACAGCTGCCTGCTGGATGATGTTGAGCATTAGTCTAGTGACACGTTTGGTTGTGAGGAATTGTGTTAAGAGAAATACATATGTGTGTGTATCCCTGATTTTATTAATTTCCTTTTTGCTAGAACATAGGCGTTACAAGGAATAAATGAAGCTGCTGTCCGAAACTGAGATTCCCCTGCACAGACCTGCCTTTCTCACCTGTTTACCTTCACATCCCCTGTCCCCCCAGCTTCGCTTCCATGCAAAGCCTTCCACAAGAGCTGACTTTCCATGGTCAACAAAATCCAATCCTGACAGAAAAATACAGCAGGAAGCTACACAACATGCAGCTTCTGGTGTCAGTTTTGTGTAAGCATATAGGTATCTTTAGGTAGTATTTTTCAAGGAGATGTGATATTTTCTTAGCAGGTTGAAGTTGAAGTTTACCGGAGAGATTCTAAGAAGCTTCCTGGTCTGGGAGACCCTGACATTGACTGGGAAGAGAGCGTCTACTTGAACCTCATCCTACAGAAGGTAACAGTGATGCTTATTAATTTTTGTGGGCTATTTATGCTAGAGAGGTTTCGGGGAAGGCTTTGATCTGTCCCCTTTCCTCCCGAGCTTGGGGGATTTGAACACTTCTGAAGGATAGAGAGAAAACATGGTTTTAATTTTGCCTTTCAGAGTCTAAATGAACATAAACTGAGATTTTTATTATTTTTCAGTATAGTCCTAATAGCTTTCTTCAAAAAACTTTAAATATATCCAGTGAAGCTGGGCTGAATTCTATGCTCTGTAACAAAGCTCTGCAAAATGGAAGGCTTTGTCAAGTTTAGTAGTTCTTGAGAGTGAAGAAGACTGTTAGACAAGCAGCATTTCCATTAGAGTTCATAATACAGGTGCAGCTAAGAGAGGGAACTGCTAAGTAGAAATGCAGTTAAGTTGTTACGTATTACACAAAGTTTGCTGCTCTTGACATCAGAACTTTAATCAAACTTTTTCTGTTGTTGGTGGAAACATGAAGCTAGCAAAAATTATTTCTTTAATTAAACTTATAGTCGTTCAGTTATTGCATATGTTATAGTGACGCTTAGGGAAGCTGAACATTACTATAGTCATTCGAGATCCCTTTAAAGTTTTGTTGATTGTGATCTTGAAATGAGAGACTGCTGGCTTGTTGCACACATCCTGAAAACCAAATTGTTTTCATTCTCTCCCTTTCCTCCCAAAAGTCTCGTTGCAGAACAACTCTGCAGAGAGCAGTTTCTGCCTTTATTTGATGCTGAATAAAACCAGAATCCGTTCGCTACAGTCAAAATTCAGAGATGCTGTTACAGCTGGGCATCGCTATCCAGAGCTATCATACTTGCTCCTGACAAGCTTTTTCGGGTTGTTTGGCAGGCTGTGTTAATGGTTTCTGACCTCTCTAATGTGCTGCTTGTGTTCATTAGTGTTTCTATTTTTCTCTTTTCAAAGGGAGGATATCTTTTCCATTTCTACCTTAAAGTATGCTTATATGTGCATGTCATACTTATTCCCCCCAGCTGACCAGTAAGCTATTGTTAAACAATATTGACAGGACTTTCTTTACCTATAGGTTGTGCACCTCAGCAAGCATCTGTGCAAAAGATTTCAGTATCACTGAGTTAATAAACAAACACAGGCTTGAAAATTGTAGGAGTCTCAGTATAGTAAGGAGAATAAAGAAAAAGGCAACACCAAAACATCTTATTTTTTAGCCAGACAGCTAAAAAAATTAAGAGAGAATGTGTTCTGCTTCATGCACATGAATGTTTTGTTTTTCTAACTCTAAACCTTTATTTCTCTATTTGGTGCCCTGTTTCAGCTGGATTATGTGGTGACATGTGCTGTGTGCACACGCTCTGATGGAGGAGATATTCACATTCACAAAAAGAAATCTCAGGTGAGATTACCTTGTTATTACTCGTGGATAAGAGGTTGGCATCCAGTATTACCTAATCCTAAAAACTGTTTCAAAACCAGGCCAGTGTTCTCAGGCTGTGCTCTGACAGATGCATCCTTGTGAAGCATCTCAAATATTTGCCTAGTGTCATTTCCTGCCAGTCATCTAAATGTGAGATCTAAGTGTTCTTTATAGCCCCTCTCAAAAAATTGTAAAGACCTCTGCATGCTTTCAAGATTTATATCTTTGCTACTGGATTGGGGGGGGGGGGGGCGGAGTATGCCCAACTGTTAACCAGTCTGAGGGTAAACCTGAAATTGTGAGACCTGAATTATGAGAAACCTTCAGGGTAAATCTGTCGTCTAGGGCTATTAAATGGTAGACAATTTACTGATTACCGATTTACCTTTTTATTGTTTTATGAGATTCTTGTTTTCTCTCTTAAACTGCTCATTCCTTCCATCTCCACACCAAAGGCTTTTATCGCTTGCTTGTGTGCAGCATACAGTTAATCCAGGGTTTAGCACAGTGGAGGAGACAATAATAAGCATGGAGGGGATAACAACAAGAAACCCCAGACTTCTTCACTCAGTTTCCAGCAGATCTTGCAACAAGTCCTAGTTGGCAGAAATTCTTCTTTAAAAGGTTCCTGTTCCTGTTTCTCCTAGGCATTTCCATTCCTTTAGCTCATTCAGCTGCTTGCATGGCTTTACCTAAAATAAACCAGTGCTCTTTAATCCTTTAATTTTGTTTTACCATTTTAAAACAATTGTTGCTTTGCCTACAAACAAAACTATCAACACTGATTATTGTATTTGTAATTTGCATTAGTTAGGCACATAATTCCCTTCTGGTGCTGTTGAGACACCATATTGCACCACTGATGTAAGCCCTGTATTTCTCATCGCTTTTTCCACTGTTTACCAGTCCAAATTTCATCCCCAGTTAACTTTTGCAAAACTCTTTTGAGAAAAATCTGTAAATATTACTTGCAGATTTGGAAACTAGGAAGATGAGGATGAGGGGCCTGCCCTCACTGCGTGTGAGCAGAGTCCAGAATAAGGAGGAGGTTTTTTGTTCCTCATTCCTGGAGGCTCATACTGTGGGACTGCTTATAAGTTTTTCTTTGTCTCCCCTTTCCTAGGAGAAACTCAGCACACACTAAAACTTACCAGTACATACTAGTAACATTTCAACATCATGAAGTTGATCTAGGGAGAGAGAAAAGCCAATTCCATATACTGTGGAAAGCATATTTGCAGTAGGACATTTCACTGTAACATGCAGCATTGAAGCTCTTAGTTTTAAATGAACAAAAGCTGACTTTTGTGGATCTGTATTACTGCTCTGATGGTTCTTGTTTTAGAAAACATATGTTATCCTGTCAGTGTGCAGCCAGATGTTGAACAGGTAGAAGCCCTCTTCAGGCATAGGACTTGATATGCTACTCCAGACCTATGACGAAGCTACTGTGTTCATACTCAGTAGAGTACCTAAGGCACAAAACCAGTGTAAAAAAGGCTGACTTTCCCCTAAATTATTTTGCAGACTACATTGATTCTCTGCTGGCTTGACAGTAAGATCTCTACAAACTGTATTTTCCTCAGGTGTGTCTGCCTGGAGATGAGTTTGGGGGGTTTTTTTTGCTTTGCTTTGGATGGCATGAGAACAAAGATGCCTGGAAGATGTCCTTGTTTCAGGCATTGGTGCAAGTGTCATCTTTGAGGAGTCTTGTGACATCAGAGAGTGATGTGATCTTATCGTGGTACTAAGCAAACAATAACAATGAAATTAACTGTACAAACAAATAGTGTTAGGTCAGCTACTCCACAGTAACTTTCTTGCTGTGTGTGCTTTTTACTTTGCAGTGCATTGCAGTAATTTAAAGGCAGCTCAAGGTGGTTTTCTCTGTTAATGAAAAGGAATATACCTTAGCTGTACCATAGGATGGTGAGAGGTCAGGTACACACAGGGACATTTACTGTGGAGCAACTAGTATTTGATAACTTGCATGTGAAAACTCAAGGACTTTACAAGTGTTGTCATTATTGCAAAACAAGCTGTAGTCAGAAACCTGCCCAGCTTTGCCTGCAGGATGTCCAGCATCTCTAGCGTAAGTGAAAATGGTGGCTGACTGAGCAGTGTTGGACTGTGGTGTTTTGGTGTTAATTCAGTGCGTCCATTCCTGAGCACATTTACCTGAGAAGGTTTGGTTTTTTTTTTTTTCCCATGTCTTTGTCAGCAAGTGTTTGCGTCTCCTAGCAAACACCCAATGGACAGTAAAGGAGAGGAGTCAAAGATCAGCTACCCCAACATATTCTTCATGATTGACAGTTTTGAAGAGGTGAGTTCCTTGTTGCAGCAGCAGAGTTTTGTCCTATTCTAGTCTTATGTCCTGTTTAGCTGTTTTCTTGTACCTTTTGAACAAATGTTCTTGGCTAATTGAGGGTAATCTTCCAGTAGTGTTTGTTATTTTATTTGACCTTCCTCTTTCTTTAATGTTTGAAATCTGAGCTTAAAGCTGGATTTTGGCATCTGTCTTTATGATGGGCTAAAGCAAGACAGGCTGATGTGAGAGCTGCTTATCTCAACACATGATTTGCAGTGTGCACTGCCTGAAGTCTGGTTTTTGAAAGGCTGGGGTAGAGCATACAGCTCCCTTGCTTTCTGCCATTTACATTGAAACTGCCTTGGGCCTGAGGAGAATCATGGGAATCTGAATATATTTGAACTTTAACAGCTGCGGTTTGCCTTGAAGTGTTTCATCTTGCATCTTTGGCAGGTTTTCAGTGACATGACTGTGGGAGAAGGAGAAATGGTTTGTGTGGAGCTAGTGGCCAGTGACAAAAGCAACACCTTCCAAGGGGTGATTTTTCAGGGGTCCATCCGCTATGAAGCACTCAAGAAGGTCTATGACAATAGGGTAAGGTGCTTCTGAAAGACAACATCCTTTGCAACAATGATACTCTGACCACAGTTTTTCTTTGCTGCTGAGGCTGTTAGCTTTTTGTCCTGTTAGATCATCTGCATCGTGGTCTGTCTTTTTTGGCTTTGAAAGGTGCCTGAAAGCTAATGCTTTTGGCTCAGACAGCTGAGAGCATTCAGATCAGGGTATATTACTCTGGTGTTTGCCAAAAGGCGTGAAGTTGATAAGTAGTCAAGAGTGTGACACAGGAATGGATCTGAATAACAAAGTTCTGGGAGCCCCTTCATTTTCTTGAAAGGTCATAGATATTTCTAGTTACTTCAGAGAAGCCTTGTTTTGCAGGGAGATCTTAAACTTTGGTAACTACCTTGCTATATGTAAAATGAGTTTTTCTTTAGTGTGTGTTGTACTCACAGCTGTTTTCAAAAGACCACTGTAGTTCACTGCCACAGAAAGAAGCTTTCTTTGCTTTCCTACAGAAACACAAAATGCCAGCACTTTCAGATTCAAATTCAGTACTTAGTGCTGAAGTCAAGAGAGTGCAAGAGCCAATAAACTTCCCAGTTTGTTATGAAGACAGTCCTGAGAAATTTAAAAAAGAAACAAAAAAATCCTCACAATATCTGCTGTGACTGTAAACTTCGTTTTCCTTTGTTCCTACCCTTGTCAGGAGAGGTCTTAAATAATTTCCCTTTTCCCTGCTTTAAATGTGAGTAGTTATACTCTTCTAGCAGTTTTTTGAGAGAACATGAAACTGAAATTCTTTCTCTGTCCCACCATCATCTTATGGCCTCACGCAATCAGCAGGTGCGTTATTAAAATACATTGGAATGCAGAATCACTAAAGACAACATAAGAAGAAAGGCCTGCAGTGGAAAGACAAGATTTGATGTGGTAAAGCTACCTCATAGCCTAGGAAAGTCCTGTTTGACCATACAGCTACTTTACACTGTTCTGTTAGATGAAATAAAATTGTTAGCTCTTCAAATACTCAATGATGGCCAAAGGCAGAACTTGAAATTTGACCATTCTTTTAACAGAACAGAAGCAATCTCTCTATGCTTTTGAAGGTTGCTTGATTTCAGTTGTGCCTGTATTAATTCTTAGTACAATACGAGTTGTGTTAAATGATGAACATCTTGGCCCTTTCAGTTGATAAATTGCTGAAAGCTGTGATAAACCACTTAAACTTACAGATAAGTCCTACTTATTTCACTTGGCAAAACCTTGACTGTTTTGATATTGGTCTGTTCCTTTTTTCAGTTCTCAGTTCAGTTTTCAGTTCAGTTGTGGTAACTGGAAATTGAGCCCTTCTGTCTGTTGAGAGGGTTCAAAAGCTGTCAGGGTTTTGCGGTGAGCAATGCGATGCAGGTTAGTTGTGCATGGGGGCTGGTTCTTTATGCTTTGGCCTTGACAGTGTGGACGTACAAAAGTCCAAATTGACTTGCCACAAAGTAGTGCCAGAATTGTGCAGTGCGCTTTGGTAGTTTGAAGCATCTCGTGTGTGTGTTTATTGCTTTTTGTACTCAAACAAGTGTCCCTGCGCAGGCTGTGTTGAGTCATGCGTGTGCTTGCTTGTGCTCTGGTGTGCCACGTTGTGGGGGTCTGGATAAAAACCTTTCGTTTTATCTCAGTGTGCCATTGAGTAACTGCCTTTTGGATAGCTGAAGGAGTTGATTCTTCTCTGAGCCTGTTTTTGTATCTGTAAAGTTACTTCCCTTTTGGAGATCACTTCAGATTGTGGCCTAAAATACTTGTAAGAATCAAGATAATGATCATTATCCACTATGTTTTTTACTTATTCTTAGATAACTGCTTTCAGAAAATGTTGGGTGTTTTTTGGGTTTTTTTTGAAACATGGAGATGATATTACATGGTTTTCTCTCCTGTCTTGATGCCTTGCAGGTGAGTGTTGCAGCTAAGATGGCTCAAAGAATGTCTTTTGGCTTTTATAAATATAACAACATGGAGTTTGTCCGAATGAAAGGGCCACAAGGGAAAGGACATGCAGAGATGGCAGTGAGCAGAGTTTCTACTGGTGACACTTCACCGTATGGGACAGAAGAAGATTCAAATCCAGAATCCCCAGTGCATGAGAGAGTAAGTAGCAGACAGAAATACTGACTTAAGGTTAAGCATGAACATGTTTTGCTCCAAAGCCAGTAGATGGACTGAAGCTGGGATTAACTCACATCATGGTTCTGAACTTAAGTTTGCCTGTGTATATTTTGAACATACTTGGTATATGCAGATGGATTTTTAGCAGTTTCCCTTGAGCAAATACTGAATACAGAGATAGCTGGATGATTCATACTTCTGGAGGAGTGTTTTGTTGAAACAGCAGCGATGTTGATGCCAGGGAAAATGATGATTCTGCCAGTTTTCTATGAAAATTAATAGATTCCATTTCTGTACAAGATGGGATTTACCTAGAAACATGGAATTTGTCTATTATGTAGGTTGCTTGCTAAACCTCACAGGAAATGGTATTGTTAGGAGATTCTGCCACGGACGAATGCTGCCGATGTGAAGCCTGTATATTAAAGCAAAGATTATGGATCTAGATGCAGTACCATATTTATGCATATGCTTAATTTTAATGCAAGTGCAGTAAAATACCAATAGAATCAGTCCATAGGTGCTGATTTGGTCCTTATTCAGTCCTGAGCCTTGTTTTCTATTAAGGCATTTTACCTAGTTAATGGGGATTAGGCAACATGTCTTCAAAATAACTGCACAGATGTGTCCTGACCTGGGCTGGGTAGTTCCTGATGGATTCTAGTCTAGTTTTCTGTGTAACATAGCTAACCTGTGTAGTTTAAAGGTCTGCAGGATGCTTCTAAATGTCTCCATGCAAGCTGCTTGTTTTTTGTTTCTGGCTTCCTTAAAGGCAAAATGAGCTGCCGGCACAGAGCTTGTTAACTGGATGTGCTTGCTGTCTACAGTAGAGATACAGCCTGGAGAAGTCAGGCCTGGAGGGACTTCCTGATCTTTTGGCTCCAAGACTTCCAGTGTCAACTGGAAAATGTCAAAATGGATTTGAAAATGCATTATCATTGCTTTTTGCTAATGGTTTTAATGGTGATTTGCCTGTTTCTGGTCTTCCCTGCAGGTGTGGTATGAAATAGCTGCAGAATTAAAAATAGAGACAAGCACCAAATTAGAGATCAAGTGCACTATGAGGATCAGTTGGGTGGTAGAATGCTTCTACTTTTTTTTTTTTTTACACAATGATAGAGGGACAACGTAAAGTGTTTCTGCAGTGCAACACCAACCTGGCTTGGCTGTCGTCCTCGCTCACATGTCACCTCCATCCTTATTTGTATGGACGGATATGAGCAATATCAGGTGTCATCTCAGGGAGAGTTATGGGATTGTTAAATTAACTGTGTGTAGAAGGAAGGATGAGAGAAGTTGCTCACCTCCATTAGCAAAGTAGTTATCCCTATTTTTTTTTTTTTTCATTTGAAATGAAACTATTAAAATATCTACTGGTTTTGCTAGTAATAAGCACTGCATTTCAGTTTTTTCTGAAACAGGTATCGTTGACTGTAATTGTGGTTTACTCAAGAGCAACTACTGCTCTGAAGGCAGGGTGTCTTTATAGTTTCATCCCTAACCTGTGTTTCACCACAGACAATTATATCCTTGCATTTGTCATCACTTACACAAACCAAATCATCAGGGGCATCTCAACTTGTTTTTCTCCATCCTATATTGAAATGTGACATACATATAATTGTATGTTGATGTCACTTTTGCGTCAGCATCGTGGACTAAGTAATTGCCTTGTGACCCTGCTTCACATAGGCACTGTGACCTTTCACAGTGATCCCATGTGGCATCCTTCTAAGCAGGGAAACTACTACCTTGTGTTTGCCAAAGAAATGAAGATGCACAATTTTAGTGTGTCCAATACAATACATTCTTAGCCTATTAAGTCTTTCTGAATTTCAACATGCAAAAATAAGATTGACATTCTTGGTGCTGAAATTAATAATTTTTTTTCCTTTATGCCTATAAATCCTTGTTAAAAGTGATCAGCTGAGGAGAGATGTTTTTCATTATTGACGTAACAGTTGAGGGTGATGATATATCAAAATATTCTCGTCTTGGTGAGCATCTTGAAGCTGAGATGACTGTTCAGTTGACATTCTCTGGCCACTCTGATAAAACTTACAGCTAGACACCAGTCATGATTCTGATTTTTATGCATGTGACTGCCTCGTGACACATATTCAAGACTGATTATTTCTTACTAGAAGCATAGAGCTTTTAAAACAAAACTTTCTCTAGCATTTCTTCTGTTTCCCTTTCAGGTCACTTCTTTCAGCACACCACCAACCCCAGAACGCAACAATCGCCCATCCTTTTTCTCCCCATCCCTCAAGAGAAAAGTGCCCCGAAATCGAATTGCTGAGATGAAAAAATCCCACTCAGCAAATGACAGCGAGGAGTTCTTCAGAGATGATGATGGCGGAGGTGAGAGAAGCAATATCAGCTAAACAGACTTGTCTGGAGAGGGCACAGAGCTATGGAAAGGGATCCCAATGCCATTTTTTCCAAAACATCTGCAGTGTGAAAAACCTAGCTCCACAAAGTCCAACCCAGTGCTGCTCTGAAAATGGGGTTATTCACAGGCTTAGCATCTTTTTGAAGGCTGGAGACCAACAATTCCTGCATATATTTAAAACTTACCTCCCCCTTTTATATAGACTCATTTGAGAGAAACTTGAGCAGGAAAGATCCTCCCCCTTACCCAGATACCACACTCTCAGGTGACACTCGTCCAGATATCACAGTATAGTGGCGTAGAGCATGCTCTCATGGACAAGTTCTCCAAATTCCCTGATTTGATCCAGAGTTGGTTAAAGTTGGTGAAAAGGCATTTACTTCAACTGGCTTTGGATCAGTTCTGAACTCTTTAAAAAGAAAACCTATTGAATTTGTTTATATAGCGCTTTAACGCCTTGTGGAACTCTTCCTTTGAATTCTAGTTACTCAGTATGAAACAACCAACAAGATAAAAAATAGACTCTGATTCAGGATATAATGTATAAATCTAATCATATTGCAGTTTTGTTAGGTGGGAAACTCACAAATGTCGAAGTCTAAACTGCTTTTCAAATGTTTAAAAACAATTCAGTAGAAAGCCAAAAAAATTTATCTGTTGGCATGCTAACAGAGAAACACAAAGGTAATTTCCAGATCACAAGTTCTGTTTGTAGTAGCAAAGGTATTACCCGTCAGTGGTACTGGACTGGCTTAGCTAAGAAAGAATTGCACATTAAAAAGAAGCTTAAGTGATAATGTTTAATTCAAATTCTGTGCAACTTAAACTGGTTATAACTAATTCAGGGTTCTGTCAATAGAAGCCTTTCCTCATCTCTTTTTCCTTAATTTGCCTGGTCAAAATGTCTGTTATTTCAAATGAGACGTGTTTTTAGCATGCTTTACTAAGCAAAGGGTAGGGCTTGGGTCAATTACTACGGTGTGGGGAGGAGGGCAGCTTTCCCAGATGGAGTCCTGCTTTTGATACCTCTCTCCTGGAGGTTGCACAAGATAGAATGGAGTTCGAGGCCCTCGTGGGTGGTGGTAGTGTCTGCTCAGTATTGTTTTGCAGGCTTTGATCCTAGCGTACTTAATGGTGAACATTCCTATTATTTTCATTTTCTTTTCCTTTGAATATATTTACGGAAGTAGACAAATTCCAGGTTTTCCAGATATTTTATATCATGCATATAAAATACCAAGAAGTGTGGTTTCACTTAGTTATAAATGTTTTGACCTTATTGTTCCTGGTCCTAAAAATAAACAGGAATATTTTAACAGCTTATGCTAGGAAGTCTAATTTATTCAGAGATGAGATTTCTACAAGGAGAAGTAACTAAATGAGATTTCTTTACAAATTTCAGAAACCTGCGTGTCCTACCAGTGTTTGCTCAGGAGCTGCGGTGGTGAAATTCTTGTTTCAGAGTGGGAAAGCTGACTTCAGTTCACCCAGTGATGGGGTTTTGTAGAAGCAGAGATATTCTGGGGCATCTTGGCCTCATGGGTGGAGGATAACTTGCTTGTCTAAAGATCAGCCAGTGTCCTTGGTCTGGCCAGTGCTGCCGCAGATGCAGACAGACCTGTTGTGGCCCGTGAGGGCCCACTTCACTTTCTTTTGCTGTGTGCAAGCATGACACAGCAGAATTGTACTTATTCCAGCTACTAGAGTCAAACCCTTCTGACCTGATGACCACAGTGCTCTTGGCATAGCGGTAATGCGTGGGGAGAGGGAATAGGCTGCTTAGCTATACACATTTATAGGGAAGGAGGGAAAACAAGATACAGATTTTTTTTTTTTTTTTTTCTCCCATATTGTTATGCATCTTTCTAGAGTAGCTGCCACTATGTATTTTTCCTTTGCTAGGACCTCTTTGTTTGGATCAGGATGCACTTTTAAACAAATGAGTCCCAGAGCTTGAATCACCCTGGTCCAGAATTATTATGTTCACTTCAACATCTGCTTTTAGCACTGGGGGACAGGGCTGAGTTTTACAGGGGAATGGAGGGAAAGTTTAGAAACACTCAAAAAATACAGTGTATGCATTCCTGGCTGTGGGAGACATCTGCAGCTATAAAAAACTCCTCTAGCTTACAGTGGACTCAGTATCCTTTTGTTTTAAAAGTTATTTGTGGACCTCTAAACTAATTATGAGAAGAATGGCACTGCTGAAGGGTCCAGATTTGGCTGGGGAAATGCATGGAGACGTGCAGTAAACTGGCTTATTAATGCTGACTCTACCCCTGTCTGGTAGATGTCAATTTTCTTCATAAGAAACAATTTTTCTTCTGTTACACTTGTGAATTTCTGCATGAGTGACTACTTAATTTTAGGGATATTTTATTATTTTGTATATGAGGGAAGACTGGGTTAGGATTCTGCTTGTGCACTGTGGTAGCAAAGGCTTCATTCCCTCTCCTGGCTGCTCTATTAGCAGGTGATTGTTTACTACTGCTGCCAGCTGTTGGTATTATTCATTATCTTCACTGTAAGTGGTGAATTCTGTGCTAGGCAAGATCTGACTGATTTAAAAAATATAAAAATATGTCGTGGTTTAACCCCAGCCAGCAACTAAGCACCACGCAGCCACTCTCTCACTCTAATAATAGTGTCCTGCATGTGACTTATCTCTAGACAACGAATAGTAGGCTTTCCTTTTTTTTGCCTTTCAGAAGTCTTCCAATAAAATGCAGAAAGTACAATCACTTTAAGCTTGCTATCTTCTACCTTTACAGATCTGCACAATGCAACAAATCTGAGGTCGCGGTCTTTGTCTGGAACAGGACGGTCTCTGGTGGGCTCATGGCTGAAGCTGAACAGAACAGATGAAAACTTTCTACTCTATGCACACTTAACTTACATCACTTTGCCATTGCATCGAATTTTAACAGGTGAATTTTAACATGTGTTCTGCATAAACAGAGAGTCCTTTGATTCCAAGACAGCCTTCTGTGTTGTGGGATTTTGCTGTTAAGATAGAGGAACAAGTATTTCTCTGTAAGGGAAATACTATAGCAGCAAATCTGTGCAAACAAGTGGAATGGGGTCGACCTGTTCTCTAGCTTTGGGTGGGTTTTGCTTGGTGACAATTCAAACAAGTTTGTAGATTGTTGTAACAAACTTCCAGAGGAGCAGTAGTTGCTTTAATACTGGAATTCAAACTTCATCCATCTCATTAGTGCAAGGCAACTCATTGTGAGCCCATCCACTGACAGCAATAGTTGTAGCAGAGACCTGTGACTGAGAGAGTTGCAGAAAGGCAGCTCTGGAATTTGGAGTGACCTCCTTTGCCAATTTTGACTCTTAGATTTAGTTTCCATGTAAGTTGATTGGACTGATCGAAGTGCCCACACTAATGCCCATAAATCTGTCAGGTGTCCAATGTCTTCAGCTAGACATAATGATGTTTGTGTGTTCTACCATGAATAATCAGAGTCCCCTGTGTTGTTGGTCTAAGTATGCCAATTACTACATTGATGACAGCCAACTTTGTTCAGCTGGGCTAGGATAGCACAGTAAGTTGGGGTTTACAGTCTGCAGGCAGTACTGAAGTTTTGATTTTCATCCAGATAACTCTTGTCTGCCTACAAATACAGGTGGACTAGAGAAAACAACTGATCTGTTTGAACTGTACCCATCAGCAAGCCTGCTAGCCTTTCAGGGATACAGCTTGTAGTGTGAGGGTGCTCATGGGACTCTTGAGATTCAAGTCTAAAAACTGAGAAAGCAGCAATGGTTAAGGATTCTCTCCTCTGTCCGAATGCAGTGGCGGTTTCTTTCATATAGACTTTACTAGTGTTGCTATCCATTCTCTTCATCCTTCCGAAGTGAAGCCCTGAAATACCTTCTCATTGACCATTGTGGGCAGAAAGAAAGTTTGATCCAGCTGTACAGCAGTATCTTAGGCAGAACTATTGCTCAACTCCAAAATCTAGACCAGAATGAAGTTATGATTCCAGAGCAATGTAAAGTCCTGTCTCTAACCTTGGAAGATCCTTATAACTGTTACTTCCTCTAAGAACTTAATCTTTTTCCTTCTCTTCCCATCCAGCAGATGGGATGACTTCTGAATAGGTTTGTCTGGATTGTGGGCTTTTGATCAGTGCCTGCTTTTTCTTGTCTGGGTCTAAAAAGGGAACACACCTGAAAACAAAACTGATCTATTACACTGGTTATTTCCAGACTGTTCCTGAAAGGTAGCTAAAAGGAAAGGAGTTAGGAAATCTGTTGTTAAACAGGTTAATTTGCTGCTAAAAGAGATGAGAAGATGGTTTGGGGTATTAATGTCATTGGTTGTATTATGCTAGTGTAATAGTAATAGCTGCAGTCTTGTCCTCGTTTGCAGGCTGAGATGTCAGAGCCTCTTGCAAAAGTAGACTGGCTCTTACTCTACACAGAAGGAAATTGTAGCTGATAAGGTAGAAGTGGAAATTACACTTAGCAAAGAGGTGTTTCTGCATTTGCCCTTTCACTGTACGTAGGGATTTATTTTGATTTAGAATTGCAGATTCCAGTAAAAATTGATCCTCTGTAATTAAGGGCTGATTTTAAACACTGTTTCAGCAATATACATTATTACTCCTTATGATAATTGTGTTGATAATCTTACAGCTAGTTAGCTGGAGTTATCGAGCTTGCTCACTCACTCTCTCGCCGCAGGCATTTTGGAGTTCACAGAAGATGTATTGTTCCTGCTGGCATTTAATACTTGCTCAAGTGGGTGGCATAAATGCCTCCATGCTCAAATATTTGCTTTGAGCTCGAACATCCTTTCTGAGACGTAATTTGTTTAACATAAGGTTGCAGGAGTCGGTATATATATTGAGATGCACAGAAATAGGACATAAAATGTCTGGGCTGTTAGGCAGAATTTTAATCTGCAGTTTTTCCGCTACCTGCATTTGCTTTAGCTTGACACGTCGGGTGGAGCCCGTTGCCAGTGCCATTTTGTAATTAATGCATTGCGCCAGTGGCAGCTTTCCAGCAACCGGGAGCATTACACGTGGGGCAGGGTGAAGCGGGAAAGATACTCATCTCCCTTGAGTAGTTTAGGAAGCCTCTACTAAGAAATTAAAATCCCAGTCATAGTGATCAAAATACATTTTTAAAACGTCTGGAGTTTATACACATTGGTAAGACTTCCTTTGCTCTAAGCCTTCTCTCCACGCTAGGTAATCCCAGTTCTCTCGGCCTCTCCTCGTATGTCAGAGGCTCCAATCCCTTAATCATCTTTGTGGCTGTTCACTGGACCCACTCCACTGTGTTTCATCCTTTACAAGTGTGGCTAGAGCCCTCTGGAGCTGTGGATCAATTTTTACTCACGTCATCCTCTTTGTGCAGCTGTGTGTGATCGGCCTCTTAATTAAGTGTGTGCTCCCATTTCCCATGTTCTTTATTCTCTGTGTAGCCTTGAAAAGGACATAGTAGCCCAGTTTCCAGATATTTCTGTGTACTGCCGTGCCAGTGTGCTGGTTTTACTGTCCACATTTGGAAAGATGCCCATGATTATGACAGATATTTTACAGGTTCATATTCTGTCATATTTGGACAATATGGAGCTGAGGAGCCAACAAAAGGAGTGGGTTTTGTGGCAGCTTTCTGAGTGCAGAAGTGTAGGCTTTGGGCTGGAGAATGGATGAAACAGCTGAATTATTTGTACCCACATGTTCAGAGCCAAAAGTCTCCTTAAGGGTCTTGGTGACGGTGCATTTCTCCCTTCAGGAAAGGGAGAACCCTTGGCATCTCCTGTAATGGCACTTCCATTTGTTTCTCTGGAAGGTTACGCCACTCTGTGTCTGAGACATGTTGCTTCATCCCGCTATAAATGATCCTTAGTAGATCAGCTGTCATCTCTACGTGATGGGATATATTTGTGGCTTACCATCTCTCAAGTAGGGTGCAGCTGGGGAGGAATTAAATTGGACTTCAACAGGCAAAGTCGCATACTCATTGTGTTTTAAATTCCTTTAGTGGCGTAACGCATGGACTGTGCTGCAGTCCACAATCGCATCTCCAGGTCTTTATTCTTTCTGGTACTGTGGCTACTTTGGGGAGCCTCCTAAGTTTGCTGTATCTCTTTGTTTCTCTCCCTTGCCCAGATATCCTGGAAGTGCGGCAGAAACCAATTCTGATGACATAGCAGAGAGCGGGCACTGCCTTGGAGCCTTGTTGCCAAGTGCCTAACCACAGCGGTTTTCTGTGCTAACACTACCATCTAGTGTCAGGAACATAAACCTCCGCAGGAAAAAGGGAAGTCCAAGAATACCAGCCGATCAAAAGTGCCTCTTTCTTCCTTCCTCTGCTGTCATACACCGTATGCCCACTTGCAGTACATCGCTTGAGTGTTTCTGACTGGAAGAGGACTTTCAGCAAGATAAAACGACAAGGGGCTGTGTTTAAAACGAGTCAACTCTTTATGGACAGTTTGTTACTGTGTTTACTTTATAACTAAGAAACCAACAATATGTACAGAATGTGTTAAACTTTATATTCTTTGAGAGAAACAACCTGAGAATTTCGTAATGATGTACTAATGAACGTCGTTCCATAGACTCTTGCCCATACGCTCTCTGTGTCGGTTTGGCTTAATGTGTATGTGAGTGTGTGTGCGTGTGGGGGGGGATTGAAGGGACGAGAGAATAATTTCCTACTGAGGGAGGAAAAGGAAAAAGATGCTACAAAGATACGTCGCCATTTTGGTATGTGCAGCAGGTCAGGTCAGAGCTTGAGAGAGGCTGAAGATGTTCCCGTTTGTTCGTGTGTCACTGTTAGGACAGGTGAACTCTGCTGACAGATTTCCATATCTACCAAAGAACAGCAACATTTTCATCCTCAAGAACTGGCTAAGAAAATGAGCCAGTGAAAAGAAGGCTAAAATGTGCTGCTATAGTAAAGCCGAGGTTCATATCCAGTACTAATGCTGCTTATCTGTTAGCTGAGTCGATAGAAGTTTGAGTCGCAAGTGGAAAAATGGGAGGCCATAATCAGACTCGAAAACCTAAAAACCTTACCGATAACCAACATCCTCCTGCATGCACTGGACTTCGGAGTACGTAGAGTCGTACTTGCGGTAGCGTTTGTAGCCAAGGAGGGCGTGAGAGCTGATTAATGGTTGGGCAGCTTGCCCGGATTCTTCATCTCCTGGTGGTGTTTCGCTGTACTGTTACATGCCGAAGCACGGAGAGTTTTCTTGAAAGACAAAAGATTGAAATGTAATTCTGCTCTGAAAAGTGACTAAAAATTGCGTAGTGGGAGGTCTGAAATGGTGTGTCAGGAGCTCTCAGGAAAAAAGCCTCATGTTTACAGGTAAAATGCAGCTTTCTCTAAACAGCAAAACTCTGCTGTCCTTGACATTTGAAAGTTAAATGATTGAATACTGAGACTACTGCAGCCTGGTTCACTGTTTTGATATGGGAGCCAGCAATACTTCCATTTATTTACGACTGCATAACTGGCACAGCAATGGGTGGGGTAGCGTGTCGCTTAGAGCGTGTGAGACTCCAATACACGCACAGAGGCAGAGCGAAGATGCCATTTTTGTCACTTTTCAGACTCTGAGCACCTAAACTTAATGCTGTTGCCACAGTTACCAAATGGCTTGTGCTCTGAGCCTGGACCTTTGTCTCCCTCGTAGCCAGCCTTTCCCCGAAGTGCTTTGTTGTTGTTCTTTCAATAGCATCTGATGACTTCACCTCTCAAATAGGACTTTCTGCTTTTTTTCCTCAGGCCAGGTTCCATGGGAATAGCTCCACTTCAGCGTAAAGATAGACTAACTTTATCATTCAGCCCAACACGGTGAATCCAGCATGGTAAGGAGGTCTTTTTTCATTTGAGGCTAGGCCTGGAAGCAATCACCTTAGCGCAGAGCGATGGCATTTCTAACACGGGCAGCATGAGTGCATGGCCGAGGACGGCTGACCAGTTTTTAATTCGCTTCAAATGCGTTGCAAGAGCGTTAAAAAAAGGTTCGCTTCGTCATTACCAGCACAGCCGCTTTTCACGTTGCAGCCTTTGAACTTTGCTCCGTGGGTTGTGTACGTGAGGGCGTTCACACGGTCTGACCTGAGGCGTGTAACTCGGGTGCCTAGGCTTTCGTCCTGAGCCGGGGGGGAGGTGGAGTCCTAAATCAGCCGCTGAAGTGCCCTCTCGAGGAACTTGCTAGGCAGCCTCGGTGCTTACCTGAGATCCCTAGGTAGTGTGCTTAATGTCAGTCGGTACAAATATTCCCCCTATGCCCATGCCGAGAATTAAACCAGTCTTCAGCTGGGAGACCAGTCCTACTCTGAAGCCTCTCAAGATGCTCCTTATTCTGCGCTTTCATACTGCTAAGCTGGGCAAATCAGTGCTCAGTTTTCCTTTAAATATTCATTGGGGAGGGAAGGGAGAGAGAGGGTTAGTATTTGTACTACTAGTGACAATTGATATCTTTCAGTCAAACAGCCAGAGGAATAACACGCGAGAAAAGGAAATACGTCCAGATTGGAACCTGAGTGATAGGTGCCAGAATACTTCTCAGTCAACAGTAATTTGTAATGCTTTCTTGGTATCATGTATTACATCTAGGTAGCTTAATTTCATGTGATCTGGAAGACTGAGCAAGTCTTGCTGCGTAAGATTTCAGAGCAAATGAAGAATGATTCTAAACTAGTACATTAGTATGAAGGCAACATTTCAGAAAGTACAGTTCAGATCCCACGTCTGTTATGCAGGAGGTATCCTCTGCTTTGTTACATGTAGGTGGGTGGACTTTGTCTAGTTTTTGAAGGGCTGCAATATAAATGTCCTAAAAAAAGTCAATTTATTTCTTGTATCTTGCTAGTGGATATGCTATAGGTACGTGGAAGACTCACCTCTTTTTATTAGAGAAGGGCTACAGGTATGCCCAGATGGACATCCACAGAAAAAAAAGGTCAAAAAGTCTACTGAATGTCAATAGTGCTTTTCAGAAACAAGTAGATGTGCCAGATTCTCAATTATTCCTTCTCTAAACAGCTGACTTAGGCTTCTTATGTACAGCCCCTGGTTCCCACTTTCTGTTATCAAGTGGGGGAAAACAAATTCAACGTTTTGTTCTGCTTTTAAACAAACCCTGAAAATTATAATTTATTGTCCTTGTATAGATAGATTGACAGGGAAGATGATTGGAGTTTTGTTTGGGTCAAGATGGCACAGCTGGCCCTTAGCATGCTATTGCACTATACCAAAAAAGAAAAGGGAATGTTAATAGGAACCTCTCACCCTTTTAATTTGGAGGGGTTTTTAATTCTGTAGCTCCTAAGCGGTAAACCATTCTGAGCCTCTGTTGGCCGTTGTAAATAATTGCTGAGGAATGAACTGGCGTGTTCTGCATGCCATAAAGGCTGTATGGCTGTCTGTCTTAACCGTTGGAGCACAGTGGTTTTCATTAGTTATGTTGATGCTTGAGAATGCAGCACAGTTAACAAATTCGGGAAGCTTTGCAGAACAGCTTTATTTACAGAATCCCACCATACCTCATTACTCAGTTAATTTCTTCGATCCTTCTGCCCATTCACTCCATCTGGAGATTGAGGGTTACTACTTGAGCTCTCCATAGATGATGTATATTGCTAGATGTCAAATGCAAGGATGTAAATCTTCTCACCCTTAACAGGTTTTTCACTGCTATCAATTTAACAAGCAAAAAGCCTTTGTTTGTTAAAGAAAACTCTTAAATCAATTATTTTGTATTAGCAGATTATTGCTCTGCTTTAGAGACCACCACGTTTGTGAAATTGTGTTCTCGTATTGCCAGCCAGCACAGGGTGGGTTCCAAGTCTCCTTTTAAAAGAAACCGCCATTTTTAGAAACGCCACAAATCTTTCAGCTGTCTTGGCTAATCCAGTTCGTGTGGGTTCATGTTCCTTCTCTCTGTTCTCCTGGTCTTCATTGTTTACAAGGCTTGAGCATGTTGGGCTCTGGATCACTGTTACTCATATTTCCATTTGTGGGCACGCTGTGCTTTCCAGAAAAGAGAATTGAATGCACAGGTACTTTTCACAGTATAATGGTTTTCCCAAAGTGTGTTCTTACACCAAGTTTTAATTTAGATAGTTAAGTCCTTGGCCCTGCAGACAGGTTTCTTCCAGCAGACCCTTGCACCGAATCCCATCTGGTCACTGAAGTTCTATATGGATGTGGAGTCCACACTTTTAGACTATTGACCTGCTTCTTGCCAATCATTAATTTTTCCCTTTCCAGATGATTGCTTGTCCTGTATTTTGTAGTCTGAAGCTTCCCCTTATTAAAGATAGTATAAGATAAAATCTTCAGAAGTGCCTAAGCCCTGTTATCCAGTGGGGTTTAAGAACAAATTTTTATTTAGGAAATAGAATTTAAGACTGCTTTATTCATCTGTGTTGTGTGTAGCAGCGTCAAGAAATGACAAGTTTATAGTTCTTGGAAGAACTGGCCGTCTCCTACGGACTCACCCTTTGTGTTTGAAAGACTCTCATGGTCTCCAAAGGTCATGGCTGAAAGCTCTGGAAAATTGATTTCTTGTGATCACAGCAGTCAGATATCTGCGAATGCCTTATCTTGTTTTGTGAGGTATGACTGAAAGTGTGTGGCGCTGGTGTGTAGAAATCCTGTGTCAAAAATAGGTGCGGTAGAATCCAGGTAAAGGCATTGTGAAATAAGTAGCTTTTACACCAAACCTTAAACAAAAGAGTATTTTACACCAGAATGTAGCTGTTTGGATGCTTGGTCAAGATAATACAAGGCTGCAAGCACGTTACAACGTTGAACGTTCTCTGTGTAAATATATAAATATTCTCAGCCTAATTTATCAGACTAACACATGTTGCATGGTTTGGGGGTTTTTTTTGCCTCATTGATCATCAGTGTTGATTAAAAGGTGATAGGTTGAAAATCATGCTGGCACTGTCCTGAGCCCTTTGAACAAAAAGCAAGGAGAACCTTTGTGCACCAAAAATGGAGTTGACTTTGGATATGGCAGCAGCAAAGAAAGTGTTGGACCCTGCAGCCAATAAACAGACCTCTTAAACGACCGTGAATTCTGTTAATAGTGTTTTCTCTCTACTGTGCCTAGTGGTGTTTGAGTTCGAATGTATTCCTTACTGGTGGCAAGCATAAATGGTGGAATAACGCTCTGTGGCACTCAGTGTTGTACGCATTGCCAAATAGACACTCGTGAGGCAAAGCGGCCTCTTTAACTCTTCGTTCTTATTCCACTGTGAGTGAAGCCCAACTTCTGACTCTGCTTGCTGAATCTTTCCGTGATCAGCCTCTGACAACTTGACATTGTGTAAGGGGGAAGAAGGTAAAAGTCAATGTACTCCTGAACTTGTTTAAAAAAAGCTTTTTGTTTTTTCCTTTAGATGGTAGCATTAAAAAAAACCAAACCCCAAACAGCCTTTCTAAACTGATCTGTGTTTTGTTTTAAACTTAATTATGTAGTCATTAACATTTAGGTTTGTGCAGTGTGTAACACTGAGAGACTGATGGCTGTAATGATTTCTTCCTGATAATTCAGGAAGAACTTCAATATGGGTTTGTGCAATGTTGTAAAAATGAGATTGCCCTTTAGGTCTAAACTGCTTACTCTGCCTTAAATTGTGTGTACTGATACTGAATCTCTTTTGGTTTAAAGACCTGCAAGGCACAGCATCCTCCCTCTCCACCTGATTTTTGTGACTAACCTTTCACAGTAGGCTTCTTCAGGGGATTTTTCTATCTAAATTAGTTAAACACTCGTCAAACAAATGTTACCAACTATAGGTACCAGTTGACATGTTGATGATTCCATTTCAAAGAATCCCAGACCAGGACTGGTTTACTAACCCCAGGTGTGGTGTAACAACATCTATGCTAAGCCATGCATGATTGTTTGGAGATGTGTGGTATGTTAGGCAAAATTAAAACCTAGAGCTTAGGAAGGAGAGCAGGGTGTTTTAGTTCTTTATATGGATATTTGAGCAGATTGTTGGCAGTGTTCTGTGTGTGCACATGCAACTGGACAGGCATCTTCATTGGGTGGGAAATACTAAAGTATGGCTTAGAAACAAACAGTGTGATTTTCCTTGAATGCTTTAAATTGAAAGCTTTTGAAAGCAGCCATGGTGGAGAAAGCATTATTTAAAACACTACAAAAGGCAAAGAGCAGCAGAAGCTTACAAATCATAGTAATAAACCTCACCTGTTTAGTTAGTCTTTCAAGAGTTAGTGACAGGAAAAGGTGTGCTTGGTTTGGTTTTGGTTTTCAATCCAAATGCTGGGGGGATAGAAGTCTGGCACATACGTTTTTGAAAAGCTTTCACAACTTTAACGAATTAATTTCTTTCATATGCTAGAAGAAAAATATTGTTTTAACAGTGTGGCAGTGTATCTCGTTCAATAGAGTGCCTGTTTTGGGGAGCCAGGTTAACTCATGTCCTTTTGTCCTGTGGCGTTATGTGTCTTGCCTGTCCTCAGCTGGAGAGATGCTCCCAAGAAATACCGTAATGTTGCTTGGCACACAAGCTTATCATCAAGGTCTGATTTTACAAAGTAAAATCACACTTTGGAGATTGGAGAAAAAATATGCATCTTTGCTAGCAAGTAGTTACTTGTGTACTCCTGTCAGAAATGTCGTTCCTGAAACTTGTAATTAAAAGTTTTATGAAAGCAAGGGAGTGAAATGCAGGAAGACTGTGGGTCTGATTTTTCCATTAACAGTGTAGATGAGAATCTGGGAGGAGCAGATGCTACTCAGTAAAGATATTAAAATACGTCAAGGAAAATATGAGTTAATTCAAGTTCTGTCCCCAGCTTGGTTCCTCACAGGGGTAAGGATGGGATCTGGTGATCTCATCGTGGGAAATAAGTCATTTATGATTTGTTAAGCCAGAACACTCTTCCCCAAGTCAAGCTAGTTGGCTTTTTCCAGTAGGGTTAATCTTGGCTGAGATGGTGGTATGAAAACCAAGGCAGATGATCCATTTGCTTGTTCAGACAAGATGGAAGTGCTTGTGGGCACAAATGGGATTTACTTAAGTGTGAGGAGTGTGGACATCTTCCCTCTACTGCACTTCCACTGCAGAAGATAAAATTGGCCAGCCACATAGCTGTCATTGACCTGCATGCAATGTATACCCTATGGCACCTACCCAAAAAGAATGATCTTTCGGGAACATCCTTGTCGGAGTGTAGGATGAATGTGAGGGGTGGGAGAGGGTGAGGAGGCATCCTATTAAGGGAAGCAGGCTGGGGCGGCTGCTGCCTGCAGAGGTGTGAGCATGCTGCTGAAGATGCTGCTGCTGTTACACGGATGGACTTTAGACAGTAATGTAAATTTGTGAATAAGTAGGCAAGTAGTTAACTTGCATGGTCCTGAATTCACTTCAAAGAAATCGGTTAAGGGAAGATGGGAATAAACAGTTTTAAAACCCTATTGAAATGAATGGAGCTGGCTGATAATTGTTGAAAAGACCAAGTCACCCTGCACAGATCAGTGGAGACCACCTACATTTAAAAAACCCTTTGTCTCAAAGTGTTAGTTCCAGCTGCTTTAATGTTTTCCCTGTTACCTATTTAGGCCAACGTTCAGTTGATTCTGGTGATTCATAACTTAGTATTTCACAATATGTGATTACTCAACCCATGCTCTTCCGCCTCCCATCTCGCCCCGAGACAAAAGGCTGTTCATGGTTCTGCTTTTCCTGCTGGAGCAATATTGCTGGGGAAATCCAGCAAAAGCAGTTCACTAGTCTACGGACTCTTCAAAGTCTCAGACTCAACCTTTAATTCAGATGCAACCAGCGTCTTCATCAAAAACCTATGTCACTTAGAAATAGAGAATGCCTTAAGCCTGCACCAAGTCTAGAGGCATTCCTTTGCTCCCGAAAGACAAGGGTGTTGGCAGAACCCACTCTTCTGTCCCTGCTCATCACTGCAAGTGTCAGACTAGGTTTTGCTCTGAAAATGGGAGCGATAGATGTAGCATCAAGAAGCAAGAAGAGTCATTCTTCAAGCTTCCTTCACAGCAACAATTCTGAATTATGTGCTTCCTGGTAAGTACCTCCACAGTTAACCTGCCCAGCATGAAAGGATATCAGCACAGGTGATTGTTCACAGTAGTCATTTCTGACTTCATTGTAAAGGTAGGGAAACACTTCTTTCATAAACTGCCAAAGTAATTAAATTTGGTATATGATCTACCGTTTTCTCTTCAGTGTTAGGAATTTGCTTTTTACAATGGAGAAACCATCTGCAAGTTTTCCCTGGAGCTGCAGTCAACAGCATTACCGTTTGTGGGTAAGAAGAATGCCCCGAGCGCCCACCAGTTCAGGTAGGGCTCCAAAACTAGCATTGACCAACACACAAAAAATTTTGTACTGTATTATGTCATCTATGATATAAGGTAGTAAGCCACAGTCAGAGACTTTTTATTTAGTGGTACTGCCTGAGCAGGCAAATTCTATTTATATCTTTGAAGCCTCTGCAGACTTCCAGAGGTGATCCATTTCTGCGCTACCTCTTGGTAAAGGTTATGATGTTCCTAATGGTAATGCCCACTAAACTGATGATTAGGAATATTTATTGTACTACTTATTCAGGATGCTCAGATGCAAATAAAAATTTCTAAAGGAGTATGATGCCTTAGGAAAATGAGCAGCATACTACCGTAACAGAAACTTGGATATGTATATTGATGACTACTTCAAACAATGTAAATTCTTTTTCTACCTCTTTACTCCTCTTGTGCAGCCTTTGGTTTTTGTGTGCCGCTCCTCCTGTATGTCATGCAGGTCGGTCAGTGACGGGTGCTCACACAGTCACATACTGTAACTTGTGCAGTAGTGCAGAGGTTTGTAATCCAGCTGTCGTCTACAGAATATCCAAAGACGTTTGTTGCTCTTCTCCACCTAAACTTTAGTTGTCTTATTTGTCTTATGACCTTTCTACAAAGCAAACATTTTACCAAAGCAAGCTCTTTACCAAATGTTGAGTCTGAACTCATTCACAGCTTCAAATGTCGTGTCATATGTAAGGCTGTGTTAGTCAAAATTACTTGGCTGGCTGTTACTCTTCCTTTGGCTTTCAGTTTTGTCTTTAGCAGGAGATTGATTACAGCAGGTAACCTGTCTGTCGATGCAGTGTTTGGATCATGATTAAAGTTTACTTCTCACCTTCGCTATGTTTGTGGCCGATAACATGTACATAGCCTTTAGCTTATACTTGATGTGCGTTTCAGATGAATCAGTTCCGACTTCTGTATGACTTGGTTGCTATAACTGGTCTGCTCTGTTAGGAAAGAGGCCGATTTTGATGAATGCAGACTGTTCTTGGGGGTGTTGCATTTTCTTAGTTTGGGTGTTGAGGACTTGCCGTCTTCTGCACTGTTACTTTTGCCCCTTCCTGTTGTTCAAGTGGTAAAATCTTTGGTGATTAGCAAAGCATTAAGCATTTGATGTCCTAGATTGCCCCTGCCTGAAATGAATAATAAGCTTGTTTCTGCTCTGGAGGACTGTTACTTTGCTTTCTTTTCTTTATGGCTGATGAAAACTAAGGAGACTCTGTAAGCGGTGTTGGCCATCTTTTTAAGAAGGAACTAGATGTCCAGAAATGTGGAATAATGCCAACATCCCAAGTGCATGAAGTTGTTTTTTGGTTTGGGGTTTTTTGGGGGGTTTGTTTTTGGTTTTTTTTTAAGAAAAAGTACTGGGCAATTTAAGTGGAAATGTGGTGCTCTTGATAGCAACTGCATCCTTAAAACTGCAACATAAGCTCTCGGTTTTCCCAATCGTTGTAACTGGGGGGATGTCTAGATCATCTTTGCTAACCAATAGTCGTATCCTCATGCAAGAAGTAGCTCCCATTTGTGGACCTAAAGTGGACAGCTCCAGAACTATAAAGAGAATTAAGGTAGGGCTAAACAGCGTAGTAGTGGCCAGTAGCAGAAAGTACAGTTGGATGGCAGGTGCTCGTGGTCTCAGCAGTTCCCAGTGCATTGGAAAGACGATCTACACTTGTCATAACAAGTCTGTCTTGATCTTATTCTCTGCCCCCCCCCCATTTGCCAGACTCACAAGCCACGGAAGAGAACAATCACTTTGTGGCCTGGCTTTAGGATAGCGCTTTTAGGCTAGATCTAGAAATATGTTCTACGTATGTCATCAGGCAAACACAGATTACTTTTGCTCTTAAATCTTTTTAATATTGCAAGTGGAAGGATTTTTAGAGGTCGATCTCTACAGTCATTCTCTTAGCATGCAAGAACTAGTTTTTCTCTCTCTCTCTGGCCAAAGGCAGCCCTGGCTCCTGCCGCTGAGCTCATTCAGCTCACTGACCTTGAAGAAGAAAGCATTTTTGCTGAACTGGCTCTTAGCGATGTGACAGGTTTGAAAGCCGGCTTGAGGAAGGGGCAGGGGAAGACATTGCTTCTTTTAGCAGCAGTAAGGCTGGGCACAGGATTTTCTAGGCAGTTCACCTGGAAGCAACTTGATTGTAAAGTTCATTTTATTAATACAGTGTTATACAGTCAAAGTGAAAGGGATACACGAGACAATCTCCCATTCATTTATTCACATTTTCCATGGATTTTTGTACACTTCCTCAATGTATTAGAACTAATGAAAACATTGTTACATGACAAGTTATGTGAAACTTAAGTATCCACTGAAAAATTCAGAGCAGTTTGAAATCTATTAACAATTAACAAATTGTCACATTCAGCATTTTCATTGGATTTATGCTAGCTCATGCCACTTTAAATTGTTTAATGTGAGTTAATTTCTGCACACAGGCACCAGCTACAAAATTTTAGCAAATGCAAATAAGTTAAGGCATCAGAAAGAAAGTCTTTAAGGACATTTTAAATGTTACAGTGCTGCAAAGGGAGCTGAATGGAAGTTCTTAACAGTAAAGCGTACCTCCTAATTGGTTTACGTTCTACATGTTCATTTGAACTGTAAATTTCATTTACGTTTTCACATCCATCAACCAAAAGGAATTACAGGAACACCTGTTGTGCTCCCAAATAGATAATTTTAAGTACATTACAAAAAAACCCCCCGCATATAGCCATTTAATATTTCAAAATAAAATTCAAACCAACTGTAATAATCTCCCTTACAGATGATTCTGATAATTAAAAGCAGCAGACATCTTGATTTTCTATTTTGGGGGGGTGAGAGGGAAAGGAAAGATTTCTACGCAGCCAAAACTTCAAAATCACAGCAGAAGGAAGAATGTATGATCCATTAAGACACTCCAACACCTATGTACAGCTGAAACAGTGAAAGCATTAACTCAGATTAGGAAACTTGCATCTTTATTATCAGGTATCTGGTATCCAGCTGTTAAATATATTAAGTATCTACCAAGATACAGGAATGCCTCACTAAGTTGGAATTCTGATCAAAATTCCTTCCTTGAATAGCATGTACCACTTTGTAACAAAGGCATTAGTATATTGATTTCTATGTTCTCCACTAACTTTTGCTTTTAACTCATTTTAGGCCTTTATTTCTATGTAATAATCTCTGGCTTTTTACAGTATTTATGTACTTTACTATTTCTTAACTAGAAACTGAAGGATTATCAAAAATTTGTTTTTATAACAGTACTAGAGATGGATTGTGCTTTATAACTGAACACCAAGTGAAAAGTGCACAGCTTCCTTTTCCTGCTTCATAGTCTAGATAATTGCAGGGTCACTATCAACGGTGTTGATTAAAATCTCTAATTTGCAGTAAAATTCTTCCCTATTCTTTTAGTGGCAACTTTCCCAGTGTAAAATGTTTAAAATCTTATGTTTATGCATATATTTGACATACTAATTAACACAAGATTCACATTATATACCTTCTCCTAGCTTTACTGATAAATACATACATTGCTAAAGAATTAAGGTGTCTCATCTCAAATAGTCTTTACCACAGCTAATAGAAGGTATTACTTGTTACCATGGATATTGTAAAGTTTAATTTTTCCAACCCAATTTATTGCTCTTCTAATTATTTTTCCTTACACTCTGTGCTCGCCCTCAGAATGTCCACCCTTGAAAACATGACAGAGATGCACTAGTCATTATTCAGTTTGCCAGCTTCAGAATTAGGCCAAATACGTGTGTGCAAAACCCCAAGACTGCCTCACTTCAGAGGCAAATCAGAAGGATGCACGGGACGTTCAGTTTCTCTCTCGCTTGTTCAAGTTAGTTGGTCCGCGTTTCAGTGGATGAAGAAACAGTTACATAGCCGTGAGCTTTCAGAAGTAAACCAAACACAAACCCGAGACCACCGAAAAATCTGTACAGAGCTGCTCTTCAAGTGGGATGCGTAACAAATTGCTTACCACACCCAGCGCTCCGGCCTCAAAACCTTTCTGCATGGCGACGTGTTTAAGACACTACAGTCAGAAGACAAATGCAAAATTAACTGAGCCCTTGGACGTTAAAACCTGAGCCTGTAATAAACTTTTCAGGCAATGTTCTGCTTTTCATTCATACGCAATTAATATGCATGCCTTCAGCTTTTGGCCTCCAATTTAGGTATCAGCAAGACTTTTTTAAAAAAAGCACATTATTTTGAGGAAAGTAATGTCACTTACTTTTAATGGTTAAGCACTGAGCCAGATGAGAAAAAAAAGGCACCACTTTATCTTTCAAATATTATTTGAAATATAATCTGAGCTCCCTTTACACTTGAGTGTCAAAAATGCAATTCCTGTGACCTCAGTGTAGCTGAAATGTAAGCGAAGGCCTTTGTTTTTGAACTTTGGTCAAGAGGGCTATAGATCCTATAAAGTTTTTCCTCCTTTTAGTGAAGAGGGGGAAAAAAAGGCCATAACCTGGATTGTACAGTGATTTAGGACTAAAGGCAGGCATTTGCCCCCATCCTCCCCAGCCCCATCCCTGCGAGCAGTGGGGAGCAGGGAAGATGTGCTGCATCGAATCAAATGGTGCTACTCCTTTTTCCCCACCCACACGATGCCACTACTGTGGATTTCCAGGCCCCCTGTGAGAATTGCATCATGCTGCTTTTTTAAAGAATAGGATTTTTTTCCTTTGTGCCATATTAGCCAGAGGCAGGTTGGCATGCTTCTTCCATCTCCCTGGAGCTGGTCAGTGTGACAGATCCAAGAGCAGTTCAAGTCTAATATTACCACCTAGCTCTTGGGTAGTTCCCAGAGCTGAAAGTGAAGCAGAAAAACAACTATTAGGGAAGGAGTTTCCAGGAAACAAGATTTGAAAAAGGATTAAATAACCAAACACAGTCTGATAAATTTGAGATGGAAACTGAGAACAGAGTGATGTTCTGATCCACAAATTATTGCCACACAGTTCATTTTAACACAGCTGAAAACTAAGTTATAAGTTAACCCAGTGCTCCCTACTTGCAACAGAAAGCTTGTCCCTAAAGCTGCAAACTACTGCCTAATGTAATGCAGTAAAGCACTGTAGTTTTAGCACATGGGAAAAATAATTACTGATACACATTTATGCATGTATTTCCTGGTAATGGCCAGAGGCAATATAAAGATCTATAAAAATCCTGAAATTTGTTTGTGAAAAGAGAATCTTCAGAAAAGTACTAGGAGCAAGACGAGTACAACAACATTTACAACTCTGCCTCTGCTGGGTTTCAGTTTTAGCCCAAGGGACTAGGGAAGGAGTACCTCGGAGGACCTGTTAATGGAAGTGCAACTGCAACCCTTTGCCTCTGACTTGTCAGAAGTCAGCGAACGCCAGCTGTGGTTGTGGTCCAAGATGAACAGTCTTCCAGTTGTCTGCTTGTACTATTGCACATCATTAGCTTGTTGCTACAGTAAGAACAGAACTGACAGTTCTTCTCTAAGAAACACTACTGTCAACAAGACTACACA
Organism: Harpia harpyja; assembly: GCF_026419915.1. Classification (NCBI taxonomy): domain Eukaryota; kingdom Metazoa; phylum Chordata; class Aves; order Accipitriformes; family Accipitridae; genus Harpia; species Harpia harpyja. The sequence continues at coordinate 2,633,227 of NC_068945.1, read as the reverse complement.
AGCAAATTTTCTTTTAAATATCTGGAGATGCCGTCTCCGAGTCCCAAAAGCACACAAGTCTGTAAGAATTAAAACACAGTATAATATACACAATATCGTTCTTGGGGTGCACTGGTGTCACCAAGTTTGAAAAATTAAGTCTTACCAGAATATGACAGACCAATTAAAATTAAAAATCTGGAGTCCAGAAACAGTTTCAACAGTTAAACTTCAACATCCTCCCCTCTCAAAACAGGAGGTTGTTGCATTGCACTGCAGTCTGTGAGGAAGCTCTGGTACCATATTTTTGTACTGATTTCAGTCCATTCAGTCAAATCGATCAGTGTTAAAAACATATGCTTTAATTTAAATCAATGTGCTTTATCCAGAAGAGGTCCTGCATTTAGATACTGAAAAATGAGGGAGCACAGTCCAAGACTTGTGTTCTATTAAAGCTTTTATTAGCTAGTTTAGCTTTTCCTCACAGAATTTTTCCAGAATTCCTGTAACAGTTCTTAATATCAGAATAAAGAGTTAAGTGTTCAAGTGAAGTTATGGAAGAAAAAAAAGAGCAGCAGCAGTTTGGCAATAATTCCTCAAATCAATGACTGCAACTTATTTAGGCCTCCTTTTTCTCCAGTAAGATTTTGTGCAACTCATCTGCATCCTCACTTGTTTTCACCCTTATTAACATAGTGACAGGAACAGCTGGATTCTTCTCATCAATTGGTGGATTAGGAACACAAACTATAAGAACATTGTTTTTTCCGGTTCTTGTACATGGCATCTTAGGTGGAATTAGAACATTCAACAGTATGTTTCCTGCATACGAGGAGGAAAAAAATTACAATTAGCAATTTTTCAGCTTTTACTGCAATACAGATGTTAGTATATTTACTAAATAGGGATTTAAGTTTGTATTCGGAAGGAAGGCAATTCACAAATGTCACATATACTTGTCTTATTCTTTCCTAAGCATCTGCTCATGGCCACTGTTCTCACAGATTTCTTTCCTCATTAGGAACGAGGAAATCTCTGGAAAGACTGTGTCCTCCTCTTTTAAAGGGAGGAGTCTGAAGAATATCAAATTATAGTAGGGACACGCAGGAAAAAGGGAAGGGGACAAGGGAGAAGCAGCAAATGAGGAATCCCATCAGAGTGCTTAGTTTATGCTTATGCAAGTTACTCATTCTGACCATCAAGCACAGTTCATAAGCAGAAGCAAAAAGTTAGCTTTAACACACATACAGACATGTTAATCTAAAATTGGACAAACTATGGTAGAATAAGTACTTTGTATCTTCACATCATACAACACATCTGATGTGGTCTACCACCAGGTTACTAACAGCAGCTCTATGTCAACTTGTTAAATTATGTAGTGAGTTTGAGAGCTTCAGTATTAGTGGTCTATTAAAACAGTTGCAAACAAACTCAAATCTGCTTCCACAGAAGATGCACACATTTTGTAAACCTGGTAAATAGTTCAGAACACGGTAGTAGTATTTAGGGAAAAGTCAGTCTTCGCCTTCCTTTCCAGTTCAGTTTTTCAACACAGTGAGATTTTAGGAAAGGATTATAGCACTGTGTGAAGATAGCAAAAAGGAAAGTGTGCATCATTATGACTGCAGCAGCTTCTAGAAAGCAATGCTTGGAAACACCAAGCTGAAATGTCTTAGTGTATGAGCTGAAGAAAAAGGAAAGATTTCCTAATACATCACCTCAGATGAAGGTAGAGGGAATGTAAATCAACATCATGAAAATTAGCATCAGCTGAGTGAAAATCAAGACTTGTGTTAAAGACTAGGTAACTTGGAGAAATCAAGTTTTCATCTACTCTATTCAACACATTCAAATCCCCAAGGAAACGCTGAAAGCACTGCCAACTCTGCCATACATCTGCCTTCAGTTTTATTGCTAAGAACTGCCCTTTATCTGGCAAACCTTGTCTCCACTGAAAGTTGATGATTTAGAAGTGACTAACACAGGAGCTGCAATCTCACCAGGTATTTGAAAACTGCCCCTAATGGGCCTGCAGAGACTTCATATACACTCACTGAGTGCACTATAAACAAAGTGAGGTGAGATTTACCAATGGCCTACAGTGCAGCATGGCTTTAGTTCTCAGGTCTTCTATAAGCATAATATTTACTCTTTTATGGAAGTTGTCAAGTGCACATGAGCCCCACATGCAAGTTTCTTGAAACTGGGTACTGAAGCATAGCAAAGTTTCTCAACAATGAGTATTGAAACATTGATTTGCACAGTTTGAGTGCGTAAACACTTGTCATGGTTTAACCCCAGCCAGAATGTTACACCTTAAGAACTTCAATACATCAATTCCCCTTAACTTCTTAAAAGCAAAGAAATGGTTGGGGATTTTTCTCTTTAATTAGCTGTATGTGTTAACATTCATCTCAAAAGATATTCTGAGGGAACCATCACACTACAGTTACTCTAATTCTGTAGTCAACCTACCATTTGTGATCCAACTGAAATTAGCTAAAACACCATTCAACAGTGGGACTTCAGCATGCATTTTAAGAGCAATGCATACAGCAAAATCCTGCGTGCCTGATCTATAGAATGATCCCCTTTACCCCCAAGTACAAGGGATGTCTGCCTACATGGCCAACTATTTACATATTCAGGATGAATTGCAGAGAAATGGCAGTTGGCCTGCATTTTAGCACAAAATTTGTTCCTCTTCATTCATCACACCTGATACATGTATACTTCACTGTCGATCTTAAGCCACACTTCAAATTAAAAAAGGGGTGAGGGGGAATGAATACCCAAACATACACCACAACTTTTTTACTTCCTTGCACTGCTTCATGTGCATTATTTTGTAATACTCATTAAAGGCACCCTACTGATTGTTCAATACTTGAATTTATTGAAAAAACAGTAGAAAGGTTTTCACTAATCAGGTCTGTTATGCTGTGTAACAAAAAAATCCTAGTGCTCAGCAGGGAATTTCACATCAGGACTTGCTACTAGAAGAAATTTACTTACCTAAATTGGTATCTGCTCGGACCAGGAGTTGAGTTTTTTCATTTCCTGCGGGTTTTAAGTGTAATGTTCCTACACCTTTTTCTTTAAATTCATTATCCTTTTTGTAGAACAGTTTGCACCTGTGCAAAAAAAAAGCCTTGTTTGTGCAGTTGTGCAGATATGCAGAGATTAAAAACAAAGATATCAAAGATATCTCCCAAATACACACACACACACGTATATATGTATACCTCTGACTCACAGTAAGCCAATAGTTTAACAATAATCAGGAGTTAACATGATGCGAGTAGCATAAATCTTTCTTCTTGACCTTGTTTCATGTGCTAACAGATAGTACGTCCAGTTCAGAACAAGAAAGTTAATTCTTTCTTTCAGTATTGAAATAACAACGTCATTTCTTTCAGGGAAAAGTAAAATACACAGTAACCTGTACTCAGGGTCTATAAGGAGTAGTAACTGTAAGCTACTGTTTAGAAACACTAATTACAAAACCATAAGAACTTGCTGTATCATTCTAAAGTTATAATAGGACTTTTATGTAAAATTTAAAAACATTTTTTAAGCAAAGCTCTAATAAACCTAATGCCATTCTTCATAAATTAGTGTGGACCTTCTCTCAGATAAAGCAAATGACTTTTTGCAGAAGAACAAATTCTGTGCTAAGTGTTGAGCAGACATGCAATTACTTGGACTTACTGAACATGCTTTGAAAAACTGCTTCTAGTAGAGCTAGTCTCATTTTGAACTTCAAAATACAACTTGTTCACTCCTTCATACAATAATCAGCATTTTCCAACTGAAGAGTCTTATTTTAGACTATGCAAATAGCTGAGCACCTAACTGATTTTTCAGAAGTACAGTATGTTATTTCTGTGCTACAAGCCCTAGGCAGAAACATCATCTTCATTTGTAAAAAACTGATCGGAAGTAGAACGCAAACTAGCTGTTAGTGTTGTGTCCAAGATACACAAGAATTTTAGTAAGATCTTACACATTTTTGTTCTGTATTTTATGAGTGGAACTTCATATTCAATATGGCTTCCTAACAAGCTGTATTAACGACAAAGTCCAAGAACATATACATCATTAATTATGCACTGCAGTGATGAAGAACAGCAATATGCAGGTATGAATTTTATTCTCCAAGTTATAATTCTATTCACTATTCCACTTACTTCTTTGAGTAGAAAGCATCATCCTCTTTTATTTCATTAACAATGACTTTTGGTGGCTCTTCCTCCTCCTCTTCCCCTCCTTTAAATACAAAGTTTTAATACGTTAATGAGTATATAATCTGGAAGGTAGTTTTGGCATTGTATTAGAACTAGCTTATGCATGCTGTATTTGACATATACATGTGTGGCCTGTCAATGATTGCCAATACATGTTTAAGTCAATGTGGGCTCTGAAGCAGCTTCAGCTACAGAAAAAAGTCTTACTTTCTTTTTGTTCAGCCACACCCCTTAAGCAACTTTGTGCTCATCTTCAATTTAAATGGGATGAAAATACCCAACCCCCACCAAACAATCAAACCCCCAAAATATAAAGCTTAACAAGTCTAACTAAAGTCAAAACCCTCTGTCAGGGGGAAAACAGTTATAACAATTCAAAGAAGAGTCTCCACAAATGGGTACAAGTAAAGCATAATAAATACTTCAGCAGCCAGGTTTGATTTCGGGGAAGGGAATTAGTGGCAGGAATGACAGTCAAGAGACAGTGGCAGGATTATGCCTTTCTGGTCCCTCAACTGCTAGGATTTCTAACAACTTACTGTACTCAGCTTCAGTAAACAGCAAAGTGTCAGGTAGCATGTAAATTTATTGGCCTTACAGTCTATTACACAAGTTGTATGAAATTGTTCTGTATCTTACACATTTTGCTGAGGGCATCCCTTGATAAACCCATTGGGAAAAGCAGCAGGATTGAAATGTCCTGCAGGCTCAAAGATGAACACAGCAGTTGCTTTAAATTTCATCATTTCAAGTCTTGTATTCAGCTGGAGAATTATATTCTATTACAGAAAATATAAACCTGACACAAATACATAGGTTTTGATAAGCATATACTTTTAGTGTTACTTAAAACAGTAGGCAAACCAGGTATTTCCAGGTAAGTGGTACAGTTTTGCACTTTCAAATTCAAGCACAATTATGATCTAGTTCAACTTAGTATTACTTCATCTTTGCAGTATTCTTAAGTAACATTCACAGCTTACCATTAAAATAATAATTTTAAATAGAATTTACCTTTATCATCGCTATTGCCACTTTCTGTCTGAGCTTCCAATACATTGGTGGATACTGCAGTGACAGACTTAGCCTGGTTTGCGTCTTTTCCAAACAAACCTGAATTCCCAGGAGAAAATGAGAAACTACTAAGCGTTCCTGAACCAAGGGAACCCAAAACAGAACTGTCGACACTCTTGCCAAAATTAAATGAGACAGTTGACGTAGATCCTAATGGTGGATCTTTTTTTTCTGATGCAGCTTCAGGTTTTTTGTCCGAGGTATCCTCAGTTTTGTTGTTGTTAAACAAAAATGTTGATCCTTGCTGTAGCTTTGAATTCCCAAATGTAGAAACTGACTGAGAGCCGGGTGTCTTGTTGCTTTCATTTTCCGAGCCACTATCACTACTGCTTCCGTGTTGCTGTTCAATATTTGCTAAATACTTCTCATAGTCTCTGAAGATTGGTGTCAGGTCGCACAGTGGGTTTGTGTTTACATGCTTAACTATCCAGTCACGCACAGAACAGTTTAAAGCTGCTAACTGCTTGTGGTAAACACTAGAGCTACAAACTTTACTCTGAGCATAGCCAGATGAGGACGGTTGACTGCCACCATTAGCTTTTGGGCTTGCAGCCTTTTTCTCGGTAAATGCAGTAGTAGTAGGACCATTTGACATTGTGGATCCTATTAGAAGAAAAACAAGGTTTAGAACATTTTTCTTCCCAGAAAGCAGAGTTCTCATAAAAGCCTAACTAATGTTCTCCATGTTTCTTTATGAAATCACTTATTCTTGCTCAGTTATGTACCTCCTCTTGGATCACAACACTGTGAAACATAGTGTGGTACAAGTAAACAGGCAATGCTGTAAGCAAACACCTAAGCTCACTAAGTTTAGAGAAGTTAGTTCAGGGACAGGCAAACTAGATGGACCACACAGCTGTATAAAAAAAGTCTAAAGAAATCTTGTACAGAATAACATTAAAAAACTAGAAAGTTTCTTATTTCACCTAAACCCCCAAAATCTTAATTCAAGCTTTACCAAGCTATAACAGTTATTAAAACAAAATATTCAGTTATCTCTTGCTACTTGTGCTTTAAAAAACTCTGCATGCACTAGCCCATGATTTTGCACATTTTTGAGTGGTTTCTGTATAAAAACCATAATAAGCAAATTAAGAAAATCGTCATTAAATATTTACATTTCTCCTAATTTAGTTAAGATCACTGAAATCTAAGTTACTCTAAACTTCAAACTCCACCATTTCTATTCTGTGGCATGCCGACTCAAACACTGTGGCATGGTTAACATTTCTGCATCTCTAACACAAAGGGATAGAACTAGTATTCTTCAGGGACTACCAAAGCATGAGACTAGTTAGACTTGCCAAAATATTTCAAGTGTCTTAAAATGCAGGTATAAATGTAACAGATAAAATCCTAGTAAGACTGTTTGCAATATAAGATGTACAGGGAAAAAAAGTTAAGACTGTAGCTATGCAGCATATATTTACCAAAAACTGCAAAAAATACCAAAAGACGACCTTAAAAAAAGAAAAAAAAAAATCACACAAAGAAATTGCAGTCCTACTAAATGGACAGTTTCCGTTAGCTGCCTTTTTTTTAAATTAAATTCAGAGAATTGGGACAATTATTTAACTGGAACATGTTATCAGCTGTTTTATACTATTCAGAGTGTCTTATGCCAATGTTTTCCACTCCCATTTGTGCCTATAAAGCTTTTACCTCCAGTATTAGATCAAATATGAATTTAGTTTCCACCTCTTAAAACTGCACGCATTTGATAAGTTGTCCCTCCAGCAGTCTCAAACCTTTTTAAGAAATCTTACAAAGAGGAATAAAGTCTCAAAACCTTAAAACAGAACTACAGGGTTTTCTGAATTTGTTTTTTCACTATTAAAACAACCCTACAGACTTTATGCCTGAATTTGTTGATAAATATGTATGCTTATTTAAAACTTACCAAATGCTGATTGTGTTTCAGAGGTGGTCTTTAAACTGCTGAAAGAAGGAGTGCTAGAGACACTACTGCTTCCATTAGACAGCCCTTCTAAAGGCTTTATTCCTGCACCATTACCAAATCCGCTGAAGGCACCTCCTCCTTTTCCAGAAGGCAATATAAAGCCTTTAAACCCTTTAAAAGCTCCTCCACTTTCAGACTGGGGAAAGAAGAGGGGGGGGGGGAAAAACAACCAGTTACATACATCTCATCCACAAAAATCCTATCCCCACTTGATGTTCCATTTGTTTTACCCTGGTTCAGTGTGTCACTTCATACATTATTCTAAGTCAGCTATGTAAACCAAGTTAATAGCTTCCTTATGACACATATTGCTACTATTTTTAAAGGACTCGGATGTTTGGTATGAAAATAAACTAGATCTAGGAAGTGGATACATAAAACTTGTTCAGAGCAGCGGATGTGTTTGACTACCTATTTAGACATTCATAGCATCTTGTCTTCTTTAAATAATTACATACCAATATATAATTGCAGGCTTATTTTCAGCAACTTTTAGCATTTACAACCGCAATTAAGAGTCCAACACTTCAAGCCACTCATCAAAACAGCATACTTTGTAGTCACCTATGTAACGTTTAAGTGATTTACCCAAAATATTCCAATGGGACTGGTAGAAAAAGCAAAGATAGACTGTACTTGATAACATAATATGTATGCTTTCTGCAGCCTTTTCCTTACTGTCCTGGTTTCGGCTGGGTTAATTTTCTTCTCAGTGGCTGGTACAGTGTGTTTTGGATTTAGTGTGAGAATAATGCTGGTAACACACTGACATTTTAGTTGTTGCTAAGTAGCGCTTATCTTAAGTTAAGGGTTTTTCAGGTTCCCATGCTCTGCCAGCAAGCAGGTGTACAAGAAGCTGGGAGGGAGCACGGCCAGGACAGCTGACCCGAACTAGCCAAAGGGATATTCCACACCACAGAACGTCATGCTCAGTATATAAACTGGGGGGAGCTGGCCAGGAGGGGTGGATTGCTGCTCGGCCATCGGTCAGCGGGTGATAAGCAACTGCACTGTGCATCACTTGTCTTTTCTTGGGGTGCATTTCTCTCTTTTTTTTTTTGCTTTTTTTTTTTTTTTGCAATTCTCCTCCCCATCCCACTGGAAGCGGGGAGGAGTGAACAAGTGGCTGAGTGGTGCTTAGTTGCTGGCTGGGGTTAAACCACAACAATTCCCTAGTTCTGAACACTATCTTTACAACCATATTGCTTTATGGTATGGTTTCTTACATGTTCTTAAAAGATATAGTGTGATTAACACACAAACAAGCACTGCCACTTTTAGGTACTACATATACCATCTTTTGAGGTAATGAGCACTTACTACTGGAAGTAGACCTTTCAGGGTCTCTGGAAAGCCATCAGAGGAAAAGGAGAATTGCTTCTGAGTTTCATCTACTTTTGCCACTGAAGAAATAGCAAAACTTACCAATTTTAGGTTCTATTCCAGTATCTGGCCTTGTAGGTATAGGCTCTTTTTTTTTCCCTTTATGCTTTACTTTTTCCAGTGCAGTCCTGTTTCTCATTTCTGGGTAGCTATTTTTATTCTGTCTCTCTTTGATCAATCCTACCTACCTCCCCCTCTGGACATGCAAGTTGAACTGCAGTCTTTTTCTTTGCAGCATTCTGCTCGCTCCATTTAGGAACATGAGTAAATTTCAAGTTTACCTTTTTGTAAATATTTCACTGGTTTCTTATGCAACCTCAGGTGTCCTGCCATCAATTCTGCTTTTTGGACTTTGCCCAGCCTATCCTAGCTCTTCCTCCAGCTTTGATCTCTAACAGCTGACTCCCAGCCTCCTGACAATTTCTGCTACAATCACCTGGTCCCCCTTCTCAGTCAGTTCTGGTTTTCCCATTCCATTTGCCCCCGAAGCCCTCCTGTTCAAGTTGTGGTTTATTTCTTGCATCACCTCTTCCCAGTACAATCCTTTAGTTAACTGCATTCTCTACCACATCTGTGGTTAAAACTACTATACGCCAAAGGGGGATAGGACAGCTTCCTTATTTACATTGCTTGGACAGCAGAAGGAAAATCAAAAGCACAGGAGAAAACTATCTAGCCCCTAATTATGCCTAGTCCCATTCACTCCAAAAGCAATCTGAGTGATAGATAAAGTTTCTGTTCTATTTCAAACATGGCACATGCCCCATTGAAGGAATGTTTCACAAAGATATATACAACAAAGCATCTGTCAGGCATTTTTGAAAGGACTACAGTTTGGTTGGACTGGGTTAATACTTTCACAGGGACTAAACGTGTCACAAAGGCCAACTTCCTTTCAATTTTCAATTTGTTATTGCAAAGAGTAGGTGGCACTAAAGCTTTTCACAGCAGGGGCGGGGGGGGGAGTAGCAGCATTCTTAACAAAAGACATGTTTTTCATTCTCAGAACAGCTTAGTATTTTGGCTTTTACTTATTTAGCCTCTGAAACATCCCCCAGCCCTCCAGTATGGGTAACTAGTAACTTTCGATTTCCAGGCTTCCATCTCTGCAAAAAATGAAACTGGAGCAGCTCGAATGCTGTTTTACATCTGTAGATGACATCGTGTCTGAAACGCTTTGCATTTATACTTCAAAATTACACATCTCTCTTCACCCAGTCAGTACTAGCATTACCCATTTTTCATTCTAGCCTTACTCTTGCTATGGAACAGTAAGCGGAAATTAATTTGCATGTATGAGCTGACTAGCTGCATATACATTCTACACGATAGCTTTATACGGTATTATTACAAGCCGAAATAAGTAAAAACCTGAGCACGGATGTCGTATTTTGCAGCTGAGTCAAACTATAAGACTAATGCTCAGTGATTACATTACCTCTGATCCAACATTTCGGCGCTTTGCTTTTTTAATAGCTCTGTTCTTCAGGACTTCTTCACTGGCTACTGAGAATGTTCCCACCTTTAAGAGGAAGTTATAGACTCATTAATGAAACTCTTGAAAGGCATAAAATCATCACAGCCTGAAGAGATGGCTGAGATCAGTTTTTGAACACAAATGTAACACTGCCCCCTAACAAGTAAGGGAAGACATAAAAAAAAATAGTATTGTGATTAGCTTGCCAGCTACTTGGATATTAGTTGATACTTTCAAACCTCTTGTCTTTATTGTTCTGCATTACATTTCCCTTCATGCAATCTCAATTTTGCTACGACAATAATTCAGGATTTTTTTTTAATTTTTGTTTTTTAAACAAAGACGTGAGATGCCTTTGCTGAAGGTAATCGGTCAGTATTGCACTGTTACAAACAATTTTCAGTTTGGAGAAGGTATATTAAGATGTATGCTGTAAGTCAACCTCCTGCAGTCTGCTGTAGTTCAAGTATTAGCAAAGGCAGCTAATGACTAATTACTACCCTGTAATAAATGAGGAAATTAAGTTTTCTTATATTCAAATTTCTGGAAGTGTACTGTCAGTTTTCCTTCTCACATTTTATAGGCCTAAACATTTAATAGTTTTAGTAGTACAGAAGCTAGCACAGTTTGTTTAGAGATAATATATGAGCCATAAGCAAGTTTGAGACGCTAAATGTGAAAATATCTTTTTACAATCAGATGAAACATATTATTTGACTGTTTGCTTAATTCCTCTGGCTGTGTAGGGACATTCGGCTAAGTGCTCCAAATTATCGTATTTCTGAAATTAACTATTACTGACCTTTAAAAAAAAGACATGAGACATGAAGAAAACTTATCTCAAGAAATCAAAACCGCTTTTCTTGTGAACTCAATAAACACCCATCACATCTGAAGAGTTCAAAAGCATTATGCATTTTAACAAGCCTGGGATTCCCTTTAGAAACGTAAAGTTCCTTTCCCCTGAGCTGCTGATGTCATTTTAACTGTTAAAAGCTGCTTTGCCATATGGTCTGCATATATTAGACGCTTTATAAAAAGAAAAGAAATCACTTATGAAAAATTATCTTTAATTGCTACACTTTTAACCAATTTTACTGCAGATTTCACCCACGAGATAAATAGCACATGTAAATAACTACCCTACTGCCTGCAGGCGTGGGGGCAGGATCTAATGTGTATCTTACCTCTTCAGCTTCATCCTCCTGATCCCAGTTTCTGTCAGTCAGTTCCTTCTCTGCAATTCTCTTTGCCATTTTTCCACACCTGTGTGGGGGGAAAAAAAAAAAGCATAGAATCAATCACACAGAAATTAATTTCTAAGCAACAGTCATCTTCCATTTGTATTACTTAGAACAAATAATGGGAACCAGAGTTAATATAGAAGTAGGTCAAAACTGGAATGACAGTTGAAAATGAAGTGTGTTTCTAACAGCTGTTGTGGCAGCAACAATCAACAGCACTTGCGATTAAAGTTGTGGTGATAAGCCATATTTGATCTTAAATTTAAGCAACTATGGAATCGTGCAGTTTAATTATGGGGTAAGTTTTCTTTAGCAGCAATGCTGCTAGAGAAATTCCTTGCAATCCCATAACCCATATACCTGGTCACCACTTACTCTGAAGGGCTGCAAAAACCGAAAATACGGAAAAAAGATCTGGTTAAAACATTCCATATTCCACTCCATCTTGCCTCAGGATACCCATGTAAGCAGCAAGAGAAAATTAAGTTGCTTTATAGTATCTAAAATAAATACCGATGAGGACCTACTGAAGCAACTGGACAGAAAACTTGGGTAAGAATGAAGACAAAGCTCTCCTACAAAAACCAGGATCAGTAGAATATTACCGATTAGAAATCTGAAAAATTCTATTACATATAAATCGTATTATTTTTCCTCCAAAGGACACATAAAGCATATCATGGATTTTAAAGCAATTACTGTAAGCAGCCAATCATCATTTTGCGAGTTCTCTGCAATATAAAGAGAAATCAACTTTGGAGAATGAATGCCTGTAACAGTTCTGAGTTCCACTTTACTAAAGTACAACTTATCAGCTGTGCAAAAACAAAGAATGAATGCAGCTATGATATTTTGTATCCAAAAAAACTTGGCAAGCAATCACATTACTCAGATTTTATATTAAAAAATTTTTTTACTAATTATATCATCTGACACTAAATATGAAAACTTTCCAAAGAAAAGATGTATTTTTGTAGCAATTTAAGTCTCAAGTGAGCAGAGAAATTAAAACTCTTCAAAAAAACCCTCTTAGGTTTGCGATTATGACCTGGCCAGATTGGAAAAAAAAAAAAAAAAAAACAAACCACAAATAGTTGAATTTCAGAGCTGAAAATGGGAACAATACATGGTTACAGCACATCTTGTTTAGCAGATGAAGTATTTTTAAACAGAGCAGTAAATCCATCTGCACAGCAGTCTTACAGAGATCACATGTCAAAGTCATGAATTTTGGTCTGACACTTCACAAATAAGGTCAAGTTATTAGGATCTTTTGGAAGTACAGTGACAAAAGATTGTTTTGTGTAAACACTTTCAAATGCCCTAATCCACACCATCCTGAAAGCAGAGGTCCTACCATGCCCTGCTTGATTCTCTGCAGACTGGGGAACTATTTAAATCTAACCCATTAAAAAAAAAAAAAATACAGCTACTTATTTTAAAGTTATATTGGCTCCCCAGTACAGTTTCCCACAAGGGTATACAAACACTTGCAACCAGAGGAAGACAAGACTGCATGTCTTTGGCAGCAGCCAGAGCTCAGAGGCTAGTAAAACCTAGAATTACACCACTGGATTCCACAGAAGATCAAATTGCCACTCTTAACCTGGCCACTGAAGCAGGACAAGCACATTAACCAGAAAGCCTGTTCTCCACTAATAGAAGAGGGGTAAACCTGTTGGCCTTGGCTCCAGGTTCTTTGCACCCACCTGTGTTTACACCACTTCTCCACGTGAATACTGACAACAGAGCCTAACATATATGAAGAGAGGAGCAAGAGAATCCTAGACGAGTTTTCTAGCCTGTGAAACAGGAAGCAACGCAAAACCACCTCTATCTGATAATCACAACCGTCAAGAAGTTCTAGTAGCAAACGTTCTGAAGAGGTCGAGCTGGGAGTATTTTGAGAAACAGCTCTTTTTATTTAAAAAAAACCCGCAATATAGATGTTTTGTTGAACTCCTAAAACCCACCTAGTAACTACAGCTGCCCTAGTTAACGCAGCAGTTTGAGAACAAGACTTGATTTAACGTTTGCACTCCCCAATACCCCCTTATCTACCGTAAGGCTACCAAACTTGCGCTCCTGGAGCGCCCAACCTAAAACCAGGCGGCAAAAGAAGTCTCACGGTCCTCGCGGGACTTCCGTGGTGCGGCGCGGGGGGACACACGCGGGCCTAGCCCTGCGGACGCGCTCCAGTCCCCAGCTTGCCTGGCGAAGCAGGAAACCCCTGCGGTATTTTGGGGTGCGCAGAGCTGCCGCCTGCTACCCGACCCACCTTTCTTCTTTCCTGAGAGGATCTTCTGTCCCGGCGTAGGCTCTTTTCGGTTTAACACACGCACACACGGTCCCGCTTTGCTTCCTTTCCCAAGGCCTGGCCGCAGTCCCCCTCTTAACACCCGAAGTTCCTCCCTCCCACCCGCCCCACGCACGTTACAGAGAAGCTCTGCGCTTTTTTACACGACGGGATGTATTCCTGCCCCCCCCCCCCCCCTCCCCGCCCCGCTGCAGCTCGCCAAAACGCCATCGTCCCCGTCGTCGTCCCCCCCCACCCCGGGCACGGCAAACCGGGCCCCCACGGAGGCGGGAGGCTCCAAGGGCGAACCCCCTCCCTACTCGGCATCCCTCCGGCTTGCAGGCCTCCTGTCTGAGGCCGGCGGGAGAGGAGAGGAGGGGGCTGGCTGGCACTTACCCCCGCGGGGCGGGCGGCTGTCTCTCCCCCGCGGTGCTGGGCTGCGGGGCCGGGGCTGAGGCTGCGGCGGGCAGGAGGCGGAGTCTGCTCGCAGGCTGCCCGGGCCCGGACACCGCTCACCATCCCCCGGCCGGGTCCTCCAGACGCTTTGTCGCCGCCATTTTGTCCCTCCTGAAAGACGGGGAAGAAATTTAAAAAAAAAAAAAAAAAAAAAAAGAGAGAGAGAGAGACGCCGTCCGCCGCCGTCCCCGCGGCCGCCTCCACCGCGCATGCGCCAGCCCCCCCTCAGCGCGGCTGCGGGAGGAGGAAGGGGAGGCGGAGCCGGCGGCGGCCGGATCACGTGGCCGCCGCAGCCCAATGGGCGGGCTCGTCTTGCCAACGGCCGGTTGGGCCGCGCATGCTCCCTTGCGGAAGGAACGGGTCTCGCGCCGGCCGTTCGAATTTTCGTCACGTGGCCGGCGCCTCTCTCTCTCCGTCTCTCCCCGCCTCACGCCCGGCGCGGGCTTGTGTGAGGTGGGCGGGCTGCGATGCTTCACGGCCTCAAATTAGGCCTCGGACCGTGGCGGAGGGGTGTCCGAACCACGCGTGGGCGGGGGGGGGGTAGGTCGCATCCCGCGCTGGCTGTGCCCGGCCGGGCGCTGACTCACGGGGTAGGGCCGGCTCCGGCCTGGCTTACGGCCGGAGAAGTTGCTTGCCAGGCTTGGTGGCTGACTGACTTATAAAGGCCTTGGCTCGGTGGCTGCCTCGCTCGTGGCCTTTTCTCCCTGTGGTGTAATAGTAGGTGGGATTAGTGCTGGTGTGAGGTGGCTGGAGAGCAGGTAACGTTCTTTGCTGTAGTGACAGGCTGAAAGTGGTGACTCGCTAGCGTTTTTGCGTCATCTACAGCCATCGTGTACTCCCTTAGAATGGTGAAAATGAAGGCAGTCGGTTCTCATGCCCCGTCTTAGGTGCTGGTTTACAGCTAAGACTTGGGTTGCTAAGCCTGCAGGCTGAAACACCTTGACCTAAAATAAAACTGTTAAAAAAGGGTAAGAAATTACTTTTACAAAGACCTTACTCTTCTAAAGCATATAAATTCATTAAACGGGGGTGGGGGTGGGGGAAGGAACCCTCTAGCAGTAGATAAGAGGCACTGATTTTTTTATCGTATCTAGGACTCCTAACATTCCTGAAACATAGACCTACTCCCCAGATGTGTTACGTAGTTTTAACCTTCAAACAATGTATTTTCACCATATGTTCTGCTTCTTTATAAAATGTACAAATATTTTGAACCATCTTCAGGTAATAACTTGGAAAACTCATTTTACCTGCCCTCTTGGGGTTTCAGATACACTGTTTTAAAACGTGTCTCACTGCATAATGATGGCATAAGCCAGTGTTATGCCTTGAATTTAAAATTAAATGTTTCCTAAGAATCTCATATCACTTGCTGTCGAAGATAGGATTGTCACAGTGCCATTAAAATTTTTCTCTAACTGGCACTCAGTTGGTTTAGATCCCATTTATGTTTAGATGCCATCAGTGACTCCATGTGTTTTTAGTATTTCCTTTAGTCCAGGAACACAAACCCCATCTTCCTTTAGCCTTTTGTTGCATTGTCTATCTGGCAGCCCTTTTCAAAAGTTCTACTCTTCTGCTTAAAAAATAAAATCCTTGAAATATCCCTATTACCTGTGGTAAATATACCACCTGTACTTGCTCTCCTGCAGGCTCATAATAGTTTAAGGTTATCCTTTCCCAGAGTTTGGGTGCATTCTAGTTTGGCCCTTCATAGTTGCAGCAACAGTCAGAGACGCAGTCTTTCAGGAGAGTTTCTACAATAACTGCTCTTTGCTGCTGTTAGCACAAACAATGCGCAAGGCTCTGTTACTAACAAACACTGTGACCCTATTGTCCGATCACGCAAGGAGATTTATAGATTTTCAGGTCTGTGTTCCTGGACTTTTTTGTCTAAGCCATGGAGGTTTCTCCCTGAATTTCATGTTGTTTGGGTTGTTTAGCCCCCAAACCTCAAAGTTGCTTCCTTCTGCAGGCAAGCTCTCTCGAGTTTCTGCTTAGAGAGCTTTTGTCCCCTCTAATTTTAAAAGACTGACTTGGTGCTAGTATTTTTTGCTTGCTTTCCACTCGCTCTCTTTGAAATGTGGGAAGAACGCCTTTCGTTCTGGCTGTAGCTACTGTTGTATTTAGCTGCTGTCTGACCTCTGTGGTTGCTGGGAGCTGTTAATGGCTGCTCTATTTGTACCCCTCCCAGGATCCTTACACTCTGCACAGAAGTTAGTTCTTTAAGGCCACGCAGATAGCAGTACAACAATGAGTAGATAACCCTAATCAAGCATAATTTGCATAAACATGCAGAAACATTCCATGTTCTCACTATGAGTACTGGATCAGATGGTCCCCAAACAATATGCACTTTTTCATTGTCCTTCCTAGGAGCTATGTTGAGGCTCAGCGTAATACAAAACAAGAAGGGTGTCTGGGTGAGGTCAGTACTATTTACAGGTATTTTTTGTTACCTGTGTTCAAAAATGCTGAGATGAGAATGAAACTGTGTCAAGAGAGATGATAAAGTGGTCAGTGAAGCCAAGTTTCATGTCTGCAGACCCCAGCAGGCAGGCATGGCTGCAAGAATACAAAAGCAAAGAGCCTTAGGCATTCAGAGAATTCTGCAGTTTTAACTAGACTTCATCTGTCCTGCCTTCGCCGGGTCACATTGTTTCCCCATTCCTTCTTTCATATTCTCTTCAGCTCAGTTTCCTTCAGCTCCTGTCCTTTTACCTTTTCCTGTGCCATGCCCCCCATATAGACCCTATTGACTTTTTTTCCCCCGATTGTCTCGTTCTCTCCCTCCACATAAAACCATTAGGCTTTATTCCTTTGTTTTATACCCCATTTCTCTATCCTGTGCTCTTCTGAAGCACGCTGCTTGCAAAGCTCTGTAGGGTTAGTATTCTTTCTTTGAGCGGTGCCTGCCACACAGAGGAGCCCCATTCTTGGTTGGGTTTCAAAGACAAACATAAAAGTGACTAAAGAGAGGATGCTGCACAACACAGTTTAAAGGAGTTTAGTTAAAAGGAAGTTTTAGAAGGCATTTTCTTGAGGTCTTTATGATGGTCATGGTAGAGTAGGATGATCTTACTTCTATGTCATCTCGTAATATAAAAACAGAGGTTCAGCTTATTAAAATACTAGAGTCAGTCGGTGCTGAACACTTAGAAGTTGTTCAGAAGTGCAATTGGCCAGTGGAAATTCCTCCCAGTGGAAGGCAGTGACATAGCTGATGCAACTGAAAAGAGTTTTAAGAATGAGCACATAACTTTATAAATCCCAGAAAGAAAATGAAAAGTGTATCGTCACCTGAGAAATAAAAGGAACAGGCCCTCCACAAACGCAGAGTGTGGAATAACTGGTACAACAGAAGCAGGCTGGGGAGGCCTGGGGGTTTATAGCAGACCACAAGCACTGTTTTACAATATTCTAAGGAATTAGGGCTTGGAAGTTTACTAATGAGTAGAGTCAAATAATTACAAGCCCTCAGGTGAAATACTCTGTCCAGATCTGTTACAGGCTACCAAGGAAAAATAGCTAGCTATTCATCATTAGAACTTTTAATTACCGGTTAATGACAAATATCTTTCAGTTACCTTTTTTATAATTTCTGGAGGTCTTGTCCAGCATTATTCTTGTATGTAGTTAAGGTGTACTTTGAGCAATTTCAAGGTACTGTGAGGATACCCAGGTACGCCTCCAGGCCGATCTGGTTGCAAAGCAAAACGATGTGACAACGTAATAACTGTCAGAAGCAAAATGCCTATGCAAATCTTAAAATGAAGAAAAGTACACCAAAATATATCTACTTCTGTTTCAGAAAGAACATACTGATTAAGAAATGCATGGGAACATACAGCATTTTCATGCAAAATAACAAATTTCTAAAGGCAACCCCCATGTGATTTATGCAAACAGTAGATTTATTGCTGTATTGTCTTCCTACTTGCTTCTGTTTTTCTTTCCATTTTCTTCCAGTACTCTGTGTTCTCTGAGTCAGGGACCTGAACAGCTTATTTACATGTGCAGTGTCCCAGTGACATTCACGGTGCTTCTTAAATAGATACATGCATTATCAGTTCAGTTTATAAAGTTTTTAGGATAGGCAATGTTTTTCTTAGTTTTGTACAGGACCCAGCACATTGGAATCCAGACAGAAGAATTATTTGTGTCTGCATAATAAACACACGTTAGAGTAATCACAAGAGGAATTCTCCACCATGCATACTCTTTAGGGCAGCTTTTTAACACAGTTAATATGGCTCTATATAGGATGTCATTTTCTCTCAACAAGTTATGCTACAGGTTGAAGTTAGCCTTTACTGAACTCATACGTCTTAAAGATTGGAGCATAAACTAGAGCTGAAGTAAATTGGGAAAGGAAGAGCTAATATTTTGGCATAGTTGTATAAATGTGTATTTTTCTGCTCCTGTAAATCAGCCCTTTTGACTACATTTTCAGGAATGGTTTTGTGCAAGTCTCTTGCTGGGTCCCAACTTCTGATACCCTGAGCACTTAAAAACTGACAGAGGTAGTGACCTGGCCCAAAACAAGACGTTTGATGTCTCTAGTCATCTTTTAAACATTCATTTATGAATACATTTTGCCTGGTTTATATACTCACCTTGTAGTACAGTATGGTAGACAATTACATAAAAATACAAAGCTATCTATTTCTAAATAACTTGTAGTGTAAATTGAGTCATCCCTGCTTTATGTCACTTTGTTGTTGTTACATTTCATGAAAGTTATATACCATTTTCTTCCCAGAGTGCTTTCTTGTACCAAGTCTTGAAATATTACCACCTGATGTGTAATGCTTTTTTCATTGGATGCAATAGCACTAAATTTAGGTGTTGAATCGGGTGTGCTAACACATTTGAGCAGTCTTAATCTCAGTTGGCCTGTTCAAAGGTGTGGGTGTTAAGAGGCTCAGGGTCTTACTCTGAGAGACGCCGAACTGAAGTGAGCTCTATATTTGTCATCCGCATAGTCCACTATGTTCAGATGAATGTCTGCTAAAATGATTGCTGTAGTTAGACCTCACTGTAAACTAGCTGTACATGTGTATAGGGTTTACTTAAGCTTTTAAGTAAAAGCAAAAATGAAAAGCTTAAGTACTTAATCCTCTTTTAAAAAAACAAAACAAAACTCCTATTGGCAGTATCCTTTTTAGGCTCTAGCACCACATTTTTTTATATGCTTTTTCTGGGAAGTAAAGAATAAAACTAAATAAGCTTATTGGGTTTGATCACAGCTTGTATAGTCTTACAACTCTGTACTATGATCTTGTTAAAACTCAGTATAAGTAGACTGGATTCAAGAAATAATATGCTTTTGAGAAAAGAGATAAGTGTGTCAGAGACCTTGCAATCCTTTATGTAGTAGATTAAGCCACTTGATTTTCATGGGCACACTGACCTACGTATCAATTTGTAGAACTGGCCCAAGACTCACCCCAGTACAGTGAAAGGTATCAGTAGCGTCCTGGTTGGATGTAAGCCAGAGATGACTCCTATGCTTTTGTAATGTCTGATTATTTTCCAGTGTGAAAAACCAAAGATCAGTACGTGAAAATACTTTGTGCTGGCCTAGGGAGCTGAATTTTCACATCCACGTCAGGCAACACTGATGTTTGCAATCCGTAAGTCCATGCAGTTCTCTTGTGATCAGAATATCCCATTAGAGCAGCTTTAAAATCCTTCCCTTTCATTATTGCAACAGTCTAAGATCAAACTCTACCTCCAGCATAGCCCCTCTGGGGCAACCCAGCACTGCCAGTTAGAGATTGCATCTGATCATGCTCTGGCAGTTAGGAGCTGGCTCCAGCCTCCCGGTGAGCAGAAAGCGAGAGAAGGGGTGTTTGGGGGGTGCCTGCACTCCAGCCAGCCTTGGCTGCTAGCTGGCCCACCGGGTCCCTCTGCCAGCTGGCACAAGCGAGAGCAACCCCATGACTTGCATGTACCCCGCAGACTAGGGGAACCATAACCTGCCCTTAGCAGATTTTGGCACAGGAGAAATTCTAGCCCACGAAGTGTTTGAACTGAGTAATCAAAAAGCATGAGTACCTGCCTAGGTACATTTTTAGTGATGCAGGAAAACCTCCCCAGAGAGTGAGTTTGGGAAATGTTCAGACTGGCTCCAGTTAAAACACCAACTCCAAACATGCGCTGGAGAAATATGGATTCACTCCAAGGCTTGCAGTTGAGCTCTTTGTTCAGCCAGGTTAAACCAAGCTTCTGGTTTGCAGCTACGCTAGAGCTGTATGAAGTCCCATTCTAGAAAATGCTTAATAGTGTCTCGTTCCAGCAGCAAAAATAATAATCAGAAATAACTGTATGAGACAAGAAGAAAATCACCTGGAGACAGGGGTTTGCATCCAACTCTGTCTTCAGCCTGAATGCTGAAAATAAAGACTGTAATTTTGTCTCAGTAGGGGGCAGAGAACATGTAAAGAGGAACTGAAAGATGAATCCAGCGCTGCCCTCGTAAGACACATTCAATTTAAATTGAAAAGGTCACTGCCCACATGATTGCATCACCCACCATGCCCAGTACGTTAAAGGTATGAGGCTTTGACAGGTCATCTGTTTTTACCAAGGGTGAGGCATTTCAGGTGTAGTTTGCTGAAAAAAAGCTAAGAAGTCGAATACAGCTATCATGCTGAAATGTGATAAACAGGAAAAGAAAAAATATCTTTTCTTTTTAAATACATTTTTTATTAAAGTAGATAAACATTTTCTCCACTGTTTGCACATTTTATTATTCCAGAAGTGTAGCTTTTTAAATTGCTTTACCTGTCAACTCATATTCATTGTAACTGAAGTACTCGTAGTGCTTAAGAAAAGGTCCATTTATAAAATGTTCTTTCAATAAGGAATTTTCCAGGGTCACTCAGTAGGATTCTAGGCATTTCCTCATTGGTTTTTTTATGCTTGTATGGTTGGATGTTGTTGCCTGGAAGGTTTCTGAGGAATTCCTAGCAAGTATTTTACTTGGAAATGTGTCTGTTATGTTGTATAAGGACTCCTGATCTACACCATGCAAAAGACTTGATGATTAGAAATATTCAATGCTGTGTGACAACACAGGCGTTAGCACCTATATTTCTGTTGGCAGGTAACAAACTCAGTGTTGATCCAGGGTTAGAGTGTCGTTATAGGTTTTCCTCTTGTCATTGTCTCTGTTTTGCAGTGTTTACCTGATCAACTGTTAAAACTCCAAGTACCTCAAAGTAACTATCTATAAAAAAGCTTTTTTTTCTTGGCTGTTTCTTTCTAGTCCAAAAATTATAAAAGAGGGAATTAAAGGAGTATCTCTCAGCAGGGAATTGGATTTGCTAAAATGTCACCACCAATCTCTTAATTAGCCCCTCAGGATACCATGTTGTCTCTTGGTCCTCAGTGAGAAGAATATGAGTGAATATGAAATGGAGTTTATTCTTAAATAACAAAACTAAATAACTTCTAAATAACAAAAATCACAATTGCAAAGTCAGGGGTCATATGAGAGATCTTTTACAAAAGTTGCATTTCAAAATATTGACTGACTTAGAAATTTGGAAGTTGATGAAAAAAATGAGAATGAAATGTAATTCTTAGAAAAGGATTAATGTTTACATTAAAAATAACCTGTACTTACACAAGAATATCCAAACATTTTCCATTAATATGGCTAAGAAATGGGAAAATTTCTTCTAGTGGTCTGTAACATGTGTTGACTCCAGTTGTTAATCTCGATTCCCTGTTAACTTATGTAAAGTTAGGCCTGAAACCTCTTTCCTGTGTTTTTGTTTTTTTGGTTTTGGTTTTTTTTTTTCAATTCTGCTAAAACCAATGTGTCTTAAACACAGCTGTTCTCCCCAGTGAGGAAGATGTTTGGGAATGTATGAGAACTCACCTTTTTATAATAGTCTTGGAGGGAATGAGCCCAACGGTCATTCCTGTTGTCTCCTAATGGGATTGTCCCTGCTATAAACTATTTCTAGTGTGTTGCACTCATCTCCAGTGCTACCAAGTGCCAAAGATGGCTGTCTAGGCTAGTTAGCACATTTATATAGGTTTCTAAGGGATGATGCATAAGGCATGTTCATCACAGTGCATCAAAGAGCTCTGGAAGACATAACATCCATTTCCCCAAGGAGATAGAGGGTCAGTACAGTAGAGGAGCTATGTGAATTATTAATTCTCCTTCCCTAAAATATTCTAAGAATTAAAATTTCATATTAACTTGAAAAATATTTGTTGGCAAAGGAAGATAAAAATTACAAATAATTGAGGACCAGTTGACATGCTTTGTCCAAAATGAAATTAAATGTTTCCATTCATTTTTTTGTGTGTTTTAGTAATTCTCTTAAAAAATTGGGAAAAGGAAAGCAAAAAGCAGGATTTTTCTGCACTCTCACCTATATTGGGGAGCGGGGCTGATTTCAGTAAAATATTCCTCAACTAATATGCAATCACTTAATTCTATATAATGGATTTGTCCAAAGAAGACGTAGTTGACCAGTTCAAAGTCAAAATTTAAAGTCAGGGCTATATCCGTTCAGTTTCGTTTCTGCTACCTCACTTAGAAAAATGTCTGTGAAGAGAGATTTCTTTGATACCATTTTCAAGATTCTTCTGTACATTATTAGAACTCCACTTTATCATCATTGTAATAGTAATTACTTACTTCAAAGTGGGGTCATTAGCCCTAATTAATATTTACAAACACACCAGTATTAAGGTGAATCGTGTTCTGAAAGAATGGAATATTTTGACATAGTAACATATCTCAGCAATCCAAAAGTGCTTACAGCACTCTTCTGCTCAGTCTTAGCTGCAAAATAGGTCAAGACTGTCAATTTTTTTTGTTCTCTGACTGTAATGTAAATTCTGCTCTACCAGACTTCAAACAAAAGATTAGTTTGTACCAAGTTTGCAGATCTTTGCAGCAGTAACTGCCTTAATTTAAAAAATACTAATTACTTGAGCTATTTTTCACTTATAAGCTTTTTCTCATTTTACAAACAAATGTCATAGTTTTGGCTGCATCTCCATAAAATTTTAGGAAACCATCAGGTTTACTAAAATTTTCCATATTTATAGAAAACTATTTCTTTATGAATATCAAGTTATGTTATTATCTACATATGACAGTTTGTAGAAATACAGTGCCTAATTCTACCCACGGTGAGACTGTGGGCATGTTACAAGAGCCTAGCTGTAGAGAAGCATTACTTCTGCCTTTCAGTGTCCAGATGGCCAGAATGTTTGTGTGGGATTTTTTTATTGTTGTTGTTGCTTTCCATCATCTCTGTTGGAAATGCAAGAGCTGTTATTCTAAGCCTATAGTCATTGTTAGAAAAATGAAATTCCATCTCCTATTGACTGAAGGAAGCTCGGGGAAAATCAACAGAAAACCCATTTGCTAGGCAGCATTTGTTGCCAGTTCTGAGCCAAAAAACTCAAGCCACTGTGCATGAAGAACTGTGGATAGCTGGTGATTTGACCTGGTGGACAAGGCAGATGCACATTTTGTTATGAATCTTCATTTGTTTGTATGATTTTTATTGTGTCCTCGTTCCTAACCACAAAACTTCTAAAGGCTTTTGTAAAGTGACAGCAAGCTTACCGTTAAAGAGACTTTATATATGCATTTAGGTAAAGACATGTTAATCAAGAGTAGACTTCTCAATACATAAAAATATCTTCGCTGTCATGGGCCAAACTTCTAGAAGCCTCAAATACTTTGCAATTAGTTCAGTAGAAGTTGTTGAACTGTTGATATTTTTCATTAAATATGGCCTTGCTTTCATGATGCTGGGTGCATATTTGGCTGGACTCACAAAATTCTGGGGAGGGAGAATGGCAATGATTCCTTTTGTCAGTCCATTTCCCCATTAATATATTTCATGATGACTTTTTTTTTATGTTACATATCTAATCCTGTTCCTAGCCCTGCTTTTCCTTAGCCAGTTCTTTCCTAGCTTTTCTTTCGTAACTGCTACAGCAGTCTGTAAGGCTGGCCTCCTGAAACTCTGTCAAAACTGTTTCTGGTGCATGGCTTTTTGCATATTGCATACATTTTATAAATCTTCCTGATCTTCAGCTGCTTAATGATACCCCTGTTAAATTGCATATTTGTATTTTAGGTACTATTCTAAATCATTGAAGCCCTCTGTAGAGGGCTTAGGGATGTTTTAGCACTTGGGCACCTGAAGGGACTCAGTTGTCACTCTCACACCCCTAGTAAGCGCATGTCCTCCTCCTGTATTTCTGAGAACTCTAAACCTTTAACGTAGTTAACAGTCTAGCAGCCTCTTTTCTTCTTACACTCTTTTGTCTTCTGCACCATTGTTCCTTGCTACCAACTCGTCTTTCCCTAGCAAAATTCTTGGTGAACCCTAGCTCACAGAGGGCCAGCTATATTACTTCTACATTCCTGGCATAGGCTGGTGTTAATGAAAGGTCAGAGGAAGATGTACCATCTTGAATTTCCTCAACAAGCATACTTCACCCCAGTAGGCTTCCTCAAAAGCAATTTAGATTGTAGGGCACATATGAATATTAACTGATCGGAGAGGTCCAGGCATAATACATTACATTTTGCTGTTCTTCATAGCTAGTCCACATGGGATAAATGGAGGGCCCACTGGTAGTACAAAGTTATTTTGTCTTCTGCTTTGCTCAGCAAGATGAGGGTCCCTTTGCTCCATCTCATGCTGCAGGAGTTCCACCTGGTTATAAACCTAATTCATGTGATGAACAGGTCTCTGAAAATGACTGGTGCCACTCACTGAGGTTGCCTGAGCCAGAGGAAGCCACTTCCCTCATGGTTGGACTCTCTCTCTTTTATCACTGTAAATAAGGTGATTAATGCTCTCAAAAATTAACAGTCTTGGGCCTCTGCCTGTGCTCTACATGCATGAGCTCTCTTTGACTATAAGTTCTCACAGACTGTGTAATTTAGTCAGTGGAGGCCAGAGACTGACTTCAGTTACTCTAGACACCTTATAGCTGGTCAGTTCAATAGCTTTCTAGATACCACTAGGTAATATTGACTGTATCTCCATTTGATTGTAATGCAACCTTATAGACAAAGTGCATGTATGATCACCTGCATGTAGACACCTAGATTTATGTCTTTATCTCAAAACTGAACCCTGCCTCTAGTCTCTCTGTTACAGCCTTTCATGACAGGTTTCAATATAAGTGTCTGGAATTTGACGCAGTGGAAACCATCATTCTTCACCTAATGTTGGCAGAAAGCAATTTACGGTCCTTCTGCTGCTTGCTATAGAATCTCTTCCTTGAGAGACCAGGCTTGTCCAGTCTGTTTAAAAAGCAGGCACTTTTCCTGTCTCCCTTTGTTCCACTATAGAGGTTATATGCCTGCAAACACTTTCAGCATCCACACATTTTTGGGCTTTGTCTTGCTTGACTTGGATCTCTCTCTCTCCCAAGGTAATGGAACAGTTCACAGTAAGGGGAAATACAAGCCAGAAAGCGGTACCTGCCCTCTGCAGTGGTAGTTACAGTTTTGGGGTCTTCTAGAAAATTTGTAGCCTTGCCTGTTTCTGGGGTCTTTTCACAAACTGGTTACAGTCGGCCTTCAACTTCAGTGTTAGTGTGCTATTGACCACCATTGCAAAAAGCCATACAGCTTTCAAAATGTCATAAAACTCAAAGGTTATTTTATCTTATCAATGTACTAATTCAAAATACCATTTAGTGCAGGGGAACTGAGTAAAGACAAGAGTAAAACAAAACACCAAGTCAGTTATATAAATAATTGTTTCTGATGTATCTGTTAACTTTGATTTTTATTTTTTTTCTTTTTTTCCCAGAAAACCAAGGGTAGGCATAATGGTATTTTCCCTAAGGAATTGTATTTTTGCTTTTAATAGATTATAAAAGAAGCTGTTGAACAAAGTAATATATAGCGAAAGTGAATTACTGAGCTTAAGGGATATCTAAGAAAGGAGTTTAGGAATTTCAGTGAGTATTAAGGAAAACCTCTTCCAAAGCTGTGACAGCAAGAATAAAAAGCTTAAGAGAAGTTAACAAGCTTTAAAAAATCGAGCTGTTAAGCTTTTTACAAATGAATGTTTATTTTTGTCTTCATTTTGCTTCAACTTTGCTCTGCAGAAGCAGTGATATATATTTAGTAAGGTGTTTATGGATATCTCTGTGCCTTAAAACTAAGCTTCTACATGATAGTCAATATTTTGTCTATTGCCCGAGAACAACATGTTTTCCTCACAGTAACCTACTTACCCTATCAACAGGATCAGCCCCAGAGCCAGAATCAAACTAAATACTTTTAAGACTCACTTATTACTAGGGTAGAGGGAGCAAATTAAACATTTTTCTGGGAAGAAAAGAAAAATGCCACTGAAAGAATAGGTGAAAGATTTGGAAGTTTGAGGGGTTTAGAGAACATTTCTTCTGGAGTATTTGAAGGTTCTTGGTAACCGTAGGTATCATACGTGGTCTTTGCATTGATGTGCAGTCTGCTTTTGATTCATCCATGGGTGGATTATCCAGGTTTCTGGAAAATTTGTGCTGCAGATGTGCAACACATGCTTATGAGGCACGTTGCATCTAAAAACAATATATTTTCATATTTTCGTTGCACTATCTGTGCCTGTCACCTAATGTACATAGGTGTCATGTCATCTGTGTTTTGCTGTACCCTGTGCAAGGGTGTGCTGTCTAATGACCAGTTTTGATGATGAGTTAGGAATCATGGAGCTGGAAGGGAGAGGAAGAGAAGTGGTTTGCTAAGAGAGACATCTCTTAGCATGATATTTTTTGTTTGTTTTTTTTACAGCAATTAGTATTATTCAGTACTTCATATATTTAGGCACAGTGACAATTGTTTTAATTTACAGCCGTGAGTGCTTGAGACATCTGCAAATTGTAATCCATGATCTAGAGATGCAAAAATGAGAAAAATGCTAATAGTGATCACTTGTAAAAAATCTGTACTTTGAGTAAGATTTTCCAATTTTCAAATGGATTTAAAGCCACACCATTCTTCAAACATAAAATTCACTGATAAGTACTTTAGTGAGACTTCAGATTGACGGAAACTGCAGTTGGTCCCTAAAAATCCAAAACTAGTAGAAAGATGCAGAAGGCAGGCTGCCCAGTTCAACACTAGCCCCTAGAAACACGTTCCACAAGCGATACTCTGTGCTGGTGGTGCCCTCTCTTTTGGAAGCAATGCCTCAATTTAGCAGTTAAAATCAGTGGATTCTTGTGATCTCAGGTCTTCAGCTGCCACCACCAACACTCTTTGTACCTGTTAGATATTTTTAAGAGTAAACTCACTACTCAAGAGCCAACCAGGCACACTTTTGCTAAGAAATCTTAAGGGTGGGGGCGGGGCAAGGAGTAATTTTTTTTTTTTTAGAGTAGGATTTGAATAGCATGCAGTAAGAAAGGCTTGAGTCTCTCACTGAATGAGGAAAAAGCAAAGTATTATGAGACTATCATCCACCATGTGTGCTGAATGAAGTGGGTTCCTGTTGGAAATAGATCTAAAAATGCTGTCAAATATTAGGGAAACCACAAAATATTTCTTAACAGAAATGTAGGGTATCCATAGTACACAGTAACTGTCCTATGATGCATGACAGCTGTTTTCTGTGAGGCAGTGAACTTGAAGGTGGTGTGGAGGACAGTGGGAGGCACATGCTTTTGTGGATAGTGTCTGCAGTTTTATAGATAATACAGTACACCGCGCAGACAGACTAGTATGGACATGTCCTTTCAGCTGATAAAAAAGCCTCTAACCATCAAGAAATATGTGATAAAATATTTATATGTGCTGTTTCTTGACAATAATACTATACCTGCCGTCCAAGAGGAACAGTCTTCTGTTCTGTTTTATAGTAAAATTATTTACATTTGTCTTATTTTTGAGGCTGAAAAATGTTTCATATTGCATACCTTCATGCTGCTTTTTTTTGCAGGGCTTTTTATTCTATGTTTACATAGAGAATAATGTTTATTCTGAATTCTATAGCTAAGGCTGTTCTGTTATGATGAAATAGACATTTCTTTATACCTAGAAATAATAGTGCGTCTATGATGTAGGCAGCCTGAGATTTATAGGATCCTTAAATACTCATTTTCTTGCTTTTAAGTACTTGGCTTTTCTTAATGAGGTGATAGATAACTCTGTTGTTCACACAGATAGAAGAGGAGGGATCTGGACCAGTGCTTTGCACTTGAGTATAGTTTTTTTATCTGCATTTCACCTGACTGCAAAGATGTCCATGCATTTGAAAAATGTACGTTTGTGCTATTAACTTGTTTTGTGAGATGCCTGCATAAATGCAGAAATTTCAGCAAATGTAAATGCATCACACGATATATAACCTCCCTGAATTTGTTTTTAATAGATAATGCCTTTTTGGCTTTTTGTCATTTTTTAGGAAGTCTCTCAGTTACCAAAGGATGGAAATAAAATTTCCTTTGTCAGATCTTGATATGTCCTTTTGTTTTTTTTTTTTAAAGTAAACAAATTTTATTTATAAGTTTGTAATGGAAATATTTTCTAATAATTTTCAAAGTACAGAAAATGTTTTAAAACATTTTTATCCATGCTTGGAAAACTAGCTTCTCTAGGCATCATTATCAAAATACAGTCCTGTTTTGTAGTATGATATACTGCAATATCAGTGGATAGATAGACACAATAGATTAATAAAGGAAGAGGAATTGTAATATACTTTAACCTTAGAAAGATATTAAACTTCTAGAACACTCTCCAGGTCTCACGGTACTGAAGATACATGCTGGCTGTTTGGGGGTTTTGTTAAATCTCTGTGTATGCTTGGGATACCCATATGATCTCTGTAATAGTTCCCCTGCATGTTAAATAATGGAAAAACTATCACCTGTGGGACTGGAAGTCCATTTATTGGAAAAATCCTGGGGTTTGGGGGTTTTTTTTTGCTAAGAGAGCAAGGGAAAATCTGTCTCTTTAGTCATCACATAAAGAAATAATTTTGTCTTCAAATTGTTGCACTTAACAGAGAGCAACTTTATACACATTTAGGGGTAAATCTTATCTTAAACTGATGAGAGGCTGTGCTCCTTGCATCCATCCATTATTCAGTGTTCTAAATGCTCGTCATTTACACTTGAGGATCTTGCCAGTAGCACAGAATACTCCTTTAAATGAAATCACTGATAAAAAGATGGTGAAAAAAATCTTCTTGATATCACTGTGAGTTGAATTGGGTCTCCAATTGTCTGCAAAAAAATCCTTAATAGTTTTGTTTAAGTGTTATGTATTGTCTTCAAATATAGCTGACAGGTGAGATTGTAAGGAGATTTAGTTGAGATGGGGTGGGGGGAAAGTTGAAAGGAGCATTAGCAAGGTGTTTCTAAATTGATGGGAAAGAAAAAACATTTTAGTATTTCTTTGTATTTCTTTGTGGTAATCGTTTAATGACTCAATAGTGGGGTTTCACAGTTTGCAAAAGCATTGTCCTTTATCTTCCCAACAACTATGGTAATTTTCTGTTCCTGCTTCTTTCAAGCTGAGGAGACAAGGAGGTTAAGACAGGACTTCAGAAAGGAAGTTTCTAGCTGATGCAGAGGTTACATATTATTGGTGTTACCCTCTGTAACACCAGTTTTCCCTAGAGTCTCTTCAACCAAGTAACTGTTTAGCCCAGGATTGCTTCGTTTAGATTATTTAGGTAGCAGACTGAAATATTGTCCTTCTATTTAAAAACCAACACAACAAAGTAGAAAATGTTGATCATAAAATAACGAGGAAAGGTCATTCACCCTGATCTTTCTCTGATATAATTCTCTTCTGGGAGCTTATTGCAAGAAGGCATTTAACAGCTTGTCTGTCTGCAGCTAACCTTACAGGTCTTGTTGAGTAAGGCATGCTATAGTTTTATAAACGCTTAACCTGGCACGGCTGCCAGAAAAAGAAAAAGTAGTCCTACTACCCATTCCCACTTCAAGCTGTTGTTTCCTCTTTGTTAGCAGATGTTTTCTGCAGCTGAGGTTAGAGAACTGGTTTGGATTAATACTGTTATATTTCTTTGCCAGGATGGTTTCCACTTAGATGAGTTTCCTGATCAGGTTCACCACCTGGCTGCAGAAACAATTCTGCCAGCTCAAGGGAATAGCAGCACAAAGACCAGAATAAAGCTTTAAATTGAAGCTATTTTTGTTTAGTGGCAACCCTGATTAGTTGCTATAGGACTTTATGAATGCACAAATTACAGCCGGATGAGTAACAGAGGGTGTGTGTGAATTGCTTTGGTAGGTGCAGTGAAGATCATCACATGGCTCTTTGGGCGAGCAGCACACCCTAGTTTGGGTTGGATGGGTTGTTGCCCCACAAACGGGGTTCTTTTACCCGGTGTGCAAGCCAGTAACACACAGAGTTGAGGTATTTTCAAATTAATTTCATAGATGTGCATGAATGGGTGCCTGTCTCAGGACAGCACACCCTTTGTCTCAAAAATTCTCTACATTTATACACTTAACTAATACATATTCTTTGTTATTTTCCTTAAAGATTGGTTCTTTCTTCTTCAGCCCCTCATGTAAATTAGTGTGCAGACTCTGTCTTCTTCCATCATTGTCTTCTTTTGAGTATGTGGTATCATTTGAGTAGGTGGTCAATGAGTCGGGGGTCGTGATCTCCCCCTGTAGGAATTACGTTTTACCCACTTCTTCCTTAATCTTGGCAGTTCCGAGCGGTTCTTCAAGGTTTATTGACCAGACCACAATCCATTACCTCTTCTGACATAAACAATAAAGCCCTATTGTCTAGTAGTTAGTTCCTAAACCCTAAATCATGTCTAGTTATTGTTTCCCTCTTTTAAATATTAACTGATGGGGGCTGTGCGCAGGACTTTAGCACCTCCCTGGTTATTTCAATCATATTATACATATTAATTGATACCAAGGTTATGCCTGTTCTGCACACTGATCCCAGCGCTCTGCAGCACCGAAGGTATCTCACAGGTGCCCATGTATCGTACATACAGCCTTCTCCAACGCGAACCTGTCTGCCTGTGTCACTGCCCTCCGTGACCACGCCATCACACTCAAGAGCGAGGACCGTAACGGCAGCTGCCGCCTGGCCGCTCCTTGGCGCTAACTGCACAGCCGTGTTGCATGCTGCTGCTGGTGAAATCTGCCGAGGACAGCAGGTTTAGGGCTCTCAAGACAGAATAAACTGAGGTGATCCACAGCATAGAGTGGCGTGCACATCGGACACTGAGAGTAAAACTGTGGGAAGATTAATTAAGAAGCTGGAAACTGTCCACAATACATGCAATGTTTGTGTGCATTATTTCAGGAGGTTTTTTTCTTCTGAATTTGCGGAGAGCAGTGAATTAAGAAAAGATGCAGGATGGAGAATTTTAGAATTCCCTCAGCCTCCCTGAAATCCTTTTATTCCAGTTTTGTTTGTGTTACGGGAGGAAGAAGCTAGACTAGCGCATCACAGAATAATCCACACAGTATACAAAAATTACTTTTATGGAAGAGGCTAAACAAAGTCATGAGATAGTATAGGTTTCAGCATGCCATGACTGCAAGCAGACCTAGCTTATGCTACCTTCTTTACTATAATTTTTGGCCTACAGAACTTTTCTCTAAAAAATAAATGTCACTGAAAATAATTATAGCAACTCCAGAAAATAGGCAAAGGAACAACATAGGACCCAAGTCAATTGCACATAGGATTTTTTCCAGGGACACAGTAGTTCAGACTAATCAAGGTGAAAGAGTTGGAGCACAAACTTGATATGAATCTTACTTCTAGTATTAAGTCCCACAGAGCTAGACATAACTGGAATCTTCACTGAGATAGCAGTGGAACCAAGTTCTTGAAGATATTTGTAAGAGCTATCTTAGATCAAATGGACAATGGTCAAACCAGGAGGGATAAAATAGCTTTTTCATCAATTAGGTCTTTTTTTCTTTTTTTTTTCCCCCTTTTTTTTCTTTCTCCCCCCTCCCCCCGAAAAGTTTAATATGACACAAAGTTGAAAAGATCATACTTTCAGTCTGGGTATTGCGGATTTCAAAGGAAGGAAAATTTTAACAAATACGGCAAATGACCTGCATACTATAACATGATAGTTTTGAAAGAAGTATTTATTGAGTATTTTACTAGAGCGCACAGAATTCTGTGGGTATGCAAATATTAGCATATAAAAGCAGCTGAAATACTAGCCAGTCTTAGCCCATCACAACACAGTATGGGATTTTCCGTGTCCCAATGACCTGGACAGTGCCAATGAGCTGCCGCAGAAGCAATGTCAGGGCCCTAACGGACCTTACTGTCCTTGCCCAGTCCCGCTGGGACCCCCCTCCCACCCCTGCCCGCGGCCCCAGACCCCATCTGAGCCCAGCCTGGGGCCGTCGGTCCCTGTCCCAGTGACCCCACCGCCGTGCGGCATCTGGATGCTGGCGTCCTGTCCTGTCCCCAGGGAGGTGACCCGTGTCCGGGGCTGGGGCTGCCCCGGCCCCCCCGCCAGCCCCGCTCCGCTCCCCGGTGCCCTGCCGCTCGGCACCTTTCAGGGCAGAGCACGAAGCACGCACCTCAAGTGCCGAGACAGGTGACCGATTTAAGAAGACGGAGCAAAAAAAAAGAATGAAGTCATTAAGAAAAGTGAGGGCGAGGCAGCGCATTTACTGGCAGGATTTGGAAAGATTATAACGAGGCAAGGAATAAATGGTTCAGCGGGAGAGCTCAACGCAGGGCAAACCTTTGTGGCTGCAACTCAGCTATCAGTAAGAGGACACGGCTGTGACTCTTTTGGAAGGAAAAGAAACGAGGCGGCAGCTCGTGGGCTTATGGCACACGCCGATGCCAGGCTCCCGAGGTGGGAGAGGGCGGCAGTGAACACGGCCAAGGGTCTTTCCTGCCTTCCGTGCACCACGGGCCGCACCAGCTCCACGGTCGCTCTCGAGGACGGACGTAAAGATCCTAAAGCTTGTCAGTGGTTGCTAATGTGAAGGGGATGTAAAGTTACATGAAACGTGAGGGCTACAAAAAGACTTTGAATTGTATTGTAAGGAGAATACAGATAGTGTTGCAAGGGAGATAGGGAAAAAGTTGCAAAGGTGCGTGTTTGGTGGTGGTTACGTATTTATAACTGAATCCGTTTTCAAAGCCAACAGAATAGATGTTTAATATTTAGCTGTGGTTCTTCAAAGCCTCCAGACTGTCTTTCGTTTCCTTCTTTAGGGAAACTAGAAAGATTTTGAACTCCATTATCAATATTTTTTGCACCTTCCTGTGCTCAGGACAAGTGTCCTTGAAAGGGCAGCAGTTTTGGGTTTGCTGATTGTCGCGTAGACAAGGATGTTTTCAAAATAAAGGCACACGATCCATTTGTAAATCTTCCTGAATATATGAAAGTCTAATCAGGCTGACTCAGACAGCCAAACTATGGCATATCTCATTTGAATTCTGTCTTCCCCCAGGCCTTGTCTACAAGAAATATGCATACATTGTATTGTAAGTAGAAAACATGAATGATAACAATGCTCAGCCCTGGTGGAGTTCTGGATGTATTCTAGTTTTAAATGCATCTGAGCATTTACCTTTTTCATATACTGGATGTAGCTGTAACAGCCCTATGTAATGCCTTTTTTTGTTGCCAACAATATAGTCCTGAAGCAACACAACCTTCCACTGCCCCATTTTTCCTTACTGTTAGTAGTTGACGGTATTTTCTGCAGTAAGCTACATGTTTATTGATTTGGTAGATGAACAGTGATCTTGCATACCCGACTCGTGTGAGTAGTTCCTCCTCACAGGAAGGGTCCTATTGAGTACAGATGTATTGGTTGTGTGGGTATGATCTGTGGGTCTTCTCTCTGTCCTGAGAAATCTTCTATTTTATTCTAATAATTTGCTGGTTATTAAGTATACTGAACTGCTGGCTGGTTTTGATTTTCAACGTTACCTTTCGTAGTCTATATGTAAACAGTGACACTTCTCACATCATTGAAAACGGTGTTCTTCACGGCTGTGTCTCTTAGAGTACCTATTTGAAATGTCTTTCTTCTCAATGACAAGCATTTGAGGAAGAACTTTGCTACACAGGTAAACAGCAAGTTCAGTGTTTCTGAGCAGTATAGGTAAGATGAAGATCTACCACCCTCAGGGTAAGGGGCAAAGTAGCTTGTGTGATCCCATTGCTGGCAGCAGCAGCAAAGGTCATTTCTGTGGTCATGGCTTGGTGGAAATAATGGGGAGGCCCGAAGTAGGTTGCTTGGGCTGTGGAGAAGAGAGGGTGGGAAAAGTGATCCTAGTAGGGCTGTGAAAGTCTGTAGAAAGAGAAGTTTCCTTCTTCCACTATAGTTCGAGGGCTGCAATCTGCTTCTAGAGGGACTTCATGGTGGCCACCATTATCTTCTTTGGTCCATGCCCTTTGATTGTAGATGGCCGCACTCTGAAAAGCAGGTTACAGATACAGGTTCTTCTCTCCCAGTCCATTCCCCTCAACTATCATCTCCATGATTTAGAGACCCTGTTATCTCTTCACATCCTAATGTGGAGTCTGAATGTGCATGGATATTTGGTTCTGCTCTGTCTGCCCTCAATTCCATCTTGCTTGCACTAAAAGCCCTGATCTGGTCGAAGTCTGGGGAGAGAGGACAAAGATGAATTAGCACATATGTCATCTCCTGCCTCCCTCTCCTATGCCAGAAACGGGAGGAACAGTTGAAGGCAGACTGCCCTCCCCTTCCTCTCCCCTGCTCTTCTTCAGTGAGCTCATGCTTTCCCCACAGGCTGCAAGTCACAGCTGCCCTAAGTAGGCATCTACCTGGAAGGCATCTGCCTAGAAGGATCCCTGGTACCTCTCGTCTTGTTCTGGGTTTGTGCGGCAAGGTTTTGGTAGTGGTGGGGCTACAGGGGTGGCTGCTGGGAAAAGCTGCTGGAAGCTTCCCCCATGTCTGATAGAGCCAATGCCAGCCAGCTCCGAGATGGACCCGCTGCTGGCCAAGCCAGAGCCCATCAGTGACGGTGGTAGCGCCTCTGGGAGAACAGATTTTAAAAGGGGAAAAAAACTGCTGTGCAACAGCAGCCAGAGAGAGGAGTGAGAACATGCGAGAGAAACAACCCTGCAGACCCCCAGGTCAGTGAAGAGGAGAGGGAGGAGATGCTCCAGGTGCCGGAGCAGAGATTCCCCTGCAGCCCGTGGTGATGAAGACCACGGTGAGGCAGGCTGTCCCCCTGCAGCCCAGGGAGGTCCACGGTGGAGCAGATCTCCACCTGCAGCCCAGGGAGGACCCCAGGCTGGAGCAGTCTGTGCCTGAAGGACTGCAGCCCGTGGAAGGGACCCGCGCTGGAGCAGCTCATGAAGAACTGCAGCCCATGGCAAGGACTCACGTTGGAGAAGTTCGTGAAGAACTGTCTCCCATGGGAGGGACCCCACGCTGGAGCAGGGGAAGAGTGAGGAGTCCTCCCCCTGAGGAGGAAGGAGCGGCAGAGACAAGGTGTGATGAACTGATCCCAACCCCCATTCCCCGTCCCCCTGCGCTGCTGGGGGGGAGGAGGTAGAGAATTTGGGAGTGAAGTTGAGCCCGGGAAGGAGGGAGGGGTGGGGGGAAGGTGTTTTAAGATTTAGTTTTATTTCTCATTACCCTACTCTGATTGGATTGGTAATAAATTAAATTAATTTACCCCTAGCCAAGCCTGGTTTACCCATGATGGTAGTTGGTGAGTGATCTCTCCCCGTCCTTATCTCGACCCACGAACGTTTCATTATATTTTTCTCCCCCTGTCCAGCTGAGGAGGGGGAGTGATGGAGCTGCTCTGGGGGCAACTGACATCCAGCCAGGGTCAACCCACCACACACATCATTGCTGCTGTGGTCTGTGATTGTTGTGTACAACTTGTTGTCACTGTGGGCCTTTTTTTCCCTTTACTGAGTATTGCTTTTTTCTAAATTAATTAACATAAAGTAGTTTCTTAATTTGGCGTATTATGTGATAGCCAAAGGAGCCAACAAATAGTCATGAAAAAGTTAATAATTTAATTTTATTGCTTTGTCAGATACATCACTGTGGTCAGTGTATTTTGTACTGGCATGGCTGGATGATGGCTGAGGTGCACACTTTATATCTCTTTTGGGTTTTTTTTTTGTTTGTTTCATTACGCTGACTTTAAAAGTCAGACTGTTGCTCTTTCTGTTATTCAGAAGCCCTCCTATTTCCCCTCCCAAAGAATGAGGAGAGATTTGACATCTCTAAAATATCTATGGGATGGGAAAACATTGATGCTAAATTTAGTAAGATATGTGTTTTGATTGTTGTCTTGGCAAGTAAAAGTCATTTGAGTACTACTTTGCTAACTTCTCTGCTTGTTTGTCTCTCTTAGCAAGGAGATACCATTGCAAATTGCCATTATAGAGAAGAGATGACAGAAAGTTTGACATGCTATCATTATGTAAAAGAATACCAACTCATGCCTTGTTACTGGCAATTACTGTACTCCTAAGACTAACCTTTTCCTTACCATCAGAACTGTTTAAACCAGACGCAAAATATGAGGGAGTTTACATCACGTACTCTCATAAAATGTGCTCCATCATCTTTCTTGAAAACATCATTGTCTAACTGGATCTTTCCACTGCAGCGAGCTCGTTTAATGCCAGCCAGGAAGAAAGCCTGATACTACATCTTTGCTTTGCTCCATTTGCAGCCATTGCATTTGTGTTCTTATCTTAATAAAAGTTAGCTACACTATGAATAGACTTCATCTGAATTAGCAATAATTAAGATAAGGTTGGCTGCAAAATCTATTACCTTTTTCTCCATCCGTCACCCCCAACAATGAGGCCACTTTTGCTGCACAGTAGATACAATGTGATTCCATTGCCTCTCCCCAAGAGGAGAGACATGCTTTTCTGGTAGCTGAGCTAGCTGAAGATTCTTTACAGTGTGTATAATTAATGAGTGTCAGCAATGAGACAAATGATAAAGTTCAGAGTTCTGTACAAAAAAAGAAAAAGCATTTTTGGAAAATAACTTTGAAATAAATATTAAAATGAGGACTCTAAGGGGATCAACATTTAAGGGGGCTACATTTAATGGCTGAATTACTTGAAACTGCAATTTGCTTTTGTCAGAATCAAATATTCCAAGAAAATGGTACTCAGAGCTATTGTACAAGATATTTTCTAAATCCTTGTGATTCAAGTGTAGAAAGAATGTCAGGAAACATTAAGATTTGTTCTCATCTTTTATTTTATTTTTCAAAATCCAAGATAATAAAGCCCTCATTTCACATCTAGAAATACTTGAAATAGTATGCTCCTCAGGGGGGAAACAGACTGAACAGCAGTTAAGCTATTATTTTCACTAAACCAAATAATAGGCTTTAATAAAAAGCCTCTTCTTAGCTGTATTGTCCATTATTAATATGACTGCGTCAGTCCTATAATATTCTTATTTCTAAAGGACTCTTGATGCTGCTTTTTCCTGAAGAGAGAGTGGTAATCTATAAGTTCGTAGCTTATGCATATGGCTGACTGACCCACCAGTCGTGCCTGTCTGCAGAAAGCTGCGTTTTCTACGGCCAGCTGCTTTTTGTGACACAAGAAGGAAGAAGTCTGCGGCAGCTGATGCACTTTGGTCACCTGAGTTGGGTCAGTCATCCCTGTGTGAAGTGCATGGCAGCTTTAATAAGCTTGCTAAAAATATTGTGTACAATGCACTTGGGATTGCAAATGCTTTGAATTTTCTGTGTATTTGTGAAGATTAAAGGAGACTTTAATACTAACCAGAGGGATCATTACTGCTGGGGGGTTGTCTGTATTGAACCATAGCTGAAATATATACTGAATATTTTGAAGGCAAAACCTTTCATTTTGTTTAATGTTGCTGTCTCCACACATCCCTGTGACGAGGAGGCCAGGACTTTGGGTGTTAAAGCATAGAGCTCGCTGATTCTCTTCCTCTCCGAGTTCAGCATCCTGCAGATCAGAAAACCTCCAGAGTTTGTGCTCAAGTGCCCAATAGCTTCTTTAAACCAACATACTTAATCTTTATAGCCGGAAGAGAACAGAACAGAAGAGAAAGGCATTTTAACGCAATAAAAGAGCTACATGCCTGTCTTTCTTACCCTAAGGCCTTTGCCCTGTGGTACGGAGTCACAGAAGTTTTGCTTCTTCAGATCCTACAGTAGAATCAATGCTCTTTACTCTCTGTGGAATTTCTTCAGGGAGATTATTTTAGTCTGTCTTCATTTTTTAACTGTTGCTGTTCTTTTGCATCATTTTGCTCCCAGATTGGCAAAACCAGCTGTGTTAATATTGCTTGTAGTCTGTCACAGGCTGGAGATTATTACGTATATTACTCCATTGTCAGGGCGTGATCTTATTTCAGTAGTTACTACTTTCTCCCTAGGAGTTATTTTCACCTAGATCTTTCTCCAGACCTGGCCTAGAGTGCAGTCTCAAAACCATTGAAGTGGCAATAACCTCTAAAACTGATTAAGACAATGTTGGGAGGAGTAAACAAGGATTAGAACAGGAGTGAATACTAATCTCTTAGTCATCAAATCTACCGTTTCCAGAGAAGAAATGCATTTAGTCATGTCTTGAAAGCAGCATCTTCTAAGGTAAGCTCAAAGATCTTTCAATGATCCTCCACTCTGTTTAGCAGGAGGCTGCTTATTTGAAGCCATTGAATAGTTTAAGTCAGCTTTCTACCCAGTCTGTCGTTAATTAATGAGCATACAAATACATTAATCATTCTGATTACCTTATATAATACAGTATCACAATAACCAATATTTAAAAATTAACTTTATGTCCTTTGCAGCCTACGCAAACTTCAAGGTTATTGACTACCCTGGTTCTTACTCTGTTACATGTAGCTGAGTGCCAGTGAGAAAGGACTACTCAGAGGTTCCATTACGTTTTGATAAACACCCTGTCTCAAGGCAAGGTGTTTCTTCCAGAATGCTATTTATGACATTTTTTCCCTTAAGGAAATATACCATAATAAACTGCTGAAAAATGTTATATTTTTGCAGCAAATGTGAAATTTTCAAAGTCATTGGCAGTGTGCCTCATCAGTCCACAAGCAGGTTTGAAAGCCACGGGGAATTTTGTGTAGGGAATATGTTTCCTACCAATGCAAATTTCACTAGTCTAAATGCAAGAAAAATTTCCATAGTTGCTAGTTTTTTATGTGTCGTACTGTACCACCACTCAGCTACATGGCTGGAAGAAAAAAAATTTATTCTTTTTTTTTCTTGTGGAGTAACAGATCTAGTGTATTAAGGAAAATGGACCCAGGTCTCAGATCTGAAGTTGAGAACAAACAGTGTGATCACAGCTTTTCAGTCATCATCTTCAAGGCCAAAACTGTAAGTGGGCAGGCTAGGGCTTGTGTCTTCCTCAGTTGCTAACTATATTGTGGCTATTCCTGCTGGCTTTTGGCTAGCTTAAGGAGCATGTTTCCAATACACAAGGTATGGTATGGCATCCTGGCCATTTCCTCATCTGAATGCGCTGGTCATTTTTCTACCTGGAAATAGGTAATCAGATGGCCATCTATGTACCTATACAGAGATTAAGCGATAATATAATAATCGTGACACGAAATGTATGAAATGCTGCTTTCTTTCTATTTGTCCTGTCCAGAAAGGTTTAAAGACAAGATTTTCAATGTAGGATTGCCAATTTTTCTGGGTACTCCTTTGATAGAAAGTATCCACAGCCTAGCTCACAGCCGAGTCCTTTGCCTGTATAGTAAAGTGTATAGATTTATGGGTTACATTATGTTGTCTCTTAACAGAGGAAAGTTATTTTCCCCTGTCTGAAAAACAAGCACATTTATTTTAGAAAGCCTAGAAGTCTCTCACTTCATTTCCTCAGTATAACCGTGCTGTAACTGCTCTTATGAAATAGGATCTTCCCTGAAACATGACAGGAATTTCCCAAGTAAACTTTAAATTTCATTAATTAACCCAACAAAAGCAAATCCACTGGTCGAAGAGCTGCCGTTTTCTGCACAACTGCTCTGGGAACAGATGTAAAGAATGATTTAAGTATCCCATTACTGTAATTCAATTTTTTACTCTTACTTACCACTTTTCTGTAATACTTTGTACTGATAATCATGTTACTTCATTAAAGAGAGGTTCAACTTATTTCTTTCAGAGAGTTGGTAAGATATTTAGAGCGAATCAATTTTGTGCTATTAGCACTTGGGTGGAAGGATTTGCTGTAACGAGTACCTCCCATGGCAACTCCTGTACCATAGCATAAAGTAGGTGGACTCTAAAATAACAAAACACTTCCTTCAAGAAGCCACGCAGCAATGCATGAAGGAGACCCTTTTCATCCTTGCAGTGGGATGGTGGAAAGGAACGTTACAAGCTCAGGGTGAAATTATAATTGTAATGTGCTGTCCCAGACCAAGCTCAGGATGAAATTATAATTGTAATGGGCTGTCCCAGACACAGCAAAGCGGGTGCTACGTGGTTTTTTTAGGGCAGATCATCAGGGCTGCTTGCATATGGTGGCATATCTGTGGCTATGGCATATCAACCTTTCACATTGGAGAGACGTCTTCCAAACTTTTATGTTATTAATACGCTAAAGGTGAAAAAGCATTTAAATTGCCTCGTTTCTTTTAGCATTCACTGTTCTAGAATAAGAGGAACCACCAAGAGAGGATTGGGTGTTGGAGTCTGCCGGACAGCCTGAATCCTCAGCTGCGAGGTGCCTTCCAGCGGCCCTCCAAGTTCTTCCGTTCAGCCAGAAATTCTCATATGGCCCATAAAGTTTATACAGTCTCTCAACCTGTGCACTGGTGGCACATCAAATTTTCACCAGACTAGAACTGCGGGCGTTATGTGGCTAATAGCTACTGTTATTTGCAACGTTAACGCTCTAAATTCTATGAAACCTTAGATACAATTCCGACTGTACCAATACAAGCTTGCAAACTCTATTCAGAAGATATTTGAGGTGCTGTGAAACCTACAGGCTCCATAGGCGTAGCCAGAAGAAGCTTGTATGTAGATATTTGCCAAATAACTAGAGTTCAGCTGCATACTAAAAGGCTGGAAGTGGTCTTCTGCCACAGATGATTTGGAAGCCAACTGATCAATAAATGGTGCTCAGGTAAACACTTGTACCCAGTCATTTATTCCCTTCAAATGTTGACAATAAGGAATGTTCTAATAATTATTCAATGTCATAGCCTCCAGGAAAGAAAACAATAGGCTGAGTTCATCCCTGGTGTAATCGTAGTTAAATTTGCCTTTTGCAGTTATTTAGAATGTCTTTTAGGGAACAGCAAATTGGGTCTGGCATTGCATTTGTTCAGAGACTATGTATGAGTAAGCTTTTATTTCTATCTGTCCTCTAAAGCCTCCTGAAAAATTGGCATGGAGTATCAGGGGTGCTAAATCATTAAATCTATTTCTAAACACATCACATCTATTTCTATAAGCTTTCCTCAATTCCTGTTTGTTTGTTTTTAATTTGAGTCCAAATTGAGATCTGGAATTTAATTTCTGGATCTCTGTTCCTTTCAGTAAATAATGATACTGAAGTTATGCTGGGAAACGAGTTGCGGTTTTATCAAAGCAATTTTGCCTGCATCTAAACCCATGTTAACTAGAGCTTTGAAAAATACTTCTGGCAGGTCATTTACCTTTAGTCTGTCAGAATTTTGTTCAAAAATATGTTGTGGTACTTTTGCCTGTTTGTTAACCAAAATCGTTTGACTCCTTTTTTCAAATTCATGACAAATCAAGTGTCACTTGAAAGTTGCATGTTTGAGTGGCATCCTTGATTGCCTTCTGTGAGGTGTATTAAGCAGCCCAGGTCAGTGTTGCATTATTTTTGCTCTCTTAGTGGACTGTTGAAACTTTTACGGAGAAGTGGAAGAAAATGAGATTTCAAGGGAACAAAATGAATCCTGATTTCAGTACATGTTCCTAAAATACTTCCGATATTTTTTCACCACTTGCTGGTAATAAACACTACTAGTACAATCACTCCTGAAAGATGAAAGATAGAAAAGCAAATTCAAAGTTTTCTTCCAAACACATATAAATATAAACTCAGTCCTATGTCAGTTATTGCTTGATAATCCTTGTCCAGGCTGACAAGACCAATGGGCCTTCAGTCTTTTGATTTTATTGATATACTGTATTTAAGCCCTATTTCTTTCCTTTAATCGGCTAAAAGTATTATGAAGAATATGTTACAACAACGTACTGTTTCCTCTTAGTAGGTACTGAAAAAAAATAAAAGGAATATGAAGCTGGGCAAGTATATTTATTTTGAAAATCAGGATTTTGACGTGGCCAATACCTATTGGGAAGGATGAACTTTTAGATGCACAACAGTGAGGTAGCAATTAATTTTCAGATCGGTACAATACCCATTGATGACAGTGGTAGTCTTTGCAATGATTTCAATATTTGGTGAGTTGAATCTCCTGAGCAGCACTTTTTTAACTCATAAAAGTGTCCTGCTGACATGTCTTTCCTGTACGGATTTCCTGCTGTCTTTAGAGTGTCTTTATAGCTATCAGAACTTGGAATGGTATTTGAAATTCTGCTGATGGTTTTTTGGGTTTCGCTTTTTTGGGTTGGTTGGTTTGTTTGTTTTGATATACTTCTGTGTATTGTTTTAGTCCTCATTGATAAACTAATTTATTTTTAAAAGTTTAAACTTTTTTTGAGACTCCAGCATTTAGGTTATTATCATAGGCATAAAGACAAGAGTTGGTCTGAATCACTGAAGATACACTGAAAAAGCATTTAAAGGCAATAAAGAAAGAGCTGAGATCAGTGAGGTCATAAATAATTACATCTTGAGTTTACTGGAAAGGGACATGTTGTTGTGTAGTCACAGATAGAATGGTTTGGTCACATTCACTGTTTTGTTTGCAAATTCTCTATGAATGGAAATGAAAATTGACATCAATAGGAAACAACATTTTTCTAGAAAGCTCTTTCTGACGTTCAAGTGCAGTGTCAGATGTTGATTGACATTGCACGCTTTGTACAACGTTTGAAATACGTATTACCATCTGATGAAGCCACCTCTTTAAACCAACCAAGGTTTA
Organism: Harpia harpyja; assembly: GCF_026419915.1. Taxonomy (NCBI): domain Eukaryota; kingdom Metazoa; phylum Chordata; class Aves; order Accipitriformes; family Accipitridae; genus Harpia; species Harpia harpyja. The sequence continues at coordinate 2,590,020 of NC_068945.1, read as the reverse complement.
TATTTTATTTATATTAAAATAGTTTTTGACTCCTCAAATACGGCTTCCTCCTTGGGGTAGGACAGTAGTAACTGGCAGAAGACACGACGGTGTCAGTGTAACCGTATCTATAGTAGGGACGATAGCCCGGGAATTACACTGGTGGAAGCACTCTTCCGATTGAAATACTTAAGCCAGTATAGAATCGGCGTGCGTTGGCATAACTTTGTTGGTTCTGTTTAAACAGCTGGACGGGGGAAGCCAGGGGTACGGCTTCACTCTGACTTCTCTTCAGGCTGCTGCAGCGGTGGCGGCAGCCCACCGCAGCTGCAGCACGCAGGCAACGGCCGCGGTCGAGGGACGGAGCGCGAGGGATCAGGTGTGCCCGACAGAGGGAAAAGTGTTTCCGCGCCGGGCTGACAGAGCTTTCTTCACCCGGGTAGCATCACCTGTCTAGGAAGGAGAACTAGGGAAACTGAGAAAGTAAGAACTGGAAAACTAAGACAGGGACAGAAGGGGTCCAGATGCCAGCTGCTGTTCCTCTTACCAAGTTTGGGTAGGTAGAAATGAGCAAGGATTTGACAGGACCCCAATCAAGAATGACAGAAAGAAAAGGAATCTGTCTGACCCTTTAATCCAGTCCCTGCAATAGATTCCTATAACCGTATCAGGGTATGTAAGTGTATATGTATGCACCTATCTTTATGTACGTGTGTGTTTACCAATATAATTTTTCAATTGCTTATGGCTTACCAGACATGCTGTAATGCCTCGCAAGTTACTGTTATGGTGTACCTCATTAAAAAAAAAAATGTAGCCGATTTTTAAAATGTGTTATTATCCAATATTTTAAAGGGGTTTCTGTGGAGCAATGACACTCCATTGCATACATATGTGTTTCAGTAACTTAAGAAACTGGATTATTTACTGAATGGAATATATATATATGTAAGATTTCTGCTACTAGTCTTCTGCATGTTGGGTGAATTGCTAAAATATGAAATGTAAGAGACGAAGTGGGATAAAACAGAAGTCTGCATAATCACTCCACCTTTAAATATACAGCTTATGCTAAAATACTATGAAATCTCTTTCAAGTCTGTAATTATTTTGCATCCACTATTTTCAAATACTGACTCTTTTGATTGGATAAGATTAACTAACTTGTGATGGTGTCACTGATGCTTGAGGTACCTCTGTATACTTTCTCCACTTGAAAGCACTGTGTATTTGTGTCCCATTCTGTGGCACCGTGGAGGGCTTCTTCTGAAAAGGCAATGGGTGTCTCTTAAAAGAAAAAGTCACTGTTGCGGAAAACCAACAAAACCTATTTCTGAGAATTAAGCAGCATATCAAAACCCACGTAGCTCTTGGCTTAAATTGTTCAGCACTGTCTTATGTTCTTCTGAGCATTCTTCAGAATGGAGCCATTTCCTCCTTGTTTTCTAAGTCTGAGCCCATAAAGATTGGGTAATGGATGAGAATAAAAACATTTTGATGATAAGAGCTTTACAATGGGATCATTGTCAGATTGGTACCTCCAGGGCTCTACTGGGGGCCATTGTCATGCCTGTTTCCTCTCTGCTAATGAGTGGATCCTGGTTCTCACTGAGGTATAGTGAGAGATCAGTGTAGCTACCCAAGAGCTAGCAGTGGCTCATCTTTCTTGTCAGCCTCCCCGTACTCACTGTAACAAAGTGAAAGGCTTTGGAAAAACCAGACTCAGTGTAATTGAACTAAATGGATAATAGGACACTTATTAGAGCATTAAACAGAAGAATACTCTTTGCTGGCTTTTGCAAAGACTACAGCTCTTTGTCATTTTATAATAGACATTCACTTAGGAGTCTATTCTTCTTTGTGTGCATTGGGATTTTTAAGATATCTAACTCCCATCAATATTAATGGGAGTTGTGCAAGTAAACCCTGGGAATTCAGAAAAATAAAAAATGAGACCTTTGTGTTTCTAGGAAAAACGCAACCAAAAGCCTAGAATAACTCAGAGTCTGTAATTGTTTCTATTATGGGACTATCTTGGAGGCGAAAAAGAGCTCAAATTATAAATAAAAGCCAACCACGTAAGGACAAATTCTACAGTCCCAGCTTAGCCTAGTTATAACTTGCCCTTCAGACAACCTAAGTCTGTCCAGTTATCTCAGCTTTTCGTGGAGTAAAAGGGAACTCAGAATGAAGCAGTACAATCCTCCTACTTCCCAGTCTGAAACCTTCATAGACATTTCTTACATAGAGTTATCCTCCTGCTCTGTTGGCATCAGTCAGAAAGATACTTTTTGACATGAGGAATCAGAGGTGCGTTTTTATCCAATGTTATGATTTGAAAACACTGGCAATGCTGGTAATTTCACCTTTCCAGTTCACCTCTGCATAGATCCAGTAATCCTCAGTTTAGAGCTTATTGGTGTCTTTTATCCTCAAAATGCTTTCCAAATATTAAAACAGATTCTCCTGTCATTTAATCAATGCTTTGGCACAACTCACAGCTAGGTGTGAAACCATTAGAGTTCACAGCACTTGTAAATTAGATAAAACCAGGAAAAGATGATTACTCGTTAGCATTTATCTTACAGAGAAGTATTTCAGCTGGACACAGCTGTTAATATCAAAACTTACATGATGAGACCAACCTTGCAGTAAAAGAATCCCAACTTCTAGCGTTTTTTCACCCTGCCATTTATCTTGTTTTACAGGTGGAGAAACTGAGGGAGGAATATGACTGTAAATTGCTCTAGTCTGGAAAGTGAGTGGAAGTCGGGAGCAGAATTAACGTTCAGTTACCACTGCTGCCCTTCCCTAAAGCACCTCTCAGTCTTTCAGCGTAACTTGTTTCTTATGAACCCAGCAATTAAAATGAAAGTATTGGAGTGAAGAAGGAACTGGGGAGAAAGAACAGGTAGTTCTGCAGTTTCTTTTTATTAATACATGGAGAAAGAGAGATTTGCCTGGTATAGAATGCAGCCAGAGTCTGTTCTGCCTCCTCACTTAGTTGCTACAGTAGCTGAAGAAATGTCCTTTTTGTCCCTCATGGCTTCCTTATTAAGTTGGTATAGTGCTTCGTGCATTTGCCTCACGCTAATAAAGGAGTAGGAATTTTTCCCCCAAGGTATTTTACCAAACGGAGCAGTACACCCCCGCTCACAGCTGCAAGGAAACTTTAGTCCTTTAGGGTCACCTGTGGCTGTGCTAATGGCAACAACAAAACCAGGTTTCTTCAGGCAGTGAGTTAGTTTTTCTATCAGTTGTTTACACCTGTCTCAAATAAGCAAGCCTTGGTTTTGCAAAAATAGATTTCTTAGGGAAGCAGGTAAATATACACTTAATAGGCCCAATTCCCATCTCATTTACCTTTATGTAATCAGAAACAAACTCATCTAATGCAGAACAGAGTTACATCAAAGTAGAACCCAGCTGATAGAAGAAATCAACCCATTACATCTGGGGACCCTCTAGTATGTTTTCTTAAAGACAGGAGGTTGCCTAATAAAACTGCTACTGTGTAACTGAAAATTATGCTTTAGGAAGACTTTCAGTGAGGTGGCTGTCCCTTTCGATTTACAGGGTATTTTTACCGAGGTCTTTTGAATGCCTGAAATAACCCTCTCTCTCTCTCTCTTTTTTTTCCTAATTGGGAACATTTCGGTTGCCTTCCACTAGATGGCTACACGGAAAGCAGTTTTGCAGGGAGCAGAGGCATGCAGCCCTTAACCACTGTGGGAAACTTAGTATTCTTTTCTTTTTTTCCTTCTCTTTTCTCTCTCAGTCTCTGACTATGTGATGCAGCTGAGCTTCCCAACCCAAAAAGTCCTGTTCAGCGGGGGTTGGAGAAAGTCACTGCCGTGGAGGAGCCTGCCTCAGAGCCTGCAGCAAAGCAAACGAGCTGATCCATTTGATGCTGGTTTCATTCAGCGCCGCTTTGCACGCCAAGGCCACGCTCAAACTGTACGTCCCCACCAGCAGCTGAAGGAACGTCCTGAGCTTTGTGTGCGGTGGACCTCAACGCTGGCCCCTGTTACCTGGCAGACAGAAAACCAAGGGTAGCCTTGTGCAAATTCTGCTAGGCAGGGGATTGGGCTATAGTGCTACAGCAATTAATACTAGATCTGTGCCTGACATGATCACCTGCAGTACCACTGTGATCCAGAGCAGGTGGGAGCACATGAGTTTGTTTTCCCCAAATTAGCCAGAGCACCTTATTCCAGCTTTCCACCAGCTGTAGGAGCACAGAGAGTACCTGCTCGAGTATAAAAACCTGCCAGGACCACGCTCTCTTATTGGTATTTTCTGAACATAGGTAAATTGGGAGAGTGAACTTATACTAGGTCAGCATTTTGAGTTATGTGGTAGTGGTGGATTTGATCGTGGGGTAGAAGCACAAAGCTACAGCCTTGCTGGTTTTTGGGGGGTTTTTTTTTTGAACCAGCTTAACTCTAAGTTCATAAACGTTAGATCGCCTTAACTGGGACCAGTGAGGTGTGGCAGGTAAGATTTCTGTTGTTTCTTTTAACTGACAACTGTGCGTGGGAAGTTTCTCTTTATTGTAACAACTTGTTAGGGTTTTAATACTGTGTTTTTCCTTATTGGACTGCAGCACATGAAGGAAGTATCATTATTTCAATTTTTGTGAATTGGGAAATGGAAGCGTTTCCCAGTGAGGTGTCTTCCTCAAAGCCTTCCAGCCTGTCTGTGGCAGACCTGGGAAGAACAGAGGTAGAAATCCTATGAATCCCAAAAGAGATGGGGAAATGGGGAGACCAAACTGCAATGTCCTGGGGGTTTGGCTGGAGGGAGAATTGTAGCTAATGTTAGTGGAAAAACTCCTACTGACTCCTTTACTGGCTTTACTTGTGCAGCTTAGGATGCGAACACACAGACACCCTAGAGAATGCTTTTTTAAAAGCCCTATTTGTACCCAAATATCATGTTGAATCTGGAATTTACTCTCCGAAAAGCTAAGGATGCAAATAGTAACCCCAAAATAAGTACATCTAGAGCAGTGGATGCTGTATTGTAAACAAAAAACACTGTGAAAGAATGGAAAAATCCTGTTTAATCTTTATGACTCACTTTTTCTACACTTCATGTAATATTTTAAATCAAAATTATCAGATATAAGTCCATATATGAGAGTTATACTCGCATATAGTCTTAATTCTGATTCATGTTAACCAAGGTTTGGCTGTATCATAGGGCATGACTCTCCTTTGTCTATTGCCCTTTCTAGCTGCAACAACAGAGCTGGAACTCTCCTCACAACCCCAATTTTTAGTGGATTTTGTGAATTTATTCCTCTTCCCCCAATATATCTTTCTACTCTGACTTTCTGCATCTCTGAATATTACTATTTCTATTGTGTTCTAAGGCATGAGTCTCAGTCAGGATATAATCCTCTGTGTTCTTTTACTGTAAATTAGTACAGTATTTTGTGTGGGAACATATGTAGGTGTAGAGATAGAAATAGTCATCTTTAAAGTTCATAAAATGAGTGTAAGTCAGACTTTTCTCCAGTTTAATTTTAAAATATTTATGAAAGGCAACCTGCTGTTTTTCTTGCAGCCTCAATTATGCTGTGTGGGAATATAGTTCTACCGTGCCAGTGGTTTCTGATATATCCATTGCTTTAATGAAACTCTATTCTGCAGCTTACATACAGCTAGGGAATAAGGGTGAGAACAGAGAAGTGCCTACTGCATCATCCAATTCTGTGTGCTGTATGAAATTCTGTATATTGGAAACTTGTGGTCACAGTTAAGGTAGTTCTTGCACAAATTCTAATTCGTGCTTATATTTTATCAGTGGCCATGATTTAGCACAGCCAGCATGTGTCTTGGGGTAGAGAATGGCGATGCTGTGGTAGGAGGGAGACAAATCTGGACTGGTGCATGCACAAGCGATGGAGAGCGCCCACACTTCAACAGCTCTGTTTCTCCCCCAGTTTACCAGGACATCTGAGACTTGCTGCTGCTCTTGCTATTGCTTCACGTAACGTGCTCTTCTAGCCCACCAGTACAATGTCAGTATCTCAACTGCCTGTGTTTATCCTAGTTTATCTTTTCGGACTTGTCAACAACTGAGGACTCCGTATGGCCAACCCCTGCGTTACTTTGTACCACCTGCCATTTAAGAACATCTTTCATGTAACTCCTAGGGCATCCCTCTCCCTACTGCAAGGATACTTTTTCTTAGAATATGAATTGATATCTATCTTTAGGAACCAAGTGTGGAAAACAAGACACAAGTTGTACTTCATGTGTAAGCTGAAGTTGGTATTTCAAGGAATAATTATTTTTATAGATGGGATACTCAGTTTCCATGCAGTAACATTTTGAAGAATCAGATATTAGAATCGACGCATCAACTGTGGGATCTCTAGCGTTTGTAAGCGTTAGCCCTAGGGACCTCAGTCATAGTTGCGAGGCACCACATAAATACATAGGATTAACTCAGTCCCTCTCCTCACGCCCTTGCCCATCTCACGAAGTTCAACTCTTCAACAACTGCGGGTTTTCCAGTTCCTGCACTTAGAAGAGAGTTGAGGAGTTTTGCTGAGTGAACCATTTCTGTGTACATTGGCAGTGGATAAATACGACAGTAAACAGGAGATGAAAATGAAGGGGCCGTAAAGTGAGGGGGTGTTACTGGAGGATAGAGGGTTATAGCTTGGAAGACTTGTTTTTTATTCCTAGCTTCCTCAATGCATCTGTTGAACAACTTTGGAAGTCACTGCACCTCACTTTGCCTCAGCTGCTCCATCTATATGCACCCGTCTCTTAAGCCACTTCAAAATTGGGTAGTGATAGTGTAAGTGTGAGTTGTTAATGCTGAACACAGGCAGTGATGCTGCTAAACTCTAAAATCATTTTGTTCCCCTTACCAGTTCATCTTGGAATTACTGGCACAGTAAATCTGTTTATCCCATGACTAATTTCCAATAACTGGAACTGAAACCTGTATAAATTGTTACTTTTTCAGCTCTGGTTCCCAAAGATGCTAAATACACAATGACTATACCTACATTTCAGATCGATATTGATCAGCAACAGCAAGGCTAGGGGCTAAAGTGCTGTTGTCCATTATGCAGAGACAGTAACTGGAATGAAAAGTCAGCTTTAAATAAACCAATGCCTAGACAAAAATCTTGCTTTCGGTGAGTAAGTCTCACTTGTTTTGCGCAGAGGAGCCAAGCATCCCTGCCAGAGGAGTCTTCCCAGGTTGGCGTGGAGGGCGAGGAGCTCCGAGCTGCACCGCGGACTCCCATGGACGGGACCCAAGAGAAGCACCTGCACTAATTCTTGCTAATTGCCTCCTAGCAGGCACCAGCTCTGCACGGGCTGCTCAGGAAGAACCAGCTTCAAAAGTCAGCTCCACTGGAAAAAAAAGAAATTCGGCATCAATTAGGAGATGGTCACCCAGACATGAAATTTGTATTCACTCGCAAACAGTAGTCACGGTTAGATTCCCCATAACCTCTCTTCACTTCACACACATTCACAGGCAATAGAGAGGATAGTCGAAGCTTGTCGTTCTGACAGTGATTTTTCTACTGCCTGTATGTTTTCCTCATTGCACGCAGGGGGCTGCTGTGGGAGAAACATGAATGCAATCAGCAGCTGCACAAACTATATTGGGGAATATACTGCCAGGGCAGCCAGTTTTCTCTTCACTTGTTGCAGCTCTGTGAGCAGAATCATAATCTGCATGTACGCATGGAAAAAAACCCCCAACAACAAAACCTACAGTGATAAAATAATGGAACTCGCAAAAGCCAGAAAATTCACAGCTGACACTGACAATCTTGCACTCCCTGTGTAGCTCAGAGTAAGCTATCTCAGCTAATGCAAAGGGATTTCAGTGATGCTACGAAGTTCAAATACTCTTTCAACAGATACTTGCTGTTTAGAGAACCTCCACCCAAATGCTTGCCTACTGATTAGTTAAATTTGACAAGCAGCTTTCGTTCCTATTTCTGTATTGCTTTTCATCAGCTTAGTGTATATCCCTCGTGTTACTTTACTGTCGTGTTTTGATAACTTCATTTCTTTTAGCCTGTCTAGGCCCCTTGTTCTGCTTCCAAGCGCTCGGTTTCCCAAATTCCTTTTCAATCCATCTCGCAGCACTAGAGAAATGCTTTCATTTCCAGAGGATTCTGTTGCTCTGTGTTCAATGTTGTATGCACTAAAGAAGGCTCTGAACAGATTCTCTGTATCAGTTACGAATGCTTATTCTGCACCCAAGAGAGGGGAAAATAGAAATGGGTGGAATTTTTCAAGTCTTCTGAAAAAGTTTAGTTTGAATATCACTCTTATGCAATTTTGTCCTAATTTATCTGGGACTGTAAGTCCCACTCTTGCTTATTTCTGATGTTACTTACTAATTCTCAACTCGGGCTGCAATAAGGCTGATAGTGTACAGTTTGACTAGAAACCAGAAATCTCTACCATAAAATCTGTAGCTTATCCTATTCAGAGATAGGAAGGTAAATTGTGAAGTTTAAAGACTTGATTCCTGTTTAAATCTGGTGGTTTGAATTGGAGCCTCTCTACTGTTGTATGCAGGCAGCTGGATAGGCTTTGTCTGTCCACATCTAGACATCTAAATTTTCTACAGTCTAGATGTATGTTTGGGATTCCCCATCTAGTCAACAGCAAGAAAGCAGTGTTACTAAAGTACAATGCCATCCTCTCTGGGGTGGAACAGGGCAACTCTTTTCCTACGATGCAATAATATGTAATAATGGAAAAGACTTTCCCACCCAAATGAATTTGAAACTTAGCAAGAATATGATTATTCCAGTTGCCATGTACCCAGCAGCGTGCATGTCTGTGATTTGATCCAAGATCAAGTTTCCAGAGCAGATGAACATTTGTGGATTAACACACAGACATGCAGACACACGCATATGCTACTACATGCTAGAGCTCCGCAAAGAACTTGTTTCCTTCTCAAAGTGCCAACAAACTATAAAAAAGCATAGTTTGGAGTAAAAGAAATCGAAACAATATTAATGCCAAGATGGCATTAATTGTCTTCCAGGTTAAGAGGAGATATTTTTAGTCAAAATAATATAAAACATTTGCAAGTGACTTCACGTTTTCATGATTAAATTTACTTCCAACAAAACAGTAAAACAGGACGGAACCGATTAAAAGAAATTCTATTAGGAACTTGTTCTGACTAAAACAACTTAACTGTAATCAGCACTTCAGTCAATGTGAACTTTTGTTTCTTAAATGAAAGAATTAGTAAAAATAATCTACTCTGTTCATGCTGTGATCAAATTGCAGAACACCACTTGGAGAGAACTAAACACAGAAGAGGAAACCCAAATAGCAACCAGAGGTAAAGGAGGGCAAGGCAAACTCCTGAATTTGAATTTTATACCCAGGGAAAGATTAAAAAAACGTGTAGTTAATGTGCTCATTTCTCTACTTTCACCTTGGCACATCTTACTATCGTCCTTCAATTACTGCAGCACATGAACAAGCGCAGTGTGTACAAGGTAAGGGTTGAGCTGTGTTTATATCAAGCAGTAGCCTGGGATGTTAATTAATCTGAGGATCCCCAAGCATCAGCTGAGGAGCTTACAAGCCTCCTTTACCGGAGTAAAGCGCTCGCCGAGGGAGGTGACTTCCCGTGGCCCGTTTCCAGTGACGTTGGGCCAGAAAGCTTTCCCGAAAAATGCTCACCAGAGCCCCGTCTTCGCTTCCCTCGTTCTGTCCTCGTGGGTTTCATCCCTCCCCAACGAGGCGACGGTTATGGAAATTGGCCAAAGCCGTCGCTGGCTCGCTAGCGCGAGGTTTCTGTCCCGTAAGATTGCTTACAGCAGGCAAGGAGGTGCGTAGGCTCACGGCGAACGAGCTGTGGCCGCGTGTGTTCCCGGGATGTCGCACGGCGTGCCCTCAAATCACAGCCGTCGTTACTCTGTTTGGCTTTGATTGCATATGAGGGATCGTCTGCTCGAGATTGATGAGGCACTTACTGCTAACAAGGAAACAGTTCAGGGGACACACTTTCCACCAATATGTATGATAGATAAATTAATTAATGCCTTTCACGCCCCTCTTCTCTTTCTGGGGGGGGGGGAGGCCTAGAGGAAGGTCAGAGGAGGAAGAAAAATGAGAAGAGAGATGCTGTGAGAAAGTTCTGAGCTTACTTTTTCCTGATTATTATTGGAAGCAGTTAAGCCTTTGAAAGGGAAGAGCTGCTATGTGATCAAATAAAAATAAGGTAATAGGCAGCAATGTAAGTGCATGTATAGTTACTTAAATTGATTTAAGCTGACAGAAGAAAGTAGCAAATGCTTGGTTCCCTTGAAAAATAGGTTCTAGGTCTTTTCTTCATGAGAAGAAAAGGATATCTTTTAAATTTTAAAGTTGTTTCATTTTGCAGAGTTCAAAATGTGTCCTTATATTCGGGGGATGGAGAAATACAGAGGTTTCTTTTCACATCTTTATGAAAACAGTCATTGAATAACAATCAGAAGAGTAGAGTTTAACGTAGAGTTTGGGGGAAATGAAAGTACTGATAATCACCTCAAAATTGTAAATAACCTTTTTTCAAGAAGATATCAGTTAAGCACAGATTATTGATCTAATAACAAAATTGTTGTTACTTTAAAGGCATTTGGGGGAGAAAAAAGGAAAAAAGAAAATACCTTTAGGTAAAAAGTTTTCAAAGGAAAATTCACATTTTCCTTTTTTGATAAATTTGTAATTTCAGGGGAGAGGGGTTACAGTGCACAAAGAAAATCATACTTGAAAACAAATTTCTTGTTCAAAACTTGCTTCAATTATTTTTTTTAATAGTTCCTAGCTCTTTTGATAGAAATAGCTGTATTCAAAATATGTGAGACATTAAAAAAATAGAAATTTTGACAATGTGAAAAACATTGAAAGATGTTGATTTACAGAAGACTGTATAAAATCCTCTTCCTTTGAAAAATTATGGCCAGCTGTATTTAGTACCCTTTAATTATGTATTTGATCCAGAATGTCATTTCCCCAGCTGATTTCTGACTGAGCAGCTCTAAAGCATACAGTGGTAACTGGGTCAGCTATATTTTTGGTGTGACTTGAAAGAGAGAATAAGTTTTCCTCCCTAAGGAAAATTTGGAATGTATTTGGTTTTGGCTGTGAGAAGAACTCATCCAAAGTGAAGGAATCAAGCCCGAAAATGTACAAAATTTATGTCTTGTGGAAGAGTTTATATAGGACAAAATAAAATGATGTTTGCATTGCCGCAGTTATTCTGTGCGTCCACACTCTTCGCTTTGGGTGAGGAAATGTCCTACTCTTGGCAACTTTTGGCAACCTATTCCAACACACAGGCGACGTTCAGAGAAAATTCAACCGCAACAAAAACGATGTGGCAAACTATTGTTTACTGCCTTGAGAAATTCACCCTCCCATGCCCAAGATTTGTAAACTTTCATGCCAGAGCTTTGTCTCCATCAGTGACGAGGCAGATCCTTCTCTGAAACACTGTTATTTCTTCTCACAACTGGCAAGAGGATAAAAAGACAAAATGATGGAGCTGACCAGGGCTCCAGCAAGACAAACAGAAAAGCAAAAGTGAAGGAGGTCTTATCATACTGTTATTTCTGATGGACCATTGATCTATTCTTCTATTTTAAACCTTGCACCTTGCCTGTTTGGGTACCAAATAAATTTAAAATAAGGAAACAGGTATTGGCACCTTAAAAGAATAACATGATGAAGAGATTTCCTCTTTTTCCTCTTCCTTTATATCCATATTTCACTGGAATGTGCACCTGAGGACTGCCAAGTGGCAGGTCCCTAGGCATTATTCTGGGGAATATTTTTGTTGGAAGCACGAAGTTTTAATAACCCGAACTGTGAACTCAGGTAAACTCTTGTTCTCACTGGGGTACAACCTGTTTTAGGGCATGTCTGAGGAGCTTGTAACTCTCCAGAGCTACAAGTTTTGCCTCTAGCCCATGGGATGCTCTGGGGAGAGGCTTCCCTGCTGCTGACTTCAGCTGGATGCTGGTGCTGCGGTGATCATCTCGACGTGGGAGCAGGGCCTCTCTCTTGTGTGATTATCTCTATCTTCATCAGTTCAGTCTTATTAATTTTATTCTGGCTTGTAAGTGTTCATTAAGCCTTAGCTAGCTGCTTTGAGAGCTAAAAACTATTTTTTTTTTTTCTCACATGGAAAGGGTGACTTAATTGTGAGGAGAAGCTATCTGCTCCCACTGGTCCCTTGGTATTTCGCAGCTGGTCGCTTTGGCCCTTTCAAAACGGAGACTTGGGCATAGCACTGTAAAGTAGTTCACACCTCTTCTTACAGTTCAGCCAATTAAATGCAAAAATGTAATAAACCCCAAATCCATATAAACTGTGAGGGAGGGAGGAAATGTCCAAGTGATGTTGGTCCCAAAGCACCTTTGTTTGGAAACTTCTCGTGCTGACATTTCTGCCCGCTTACATAAGCTAGATGACACTGCTGCAGAACAGATGAAGCATCTGTCTTGGATATTTATAAAAACGCCACTTTTGGAAAAGTGTGATTAGTTGTTTGTTTATTTTTTGTATAAGTAGAAAGGCTGGATGTGAATCACTGGCTGGGCTGTCCCAAGCCTGCAGGTGTTCTGGAATGGACGCAGGACGTTCTCATATCTGCTGCTGAGCGTGGTACTGTTGAGGGATGGCTTTGCTGGAGGAGGCTCTGAAAACCCTGCCTTCTGGGACAGCTTCGCTTTGGGGTCCTGCCTCAACAGCAGGACTGTACTTGTCCTTCTGCCTGCTATGGCAGCATGGACATGATGCCAATTAGGCCGTGAAAAACTTCTCCCTGTTACCTTAGCGGGGCAGCGCAGCATCTCAGCTGGGTGTGCAGCTCCTTCTCTGACATCCCTACTCATCTCACATGTGCGTCCTTTGCATAACCGTAGAGCTGCCTGGTGGAGTTGGCACAACCCTGGAATAGATGCTGCTGCCGGCGGCCTGGATTTTGATGGCAGAAACTACGACCGCTACCTTTGCAAATAGATAACGATGCTTTTCCCATGCTGCGTTCGTTACCACCCTGGTGCCTTCTGAGCGGGATTAGCAACTTGGATTTCTTCTGTAGCCTGAAGGGCGAGTGCCTCTTACGGCAACCCTGGAACGATGCACCTGCCTTTGCAAAAAGCATGCAAATACAGATGGGGCCGGAAAATTGTACTTGTTGAATGCAAGTTTCCTAAGGGGTCAAATTGCCCTCGTGGCTCTCATTAAAAATGTCCAGAAAGCGAGGAGGCCACAGCTGCTATCGCTAAAGAGGAAGGAACGCCAACGCAGTATGATGCTTTCAGACACTAGGAAAGATAGGCCTTTATTTTCTGGCCCAACACAGACTCTAGAAGTGGCTCATTTGACTTTATCTGTCCTGGCAGATACTTTTGCTTACAGCGGGTGCATTAGTGTCCACTTCCACAACACTTCTGTGGTGTTCGTTTTGCTGTAGAAGCTGAGCTCTTGCTTGATAAGTCTAAATCAGTGAGTTTTCAACATTTTCCAATTGCAGTCCCCTAAATATTTTCCAGTGGCGGTGCAGCCTGTTACCTAAGCGGATTTAAGCGTATTGACAGCGGGCTTGCTTCACTGCATGACCTGTCACGAACCCCTTAGAAGCTGTTCTTACTCTGTGGGGATGTTTCCACCGCAGGTTGGAAATTGCAGGTCTGGATCATTAATATCCTCCTAGCTAAATCTGTAGCGCGCTCCGCAGCAGCGTACATGGGCTAGATGGCAGTGCAGCCCGCCGATGTGGTGGTACCTCGCTGCTGTGGGGCAGCTCCCCGCTGCTGCGCGCAGAGGATAAAGGCATCCTCCAAGCATCCTTTTCCTCCAGATTTTGCAGCTGCTGCGCTGGGACGAGATGCGTATCTCGCTTCTTCCACAAAATCCAGCTGGAGGGGAAGGGGGAGATGAGCGCATACGTGTGCCTTCTCCGTCGTCCGCAGAGCCAGTCCTCCCCCAAAATCCAACCAGCGGCGGTGGATTTAGGGCAGGCGCTTTCGAAATCCAGGGATGCCAAGTGAGCTCCAGGGGCCCGAGTGCCCTCAGTGGGGAAAAGGCTGGACACGGGGGACTCGGCGAGGAACCCCACTGCAGCCGCTGCCGGAGGCACAGGTCGCTGCTGAGACGGGCGCTGGTAGGGCAACGCTCGCGGTCCCTCACCCTACGCGTTTTTGGGGCCACCCTGCCTTTTCTGCAATACCCTTTCTTTTTCATCTTGCACAGCAGGGCATTTTCCAGTGTGAGCATGGCAGAGGTGCTTTCATTGCTGCTCTTCCTCCAAGGACATCAGTAGAAGATTTGGTAGGTTACAAATTTTTATCAAGGTAAGGAAGTGGGTAATGCCTATTCCCCCAAATACCGTACCGTATGCATGGTATACCATACTTCTAGAAACTGGGCTTACGTCCCATCCACTTCAGTATGATAGATACACATATTTCAGTTAAACGCATGTTTACGTGACCCTGAAAAGGCAGCTTTCCAAAACTAGTAACAGCAATGTATGCCTGCAGCTGTGCACGGCCTTCAACTGGAGGCATCGTTTATTAGCTCCCCTGAAAATAAAACCTGTCAAGACTGCCCTGGTAAACTTATTCCTGAATTTCAAGAGAGAAATGGGGAACACTGCACTCTCAGTGATGAAATGAAAGCTTCAACAGGAATGTGAAAGATCCAAAGAAAAAAAAGTCTCTGAGTAAGTTTTGATTTACAGCATGGGCCCTTTTCCCCGTGCAGCCTGCTCAATGGCTATTCAATGGCTTTCTGATATTCTCTATGTGAAATCTGCATTGGTACAAAAAATACCACCTGGCTGGGTAAAAAAATTACTGGTGACCTGATCCAAAGCTAACTGAAATGAATCTTAGTGAAAGGGCTACAGAACAATGCTTTTGCAAAGACTTAATTGGATTTTGGATGAAGCTCTAAAGGGGCCAGTTTCATGGGAGATGTTTTACCTGCTATGCTTTCTTTTTTTTTTGTCTCCGACCTGCTGGAGCCCAGTGGTAGGATTTGGAGCACAGCCTGGTTGCCGTCTCCGCTGGCAGGCAGAGGATATTTCTGAGTCCACCCACGTAAAATCTACGCTGGTGAATATCTCTGGATGTTTGCATGCACACACGCAAACAAACACAGGCTGCGTTAGAAAGCATCGCTGGGGTTATGAAGTCAAATAAAGACATAATAAAAGGCAAAACGAAGGCGGTGTAATTCCATGTCACAGTTGTATACTCAAGGATGTTTTTCTGACTTCTTAATGGTAGATTTTTCAACCTTAATAATGTCCTTTTAATGCATTTATGAAATCGCCTAAGGTTTTTTAGCAGCAAATTAAAACAAAGCAAAAATCCCATTGCTTGGCGTTGTGTTGACGTTCAGTTTGATCATATACAGGGATGAAACTTCTCAATTTGCTTTTCCAGGCTGGTTTTCATGGGACATGAGCTCTCTTCAGTCCCACCCCATCCTACAAGACAGTGTTTGGCACAGAAGTGCCTAGAAGACGCAATTTTTCCCTTCTTATTCCCAGCTCTGAGTCACCAGTCTTTGTCTCTTAGCTATCTCCACCTAATTTTCATTTCCCAGCCTCTATTAGTCTTATTTTCTGCACGCCTCAGTCCAGTCACAGGCTGCTTCTGAGCCCTAGCTCCCACCTCCTGGTTCCTCAGCCAGTTTCCTCTCCCACCTGGGTTTCCAGTCATACTGGGTAAGTGTGCTCCAGGCTGCTGTTTGCAAACACCTTTCCTGAGATCTTTGCTTAAACTTACAGTTTCAGGGCACATCCTGCCTAATGTCTCCTGCATCAGGCGCAGTGAGGATAAAATAGTTAAAGAAATAAGCTGTGAAGCCTAAAAAGAGTCTTCTGTGCATGTACAAACCAATTTCTTTAATGGTCTTGCAACTTGGCCAAATTTTCCCAGAATTTCATGTTCCCCACAAAAGGCTTTTCTTCCATCGAGCAAGCCGTCTGCCATGAATTTCAGGATATGAACTGTAAGTAAGGATGCGCTGCTTGAGAAAAGGAGCACTAACTTTGTGTGTTTACTTTTACCGGGGTAGGGCCACGTCTTTTCCCATCATTTTGTTTACAGGAAGAGCGGATTCACTTGGACTGAAATGAAATTAAACAAATGCAAACACCCTGCAGCCTGTCTGAGCCTGATAACCGGGAATGGTGAAATTCACCCAAAATGCTTCAAGTTTGGCAAAGTTATACACAGAGAAAACAGGCCTCAATATCAAATATCGACTGACAGAAGAACTAGGCAGTGCTATCAACTCCACCTATAAAGTTACCGTATCATGGAGTCAGCGGAGGGTGAAAGGAGAAATTCAAAACAAAACCCAGTACAAAAGGAAGAAGTTTAATGGCTTAGAAAAATAACAACAAGGTCCCTACTTGGGCAGTTTGGGAGTCTGAGGAGATAATATGCTGGGTTCTTTCTTTGGCTGGCTGCATAACAGAGCTGAGAGAGAAAATTGATTTTTCATGCAAAATATTGAGTTGCTGTTCACTTGTAATTTAATTTATTATTTTTATACTGTGCACATAATTTGTTAGGGCTCTCTCCTATCTCTGTAACATTGCTGGAAAAGGTAATATTGAACAGTTTGCTAGAAATATTAATTTGCTATATTATAGGCATTTCTCTTATCATCATTACTATTGTTTCCAGGCCATAAAATGTAACTGGTGTGTGAGCATGCAAGTATTTGCAGGCTGGAAAAGCGCTGTGCACTGCTAGGACGCATCGGTCACGCAGGTAGGTGGTATGCCCACAACATCTCCAGGCTAAGGATTGTGTCGCAGCTGATGTGGAAAACTGGGTTTGGGGCCATTTTTTTTTTTTTTTTTAAGTTTCTCCTCTGTTTCCATTTCCCTTTCCCCCCGGTTCTTAATGCTTCGGTCCTGCCTCCCGCCTCCTTTTTTGCCCTTTGTTTATTCTAGAAACTCAGGAATGCAGAGTTGCAGGAAACCGACTTTTTCAGGGTTTGTGTCCGCTTGATAGGGGCTTTAAGAGGAGTTACGCATTAAACAAAAACAATAACCCCCCCAAACTCTAAAGCAGAGGATACCCCTCTTGAATCGTCATGCGGTTTGCAATGCATGGACGAAAAAGCTGGTAGACGTGAGACAGAGCAGCCTTCAGCCACCTCCCCTGCCAGCGGCGGAGCCCCCGAGGCATGGTTGTGTCCTCCTGGAGCAAACGAGCCGGAGGAGCCGGGGAGGGTTTGAGGGGCCGGGGAGGTCACGGAGCTCTGGTGTTGACCGTGCCCTCGAGCGGAGGGGGCACCGAGGGAGCGACCCGCTGCGGCTGGTGTTTCCCGTGAGCCCAGCTTGGTCGGTGATGTAGACCGAAGAGCCGAACTGAAGGGATTCCCAGGGAAACCCTAGGGACCGGCTGTAGCTGTCTCCAGCTTGGGGTTTTTTTTATAGACATCATGAAGCTTAAGGTCTATCTCTGTTGAGGGGGAGGGAAGGTCTGCGGCTCCCCCGGCTCCCCGGAGAGCTCCCTGAGCAGGTAAAATGCGTGCTGCATGGGGCAGGCGTCCCTGAGCTCCAGGGGCACGCTGTTCCGGACACCCCAACACGATAACACCCCTGTGGCGTTTGCAGTTTCTTTTTCAGCTGGATTCAACAGCTCCACCTTTCAAACCCAGTCGTGTCGGCATCCTCCGGGTCTTGGGGCACAGAGGGCTGCACAGTTGGCATCTGAGGTGGAAACTAAGATTACGTTTCACTGGAAAAGCAAAGGGGAAAAAAAAGATTCCAAACACAACTTCACATCGTAGGATAACGTCATCTCTTCCCCTCCCAATCTGATATATTATTATTTTCCTCTTATATTTTTCCTAAAAATACCAAGCCAAATTGAACCTAGCTATGACCTGAGTTATGCCAAGCTTCAATTTGCTGTAACCAGGTTTTTCTCAACTTCTTCCTCCTTTGCTCAGTCTTAGTTTAATTATTAAGTGATTCAAAGACACCACCTCACCTCAGATATTTTTCAGCTTACGGGTAAAGCTAGGCAGCCCACCAACTGGAAGTTATTGTCGAGGGCCTGTAGGTAGAAACGAGTAGCACTCATTTCAGTAGCCTGACATCTCTAATCAACAGTTTTATTCTCACTCACCATGTATGTCCAAACACCCCTTTGCCAGTGAACCTCTGCTACCTAGTAGACCTCAGGCAGGAAGGAACAACATGTCTCTTTCTTTCATAAAGGCTTTTTTTTCTACAGCCTGGAAATGCTGGAGAGCAGCCAGTTGTGTTGGAGTCACTCTATTAACTGCTAAGGTTACGCTTTGGGAAAAGCTGCATGCGCCTAGAGAAAAACACAACCAACAATTTAGTACAAAGTGTCATTCCTTAGTCAAACAGAACAAAGCCAGGATTGCACAGAGAGGGCTTTTTCTTTTATTTGTCCAAAATACACTTCTGTGCATCTATTCAGAAGGTGTAATTCCTGTAATAAATGCTGAGGAATACCCGCAAGTGACTTACAGCGTGGGGTTGGACCTGAGAAGGTGACTCAGTACGCAGGGGGGCAGGGAACACCGTTTCCTTTCTTCAAAGAAATGATTGAATTCAGTATAATTAAGACAGATGGGGGCAAAAGTTCTGCTGGTATGTGTCTCTTATTTGAACCAGCAGCCGTGGCTTCTCTCTTAGCTAGGGAGTGACTGCGGTGTTGTTGGCGGCAAGGGGCCTTGGCACCAGATGGTTTGATCAAGCTCATCAGTGAAACCCTTCTCGCACAGCCCTTGCTACTCACCTCTGCATCGGGGTACAAGCCAGCTCCAAAGCTCAGCAGCAGCCTCTGTGCCGTTGCGCGGCTCCAGGTGGGTACCATCGCGCTGCCCAAGGCTATGGGATGTACCCCAGCCGTGGCAAATTAAGAGTATCTATAAAAGTGACTACGCAGCAACGGCTCCACGGTTACTATCTGCACGTCTGCTCTTACCCTGCCGTAGGTAACAGCACCTCAACCTCTTGGTGAAGCACCGCGGGGCGAGAGCGGGTGCCAGCGGGTGGGTTATCACGGGCACCTCCTTCCCCACCTTCCCCGTGGTGCCTGGCCGGCGTCCTCGGTTTGCCCTGGGGTCTCCGTGCATCCCCTGGATGTGCCACCCAGGCAGGTTCGCGCCTTGGGAGAGAGGCGAGAGCTGCAAGACACCCAGGTTCGCTGGTTTGGCACTCCTAAAAAGCTCTGTTTGCTACTTGTCTCTCATTGTCAGTTGCTAGAAAGAGTAATTCCCAAAAGAAAAAGGGTGTTTCGCAGCTATGAGGGTACTTCTCATGTCAAGTGAGGTATTTGCCATTTTTCGTGACATTACAAACAACTGTATTTAAAAGAATGACAGGAAGGTTACAAAGTAAAGCATAAAAAGGTTGTGAAATGTCAGTATTAAGGTTGCCCCTCCTGTGTATGCAGTATGACATAAACTTTAATAATAAGTTCAGGTTTTATGTTTTTCCATGGGGCCTTTTCAACTGTGGATGTTAGCAGTGGTATACTCCGGGTTTTATAATGCAGAAAGCTTTTTTTTGTAGGACCTCCGTATCATTTCCTATTGAAATAGAAAGTTGTTGTTATTTGGATGGGACATTTAGGAAGGGAAGTGAAGTTTTTACGGACTGGAGGAGCTGACTGCTGCCACGAGGAACTAGATTCACTCTGTTCTTTAGGAATAAGCTAAAGTATGTCTTCGCAAAGCACAATGCCAGACCGTGCACAGCCAAGTGAGATTTAAATGAGCTCGTGCAGGTGCCAGAGGTAATACAGCGGTGCTAGTGTAGGTCTTAACCAAGTCCTTCCAACTAGCAGGCAGGTTTTTCCAGAGCTACCCCAGGTGTCTTCATAGCCTTGAATTACGCTGCATAGACACGTGACGGATGCGTGGACATCTGTGGGTGACGTTAGAGCGTGCCTACATGGCTTTTGCAAGCAGATGCTGGGGAGTTTTGCCTGTATCGAAGCTGGCTGAGCGCATTTGGCCCGGTGTCACGCAGCCAAGCATGTGTACCCTGCGCCCACTGGTGTCAGCAGTATCCTGCAGGTATCCACGTTCTCCTGCATGTCCCAGCTGCCTCTGGTTGACATCTCATCCTCCTTCTCCCCACGGTTAGGACCCCGTGGGACTGCACCCGCAGCACCTGAGCTGCAGAGGGTGGGAGCATTTGAGCAGAGCTTCACTTCTTCCTACCTCAGCTGCTATTTGCAAGTAGCCTGTTAGTGCTTGCAGTAGCTCCGGGTTTCTCCAGGTCAGTTTTTGAGGCCCAGGAGCAGGGAAGGCTGTGGAAGTGGGTCTCCCTGCTGACAGCCGTACAGGGCTGATTTTCTCCAGGCGAGAGTCTCCAGCTAGGGCTGCCCTTCACCTGCAGAAAATCCACACCGTGTGTTTTCAAAGGGGACCCTCTTGTCTCCTTGTGCATGATTCCACTCTTCTCTTTGGAAGTCAGCATTTCAACATGCCATAACAAGGTCTCCATCGTGGGGAAGGTGATCGTAATTAGCATACCCAAATTTCTCTGGAGACTGAAATCAAGATCTATCAACTTAGATAAGGAGGAGGTCAATGCACTTGGTACCAGGCAGAAAAAATCCAATATATGGGTGACCGTTATTAAGCACTTTTAGGTGTTGTACCTTCTCTGAGATTCAACTTAGGGAGAAGGGGGAGGAAAAATCAGCAATGTACCCTGCTTAACTAACGGCTGAATAATTGCAGCGACCTTACTTCTCATGCACCAGGCTGACGAGGCTCACAGCCTGCTCAACCAAAACTGCATATCAGATTGATTGTAGGAGGAGGGGGCAAAGTGATTTTTCAATGTATATATCAAAGGGGAATCCCAGTAATGAATCGCTAATGACAAATGTCTACCGATGATCTATTGGAGTAGGCCTTTGATTGAGGTGGAGGTGAAATAACTTCATGTGGCAGGGGTAGAAGCTGGAAGCTCAGTTCTCCTTGATGCAACGAATTGCTCAGTCCAACGTACGTGAGGACAGGGTCCTCTTGTTTGGACCTCGCATCGCTTCAGGTTGGCTATGGCCAGGGAGTAAAAGAAGAACAGAAGGATTCAAAACTTCTTTTGAGACATTTAGTATTGTAGTCTGAAAAATCCAGAGGCCCTCACTCGTGAAGGCACACACAAGTTGAAGTGTTCGAGCGCGGTCTTTGCCGCTCGGGAGGTCCTGCCGGTGCCTCAGCTTACGTGTGCACACACTGAGCCTTCTGGTGGGGTTGTTCAAACCTCCAGCAACTTTCCCTGGGTTTTCAAACACTCGCTGATGATCAGCAATAAGAAGGAATATGGACGCTCTGACACCTCTTTCCTTTTTTTGTTCTCAGGATACCGGTGGGTGTGAAATTCACCAGCCAGGTTCACAATTTGCCCCAAGATCTGTCAGGGAAATAATTTGTCATGGTTTCTGTATCCCTTTTTTTTTTGTTGTAGGTGAAGCCTACAAGCTGCCAGGGTAAATCAGCACTGCCAGGAGCTAAAAGGAAAGCTTGCTTTTAAACTTAGAGTGCCATCACTTCCAGTAATCTGAAATCCCTTTCCTCCTTAAATAAGAGCATTATCTTTTAAAAACTATAGCTATCAACCTGAAGGGGTAAGTGAGCACGGTGAAGTGAAGTGGTAATGTAGTTCACAACACCTCCATGAGTTAAGGAAATATCATTTCTGTTTTACAAATGGGAAACTTGAAGCAAAGCACCAAAGTAACTGGCTGAAGGCTAAAGAGGAATTTGATATTAATGTTTTGCTGAGAAATCAGCATCCCCAGTCTAGTGTTCATGCTATTAGATCACATCTTTCCCTCTTTTAGACAAACAACTAATTAAAACCATTTCTTATATAATGGTTGTCATTAAGCCTGTGGATGCCAGAGCATAATCAAGTGGATGCTGAAGGGTAAACGATGCCAGCCAGAGACCCACAGCGGTGCAAGCCCAGTAGGAGAGGCAGGTGAGGAATGTCTGCATGAAATGCTCAACCAATACCTTTTTGGGCTTTTCTCACAGAAAGCTAATTAAACAGGAAGCGTAAAATCAGACAGGACAAGACATTGTCATGAAACAAAGGACTGCACAAATAGCATTTGACAAATATAATGTTGAGTGAATGGTACAGTGCTGAGCCCCCTCTGTCTTTCAGGGAATTATATTCAGGGAAGAATAATTTCACGTGTTCCGTGGGATTTGGTATGCTTTGAATACTTCTTTGTCCTGTTACTTGACCAACCCTAATGCAAACCTTCCACTCAGTTTATTTCAGAAATTCTGAAAGCATTTAGCTGGAATTTTGTCCACAAGCCATTATGACAGTCATTACATTTTTATTTTTAATATTCAAGAGAAAATGAATGAAACCTTCATCACCCTCCGTATACTCTGTCTTGCTCAGGATAGATTATCTCTATTTTGGGGATTAACCTTCTCTTCCTCCAGCTTAACATAATGGAGTGCTTCTCTACAAAGTATGGCAGTCCTCAGGTGGAACCTGTGCTTTTCCCCCCCCCCCCTTTTATTGTCTGATTGTGTTGGCTTAAAACTCCTCTCCCATGCAAGCTTATTCTCAGGACTATGGAAATGAAAGGTAGCATGCAGCAGTTCACATGGTGATTAGTCATGGTCAGAGGGAATTTCATTTTTGACTGTTCAGGGAAAAAGATCTTATTAGGTGCTGGAGAGTAACACTGTTTGCTATTGAAGCATCTGAATGATGAGTCCAGAATTAAGTTTGAAGGAAATCTTAGTCACCACTGACAGTCCCTTGCAGGTGTGGCTGATGGGAGTAGAGCTATTCATACGTCCTGCGTGAACGGGCGATGGCATGGGTCTAAGATGGACAAATGTAACCGAAAGAAATTTAGCAAGAACAACCGATGGATTCTGCACCTGGGACGGTGTGATCCTGGATGTATGTATAGACTGGGAGACAAGAGGCTGGCATACAGCCCTGCAGAAATAGATCTGGGGGTTTCGGTTGATGGAAAGCTCAATATGAGTCTGCAATGTGCCCTGGCAGCCAAGAGGGCCAAGCGTATCCTGGGGTTCGTTAAGAACAGTATAGCTAACTGGTCAAAAGAAGCGATTGCCCAGCGTTGGTGCGGCCTCAGCTCAAGTACTGTGTGCCGTTTGGGGCTCCACAATGTAAGAAGAATATACCAGTTTTAGAACGTGTCCAAAGGAGGGCAACAAAGACGGTGAAAGGACTAGAGGGCATGACTGAGGAGGAGCAGCTGAGGATACTGGGTTTGTTCAACTTAGAGGAGACTGAGGGGTGACCCCAATGCTGTCTGCAACTTCCCCGTGATGGGGAGAGGAGAGGGAGGTGCTGATCTCTTCTCTCTGGTGTTTGGTGATAGGACGCGAGGGACTGGCTTAAGGCTGCATCGGAGAAAGTTCAGATTGGATATTAGGAAAAAGTTCTTCACTGAGAGGGTGGTGGAGCACTGGAACAAGCTCCCAGGGAAGCGGTCATGGCCCCAAGCCTGTCGGTGTCCAAGAAGCATTTGGACAACACCCTTAGATATATGATTTAACTTTTAGGTTGCCCTGCTTGGAATCAGGAGTCAGACTCTATGATTCTCATGTGTCCCTTCCAACTCAGGGTATTCTGATTCTATGAAATGTCTACTGAGTGCATATATAGTTCCCTATAATTTGCAATACAGCTCCACTCCGGAGCTGACTGCCCACTGCACTGCTGCTGCTGCAGTACCCCATACCTTACCCCTTACCTCACTGTTCCTGTTCAAAGAGGCCTCTGTTTCTGCTGCAGCTAGTGTCTCGAACAATTTCTGCTCACTTAAGCACACCTCGGGTTGTCTTGGTTTTCTTGGACAAGGATATTTCCTTCTTCCACGCTGTTTCTTTGTATAGGAGGTGCTCGGTGTTTACCTGCTGCCCATACAAATTGTGTGCCCCGCCATTTGTGGCTGATCTTTGCCTGTCTGTGCCTTTACAGCAGGGTTCAGAGTGGGACACGGAGGTGGGAAACCAGGAAACTGTCCTGTCTATCCATGGGAAGTCTACTAGGGCAAGCGGTATTCCTTCCCTCTTACTGCCCTCACGTGTTACCCCTCCTCTGTCCCTGCCACGCTGCCGCTCTCCCATCGCTGTTTTGGCTCCATTGCTGAAATTCCACCGTTGGTAGAGATGCAATATTATTCTTTATCCGTTAAGACTTTTAATTCCACAGGGTTAAATAGTGATCCCCGAGCTCCTACTGTCTCCCTCTTGCTATTTTTTGCTCTCTCTCCAGCAAGCTTTTTCCCCTGTTGCTCTCTGCAATAAAGCTACTAAGTGATGTGGTGCTCGATCCGTCTTAGTGTAGCGGCTGCGGTTTGCCAGCCAGCAGGTCGTGTTTCTCGGAGAGCTGTAGGAGCAGTCGTGCTTCTGAGGAGCTAGACGTGAGGGGAGAGCTGCTGGCTGTCCTCGCTGCTTTTCTAGCTTTAGGGGCTGCAGAACATACAGGGGGGGGATGGCTGTGAGCTTCCTGCAAATTCAGGTGCACAAAAAATGAGGTGTGAACAAGTACAACCAAAAAAGCCACTACTTCTGAGACTATTTCTGTACCCATCCTGCTTTTTACATGGCATCCGTGAGGCTCAATGATGTTAAAAGCACTTATCTGAGAACAGAAAAGTTGGAAAAAAGTAGCTTCCTTGCTGTGTCCCCTAGAAGTTCCTTTTTGGGCTTCTGGGACTTTGAAAGGGACCAGAGGGACAGTTTCTAGAAGCCAGGGAAGCCTCAGTGTTGAATAAAGCAGGCAGTGGGCACGCATAAGCAGCTGGCTGCAAAAGCCTTGGCCAAAAGCTTATGCCAGCCATACTAAGTACCCAAAGGAAAAAACACTAGTGCTGAAACCCACACTTACTACTTGAGGGTTTAATGCAAAAAATAGTCTCTGTTGTGCTCAAGATACTTAGTTTCCCTCCATCAATTCACCTGTGCTGGTCATCGGCGGATGATCTCCCTCCAGCCCTGCTGGGTTTTGGCTACATATCCTGGTACCAGGCCCCCAGCAAGCCTCTTTGGTGGGGACCGTTGCTGTGCTGCAGACAACGGCTGTAAAATGGCTCAGTAGATCTCAACAATAAAAATCTAATTGTGTTATTCAATCATGCAATAACTTGCTTTCATCTGTACAAATAATGCAGCACAAATTACTAAATTCATAATGCAGAGGAAGTATTTCATAATTTTGCTGAACTTTTTTGAAGAGAACAACTAACTGTTAATTTTCTCCTTACTGTATTTCTGCTATTTTTTAATGATATCACTTACATCTCAATGCTTCAGTGCCCATGTAATTTCCCTACTTGTATTTTTGAAAGAAGAATGACTAATATTTTCCAAATTATATACTGTGGCAATTAAAGGGAGAAGGGACCTATATATGATTTGACTGAAGAAAAACAAATCTTTTTTTAGATTGTCCCCCTCTTTTAAACTACAATTGCATTTCTTCAAGCTAATAGCTATCTCATTGACACCTCAAGTTATAAATTACCTGCATAACACAACCCCATTAATTTCATACATTAGGACACATCAGGTCACAGCTCTACCCAGAAAGCAGAGTACAGCCCTACCCACACGCTCGCCGTACAGCAGCAATAATCAGCAGGCATACACAGTAATAGCAGTTGAAGAGAACTGTTACTCTTTGTCATTATTAATATGAAGTTCGGTGTTCACTGAGGACAGTCACCTTCACAGAACATACAGAAGCAAACGTATAAGCAGGTTTTGCTGGCTGCCACCTCCTCCTGCTTAGCTGGGATTCTTGAAGTTGCTCATGAAGCTGCAGCTCTTGGAAGAAGGTGATTACTGAGAATTTCAGCTGGGATTAGCTGGCTGGTTGCATAGGGGTTTTTTTGTTGTGTTTTTTTTTTTTTGTGGTGGTGGAAAATACCTTAAAAATACAACCCCTAGACATCCAGAGCAAAAAAACCAACAGTGAAACTCCAGCATTTCTTTTTTTTTTTTTTTTTTTTAATTTTGCTATATAGAGGGTTGAGAACAGATGATAAGAACAACTAAGTAACTGTAGGTAGTGCACACAACAGCTAGTGTTCTCTGTAACCTTTGGGATTCAACTGGTAACGTTATTTAGTTAAGACCCATGTGACTGGGTTCGCATAGTCTGCTCCTTTTTCTCACTGAATTTGAGCAAAAATATTGGCATAGAGAGTTAAATCTTGATTGTGTTTCATCCGTGTTTTGACATTGGAACATCAGCTGAAATCCCAGTTTCATCTACTTTAATTGCTTATGTGCTCTGTGAAGAGAGATGCTTTCCTGAAGCCTATCAGGGTCTTAATGTTAGTTAAAGTGGTCTTAAGTTGTGCACGAAGGCTTGCAGAAGCACGAGCAGAGTGGGGTTCATCTTTTCCAACAGATAATTTTAATCATAGCATCAGAGAAAATATTTCCCTCCAGTACATTTCTTAGTGCTTTGCATTGCTTTGTTTTCATTATCCTTCACGTTGCTTCATTCTCTTCCCAGGAAGCTACATGCAAGGCTGATTTCTTTTTTTCTTTTCCTTCCCTCTAGGAATGCCACTTCTCAGGTATCAGCATCTCTTGCAGCCACCACAACAAACAAACAGCGGTTCTTTGATGCAGAAGCTAAGGAGAGAGCGCCTTGCATCATTTTAGAAATCCAGTGGGCTTGGCTGGCTTTGTGGCTTTAGGCAACTGTGTGGAAGCGATTGCTCCAAGTCCAAAGGGTGATCAGGTCTTTTAGAGATCTCTCTTTTTTGTTTTTCCCTTTTTTTTTTTTTTCTTTTTTTTCAGATCAAACAAGCAGCAGTTCTTCATTTAAATGATCTTGATCATGATGTGAGTAGGAAGGCGCCTTCCATAGTTAGCATTGTGAGGGAGAAACCTGATAATTCATTTATTCCATGATAATAGCAGGGGTAGCTTTAAGGTTTTTACCATCTGTGCTCCTATGGGAAGGAGGAGCAAAGCCAATACAAATTTAACCTTCAGATTTATGCTTCTGTGCTTCTCCATTGTGCCTCTAAAGTTCTCCAGAAAAAAATCCTTAACCATTTCAATACTGTCAGACAAAACCCTACAGCTTCCAGATTCCACTCTTGTTTTATATCTGCAAAATTTCATTTAATTTTAGGCTTTAATAACTATTCAAGGCAAGATATATATTTAGTGCATGTTAAGTTTGATTGCGTCTGTTTGTCTATGTGACCAAAATATCCAAACCTAACATTAAATGCTGTATCTATCTTCAAATCTTTATCTCCTAGCAAGTAATCTCACAGTATTATAGAATACACAAATAGAAAATGCAAAATCTCATTTATGCCTACTGCTTTTACAAGGACAAAACTCTTGTTGAAGTGGGAGTGGGACCTGAGACAAAAAGAAACCATTAGCACAGTTACATGCCAAAATTTAGGATGAAAAGGTGTATTGATTTGTAGGTTCATCTGGATTTACAGACAGATGACCTAGGAGAAACCAGGGATATCTGAAAGCAGGCAGATGACCTGTAAGCCAAGAGCTGGTTTATTAGGCAAAGATCAAAATGTAACTGCATCTGAAAAGGGTCAGTGAGTCTTACTCTTCCAGCCCTTGACTGGGAAGACTGAATTTCCTTAGCACATTGTAAAAGGACTAAAGGTTCAAGGTTAAAATTCAAAAATGGCCGCAAAGTTAGGGGCAGGCAGTGGTGAACAGAACTGGTTATTGTGAGAGCCAGGGATGGAGTCATATGAAAAACTATGCATTTCTTTCCTTCTCTTTTATCTAGGTCCCTATCAGACCATGGAAATGCTTCATGGGTATTTTACTGCGTCTGAGTACTTGCTAATTACACTGCAAATGTTTAATCATTGCTATTTTCTGGTGAGCTTGCCCCAGAAAGTGGGGTCTTCAGGGGCAAAATGCTCTTCTCGCTCTGGATTGGCCGAAACATTAAAAATAAAAACACTGTCCACTAATTTTCTGCAGGAGATTGAGTTTAGGGTTCAGTTTAGCGCTATACAATGTACTCGGTAGAACAAGCTTTACAGGGGGGGAAAAAAAGGGATGTTTTTCTTATTGACCTACTTACTGATGGGTGCTGTGGGATTCTCTGGCCAAGTTGCATGGTGGGGTGTAGAGTCTGTCGCACAGAGAAAAACAGCAATATGGGAACACCTAAACTATACTTCCCATGATGCTCCCTTGCAGCCTTTCCAAAACTCAGATGGGTCCTACCATAAATAATCAAAAGATGGATATATTCGGATTAACTGTGCCTTGAGAACAAAGGCACTTAAACTAGGTCTGCGTGACGCAGCTTGGCTCTGCAAGCATTATGGTTATGTCTGAGTGCCTCTGCATTGCATGGGCTCAGCTGCTTGCTTTGGTCCTGACTGAGGAAATTTCAGGCGTTGCAGCAACGGGCTATTCAGCCTTTCTTTTCCCCTTAATGCTGCCACTGTGTGGTTTAATTTGCTGCGGATACTCTTCTGGCTTTGTGCAGGTTATCCGCTCCTTCATCGCAGTAGACAGTGGAGAGCCGATTGTAGGTGCCCCTGGTTTTTGAAAGGAGAGCGTTCAAGCTTTGGCCTGTGAAAAGCTGAAGTTCTCCATGGAAAAAGTTGAGGAAGCGCGTGTTTTCGTTCTCGCCAAGCTTTCCTGTGAGGAAAACCCCTGCTGTTTCTGACTCCTCGTGGTCCTTCAGCAAGAGCTACCTGCTTTGGGAGGAGAGAGGCTGGGCAGGGCTGCTCACCCCCTGCCTGCTGTGCGCAGCCCAGCTGAGGAACCAAAGGGGTGGCCATGGTCCTGCCTCCTGGGCATCAGGAGGCACCCGGTTGTTCGCCAAGAGTCACGACAGAGCACCTTCTCCATAAACCGTGGTAAATTAAAGAAGAAAGTATTTCATCTGACGAGGCTGCTGCTAGGGCAGTACATCTCCATAAACACTTTTGCTAAAAGGCGTCTCAAGGAAGTCACGTAGGAGTTGTGGTACCTGTGCCTTTCCTCGTCAAACTCGACAGGAAAGTCTCTAAGTGAAAAGAGCTTCTCAAAAAAAAATTGTACTTTGCAGTGTTTTTGATAGTCATTTCTGCTTGGGATAAAAATGTTGAGTTTATGCCTTATGAGTTGCCTATCTAGGCAAATAATTGGGACCACTTCTCATGAAAATCCATGAACTGAAGCTTCATTATCACCTCCCACTGGTAAAAGACAAGGCAAGCTTAGCATTGAAATGGATGGAAAATTGGAGAGATTGCAAGCCTAGTTCCACTACGATTTTTTTGTAAGTTGGCTAATTATTGTTCTTGAATTAAGAATTCCTAATCAGCTTCATGCCTGATATCTTTGGCTTTGTCGTGTGGTCCATAGGGATTTGCAGAAAAAAACCCTAAAACAAGGAGTAATGCACTTAGACAATTGTACGATGTTATGGCTGGAAGGAAGAATTGTCTTGCCTAATCTCTATCTGGATACTGTGGAGGAAAAGATTTTATTAGTGTATTTGGCTGGCTAAAAAAGAGAAACTCGATAGTTTTTTCTGTGTTGTAGGTACGATCATAAATATGCCCTTGAGTCTTCCTGTTTCAAGGTTAAATAAAAGCAGTTGTGCAGGCTTCTGTCATATAAATAACCTGATAGAAACAGGAGAATAACAAAAAAAAGCACAAATATCACATGCTCACAGGAAGGTTTCGTTAGCTTGTAAGCTACAGTATAAGCATTTTGATAAGGAAGGGTTAAGACTGCATCAGAAATTTTGAGCTTTATGAGTATTTATGTACTCCTAACGCTTGCTCAGGCTTAAAAGATAGGACACCAGGAAAAGATCACTTAAGTACTCCTTTTCACGAAAACCCACCTGGTACCTAACAGTTCTCAGAAATAAATGTCTGGGGTACAAGAGAAAAAACAGCCACTAACTTATAAAATATTCAGTCAAGGCACAGGAATAAAACTCTTCACCGAAGAGCCGAACCCTACCACGTAATGCAGGATGGCTTTGTCTGTAGCCCTTTGCCAGGCTGTAGCCTGTGCTCTGTGTGTGACCCTCCCCTTCCTCTCTCCTGGATGGGGCTCAGAGCAAAAATGATTGAAAGGAGAAAAAATCCAGGTCCCTTGGGAATCAGCAACACATATTTAAAAAGCTCTCTGCTCTCCACTTTGTAGGCTCAAGAAATATCAACAAGGTCTGAAAAATCAGAGAAACGGAAAATAAGAGTATCGAGGAAAAAAACTGCTTTGATTTTATTTGATTTGAACTTATTTCAGGGCTGAAATGATTGTCATCTGATGCACAACACCAACTGAAATTTGCCGAGGCTGAATTGTACTGTACTCCGTCACACGACAAGCAGTTGTGTATACATCCAAGACGTGGTGTTAAGTCCATCTAGCAGGTTGGCATACCTCTGTCTACGTCATTTTTAAAACAAACCCAAGTCTTCGGCGCATGGAAAGCTGCCTCTGCTGCTCTTTCTAACCCTTTAGAAAACAGAAAGACAAGCCGTGAGGAAGGAGTTCATCCTTCAGAAATCTCCGAAAGACAAGGAGTTCCTCCTTCAGTCATGCAAACTCCTACACACTTGAGTAACTTAAAGGATGGCAGCAGCCCCCTTCGTGTATGTAAGGATTTGCTGGATCAGGCCCTAGACTGTATAGCAAAGCACGTGGTGCTGTGAAGTTCACCGGCTCTACCTGTACTGACGGTAGGTAGATAGCAAGTTTGTTGCGTTGAGCTGCCCATTACCTGGGACCAGACTTCCAGGACGATTAATACCACATCTGTGAGCTCAGACATCAGCTCACTAGATACTTCATCAGGAGCAGGCAAAGCAAGCAATCCTGTTTCTATTCAATTAACCAAAGTGTACAACTTGCGAGTTTTTCCTGGCTTTTTCCTTTTATGCTGGGTTTGGGTCAGTTACAGAGATACTCGATCCTTCCTAGACCCTACTGCAACGTTAACCCCCAAACGCTGTGAAGCGGTGGGATGAGCCGGTAGGAGATGAGCACCGCGGTGTCACGCAGCCAGGGCAGGTTTGATTACTGTTAGAAGACCAAAAGCCGGATTCACAGTAAATTATTGAACCGGGGCGCTGCGCCCACTGTCACGCTAACGATAGGAGCATGGCATAAATCTTTGGATCAAATGGTTTATGTGTTGCAGTCACGTATTTCCCTGGGAGAGCTGTGGAAAGAAACACAAAGGAAAGCAGCAAACTTCAAACTTTGAGTAGGCAGTAGGCTCTTTGGTAATGCTTTGGCATAGGTACGTGTTGTCTTCTTGCCTGTTACTGTTTGATGATCATCCAGAAGTCACGTTTTACATTGGGGTGAGAAGGTTTTTAATCTCTCTCAGCCAATTATACCTTAAATTACATGTCCTTGCTAACACACTTTTTCATTAAAGAAACAAAGAACGTTTTTTTTTCCAAATACATGCTTCCAGATGTTGCCTAGATACAAATTTCTGTTCCTACTCCCTAACCCTCCATCATCTGCCTCAAGGTGCTGGATTTTGCTGGGCTCAGGTCCTCTAGCTGAGAAAAGCTGCTCGGTTTGTAATCAGGCGTGTTTGCGGCTCGCTTCTCCATTGTTACCCACAAGGTTAGCCGCAGATTCGGTTTGACAAGCCATAACTAATTTATTTGAGCTAAATTATATGAAAGCAGTTATCATATTAACTGTGCTCACAGCTCCACCTCTCGTATTGTGATTTTTGTTTCTGGTCTCCAGTTATAATAGGTATTTTTTTAGATTTGTGTTTTACCCAGATGCTAAATATTAAATCATGGCTTTTTAGTTTCTAGTGTAATTGAATTTTATACTGTCTGGGCAGCCTTCATTTGAGAATCTCAAAGTACTTCGAGAACGTTCCTTAATGAAGCTTCACAACACTTGAGTGAGGGAGGTAAATATTGTTATTAGCATGGTTTTATAGGTGCGTGAACAGAGGGACAGGGAGCTGTAGGGTATTGCAAATGCTCTCCAGGAAGCCATTGGTACAGAATTCAAGAGCAGACATGATCAAAAAAAGGATTTAATTTTGCATGGAAAACAGCTACTAGCAATTTTTGACAAAAAAATTCAAAGCTGACAATTGCTACAATAACCATTCTTTTCAATTGTCAGTCAAAA
This sequence comes from Harpia harpyja, assembly GCF_026419915.1. Lineage (NCBI taxonomy): Eukaryota > Metazoa > Chordata > Aves > Accipitriformes > Accipitridae > Harpia > Harpia harpyja. The sequence goes on along the minus strand of NC_068945.1, from coordinate 2,557,849 downwards.
CTTCAATTTTCTGACAAAAGGAAATAAATGTTAGAGAAGAACAAAGGTATTTGACCGCTTTTGTTGAGGACAAACAGAACAGATACACACATATATAAATTAAACTTTCTTCAAAGAACTCCAGTCATACAGGTTCAGATGTTCAGGTATCCTTCCACATCTCTCTTTTATTGGCATTTTTTTTTTTTTTTTAGATTAATAGGAGTTTATGACCAACTTAGTGAAGTACCTAATTGTTTTTAGGATCTGTGACTCACATCCTTGGAGATTCAGTAGATTTCACTGGTGTAGCTTGCTTAGGTGTTCTGAAAATCTCCGTTCTAATGTTGGAAGCTGAATTGCTTCATTTTTTCTTCAGGTCAGACTTAGTGTCATCTGTGTCCTGGTTCCACTCCAATCCAGTGCCAAGAAGAAGTTCAAACTAATGGTTCAGTTTTACTTTGAGATTAAAAAAAACGGTCTGAGCCAATCTTCATTCCGTTTGTGTTTGGTTTGATGCCCTGATTTAACTCTGTTTTCAATTTGTTTGCATTCTCATTTTCTCTCTTTCTTTTCTTTTTTTTTTTTTTTTTTGTTTTAAGATGAGGAAAGTGTTAGGAAAAGCTCAATGTAGGAAAAGTTACTTTCACTGTTTTTAAAAAATTTTCTGTTATCTTTCCTTTTTTCCACACAGCATCTGCTTCATAGGCCACCCAGCATGGGCTTATGGGCCACCTGGTGCTCCAGCAGATGCTGAATACTCAAGGAGTGAACCATCGCTGTACCACCAGCGACATTTGCAAACACGTTTAGCGCAGCAGCCTCTTCTGGGTTTGGATTTTACCCAGGACGATGACCATGTGGGAAGTTTCCAATCTGCAAACTTGCTCCAGACCTTCACTCCGCTGCCAGCCAAACGTTGGGATGGGGGGCAGCGGGAGCTGAGGGTCTGTACAGGGCAAGAAAAAGCTGCGACCCTTTTGGCTGATGCTGGTGGCACACGCTCACGTGAGCCCCTTTTTCCTCAAGTCAGATCAACTTACCTCTGCACCAAATTTATAGTCTGATGGTCCCCAGCCAAGGGTTCATTTCGATGGTCTTCATCAGCTATGCTGTAAGCTCTGCAAGTGGAGATTACGCTGAGCATCTGGCCTCCTCCCATCCTCTGCAAGAAACTTGTTCTAAAGCATGAAACTACACCTGCTGTGGTCTGAGAAGAAGCAGGGCTTTATTAATTACACTTTGAGAGCATATGAAAAATTAATAATTGCACTGCTAACACTGTTAATATATGTACCGTTACAGAGTCTGGTTTGTAAAACACTGATAAAATATTTACTTGCTGCTGTGGTGACCACTTAAAATGGAAGCATTATTGCTGTCTTGCAGCTCTGCTTAAAAAATACAAAATGATTTATCTTACTCCACTGGAGCCAAAATTCAGCGAGCATATATGCGCTCCAGGCTTCAGGTGCCGATGGCCTTTCCACGTTGAATTAAATCATTGGAGATTAGATCATCCATTAATCCTCAAGGCTTAGGGCGATTAGCTGATAATCTGTATTTACCCCTCGAAGGCTAAGAGCCACCCCAGGAGGCTCCTTTTCCCTGCAGTGCGCGTAAATGTCTCAAGGGAGGGGTGGCACGGGGGCTCTGCTCTGCCCGCAGATGAGGAGCAAGAACGTGCCACCCTCCCTCCCCACTGGATCCGATTCCCAGCTGTCCGGCAGCCAGAGCCCTGTGGCTTTTGCTCCGCGTGGCTTGCTTGTCTTTTCGTGGAGCTAAATTCCCTCCTGCCAAGACAAGCTGGCTTTTCTAATTGTTCATTTTTGTGCACGTGAACTTAGCGATCACGAAAGGAGCTGCGCTGGCAGGCCTGGAGAGGGAAGGTCTCTGTTTAATTAGAGAGCCGGAGCGGCGTGGATGGAGATGACCGTGTCCCTCACGTGATGCCCCACCGAAGGGACTCTCTGACTGGAGCAACTGGGTCTGCAGGAATAAAGGGGAAACAGCAGGGGTGGCCCGGTTGTTGTGGTGTCCTGTTAATGCCTCCTCAGTGGACTCTGGTGGGGCAGTTGGGGTGGGAAATGGGGGTGTCCCGCTAAAAAATACCCTGGGTTTTGGAAAGTGGCTGCTCACTGAAGAGAGAATTTAAAAATGGGAGGCAACCTTAGCAGGGCAGAGGGCAACATGAAAACATCTTTATGTTCAGAAGAAAGTCTGTTTGAAAGAGGGCACAGGGAGATGCTCTTTTGCAGAACTTAACCTTGGTCCGGCAAAACACTGGGATGGGGATGTCCCAGTGAGCAGTCCCCAAGTTTCAACTTTTCCTGCTGTCAGCAAACACAGACAAGGCTAGCACGGCTTGTCCTAAGTGCTCCTCCTGGTTCCCCTGAATGGGCCCCATTTGTGCGTAATTTCCTTTAATTTACTCACTTCTGACAAGCCCTAATGATTTCTACTCTTTTAAAGCCCTTTTTGCTTGTTAGGTTTCCTTAACTTCATTTCCTCTGCGAGCATCTCCTCCAAGGGACATCCTCTGGCCTCTAAAGAAGATAGTACGTTGTCTACGCTCCCAAAAGCCAACAGAGACTCTTGATACAGGTGGGAATGAAAGGGGAAGGCAGCAAGAAAAATAAAATTAATGATTAACAGAAGTTAAACATTTTTAAAATCCGATGCAGAACAGTAGGGACGAATCAGAGCTGCCAGGAAACCCAGTTGTTCTTTTTACAAATAAGCCAGTACTTTAAACACTTCATCTGGTACTACTGAAGTCAACAATAATTTTGCCATTAATTTCCACAGTGGGAAGAGGTGGCTGCCTCTGTGAGGAAAAGCCTGTGGTTACAAGTGATTTGAAGAGAGTAACTGAAATTACAGTAAAAATGTCAGTAGTCTGAAGAAAGGAAAGGGAAAACAGAAGTTGGAAAAACAGAACTGGGTTTCAGTTGTCAATGCTCGATAAAAAATAACACCAAATTTTAGAAAACTTTTTGTATGTGAGAAACTTGGTACAAGTGAGTATTCCCAAACTGCTCACTACAGGTGAGTAGTTCACAATATAGTGAACTATGCCTACAAGTAAGCTCTGTTAGGATACCCGAGTCCGGCCCCCCGGTCCGGTGAAACACACAGAGCTTCTGCCATTGGGTTTAGTGTGGAACTAAGACTGGGGAAAGAGCCAAACTGCAACACTGTCACTCCTCCTGAATAACGCTATATATCATGAGAATGCTATATATCGTGAATAGACCCATTGGGCTCAGTGGGAATTACTCATGACGGAGGATGCTATTCTACACAAGTAAGACAATTGCAATCTGGATTGCAGAAAACAGCATCTGAGCCTCTAATGTGCCTTGGAGCTGGCAAGGAGTGTCGGAGCGATGGGCTTCCCAGGGAGTTTTATTGGAATTTTGGGGATGTTTCGGGGAAGAAGCTGCTGGAAGTTTATAACAGCGCACTGTGGAAAAGTGAGCTGACAGGATCGATGAGCCAAGAAGAGCTAATCACATTGATTTACAGGAGAGGAGAGAAAGAAGACACATTAGACGGGGGACCATGTATGTGAAGTTGGCAAAGGTACGGCAATGGCATTAAGAGCAGCTATCAAGGAAATTAGACTCAAAAGCGTGGAGTCCCTGAAAGATCATTTGATTTTGAAAAGTCACGTGATTTGTTATGGGGGAGAAGGAACTATGTTTCCTCCTCTCAATCTGCAACTGTCTGATACCATGATCAAGTACAAAAATGATTTGGCAGAGTCAGCCAAAGATTTCATTGGGCATGTTTATTGAGAAGAAAATGCAGATCCATAGTTTAGCTCTTTCATCCTTGTTTCATAGATTTTCATGGGGTTTTCCTTTTTTTTGGTTGTATATTTTTATCAACTTTTTTTTCTAATGAATACAAAGCCCAGTTGCACTTTGGATGTGCATCTTGTCATCATAAGAGTGTCTCAGCTGAAAAAGGACACACGTATTGCTAGAGAATGTACCTAGAAAGAAGTTTAAGGCATAAGTACACAATAAAGTAATTACCACGAATGGAAAGAAAAACATAAAATACCTGTGTCCGCAGGAAGTGGATTTAGTACCAACTTGACAGCACAAGAGACAGCAGTTCTCTATTTATCTCGGAACAAATTCAATGCTAAACTGAAAAGAGGACATCTTACAGATGCAACAATATTAATAGCTATTCAGTTAGTACGGAAACAAGTTACAGACGGAAATCCCAAGGTAACATTCATTGTATTCGTGTAATAGGTATTTATAACCCTTGTGTGGACAGTTTGACAAGAGGCTGTTAGCTGTCAGAAGGGCAATCCTCCTACACAGCTAGGCAAGTGGCTTTTGCAGGAGACCACGTAAAACCACTGAGAGCAGTGTGCATGCCTTTGGGGGAAAGAAGGACTTCTACAAAAAGCTTGCTTTGTGCTCCTCACACTTTCATTCTGGATGACATTTCAGATGACTTGAAAAATTTGGCTTGCATCAATCAGATGGTGCAGTATAATTAAGTGAGATGTGGATACCATGTCTACAGATGATGTCAGTGCTAGCGTATGATGGATAGTGATGGACAAGATCATCAGCGGTTGTGGCTCTGGGCAGCAGCATAGGTTACCTTGAGCCAATACTGTAAGATGTATTTTATTTCGGCAACTGGTGAGGACAAATGTGCTGCTCTCAAGTTCAAAAGCACCTGCTAATGCTGTAGAAAGGTAACTGCTTGGGTAAGTCCAGTCCTGGAATGAGAGGGGAAGTCCTATGTTTTGAAAAAAACCCCCTTGGATTCAGGTGTCCCATTTTGCCCTTAGATCAGGACCACAAGTGCCACTGCATCACCTAGCCATGATGGCACCCTACTGCCAGTCGTGCAACAGCAATGGTGTGTCACTGCCCGATCCTTTGACAGCCACTGAAAAGACACCTCTTGTCATCGTTGTCCAGGTAGATACTCTTGTGACAGAGGCTTTGATCCCAAATCTGAGCTGGTCTTGTATTGCCGGTGAGGTCTTCAAAGACACGAGCAACTTGCTGCAGCACAATAAATAAATAACTGCGTGCCAGCTGAGTCACAGTCACTGACTGTGTGCACATGCTTAGCCCACTGCTCATGTATTTCAGCTTAATTTAACTCTCTTTCCTTGTGGTGAAAGTGGACTCAGTAGCTGATTGCTTACTTCGGAAGGTATTTAGGAACCTGGCTGTGGACATGAGGATTCAGATTTGTGTGCCAGTAATGCATATGACATGTAATAAGTGCAAGGTTCTCTGTCATATGGCTGTTATCTCACTTTATAGCATATATTAATTACTAGCATGACTATATTTTTGAAACCTGCTTAAGCAATAGTAGGCTGTATTTGCATGCCAACAAATATAATTAGATTGCTTTCACTTGGCACGAATTTGACCGTACTAGCTACAAACAGGCAATGATCACCTTCTGCTGAAGAAAAGGAGGGCAGAGAAGCAGAAGAGAAACTGGATGTGAAGTGTTAGTTCATGGTGTAATGTGCATGTTGCAGTCACACCCGTTTCTCTGCTTTCCCTTTGTCAGTAGTTCTATAACTAGCTTGGGTTTAGCCTGAAACAGGACTCTCTTCAGACAGATATGTCATGTAAAGCAGAGTAGTCCCATTCTCATTTAAACTAGGTAAGGGGCAGGACATTAGTTTATTCTCTTTGCTTCTAGGAATTGCATACAAAACACCGAAATCTCCATAAATGCTATACTTCTTGAATAAGTGAATTCACTAAGCCAGCTCTATTTTTGTGCCTACATGTGAATTGGGTCTTAACATGTGAATTTGTTTGCCGGTTACATAACCAACTTGAACTGTGATAATCTACATAAAAGAAAATGTGAGTTTCCTGCGAAGGGAGCAAAGATTTTCATCCTGAATCTTTTCTGCAGGCGACGAGGTTGCTGTCTAGGTACATTGCATTCATTTTATTGTCCCTTTAGTCTCTTGGCTGGAGTCCTGTGTTTCTGCTCATCTGCGTTTTTTCTAGATACCAGATGAAAGTGCGCTTCGAGTCCGGAAACCGGTTTGGAACAGGCCAGTTCCAGTGAAAGAACTGGGAGCTAAGCCCGGAGCTCCTGCACCCCAGTTCAGTTTCTTGATCAGAAACCTGTCCCACCTCTTGAGCTAAGCCTTGGCTGAAGGAATGTCAAAGGTCTCTCTCGGCTTGACAGTGGTGAGGAAATCCTGAATTAAAGCTGCTCCGTCACTTTCAGCTTACTCCCCCATGCTGGAGCAGATGCTGTGTAAGCTCAAGGCTTTTTGGCAGAAGGGGATGAGAGGAGAGGGCATCTCAGTGGGAACTCTTTTTCCTTTACTTGCTGCAAGTTGCAGCTTTAATGTGTCTGTAATTTTTTTCCATTTTGTTAATGGCAGGTCAGCTGCTTCTGAACCATACTTTGCACTTTGCTCCCACTCACTTCATTTCCTTTCTCCACCATGGTGACTTGAGAAAGGGGGGGGGGGGGGGAAAGAAAGAAAACTTTGTGGCACATCAATATTTGTCTCAATTCATTGTCTTGCATGATGACTCACCGTCAAAATAGTGCTGCAGTAACATTTGACATGCCACACTGGAACAGCTTCTGAACTGCTACAATGTGCTATTTCCATCCACAAGATTATGGGGGAATTAAAAAAGCAGATCTTTTGACACAACTCAGCATAGCAACTTCAGTGTATTGTGCTGCTTTATACCACGGAGTCGCTACTAAATGGGCTGTTTGACGTGATGCATTATAAAGGATTTAGAGGTGTCATGTATAAGTACTTTATAGTCTTTGGGATGCAAATGAAAAAGGATGTATCCTGGAAAAATATTAGGAGTATTGCAGACACCCTTAGTCCAAAGGTATTTCTCTGCACAGCTGTGCCGTATAGCCCGGGTCAAGTTCTGGTCCTCGCTAATAACTGTGATTAGCAATGGCATCATAACAGCTAAAAGACCCTTTATTCCAGCAATGTTAAAACAACAGGTGCTGCATGCCAAACAGCTGGTAGGAAGCAATATGTAATTAAGGGCAAATAATGACACCAAACATTTAGATCGCACATTTCTCCCATGTTTTTCAAAGTTCTCGTGTTATCTGGCTACCATGGAGGGCAATTTGCATAGCTATGTATTTCTAGTTCACTTAAAGATAGCTGCGATCGATCCACACTCGCTTGCGCTGCAGTTGCGGGCAAAGGGAAACAGGGAACGGTGAAACCAGGTAATTATAGACTTTCAGCACTGGTGGCAAAATATGTGAAAAGGAGTTTTCAATAAGTAATGAACACAGAGTTACACTATGTGGACAATTTGAAAAATGTGACTGCCAGCTGCGAAGGGTGAAGGAAACCTCTCTTTGTCCTGTGGACCTGTAACCCTGCATCTCACAGGGAAGCCCCCATTTTCAAGCCACAGAGCCTCAGCCGTGCTCTCAGCACCAAAGCACTCCCCGCCTCACGCTCAGTTTACATCGTGCTTCTTCAGAGCTGAGAAACCCTTTTCTTCTTTCACGGCCATTGCACAGTGCCTCCATCACCTCTTTGCAGGGATCTCGTCGGGGTTTTGAAGGACCCCTGCCCAGCACGCGTGCAGCTCTCTTCTGCGTCTTTACAGCAGAGAGGGAGAAGCTGCTTTGGCCCCAAAGTGCATGTTTTGAAGGCACCTCTTTGCAGGTCAAAATCCTTCTGGCTAGCAGTTACCGTGCTCTGGCTCCTCGGTCTCCTTCCAACCTCCCTCTCTGGGAACACGCAGTGGCGGGGCAGACAGCAAAGGGGATGGAGAGCCCTCACTTGCAATTGCCAATGCTTTTGAGTGCTCTAGTCTTCATCGACTGAACTTGCTATCCTCTGACAGGTGCGGATATTTTCCAGAACAGGTTTCTGACAGCATGTCGTGCCTCCTGTTATTTAAAGACAGGTACCACCTGGGGACAGTACAAATATATTCTCTGGGAAACTGAGGTAGAGTCTCCTCTGATTCCTTCGTCGGCTTGACATTTTTTGTGTTAGTTATTATTCTTGGTTTTAATTTTTGGAGGCAAATGAACGAAGCCATTCAGCCTTACGCTAAATAGCACGTTGTCCTCACCCTGACCTCCTGTGGTTGTGGGATGGGGTGCTGTTCTCTTACCAGCTGGGTCCCCCAATGCGGGGTGGGAAAGGGGGACCCACTTGTTAGGCTGTTTGCCCAGCTGTCGTGAGCACTGGCATTCCCTTTCTGTTTGACTACAGGCTTTGTCTGACCTCTGAGTTACAGTGCCTAACTTGTAGGCAGTGGGGTTCTAGAGTAATGTCCCTATACCAAGTTAGACATGCTAGCTCCATGTGTGGGTATACATATATATATATATATGCATATATGTGTGTGCATATATATGCTTTGGTACATATGTATAAGTGGTGGTGTTTTTCATGGGGTCCATGTAAGAGACAGGGACTAGGACCAGCTCACATGCTGCCACTTCAAGACAAGAAAGATGATATGCTGAGATCAGGGCTGGTTTTGAAATCCCATGCTTTCTATCAAAACTCAAGGAGAAACTTCTCTGTTTTAAATGAGTGACATCATTAACCCTTTTCACTCTAAACGGGGGTTTGATTCTTCACCTCTGTAGGGGCCCTTAAGTTAAAGACTTACCTGAGGCAGGAGCAGGGTTTTTTTCCTTCAACCTTTCCAATTTACCTGGCATAGGAAAAAAAAAAATCCATGGGGAGCGAGAGAGAATGAACAGAAGTGTAACATTGATGGGACTCTTGTAGAAGATTGGAAAGGTTGCTTCTAGTTCAGAATAGAAACCTAAACCTGGGTTTTTCACGTATGGTGTAGTACTCCATTGGCACTTCCAAATACCAAGTGGTCATAATTAGAAAAGGAGGGTGATACTGCTGCTCAGCCCTTATATTGTGGCCGTGTTTTTGAGTAAAAGCTACAGCTGTCACTGTTTTCTGTGGAGCCTGTGTGGGTGAGAGAAGGTCAAGCCAATACCATGATAGCAGGGACTGCGTCAGCATCACAGCCAGCCGAGGGCAGCGGGAGCTTTGAGGCTATCCAAAGCCACTGGAGCCCATATGTGTTTGGAAAATACCATCACAGGTCTTTTCGCTTCTTTCTTAGCAGAGATTCAGAAACATTTAAATCCTTGACAGACTTCAAAATCAGATGCACAATTAAATTAAAATGACTAGGATGGCAGTTTCTAACAGAAGAGCATACATGCAATGACCACAACACAAAAAATACAGCAAAACAGCCAAAAAGTTAACAAACATTTATGCAACAAAATGTTGTAGACTGTCACTTCTTTAAGGGTTTTGACTTCAGTCAAAGCTTGGGTAATAAAGAGGAATGCCAGTGTGTTCAATGGTACAGGCAGGAGGAAAGGCTGTGTGAGATTTGCGTCAGCCCAGTATGTAGGATGGTAAAAGGAAGATCTCTTGTAATTTAATGCTTTTTTTTCCTTCAGAAGCATCTTAGTCCTTCTTGGTTGTGAGATTATAAACCATTGTCAGAAATTGTCTGTGTCAAATTTTCCTTTAGGATTTAAGTATACCAGCAAGAATGTACTTTCTGTGGTGGAGATAAAGGCTTCTTTTGACATTTTTCTGAAATAACCCATTCAGATGACAGGGAAATAGCAGTTTGGTGCTTATGTTTCAAAGATTCACTCCACCATCAGTAACTTTCTCGCAGACGGAAGGCGAAGGTGCTGGATGCAGTGCTCCTGTGCAGAGCATGGCTGGTTTTGTCAGACAGCTGGCACATCTGGCAAGACTTTTGTAGCCCTGGGTTTATGAGAGGCTCTCCACGGCCACAAGGCAGGATCGGTGCTTCTCTCTATGGCCTAGGTAATGTGCTGAGGCATCAGCCAAGGTGCCTTGGGTAGGACGTCTGTCAGGTGAGGGTAGATACCTTGATTGAATTCAGCTGTCCCTAATGCTGCAGGCAAAATCAGGCTGATAACTCAGACCAGGTTCAGCTGCTTAGGGTGATCCAGGTGAATTTGCCTGAAGCAAATTAGGAAGCACTTATAAAGCCTACTCTGTTAGCAGGTGAGGGAGTGTGTTAATTTCTGTCTAAGGGTATAGTGTGTGGGATCTTCTACTGCATTGACTGTGCTCAGAAGACTTCTATCTGGGGCCCTCAAGTGACTAAACAGCAAGGTAATTCCTACCACTAACATGTCTGCAGATCTTTTGTTGTTAATATGGGTGTGCTAGTGGAAGTGTTTCTTATAACTGTTGTTTATTTCCATACAGGAAAGAAAAAGAATAAGTATGATGTTGGTGTAAATTGCCTTAATGCTGCTCTAACTGTATTTATCCTAGAACAGTGAGTGCCCTAGTATGATAATGTCTTTCAAAAGAAATTACATCCCAAAGTAGGTATGCATACACAAAATCTGTGTGTAGAACTGCTCTGAGTGGTTATGAGCGTATGCTGGATCTGACGCCTCACTACACTGCATCAATATTATACTGTTGTAGCAGTCAGAGGAGGGAATTGGCTCTCAATGAAGAGAGTTCATCAAATTCAGTTGTAGACTCTCCCTATTCTTTTGGATGTGTAAGCCTAGACTTGTGAAACAGCTCAATCCTGAAAGCCTCAAGTTACTTTGAAAATTTGGTCGCTCCTGTAAATGTCCAAGTAGGGACTGCTGGGTACTCTGGTGGGTGGTATTGTCCAGCAGAGAAAATCAACCAAGAAAGGAAATTCTCGCCTAAGAAACTCTCAAGGGGAAATTAGTGTGTGCCAAACCACAGACCTTGCAGCTACCATCCTGGTTTTATTGAGAACGGAGGCAGAGAGATTTCATCATTTTGTTCTGAATCAAGAACTGTGTTTGAAACTTCTTTTTAATTGTGCCAAAGACCATTGCTTCTTTATCTATTGAGGTGTCTGGAGAATTAAGGTGCTGGCTAGAATAAGAGCTAGCCCTCAATTGCTGTTGCTTATAAACAATGCTGTTGACTACTTGGAAGGGCTGCCAGGAAAATGGGTGGCCATGGATTGTCTCTAATGTAGGATGCCTGTTAAGATGCTATTAGCTGATTTTTTGGTTTTTAAAGGATTAATAGATGAGAAACAGTTTGCGTAAGCACACAGTTGACCTGAGAAATCTGTGTTAAAAGGGTAGCCACAGAGCCATGCAATCTATTTATGTACTGTATGCTGATGAACTGACCATATCCATAAAGCAATTAATAGCTCACTGTAAATGCAAATGCGAAGTGTTTCTTATTTTTGTTGGTTGACTTCTAATTGTATGTGTGAAACTGTCAGGATTAATAGACATCCAAAAACCTTGATGGTTCTGCAAACTGCATGCGCATTTATAGCCTACAAGCTGCTTTAGAGGTCTGAGAATATGATCCTTTCTACTTTTTCTTTCAGTAATGGCACAGTAAGTGTGTTCCCATTTCTTTTCCTGGCTCTACATAGAATAAGGATATGCAAGGTAGTGGAAAATGAAAATTGTGTACAAAAAATACCTTAAACTTGTTTGGTGTTAAACACCACCACCAAAGTTTCTGCTGGATTTGAGTTGTGCGATCTGTCGAGGTGGGAATTCTATTTTCAAGAGAGCTCACTCAGACAGTGACATGCTGCTTCGTCAACCTTTGCTAGTTTGGAATTCAGCCAGCCTTGCCTGAATTAGATTTCAGTCCACCCTGCTCGATGCTGTTTTTCCATTGCCTCCCTCCCCAGCGTGTGGAACTGCTACTGGAATCCCTGAAATGAGTCTAAATGAGCTTAAATCAAAAATATTTGGTCTGTGCAGCAGTGAACTGAACCTCACGAGAAGCCCCTCTGCCAGACGTGCTTGCCAGACTGGGTTTTGCTAAGGGGTGCCCATTATGCAGCTTTATCTGCTCACCTGGGCTCTTGTCGTGCTCCCAGTGTCAGCTCCCTGGGTCTTCCAACATCCAGGATAACAACTGGCTGGGAAAAGTAATGTCTCATTCATTTAGCTGAATTGCTTAGCCCTGGCAATACTGAACAGGATTTTGCCATTGTGCCTCAGTTCCCTGTTTGTAAAACTGGGATAATAACACTGTCTCGCACCACTGACCTGTACAGTGGATGAACGTGTTAAAATTGCAGGTCCCTCGGTTGATATGGCAATGGGAACTCTAGCCATCTGAGAGACACAAATGTGGGGTTTGGGTTTTTGTGTTGTGGTTTGTTTTTTTTTTTTAAAGGTGACACTTAACCTGTAGCTGGAGGTATAATCCTAATTCTGACATAAAATGAATGTGGTTCCAGCCCACCACTGGCTTTGCTCTCTTTAAAATGTAACATGTCATGTCCAAGTTCTTCAAAATAAGAAAATGTCCTTTTTCTACTTTTCTGTTTCTCACTTATTCTTTCTTTGACCGAAAACTTGTAGGGGAAAAAAAAAAAATTCTTTATGGTAACAACTTTCTTAGCCTTGCTAGTTTAACCAAATCCCCTTGACTGCTAATGGTGATGTGATTATCACACAAGCACACATGCTACTGTCCGTGTTGGCTTTCTTAAAGGCTGTTTGAAAGCCCCATTTTCAATGCTTTCCAAATATTTGTTGTAAAGATGTTTCTCGGAGCGAAGGGTTTGAGTGCTTTGGAAAATGTGCTGTCTCGTATGCTGTTGGCTTCCTAAATATTAAGGTGCAGCAGAACGCGTATTCCTTCCACTGAAACAGCTTCCTGTGGCCATAAGGTGGCAGTGGCCTGGAGGAGAGGTGGGAGAAAATGGAATAAAAAAAAATCTTTGGGACATTAAATCATAATAAAGCCAGGGCAGGAACTGCAGGCAACAGTCAGCTCTTTCTGATTCATTCCAACAGAAACTTTTCTCTCTCTCTCTCTGTAGTGTTGCACATTTTTTGCTTTGTCTCTTTTCATGAGCTCATCAAAGCCGATTACGCAGCCCCGCTGTAAGTGAAAGCTGTGAAGCTGAGCTGAGCAAATCAGGCCATCCCTGTGGATGTAGGAATGAGTGAAATGACCTCCAAAAGCTTGAATCTTAAAATACGGTTGTATAAGCTAACAGATCTCAATGGTGATTAGTACAAGCAACTCTTGGAACATCAGAAAATGGTGGGGGGGAGAAGCAGCAACCTCTTCAATTCAAGTTTTGTTTTGCTCTTCCAAAACACAGCACTGACACGTACAAGGGCAAGTGTGCACAGCATTGAAATAGTGGCGGGGGGAAGGCATGTCAGCAGCTACTGCTGAGGTACTACGGCTGGCAGTAAAAGTAATTTCTACTGGCAAATCAAATGGTTTGTTGAAGTCAAAGCTAGAAGGTGAAGTCATGTTGCCTAATGGAGCAAATGGGAGCCCTGTCCTTGATGTTAAGGGTTTAAACACCATGTTTGACATGTAAAGTAGGGTAACAATTATTTGATGGAGACCAGGAGTAGGGAAGATTACCAGAACATGTGTTAACTTCTAATCCCTTGTCGAGTCGTGCCTGGGCAAGGGGAGCTGCACAGGCACATTGTAGGGTGTGAAAACGCGATCTGTTAGCATGTATGTGCATGGGACAGCAGGAGATGGTCTGCAGCTGGTGGGTGCCGCTGTGGTTGGCAGTAATTGATAACTGTTAGTGTGCTGTGTTCCTGGCTTCCCGTAACAAATGAATTTAGCAATTTCAATCCAGTTTAGGTCAAGGACTATTGCAACAAGAATGGTGCAAATGATAATAATGCCTACGCTAGGATTCAGTTATTTGAAACTGGGGCCTGCTAGGAAGCTCATGGTGTGCCGGAGAGCTTATTTTCAATTATCAAAGTAGGACAGGTGGCTTAAGTGATGGCTGAAGGGAGAAGGAACAGGTTATCCAGGGCATGGAAAGTCACAAGGGGCACAACGTAGGTGAGGGGGTTCCTCACCAGCCCCATTCTTAGCCGTCCCTGGGACCCCCAGGCAGCCACCTCTGCTGGTCCTTTCTGGACACCATCAGCCAGTCCCGCTTCTCATCCTGGGGTGGGATCCCCAGCCAATCCCACTCCCAGAGTGCCAAATAACGGATGGACTAAAACATGGGTGATCTTTTTGTGTATGCAGAGAGGTGGCTCTTAGTTCTTGTACGAGAGAGGCATTGGCTGAGTTGGCACATATGCTTGACCTGCCATTTTGTATGTATTTCTGTATCTGCAGCTCTGGCTGCCAAGGCTGTCAGGCCAATTGGGTTTTTTAGATCGGATTTAATGATAAGGAATCTCCTTCTAGGACTTAAGAAGGACCTACTAGTGCAAGAAAAATGCAGTGTTCCCATTGCCTATTTCTCCCTTCATTATACTTTGAATTTTCCCAAGCTTCCCGTGTCTGGGGCTTCCTGGTACAGATCTGAAGGAACAGTAAATAGACATGAGTTTAACTGTTTTGTTACTGATTTTTTTGCATGGCACAAGTTTGAAGGCTGAGGATGGGATTGTTCTCCCCTGGCCTGGAAAGCACAGGGGAAGACAAAACAATTTTCAGCTTTTTCTAAATTTAATCACTGAACTTTGCAAAGATCAATAGAAAAATGTGAAAGAATATTGATTGGCAATTCTCGGGAGTTAAATGACAAGAATAAGCTTCAGTTTAGAGAAGTGTCCCAGTATATGAATGCTGTTCTAACTTTCTCAAAGCTGTTTGAGAAGTTTTTCAGACTGTCCCAGACTCCTTTTTTCAGGCCCCTTCCAACTCTTGCTTGATCCCTGTGAGCTGGTAGCAAGACTCTTCTAACTTCTTTTGAGGATCACAATTCCAAATTTCCCTTTTTACAGGTCTATGACATATGCTTGTTTTTCTGAGAAAAAAATTTCCTCTAAACCAGGCTGAAAATTTCTGGATGCTGAGATGTGGAAGTTATTTTTGTTAGCTTTTATTAGTTTTTAATTAAACACTTTTCCCCCAGGAAAATAAGTACAAGAGTATACTTTTCCATGAAGGCCGCTAAAGAGTTGGAACACCTTTCTTCTGTTGTTACTAGGTCCTTCTTCCTGAATAAGTCCTGTGAGGAGAACTATGATTTCTCATTAACACCAGAGCATAAGCACTTTCCACTTCATATGTTCCCTGATTTCACTGTACAACCTTACCTGAATTCAGCATTGTTGAGCCCAAAGCAAAATAGGAGAGGGCAAGCAGGGGTTGAGACCAGGAGAGAGTTCAAGATGTTTATCTGACTGCTGAAAAAGTGGGAGAAGGAGAAACATCAAAGTATTTGGGCAGAAATCTTGTTACGGTGCCTGGAGATAATGAAGTTAAAGACTTGGGCGGCAAGAATGTTCTTCATAGCTGTTTGCACACCCGTACAAAGGGTCAGGCTGGTTTGCGTAACTGTTGCAATAGATATGTTTTTAAGTCCATGATAGAAATGTGGCCAGTTAGCAAAGTAAAATCAAGTTTAATTATTCTAACCCTGGTCATGGTGCAGATGCCTTTCTTCTTGTTATTATGAAGGAAGCATGTGAGCCGTAGACAGGGACTAGCCTGTGCTTGCCAGATACCACAGGAAAGGGACTCTGTGCAGTTCATTTTTGCAGTGCTGCTCTACTGAGTTAGATATTAGCAGCTCTCCTCTGAAAATCATCACACTCTGGTTATATTAAGTAGCTTAACAGCAACAAGGTCTATCGGGCATTGTAGCTGTGTCCCATGTCAGACTTGCTCTGTTCTTCTCCAGAGGGGGCTCCTTGAGCCCTCTCATGAGCCACAGGTGTGATCTTCCCAGATTATTAGATGAGGAACCTCCTAATAGCCTGTGTTGGGTTAAATTTGAGGGTGCCTTGTGAGCTATTTGCAGTTGAGCCTATGGCAATGTGAGAGCTTGTTCTTTAACTTCCAGGTTTCCCTTTGAGTGCTGGGATCCAGAAACTTGAGTGATAACCATGGTTACTACTCCTAGTTGATGCACTTGTGCATCAGCAACTGCTGCCAGCTCTTGTAATGATGTTGGATTTCTTTTTTTTAAAAAAAACAAGCATGAATGCAAAGTTAGAGTCCAGTCTTGAACCCGGGTGACCCTGTGTCTGAATGATTGTGGAGCAATTCTTTGCGCTAGCAAAATAGCTTCTGTGTAGTAAGGACTCAGCACGCATCTACCTTTTGCTTTGTTCCCACTCCTGGTATAAATTAGATGCCTCTGCTCTGATCGCTTATCCAGGTGATCGGATCAGAGGTGGTGGTTGATAAACTGCGAGACATCAGTGGAATTAAGTTAAACTGCTGGAGACAAAGGAGCTCTGAACCCCCTCCCTGGCTGGCAGATCAGAGAAGGATTTAACAGCTTGAGCAGAAATTGCTCCATTGAAAGAGAGGCAGTGCAGTTACATTGATGGTCAGAGTAGAAAGCTAGACGTGTCTCTTCTTAAACATCCAGTGAGCATTAATGACTCCCCTTTTCACACCCTGGAGCATTCCATTTGCTGGAGAAAAAAGCCAGTTACATAAAGCGGTTTTGTACATGAATCCTCCTCCTATAACACTCCTGTCACTTCAGGACGTTATTCAAAACAGGCTGATTGTGATTGCTTCTCAGAGCCCATGGAGGTGACTTATTAGGCCATCTCTACTTGCTTCTTGCTACTGGCATGCAAGACACCTGGGCTGCATTCATGAGCTATTTCTGTATTTCACCTGAAGCTCCCTTAAGTGAGTCAAGATACTCACACTCTTCATGCACAGACTTATGTTTTGTGTTGCCTTTACAGGAGTTGGAGATGACTGCTGAGAAACTCTGGGGCTAAATCTGCTATATATTTTTAAAAATATTTTTTGTTGTTGTTAGTGCTTGTAATTTAAAGGGATCAGAGTAGAGCTATGCAGAGGTCATAGGGGCAGCTACACCATGGGTAGCCATGCATATGCTAGCTTTAAACCAGCTACCTCAGCTGTCAGAAGTGATAAAGAATGCAGGAATGGACCTCAGAAGAGGATGCAGAAGCCCAGTTGAACCTTAGGTGCATACTTGTGCTATCAGCTTGTGATAGAGATCATGAACATGTCCTGCATGACCATGCAGTAAAGTTAGCTAACCACCCTGATAGCTGTTTAAGCACCTTAAAATATGCCATGCATATGTGCTCAGGAAACACAACTCTCACAGTGGCTCTATTTAAATAGTGTGATTATACTACAAATTCTTAAATTAAGGCCTCTGGGATGATGCCTTCTCACCATGCCAAAAGTATGAAAATCCCAACTCAAGCCCCTGCCTTGCACCAGTAGGTTCAGCCATGGTGACAGGAGAGATAAGGCTATTTTTCCCAACATCCAGGTTGCAGCACGCAGGAGTTTTAACATGAAAAATATTACTTTGTATTTTATTTGGAAGTAAACTTGTAGCCTGAACTATTGGCAGATATGGAACTTTTCACCTTTATTCTCAAAGCCCTTTGAAAAGGGTTGGACAGATGTTGTCCGTGTCCATTTGCTGTGGGGCCTTAAAATGAGAATAACTTTCACTTACAGTTGTCAGCTTTTTCAATTATGAGTAGTGCAAGAGCACCCTTAGAATAAATGAGAATTGCCCTATGAGAAGAGCTGTTGTAACTAGACGTTGTATTCCTACAGCCCCAAGTATCTCAAAATGCTAGGTAAGCAGGAAATAATTATTTTTGCTGTATCCAGTTCAATAAACTGAGATAAAGTGGAGTTCTTACCAATTTTTTTCCAAGCTTGTATATAGCACTCTTCAACTAGAAACAAACAAAAGTTTAAAAGCACTTGAAGTGAAATGATTACTTTAGATTGTGTGCTTTTTTAAAAAAAAAAAAGCTGCCTTTTTATTTGTCTCACAAGTTTTAAGTTTTTGGAGCTTATGTTTCCTAGCTAACCAATAATAATGGTATGGGAAGATGTGAATTTAAGCTAGGCAATGGAAGCTGGGAATCTTTCACAATTGCATGATTCCAGCAGCTGGGGCTATAACCACCAAAATGCTCAAGTTGTCTCCCAAATAACACTTTGTACTGCAGAAACTTTTACGGGTGATGAAAAGCCTATGTGCGCTTTGCCTTTACGGCTTTACTCCTAGGACACACTTGAAAATGTGATTGACTTTGGGAATAAAATTCTAAGACCAGCTTTCTTTTTTTCCAACCGAGAAGCCACCTTTTGCCCTCCAAGTCTATCGCAGCCATTTAGTGGATTAGTGGCTGTGGCCTCGGATGCGGCACCCTTCAACAAGTGTTGCTCTGGCTGGGGGGGGTCAGGGATACTCGTGGCTGACCCAGCTTCACTCCCACGTGGGAGTGGGGTAAGTGAGGAAATCTTGTGGTAGAAAAGATGTAAGGCTTGAACTGAGTGGGCAGATGAGCCCTCGTGGAGCTGCCCCGGAGGAAACCGAGCAGGATTTTGTTTAATTTGTTATCTTGTTAATTTTGTTGTTAAAACCATGAAATCCCTGGAAAGAGGGTGAGTTTATAGACTCTAACTAGTGCACTGACTATCTGAGAAAGCATTGGAAAAGATAGCAGCTCACAAACCATATCATAGCATTGATTTTATTTTTAAAGTTCTCAATTGATTTCTAGTTTAAAATCAATGCTGGGATATGACCTAAAGACAGGAAAGAGGCTGGCCATCTAAGAACATATTTCTCCAAGTACCTTTAAAAGGTCAGCTTCAACCTGTTCCGCAGCAATGTCAAAATCACTTCAATAAAACAACAGTACAAAGCTTTCTTAAAAGGGAAGGTTTTGTTCATGTTGGCTTCTTCATTATAAATACACACTAACGTGAAATAACTTTGGTTGGGAGAAATGAAAACAGCTTTGTTTCCAAAATAAGATACGAAGCATTTGCACTTAATCACAGTTAGAAATATTCTTATTGCTTTTCATAGTAATTCAGCAACTGGAGGAGTCTCTGCCCCAGCCAGCAGCTCTGCTTCCAGCCTGACCATCTCAGATAATTGGTCCCTTCTTCTTTCACCTACTGGACTGTCTAGCAGATGGCCATGGACCAGACCCTGTGCGCTCATCCGGTAAATTCAAAGCATCAGCTTCTTACACAGCAGCTCCGCTGCTTGTCCTCTATTGCAGAATAGTTATTTATTTTTACTGCATTTGCTACACTTCAATTATACAACAGCATCCTTGTAGGTACCACTGTCTAGGACTTGAGGGTGCTTTCCTCTTTGACATGCTCTACTGACAGCAGGCAGAGCTGCTGTCTCAGCGCTTCCTCTTGGTGGTTGTTCCATTTTGTTATACACTAACATCTTTTTATAAATCAATAATAATCGTTCCCTGAATTGAAGTTCTGTGACTGGAGGTTTTGTGTTTACTGGCACAGCATTTAAACCTACAATATGGCCTTATGCTGGTGTTATTTAACACCTGGATCTGGGATCCTAGATCCACTTAAGCATGTGTTTTTCTTCAGTTAATTTGAAATTTGGTGCATTAATACATATTTTTCTGGCTACAATTATGGTAATGGAGGATTTCGTAGCTCTTAGGACAATTTTTTCACTAGGAACATGAACAGTGCATGTTCTATCATTAGAAGAAATGTACTACTTCTTATGTTCAGTGTGTGTATGCATATGTGTGTATATACATATGTTGTTTAGTATTATGAAAATTAGCCCCCTACCATTTTCACTGGTTTGTGCTATGGTCAGTGGCAGTGAGAAACCCCTGGAATAAGCAGACCTGGAGTTATGAGCCGGTTCCTATATCCACCTAAAGTGAACCTAAAGGGTCTTTCCATCAACCACAGTGATTTTTACAAGAGTGTCTATGTGGGTTTAGGTGTAAAAGAAGATGCTGGTTTTCTGCTGGCGTAAGGAGCACTGGCATAAACAGGTGGGAAGTAAAACTGCACCAGCAGTTCTCACACTGTGGCTATTCTCTTCTGAGGGGAATGTAAATTCCACTGGACATACCTTTTGCCTGGGATCGCTGAAGGGATGTCTTGACTGACTAGCTTTTGGCATATTTTGAGCAATAAAAGGGGAGGGAAGCAAGGTGTGGCAGGTCAGCTCTGGCCAGCAACCAAATTCCCACCCAGCTGCTCACTCCCCCCCTGCTGCTTTAGCAGGATGGAGGAAGAAAGTAGGAAGAACAAGATCAAGAAAGCTCATGGGCTGAGATAGACAGGGATGTTGCTTACCAGTTAGCCTCACGGGCAAACCAGACTCGACTTGGAGAAATTAAATTATTGCCAACTTAATATATTTTTGATTATTGATTTGGATGTTGGGGAACAAAACCTAAACTGGAACAACCCCAAACACTAAAACACTTAGTGAAAGCACCTTACCTCCTCTTTTCCCAGGCTCAGTTTCACTCTGCCCTTGTTATCGCTGGAGGTCGTGCTCAGCCCCTTCAGCGGGGAGATGAGTGGCACAAGGGATACGAGGGGGTTTGCAGTGAGTACACAGTGGTTCCTTTGCTGCTCCTTCCTCCTCACTCTCTTCTTCTGCTCCACGGGGGTCCTCTGTGGGCTGCAGTCCCTTTGGGAATACCTGCTCAGCCATGGCAGCTCCTCCTGCTCTGACCTTCGTGTTCTGTTTCTTGCTGTTTGTTCCTTCCTCTTTCCCTCCCTCTCCCTCCTTGCCCTTTCTTATATACATTTTCAGAGAGGTGCCACCAGCTTGGCTGGTGGCCTCAGTTATGTGCTGTGGTGGGTCTCTTATGGAGCCAGATGGAGCTGGCTGTGTCTGGCATGGGGCAGCCCCTGGCCTCTTCTCCCAGAGGCTGTCCCTGCAGCCCCCCCCATCAACACCGTGACATCTACACCTGATATGTCAGGTTATAGGCTGGTTAAAATAACATGAATTCCAGGAAAAATCACTGAAATTAGACTTTCAGTTTATGCAGACTATAATTCTATGGGTATGAATACAGTTATTGCTAGTAAGCCAAACTTTCTGCTAACCCCAGTGCATCAAACAAATCTCATGTAGTCCTTTATTTGACTACAGATTTGATTAATAGAAGTAACCTGATGTAATATGCTTAGTTTTGTACAGTCAGTCTGATGTCATTGCTCCTTTTCACTAATGACCAGAAGGAAGTGTAAAATCCCTCCTGGTAAAACTTGCATGTAGCAAAAAAGACTGGACCAGCAGTACACGATCTAGAGGGCAGTTGGGTTCCTCTGGGTGGCTCTGTAGCAAGGGCTCACTTAGACCACCTGTGTCTTTATCCAAAGACAAACACTAGGTTCAACGTGTAAGACCAGGGGATGGGGATAACCCCTATTCCCCCACGGGACAAACTCTGGAAAGGATTTACAGGAGATATGGAAAAGCATGAACTCCAGCATCCAGTGTGATGTTGTAGAGAGGGAAAACAAAAGCCTTATGGCCCTAGCAAGGGAAAGCAGTGAGTAGGAGCAGGGTGGTGATACTATCTCTCCATGCTGTGAAGCAGTATCTGAATTCTGTATCTAGTTTTGGCTTCCACATCTTAGAAGTAGGGTAGAATAATGGAGATGGCACAGACTTGCAAATGTTATTTTGAGGGCAAAATCACATGGTTTTTTTTCTCAAGGGATTGTAGGCATGTCCATACTGAGCAAGGTACAGCAGTATGGAAAGTCCTCGGCTGGTGGTGGGCAAGTGGGTTTGCATCTTAGAAAGCACCACGCTCTGTGTTAGGAGTTGTTCTGCTCCTTGTGGTGCTCTCAGAGCGAATCACCCTGGGGGCAGGACACTATGAAAACACCCCTCTGCTCCTGGGACCTGTGCTGGTGTTTCTGCCCTCTATATGTGCGTCTGAAGTCCCTGGGACACAGGCTGGTCATCTCTGCTGTTCCTCTAAGGAGTTCATCTTCATGGACCCATCAGGTTACTGTGGGAATGCAGTGCACAATTACACCTGCAAAAATAAAATATTGGTTAGCCAGCCTGAAGACCTTTGAGCTCTCTGCACCTCCAGGCCTCCATTTCCTTC
Source organism: Harpia harpyja (assembly GCF_026419915.1). NCBI lineage: Eukaryota > Metazoa > Chordata > Aves > Accipitriformes > Accipitridae > Harpia > Harpia harpyja. Next base: position 2,535,961 of record NC_068945.1, on the reverse strand, counting down.
TCTGTAAAATGTTGAAACCAGGGGGAGAAAAGTTGTTTCAGTCTGGAAAACATCATGAAGCGGCCTTGGCTGGCACTGCTTAGCTCTGATTAAAGAACACTTTGTTTGGATGGGCATATCTAACAGAATAATATCTTTGGCTTGCTTTAAGTTTGTTTTCTGTTGTTTTTACAGTATATAATGGAGCTTTTATGCTTAGGCTAACTTCCTTTCATGTCTCAGATGGAAAGCTTCAGACTGATGTTTATGTAAATCTGGAGAGGTGAATAAACATCACTGTGCTTCCTGTTAACTACTGGGCAGCCAAATGGTGGCTGATAATTTACTTAACTCAATGACCTCTCCCTTTTTGCTGCAGTTTGAAACATTTGGAGATTCAGGTACCTGGTCTGTTATTATCCCTATAGTATCTATTGGGGCGTTCAGCAGAAAATCTTGTGCTATGTACAAATCTTCCATTCTCCATGTTCATAAATGCCTGGCTAATTGCTTATTATCATATTGAAAAGCTGCACATTACAGAGCAGATGCCAGCAATTCGAACGGCTGGATGAAGCTTGGGTACCTACTTCAGTCTGCTCAGCGCGGCGGCTGCGAGAACAAGAGGCACCGAGGAACACTGGGAAGTACAAGCCAGAGACAGCCTTCTTGAAAATCAGGATAGTCAGCAGTAAATGTTAAATATGCTGTTAGAGACCAAAGATTTCCCTGCTTTAATCCTTTGGCAGTAAAGGAATACGTCATATGAAATAGATATAACAAGTGGTCTTTCACAGAGGAAGCACGCTGATCATCTAACAAATGCTGGGATAACCTTTTTAGTCTTGTTTGTTTGCTATGTTTCTTTTTATCATTTCTGTCATTCAAATCCTGTTGTGTCTTTACCTACAGATAGTGAACATGCATCTGATAAATGCTTTTCTGAGCAGCTTTGAAAAAGCTGTTTGTGAGATCCTAGTACCTTTTCTACCCTATGTCTCTTTTACCAGCTAATGCATTTGCTCAAAGAAATCTCAAGAGCAATTTACCAAACACTGCCTTCCCCCTGCATACAAGCAGCTCCTTTCTGCCCCTACATTCTGCTTCAGTTTTGCCAGCAAAAGAAGTCTGTGCTGTAAAGCGCCCTGGATCAGGGAACTGATCCAAGTTAAAAATAACCTGCCAAAAACCTGAGTTGTTCTTTAGTAGGAGTGCCTCCTTGGTTTGTTTCGGAGTGTGGATGTATCTACTGATACTATTCAAGGAAAGGCGCAAGGGCAGAAATAGGGACTGGGGCAACTTAAACCAGTGCTACTGGCAGAAAAGTACACAGAGCCACCTCTTGCTAAGATACAGTTGTCTGTTCTTATTTATTATTTGAGGTCTTTCTTCTCCATACTACTGCCTCTGCAGTGACTTTTCATATTTTCATAACAGGGCCTATAGATTGTTCCACCCCAATGCACAAGTTCAGCTAATTTCTATTGGGAAGTGCCTACAAGGTTAAGGCCTGAGAGGCTCTGATATCTGCTGGTGCCTTCAGACACTCTGTTTTTTAGTGTGCTGAGAATACTTGGATGAATGTTGTCTGGTGGTGGGGATTTATTGCCTGGAAGTTACCCAAGTTGTTATCACTCATTTATTTTATACCAGCACAGCCTGATCCTCCAGACTTGCTCTGTCTTCACAGACAATAATCCTACTGGGCCAAATCTTAGCAGGCAGAAACCGGCATATCTCTGCTGAAACAGCTGAAATTAGGTGAGAGGGTGGAGTGTCAGACTATGGAAAAGAGGAGTAGGAGCAGCAGGAATCGGCCTTGTAAAACCTCGTCATCCCTTGTGATAAGACTGATGCAAAGAAATGGTCAAAGTGGTATGCGATTTTCTTATCTTCTGTTGTTTCTATCTCCATTTTGGGTCACTTGCCTGCTATTATAGTATATATTTTAATAGCCCGTGTATGTAGCTAAAAGTGTTTGCCTGTAGACAGCAGAGATTACACAGGTCCAGTGGCTGCTCCTGACTTCAGGAGGAAGTTTGAGGTGCCCAGGTAACTCAGATGAGCTGGTCACTTCAGCTAATGTAAAGTATTAAGTAGACTTTGTGGAACTGAGAAACTTGTACTGAAATGTTAAATGAAAAAAAAAAACTTTAGATTCCAGTGTTTGGGTGGCTTCTGCCTACTTGCAAAAAGAAATTGTTCCTTTTAATCTTTAAAAATTACTATTTTAGGCTTTAAAGATGAGAAAGATTAAATAAATACCATGTAGACTAGGCATGGTATTAATGACACTGCAATACTTTCCCTTTTCTTTCCAAAGTTCTCTTTGCAGCATTGTCCTGTTGCAGTAATTCTTCTTAAATTGTATATTATTTATCTATTTTTGAATATATGTATATATCATTGCCAACAGTAACACTGGTGAGATGTTGGTACAAAGGAGACATCCATTTTTCCTCCCTTTTCTCATGGACCTGAGAGGATTTTAACTCTGACAACTGCAGTTTGGCTGAGCCAAAAGCAAATCAGAACAGACACCGGAGTAAGTGAAATGGTATTAATCAAGGCAAAAGGTGATCATGACACAGGCAAACATTTTGACTGCTGGGAAGAGCTGCGAGGCTGCAGCAGGGCCAGCTGCAGTACGAAGTGTGATTGTCACCTCTTGAGAGCAGAGTGACAGATAAAGCTGCTCTGGGAAGATCAGGTGGTTGTCTTTGCCTTTCCTGCAGCGTTTTACACAACATAGTTTCTTTGATTTGATTTTTTTTTTTGAATGGACTAAAATCCTTCTTATTCTTTCACTGTGGTCTGATAATTACAGCCATGTGTCTGCAATTTGTCTTGTCTAATTTTACAGGCGGATCATGTGAAGGGGAGGTAGAGCTGGGTGAGTTATTTAGGAGAGGAGGTTTTGAATGCCGATGCAATATGCCCCATCTTAACATCCAGGTTGTCACTATATCGGCTGTCAGAGTGTAAAAATGTTTCTGGGCTGACTGGAAGATTTTCTGAAAGAAACACCTGGGAAGCTTTCACTTGCATGCAGGTTGGGGAAGGAAGGCAGCAAAGAAGGGTGCTCTGAATCTTCAGGGTGATATTTTCTACAGAGGGTGGTTAAACTAATTTTCTGCTTTTTTCCGTGTTAAGACTGAAATCGTAAGGCGAAAAATAGGAAGGTGGAAAAAAAGTCATCCTGGAGGAGAAGGCGAGGTTTGCCAGCAAAAGCCATCTAGTGGTCACCGGGCTCTCCTCTCCACCTCTCCCTACGCTCAGCCTTGCAGGCATCTTGCCAAAACGTTCAGGTTTTTTAGCTGTCACCGCGGTTTTGTACACCCTGCAGGAGATTACGTGGTGGCAGGGCTGTAGCTGTCCCCTCCCGAGCAGGGATGGAGGATGGAGAGGGCTGGTCCCTATTGAGTAGGACAAGTAAAGTGAAATGACCCACCTGAGCAGAAGAGTCAGGTTGCCTGTGACAAAAAATTTTGTAACTGTGAACAGCGGAGGACACCAAAGGTAGTGGCTGGTCGGGAAAAACACTGCCAGAAATGAAGTGACTGAAGTGTGTAAGCCTGTGCTGAGCATCGAGGCTGTGGTGACCCCAGCTGTGCCCAGGACGTGCTCATGACACCAGAGTAACAACTCCTGCTGGCATGTTACACGTGTTAGGAGATGTAAACCCCGTTTCACCAAAATGCTCTGTGGATTAGTGCTGAATTTATTAAATTGTTTCATCCTCCAAAAAAAAAATCATTTAAAACCCCCAAATGTTTTTGTTTTGACATATTCTAAATGTTTTGACATTTACATATAATTTTTAAAGTTGAAAACCATTGAGTTTGGACAGCAGCTTTCACTTGATCACCATATGCAGTTTTTCCACTTCCCCTGGGAAAAATAAGCAATCAGAAATATTTCATATTAACCCAAAACACTCTCCCCTATACTCTCTAGTTCAGTCAATGAAAAAAAAATCACGAGTATTTGCATTGTGAGGCCTTAGTTTAATGCCCACTTTACTCTTTAAGATGATACTTTGAAACCTAGTCATCTGCTGCTATCAGAGCTGGCACTATAAACTTTTCAGAAGGCATTAAAGAATCCACAGTGGAGGTACATATTTATTGGGAGAACTGCCATCTAGGCAACATAGTGTGACAGAAATGCAGGGTTTCAGAGAAACATGGTATGACTGCACGTGACGCTGGCTGTACACACTCCTTTTGTTTGCACAATAATTTTCCTGCCCTGCACAGGGTAACTAGAATATTCCCAGTATCGTTCTGCCTCTACCTATTTGAGTGACACACTGAAGCCCTGTGCAATTGCACGTGTTCCTCTGAGCAAGATGCTCCTACCTTTAACTTCCAAAACCACATCCATCCCGCTGATGGATGTGTGTTACGTCCCCCCTCCGCAATGAATCTGTAAGATTTAAGTTTGTGCAGCAGGTGGAAGTCTGCAGTGAGCTCTGGGGACCCCCGACCAACCCCCAGAGCATTGATGGAGACGGGGATTGTCACGCAGCCTCAGTACGTTTTTGATCTCTGCGGCTGTTATAGAATTAAACGGGTGGTTTTCTCAGAGAATGGGTGAATAAGCATCAGTTTTGTAGGCTGTGCCCAGGCAAAGCATCAGTGGAGTCCGATGGCTGTTGTGGTATTGTAGGACTGAGCGCCTGGTTTTATTTCTCCTCTGCCCTGCCCCAGCCCAGCATGTGCATGGGGCCACTTCTGCCTGATCCTGGTCAGGCAACCACAATTGTAGGAACGTTGTATTGCAGGGAAGCATGAAGATCATCAAAAGGGCTGATGAAGTGAATGTGTGCGTGTTGAGTGTTTTAATGTAGGTAGAGGTGAACAGTTAATGTCGGCAAGGAAATGTGCCAAAATAGACAAGCCCAGTAGAAATTTTTTTCTGCTGTGTACCCTTCTGGGGGAAAAGACAAAAGATTAAACAATTCATTACTTCAGTGGTTGAGCCTAATTGCACAGCTTCTAAAATGTCTTCATAGTGCATGTACTGTGGATTAAGCCACAAATACAATCCTGTTATTAAAATCCAGCTCCAAGGTACTTGGGAGTTACAGGGCTGCATTTCTCACCTTGTCTGAAACTTTTAAGGGAAAAAAAAAGACAAAACCAAAAGTGCCTTAAGACCCTGTTTGTAATTTTCACAAAGATCCCAAGGAACCCTGAGCTAATCAAAAACTGGGGGGGGGTTGGCTCCTAAATCACCAAGGTGCTTGTTGTAAATTTGTCCCTTGCTAATATCAAAACTCTAGCACATAATGAAAAGTGAGCCCAAACTTTCAGTAACGAGGAGGTAAAGAAAAAGAATGCACGTTTGATTTCCATGCCACCACCACCCCCCTTCTCTTTTATCCTGTCCCTGGTAAACTATCTCTAACTAGTCTGGGGATCCAGCTAATGAACCTTTGTACATTTGGAATTTGCAATATGGCACCTTGAATGACTGCGGAGTAAGGTGACTTCTTCAGGTGCCAAGCTACAGGGAGGAAGGGAGAGTGGGGTGTGCCTCAGGAGCAAGCAGTCGAATCCATCTTTTAAGAAAAAACAAGACTGGGCAGTTTCTTCTAGTTTCCTTCATGGTTTTTTGTTTGCTTGTTTCTTTTGAAGAGCATGAGCGCAACAGAGGATATCGGGTCAGAAAAGATCATTTTTCCTGTCAGCTGGAATAGAAAAGACTATCTGGATGATCCTTCCTTCTCTTTGCCAACACCACGTAAAACAAATAGTGCTAACAGAGTCAGTAGGCCACATTTCCCCCCGTTTTCAATGTAACTGCTCATTTTAAGTTGTTGCTTTAATAAGCAGATAGACTTTTTATAATGCTTGAAAGGAGTTAAAGCATGAAGATGCTTAAAGAAATAAGATGTCAAGTCTTTAATGGGATTATTCTGTAGAGACCCTTTAAAGATGGCTTGGCCTAAGTGATCCAGCAGCCATAAAGACCTTATTATAGGTCAACAATTTATTTTGTGGACAATAGTGCCTTTTGAAGAACTCACGCAATCAAAATTTAGATTTGTGCAAAGTGCTTAATGTTATTGAAGTGTCTTAATATAAATACATGAGCTTTCCTGAGCCAGCTGTGTATGCTTCTCTCTGCATTTCTTTTCTAGAATGCTGGCTCTTTTGCATGTTTTAATTAATAACTGAAAATTTCTGTACATTTCCTTGTTTCAAAACAGCGTTTTTATCTCCTTTGGAATCCAATGAATGCCATCCTTTCAGGACTATATTTTTGCTGGAGCAAGGAGGGGGGTGGGGGGAAAGTCACCACAAATTTTTTTAAAAAGGGAAAAAAAAAGTTCCTGCTTTAGTATTTAACAATGCAGTGATGTTTCTTTAAAAACAACACAAAACTCAGCTGTGGGCTAAGGGCCATGCCTGTTATGTTTGACTGTAAAAGGCAGGGTTTTCTGTAAAGATTTGAGCATTTGAAAACATAAGGTTTTATAGAAACCACACTGCGTCTTTATTGCCTTCACTGCTGGTGAAAGTCAGGATGCCTTATGGGAAACATAAGGAGTTGCTGAAGAGATGTGAATATTCTCCTAAATATTCTAAGGCCAAATCTTACCTACGAGTTCTCCACTAGCTCTAAAAGGATCTTTCTCTGTGGTGTCTAGTGCCCAATCCAAATGTATTCAAATAAATTGGAGTTCTTGCATTGACTTCCAAAGCCTTTAATTTGCGTCCTAAGTGCCTTACTGACTAAACATGCCTTATTTTGGTAGATTTCTCCCTGAAATCAACGGGGACTTTCCCAGGTTAAGGAGAACTTTCCTTTGTGCCTCCAAAGAGCGTTGCAGATAACTTTGGAAGATCTGCTTTGGTTGTCCGTGCTTTTGAATCGAGTCACACCTGTCGGTACAGTGCCGTTATTTGCTGCTCGTTTCAGTCGGCGATGATTTGGGGTTCTGTGCGTCAGGTGCAGAAGCGGGGCCAGCACAGGCGTGGTGCCCATCCTGCGGCTCTCAAGCTCCTGAGCAATTCACGTATGGATCCCGTACCGTGCCGATGTCGTATCGCTGGCCGCAGGGCTGTGCGGACACGAGGGCTGGTGGCTGCTGGGAATTCCACACTCTTGGAGGACACAAGCCGTCAGAGGCTAGAGCTGATGCATTGCCATGGGAACAAGAGGCACAGTCAGAGTTGCCGTGGCCCACAGGGATGTTTTGGGGCTCTTGTAGAGAACCACCATCATCTCTGACTTCTGAGCTATTTCTGGAATTTGCCCTTTTTTCAGTTTTTTTGGTAGTGGTTGGTATATGGCTTATGAAGGCAGGAAGAATGGTGACTTGTGGACTAGGAGCGGATCCTGTTGGCAGAGTTTTCTTGACTTTAAGTCAGGGTATCATCCTGGTGAGTCCAAGGATGGGAGACCTAGCTCCCAGAGGTTTCCTGGGCTGCCTGGGGGAGATGAGGTGGCTGGTCCTAAAGTCCTACAGCCACAACTCCTACTGTGACTAACACCTCCAGGCAGCATGTAAGGGGGGGGGGGGGTGTCTCTAATCTGCCACTTAAAAGGATTTGAGTGGTAGGAGAATGAAACCCAGCAGTGACTGGATTGCATAATTACTGTTAGTTCTGAGTTCACATTTCACAAATTTTACGTGGAGTTACAGATTTTAAACAGCAAGTTAATATATAAGCACGAGACTTCTTCATCTGCCCCTTATATATGCAGGCACATGCATGGACCTACTGAAGTGTCAGGGCAAAGGAATAACTCCAACATTCCTATGGATATGCTGACCCCGAGCTAGGGACTGTGCTGTGCTATTTGACTACTTGCTTCTGCTCCAGACCTGCTTCTGATCTATGCCTGTTGCAGTCATTCGTGGTTTTAAGGTCCAGTTTCCCCCAAAGGAAAAGTAACACCATGCTTGTTTTGGTGCAAGATGCCCGAGGTACATCTGCGCATAGAGAAAGACCTGGGCTTGCTCTGTCTCTGCCAGCTCTGCCATGGGAAAAATGGGGAACCTGCTCCAGGGCTGACTGGTGAGAACTGGGTGGGAATGAAAGGGGCCAAGGCAGCTCAATGCTGACAGACCCCAGCTGGTACAATCCTGCTCTCTGTTAGCTCCAGGTGCTGCTTAACCGTGCTTCATTTTGCAGTCTTAAGCGTTCCCCAAGTGTCTTCTCCGAGGTCGATGAAAGGAACTGACCCCAGGTTAGCTGAGTCCCCAGCCAAGCCCCTGTCTCAGGTGCGGTATGTTTTGCTAGAAAGGCAGCTCTGTTGCAGGCAGGGAAAGGGGCCTGATCCAAACCCGACTGAAATCTTCAGTAGGATTTAGATTAAGCCCACAAATCCCGATTCTGCAAAGATTTAAGCTTGTGCATAACTTTACATACATGAATAGTCTCATCGAGGTCAAATGAATTAAAATAATGCACGAATAACGAATTAAAATAATGCACCTGCTTAAGTCTTGGCAGTATTGGGGCCATAATGAACTGGAAAAAAACAGGAAAGAAAAAAGCTGACTTTTTCAGAGCTATTAAGGTGTTGTTTCAGAAACCTAGCCAGTGACAATTGTATTTACATGTACCAAGCAAAGTCTAAATGAATGGGAGTGTTTGTTCATCCGTGTCATGTATTTGGGTCAATAAGGGATCCCATATGGCTTCAAAGGTTTGGCTTTTCTATTCGACTTGGAAAAGCACCTGAAAGTATTAGTTTTGCCACCTGATCCTAGAGGGATCAGTGGGTGGGTTTTACTGTACAGAGACTGCAGTATTGGGATTGCAGGCCTTATTAAAAATGGGCCCATACTGAAGGAAAAAAACATGCAACAGGCCGAGTGAAGGGTCTGCAATGCTGTAAGGGCTGATTCCTTGCCAAAATAAGGGTAGGAGAAGTTAATAAATTATTACGGGGGCAGAACAAGCCCTGTCCTAAATCAAGGTTTGAGCTGAGGTGTGAGGGTGATACGTGCTGGTGGCTGCAATGACTTTGCTGCTTGCCTGTCCCGTCTTCTCCTCCCTCCCCTGTACCCTCAGTCCTGGGTTTTGGTCCTTGGGCTCCTCTCAGCTGCCACTGGAAACCAGTGCCTCCCTGCTCCTCTTCCAAGCGGCAAAAGTAGTGAAAGCAGCACCCTTGGTTAGCACGCCTTTTGCCCCATCTTTCCTCTGTGTTCAAGGGGCACAAGCTTCCCTCTGAACGCGTGGTGTTTCTGGGGAAGGTCCCTGCCTGCTTGCCCCTTCTGCTTTTTGCCTGGGTTGGGCTCCATACGTGTGGGTTTTCAGAGCAACAGGTCATCACTGCATGGGTAAAGAAACTCGGCGTAGAAGGAGAAATCGCCCCGTGCCAACAGCTGGCAGATCTTGTACGCCAGCGGAGCACTCAAAATGGGGTCTAAGCAAGAGATGAATTGTGCACGGGCACTGGAGCAGAGGGAAGATTTTATCCATCATGTGTAATCATCATCCTCGTGCTTAAAAGGTCCTCTGTGCTTCATCAAGCACTACCAAAACATGCTTATTTAGGAGAGGCAATACTATGCCAGACACAGCACACGTACAAACTTATTGATGGCAATTTCTTCCCGTGAGCTGACCTAGACTATTCCCCCAGTGCAAGCACTGCTCTGGGTCTTATCGAAGACAGAATTGTATTTCAAAGATGGAGAGCTATTATTTTTATAGCTCCCAGCCTGAGGGGAGTAGGGGGGACAGAGCTGGCCCTGACCTGCTGGCCTGGCCTCACCAGCTAGGCTTGAGGATGCTCTTCTTGGCCTCACCACCATCAAGCCTTGAGGGAGGAAAGGGCGCTCACCAAGTAAAAGGTGACATTGTTGTGGTGTGCGTTTGCTGGAAACAGAAGCCCCACAAAAGGATAATCAGATGGGACAGTCTGGTCCAAGCCCTAGGTTTGGGAAGCCAGAGATTAAATTGCAGTATGAACCTAATATAGGAAGTGAAACAGCTTCTCCTTTTGGACTGGAGTCCTGGAGTGACACTGTGCAGTTCTTGTCCCAGGAGCAACCCATGTTATTTAAGCAACCTGAACCAGAATCAAAAGGGATAAAAGTCAAGATGATTCTGGTGTCCATACCAGCCATCAGTAGTGTCAAGAAGCAACACTTGGGGAAATCAAAGCCAAAGAAAATCCATCGCCTAGGCTGAAGGGTCCCAGGGAGCCCCAAGGACAAATTGCCCTGTCCCAGGAGCTGTAGCTGAAGCAGTGTGGTTACGTGCACCGCGGTGGGGGAAGAAGCAGGGCATGTACCGGCACGTATGGGGAACAAATTGTAATTCAGATGGTAAGACCTGATCATCGTGCTATAGGAGACTAAAGGCTTCTGCTGTTGTCTTTGTGGGAAAAGATAGGGCAGACTGGGAGTTTCTGCTTATAGTAGCATCATATAACAGTTTGTGGGGGCCAAAACTCCAGGGGGTGGGGACGATTTATTGAGATATCCAAGTCTAACGGTAGTCAGAAGAACACTCATCTCCTCCATGGCATTCCTTATCAGTAGATTACAAAAGAGAACATATCGCTCATATTAAATGTAGGGAAATAAGGTGAAATGGCTTTCTCAATTTCAGCCAGCCAGCCAGTGCAGAGCCCCCTCAGCACTGGGCTGTCGCTGCCCAGGCATCTGTCCTCTAAGCCAGACCAAAGAGGTCTGGGGAAGAATACCACCTCCATTCAACTCCCAGTGACAGGATTTTTAATGACAGCTTTGAAAGTACTTTTTAAATGCGTTTTTTTGTGAAGAGGAGACAATGTCACTGTGAGAAAGTTCCGCTCTATCCCAATTATTTGCATATATTCACAAGTACTCCCCACGCAGGCACAAAAATACATACTTAATAATGAGTGGCTTTAGGCCCACAGAATCAGTCCTGTAAATATGTCCTTAGGCACGAAAATAAGTTACAAAAATATGAAAAATTATTTTATTGCATATATGCATTCACTCTTCATCTGTTATAGAAAGATACTTTCAAACTACTAAATGCTATTAGAATTTTTAGAAAAAAACATCCTGCCAAGTGTATTTATTTATTTTAACTAGAAATTATTTGGAAGGACCAGAAGTATGAGCAGCTGGTAAACTTCTCTTGATTATTTTCCCTTACATTTCTAATAATGAACTCAAATGATTTTAGCACCTTAAAAATACTCTGCTTAAACAGACTATGCGTAGGCAAATTTAGAACTGTACAGAAGTCCTGGAACACAGAAGTAATGATGGGAAAAAAACAATGAGAAATGAGACTTAAAGAGAAATAATAATGGGGAGAATAAAAAGCCATTTAAGGGACACATGCAGAAAGTTAACAATGAGAAGTCCACGTAGTAGAGTGTTTTGCAGCCTTATAGGGACGCGTTGAAGAGCGAGTGGTTTGTCATGCCAGTAATTTGGGGGGTCCCTGAGCTGTGAGCTAAAGCTGAGGCTGAGAAGGTGATAAGAGGGGAGGAAGGGGCTGGGGCAGCAGTGCGTGAGGAGAGCAAGAGGAGCGGGTACCTCTCCCTACCCTCCCTGACAGCCAAACACAGCTTAAGCCTTTCAGGAGTGGATCCTGTTGTCCCTCCACTGAAGTCACAGTGCTGGAGGGGGACAGGATGGAAAACGAGCTCTTCTCACGCGCAGTCCCCAGCAATGCCTCCCAGGACCCCCCCGTGTCACACTGGGAGCCCAGCCAAACCATCTCAGCCTGCCCCTGGGATCTGCCGTGCCGTAGCCTCGGCGCCGAGCTTTGCCTTCGCTGTCTGTGAGAAAAAATGAGTGTCTTTGTAATGACTGGGGTGGCAAATTCAACGGTGCTCACCTAGCTGAGGTGGCTGTGAGGGGGAGTTTAGAAAGACGATTACCAGCTACCTATCTCCCGTGCCTCCCTAGGAGGTTGGTGCAAGCGTGAGTCCAACGGAGGGGTAGGAAAACGTGTTTGGCAGAGCAGGACGGGGTGTTGTTTTCCAGGTGTTTGCAGGAAGAGTGCAGCGGTGGCAGCCCTGTGTGGGCTCTGACCTGTACAACCAGGTGGATAATACTGATGGTTTGGAAGCAAGTATGGTCCCAGCTGTCTTCAGTTAGACTGTAGATTGTTTTGGAGGCCACCTCTTTCCAAAAATCTCCCATTCAAAGGGCAGTCTCTAACTGGGGAGCGTATGACTTCTTAAATTCACTGGAGCTTTCTTAAGGAAAGACTGATTTCATAGTGCGTTTGAACAACATCTGGCACAAATACGTTCTTTTGGATTACTTCCATACGAATACTTAATAGAACTAATGATAGATGTCCTGAAGAGCTGTGCAGAAAAAAACCCCATAAACAAAACTGAAGATGTACTTTAGGATCCTGCTTTTAAGAGACCTTGACTGTGCTCTACACTGTAATAGTGTATTTGAAGACTCGTGTTCCCCCATTAGTGAAATTTCGCAAATAAGTAAGTTTATACACCAAAAGTACCATTACGTAATTTTGTAACAACGTCTAATTTTCCTTGAGTACAACAGGAACAATAGGAGGTTATGAGCAACGTACACCCTCAGTCACAGCTCCAAGTCCTCTCCTAGCCAACTCTGTCTCCAAAAGATCCCCGGTTTTGGGGTTTTTTTTCTCCCAGCAGTCTTTTGACTTTTCTGGTCTTACCTATTGTTTCTCACTTTAACGGTATCTGAGCTTTCAGTGTGCCTGAGGAAAAACTCCTCTCCCCTCATAGCTGAGGGGAGTTGGAAGCAGGAGAGGAGAGCAAAGGCGAGGGGGCTGAATGGTGCTTCCCTACAACGTCTCGCTGGTGATCCCTGGAAAAAGGGAGGCTGGAGTTCAGCCTGGCTCTGCTGCTCCTCCTTCGCTCATGAGGTGTCTGCCAGGCTGTTGACTTTGCCGGAGTCCTCCCAGGGTTTCCTGGTGGAGTTGAGAAGTCTTTGCCCTTCATTGCAACTCGCACTCAGCTGGGAAAAGTTTTTATTTCGATGCTGACATTTTATGGCCAAAAGTTGTCTTGAGGATTCTCACTCAACTTCACTGCATGTTTTGCAGCAGCACAGGGAGGTGAAGAAGTTACTCTGTATTTGTAAAATCGAGGAATAGGTTAATTGCTAGTTGCCTGTAATCTAAGTGGATGACAGCAGCGTGAGGGCCAGCGGGAAGGGCAGAACACCTCAGATGATGTGTTGTTTCTCAGCTCTGCAGGGAGTTTGAAAGGTGGCAGTGCTGCCACCGCTGCATAAGCTTCCTTGGAGTGGGAGGGTCATCAGATGTGCAGTCCAGTTAAGTACGGTTTCCCACACAAAATGAAGAGGGAAGATGGAGAGGCAAGAACAACTAGGATTACACCAAAGTGGAATTATTGTGGCTCTTCCAGGGACCGTGATGCTACTGAAGGCATTGAGGTTGGTTGTTTTTCCTCGCAGATAGCTCTGTATTTAATTTGTGTAGCTCCCGGTGAGAGCCTGGTGCTCTGGCACCTTTAATAGACAGCTAGAGCACAGAGATTTGCTGTTTCTTTAATGAGATGGAAAATATGTGAATCTCTCTCATTCGGCTGGTTGTTGTTACCCCTCTGCTCCGATTGGCTCCTGCTCTGCAATATTTTAAACTGTTCTGCAAGCAAGAAAAAAATGCAACCTCAGCTCTTTGTACCATTCAGCTGAAGTAGAAAAAACTCCCAAAATTACATGAAAGAGAAGATGGGAAAAAACCACCCCAAAGGCAAAGCAAATGGGCTGTGAAACTGCTGATAGGGAAAATGTTTTCAGAAAGTGGAGAGTACTCTGAGTCACTCTTCTCCTTTGAGTCCAGCATTGCTCCCGTTGGTGTCGACAGGAGTTTTGGCAGCGGAGTGTGCTGGGGCTGGATCGGGCCCTTCCCTCCAACCCCATTGATGCTGTCTGAACTCTCTTCTTTTTCTGTGGTGGTTTTGACACTTTTGAACCTTCTCAGTCAGTTTTGTGAGGAGTCCCCAGGCGTGCTGCGCATCCCCCTGAGATGGCGTAAGACCGTTCCCCGTTTTTCCCGTGGAGGATGTCACCTGGAGGCTCAGACTGCTGCTCCTGACAGGTACTTTAGGAATGCCCCGTTCCAGACTTGCGGACACCTGGGAAGGGACTTGCCATCTCCAGGCTGTGGGAAATGTTCTTCTCTCCCCACCGCTGCTGACTGTGACCTGTTTATTCATGGGTTTACCACAGCATCGGGGGAAGAGCAGCCTATGAGACATATAGGCTAGATAATGGGTCTTTGCAATTTTACTAATCTCCCTTTCAACCTCTCCTTTTTTCTGCCACTCCCCTATGCTCTGACCGAAAACCATCCCAGCAAAAAATGGGTATGGAGATTATGGAGCAAGTCAAGTTTGTAAACACTAAGGAGGGAGGCTATGTAAATCTGTTTAGGCAATTTTCATGTTGACAGTTGGCATTTAGCACTTAAATAACTGTGTAAGCAATTTAGGAAAAATGACCAGTGTGCTCAGCGTCAATGCTTTTAAACCTTCCTTAGCTTTTCTCTACTGAAAGCCCTACAAAAATACCTTTGAGAAAGTAGACAAGCAAATAGCAAAAATTGTTGGCAGGCCTTATAATTTCTGTTTAGTTACGGAAATGGAGATCAAGATTATTCTACCTGAAACAAAGCCTTTCTGATAAATGCGTCTGAGAGACTGCGTATCCCAAATTCAATCCTAAAAGTACCCATTCTTAAGGCAAAGTCATGCTTCGAGGCCTTTGTTAACAGAATGACAAAATCTTCCCATGCGGTCTCTCTAATATTATCACAAATGGCCCTTTTAAGTTTGACTGACAGCTCAGGCCAGTGTTCCTTTGATTATAAATGAGGTAAAGTGTTTGCATAGAAAAATGGTATTTTATAGAAGGTCTCTCAGTGGTAGAACTAGTAAAATTTTCAAACACAGAGTTTACTCATTGAAAAGTGGGGTTTGGGCTGAAAAAGTAGGAAAATCTGGATCTTTTTAACTACCAAAGTGACTGTCTTGTGTTTAGAAGTAATGCTTCGTTTTTGAAGTGCTGTTAAGCACATTTTTAAAGACAAATAGGACAGGAAAACAAAATATTTCAGGTTGAGCTAAATATTTAGTTTGGCACCCAAAATATAGTTTTCAGTTCTGTGCAGTTTGGGTTTTTCTGTCTGGAGACATGGTTCGATGAATAAAAAGTGTCCATTTGGGGAACACAAAGCAAGTTTTTACCTGATTTTCTTTCCATATATCATGCTAAAAAACAAAATAAAATCAGTTTGATGTGGTCAGATGGTCCTCAACAATTGAATTCAAGTGCTTTAGAAAGTTACCACCTCTCAGTTGAGATGTGATAATTGACCATGTATATTTTCCTGTTTCAAATGCAAAGTAAAATGAGCTTATCCTATTTACTGTTCTGGTAAAATCTTAAGATATTTTCACTTAGTTGTTTGTGATTATATTACCATAATTTGGTTTTTAAATTAAAGTAATTGAACTTCCATGTTTAAGTAAGCTGTAAGTCTGGTGGTGTTGACTCCCACTAGTGACATAACTTAGAGGCTCACAGGCAAAATTTCATTTAAGGAAAAAGAACATATATTTTCTCCTAGCATATATTAACATTTAAGGTATGTCAAATAACAAGCCAAAGCTGGTCTCCTGTTAAAAATTGCAGTTCCAAGCTATGTCAGAGAAAACAGATGAAGTCTTTGAAATAAAGCTGAGTCAAGTACGTAGAGAAGTGTTTCTTGCTTAAGCATTCATACAACAGCAATGCATCTACTGATGCATTAGAATACAAGGAAAACTGTTAAGGTTATAACACTACACAGAAGTAGTGAAAATACTTTATATCTGAATGAAAATAGTAACTTGATATCAGTGCTGGAAAATAAGTTTAAGTGGAGTCATGAGTGAAAAGGGCAATTTCTTCAATGGAGGAACTGTTTTACTGGCTGGTAACTTAAAAAATTAATTATAAAGAATAAGCAGTACAAATGTCAACACTGTCTGTAGCTTATTAGGTTATCTGATACGATGGGACGGATTCTGATTGAATCCCTGTCGGACGTAAACCTAAAATAACTTCCATGACACCACCACACTTTTTTTACTATGGGGAACAAATAGCAAGCAGAAGGTTGGTTTTCTTTTAACACTTTCAACACTGTCAGGTGGAATCGCTCATCACTGATGAAACCCTTTTGGTTACTCCATGAGCCAATGGAATTATTTGTATGAAAAAGACAAGTGGAATAGGCTGTCCATAGAGATACCCGGGTGGGTGGCTGTTGCTCTCAGTCATGTTTCCTTGGCCCACTAAGAGGACGCCAGGGTAGGCACCATCTCAGCTGTGCACTCATCTTCCCGGGCACTGCAGATACACGGGTCTCTTGTAGGGAGGAATTACAGCTTCATCTCCATCATTTTGTTGCTACTATTACCCATGCTGTCTCGAATAAGCGGTCACAGCTCTCACCACAGAGATATGGGGTTTCCCATACCATCCTCTCTTCTGCTCCTTTTTGCCAAGTCTGGTTTGGGATCCATCACTCTAGAAAATTCTGCCAGACTAGTGCCCCTTTTGAGATTAATATATTTGAATGTAATATAAGGCAGTGCAAAATTTGCCTCCCTACAGCAAAGCCATGGGGTTTTTTCCTAAAACTGACCTGCAGATAGAATGTCTTTTACAGAGGGCATTTGCTTCAGGGCAGTATTTCCTAGCAGCAAAAAAAAAAAAATCGATGCTCAATAACAGGCTTTTACTATTTGCCTTAGTATCTATTTTACTTACTGTCTCTAGTAAGAGACCTTGTTTTGGGGAATTCAGGTTAAAAGGCATGTAGATTAAAAATCACTGGTATATTCTACCATATGACATCAGACTTAGGGTCGCTTTTCTTCAGTATTTAACCTACTGCTTATTTACTATTAGACTTATTTTTAATTCAAGTCAATGTGCTGCAATGTATTTTGGAGATGATGGGGTAAAAATGGAAACTTTCTATCCCTACTTTCACATCTGCCCTAATACTACGGTGCGTGATCTCTACTGTCTCTGCTCTGTTTGAACCACGCTGTCATGCCACAGGAGTGAGACAGCTCTTCTTTTAAGTGGCAGTAGCTGTCAGCTGGTCCACACAAACACCAGGTAGACAGAGTTGCACATGATCCTGTTCCCCTTTTATTTGAGGGGCAAATATACTTTTAAGGTTAAGATGACACGATCAAAGTCGTAATTCCACTCTGGTCTTCAGATGTGCATTCCCTGTGCTATTAAACTACTGTTACTGATTTTTAGCAAATTTTGCAAGGAGATTTAACTTTGCATGTGATTAAATGGGTAAGATCTTGGAGGGTCCCTCTTCCTCTGATCATTTCTTTCTTCTGTGCAAGTCAGAGGGAGAGCAGGTTTAAATAGCAAATTGACATCTGCCATACAGTCACTCGGAGCATGTCTATATTTGGATTGATGTCTATAGCAGCTACGCTCATCAGGATCATCCTCAGTCAGAAAGACTGTAATTATGGCATTCAAACAAACCAGAGTCTTGCTTTCCTGCTGGATTGAATCTGGAGACACATCACAGAACTTGCCTGGTGTAATGAAAAGTAGTATCTGCTTCCTGCTGCTCAAGCAAGGCTTCAAGTAGAGTTTATGCCAGGTTGAAACCATGTCGGTTTTTAACATATAGCCACAAATAGTTACCTGGTTTGTGAACAGGGAGAAGGTGGCCTCTGTCCATATTACACCTACACCATTGTTGCACGGTATGGGAATATAAACGGACTCTTGGTTCAGAATAATAGGTATAATTGAAAAAACAGGGAGGTTTTTGGCACATGAGTGTTCCCTCAAATTTTGAAAAATTTCCTGGCTGAGAAATGCTGAGTTTAAAGTCTTTTCTTGCTAGAGTTAAGTTTTAACGTAGTTGCTTGCTTAGAACTTAGTGAAAAAAGCCAAACTTGAATAAAAAGAAACACCTGAAGGTGTGTCCCAAACTGAGACACCTTGAGTCGCGAAGTTCTCCATGTTTAAAAAGCCCATAGGTCAAGATGGCTAGTAAGAGCTCATGGAAGCTGAAACTGAAACACTGAAATGGCCTAAACATGGCAACTCTGGGTTCTGAAAGACATCACCTGGAAGTTTTTCAATTTAATAATTGTAAATGTGAATTAATTCACACTTACATTACACTGCTTTGTGTGCTGGGGGGTGCTGACACCACGGTCCTGACAAAGCTACCGGCGTGGTCGCAGCTACTCTTTCTCTTGGCAGGATGCTGTATCTGCTGGAGGGAGCACAAGAATATGATTATGCTGGCAGAGCAGTATGAAAAAATGCTCCATGGTGCGGACAAGGCTTTTGAGCACTGATCTGATCTAAACTTCTGGAAGTTAACAGTTGTACTGACTGTGGTCTCTTTTGGACTAGAGCCTGAAATGCCCTTCACATGCTCCTCGGAGGGACTGGTCCTCTCGCAGGGAGAGGAAGAGGTTTTGCCAGCAGTGGTGCAGCTGACTTTCTGGGACACCTAGAAAATGTGGAGTGAAAATGGCAGAGATATATAATTAATGCGATTTGAAAAGGCTGGTGCTTGCACCTGGTTGTACTGGGCTGCTCCTGGAGCCAGTCTTGGACCACTCTTTGCGTGGAGTGGTATCCAAACACAGAAGGAGCGCATACCCTCTCTCCCCCACAAGGGACAGTGTTGCCTCAAACCTGGATGCACTGAAGCTTTTGTAATTCTCCTGCCTATTCCAGTGATGCAGAAAGCAAAGTAAAATGTCCTTGGTAGGATATTATGATACTTCTAGGAGAGGATTTGAAATTTTCTCACTTGGTGGTCAGTGATGCAGCATCCTCTAGGGAGTCATCAACTGACAGGAAATGCGTACACTTACTCGTTTCTGCAGAGAAGCTGAATAGGAGAAAAGGTTTGTGTATTCCTGGTTTGGGTTGTTGGGGTTTGGGGTTTTTTTTTTTTGTTTTGTTTGTTTTTTTAAATAAGATGGCCTGTGCCAGAGAAAACAAACTAAACTCTTTTTTTTTCCTCTATTCCTAATCTCTCAATGTGATATAAATACCATCCCACAATTTAGTGTTGTTAATTAATATGTACTTTCCATTACCTTCTTTTTGGAGAGTTCATTATCTTGAGGAATGTAAGTCTTCATTCAAACATTTCATTTTGTAGCAAGAGAAAGAGATGGAGGCGCAGAAGAACTACTTTAACTGGATTGTGTAACAATGGCTGTGATAATAATTGTCTGGGAGAATTATATGGAGGTAACAAAAGGCCTCACAAAATGAGTACATTACAAAGACTCTTTTATGACTGAAAAATACTGATGTCCTTAAAAGAGAGAGAGAGAGAGGAGTTGGGTGATTTTGTAGGAAAATGCAAAGATTACACTGAAGTTTGTCTTTGCACAGGGAAGACATTTCCTTAGGATTGCCAGAGGAAACCTAATGCTTTTCTCTTTTGTTTCCCTACCCCTATTTCCACAGCGCATGTTCCTTCTCTTGCCCTAACACCAGTGAGAGGCCGGGCTGGTCAACCTGACCTGGTCTCCGCCAATTTTGCATCCACCGAGTGTTCTTCAAGCGGAGCAGCTCTGTGACTTTCTTTGGCTCCTGTGCCAGCGTGATCTGTCTCTGTACAGACAGCCTGTGCCCAATTTATTTTGGTAGTCTAGGCTCGCTGCCAGTACGCCACCCTTTAGGATCCAGTTGTGCAAATAGGGCCAGATGAGGTAGTCCAGGGTCTCCACGGAGTTCGATGAGGAGAGGGTGGGGGGACATGTCGGCTAACTAAGTGGGAGATGGAGAGGAAAGCAGAGAGGCAGAGGGGGTATACTAGTTATTCTGGGCACCCATCACCATGACAGCTACCTATTATTAGATCTATCATACACACACTTATTTCCACAGCATGCAGAGGGCTGGTCTACTAGTTGAAAGATGGTTTTCTGTCCCTTTTAAAAATGTCAGAGACTCTTTATTGGACCCACCTGACAAGTGGATTCAAGCTTGCTAGTTTTTTCTTAACTCTAAGTTATAATCATGAGAAGTCTGTTTTTCTTATCATTTATTTCTGCTAAAAGGTTGCGCTTGCTGTCGCTATTTGGAAAGCTGTAGCTGTGTGTACTGAACACTGTGTTCAGAAATTCTTATTTTTGTCACCAAAGTACAGCTGTATCTTAAGGGTGGTTCAGAATTAGAATAAGGTATAATGAAGTACTGTAGGTTGCTAATACACATTACACTCAGCAGCACCTTGGTATGTGGAAATGTGCTGCTTTACACATCTGGATAAAAGGAACAAACAAGGAGAGAGATTGAAGTTCCTTTAACGCTAGCAAGGGAACTGTTGTCTTCAATGTAACTGGTAATTTCTTCCTGTAGTCGGTGACTCCCCAGGTGACCACCTTTCTGTGGCTAGTGTTAACGTTAGGCCCTTTAAGGGGATGAGAATGTCAGGGGGAAAGAGATCTGTTTTGCAAAGCAGTTTATTTTGCAGAGGCTGGATCAGCTCTCTGAACTGGCTAACCTCCTAACTCGAAGTGCTGCTGCAGGGAACGCGGTGGTGGGGAACAGGAGCGTGTGAATGGAAGCAGGAGCGAAAGCAGAGCACGGCACTCCCAGCTAAAGTGCTGCTGTGGTGCAGCACCCACCGCTGTGGTGGAGGTGGCTCCCCAGTGGGAAGTGCTGCCATACCTTGCTCCTATGGGCCCAGCTACAGAGTGGAACTTGCAGCTTTTTAGGTGCAATGCTGGGTTACAAATGCAACCTGGACTGGAAGAGCTAGGGAGCCTCTGAATAAAATCCACCAAAGTCAGCAAGCGAAGCAGAATCTGCTTAAGGTTAACAGGAAGATCTGAGGAGAAAGGGACTTCTTAAATCCCATCCTCGTCTGAGCCTGGGATGTCTCAGGCAGCATTAAGGACCCTTGGGACTTCGGTTTGGAAGTGTCCCCTTGAGGCAGACATCTAAAGTCTCTCTTTCAGCAAACTCTGGATGGTAGAAATACTGAAGTCCATTTCCCTATGGATTTGTGACCCACACTCTCCCCCAATCCCGCTGCAATGACCCTCCGTTCCTGCTCTATTCCCCCACTGCAATATGGCTTTTGCCCCATAAAGAGATCATTTCCCAGTTGCGAGTTCAATGCTTCTCCTGTCCGAAGTCTGTGGTTTGGGGCAGCGTGGTCACTGCCATGTCCCTGTACTCCACGGACAGGCCACAGCTTTGGCTTGCATTTCTAAACAACACTGAGTCACTGAAGCTGGCTGGGAAAGAGAAGAAAAGCTAGGGATACTGTTTAACAAAAAAAAAAAAAAAAAAGCATCTAAGTACGTATTAAAAACGGCAGCAGTGGCTTTCAGAGTGTGTGTGGCAAATGGAGTAATCCTAATCTTAATCTCATTTTTGACTGCAGGGTTTGTAGTTCACGTAAAAATCTGTGCAGTTCTGAAATGGGAATGGGAGGTGGTACCCACGTGCCCACTCAGCTGGCTGGGTGCTCTCGGGGGCTCTGCGCGAGGCTGGTGGCAGCGGGGCTCTGTCTGATGGCAAAGTCGGTGGGAGTCCTTGTGGTTTCTTCTGGGCTGGAGATCCAGGACCTCTGTGGCCTCCCGGTTCCCCCCGGGCAGTGACCAAGAGGCAGAGCTGCTTCAGGGATGCTTGTGCAGCCCCAGCTCAGGGAGTGCAGGGCAGAGCTGCTTTTCCAGGGCTGCCTGCTCCTTCCTCAACTCTTCCTCTCCCTCCCTTCCCCCCAAAGAGCCCCTTTCCCCAGTCAAAGCCTGTTTTCCCCAGCCGGTCGCTAAATCAGTCGGATGTGTCTCCCTTCCCCCAGCCGACACGGTGACGATGAGTGCCTGCTGATCATTCCTTTCATGTAGTCTCTGCCGGTTCCTGCTTCGGTTATTAAAAGATGAAAAAAAAGAAAAAGAAAAACCCAAGCAAGCCCCTGGCAGCTCCCACCTTTACGGCCGGAGCAGTACCCTCAGACCCGGCAAAGAGCAGAGCTGCGGCCGTGCCCCCCCCTCGTCTCCCACCTTCCCCAGCAAGGCAATGAGGAGAGGCCGGAGCATCCTTCTCCTTCCCCGGCCGCTCTCCCTGCTGCCCGGCGGAGCTGGCATCCCCGGCTGGCTGTCCTTCCTCCTCCTCCTCCTCCCTTCGCCCCGCTAAAACACACACACCCAGCGGCTTTAATGTGATAAAAGACGAGACCTTGAGAAAAGTCAAAAGCAGCTAGGGAAGAAACCAGGTTGGACATGTAAAGAGAAAAAGAGTTCAAGAGTTTCACCAGTGAGCCATGAAATGGAAAGTAACAGCTGATGTACTGGAGGGAAGGAGCAGAGAGTCAGCAGCAGAAACTATGGATCCAAGGTTAACGGCGGGGGGAGGGGGAGCTCAAACTTAAAGTAATTACCGAGGCAAAGGAGAAAGCGAGAGAAAGAGATCCGGGCTATTGCCTCGCGTGTGCTGCAATCGCTGGGAAAGAATCACTACGAAAACTCCCGGCTACGCATTCGCAAAAGCCTTTGCGTTGTCGAGAGCCGATGTCCCTCTCCTTTAAAAGCACGAGGCTGAGCACCTGATTTCTTGGGGGGGAAAAAAAAAAAAAAAAAAAAAAAAGAAGAAATCCCAGAGGGCTTCCAATAATTTGCATTTTCTACCCCCACAACTGCTTGCCCGGGAGGCTGAAAGGAAGAAATTACTTCACTTTTTTTTTTTCCTAGCTAGAAAATAAATACAGAAATAAAGAGATGATGAGTGGTAGTAGTGGTCTAGGGGGTAATTGTGCAACTGGGTGTGGGTTAAAATACCAACAATAATGGTGAAAGAACTCCCCCTTAATTTTACATTTAGAAACATTTAAATGAACGTGTTAAAAGCTGAGAAGAATGTTGCGTTGTCCTGGTGAGATGCAAAGTTCAACTTCAAGGCACAAAAATGAAATCAAATCCAAGGGAGAATTTTTCCTGCTCCTGTTTAAATGAAATACCTCTTCTATACAGACAAAAAGCAGGATGAAAGTTTTCCAGTTTGCAGCCCTAGGACCAGGAGCAGCAATTCCCCTTGCTGAAGCCCTAGCACACCGAGCGGGGTGGCAGGTCATATCCCTGTCCCAGTTCTAGCATCCCACAGCAGTTCGCGTGGGCAGACGAGGCTTTTCCACGAAGTTGGCCGAACCCCAAGAACAATGAAGCCAAGGTGCTTTGAGGGAGCGAGCTCTCCTGCAGCCTCCTCTCTTCCTTCCCACTTGCCCCCTCTGCCACGATGCCCTTGGCAAGTTGTCCTGCGTGGATACCCTGCCGGGGGGGACAGCAGTGAGACCCTCCCCACGCAGCCCCTGCTCTCTTTTGTTCCAAGGCAGCTGCAGCTGGACTACATTTCCCAGCAGGCTTTACAAAAGGGGGGGGAGAAAGGCTTTTCCACCTTTCTTCCTCCCTCACCACATTCCTCCTCAGTGAGGGGAAAAAAAACCCCAAACATATTCACTTTGCTGACACATCATGTGCATCGAGCATGCAAGAGGGGCAGGGCTGCAAGAGGCAGATCATGGAAAATAAGGACGAACTTGCTGCTTCCAAAATCAAACTCCAGAGATGCATTTAAAAAAAAAAAAAAAGAAAAGAGGAGAAAAAGAAAAGGGGAAAAAAAATAAAAGGGAAAAAAAAGCCCAAACAGTTAAATCCTAAAGTAAGAAGGACATAGCCCTGAGCTTTGAAATAAATACATAGAGGAAAGACGATACCTTGTTCCTTTGTGTGTGGGGATGAACAAGATTGTTGCAAGTCATTCCAGATACACAACTTATGCAACTATTTCTCCATCACAAACTAAAGCACATGCATGTCTTGTATAATGTTGTTTGCCACCACACAAATGTTTCTTTTCTAGCCCCTGTAGAGCCTACAGATTGCTTTACTGATCTTCTGCATCAGATGGCTTTATCCTTCTGGTACTGCATATATTCAGATCTGAGGTCTGTGTAAATATATATAAACAAAATGCATATTTTGTAACAGGTCTATTTTTAGTCCCTGTGTTTTTACGCTAGGGAGAAAGAAGTTTGTTGAATTAATATTGAATCCGCTGGTGTAAGAGTGGTTAGAGCTAACAGAGATCTGGTGGAAGCTGAAAACTTACCAAGGCTTTAAACACACCACACCCCCGCCATTAAAAATTGCTGGTTTTAAGCAGTCTTCCTATAAACACTGCCCTCTCAGTTACACCTTTGACTTCAGCAAAGTGATGCCAGTTTAAATGAAGAGATGTTGGCCTCAGGTTTCTAAAGAATCCTGGTGGTAGAGTTTCTCTTTAACAGGAGATTGGGAGCGGTGATTGTAACGAACTAAGGAAGCCGCTTGCCAAGCCTCTGCTCCTTGGGGAGCTGATTCAACTCACACAGTTGTGTGCTACAGCGTGTGCATGTGTTTAGAAGCCAGATTTGAGCGACTAAAGCAAAACTTAGTAGTAGACCTTACATTTAAGCATGGGGGTGTGTGCATATATGTGTGAGTGTATAGGTATTTATGTACGTGTGTGCAAATGTGTATAGACATATATAGATATATAAATACCTTGTATCCACTGTGTATCAATTGTCTGCGTGATAAGAGATAAATGTAGCATCAATATACACAATTGTCCGTGTGATAAAAGACAAATATAATGTCAATATACATGAGATTGAATTTTGTTTTAAATGGTAAATTAGAGTAACTTCTCTGGCTGGTTTGGCAGAGCAAATTATTCTTGTTCCGCTGCAGATTTCATCACAGTATTTTGTCCTTGGTGTCCTAGGATACCTTGCTATGATTGTTTTATTTTAAAGATCTTCACATGTATATGTTAAAAAAATATTTGCCTCTGCTGCTGATGGCACATAATCATTCTGGAGGGAATAGTTTTAAATCTATAGTTTCCACATTAGTGTTTTCTGTTCACTTTTGAATTGTAACAAAGGTAACAGTCCAAGCTGTTTCACTCCATTATACCTTCACTTTTGTCTCTGAAGTCTGGGCTTCAACCTTACTGAGGATTGCTAAAATATATTAACAACCAGCATTGTTTTCACTGAAATAAAAATTGATATCAAGGTGGTATTTTTATATCAACTGAGCAGGGCTTAGATGGTTGTTACATTTTTATTACACCTAGTATAACAGAGTTTTGAGCCAGATTTGTGACTTCAAGCCCCAGCCATGAGAAAGAGGTGGTAAGGAGGCACTAAGTTTCCGATGTGCCCCTTGGGGTCACATTTTCTTCCCAGATCCCCTTTGTTCCTAAGAACAAGTACCAATTTCCCCCAACAGCACGTTGCTGCCTCCTTCCTTTTCCAAACACCTCCTGGTCCCATCCCCTGAGTGGTGGAGGGATGGTGGCAGGTTCTCTCCATTCCCCCATCCTCACCTTTCCACCTGTTCCTGTGGAGAAATATCTGAGCTTCCTATTTGCTGTTGGAACTCCAAGCTCTGCTGTGTTTTGTGTGCCTGTGTTGTGGTAATGGTGGGCTTGCTCAGATTCCTGTGGCTAAGCTGTAGTATGAGTTGCAGTCTTGTCATCCTGTAGTGACAAAGTTCTGCCAGGGTATTTGCTTGGATAGTGAACCTTTATACGGCATTTTTTAGTCCATCTTGAGGCTAGCATTAGATATACCCTCTCTATAGGACAAGCTGGAGGGCTTCTTCAGCTCTGCTATAGGAACTATG
Source organism: Harpia harpyja (assembly GCF_026419915.1). NCBI lineage: Eukaryota > Metazoa > Chordata > Aves > Accipitriformes > Accipitridae > Harpia > Harpia harpyja. The sequence continues at coordinate 2,510,287 of NC_068945.1, read as the reverse complement.
GATTAGAGCCAAATGAAGAACATTTTTTCCACATTTGCTAGAAGATGTTGAAGATGTCCCTGCTCTTTGCAGGAGGGTTGGACTAGATGACCTTTAAAGGTCCCTTCCAACCCAAGCTATTCTATGATCCTATGTTCAGATATTCAGGTGCCTTCAGATTATGTATAAGGTAAGAAGGAAGGAGGATGCATTTTCTAAACCATTTGTTGATTAGAGTGGACTCATTTCTATAATTCTTTGATTTCCTAAAGCTGAGTGCAGAACTGAGTAGAAGTGGAGCTTCTCCACTGCAACCTTCTATATTGCAAGAGTTAGGTGAACTTGGTTTAAACAGTTTCTTTTATGGCCTCCTGTTTAACACCTTTGCCACATATGTTTTTTCTACAGCTCTCTGTTCTATGTAGCTGCATCTTGTCGAGACATCCATTCCGTATTTGTGCTCACTGAATTCCTCCTGAGCTCAGTGAGAATATGATGTTTCTAAGGTGTTCAAAACTGGGCCCAAATATAAATTTTTCCTTTTCAACATGTGGCTAATGAAAACATTACTCTTCTTACCCTGTTCTTGCTGAATTTCTCTCTTGTTCTGCTATCATTGTATTAATAATTCTTGTCATTATATAGCTAAATAGCTAATTTTACTGCCTTGTTGGTGTACTGAGCCCAGATCTGGCTTTGATGAAAATAAAGATCTCCTAGGTTTAAGAAGGATCAGGACTACCGTTTGCTTGAAAGGCAAGCTGTAAGCCCAGTCTTGCAGTTTGCACTCAAGCAAGCTGGACCACTGGAACAAACCCTGCATGTCCTTAGGCAAGCCTCACTGAAGTCAATGCGCGTTAACGCTGAATAAAGGAATTCATTGATTTCAGTGGTTCTAATCTCATGTGTCAAGATTTATTCATGTGAGGTGCAGAATCGTCTTTCAAAACTGATGGTATTTCATACTGTAAAACAGATGCCCAGACCTGAAGCTGGATTTCTGGTTGCTATTCTCCTTATGATTACTGCTGGATTCCTGTTAGTATTTTATGTGTAACATTTGAACCAATAACCGAGGATGTTTTACATCAGGTAGATACAAAAATATTGTTAGTAGCAAATACATTTTGTATTTTCCTATCGCTTCAGAGCAGATGAGTGTGGAATGCATTCAACACGGTAAGTCATGTGTTTCAGAGCCTAACATAACGATAATTAAGAAAAAAAGATTAACACAAAGCATTGTATCACTGACATTGCAACAAATCAACCCAAGCTGAGAGATAGAAGGGAATAGTAGAGACCAACATGCTTACTTTCAGTCCCATAGAATCAAGTGCGGGAAAACTTGGATCCCAGCAAAACTTGTTTGCTTGTTTAACTTGGTTGCTGCAAAGTAGTCCTAAAGGGATTCATCACTGAGGGAAGTGAGGACAGAAAGTCACTGGGCCAGCCCTTTTAGTAAGACCACATTTATTTTCACGATGTCTTTTTACAGTGTAGATTTACAACTGGGAATCTGAAGGGAAACCTTTAGGAAAAGAAGCCAGCCGGTGCAGGAGAGACCTCTCCAAGTCATGTTCTTTAGATCCAAATTATTTTTCATTACTCTCCTTTAACTTTTGTAATCACGTATTTCCCCAGTAAAGCAAATCAGCTGAGGGCGAGATGAAGGAGCACAGGGACCAGAGGACGTACGCAGACGTTCTGACAGCAAAAACAGTATTGCTGAGCCAGGGCACTCAAACGTCATGAGTCAGCCTGTTCCTGGCTAATCATGAGACTGAATAAAAAAATCATGAGATGTTCTCAAAGTAAATTTGGGCTTCCTTGTGCTCGCTTTCCGATTCTGATTTTGTCGTATCCCTAGGATATGGTTGCAAGTTTTTCCCAATAGGGGAGGGGGTTTAAGTCCAGCACAAAGGGCATTTAAAAAAGCAAGTCAAATACTAGTCTTGCAAGAATGGGCAAAATCGTAAAAAAGGTTTCTGCAGAGACATAAACAGAGTAAAACTGGCATTACAGAACATAGTAGTATGAATTGCTTGATATCCTTATACAACTCACCTAGTATTTAACTGGGACAAGGACAGGGAGGCTGACATTTAGCACAGGAAAAGACGGGGAAAGCATACAGACTGGGAATTTAGTGTGGAAAATACATAGGAAGTATCAGGACACTGGTGGCCTTTTTTGCTCAACTTGGATGAATTGCAGTTTTGAGATTTGCATCAACTTCCAGGCTGCGTGTAATTCAATCTGTTTGTTCTTATTTATGTAGCGTGGCCATGGCTGGGGGACAATATCTTCCCACAGGAGACACCATTATACCTGAGACCTGCTGAGGCACTTGAAGTCTTTCTGGGTTCAACTGGGAAAGGAGAATGAGCAAGTGGTATATACCTAGTGTATATATCCCCTCCTTTATTTTGACAGCCCTGGTGTCAAACGTTTTAGAAAATGCTCAAAAGCCTTTTGTGTTACTAGCTTTTGGAGGAGAGCTTATGAGTGAGGTGAGAGCATTTTAATACCCTACCAGAACATTGGTGGTCAGGAGAGAAAGACTCATTCACTCAAGGGTTTAATCTATTTTTTCTGGTGCTCTGTTGTGTTTTGCAGCCTTTGCACATCTTTTGTTGCACTTATGCTTAGTGCAGAAAGGACTATTTAAAGAACCTCAGTATGTTTATTTAAAGAAGAGAAAAAAACCCTGAGAATGCAGAATGTACATTTTAATATTCTCTGGAGCTGTTCCCCATGATTACGTGTTAAGTAAGACACAACGACCAATAATTGCATTGAACACAGGGACTTTCTGTCATAACATTTTATTTTATTTTATTTTATCTCATTTCATTGCGTTTCTTTTTTTTAACCTCAGCATATACAGCTCCTAGCACAGTTGTCATACCAGAGAGCCTATGTGTGTGCTTCTGCAATACTAGGGGATAATTAGTATCTCCTGCTCCAGAGAATGCGTGCATGGACTGCATGTACAATATCCTGTTGCTCAACACTTCTCATTTGGCTTTCTCAGACCACCTATTTTGAAGATGATATTCCCATAGCCTCGCTGTGGTGCTGTTCAGTGTTACTTTCAAGTGATATTAACAGGGATGATATTGATCTGAATATATTCCCAGAGTGATCCTTGGAGCAAAATTTGTTGAACGAGTGTTATTTACAAATTCACCCCAACGTACAAAAGAAATTCAATTCTTTTTTCAAAGCAGAGTGATAAAAGGATTCTGGTGACTGGATCAGCCTTGCAAAACAGAGCGAGGCTGGAAGTGCAGGACAACAGCAGCAACAACCAAATTGAAAAAGGCGGTGGGGAGGAAGAGAAAAAAGAGATACAGTATCTAGGACGTTTCTGTAATTAAAACCAGATTAAATATTTGTGCTTTGCAAATGATACAAATTGATATAGTTTTAAAAAGTCATTACTGGTACTCCGCTATGGGAGTTCAATATATTTTCTGCCTTAGGGCTCTGTTCAGCAGAGATGTTAAGCAGGGCTTCTGTGTGCAGGAGCCTGCTGAATACAGTGAAACGGGCTTCTTCATCTTTTCATCCTATTCAGCAGAAATTTGACTGTCCCGTGAAATGTTTCTCAGTACTGCTGGGGACTTTTGCACAGAGCCAAAGAGAGGTGAAGCCTTCATTGTAATACTCCTCTTGCTCCCTGCTGGGTCACTGTCTGTTCATTGCACTACAAAGCCCTGTTGCATTCTGCCACAGAAATTAATATTTTCATCTGAAGTAAAAGTTGCATTGGCTTAAATCACTGCCAGCCCATGGGGAAACAAAACCTTGGGAATACGTTTGCAGGCACTTTGTGTGAGAGCAAAATGTGGCATCAGGCAGCTGAGTCAATTAGGATGGAGCCAAGGTGACAGGTGTCAGTGCTTTTTCTACACTGACCATGAGAAGATGACAGAGATCAGAAAGCTTGTGGCCTCTGCCAGAGCCAGGCCTGGTTTCTAGGGTATTAGGACAAACACAAAATTTCTGCCATGACAGATGACTTGTTTGGTAGAGTGAAAACATTAGTGGCACAGGTATCTCTTCCGTAACAGTATGGTTGAAGTGTGAGTAGGCTTGGGCTGATAGCTGGTTATTCTATCCTATCTTTCTCTACTAGAAAGCTTAAATAAATGATTTTCCAAACTGCCCGAGAGATTTAAATTCGTAACGCTTTTTGGAAAGAGGCTTCTAAATCTCCTTGGCAGCCTGGGAAACCTAAGGCTTAGAGCGAAATGGTTTTTGCATTACTGTGATTTTCAGCCAGGTTTATGTATCGAGCTGCCCAAGTTTTCCCATGTGCTACTGGGAGCTGAACCTGTTCAGAAAGCATTTTGTAGAAACAGTTGGCTCATTACCTCCTACCTGAAAAGGAGGTCAAGGCACGTTCTGGAGAGTGATGCTGGAAGGTATGGACTGCTCATTCCTGAGGAAGGAGAGAGATCGACTAAAAGTGAGGAGAAAACTTGCTATGAGCTTCAATATTGTGTTGAATTCTTCATTAATATGAAATGTTTGGGAGTAGGTGATATTCAGCAGAGGTACAATTCTTTTCTCAAAGGAGATCAGGAGCCCGATCTCAATGACTCAATGGGACTCAAGTGTGAATGCACACATCCTGAAAGGGATGGAGCATTATAAGTCCAAGTAACTAAGTCACTTGGAGGATGTAAGTTTATTTTCTAAACCTTTTACACTTTGTCACAATGTTATGCTTTACTAGCTGTATGCCCCAGTTCTTATCCTTATAGCCTAAATTTAAAAAAAAAAAAAAAAGAGCTAGTGAATTTGGCTGCTCTTTGTTTTCAGGTGTGTAACTTGATACGTCTCAAAGTGACTTGATTCTCCAGGAAAAAAAAGATAGCACCCTTTCCAACATGAGAAGAGAAACACCCAGAATTTGCTGATCAAATTTTAAAATATTCCTTGAGCCTCAAGGTTACGGGAGGGGTTTTCAGAAGTGCTCAGCATTATTATACCTCATTTGAATTTTACTCTTCACTTCAAAGTTAGTGATGTTAGCCCAGTATGAGAGCTTTTGAAAATCACACTGCATTGATTTAAATCTCACAGGCAGCGATTATACCGCACTGACACCACAGGTGTAAATCAGGGGTGTGTTACACTCTCAGGAGTTGCTTCAGCAGTTCAGCCCGGGCACATCTCCTCGGAGTAAGGTGCTAGATGTTCTTTCTGCACTGGCTGTGCTGTACAATTCCTTGACATAGTAGGAGCCTTTTCCAAAAAGAACATTTTCTTGAGCAGGTTTTCCCAAATGTCCAGGACTATGTGGTCCTTAACCACCGTTCCGTACAGGCTGCTCTATAATATGGGGACAGTACTAGAGCTTGGCTTTTCACGGTATAACGCTTTGTACGGTCATTTACATGGATGTAAAAGTCTGTTTAGAGAGACTCAAAATGTTCTTTCAAAACAAAAAGAATCAACGGAGAAGAAAACTCTTTGTTCTAACTCTTTTCAGGGAATATGAACACAAAAATCCCCTATAGGAAATCATGTGTCTAAAAAGCAGCTCATTTACTTTACCAGGTACTGTAGAGTATGTGATATGTGAGAAGCAGCATACAAAAACTAAGTTTGGTATTTAGAATAAAAATAGATTAGGTGAAGAATGGAGCTGACTTTGCCTCTTTGCCCCCAAATAATGTGTGTGTACCTAGCTTGTGATTTTGGGGGGATGAGTAACAGAACTTAAGTCAATTCTTCATGATCACTCCTGACAAGAGAGAGAAATGTATTGTTTATCCCTTTTACCTAAAGTTCTATGTTATGCTTACCAGTGCAGCTGTTTTTCATAAAAACAGCATGGGGGCAGTGCTGTTGAGACTTGCAAATGTGCCAAAAGTTTTGATTTTAATAGATTTTTTTCTTGCATTGGAATGTCTGCATTTTTCACAGGTCCTTTTACCTGTGGGTGTGACAGCACAGGGAGGGACTTTCCAAGGACTGAAATGAAAGCAAAAGCCCAGCTGATGATTTACAGTCATGTAACCCACTGGTAGTTTGTCAAATGCACAAAAATACTGGTGGCATTTTGCATTTAAAGGGCCAAATCTTTTCTGCAGATGTAATCAGGCATTTTCCATTGAAGTCAGTAAGAGTTGTCTGCACACAGAATAGATTTTCATCCTATCTTGAGATTCAGAGTCTGCTTGGTAGGTCTGATCCTGGGATTCAGATAGGAGGCTAAAATGAGATAGCTGGGAGAAATCGGGGGAAATATGAGAGAGAGATGGAAGGACAGGATGAAAGGCAGAACAGGAAAGCACTTATAACACAATGGGAGAACGAGGGAGATTGTTATAACTGGAGAAATGCTTAGAGCTGATAATGGAAAGAAAACCATTTAATTGCAAAGATGAAGAACTCCTACCTCAAGGGAAAAGCCAGATATTAAGGGTATACAGGCACCTAGCACCTTCTGAAATCAAACAGATCGGTGCCTTGCAGGACAAGTCAGATTTCTAAAGGTGCTTGTGATCCAAGTCAGAGGTGTAAACACCTTTACAAACCTGGTCTTCTGGGCCCTCAAACCTTCAGTGTTGAGGAAATCTGTGTTCCAGAACTAGGATGCAGCTGACATGAATGAATGTAGCATGGCAGAAAAATACCACAAGCCAAACCCTGAATGCCTCGCTAGAACAAGGAGAAGGAAATTTGCCCTTATAATGGTAGGACAAAGACTGTAGAAAAGCCTCAAGACATTCCATTGTGAATGCCAGTTTTTGTAGAAGTAACTTTTAGAGGCTGGCCAAAGTGAGTATTGTTGTCTTTTGGTTGCACTCTAAAATTGCTGCATATCTGCTTTTAGATTATGACTATACCCTTAGAAAACATCCTGTCTTCTGTTACATTGATACTGTAGCTTCTACAGTTTTTGATGTGATCTTTCTCTCGCAAAGAAAGCCAGGAGAGTGTGTTTATATCTACTAGTCTCTAGAGTCTTCCAGTTAGGAAGGATCTTGTGCTTGTCCTGGCTGATACTAAGAGTATTTCTGAGAAGTCAGTATGTGTAAATCATTTCTGTGGATGTGGAAAAAGTAAAGCAAGAAGATAAACACATTCAGAAAAATCTTGATACTTCTTTGAAGATTAGCAGTATTCTAGACTTCTTTCAAGTTGTGTTTTATATTTGGAATTATTACAAAGAAAAACTATTTGTTTTCTTTCTTTTACACCCCCCAGGTGAAGGTGACTGGAAGTCTAAAAATTCTGGTAACTGGAATGTGGTCATAGGGAATCACTTTTTTCTCCTTTTGCTATTCAAGCCATCAATGGGAAGTTTGAGTTTATGATGGTTTAACGACAGAAGCAATAGGTTGCAAGGCATAAAGTTAATACCCATTGTAATTGGGTAACTGGGAATAAGAGTCGTGTGTGGCCAGTTAGAGCGAAACATAAGACAGGACAGTTGAGTATCAACAGGATTTGCAACTCTGGCAAAGGAATTGTGGGGATATGGGCACTCCAGGTAATGAGAGAGTAAGGATGATGAAGACTTAGAAATGAACCCAGAGGATCGGATCTTTAGACAAATGTTGCAGCCTCCTGCATATCTTAGACATCAGCATTTCACTGTTCTTCATATCCCTTCCTTCTGATAATGACAGGGAATTAATGAATTTCCTGATTTCATTTTGCCTCTCCCGAAGGTTCTTCCACCAAAGACAAGAGCTGGCTAGATCTCTCAATCTCACTGAGATAGCCATTGTCTCTAGGGCCCGGTTAAGTTGGCTTTGGGAAGAGGAAAAAGTTATTTCCACAAAATAATTCCTGGTCTCTAAAGCATCTTCTTAGTTAAGCTGGAAAGACGATCTTAAAAGGGGAAGGAACATATTGCAGGATGGAGGTGTCCAGAAAATACAGGGCAAACTACATATCTTGGGTAGATCAGCTAACCTTAAGCCTCTCAATGTGGCTTCAAGCTCCGCTCTTGCTTTTTCTTACCTGGCTGGTTCCTAAGTTTTATTACCATTGACTATTCCCACTTGCAGAAAGAGCCCTTGCTCTTGCAGGAAAGTTGATAGTGCCTTGTACAAAAATGAACCTGCGTGGTTGTTACGGATGCACGACTAACCAAATCCAACAGGTGTTAAAACTCAGATTTATTCTGCAGCAAAAGTTAGTTAGAAGTCCGGTAACACTTTATAAAACCACAGGCTCAATGATGTAAAGAGAATTAATACTACACGGCCGACTTAAGAATCCCCAAGATTTAAAGTGATGGCTCAAAACGCGCGTATCACTCACCTAAAAGCTGAGGGCTCTCTCCCTCGAGGAGTTACCTCGGGCGGTGCCCCGGCCCGAGGGGGAGTCCCCGACTGCAGACCCGCTGCTCCGAGGAGGACTGCCAACGTGTCCTCGACGGGACCCCGTTTATACCCCTGTCGAATCTGACCTGTGGTCATTTAATTCTATTGGCTAGGAGGGTCACCTCGGTGTACCTGGCGCATCTCGACTGGCCAGTTCAAATTTCAACCCGCAGCCTCCAGGGTTTCCTTCCCCTTCTCCCTTCCTGGAGAAGTTTTGTTTCCTGCTGGCGGGATGGGGGGGGGCGGGATGTACTGCCACAGTGGTACATTGCCATTCACTTCAAGTACTTTCCCAGGGCAGCCTGTGTTGAGCAGCTGCTCCCTTCTTGTTCAGCTGCCTGTGATCTTATTATCTTCAGACACTTTTCCTTGCCAGTTTGGCAGAGGAATTTGAAGTTCATGGAATTTGCAATAAAGCCATTGATTGTCTTCACAAATCACTGTCCAGTACTTTATTCCTCCACATCTTTGTAGCACTCTCTGTAGGAAAGAGAGGGAGCATATTACACAGGGGTATGTGAGGATGTGGATTTTCCAAGTTAATTGTAATAGAAATATGGCATTACCAAAAGCAATTAAGTGCCTCGTTCTCCTTTGTAGCTTTGCAAGTCTTCTCCTGAACCAGTAATAGTATCTGATAACTCGCTCCCAGGTGTTGGATTCCTGGCTACCTGTAATTAGATGCATTAGAAGAAAGAACTTTTGGGTGTCTTGTGTTCTTGATACAATGATTGGTCCCAAGTCTCTGTATGCAGGGAATATTGTTACAAAAAGCGTTATTGGTCTTCTACTGGTACTGTATTGTGCATTTTTAGGTAATCCTATAAGGTAGCTCAATCTGTCAAATACATTTCTGCAATAACTTTCTGCACAAAAAGTGTCGGATTTAGAAACGCTTGTGCATATAAGTATCTTTATTACCAAGGACTAGCAAACCGATTCACATGCATAAAGCTTTTCATGAGCGGAAGTGTTTGTAAAATTGGCCTCTTGGTCCCTATTCATCCAAACAATGTCATACAGAAACCAACAAAACTTTTGGCAACAGAGAGTTTATATTTCACTATAGAACACACACCTCTTCTCCAGGGCTGCAGAATATTTTTTACGTAAAAGTCCCCACCCAGGCTCTGAATGTGATCTCTACTGTGAGGAGAAAGGAGGAGTACAGTTTCTTCTGGAGGACTTCTGAAGTTCCACAACTTCAAAGAGCAAGGATAATCTTTCCAGGGGTCAATGAAAAATGTGTTTAATCACATGACATGTCACACTTCATATAACATGACTTTTTTTTGGTTAGCACCGACCATAAATTTCCATGATTAAGCAGATCCCTCTGCAATGCTGCCAGCTGTTCTACTTGGTCTCCCATTCCCTTTGCATCTTCCAGCTAAACTGTTAAGCGTCCCTTATGCAGATGAATAGCTGGAAGGGAAGCTTACTGAGCTCTCATGTCCCTCCAGCAAGCAGGATGACTCTTGCCACTGTAATCTCCAAGTAAATTGCATAAAGCTGTTAACATTTTTATAGGTGACTGCATAATGTTATTGCGTAAATGTATGTGACAGATTAATGTATTTTACACAACTTCCCTAGAAAACAATATAAGCAGTATCAATAAATGAAAAGCAATATACTTCATTATGTTTCATAATTTATAATTTATATTTCTATTAAAATTTGTGACCCATCATAGCATTGTAGATATATAAACCAATTTTTGAATGGCAGGCAGGTTGAGACAAATTTCTAAACTTTTCCTGTTGGCATCTCACTAATGTGGGAAGGACAACACAAGAACCCTCACCCCTTGCAGGTAATGTCATAAAATTGTACACTTCATGAAACTGTCCACTTTTTTGCAAGAAGTTAGGCTAACAGTAATTGCTGTTTTTATTCTGATGAACAAGTGACTGTTTTATAATGTTGACAAAAAGTCTCTTTGCTCTACCAATGAAATATGCATTAAAACAAATCAACCAGTATAATGTCAGTGAATTAACAACTAATACATAAAGAAATCATACTTGACTAGTTTAGTCGGTTTTAGTTGATGGCCTGATTCTGAACTCACAGAAGTTTTGCACTGATATAATCAGAGGTTACAAAGGTAACATTCCCAATTTACAAAATCCTTCAGGCTTCCCTTTTTCAAAAGTTACTTCAAATGCTTCATTAGCTTGTTTAGAGCCACTTTAATTTTCTGAATAACTGCTTAGAAGCTTAGCCTACTCACGCACCTGGCTTCAGATGTCAGGTCTTATCAGGTATTTATGCACCTTGCAAAGCCCTACCTTTGTTGGGTCTAGCACCACAAAATACCTTTGTACAGAATGCGTGAGAAGTTACACTGATTCTACATTGAAACATTTTCATATTCATCAGAATTTGCAGGATTGACCTATTTGTCTTTACAAATGCGAGTAGAGCTTAGATTTTAAAATTCCCCCATGCAGCTAAGCCATTTTATTGATTGAGAGTTAAACACCCCCTCTGATATTTTCAATCCAGACACCAAGTACACTATGGAAAACAAACTGACTTGGACATTATCTCCAGAAAACAGTGACACCAGCTTCTTGATTTTACCTGTCCAAGCCGTGGGCAGACACTAAACAAATGCTGTAAATGTAGTCTGTTAACTGTAACAAACGTTGCTAACTTGAATAAGGCTCTTCTAAAGTAATTTCTTTAATTGTAAGGTTAATAGAAATTTTCAATTTAGTCTTTATTCCTAATTTTGGCAGGCTGAGAATATTCCACCATGAATCTTCATACGATTTTAGTGTAAGAAGTTGTGTTATATTTGGACAGAATATATTTGAGAAGTTTAATGAAAATTGGATATATTGTTTTGGACTCCCAGCATGTTATATCTCAGAACAGTTTTAATTACAGTATAGTTGATTTAAGTTGGTTTTGGTGTATATTGGTGTCTTTAATTAGTTTTGAGTTCAATTAGTTATTAAAATTGGCATCCAAGCACATCCGGAGCACAGTGGTGTTTTAAATACTGACTAATCATTTAGGGTGAGTTTCAACTTAACGTTTTTGTGCAGTTTAAATAAAATATCAATGTTCAATCATTGCAGGAATGGGAGTATGTATACACCAAGGTTCTTGTTCCTAGCACTCCATCAGCTAACTGCTTGTTAAAACGTGCCTTAAATTTTGACTGTCATCAATAAAATTATTCTGAGCATTATTTTTGGCTTCCAACCCCATGCCGGTGATGCGTCAAGACGACAGTAAATCTAACTACACATCATCGAAAATACCACAGCTACATAGCAAAACTGACTTCACATAAATTTGTGCTGCTGGTTTAAATGTATTTGAAAAAAATGACAGCAAGCTTGATGCTGGATCAGGTAGTGTCTGTCCATAGGACCTGAAGTCAGGTCACAAGTTTGTGGAACAAAAGCGAGATCAAGGTGATGTGTTTCTGTCCACACCTGATCTAGACCACATCTGTGGTGCAGGGTGGCCCAGTGGCAGACGTATCTGTCACCGACAGCCGAGGAACTGTGGCTTCACCTGGTTGAACTGGAGTATCTACTTAAGCCAACCCTTCTGTGCCGGTCTAAAGTCTTGCTGCTGTTATTTAGTCACGAAACTGAGGCCGTGGTTGCGTGTTGCTGTCCCTCGGCAGCAGGTTTGTTTGAGCGGCTTGCGTGACGGAGGATCCCACGCTCCCTATCCCGTTCCCCTTTAGCTGCTGCAACTCGCCGTTTGGGTGCTGTGCGCTCAGTTTGTCGCAGACCTGAGAACAGCTCGCCTACCAGAAAACTGTAGCTCCCCTAAAAATGCGTTGCTTTTTAACGTTGCTCGGGTTCGACATCCCGTTTTGGGGTGGGAGAACGCCAGCGGTGGGCTCGGCGCAACCCCGGTGTACGGCAGCTTCTTCTGGTGAGCAGCAGGCAGCCGAGGATGGGCTGCGCGGGGAACAGTTTAAACTGGATGCGCTGCCGAGGGGAGAGTAACCCTCCCTGAGGCCAGGCTGCCTATTGCCCGAAGTCGTGCGTTGAAGTGGGCGAAACCCCGCTCGGTGTCCAAGGCAGTACGTGCTCTACCTGCCGGTTGTTGAGCGCACAGCCCGCCTTCCCCCGGACTGCCGGGACGCCGGCAGGAGCCAGGCTTGTTGGGGGAAGTTGGGGGGTTTTTGGGGGGGGGCCCCCCCTCCGCGGGGCAGCGCCGCGCAGCCGCCCACGGGGGGAGCAGCGGTCCCTCACAGCCCTCACCAACGGCTCGCCGCCTCGGTCCCTCACAGCCCCCGCCAACGGCTCGCCGCGCGCCGCCTCGGTCCCTCACAGCCCCCGCCAACGGCTCGCCGCGCGCCGCCGGGCACGGGGCCCCCCTCACAGCCCCCGCCAACGGCTCGCCGCGCGCCGCCGGGGTCCCTCACAGCCCTCACCAACGGCTCGCCGGGCAGCCCCGGTGCCGGCATCGGGAGGCGCCAGCGGCGTGTGGCGGGACGGGGTGAGGAACGGCTTCCCCGGCTGGCAGCTAATCCCGTGCCGGCAGGGGCGGAGAAGGGGAGCAGGGAGCGGGGAGAAGATGGCGGGAGCGGAAGAAACTTCCCCCTCCTCAGCCGTTGGGACCTGTCTCCCGCCAAGCTTGGGGGGGGGGGGGGGGTGTGCGTGTCCCTTCCCCCCCCCAGGGCAGCCGCCAGCGGACACCCACGGGCCGGGGAAGGCAGGCCACGCAGCCCGGCCACGGAGAAACGGCAGCGGCGGCGACAACCCCTGAGGGGATGGGGGTCGGAGGGGCGGGGGGGTGGGGGGGGGTGGGTGAAGGAGGAGGTTCGCCCCGCCCCGCGCCTCCGCCCCTCGCCCCGCCCCTCTCCCCGCGGGCCCGCGCGCCGGGGCGCGCGCCGGCACTTTGTTGTTCTCTCGCTTACCGCGGCGGCGGGGGGGGCCAGGGCGCATGCGCGGGCCGCAAGCCTTCACTCCCTTCCCGCCGCCCCCCCCGCGCTCCATCCGGGCACCGCCGAATTAGCATTGACAGCCGAGGCACAACTTTTTCCCCAGGCAAAGTGAAATCAAGGCGCGCACTCCGAGGAAATATAGTCCCTCCCGTTTTCAGCCCTTTGCCGTCCCCATTGGCGGGGGCGGCGGGGCGGCGGGAGGCGGCGGAGCGGCTGCGGGGCGGAGCGGGGGCGGCGGGGGGGGGGGGCGGGGGGGCGCGCGGGCGGGGGCGCGGGGGGAGGGGCCCCCCTACTTTGGCGGAAAGTGAGTGATGAGTCTGTGTCCCCAGCAAAGAGGCAAAGAACTTGCTTTGCAGACTGAGTAGTTGTTTCTTTCGATTGTTGTTGTCGCTTTTTTTTTTTTTAAGATTATTGTTGTCGTTACTGCCATTCCTTTTTCCTTTTTTTTTTTTTTTTAATTTTTCCTGGCCTTTCTTTCTTTCCTTCCTTTTTTTTTTTTTTAATTACTTTTTTTTTTTTTTTTTTTTTTTTTTCCGTGGAGGGAGGGGTGGCTGCCTGGCTGGCTGGCGGGTCGGTTGCAAAAAGCGAGAGAGAAAAAAAAAAAGCCAAAAAAAAAAAAAAGAAAAAGAAAAGAAAGGGAGCAAAAAAAAAAAAAAAAAGCAAGCCAAACAAAACCAAACCAAAAACCAAACCAAACAAACAAACAAAAAAACTTCATTCGGATCTGAAAGTGGCAGGAAAGTGCCTGGCAAGTTGCAGGGATGGAGCTACACAGCTTGCAAGAGGCGTTAAAAGTGGAAATCCAATGTCATCAGGTAAAAAAAATAAAATAATAAGCAAATAAAAAATGCTCTTCTATCCCCGGTGCTTTTTAGAGGGAGAGGAGGATCGGAAGGGAGCCAGTGTTGCATGCTTATCAAGTAGCCTTTGCTTCTTGTCGCAGGGTCTATCGATCAGGGGAGGGGGGGGAGCGGGGCCGGGGCCGCGGCCGGGGCGGCGGGGGAGGCCGGGGCCGCGGCGGGGGCCCCCCCCCGGGCCCCCCCGGCCCCCCGCGGCAATGGCGAGCACTTCGCCAAAGTAGTTTTGCGGCTTGTTTGGCTGAGTTTTTTGTGTGTGTGTGTGTGTGCGTGGTGTGGGGATGCGGAGTTAACGTTGCGGTCGGTGCTTGTGTGAGAGCGTGTGTGTGTGTGTGTGTGTGTATGCGTGTGCGTGAGTGTGAGTGAGTGTGTGCGAGTGTGTGTGTGTGTGTGTGTTGGAGAGATTAGGACGAGACTTGAATATTTATGAGCTTTGCTTGAAACTGACTCGCAGTGTTTACTTGCCTCTTTGTTCCTTACCCCCCTCCCTCCCCCGTCCACACACATACATACATTTAAAAAAATCCATTAAACTTGAAACAGTTTCTAATTCCTCCTTTTTTGGGGGTGATTTTTTTTTTTTTATAGAAACTAGTTGCACAGATGAAGCAAGATCCACAGGTAAATGCAGATCCTTTTTTTTCTCTTCTTCAGTATTTTATCCCTGCTGTAATAAGCGCAGTTGTGCTGGGACAGCAGGATGAGAAACTTTATCAGTAAGAGATCTCATTTTGTAGTCTGCACTGAGCTTTCTTACTAAGGAGGGTGTTTTGTGTGTGCATGCTTTCGTACGGCTTTGGTGGAACGGTTTTGCCTTTGAACAATTTCTAGATCGCAAGTTTATTCATTACAGGGGTTAGTTTACACTTTGCCTTTAATATGCATCTTATTGCCGTTTTTGCAGAACGGGGATCTTAAGAAACAAATCCATGAAAGGCAATCAAGAATAGCAGCTCTTAATGAGAAACAAGTAAGGAACAGATCGATTCAGTTGTGTTTGGTTTTTCTTCTTGTTTTTACAATGCACTATCTAAACATCCGAAAAGTGTCTGCGTTAGCTGAAAAATACCGACAGCAGAGAATATAACATCCATTTTCCTAAGCGTAAAGTAAGAAAATGCATGTTTTCAAAATGAGGTCGGATTCTCGGATGTCTTGCCGGGGGAAAGAATGATTTTAGTACTAGTAGTAAAAAGATAAGCAGTAGTTAAAACGTAAAAAAAAAAAAATGAGGCGTCCATTTTGAGTTGGTCGACATGTTTTAGGAATATGGAAAATTCTCCTGTCTTGGGCTACTTTGTGCACTTCCGTGTAATGTGCAGAGCAAGAGTTGGGAGGGAGGGGGCTGGAGCCCAGTTCGGAGCCATTTCTGGGTTTGATTACAAAACTGATATTTATTGATCACTTTATTTCTTTTCTTCTTCTTCTTCTTTTTTTTTTTTTTTTCCTCCCCACTTGCCTTTCTCTTCCCTTGGTCTGATCTGACGTGTTAGCTTTTGATTCGAGTTCACTTAGGCACTTTCACTTTTTCCCCCTTCCAAAAATACGAATAAAAACAGATTAACCTGTTTCAGCTGCCGGGAAAAAAGAAAAAAAAAAACCAACCAAAAAAACCCCCACCGGAGGAGGGGAACAAAACAAACCAGAAACCTTCCTTCCTCCCTCCCCCTCCCCCTCACCCCCCCCCCCCCGCCCTCCCCAAACTTTCTCATCTCTCTTTTTGTGCCGAGTGACCCCCGGGCCCACTGCTCCGCCCGTGACCCGCTCCCCGCCCCCCCCCGGGAGGAAAGTTGCCGGGCGCGGCGGGGGGCGGCGGGCTTTCAGCACCGCGGACAGCGGCCGCGCCGCCGCCGCCGCCGCCGCCGGGCGCACACTCACGCCCGCACACTCGCCCTCACACTCGCCCAACTATCCGCACACCCCGCCCCCCCCCCCCCCCCCGGCCCCTCTCCCCACTTTCAGGACTTGCAGTGCAGGAAGGGCAGTTGACAAAGCCACCGGGAGATCTGCCGGCTTGAGCCCCCCTCCCCCCACCTCCCCACGGGTGAACTTTCCCTCTCCACCCCCCTGGTCCTCACCCCCCCCCCCCCCCCCCGCCGCCTCCGTCTCCCCAGGGGGCCGCCGCGGCTGTGCCGAGCTCCCCTCCCGGTCCTTCGGCTCCCGGCCCCGCCGGCGGCGGGAGCGAGCGCCGTTCCTCCGGAATGCAGCAGCCCTTTCAGCACCGGGGCCGGGGACAGCGCCTGCGGGGCGCCGGCTGCCGGCCCCAACGCCGGCGCCTCCCTCCCGGCCAGGGACCTCCGGGGGAGAGGGGAAGGGGGCACGTGTGCGAGTCCCCCCCTTTTTCCCCTTCTTTTTTTTTTTTTTTTTTATTTTTCTGTTTTGTTTTGTTTTGTTTGGCTGGAGTTGTGGTTAAAGTTGAAAAGTGATCCCTGCATATATAATCTGTGCCCATAGGTGATGGTGATTATAGGCCACCCTTTTCCTCCCAGTTTATTGTAATCAGAATTTGTGAGCACTCTCAATTTGGTAGTGGAAGCTTCCATTTTGTGAGGAAGGGGTGTTGGTTTCTTCTAACATGGAGAAAAGTCTGCAGAGTTTGAAGGTGGGGGATGGGGCCCCATTCATGCTGAACATTACCATTTTGATTGCTTTGATGCCATTTTTGGAGGGGGGAGGGGATAGAATACCCTACTCAGCAGAGCACAAAGATGTTTAATCACTGTATAGAATCAAATCAGATACTTTCTTTTTAAAGCAAATCTGACACTACATGATAGCTAAGGGCTGTTAGTCCTTTTTTGCAGTGTAAAACAGCAAGTTGTTGACTCTAATACTACTACACTAGTAGAAGATTTTTTTTTTTAAACAAGGTAACAGCCTTTACTGCAACAATGCATCTTTATGTGTTCTTTCTTCAATATGGAAATAGTTTTACTGTTCTAAGTGGGTATTTAGAACATACATTTGATCATTTTCCCCTGTATTGTAGCAACTATTTCAAGGCTGTTTAAATTTTTATGATGATAGTAAATGAGAAGCTATTTATTATGTGTCATGTTGGAATTTAGATAAGGCAGAGAGACACATTTGAAAATACAGTTTGAATGTTCTGATTCAGCTCGGTGGAAAAGGTTTTCGCTAAGCTTGCGCAACATATTTATGTATAAGCCAAGCTAACTAGTAAACAGTCGTCGTGTATTTATGACTTGCCTTTCTCATAGTCTCATAAATAAATCTATAAGCTGTGAAGTAATTAAACATAAAATACTAAAATTCTGTAAACAGCAAATTTGGCCTGGCAGGAAACCTACTATTTTTAGGCAAAACCCTAGATTTCTTTTACTGATTTCAACATCCTGTGCAACAAGGGCTTTTAAATAAGAGACTAGCTGGTGATGTGGTGTCCTCTTGCTCCAGACTGCCACCTCTGGAGGCCTAAACTGAAATCTTTCTTGGGTCACAAGTGAAATGAATTTGCAGGTCTTAGCCTTTGACCAAGTCACAAAACCATCGTGTAACTTTGCGGACTTGCTATAATTAGTAGTTGCTCCTTAGGTAATGGCTTATATGTGAACTATTGGTCCTTGAGGGCATGAAGAAAGTGCACTGAAGGCTACTGAGACAATAGATAGGCTAACGTTGGAGCCATTTAGTGGTTTCAGGCTCTCACTTTTGTGGCTATACCAAAACACTGATGTTGACTTAAGTAGGCAGTGTAAGTAGGGAGGTTATTTTTACATATGTATTTACATTCCTTCCCTCCTCGCCACCCCGAAGATTTGTTTGGGCACAACTAATTCATAATTCAATAATGTATACCTTTGATTGTGCATGCACTGAATACAAAAGATGCTAAAATTGCATTTCAATTAAACTGCACATGTGGATGATGAAACAGATAGTAAAATGAATGGATGATCACATCATCCACATCTGTTAGAAATATAGCAGTAGTGAGCGTTATCTTTCAATACCCCTATTCATCAGTTTTCCATTGTGGCCATTGGCATTTGTGGCAATATTTCCTTTTCTAGAAAGTTACAAATAAAGACAGAAAGAACTGAATGACAAACTGAACTTCTGGTGCATGCACAGTTGGATTTTATATTGCAACCTAATTAAGGATCTCTGCCCAGTCATGGATGTTTCTTTTATGTTGGTGGTTTAGAGGAATATGGAATTAAATGTAGTTTTAGTATTTTCTCATTGTTTTCAAATAAGTACTGTAGAGACATCATTTTCATTATTGAAAAGGTGCAGCTTCAGTCAATACTTAATTTGGTATCTAACTCAGAAGGACAAAAGTTAGACTTTTGTTAGAAGTGTATCTTTCATATACTATAGTTTTGATGAATTGTAATAGCATTTGAGAGTGGGTTACCTCTTCTTTAACAAGATATGATGTGTGAAGACTCCATTAGTTGGTCCAGTGGTTTTACACCTTCAATCTACAGCACATGCAGAGCAGCGGTAACATTTTTATCTAAATTGTCAAGCAACAAGCATTTATATGTAAATAAAAGAGCTATCATAAGAGGCAGCATTGGCCTTAAAAGCACACCAGAGGTGCTCTGGTGCATGTGTTTCTTGCTTTCTTTATGTCCTTAAAGAGTCATCAAGAGTGTTTTAATTTTAGAAAGTTGTCTCTTATTAATTAATAGATCAAGACAAAGAAATACACAAACCTTTAACCTCCAGTTGGAAGTTACTTGTTACTGGCATAAGTATTAGGTGGTAAGCCAGGTCTTAAAAATTAACAATGAGCATGTGTGGGCTACTATATTTTCGACTGCGATGAACTCTGAATTCAGACAGCCTGTCCTGGAGCGCAGTAATAAAAATATGTCTTCCTGAAAGACATTATGTATATGCCATTCACTTGTGCACTGCCTCATTTCTTTACCATAATTTACTATCTATGCAGAAAATCAACATTAGTTTCAGGCAGAGTCTCCCAGCCTGTGTTATTGCTGGTTTGTATTTTTGGGTAGTATATCTGAAATTAAATCGCTGACTGTATTTTGCCTGTGGTGATCACTAGCAAAGCCTGTTTGTGGAAAGCGTTAGACTTCTTAGAATTTAAGTACAGTTCTTATGCAAGTTGTTGGAAACGATTTAGCTCAAGATGTCTGGTTTTACTGATGTTGCATCTTTGTTTCGGGGAAAAGGAGGAAGTGTTTTTTTGGTTTGTTGAAATTCATGCTGCGCTGTGCCTGGAAATGGCAGCATTGTTTACACATGTTAAAGGGTAAATTATTGACATTTGCCAAAGCTCAGTATGTCATACGGCTGGGTACTTTCAAAATTGTTGAAGTAAAATAAGGGTTATAAGCTTCAGTGAAAACTGAGGTAAAACCTGAAAGGTGTTTCCAAATCAAGTTGAACCTAATGTCAAACTCTGTCCCAAGGTACACGCAGCACTCCTGTTTGTTGTGGCAAGAACTGCATCTATGTATGACTCACTGAAGTCAAGGGAGACAGGGTGATGAGCTCCCAGTTAAAGTATTAAACTTTTCAATCACTGCGTTGAGTCTTTAAACACAAAGACAACAGGTATTAAATATGGGCTTGACTTTGCAGTTCTTCCACACGTTGAGGTCCCGCTGACTTTGCTGGGAAACCTGAACAACTGCAGAATCAAATGAACTTACTGGATCAAAGTAAAGATTAGTTCTGGATTGTAATTCAGAAAGCTTCCGTTCCTTTTTTTTTTTTTTTTTTTTTATTGCTAGAATCAGCTAGTAATTTATTGGTTGCTTTGCCATCTGTAGAAAAAGTGACAAAACTAGGGAAGAATTTACCTTCAGCTCCTTGGAGGAGAAACTTGGGAATATAGTTTGCATAATAGCAATCCTAGCATTCTGTTTGTGCTTTCAGTAATACCATATTGAGATTCCCTGTTCATATTGGGGAAAAAGGGTAATAAAGGACATTTTCGTAGAGGTGAAACACAATGGAAATACGTATACTTGTGGCTTTCTGCCTTCCATTAGGTTGCCCTTACAAGATTCATGGAAATTGCACATCCGTAATGAAAATGTGTACTGGAGGGGGTTAGAACCACCTTTTGTTTGGTAGCTGCTTGACTGGCATGTGAAATGCTACTTCATTCCAGCATTTTTCTTTGACTGTACACTTTTCTGTACTTGTACAGTATATCGCTTGGCAGGGCTAAGAGTTGAAAAGTGAACATTACATTCTAACCATTTTAAAGAGTTCACTTTGATATTTTAGCCACTTAAAACACCTGCTGTCAGAACAGTACAATTGATTTCAATTAACTTTGAATTTCTTCAATAAGATGACTCTTATAATAACTCCAGTAATCCCATGATGCCTCATTAGAGGAGCTGGCTATGATGATTATCCCTGTGATTTAGCAATTTTTTCCTTACAATGCCTTTGTCTATTCAGAAAAAGGAATTATGCCAACAATACCTTTTTATTTCACTTCTGGTTTTACACTAATGGTACTTGCTACCTGTTACACATTGTAAAATATCTAATTTATACTTGCAGCAAACAGGTATTTGTTCAGATGTACACGATAATTTGGTAGAGACACCCTTTCAAAGAAACTTTAGTGCTAGATAGGAACTCTGTGTCTTGGAGTTAGAATTTGTTTTCATTTTTTAGTAGATGCTTGGACAGTTAAAAGCGGTGCTTCTGCAAGAGTCTTTGTCCAGAGCTCTGGTTTAATGGAACAAATTCTCCACTGGTTCATGCCATGGGTGCAGCTCATCCAGAACAGTGTATCATGTCAGATGTTTATACCAGTTCACCTTATTTCAGGATCTGGTCCATGGAGTCATCCTGCTTGTGGAAGAAAAAGGGAATATGTCTCTAAATGTCTCCTTTCCATAGCATGATGCTAGAGAAGGGGTTTTGAATGGTGATTTTAAATCACATTTCCAATGGGATACTGCATCACTCTAAATACTTCTGGTACGTTCAAGTAGAGAAAATCCCTTTTCATCTCATTCCAGATTTGATTTTCAAGTTGAAAGCATGAAGGCGTATAAAGGCATGTTAATACAGAGTTACTTTTAACTTTTCCCTCTATGCCTTTCTCTTTGTGATCAAAGATAAAATATGCAGTATATTTGTACTTGATTATAAAATGATACCTCCCTCTCCTCTCCGCCCACCAAAACAAAATCTGAAGCATCAACACAATTTCTAATCAATAGAGTTAAAGGGTAGAAGTTTGCAAATCAATAAGACAAGGCCGTGGTAAATGGCGTATGTGTGCCCACGATGTCAAAGAGGGCAATTTGTACACGCAGAGTAGTTGGAGGTAAGGGAAGTATGAAAATGGGCTGCAAGTTTAAGATAAGAACAAAGAAGAACAAAAAATGAATTGGACTAATTGAAATGCAAATTTGTCTTTCTGCCATTAAAGTAGACAGTTATTTCAACCTAACATACTCATATTTGGTCTATCCAGTTCTCGTCATTGAATTACCTTAAACACACTTCCCTTATATGCATGTATATAAATGTATGTCTATCTTTTTTTTTTACCTTAAGGTGGTACAACTTTTTCATTTGGAAATGTTCTTCTTGAGCCAAAATGTACTTCCTTAAACATGCTTTCTCCTCCCCCCCCCCCCCCCTTTTTTGAATCAGCTACTTATTGTTATGTAGTAGCAATTTCCAGAGTGTCATATGAAATTGCTGATGCGGCTTAGTTCTAGCTACAACCTGCAACTGCCAATAGTAAGCATCTATTGAAATCTAATATGTACCACAGGGCTTTTTTGCACATGTACAGGCAGACCCTTCTGGTTAATATACAGAGACAGTGGAAAAACAGGAGGATGTATTTTCTTTTTTTAACCCATAGAGGAGTTAAATATATGCCCGAGTTTGAACTAAAAAATGACCCTTTTGACTGAATGAAAGTAAACCAGAGAACTGGCCCGAAATGTGGCTGCAGTAAAATCAAAACAATAAGTATCTGGGAACTCTGTAGATATGATGGGTGGTGTTAATTTGAGTTTTTGAGAGGCAATCTTATTTTCAGAGTTGGAATTTGGTCCTAAGAGCCTGGGTGTTGAAACTGTGGCAAGAACAGGGTGTTCACCTGAAAGTTTGTCTGACTGCTTGCATTTAATCAAGAGAAGCATACAATTGGTTTTGAAACAGAAGTTAAATCTATATAGTATATAGGTCGTTTTCCCATCTACATTGATTTAGCTTGATCATGTTGGTACTTTGTGATGTAGCTTACCTCTTATCCAGAGAGAAGGAATGGAATAGCCTTTCTGCACAAACTCAGGTATTGATGACAAATCAATGTGAAAGTGAAAATGTATATTACATTTTGATTAACATGAGTCAAGTGAGAATCATTGATACTTTTGACATGCAGCAGAGATTAACCTGCATTTTCTGTAATTTTCCGTTTTTGTAAAGCGCTTTGAATCAGCTAAGATTGCCTAAAGATTTATTGGCGAACTGAAGCTTTTCTAAGAATGAGAAAGACGAGAGAAGCTTCCATTCTCAGAAATGTACATACTTGAGTGTCTCTGTGTATAAATGTGCTTGTGTGTGTGTGGTTCGGTGTGAGCATAAGGTCTTTCTCTTTGATATCATTCAGGCAGAAAGCCAATATGCGCATGTAAATGAGCCTGAAAATGTAATTAAAAATATATACATACTGGGGACTGTGATACAGAATTTAATATGAGATGCAGGTTACAAAGTGACAAGTAACATTTCCTATATAATCACTGATACTAACTCTCATCTGTGATTTATGCATCTCATGTGTTATTAAGTGCTGAACAGATAAATGCTGAAATTATTTCTTTAGATATAATTTCACCACAATGAGTGAATGCAAAGTAAGCCTTGCCCATTCCTTTCCCTTCAACCAAAACAAAAGCCAAAATACACCTACCACGAAAACGTTACTAGGGAGACTAGAAGTATTTTATATAAGGTCAGATAAAGACCTCTTTGATAACATATCTTTCCTGGCAATAAAATGTAACAAAATAGACTTACTTGTGTCATTAATACATTAAGATCAAGGAAATTCTGCAAATAGTTAACACACATCTAGGAACTCATATACAGATGGAAAAAGATAAAGATTGCCAGGTGAAGGACATAAACAATCTTGGCCTTTATTTCAGTGTAGATAACAAAGGCTCGCACATAAAAGCTTATATGAGAGGCATCTCAGAAATTCCAAACTTTAGGCAAGAAGCCAGTTTTCTTTGCCTGAAAGTATTTTCTAAGAGTTAGTGGTGCTGGGTGTAGAAGCTGACATTTCTGCTCTCCAGCTTGGGGAGAAGCTACTTGGAAAAGCTTTATTTTGCATTTAAAAATACAAGTGGAATCCAGATGTATTTCTATCAACAGCTCTGTAGCCCATAAATATATATAACCTAAGCCAGTGCCTTATTTACGTTATTTTATTAACATTCTTTGCTGAGTAGGCTTGAATGGAGCACAATCTCTCATATAGAGGATCTAATTATAAACACAAGGGACAGAACCAAATAAGCAGTCTTTAAAGGGAAAAGAGTCTGGCAGCTTTGTTTAAAGTGTCCTTTAATGAACTTCTTTAGCAGCTTGTATCTTAGCAACACATTTTATTACATACCAGTGCGGGAGAAGCAGTTTGCAGATGGAGTTGCACACAGTAATTTATTTCCCCCCCTTTTTTTTTTCCCTTTTTTTTTCCTACTTCTCTGTGGTGACTCAACTGGAATGTGCAGAGTAGCTTTTCTAACACTGATAGCTCACTCGAAATCCCTGATTGGTTCATTTGTATCTGTTCTGTTTTGTTAGTTGATGAAAAAGGCATTTAGTATGGTAAATGCATAGTGATTTTGCTTGCTCTTAGAAATTCAGATATGACTGTTTTGAATAGGCATGGATTTAAATTAAAAACAACCCAAGCTTCTTTCAACGCACTTTTTTCCTTGTATGTGTTCCACTCAGCGCTAGTCCTCGTTGCGCACACAGGCGAGTTTCCAGATTTGTAGGTTATTTACTCTCCACTGTTACATGGGGTTGTTTTAATCTATCGTCTTTCACTCCTCTAAAACTAATTAGAATATAGCAGTGACAGGAACATTTGCAATCTTTTTTCTTTCTTCTTAGACAAAACCTCGCACTTAAACTGCAAATATATAAAAATAACTGTTGTTTTAAAACCAATTGAAATACTGCACTACTGTCACTCCTTCAAATGACCTATAGTGCTTGTCTTTGTTGAAAGAAATACTCCATTACTAATTGCAGACCAAGTTCCGCTTGTGTGTTTTGAGTGAAAAAGTCTGTGAGTGGCTTTTTTCAATAGGGTCTGTTGAAGAATGCGGTACTACTGAAGATGGGTGTGAGAAATAGAATCTAGACTTCCTTGTTTTTTTCTCATAAATTAAAGGGAAAAAATGCCTTTTATGAGCAAACTAAATACTATTCAGCTCAATTTACATTTTCTGCTGGCTAGGCAGGTGTAAATCCAGAAATATATTTCCCTGGAGTTCACTGGAGTTATCCAGAGTTTGCACTGGTGTGATAAAAATCAGAATCTGGCCAGATGGAGAAAAGCAGGTGAGAAGAGGAGAGGGCGGATGAAGGCAGTCCAGCGTGTTAGGAGAACCCACAGAAGATGGAGACTGTTGTCTTAGAGATACTGCTCTTGGGGATGGTTTCATTAAAATTCTGTTAAGAGCTAATATGTTAGGGGTTGATATTAAAAAGACAAACCCCATCCATTTCATAAAGTCCATTGATATTTGCAAGTAGACAGGAGATGGGTTTTGAAAGAGATGGAACTGTTTCTTTGCTTAACAGTAGTTAAATGTAAATGTATTTCCATTAACTGGCAAACTGTTAAGTTTCTTGAGTCCTTAGTTCAAAACAGAAGTTTCTTTTCATTCCAAAGTATGGATGGATGGATGGATGAATTTGACTCCAATTTTCTGTTTTCAGTATGTCAGGTGACAGCCTGCCTGTTGTCCCCTTTGGATCTGCAATCTCTCAGCTTTATTAGGAGCATAAAAGAAGTCCTTTGAACTTTAAAAACAGAAAGTATACCACAAATGGAGGAGTAAAAGACAAAGTCCCACCTACCTTTAAAACGCTGTGATATTAGGCCCAAAACAGAAGAATGTCCTCTGAAGCCAAAAGCGATTAAGTTGCCATATGATTAACTTACTTTTTTCTTTTGCAATTCAGTCCACTGTTTATTAACTGAAATTGGATTGAAAAAAACTCTAAGCTGGGGGAACGCATCAGAATCTTGCACAACCACCAGGATTAATGATGACAGCCTGAACTGTCAAACAAGCTAAATCACGAAATTCGCAATATTGCTAGACAAAGAGGTTATATGTTTTTCTGCAGCTCTATTGCCCATAACAGAAGGGACCAGCAGTTTCTGGTACAATTCATGTCCTGTCACGAGAAAACAATATTTACGCTATGCACAACATTTGAAGACCATGTCTCAGGGTCATTCTTTTTAATGTGGTAGTGCTGGGAATGTTTAAGTGAGGTGTAAAAGCAAGCGTCTTAACATATTTAGAAATTTCCTCCACAAATGTTGCAGTAACAGAGAACAAAATGAAGAACTTAGTTGTTTTCCAAAACATTTAGGAAGCAATTAGGAACCTGTGTATCAGGTTGGCCAAAACAAATCAACTGGCTCCAGTTGTTCATTTTTCCTTCAAAAAAGAAAGTAAGTATTGGTTTTTTCAGAAGCACAAACATTTCCAGAAACTTCTTTAACCCTCTGAGCACTAACACTGCACCTCATTACAGAAGTACTTTTACTAAGGGAAACTTAAAGGAACTTCCATCCCTAGATGAAGCAAAGACTCATTTATAAACAATGAGAGCAGGAACAATAGAAAGCTGAGTGCATTCTGCATGAATAATATAACTGAGAGTTGTGAAAAGCCTATGATTTTCGTATGCCAAACTCAGTGTGGGAGTGCAGCATTCAGCTGATTTTTCGACATTGGAGATTCATCCCTTCTCCCCCCCCCCATGTGTATGTGCAAACATACACACACAGAGGACTAGCACTGATGATTAAAGAGGGAAGTCATCAGCAGCTCCTACGCAGTGATGTTGAGACTCAGGTGTAAATTCATAAACTGATGGAATTTAGGTTGAAATCTAGGCCAACACTTAGCTTTAATATATGGCTTAAGTAGGTGGAGGAAAGGCCGAAGACCTGTTAAGAATAGAGTTTGAGTGTCAGTCTGTATTCTTGGCCGTGAGTCTGATTTTGTTTGCATTCGTCGGTTTTTAAGTCAGAGAGCTTACAAGGCCTTCAGTAGGAACTTATATTTCTGGCGGCTTTAGATCTATCGTTTTTATTTTTGAGACTAAATCTGGGGTTAAGCTCTGGATTTCAGGCCTCTTGGTTGAAAAATTTTGGCAATAGTTAGTTATTTTATCTTTTTTTCCTGTTGGATTTACTTAATTAAAGTCATTCTCCTAAAAGTGCTGAACTATAAGCTCTTTAGATCTGGGTCGTTCTTTGTCCTGTGTGCATTCAGTGTTTGGCTTAATAAGATTCCCTTCCAGGACTCCCAGACCATAAGGTAATGCAAACAGTGAGTAATAAATTGAAGGCAATAGTAGCTGATATTTTGCCACACACGGTGGCAGAATAAACTTTCCCCCAAACTCATCTTTGAGTGTCTTTGCCAAGTATGTTACAAATATAGAGCAAGTAAGTTGGAATTTTCCTGGCTTAGGCTGGCTGAAGTGGTCCACTCTATCTACTGTTATGGATTTGCTATCCTATAAAGATGTTTACAGTTTTATAGGAAATAATATATATAGTTATTTTCCTAAAGTTGAGTTGGTTTGGGGCTTTTTGTTTGTTTTGTTCGTTTGGGGTTTTTTTGAGTTTTTTTTTGTTTTGGTTTGGGGTTTTTGTTGTTGTGGTTTGGGTTTGGTGTTGTTTTTTGTTTTTTTTCCAGTTCAGTCCCTGGTTACTCTTTGAAATTTTCGTCTATTAAACTGAGTGCTGTCAAATGGTAATGACGGATTTTTTGTAAGATGATCCAATGTCCTGAAACCTGGACTGAAATCCACTAATGTATTTGCTGAAGATCCTTCTACTCTATGGCACCTTTTAGTTCTACTAGTGTAGCTGGGCACAGTGGTGAGCAAAAGCTTTGTCCTTAATTACAATTTCTGATAGTCTTCCATTTTGCTTCACTATTTAAAAAAAGAATAAAAGAAGGAAAAGGCATGACATCAGTCAGATCAAGATTTTGTAGTTTTGTTGGGTTCAGTTGAGCTGTGACTGTTGATACTTCCCGAGCATCTGGGACAGGTGGACATAACTTCCCTCACCATCCCCAAACTACTCTCTCTAAAAAAAAAAAAAAGGTCCTACATTGACCAAACGCTGATATAATGTGTGACTTGATCCCTCAGTTTCTTAGTCTTTCTTTAAGCTAGTTTCAAATGAAGCCACTGATGGTCTTTCTCTAAAGACTGTGGCTAACCCTTCAGATTTTGGTGTCACTTGCTGTTATTTCCTTAAAAAATAGCTTTAAAAATACTGTTCTTCCAGAACAAAGTCCAAATAATAACTAGCTGAAAATTAGTACGTATTTACTTAACAATTCACTATTGCTTGAAAAAGATCTTTTGATCATCACATACTTATGTATTCATCAGCTAGGCTGTTGTAACCTATCATGTAGATATATAAAGCTTTTAAAATGCATAGTTCAGACTAGACACATACATGACCTGAAGTTTATTAAGATGCGGATTCTTGACACAACTGAGCTCAGAGCTCTTATAGTCTGTTGGGTTGTGATCCACTGAAAGAATTTTACCTTCCCTGGTTAAGGATCCATTAGGTAGGAACAGTTCCTCCAAAATCATTACATTATTTTCAGCTTAGAAAGGCTTGAAATTAGCATTAACAAAGTACTGGACTTCTGTGGGAATTTGGTTTGATATGCTGAATGTCCAAGGAATCAGTCTTAAACAAAAAATTATTTGGTTGCTTTACAATCCCATCCAACATTATTCTGAGACAACTGTCTGCTGTCTAGACTAAGAGCATCCAAAATGTTTTTTAGTGGAAATGACTTAGAAGGAGAAGTAGACACAGAGATTTATGTTTCAAGGGCCAGATTCTGCCAAACTCAAGGACTTTGGCATAAGCATCCTTCATATTTTAAGGCGAAAAAATCCCCTCCTCCTGGGAGAAGACATTTCCAGACTGTACGGACATCAAAACACCCAAAGAGCATGAGAAACAGGAGTAAGACATGATATCTGGAACAAAGGGAATAAAGTTTAAGCTTACGGGTTCTTTGTGAACACAACAGAGAGGCCCCAGTATTGGGACAGGAAATCAAGAGGGATAGGAAAATGTTTGAGATGGGAAGGTGATTGTCTTTCCCGCTACCCGGCAAAGGGGAGGCTGAGAAGTTTCTGTGGAGGAACTACTAGCAGGCAGGTTGTGACTGTATGCATAGCCATAGCTGGCATAGGTCTGAGCAGTTTCCTCTTCCCACACTTCCTCCTTTCCCAGAAGAAATAGAAGCTAACATTTTAAGACTAATTAGCTAATGATGATAGGCAGAAATTCTGTTTTGCAAGTTCGGTGTTAGATGGGAGGATTGATACTCCTATGCACACTTTTCAGTCTTAATCTGTCAGTTTGCATGATGTTGATCCATTCTTGCATGGAACAAACTTTTGCTGAGTGTGTACCCAGGAAATGCGCAGGGAGTTGAGTTTTAGTGTGACTCAAACCAGTAGTGGCTGGAATTGTCAAAATGCTGTGCATTTTTATTTCTTAAGGCTAATATACTCCATCCTTTTTTAATTACCAGTTATAACTGAAGGTGAGATTGATTTTCTCTACTGGAGTGTCATTACTAGCCTTTCTATATTCAGATGTCCATGTTAAAATGTTTGATTAACCCTCTAGTTAGAGTTACGATGTCTCTGCTCAGCGTGGTAATTTAAAGCTAAATAATTTCATTTGCGCTTACTCTTAACTCCCAGAATGGATGAGTCAGTCGTCTTACCTTACCTGTGTACCAAGAGGTATTATAAAGCTGATCTAGCAAAATGCATGAGGGACCCCCTCTTTCTTTTTGCTTACGTAGATAAACCTACCTCAGCTTTCATTGGGCAAGTAAGAAAATACTTCAGTGTTGTCTGAGAGATGTTCACATCTGATGTTCATACTTGCCATGACTAAGATGAGCTGTTTCTAATGTGGATGTTTATAATGCTCTCTGAGTAGTGGAAGTAACTGTACAGTGAAAACTGAACTTCACTAGTCACTGGTAGTCAGATTGACTCCCAGCTGGCTTCCTGTCTTTACTGCATGGCCTCGGCTCCTTCACCCTGAAGGATTTTTAGGTTGAAACACAAAAACACACTTTCTTGCTATAAGATACCCTTTTCTTTAGTCTCTTGGCATTCGTAGGAAGACGATGGCTCTGCCCACATCAGCAAGTAGTGCAGTGCAGTGGAAGGAGATCTGGAGAGCAGAACAGTTGATGCTGAGGACCTGTCAGTGCTGAGGATGCTGTTCACATCCTGAGGGTTCAGGCTTCCAGGGACTGAGTGTCTGTTACTGCATGGAACATGTTAACTGTGCTCTGGAAGTGTACTCTTCTATTGAGTTTAATCCAAAAGGAATCCACTTGGTCTACACCAAGATGACTTTGTAATGTGAACCAAAGTACAAGATCTGCTTTGAGCAGATCACTGGGTGACTTGCTTCAAGGGGAGCTCTTGATTTGGAAGTGGTAATTAATGTGGATTTACCCAATATGTATTCCTTGCTGATGGGTTCCTCTGCCACTTAACGCAGCACTACTCAACTGCAGCCCTTCTCTCTTCATATTGATATCACAGGCCATGAATGGAGAGGAGGGAGGAAGACAGTTGACCTCCTCGTGAGCATGGTTTGTATCAACTGTATTCCTCTGTATTCTGCATGCTGGAGGGAAAGCGAAGGAAGAACCAACTGCTGTTACCTCTTCCCACACTATTTTGAGGGCTAGGAGTGTTTTACATCCCTGAGCCCTGGACCATTTCAGGTCTAATGGAATTCTGGAATCCTATTTAAAGCTTTTATTTTTTTATTGCAGATGTAAGACCTATATCGCAATATGGCTGGGAACAGTGTCCCTCAAGGAGAAAGTCTCTTCCATGGCATAGCAGTATTTTGGATTGCAGTCTGAAACCAATTTATCTATGTTAATAGAAGTTAGCATCCATCAATTTTGTTACCTTGCTTGGATATAACATTAGAGGGACACTTTGGAACTCCTTATATTTCTTGAAGAAAATGTCACCAATTCACTTTTTCAGTAGGAAATATTTCCTTTCTTTTCAGATTCCTGATGTTTGTAGCATTATCCAGTACATGAGACCCAGAAAAATCAGTGTGATTCATAAACACAGTTGAAACTTACTTGGCTTAGTTTACTCTTAACATTTTGCTCACTATAGAAAAGTAAGCAAACATAATTGGAAGAAAGCATACTAGTGCCATTCTTTAATGTTAAATAATATTGGCTGTTATAAAACAAGTGAACAAATGAGTAGTCTTCCAATATTATTTTTTTTAAAAAGTAGCATTCTTTCACCCCACTGCAGACCTTCAGTGCTACTAGGAGCTGTGTAAGCAGTGTGGTAGGGCATCAAAATGCCAATGGTGCTTCCCCTTACCATACTGGGGACTGTGTAGGTTGGGTTAGGTCTCGCACTGACCTAAATGGTGTGACAGTTGTGCCATAACGTAGCTGACCGCTTGTTTTGTGGAGCAGTTGCTCAGATACCACAGGTATAGTTGACCTTATACAATTCTAGCCTGACACACAGTCATGATTTCATGCTGTCAGGATGTTTTTCAGTGGCGTGACACTCCTCCTCCACAGTAATGAGTCTGCATAGAAACACATGACTACATCACACAATTAAAAGGAGAACTGTGTATGCTAAGGGATTAGTGTATAGTGGTATGCTTGGTGTGTAACAAACGTTTCTTTAAAGCTTGTAAGATACATGGTGTGTAAAGGTAAATTATACAGTGGTCATCTTACTGCAACTACAATAGAAATGAAGGTTGAGTCTTGTGTCACTTCAAAGAAGTGACAAGAAGAATGAGGTTCTGCAACAACTTTCCAATAGAGAAAGTGGAAGCAAACGACCAGTCTCTTAATATCCAGGGGAATCTGTGACATGCAAAGGTGTTGAGAAACCTTGGCTGGCTGCAGGGGAAGAAAACACATAGCAGCCACTTGTTTGTGAGCTATAATGTTTGGTACTATTTCCGCAGGATACAGAAAAACGTTAAGGGATGAAAGGGTAACTCAACATGTTAGCCAATCTCTATTTACAGCATGTGGGGAGTCAGTTCCAGCTGTCATAAATTTCCTGATATACAGATGATTTTGTCATATTAAGAAACTGATTTCAAAATTATTTTCTGTTCTGGTTCTTACAGTGTCAATCATAGGAGTGTCTTTTATAATAACTTGAATACAGAGTTTTTTTCAAAACAGAGGTTGCTGACTTAGTTTGTAGGACAGAGTTGGTATTCTCACAGTAAGTCACAATGTTTCTGGCACTTCATTTTTCATTGTGATTTTGGTACCTGGAAGAGCTGTGAAACATTTTTGCAGAGTGCAGTGTTGCACTCAAGATACAGGGTGGTAAAGAGTCAGTCAGAGATGGAGGTGACAGTTTAAGTTCTAACACTGGTGTTTCTTTTTTGCTGCCAGGAAGCACCAGAAGATGGCATGGTTTGTACAGATGCATGCTTGAAAGTGAATGAGTGAGCTTGTGAAACTGCTATTAATAATCTTGGGTAGGGTGTTAAACACTGTCATAAAGAAAAGCAGCAACATGCAGTATTTTAATCCTTATTTCTTCTTTCTGCCAGTAAGGGACAGCAGTGAAGTCCAGCCTATTTGCCTATCTTTTTCTGAGTTTCAATGGCACAGAAAAGGGGAGGGAGAAGTGAAAAGAAAGCAAGAGTGATGTAATCTTGGTGCAACATACACAGAAAGGTCAGCCTGACAAAAAAGGGTATTGATGGTAACTGGAAAAGACGGCACCTTCTCTCAAGAATTTTGATGTAAATTTTTCTGTACCTCCTCTGTATCTGTCAGTTCAACCCTGAAAGGCACCGGACTTATCCCACTCACTTTCCCCTTCTGTCCCCTCAGTTCCCAGAAAAAAATGCTGTGAGGAGCACAGGGTATTAAGATAACTATTTCACCATCTTAACTGAAGTGCCAGAGTCTGCTAGCTTTGGACATTCAGGGTGTAAAAGTATTTGTTTCATCTTAACAATCCTAATGTTAGAAAAAGTAGGAGTGTATTTTAAATAGCTGTGTTTGTGGGATTTCTGCGGTATTAGCAGGCTCTGCGTGGCCTCCCAACATTTTTACTGAGAGGAGGAGGCTTCCACACCTCCTTTCCATGCGCAGGGGTCCCAGCTGCCATCCAAGGAGGAGGAGAATTGGTGGAGCTTTGGCTCTCTGAGTCACCATAGCCTGACCAATGCACATTATAATCTGCTTTTACAAATAAAGACAGAAGTGTATTTGTTTTCTCCCATGGGAGGAAGAGGAGAATGCAAGAAGGGCTGTGTGTGATGTGAAGGGACAAGATGCTGTTAATTTCACTTTAATGAACTGAGCCAGCAGATAAACACTTAGGTTCTTTTCGTGTTTGAAAAGCTCAAACAGGGAGGCTACTAAAAGGCAATAATGCATGTGGGCACATTTGAAAGGAAATTTTTATCTTTTGATCCAATATAGAAAGAAAAGGATTGCCTCTACTTTACTGGACCCAAAGTTTGCTTTCACACAGCTAAAACTGGTGAAGGTTTTTACCAGTGTAATGAAAGGGTACTTCAGTGCAGCAGTTCGAGATTATGGACTAATTGATTAATATTTCTCTAGCCTTCTGAAAGTGTGAAGAACTACAAAAATGTGAAGAATTATACAAATTCTTAGTTAAAAATTAATTAGTACAGATATAAATTTAGACAGGAGAAAAACTGGTTAAAACTATTTCCCCTACCGTAATTGTTTCAGCATGTGACATGCTGTGGTTGATAACCACTGCATTGTAAAATTCATAGAAGAACTACGTGGTTAAGATTGATAGTACATAGTTGCTTTGATTTTTATTTTTTTATCATTGGCTATCCAGACACTGGTACTTCCTTTTTAAGGGCAGGTTGAGTTTAATTCTGTGACTTGGTCTTTGATGAATTTTTGAGGCAGAGCGCTTGATATAGAGTCTGATTCTGATGCACACCAGGAGTAACTCTGCAGAAGCTGGTGGAGTGCTGTAATGTTGAAATTGCTTTTAGACTGACCACAGTACTTACAGGGGTACTTGAAATTTGCTGTTTGCCATCCTATAGGTTTGTTTCTGTAAATGGGACATTTGAACGTACAGAGACAGCTGGGGGATGGGTCATATTTTCTGCTGGTTTAAGATTTTCTGAGATCAGTACATTTACAGTAGTGGAGAACTTGGCTCAGTATGAGTAAAGGTCGGATTTTAACAGAGCTATCAGATAAGTGCACTCAGTTCACTCTTCATCTCTCAGGTGCTGTCTTTCATTTTCTGTAGTAACTACTGTATTCTGATGCAGAGATACACATAAGCACATTGAGTTGCAAAAGTGTATAGTTTGGATTTTCATGCTAAAGCCAGGTGTGTGTTCATTTCACAAAGAATCTGCGTGTACGTAGAAGTATAAAGAGGCAGTAATTGTTTTACGTTGTTGACCACAGACTTTGGGCGTTGGATAATTATTTCAAACTTGTTTGGTGTAACTCATCTCAACTGGGATCTCAGACTATCTGTTAAGGATGCTGGAACTCTCTGGTGGTTGGCAGGTTAGAAAAGCTGCCCATGTATTTTCACAGTCTGAAAGAGCTGAAGGAAGGTTTGCATCAGACTCTTTCTTCTTTCTGTTTTTCTTTTTTTCTGGCTTTATTGGACTAGTTAGAAGTAAACATAGTGTTGGATCATTCTGGAATTTTATATCTGTGCAGTATCATGTGAATCACTTTGCAGATGGGATGCTTCCAAATATGAAGAGTCTATAGATGATGTAACAAAATGTAATTTTCAAACTGAAACTGCACTAACCACAGTGGGGGAAGGAAACGCAGTGCATGTATAAAGCTAACATTACAGGATTACAGTCAAGCTTGTAAGGAATACAGGGAGTCGGGTTTTAAATGCAGTTCTGTATCTGTAGCTGCATTGCCTCTCCAGTATGCTCTTTGGTGTATTCCTTATGGCATAAGGAGTAGTACAATTAAGTGCAGCTCTGCTCTGAGAAGTGTCAGTGTGTACAGCTAGGCTTTCCTTGCTCAACAGATCTGCTTTTTGCCATGTAGCTTAATGATGCAGCATTGGATTTTCAAAAGCTCTCAACAATGGCCTATACTATCTGTTGCTGAAGTCAATGGGAGTTTTACTATTGACTCCAGCTGAAGCAGACTAAGTGCTTCTACAGTGAGAGCTTTTGTTGAAACCTATCTGTAACTACAATCCTGTGTGTACGTTGTCCCAGAAGGGACTGATCACAGCAGCACCTCTGGTCCCTGTCTCCAAGCCCTTGATCCTGTCTCCAGTGTCAGCCTTAGTCCAGCAACCCCTGGCGTTTTCTACTTGGGAAGGGACAATAGACAGTAGCGCTGATGCTCATTAAACTTCACTAAATTTGTAGGAACTACCCAAGGAACGTGTTCAGAAGTGACTTTTTTTCCCAGTTATCTTTAACTTCTTTACCAGTTACACTAGTTCTCGCTGCCTTCAGTGGGCTACAGATCAGTCTTACTGTCCTTGACAGCTGAGACAATGTGGGTTTAAAATGGGAAAGATGTATTTACATTCACTCTTGGAAATTCCCAAACATCTGAAAGGGTTTGGCTCAGATTAAGAAAACGCCCAATGCTAAAGGCAGAGGTCAAGCAGTGACCTGGAAAGTTGCAGATGAGGGTGAAACACTGGTGCTGCAAAGCAAAGGAAAGCAAAGAGAGGTTTCATCTGATTGGGAACCTGGAGTCAGAATTAATTCTGTGAACAGATGTTTCCAAGGCCAAGTTATGCATGCGTGGAAATAGAATTATAATAGGTGTTGTTTTGCTTCTTTAACAGACACCACAGGAAGCTTTCTGTAATATTGTTGACCTTCAAAATACTTTAGAAACATGGCTCAGTTAAGCCAGGCTGCCAAAATCGTGTGGGTCTCAACTTGCTGCGAATGTATAGCTGTGGTTCTTCAGGCCTAATGGTCCTATGGCATTTTTGCTCTCTTAAATATATTGTGAGCATAAACACTTTGCAAACTAGGTTTCTGATGGTTTTGTGCCTTATCTTGGTGCTTAAGGAAGAGGCAAACTCTGATTCAAGGTTTTGCAGTGACAGGGGCATGCAAAGGTGTTCTCAAATATTAATTTACTAGTGCCTGTTGAAGGGTGCCTGACCTTCAGTTAGACCAAATACTGAGCCTCATGTTTTTGTGAAGCTTGCTGGTAACTTAATATCCTCAGGATGTCTACCCTTCTGTCCAGTTTTGTTGAAATTTCACAATAGGTTCAAAGTAACACACAAAGGTATTGTAATTTTGTAAGTATCCCTTCCTTAGGAAATGAGCTTTAAAATAGTTTTAGTAAAATATTTTTGATACTTTTTTTTTTTTTTAAGCTGTGTTGTATCTAAGAGTTTCATCTGCCATCCAATGGGAGTGGTGGACTCTGATCTGAAAACATGCCCTTGCTATAAGCAGCTCGGTGTTCTTTCCTACTTAGCAAGTCATAAGAAGAATCTTTGCATCCTTTTCAGCACTAGTGAACAACATTTCTACTTTTCCATTTATTTCAGTAGGCAGCAGTGGCATTTAACCATCCCCAGGAAGGGCTGAGAATCTTGTAGGATGAGGCTTTGGCCAGGATACCTGCTCCAGGAGTTGCTGGCCATGTCCCTGCTCCATCTAATGGGAGCAGAGCTTGGCTTTTGTTCTGTCTATGCTGTTGCCACCAGATTGTGCAGCTAAAGCTGTATTTTGCATTTAGAATTGGAATTTGCACAGGGCGGTAACATTTTAAAATGGAACAGCTGTTTAGTTTCCCCTCTGGGGTCTAGGTAACAGCTATGAGGGTAAGAGCAGCTATAAGAAACCCCTTATATTGACTGGGCCGAGCACCCTGCTTTACTCCCCTGCAGAGCTTCAGGCTGGCTTTGCTTCTCAGAGGAGGCCACTCTAAGAACCTCATGAATGAAGCAAAAGTCTTCTGGAACCTGTAGGACTTTGGTTTGGTATTATTATTTAGGTGCAGAGTGGTATGCCAGCCAAAGTTAAGACACAGTTAAGACTGACTGTTCTTCAGAGAGTTTATTATCTTTGTCCTCCATCTAGCAACTAACTCTGAATAAGGGCAGCAGAACAGTTGACCACTTGGTAGCTAGGTAAAAGCTTAATTTAATTGTGACAGTGACAAAGAAAGGGAGGAACAAGGAGGTATAGAAAGGCCCCAGATTTGATGTGACTTGGAAAGAATATTCTAGTGGCTGACTTGTTGGCTCGGGTCTTTGAGGATTAAGATCAGTTCCTTGTTTTGATGGCTTCTTCCTGTGTGTAATTTAGCTGGTCCCTTAAGGCACCCGAGCCTCCTTTCCCATTTTTAAAATGCAAGCAGCAGATCATTCTTGTTCCAAATAATCATGGTAGTATACTTTCAGAGTAAATACCTTCAAGATTGCTGAGTATCAGAATGCTGAGTAGTCCGATTGCAGTGTATATACGTTTATACATATAAATGATATAACTGTAATTTTGCCGTGGTCATATAAATATCTGAATTCAAAGATATCTAAATATCTAAATTCAAAGATATATAACACAGAAATCCCAGAGAAACTGAGCACCTTCTCTCTTTAAAATACAAAACAAAGCTCTTCTTCCCTTCAGAAGGTACAACCACACTGCTGTTCACTGGTTTGTTTCTGTCAACAGTACTGAAATAAGATTTGAGGAGAGGTCCGAAAACCTGGTGGACTAATTCAGGTCAATATATTGTCAAGAGTTCTTTGTATACTTATGCATTGGGCAAGGACCAAATGAAGCTAGGAGAAATGTTTTCATTGTATCACAGACTCATTTGTTCTAGAAGCCCGAAAAGGAGCCCTGTTTTCATGAGAATTACAGTTCTCGCTGTCACTGACATCAGTGGCAAGCCTTCATTTTTCTTCAGCAACAGCACAGTTATCAGAAGCATTCACATTTTTAGCATGCTAAATAAATAAATTGCTTGCTATTTTAAGTGAGGATGTGGCTAACTTTTACCTTGCCCTGGCATGATGCTCCTGCAGTGATGTGATGAGCCTGCTTAGAGAGCTGATTCAGCCAAAGCTAACCTTACCAAAAAAAAAAAAAAGTTATTTGTTTCCCCCAGGCTATGGGTTGGCTAATAAAATCCTGTGCAGGATTATGGCTGCCATTTGGCCCAAACTATGCTTTACGAAAGCAGGACTGGGCTGTATTAATTTGCAGCACATGGCACACAGCACGCAGATCAACAATGTCGCATGTAATGTAATGGCAGCTTTGTTACAACCAGAAAACACGTGGCATGCCTGGTATTTTACTGATAGGTTTGCAGCATGCCACAGAGTGGATTAATCCCACAGACCTGTCATACAAAATCTTTCTATTTTGTTGCTTTCTTTCACACAATGTTCTGTAGCAGTTAACTAAAGACTATTTATAACTGTGTTAGTAACTAATATTCAATTATGCTTCAATTTTTACATGAATAATCACAAAAAAATTCAAATGAGGAGTATTATCCATATTCTGTCTTCCAGAAATAGAGATTTTCATGTATAGATTGGTGCAATCAGGGTGGTAATTTACAGTTGCATAGACCTTCAACAAGTCATGCAAAATCCATGGGGTGTCTATTGATGCTGGAGTTTTAGCTGGAAATCTGATAGAGCTGACAGATGTGTACTGTGCAAGCTCTTGTTCCTTCCCACACGGTTTCTTTGTACTCACTCATCTGTGAACTCTCATCCACAGCATTGATTCCTTCTCAAAGCCAGAATTGCTCCAGTTCCTTATCACACCTTAGGTTAAATTCATTTCTGACGTAGTGCGTGATCCTCCACCAAAGAAAGTTTGATTTTTTTTCTGTGATTTATATTGTTGGAAGGGTTCTCTACTAAGTTTCTTGAACCTTAACCATGCATAGTTTAGTGGTGTTAGGATACAGAGTCTACGTAAAAAGCATGCATTGTCTGGAAGTTACGTGATTTGCTGAAGTGTAATATTTGTCTTGTGGCTTGCTTTGTAGACTTTATTTGATTTTGGTGGGCTGGAGGCAAGGACTTCTTGGCCAAACGAAGGTCCTGGTGAAGTTCTGTCTTTGCTTCTGTAGTTCTGGGATGAAGCTTTCCAGTAGGCACTGACCACACATCCTAGTACGTCTTTGAGCTTAAGTTTCTTTCCAAGCATATTCTGTTTGGTGATACCACGAGAAATTGATTTTTCTGTTTCCTAGCTGGAACCAGCAGGTAAGTACAGTTGGTAGGTTGAGCTATATACTCAAACTGACACTAACATTGCCATTTAGAAAGCCTTTTAGATACACCCTGCATCTCTTCAAATAGGTTCTTACTCTAGGTGTTGGAATTTAGGCACTCCAAAGTGCAGGATAGTCATAGTCACATCTGTCCGCTGCCCCAGGTTTTATCTTGTTCATGTCAAACATCAGAAAGGTGATGTGTGCCTCACAATCCTATTGAACTGCAGGGAGTTGAGGATGTGTAGTACCTCTTAGGAAGCGCCTTACAGAACTGGTCTACAGCTTGTCAGGCACTTTCTGCTGTGTGGTGTGTGTGACTCTTGCATTTAGTGGAGTGCCAGTGCCTCTCACAGCACAGTCAGGCTTCCTCAGAGATTTCTCATTCCAAAACAATTGTTTTAAATGAATGTAGGGGAGAACAGATACAGGCTGTGATTTTTAGGAATACTAAAGTCCTCTTAAGCAGGTCAGATTTTTTAATGTCTATATTCGTCTAATTTTCATCATGTCACAATTTTAAATCCCCCTGATTACTGTATGCTTCAGTAGCCTCCAGGTGCTGCTTCTTGTATGTGGAAAACTTGGCAGTTGTGAATGTTTACTCCTAATGAGTTGCCTTTTGTGAAAGCACATTGATTTCTAGATCAACATCACAATTTTAAATGGCCTTTGTAAACTGTGTTACAAGTAGCTGTTTGGAAAGTTCAAAGACTAAAAATTAATTAAAATCTGAGGCACTCTTCAGTATAAAATATTTAGTTGTTTTCTTTCTTCTTTGTTAGAAATGTCAAATGATTGTGCTAAATTGGCGACTAATGGTAGCTGCGAGTTAATTTGGTTATTGCTTTTTAAGGCACTGCTAAATATTCAAATACATATCCACTGTTACAATAACTATGGTCTTTTCTGCATTTGCATTTGTAAAAATAGTGGCTAGTGTTTTGGAGCAGGAGTTAAGTGACTGCAGGTTTACTGATGACAACATTTTGA
Source organism: Harpia harpyja (assembly GCF_026419915.1). NCBI lineage: Eukaryota > Metazoa > Chordata > Aves > Accipitriformes > Accipitridae > Harpia > Harpia harpyja. The sequence goes on along the minus strand of NC_068945.1, from coordinate 2,470,581 downwards.
GGACGTGTTTCTGTTGTGACACAATACAAAAAGTTGGCTGTTGGTTTTCCCTCAGAAAGCTGTTGGCTGCATACATGGAACTAGTTGGATTTAGGTTGTGAGAAAGTCCTGAAAAAATTGAAGGGTATGAGAGTCTGATCTTTCAGGAACCTTAAAGATTTCCAAGGGCTCTATTGGTACTTTGGGGAATAAGCTCCAACCTTACTTCAGTGTTAAGTGTGTGTCTGTGGCAATTTGTGCTCTATGTTGTGCCGGACTGTGGGTGGAATAGTAGAGTTCAGTTCCATAGCATCAGTACTCTGGAACTGCCTTTTTACTTGCCTGAAACTCCTTTCCAGAATGTGCAGATCTCTAGTATACCTTGAAGTCCCCAGTAGGATGGTCACCTATTAAAAATGTATAGAACAGTGCAATTTTTAAAGGAAGAAGTTCCATTAATTTTTTTTCAGGGTGAAGGAAAATCATGTATTTGCAAATGTAATTTCATTTCTGGAAACCACATTTTAATTATTTTTATTAAAAGAGCTTCCACAAGCCTGTTAGGGGTCTCTTTGTGTCAACACAGGCACAGAAATGCAGTGGAGAACATTTTCTATCTGAAGAGCTTTCAGTTTAGACAAAGACACGTTATAATCCCACTTCCACAGACAGGCAACTGAGGCACAGAGGTATTTAGCAAGGCAGCCAAGGTTGTGCTGCAAAGTTTGCAGCAGAGCTGGAAACTGAAACCAGAGTTTCTGCCTCTAGTTTATTGGTTTACCCACAACACTGCCTTGTCCTTCAGTTAGCACCTTCTACCACTGAAATCAGGTGTTTCTCAATAGCTCCGTAGCAGAGTGGATGTGTGGACATCCTCCGAAGGTGCTGCTCACCTGCACTTCTGCTGGGACTGATCTGAGCCATTCCCCTTCTTTGTGGGCAACAGCAGTGGTGGCTGTGTTAGGCTGAGAGGCAGCGCAGTACCTGTGCATGCCTCCGCTCACCTGCTCTGGCTCTTAAATGAAAACATTCAGAGTGCCAAATAGTCTTCCTGATGGCATTTTCTACTACTTTTGTCGCAGTGTGAAATAAATGAAAAAAGCCACTGGCCTCTCCAGACAGCCATAACAAAAAAATGAGAACAAAGCTTCATTTTTTATCCTTGCTGAAATGTTTATTTGAAAGCAGCATGGCAAGGTGGAATAGTTTGATTTGATTAGCAAGTCTAAATGTATTAGCAGCAAGACAGAAACTATATTACAATTAGTGATAATTAGTTGCACTGATTACTTCAGACTGCAATACTGTTTGACAGATGTTTTTCTGTGGTACAGTGTTGAAATAGGAGAGTGCTTTACCCTTGTGGTAGTTCTTAGCTTTCCTTCTGGTGATATCTTCGTCTTCTTGTTGTTTGCTAATCAAGTCTCCACTGTGGCTACTGTAATTTGTGGCTTTGCAAATACAAGTACTCCTTTAAAAGTAAAGTTTAAACTGGGAGAATAAATCCTAGTGATGCGTCTTCTCGTATTGATGCTTGACAGCCTTAGAGAAGGCTTCTTGTTCTCCGTGGAAACAGTTACAGCCCAGCCCATCATCCCTGCTACTGCCTATCAGCCCTGTCCTTGAAGTCTGATCCAAACCCCATTAAATACAACAAGAGTCTCTCCTTTGACTGCAGAAGACTTTGGATCAGATGCCTGCAGCGAGAGAGGAATCTAGCTTCCCTGTCCATTCAGCCCTTGGTTTCTGTAAAACACAGTAGGGATGGCTGGCGTTGTCAGGATTAGTAGCAAAAAGATGTTTCTTGGGGTCGGATTAGGTAGAGTAAAACCCTTTGGGGGACCACATCCCACAGGGAGGAAATGACCTCTTCAGCTGGCTTGCTCAGGCCCACCTGTGCAGAGAAACATGCGAACCAAATTGCCATTTTCAGACTGAGTAGCAAGCAGGGAGGAGAATGAGTATTCAGGAGCTACAGTTTATGTCTCTATAAACCACCTCATATTCACTGCTTAGTTACAAGGTCCTGAAACATTCCTGTGAATTGCAGGTACTGCTCCAAAGAGAATCACTTTTCAGATTGGGTATCCTTTTTTATAGATGGTTGCTCTATCAAACACTGACTATGAATCCTGTGACACAATCATGTTCTCTAATTTCCAGCAACTATATAGAGCTAACCCCACTGGCTCAGCCTCATGATGATAAACATATTAGGCTCTGACAATCATTCTGTTCCTTAGGAATAAACTGATACAATTTTGGATGTCTTGCTTTTGGTGTATGAGCAATAATCCCATTATCAGTCATCCAGAATGAAGTGCATTATGGTATGTATTAATAAAGACCTGTGCACCGTCTGTGAGCTGTTTGGGGATAGATAAGCTAGAAATATGGATTTGTACAAGCCCAATGTTTCCGGGTTTCTCCTAAACATACATCTTGTGTTATTGTACACGTTTTGCTTGTTGTTTCAAAACAGGGGTTTACAGACTACAAAGTACTTCTATCAGTTCGCAGGCATGATAGGTCACAGCAAAAGGGATCATTTAAATGTGTGACACAGTTACTTACTTATTAGTATAGTAGCAAAAGCCAGAGGTTGAACATCTGGAATTGCCCATGAAAAACATTTGAAGATTTCTGGACAGCTAGCTCTGTAGAAAGGCCTTGGTCGCTAATACTGCATGACCAGTCACTTCATGCCTATCAACTCTTTTAGAAATATGTGTGTATTTCCAGCCAGGTGAAGTTATGAGTTTTAATTAATTTTAATTAGAAAGAATAAAATGTAGACTCTGTCTTATCATTCAAGAGATGAGGTGTTTACATTCTCTACTAATAAGGCTGTATTTCTGGATGTTTCATTTGGCAGATCACCTATTCCTTGCCACCGCTCTGATAACGTTGAGCATTGAAGGATTTTCCTGTATTGTCATGTACTGGGGATCATTCTGGGTGACTTGTACCTTGTACAGTTCTCCAGGTCCATTGTTAGTTTGCAGTGTAAAATCAGGGTACCTGTACAGCAAGTAAGGAAGTATCAGCTAACCTATGTTGTCAAGAAATGTTAGGAGAGATTCGTTTGTGACTTTTTTCTCTGATGGTAAGATCCTGCCCCTCTGCAAAGCTCTGAGCACCCTTGGTGCTTGCTGACTTCTCTGGCTGTGGGGCATTTCAGAGGGGAGCTCAGCACCTGGCAGGACTGAGCCCAGAGCTTGCAGTGAGCTGCAGCAGGAGCGAAGTGCCAGCTCTGGTCTTGTTCGAGGAGAAAATAATCACAGAGGTTGGGAGAAGTACACAAAATGTGAAATGAAATAAATTTCAGGAGTACCTAAGAAACAGAGAGGGGGGGAGTGTGAAGAAGGCAGGAATGAAGGAAGGAGGCTGACTGGTTGCAAAGCCTGATGGCAAATGTGCCACAGTGCTCCCTCCTGCAATCACTGCCTCCCTTTGTGCACTCTTTCCCAATTGGGAGCCTTCCTTCAGGATTACGGAGTTGTCCCACTTTTTGTCTTCCAGCTTCCTTTAATAAAAAGACTTTGCTTTTACACTTCCCTCTCTTCCTCAGCTCTCTAAGCAATTACTGAGCACAAATTAATACCAAACTCCCCAAGCCCTTGTTGTAGATAATGCTTGTCCCCCTTTCGTGTCTTCACAGGTAGGTGACGTTAAAGGATGAGGCTAAGTGATGTGATGAAGGTCATGCTAAGAGTTTGTGGCAGAGGTGGGAAGAAATCTGACTTGTATGCAGAACCACGGAGGCGATTTGTAGCTAATAGCCCCTTGAAATCAAAGGCTTATAGATATGTTTATGGATCTGGACCTTATTTCTAACAGCTGCACTGTCTTTGTGGTATCTACCTAGTCAGCAGAAGAGACTTCACTGAAATAATTATGCTCATGTGGGTTTGCAGCTGTAGCAAACAGGAACTGCACAGTATCTCTTTAAACAGTATATGAACTTTCCTGCATGTTCCCAGTGGAAATGGAATACTTTTCTCTAGCTTGAGTCTTACAGGCTTATAGTTAGCTGGTTGACATAATGAGTTGAAAGCAATCTGTGAATGTGTGGTTTCCTTGGAGCATTTGTATGTAAACTACAATGTCATGACAGCAGCCCATAGAAAACTTCCTTTACTGGAATTGTAGAAGGTGGCATATTTATTGGTCAGCTGAAACAGGAAGTTTAAATGAAGGAGAAAAAGGGTAGGTGATATAAATCTTGTTACGAGAAGCTTCAAATGGGGAAAAATTGGATTTGCAGAATTAAGTGTAACTTAAAATGAGACATTAGAAAAGACATAAGGTAACCTTCTGGCTGTCTTGCTCTATCTGTCTTGATTTTGGCAGTGCACCTGCATAGGACATTAAACTGATTGTCTCAGAATATATGCTTGAGATAGAGTAAACTACCTGATATTAATTTAGGAAGAGGTGATAATGGTGTCATGCTGACAGTGTACATTTGTAGTGATCAACCCTGACAACTGTTTCTTTGAAAGCTCTGAAACATAAGAGCATGAATTTTCATTAATGAAAAAAAAAAAATTACAGATATGCCTAAAAGTGAAATTAGAGACAACTTTATACCAAGCTATTAAAACCTGTGTTTTTAAAAAAACATTACTTGGATTCTTGCACTGATCAGAATGTTGCATTAAGGGCCTGTCATGACCTGCTGTACTCTTTGCAGAAAGCTGGTAGAAAGCCTGGAGAAACCAAATCAGCTCAGAGCCCAACTTCACAACTACATCTTTTCTTAGTTACTTGGCAAAATGACAGTCCCTCTACCACTCAGGATGGTATCTTAAAAATCAAAGTCTGAAGCTGGATTTGGATTTCATAGCTTGATTATGTATATTAATTTTTGTGTATACATATACGTATTTTTACGTATATATGTATGTAATCTCAGTGTGAGCATAAAGCTTAGAGTCAATGAAAGTTTTCAAGTCTTTGAACCTGACTCACAGAACGTCCTTAAAAATAAAGGCCCCAACTGAGTTATTTTAAAATGTGTAATTTTAAAATATAAAAGCTTTATTCTGTATCCCCAGTGATGCTTCTAAGAATCTTTTGCCAAGAGGAAGTAAATGGATATGGGCATAGCAACCCCAGATAGCTACTGCCTGAGACAACTAATCAAAAGCAAAACTCTGAACCCATCTAAATACGAACTGCTGTCGAATGTACAATGAAGCTTACTTAAAAAAATACTGGGGATGGTTTTCCCTTTGCTAGTGTAGTTCAGTTGGAACAGAGTTAGTCACCATTTGTAGCCATAATAGATAAAGTAATTTCACTGTTTTTTGAAGCTGATAATGTTGCTTTAACTACAGTGTTACAGGTCATACAGTCTTTTATACAGCTGGTCACCCTCAATAAATCTGTTTTTAAAAATCATTTGGCAGTTGTGGAATATATGACAAGTGTCTTATTAGATCTAATCTTTATATAAAACATACTTAGCGGTGTTCACTATATAATACTTGCCCTGTTAAATTTCAATTACTATCATAGTTAGGAAATACTGATTTAAAGTGCCCTTCTAGGTGGAATGGAATGGTGCTTAGTATTTAAAAGAGCCATTTTTCTTTCTCTTCTACTTTCTAGTGTTTTTTGAACCCAGTGTCCTATGCTAGGTCACATTGGGTAATATCACGGACTGAATGAACACAGACATAAGCTGATGCAGCCAGGTGTGTTATGATGTCTGTGTGGAGCTGTATTAGAAAATTGAATGAGGCCTACAGTAAATGTAGATTTGTCTATCTGTTTGCAAAAGAATAAAAATCTAGAAGTGTCTGAAGTTACCTCTTGGAGCAGACATTTGCTGCTGTTCACGGATAGGGAATATTACACTGATGATTATTTTCTAGAGCTAGTTACTGCTATGCTCAGGATTATGTACCTGAAGTCATTAGAAATGATGCAGTTGTGTTTTAGCACTGCAAACATCTAAGCATATATCCAAAAGACTTGAATGTATTAAAACATTTGCAAAATATAGCTGTGTTTTATATTGTACGCTTGAGCAGTTGGTTTCTAGAAGTTGTGCACTGGAAACTTCTGCAAATTCCCTCTCCTTTACTAGGACAGCAAATCTGCTGGCATGCTTTCCTAGCACAATGTGCAACATAAAGCATTGCTGGCTTCAATTTCCTCCTGAACCTCTTTAACTTTAATCTTGCAGCCTCCTGCCCTCTCTCGCACCGTTTCCCAGTTATCAAGCAAGAGCAGGGGGTCACTTGGCTTTTCAGAATTTGATTAGTGCCATTGTTATGAATCACTCAGTTTGTTTGGTACCAGCAAAAGTGATCCAAGTAGCAATTTGCAAAATCTGATTTAGGATTTAACATCACTTTAAAAAAATTAATTAGTGCCACTGTTAAGGGCTCTCAACTGTGTACGTTCATATTGATGAATTTAGTGCCAGTGAAAAGCAAGATAGAAACAATCCAGCCAAAAGAAGTGTATGTTTCTGTGACACAGAGCCGGTACTCCATTACAGACACCCAGTGCTGCAGTGCATACACTCGTTCCTCTTCTGTTCAACCTGACTGTTTTACTGTGTGTACTTTTCTTTCTGGAGAGTGAGTTCCTCAAAATGGAAGCTGTAGTAACGTGCTGCTGTCAGTAATGGTAGGTGTTACACGGGTGATCATGTGTCCATGATTTCTATATCCACCATGTGGATATAGTTTTCTGTGGTCCTACCATAAATTAATTCACAGAACATTCTGCTGCTTTTGTTCTGTAAGAAATGGAAACTGCAAAATTCCACCTCGTTTGTGACCAGAGCTTAGTTAATGACAGCAGCCAAGTTTGCCTCTGATGTAAGTCAGTGAGTTTAACTTGGACATAAATTTGACAAAAGTCTTTCCAATACTTTAACATTTGAACAGTGATACAAGACCTTTGCATGTTTAAGACAGTTTTGCACTGCTTTCATTAAAGAAGTAGTTGGAAGAGTGAGAGGTCACTGCAGTCACTGTACCTTTTTTCCTTTTCTCCAGTGTCTGAACTTTGCAGTCTCCCAGGCAGTAAGATGTTACTGTTTTAGACGCTGAGGCACTGAGAGATCAATGGGGAGATTTTCAGGAATGCCCGACACTTTCCCCCACTCTTGTCAGTGGGAACCCTTGGCCACTCTGGAAGATGAAGCTTTGTGGCAGAGGTGAACACAATACCCCTTGTCGTGAGTCCCAGGGTAACATCACAAAGGATTAACCAGTGTAACTGGGCCATGGCTAAGGCACAGCTTGGAAGCTTTCATGCTCTGAAAATCTACCAAAATCCAATTGGTAGATCTTTTTTAGAAAATAAGAACCTACACTTCATCTTCGAGCTGGTGACTGTGTGTTATCTCAGACTCTCCCTGGCAGCTTTACTAGACGTGATCTGGTAGCAGCCCATCCTCAAAGGGTCCCTGCACCAGCATGCCTCCCACCTGAAAGAGCCCCACGGGAAGGCCCCTGTTTGCCAGACATGTTGGAGTTTCAACTCAGATTCTGTTTAATCGTTGTCGAGTTGGGCAGCCACAAGATCATTTCTAGCTTTGCGGTTGGGGCTCCCTCTGTTTTGAACGATGCTTGTTTGCTACGGCCCTTTTTATTCAGTCGGCTGTCAAGTTGGCATCTGCTGCGAAACCCTCTAATCTTGGCCAGTGTTGGTCACCCATTTGCTCTGCGCTGCAATGAGAAGCTGCCTGCATAGCGCACATCAAGCAATGTGCCAGTCTTTATCCTTGTCAGCGTTATGCAAATCCTCAGCACTGATGTTAATGCCAGTTTGGTTTTTATAGCCTGGTGACAGCAACAGCCCTCAATATTAAATACAAATGTACGTACACAGTTACGGCAATGATTACTCTAGATGTTCAGCTAGTCATAATATTTGCACTTGGCGTGATAAGGAGCTTTGAATGATAATAGCACTATAGTAGAAGCTTGTTAAAGTGACAGTAACCCTGGTGTCATTATTGAGTGGTGCACTTGCTCTTGCTTTCCTACAGCTTTCTTATAGACTGTCCCTCTCCATTTGCATGTATGTAATGTGTAGAAAGAGAACGTGCTGTAGCTCAGCTTGAGGATGCTATGTGAAGTCCTCTAAACTTCTTTCAGAGTTTCATCTGCTCTAAGACAGCACCGAGACTTCAGAGTGATCATAGTCATTAGGAATCTCTTTCTACATTAAGTCTTGTTTCATTAAAATAATCCAGTCCTGATGCAGGGTAATCGAGTCCCAATAGATGCTGCTTTTATTTACTGACAGAAACAAGGCTCCCAGCCTCCATCTGGCTTCTTTAAATGGTACCAGCTGCAAAGGGGAGCAAGTAAGAGTCATGCTGTCATACCATGACAGCATTTTGTGGTTTGTCTTTCTGTTTTGGCTAAGACAATAATGTATCAGAAGAATAACAGCAGCCTTCCCAAACCCTGTGTCTTTTTCCAAAATGCAGCCATGCAGGCTGGCTTCTATTTTGGGAATTCCTGGGATCCCACACCACAGTTGGGTCATTAAGACCCAGGACCCTTCTTCTGCTGTCAGGTGAATAGAAGCAAGCTTCCAGAATTTGCTGGCAGGGTCAGTACTTGGGTGCCACTGCACCCACAGATGTCATTCAGTAAACCCGAGCCAACAGTCCCTCACTTCCCAAAGTCCCACTCCCTCTAGGCGTGGGCTGGTGTAGTGGGTTGACCCTGGCTGGATGCCAGGTGCCCACCAAAGCTGCTCTATCACTCCCCCTACTCAGCTGGACAGGGGGGAGAAAATATAACAAAAGGCTCGTGGGTCAAGATAAGGACAGTTTAATAAAGTGAAAGCAAAGGTCGCGCGCGAAAGCAAAGAAAAACAAATGATATTATTCTCTACTTCCCATCAGCAGGCGATGTCTAGCCACTTCCCGGGAAGCAGGGCTTCAGTACGCGTAGTGGTTGCTCCGGAAGACAAAAATGCCCCCCTTCCGTCTCCCTTTACTTAGCTTTTATATCTGAGCTGCCGTCATATGGTATGGAATATCTGTTTGGTTAGTTTAGGTCAGCTGTCCTGGTTATGTCCCCTCCCGAGATCTCGCCCTGCCCCAGCCTGCCATTGGGGGGGGGGGGCAAAAATGTTGGAGAGACAGCCTTGATGCTGTGCCAGCACTGCTCAGCAGTAGCCAAAACACTGGTGTGTTATCAACACCTTTCTAGCTACTGATGCAGAGCACAGTGCTGTGAGGGCTGCTATGGGGAGTATTAACTCCATCTCAGCCAGACCCAATAGAGCTGGTCGGAGTTCTTGCACTTTGGGATCTTTGTTGGCTTCCAGAACTCTTAATGTCTTGTTAATGCAGGGTTGTCTTTATGCGGTCACTGTCATGGCCAACTGTGTCAGCACATGAATGCCCCTCTTCTAAGGGCTTTTTGTGTGCATTGTTGTAAAAACTTGGTCCATGCTGTACTTGGGGAACATTTAGCATATAATAGTATGTGCTGGCTCTTGGGATTTTGGAAAGGGATGAAAAGAAATATGTTTCAGTGGATGAAATATTTTAACAACTATGCTATTGCATTCAGCTTCTGCCAACAGCATGGTGTGAGGATGATCTGCACGATCTGCAGAAGCAGTGAGGACCCTCAGCTTTTACAGTTGTGCAGCATTCATGTCTGCTGGCCATAAGGTTGACTGACTGCGGTGCTGGGCAAGAGAGGGAGGGGTGCGTGTAGTGTAGGGGGGAGACAGGCTCGAGGAGGCTGAGGGGGCCGCGCATTGGCTGGATAGTAGACCCTCACTGCAGCCCAAACCAGGTTTCAGAAACCTGCTTGTGTGCCTAATCTTGAAAAGGTAGATTCTTGATGGTTTATAAAACTCAGGCCCTTTAATCTGTGTCAATCTTACACCCCAAATAAAGACACAGCGGGTAAACCTCTATTATTGTGTACAGATTTTGCCTCATCTAGCTCTTTGCTTGGCAGACCATACAAGACTTGCAGCTTTCACGTATTTATGGCATGTAACAAGTCCTCATAAAAAGAGCCAAGTGAGGTTTAACCAGAGTTCTGTCTTGCGAAAGCTTCAGCTTCCAGTCCTGACCAGTAATGTTTGTGTAGAGAGAGCTCCCTGGAAAAAGAATTTAGATGTATGCCTGCAAACATGTAAATAACAACAAGAATACTAAAATTATATATTTATATATGAATGATAACTGAATGCTCTCGAGTTTTTAAAAAAGAAAAAAAGAAAAGTGCCTTTTAATGTGATATACAAGAGACCTCTCTAGTAAATAACAGGCGCTTTTGAATTAGTCTTTAATTTGACCCATCTTCAGGAAAGCTCTCTGGCCATGAGCAGGAAAGCTCTCCCCGTGCATTACTAGAGCCCCATGGAGCACCCAAGCTATTTGCCAGGTATTGTACCACCCATGTCCCCTCTGCGACAGAGGCCTCTCTGATGCTATTAAGAACAAGAGGGATGCAGGAATCACAACTGACTGACTTATGGCAGAACAAACACTAATGAAAAAAATCTAGTGATTTCAAATGGGTTTCTTGTTAAAGCTGATGTTCTACAAGTAATAATCACATTTGGAGCAGGCCGTATTGGCAGATAATGTGCCTTTAATGCCATTTTATGACTTCGCCGCCTTTTCATCGTGAATAACTGAGATTAGAGCACATTATTTGCCCAGGAAGCCCACAAAAGTCCCTAACTAAATGTAGTTACCTGAGTGTCCTCATTCAGGAGACAGGAGTTGCTTCTTTGAAGCCATTTTGTTGAACATTTAATGTGTATTTTAATTCCAGTTCTTACGTGTTTAATATGCAGTACTGCAGTTTCCATATATATTATACATATGCTTCTTCTAAAAGATTGGATAGCTCTTTTTTTTAATTGAGTTTCAATTTTTTTTTACTTTTGCAAAATTAACGGGCAGTAGACAATTCATTTATGTTAAAAAAGAATATGTGAGGGTTTTGGACAATTTGTCAAAAGACAGAATATTCTGATTTGAGACTATCATTTGCATAGTTTGTTGTGAAATTTGAAAAACATGGAGCAGTTGAACTCCAACCTAGCAGATACTTCTTTTTCTAAGGTAAATTGAAATGAAACACTGATGAGATAGGTATTTCATAGTCCTTTACTATCTTGAGTACATGTGTACAGCTACTTAACTAATGCTAAAGGTTGTGGATGTCTATTAAATGTTATGAAGTTCAGTGTGTTCACACAGATTAATTATGTTGGTATTTTGCAGTTCAAGTTAATATATGCTGTAATCTTGTGCATATTTCAAAATCAGTAAAACACTGCAGGATTGTTTTAAGTATCCCAGAAATAGCTATTATGCATACACAGAAATAGAGTTAAAAGATTAAAGTTTGGAAGTGTATCAAGCATGTTTTAATATGGAATTGCAACATTTAGCCACATGGATGTTCTTAACTCTGCCTTCAAGCAGTCTGGCCTTAATCATACAATTGTGATTACTACAATTTACTGTTCGTAGCACTGTTTTTGATTGATCTGGTTTGTTTCAAAACACAGGAGGGCTTTTGTACTTTGCTTATTTTTATATATGTGTTTGTGCTATCACTTCAGGACAGAGTAAGGGTGACTTCATTTTCTGTCATATAATATGCTAAAATGTACAAGAGAGATGCTATAGCATCGGCTGTGGCATTTTAACACAAATAATGGGAACACAGAATTCGTACTTTCTTGTTGTTACTTCATAAGTATTGTAGCAATTCCTATGAATGTCAGTCACAGCTCAAGATCCTTTCTCCTGCTCTTTACAGAAATGCAGAACAAAAAGGATAGATCCAGTCCCGAGATCTTACAGTCTAAGTTACCTTCATTTATAATAAAAATTAGCACACGGTGTTATTATGATCTGAAATAATGCAGTGAGGTACTTTTATAATGAACTGACTTCTAGACAAGTGTGATAATATATTTTTACATGAATAATAAAATGAATTTTAAATTAAGAAAAATGAACCATGTTCCTTGCAGTTGTGAAAATGCCAATACTGAAACTCCAGTAAAGTCTTAGGTATTCTGGAGTCTTTTGTCAAGGAGTAGTAGCTTGTCATGAAAACCCTGACTGGTAATTGTGCTGTGTGACTCTTTATCATCCTGTCTCTCCACTGGGGAGTTTGTCGTCAGTGCGTACTACCACAAGCTCTAGCTGGGTAAGCTTAGTTGAAACAGTGTGTTTTAAGCAAACTTGTCCTGAGCGCAATGGTCATTAATACCTTTCCTGAATACATGAGGAGTAGTTTAAAAGAGGTGCTGCACTGGATGGGCAAGATTCAAAGCTTGGGAAGCCAATCCTATTGATTCCAGAGGTTTTTGGCTCACATCTTGCATTCAGACCCGTCACGTCTTGCTTAGAGAAGGGTCTCAAAAGAATTTGCCTCTCATTTCCATTTCCCCTGCAGGCAGACTGAACACCTCACTCAAGTGCAGCAGTGTACAGTGGCCAGTGTGCTGCTCCAGGATCATCTGTGCCAGATGCAGCACATTAGTCAGATTCATGCTTTGCTGGTCAGCTGGCTGGGGCAGGGGAGAGCTTGATACAGGAGTCCTGCTAGAAAATGCACTGCCTGACAGACATGCTTCTCTTAAGTGCTTGCTTGTCCTGGCATGTGATTCAAGATGGTGCTGAAATCCAGAGAGTGAGGTTCAGCTAGTTTTTGAAAGTTTTTCCTGGTATTGCTCTGCTCCCGTTGTTGTCAGAGCTGTAGGAACTGAAATGGATGCCAGGATGCTGAGCTAGGGTGGAGAGTGGTGGTGACACCAGAGATACCAACAGCTGTAGCTTCCCTTGGGAGGTCGCGAAAAGTTGGGATCAGCTAGGAAACTGTATACAGAAGCATCACTGTTTTTCAGAGACCACAACTCCCAACATACCTTGAGGATCTGTGTTTCTTTGTTTACTGCTGCTTTTGTATCAAGCTTTTGGTTATTTCTGACATCTGTACATGGTCAGCTCAGTGATAGCAGCCTGTATCTTTCCTGCAGTCCAACACTGGGTCCAACTTCCAGTTTCTCAACTCTAACTGTGGGCAAATCGTTACATGTCTCTGGCCTCAGTGTCCCCATCTGTTGTTGAGGGTAGTCAAACTCTGCTTTAATGTAATAGTTAATGTGCAAATGCTTTGAGATGCATGCGTAGAAAAGGCTGCCGTGTCACTTCTACCCAAGTTACTGCACATGCTATTTTCTCTTCAAATACGGGAGATGCCTACTGTATCACAATTTTTTGTGGCCAGACCTTTTATGTAGATAGCAGAAGCAAGGCAGTGAATGCTGTGTTTTATACAAAAGAAGAGGACTAAAGGATGAACAACAACATGTTATGACCGGGAACTCCAGCTGCACCCATTGAAATCTATTGATTGAAAGGGGAGCAAGATCAGAGCACTTATGCTTTTATTAATGATACTGACAGTTTAGTATGAGTGGAGAATGGCTTGTAATTAGGTTTGGAACCGTTATTGATTATTGTCATTTTCGGTATTGATTATCTTACCACTTGGAAAAAAAATAATAGCGAGACTCCTCAGCAATGCAGAGCAGGGCCTCTTTGGCCTGCCTTTCCGCCGTTGCAGTGAAGATTAAGCTGCTGCTTATGATCAAATGAAGTCCTGTCAGCCATGTGGGTTGGGCTTTTAGTTTAACGATGCCAGCTGCACTCTCCTCCTCCCACATGGTACCTTAGTTCATTGGCTGCTGTTCAAGGAAGGATACACCCATTCCTTTTCTGAACTGCTTTCCAATATAAATTTCTGAAGGAGATGGGGGCTACATCCTTACATCTTAGATGGAGAGCCAAGATTAATGGTAGTTATTTGTCAGCTGATAACCTCTGAAAAGAAAACATATTTGTCACCCACCCCTACAATCAATGTTGTATAAAGCCACGCATATAATGACTTGGAACAAATGAGAATATCCATGATACGAGCTAACAGAACTGAAGTACAAAATATACAGAACTCCTTTGAAAAGTCTCTGTGATCCATCTGATGCCTCAAATAATCGCCATCAGTCTGTAAAAACAGACACTACAGTAACTTTAAACAGCTCCAAAGCTGCTAGATTTCAAAGGCCAGCAGTGCTGACCACTGAACGTATCTGTAAGGTCGAGGTTATATAAAAATAGATTCTGGAGCAAAGGAAAGGTGTGCTTTAAAAATAACAGCAATGCCTGAGTTGCTCTTCGGTTGTGGTGACATGGCTCATAAAGGAATTTTGTGGATGGCTGTTTCAGAGGAGAAGAAAACCTGTGTGGTTCAGGTCTGTTGAGGTCACTGCACCTCTATCAGCACCCTGGGAGAGCAAAGCTGCCTGTAGCAGAGGCTTTGCATTGTGGCGAGGTTTAGAGGGCATTCCAGTGACTGGGCAGTATCGTTCATTTGTCTCCTGCATTCAAAACAAAACAATAAGATTTCTGGGGAAGAAAAAAATTCCTCAAATGCCTGGGATTTTTTCCAAGCCTTTTGCAGCAAGGGCATTTTGCTGAACTAGTGCTGAGTATTGAATTTTTGCCTAATGGAAGTTTCTTTGAACCCAAGAAGATAAAGTGTTTCCAGTGAATAAGAAGAAAGACAGAAGTATGCTATTTTTTCCCCTTGGTCAACTTCTGCTAGATCTTAAGGTTTTGTTTTTTCCACCATTTCTGTTTTGATTAGTATGGAACATCTCATTCCACAGTGGATTTTTTTTTTTTTTTTGGAAGAACAAAGACCCCCCTTTGACCTGGATTTGGATGCATCTGTGACAGCCTACTTCACTGGCTGCCAGCTGAGCATAGTGCATTTAATTGATGAAATAATAATGATGAACCATGCCTGAACTTGCTTTGACGACCACTTGAAGCAGAAGCCGTAGTAAATCAGGCCAGTGCAGCAGCACCCCAGTGGTCACAGTCCATCCTCAGGCTTGGTGTGTGGAAGACATCATCTAAGTGCTGCGCTCTGGGTCCTGAGCGTGTCCCCACAGGCTTGCTTCATTCCCATCTAAGAACTCACCTCTCCTTCCTTTAATTAAAAGCTAAGTGAAAAGAATCTGTAACTCTTTTTTTTTTCCAATGCATCCTCTGAACTGCCCACTGCATTAAGCTGATTAAAACAGAGAGCTTTCCCTTTCTAAACTGTCTTAATGTAGAGACAGGCTAGGGTAGAACTGCTAAATACATACAATGGCAAAGCAATCTATCTGCCTTAGTAACAGTTCTTTAGTGTGATTACTGCTGCATGTTCCCTCTAGCAGCCCAAGCCTGCATATCATTAGCTTCCAAACTGGGACTTTCACTGATAACTGAGGCTCCAGCCCTGCAATTTTTACATGCGGAAGATGTAAAAGTCTCAGCAAACTTGGTATCAAGACTCAGCCTTTTTGTGTACATTCTTAAAGATCTGCGGAACATACCAATGGTTTGTTGTTGTAGTGCTTTAATGAGGGGAATAGATTTGGAGCGGGTTTTGTATGGCTTAATTAACATTACCCATTGGTTTAATGTTGTGAAAGAGGGCTTTAAGAAGATAAATACTTCGCCTATAAAGTCCCCCTAGGTGTCCTTTGCCTTGAAAATTGGGCTTTTGTTTTCAGGACCAGCGTGGAAAGAATAAGTACAGGATGTAGAAGGAGAAAAGGTTTTCTTCGGCCTTTGTCAGAATTTCGGGCTGTTTGTCTTTTTTTTTTTTCCCCTGGTGCTCTGACATGCCAAAATGTATCAATTAACTGCAGCAAAGAAATCAAAGCAGTTCTTGCTTTGCAAAAAGGAATATTTATGCTCAAATACTGTCTTTTAGAGCGTGGGGTACTGAAAGTTTCATTTTAAAAGTATGTCGTGGTTTAACCCCAGCCAGCAGCTAAGGACCATGCAGCCACTTGCTCACTCCTCCCCGCTCCCAGCGGGATGGGGAGGAGAATCGGAAAAAAGAAGTAAAGCTTGTGGGTTGAGATAAGAACAATTTAGTAACTAAAGTAAAATAAAATATAATACTAACAATAACAATAGTGAAATATAATAATAATAATAGTAATGAAAAGGAATATTAAAAAAAAAGAAAAAAAACCCAACACCAAGACAAGTGATGCTCAGTGCAATTGCTCACCACCCGCTGACCGATGCCTGAGCAGCGATCCACCCCTCCCAGCCAGCTCCCCCCAGTTTATATACTGAGCACGACGTTCTGTGGTGTGGAATATCCCTTTGGCTAGTTCGGGTCAGCTGTCCTGGCCGTGCTCCCTCCCAGCTTCTTGTACACCTGCTTGCTGGCAGAGCATGGGAACCTGAAAAACCCTTAACTTAAGATAAGCGCTACTTAGCAACAACTAAAATGTCAGTGTGTTACTAACATTATTCTCACACTAAATCCAAAACACACTGTACCAGCCACTAAGAAGAAAATTAACTCTAACCCAGCTGAAAT